>NC_058519.1:112732380-113982380 GCF_904849725.1 Hordeum vulgare subsp. vulgare | reverse complement strand
AATTGAGATGAATCAAACTTCTCTAACTATTCAATGCACATGAAGGTGGAAGTTTTCGTATCCCTTTGGATAACTACCCCTTTTGAGACTACTTTCAAAGCATAGATCAACTACCAAGCCACGCACCTCTGTGCTCTAAAAGATATAAGTGAAGCACACAGAGCAAAAGTATCTAGCTCAAAAGATATAAGGGAAGCACATGTGAGCTGAATTGTCTAACAAAAGATATAGGTGAAGCTCGACAAAATCACGGTGTGTGCATGCCTCTCTCTCTAGGTGTGCAGCAAGGATGATTGTGACACAACAAAAATAAAAGACTCCTACGATACAAGACGCTCCAAGCAAAAACACATAACATGTGGTGAATAAAAATATACCCCAAGTAACGTTACCGATGGATTGAAGACGAGAGAGGGGATGCCTTCCCGGGGCATCCCCAAGCTTAGGATTTTACGACATCCTTGAATATCTTGGGGTGCCTTGGGCATCCCCAAGCTTGAGCTATTGCCACTCTTTATCTCGTTGTCCATAAGAACTTCACCCAAAACTTGAAAACTTCACAACACGAAACTTAAACAGAAACGCGTGAGAACATTAGTACAAGAAAGCAAACCACCACTTCCTTAGGTACTGTAGCAAACTTAAATTCTACTTGTGCTGATGTTGGCTTACTGTACTTTCAATCTTCCATGGCTAATACCCCCTTATACTATCCATAGTTTCATCAAAATAAGCAACCAACACAACAAAAACAGGATCTGTTAACAGCAGACCAGTCTGTAGCAATCTGTATATTTCGTATACCTGTGGTACTTCAAAAATTCTGAAACGTTAGGACAGTCTGAAGAATTTGGATAGCAATTAGAAGCAAAAAGAATCACCTCGAAAGCTCTTACAGAAAAAAAGAAAATTCTTTTCGTGAGCAGAAAGTTTCTGTCTTTTCCAACATGACCAAACGATCATCCCCAAGACTAATCATAACGGTTTTGCTTGGCACAAACGCAAAAAGAAACACAAAAAACACAATCATAACAGAATTATGAAAGTGTGGAAAATACAAAACAGAAAGAAAAAGGATAGATTCGTCGGGTTGCCTCCCAACAAGCGCTTTTGTTTAACGCCCTTAGCTAGGCGAAAGGTGATGAAATCACGTATAGTCATCTTTGGTGCTCAAACCATAGGTAGCCCTCATCGTAGATTCATAAGGCAATCTTATTTTCTTTCTAGGAAAGTTCTCCATGCCCTTCTTTAAAGGAAACTGAAACCTAATATACCCTTCCTTCATATCGATGATAGCACCAATAGTCCTTAGGAAAGGTCTACCAAGAATAATGGGACATGAAGGATTGCAATCTATGTCAAGTACAATGAAATCCACGGGTACATAGTTCTTATTTGCAACAATAAGAACATTATCGATCCTCCCCATGGTTTTCTTGACAGTAGAATCCGCAAGATGCAAATTAAGAGAACACTCTTCAATCTCATGAAAACCAAGAATATCACATAAAGACTTTGGAATCGCGGAAACACTAGCATCCAAATCACACAAAGCGTTGCACTCATAGTTTTTGATCTTGATTTCGATAGTAGTTTCCCACTCATCATGAAGTTTTCTAGGTATAGAGACTTCTAGTTCGAGCTTCTCTTGAAGAGATTTCATCATAGCATCTACGATATGCATGGTAAAGGCTTTACTTTGGCTATAAGCATGTGGAGAGTTTGTAATGGATTGCATCAAAGAAATGCATTCAAACAAGGAGCAATTATCATAATTGAATTCCTTGAAATCCAAAGTGGGAGTTTCACTACTACCCAAAATTTTGACTTCTTGTACTCCACTCTCCACACCTTTATCATCAAGATAGGTGGACTCCGAATCATTGGGGCGTTTTTTAACCAAAGTGGATTCATATCCAGCCCCTCCATAAGTAGGTTTGACACACGAAAACAAAGATTCAAGAGGAGACACACCAAGCACTTTAAGATCTTCGTGATTTGCATCACTAGAACGCACCCTTTTAAACCATTCATGTCTAGCGCGAATTTGGGCGGTTCTTTCTTTGCTCTCATTCATGGAGATAGGCATAGTTTCAAAGTTTCATCCAAGTTGACCTTGGGAGGAGCACATCTAACTTTCAAAGCATCAATATCACAAGACATCCTATCAACGCTCTTAGCCAAATCGTCTATTTTGAGTAGTTTTTCCTCTATGGACGCATTGAAAATCTTTTGAGAGTTGATGAACTCTTTGATATTACTCTCTAAATCAGAGGGTAATTTGTTGTGATTTCCATAAGTGTTGCCATAGGAATTGCCATAATTGTTAGAGGAGTTACTAGGAAAAGGCCTAGGAACATATTTCCTCTAAAAGCATTGTTGTTGCCAAAATTGTTCCTACCAACAAAGTTCACGTCCAAACTAGCGTTGCTACTCTCAATCAAAGAGGATAGTGGCATGTCATTAGGATCTACGGTAGCATTTATACTAGCAAGAAAATTCATCAACTCGTCCATCTTAGCACTAAGCGAGTTAATCTCTTCTATAGCGTGCACCTTTTTGCTAGCAGGCGACCTTTAAGTGTGCCACTGAGAGTAGTTGGTCATGATATTGTCTAGGAGTTTTGTAGCGTCTCCTAATGTGATTTCCATGAACGTTACACCTGAGGCGGAGTCCAAGATATTGCGAGAAGCGAAATTGAAGCCAGCATAAAAGATTTGTATAATCATCCACAAACTCAAGCCATGAGCGGGACAATTTCTGATCATAAGCTTCATCCTCTCCCAAGATTGTGCAACGTGTTCATGATCAAGTTGCTTGAAATTCATGATATCGTTACGTAAGGAGATGATCTTAGCCGGCGGAAAATACTTGGATATGTAAGCATCTTTGCACTTATCCCAAGAATCGATACTATTTTTAGGCAAAGAAGAAAACCAAGTTTTTGCGCGATCTCGCAACGAGAAAGGAAAAAGTTTCAACTTAATCACGTCATGATCCACATCTCTTTTCTTTTGCATATCACAAAGCTCAATGAAGGTATTGAGATGGGATGCGGCATCTTCACTAGGAAGGCCAGAGAATTGCTCTTTCATAACAAGATTCAGCAAAGCTGCATTGATTTCATATGATTCCGCACTAGTGGCGGGAGCAATCGGAGTACTAATTAAATCATTATTATTAGTGCTCGAGAATTCGCAAAGTTTGGTGTTTTTAGCCATGATGACGTTAACAAACAAACAAGCACACAAGCAAGCAAGAGAACCGGCAAGGGCAAAAGAAAAAGGAGAAGGAGAAAGGCAAATGAAAACGGCAAATGTGAAGTGGATAGATCTTGATTTCTCCTCCCTCGCAACAGCGCCAGAAATGCTTGTGATGTCAGCTATGCTAATGCACAAAAGTCCTTCCAATGGTGCCAGAAACAGGTGTGTCGACGTCACCAGGAATCCTTCAGCTGCGGCTACGCCTTAAGGGACTTCCTAGGCAAGTATGCAAAGGATTTCCCCTGTGGCCTTGGAGCCTTCTGTTGGTGTTCCCTTGAAGCGGAAAGGGTGATGTAGCACAGTGACGGTAAGTATTTCCCTCAGTTTGAGAACCAAGGTATCAATCCGGTGGAGGAGTATCACAAGATCCTGCACAAACACAAAAGCTTGCTCCCAACGCTATGAAGGGGTTGTCAATCCCTTATAGATTGTTTGCCAAGTGAGAACTGAAAGCAACAAAGTAACAAAACAAAGTGAAAGTGGAGGTGTAAACGATGGATGTGAAAAGACCCGGGGGCCGTAGTGTTTACTAGTGGCTTCTCTCATGAAAGCAAGTAGACGGTGGGTGAACAAATTAATGTCGAGCAATTGATAGAACTGCGCAAAGTCGTGACGATATCTATGCAATGATTATATCTATAGGCATCACGTCCAAAACAAGTAGACCAATACTTTCTGCATCTACTACTATTACTCCACACGTCGACCGCTATCCAGCATGCATCTAGTGTATTAAGTCCATAAGAACAGAGTAACGGCTTAAGCAAGATGACATGATGTAGAGGGATAATCTCAAACCAATGATAAAAACCCCATCTTTTTACCCTTGATGGCAACTACTTGATGTGCGCCTTGCTGCCCCTACTGTCATTGGGAAAGGTCACCACATGGTAGAACCCGAAACCAAGCACTTCTCCCATTGCAAGAATCATAGATCTAGTTGGCCAAACAAAACCCAAGACACAGAGAGACTTACAAGGATATCAAATCATGCATATAAGAAATCAGCAAAGACTCAAATATATATCATAGATAATCTAATCACAAATCCACAATTCATCGGATCTCAACAAACACACCGCCAAAGAAGATTACATCGGATAGATCACCATGAAGATTATGGAGAACTTTGTATTGAAGATCCAAGAGAGAGAAGAAGCCATCTAGCTACTAAATACAAACCCGTAGGTCTGAAGTGAACTACTCATGAGTGATTGGAGGGGTGATGGTGATGATGAAGAAGCCCTCCAACACCAAAGTCCCCTCCGGCAGGGAGCCGGGAAGGGTCTCCACATGAGATCTCGCGGAAACGGAAGCTTGCGGCGGTGGAAAAGTATTTTCGAGGGTCCCGTGATTTTTTGCGGAATATTTGGGAATTTATAGGCCAAAGATCTAGGTCAGGGGGCGGCCAGGGAGGCCACAAGCCTGCCCACCGCCGCCTCCCCTGGTGGGGGAGTGGGGGCTTGTGGGCTCCCTGGAGCCCACCTGGCCTGGCCCAAAGGCCCCCTGATCTTCTTCCGTTCGGGAAAAATCATTTCGGGGTTTTTCTTCCGTTTGGACCCCGTTCCAAAATCAGATCTGAAAAGAGTCAAAAACACGGAAAAAACTGGAACTGGCACTTGGCATTGAATTAATAAGCTAGTCCCAAAAAAGATATAAAAGGTACATAAAACAACCAAAGAAGACAAGATAACAGCGTGAAACCATAAAAAATTATAGATAGGTTTGAGACGTATCATGCCTCAGCACTCATTGGACTACACACATCAAAAATGTATTACTTCCAACAAGTTACTTTCTTGTTCCATGTGGTATGATTTGCATGTCTCAAGTGATTCGAAATCAAGTGAGTCCAAACGATCCATCTGCATGGAGTTCCTTCATGCGTTTATACAAATAGGTATGTTTTGCATGTCTCAAACGTTTCAAAAATGAGTGAGTACAAAGATCCTTCAGCATGGAGCTTCTTCATGCATTTTACACCAACATGACTCAAGCGGCAGTGCCACAAGTAAGTGGTACTATCATTACTACTTTGTATCTTTTGGCATCAATATTATGAACATGTGTATCTCTACAATCGAGATCCAATAAACCATTGAAGGTATTTATTCAAGCAAATAGAATAACCGTTATTCTCTTTAAATGAATAATCGTATTGCAATATACACGATCTAATCATGTTCATGCTCAACGCAAACACCAAATAACAATTATTTTGGTTTAACAATAATCCTGATGGTAGAGGGAGTGTGCGATGTTTGATCACGTCAACCTTGGAAACACTTCCAACACTTATCGTCAGCTCGCCTTTAGCTAGTCTCCATTTATTTCGTAGCTTTTATTTCGAGTTACTAACAATTAGCAACTGAACCGGTATCTAATACCCTCGTGCTACTAGGAGTACTAGTAAAGTACACACCGATATCATGTATATCAAATATACTTCTGTCGACTTCACCAGCCTTCTCATCTACCAAGTATCTAGGGTAGTTCTGCCTCAGTGACCGTTCCCCTCATAACATAAGCACTTAGTCTCGGGTTTGGGTTCAACCTTGGGATTCTTCATTAGAGCAACAACTGGTTTGCCGTTTCATGAAATATCCCTTCTAGGCCTTGCCCTTCTTTAAACTAGTGGTTTTACTAACCATCAACAATTGATGCTCCTACTTGATTTCTACTTTCGCAGTGTCAAACATTGAGAATCGCTCAAGGATCATCATATCTATCCTTGATATGTTATAGTTCGTCACGAAGCTCCACTAGCTTGGTGGCAGTGACTTTGGAGAACCATCACTATCTCATGTGGAAGATTAACTCCCACTTGATTCAAGTGACTGTTGCACTCAAACAATCTGAGCACATGCTCAATGATTGAGTTTTTGTCCTTTACTTTGTAGACAAAGAATCTTGTCGGAGGTATCATACCTCTCAACAAGGGCACGAGCATGAAATCCCAATTTCATCTCTTAGAACATCTCATATGTTCCGTGGCGTTCAAAATGTCTTCAACGCCTTAATTCTAAGCCGTTAAGTATTTCACACTGAACTATCACGTAGTCATAAAAAAACGTGTACGTCAGATGTTCGCAACATCCACAAACGACGCTCGAGGTTCAGCACACCGAGCGGTGCATTAAGTACATAAGCCTTCTGTGCAGCAATGAGGACATTCCTCGGTTTACGGACCCAGTCCACATAATTGCTACTATGATCTTTGAACTAAATTTTCTCTAGGAACATATCTAAAAATAGTAGAACTACAGCGCAAGCTACAACACTATTTGCAAAGACCTTTTGACTATGTTCATGATAAGTAGTTCAATTAATCATATTACTTAAGAACTCCCACTCAAATAGACATCCCTCTAGTCATTCGAGTGGCGCATGATCCAAATCCACTAACTCAAGTCCAATCATCACGTGAGTTGAGTATAGTTTCCATGGTGAACATCTCCATGTTGATCATATCAACTATATGATTCATGCTCGACCTTTCGGTCTCTTGTGTTCCAAGGCCATGTCTGTACATGCTAGGCTCATCAAGTTTAACCCGAGTGTTCCGCGTGTGCAACTGTTTTGCACCCGTTGTATGTGAAGTTGAGTCTATCAGACGCGATCATCACGTGGTGTCTTGAAACGACGAACTGTCGCAACGGTGCACAGTCAGGGAGAACACAATTTTATCTTGAAATTTTAGTGAGGGATCACCTTATAATGCTACCGTCGTTCTAAGCAAGATAAGGTGCATAAAAGGATTAACATCACATGCAATTCATAAGTGACATGATATGGCCATGATCTTGTGCTTCTTGATCTCCATCACCAAAGCACCGGCATGATCTTCATCGTCACCGGCGCCACGCCATGATATCCATCATCATGATCTCCATCATCGTGCTTCCATCGAGGTTGTCATGCTATCTATGCTATTACTACTAAAGCTACAACCTAGCAATATAGTACAACGCATCTGCAAGCACAAACGATAGTTTAAAGACAACCCTATGGCTCCTGCCAGTTGCCGTAGCATCGACGCGCAAGTCGATATTTAACTACTACAACATGATCATCTCATACATCCACTATATCACATCATATCTTTGGCCATATCACATCAGATGCATACCCTGCAAAAACAAGTTAGACATCCTCTAATTTGTTGTTGCATGTTTTACGTGGCTGCTATGGGCATCTAGTATGATCGCATCTTAATTACGCAAAGCCACAATAGTGATATGCAATTTGGTATTTAACCTTCTCCAAGGACCGCCTCGATGAAATCCGATTCAACTAAAGTTGAAGAAAGAAGCACCCGCCAGTCATCTTTATGCAACAAGTTGCATGTTAGTCGATGAAACCGGTCTCTCGTAAGCGTACAAGTAAGGTTGGTCCGGGCCGCTTCAATCCAACAATACCGCCGAATCGAGAATACACTAAGGAGGGTAGCAAAAAGAACATCAACACCCACAAACTCTTTTGTGTTCTTCTCGAGATTACACTGTTGGGGAACGTTGCATGGGAAACAAAAAATTTTCCTACGCACACGAAGACCTATCATGGTGAAGTTCATCTACGAGAGGGAGATCAGATCCACATACCCTTGTAGATCGCTAAGCGGAAGCGTTAATAAACGTGAATGATGTAGTGGTACGTCTTCACGATCCGTCCCACAAACCATCCTACGATCCGTCCCACGAACCGCCTCATGATCCGTCCCGATCAAGTGTCGAACGGACGACACCTCTGCGTTTCGCACACGTACAGCTCGATGAACATCTCCGCCTTCTTGATCCAGAAAGAGGGGCGGCGTAGTAGATGAGTTCTCCAGTAGCATGATGGCGCGCCGGTTATGGTGATGATCTATTCCTGCAGGGCTCCGCCCGAGCTACGCATAAAACCGATCTAGAGGAAGAACTATGATCTAGAGGAGAGGGCAACACGTGGAAAAGTTGTGTCTCAAAAGCCCTAAAACTCTAGTATATATAGGAGGAGGGAGGAGGCAGCCTTGGTGCCACAAGGGAGGATCCCTTGGGTCGGCCTAAGTGGAGGAGGGAGGAGTCCTCCTCCAATCCCACTTCGATTAGGACTCCTTCCTTAATTTCCCACCTCTTTATGATTTTCCACTTTTTCCTCATGGGCTTTCCTTGGAAGACTTTGTCAACCCATTATGCCTTATTGAGCATCCAATAAACCCATGTGGACCCCTTGGGGCATGATAACGCACAAGTATAGGGGATCGCAATAGTTTTTGAGGGTAGAGTATTCAACCCAAATTTATTGATTCGACTCAAGGGGAAGCTAAAGAATATTCTCAAGTATTAGCAGTTGAGTTGTCAATTCAACCACACCTGAAAGATTTAGTATCTGCAGCAAAGTATCAATAGCAAAATAGTGTGATAGCAACAATAGCAACAGTAACCAGTAGCAGCAAAGTAACAACAGTAGCAACAGAGTAACAGTAGCACTAGTGACAGCAGTAGCAGCAAAGTAATGTAGCAAGGACCAGTAGGGAAAACTCGTAGGCATTGGATCGGTGATGGATGATTATGCCGGATGCTATTCATCATGCAACAGTTATAACACGGAGAGATATGTAACTAGCTCCAGTTCGTCAATCTAGTGTAGGCATGTATTCCGTATCTAGTCATACGTGCTTAGGGAAAAGAACTTGCATGCCATCTATTGTCCATCCCTCCAGTGGCAGCGGGGTCCTAATGGAAACTACGGAATATTAAGGTTCTCCTTTTAATAAAGAACCGGACCAACGCATTAACACTTGGTGAATACATGAACTCCTCATACTATGGTCATCTCCGGGAGTGGTTCCGGCTATTGTCACTCCGGGGTTGCCGGGTCATAACACATAGTAGGTGACTACAACTTGCAAGATAGGATCAAGAACACACATATATTGGCGACAACATAATAGGTTCAGATCTGAAATCATGGCACTCGGGCCCTAGTGATAAGCATCAAGCATGGCAAAGTAGTAGCAATATCAATCTCAGAACATAGTGGATACTAGGGATCAATCCCCGTCAAAACTAACTCGATTACATGATAGATCTCAAACAACCCATCACCGTCCAGCAAGCCTACGATGATATTACTCATGAACGGTGAAGAGCATCATGGAATTGGCGATGAAGGAAGGTTGATGATGACGATGGTGACGACTTCCCCTCTCCGGAGCCCAGAACGGACTCCAGATCTGTCCTCCAGAGGAAGAACAGGAGGTGGCGGAGCCTCCGTATCATAAAACGCGATGAACTCTTCTCCTTGAATTTTCTCCGGGCGAGACGGACTAAATAGAGCTGGATTTGGAGGCGGTGGAGCTTTTTGGGCCCCACAAGCATGCCAGGCGCGGCCAGGGGGGGTGGCGCCTGGTGGGCTTGTGGGCTCATGGCTCCACTTCCTCCGTTGATTCTTGAGCCAGTATTTTTCATAAATTCCAGAAAAATTCTCCATAAATTTTCAGGTCATTCCGAGAACTTTTATTTCTGCGCAAAAACAACACCATGGCAATTCTGCTGAAAACTGCGTTAGTACGGGTTATTTCCATTCAAATCATGCAAATTAGAGTCCAAAACAAGGGCAAAAGAGTTCGGAAAAGTAGATACGACGGAGACGTATCAACTCCCCAAGCTTAAAGCCTTGCTTGTCCTCAAGCAATTCAGTTGACAAACTGAAAGAGACAAAAGAAAAACTTTTACGAACTCTGTTTGATCTTGTTGTTGCAACTATGTCTAACTCATAACCAGAGTTTCAGCAAGATCATAAGCAAACCACAAAAGCAAATAACATCTAGGTCTCATGGTAAACTCATATCAATGGCATAATCAACTAGCGAGCAAATAATAATAAGCCTCAAACGTCAACACTTCAATCAAAACAATCATGAAGCAGTACGAATAGATGGTATCTCGCTAGCTCTTTCTGAAACCGCAAAACATAAATGCAGAGCACCTTCAAAGACCAAGGGCTGACAAAACATTGTAATTCATGGCAAAGAAGATCCAGTCACAGTCATACTCAACACAGTTAAAAGCAAAGCATAAAAATGACAGATGTGCTCTCTAATTGGTGCTTTTATAAGAGGAGGATGACTCAAGAGGAACATAAATAGACAGACCCTTCGCAGAGGGAAGCATTGATTTGCAGAGGTGCCAGAGCTCAAGCTTTGAAAACAGAGATAATAATTTCGGGTGGCATGCTTTCATTGTCAACGAAATGACCAAGAGTTCTCGCCATCTTCCACGCTACACATGCTATAGGCGGTTCCCAAACAGAAAAGTAAAGTTTTGACTCCCCCACCACCGATCAATCACACTCCACGACTAGCCGAATACTCGGGTGCCGTCCATACCAACATCAATCCAGGGGGAGTTTTGTTTGCAATTATCTTTTCTATTTGAGCATGGAACTGGGCATTCCAATTACCGGCCCCTTTCTCGTGAATGTTAGTAAATAAACACATATCGAGGATAACATGCCTAGCATGGAAGATACTGATAGCCCCCTATCACCACATGAGCGGTTCGGGCATGAAAAACAGATTATTTCTTGAAGGTTTACAGAGTGGCACATGCAAATTTACTTGGAACGGCAGGTAGATATTGCATATAGGTAGGTATGGTGGACTCATATGGAACAACTTTGGGTTTATGAAAGTGGATGCACAAGCAGTATTCCCGCTTAGTACAGGTGAAGGCTAGCAAAAGACTGGGAAGCGACCAACTAGAGAGCAACAACAGTCATCAAAATGCATTGAGATTAACTAACATTTAGTGCAAGCACGAGTAGGACATAAATCACCATGAACATGAATTTCATAGAGGCTATGTTAATTTTCTTTCAACTACATCCGTAAACATGCGCCAAGTCAAGCCACTTGAATCATTCAAAGGAGGATACCATCCTATCATACTACATCATAGTCATATAAAATTGATGTTGGCATCCAAGACATACCATTATAAGCTCCTAGCTAATTAAGCATGGCATCGGCAACTATGATCTCTAAGTTGTCATTGCAAACATGTTTCTCTCACAACAGAGCTGAATCAGGCATGATGAGCTAGTCATATTTACAAAAACAAAATAGATCGAGTTCATACCAGTTTTTTCAGGCTCAGTCACTTCATCATATATCGTCATTATTGCCTTTCACTTGCACGACCGAAAGATGTGAATAATAATAAGCGTGCTCGTGCATTGGACTAAAGCTGGAATCTGCAGGCAAACACAAAGGAGAAGACAAAGTAATATGACTCTTTAACATATAAACAGATATGCATGCGAGAGCCACTAAACATTGTAACCATGGTCTTCTACCTTGACCCAAAGAAAAATAAAACTAATTACACGAGAAAGCTCCCAACAAGCAAAAGAAGAACAAGAAAATATTTTTGGGTTTTCTCAAAATAGACAGACACATGAAAAGAAAACGAGAAAAAGAAAATAAACTAGCATGGATGATACAGTGGCAAAGTGTGAACACCGACGAACAAAGTGAAAGAATAAGCAAGAATGTAAAGTCGGTGAGAAACACGTACTCCCCCAAGCTTAGGATTTTGGCCTAAGTTGGTCTACTCCCAAGGAGGGAAATAACCAGCTCCGGGGTACTCCGGAGTGGACTGAGGATGCCACTACTGTGTGAGCTCCTCTGGCTCCCACTGATAAACTGGCGTCTGGTACTCGACTGGTGGCTCGGGCACGGGCACCTGTGGTTGGGCTAAGCCCCAATATGCGTAGATGTCTAATCCATCTCCATCGTATCTACTTTTCCAAACTCTTTTGCCCTTGTTTTGGAATCTAATTTGCATGATTTGAATGGAAGTAACCTGGACTGACGCTGTTTTCAGCAGAATTGCCTTGGTGTTGTTTTTGTGCAGAAATGAAAGTTCTCAGAACGTCCTGAAAATTTACGGAGAATATTTCTGGAAAATATGAAAAATACCTGCGCAAAGATCCACCGGAGGGGATGGGCCAGTGGGCCACAAGCCCTGTAGCCGCCACCCCCTGGTGGCGGCTAGCAAGCTTGTGGGGACCACGTGGCTCTGCCGCCCCCAATCTCAGCTCTATAAATTCACTTTAGTCCCAGAAAAAATCAAGAGAGAAGATTTCGTCGCGTTTGCGATAAGGAGGCGCCGCCACATCCTGTTCTTCATCTGGAGGGCAGATCTAGAGTCCGTTTTGGGCTCCGGAGAGGGGAAATCGTCGCCATCGTCATCATCAACCTTCTTGCCTCTCTAATGCCATGAAGCTCTTCATCGTTCGTGAGTAATCTATTCGTAGGCTCGCTGGGCGGTGATGAGTAGGATGATATCTATCATGTAATCGAGTTAGTTTTGATGGGGATTGATCCCTAGTATCCACTATGTTCTGAGATTGATGTTGCTACTACTTTGCCATGCTTAATGCTTGTCACTAGGGCCCGAGTGCCATGATTTCAGAACTGAAATTATTATGTTGTCACCAATATATGTGTGTTTTAGATCCGATCTTGCAAGTTGTAGTTACCTACTATGTGTTATGACCCTCCAACTCCGGAGTGACAATAACCGGAACCACTCCCGGTGATGACCATAGTTTGAGGAGTTCATGTGTTCACCAAGTGCTAATGCCTTGGTCTGGTTCTTTATGAAAAGGAGAACCTTAATATCCCGTAGTTTCCTTTTGGACCCCGGTGCCACGGAAGGGATGGACAATAGATGTCATGCAAGTTCTTTTCCCTAAGCACGTATGACGACACACGGAATGCATGTCTACATCACATTGACGAACGGGAGCTAGCCACATATCTCTCCGTGTTATAACTGTTGCATGATGGATATCATCCAAACAAATCACCGACCCATTGCCTACGAGTTTGTCCCACTGCTGATGTTACTTGTCTTGCTCTCCTGCTGTTACTACTATTGCTGCTGCTGGTACTTGCTTTGCTGTTACTTGCTACTGTTGCTACCATACTACTTTGCTGTTGATACTTTGCTTGCAGATATTAATCTTTCAGGTGTGGTTGAATCTGACACATTCAGCTGCTAATAGTTGAGATTATCCTCTCACTTCCTATTGGCGAATCAACAAATTTGGATTGAATACTCTACCCTCGAAAAGTGCCTCGATCCCACGCGCTGGTGGGTTATTGCAAGACAATTTCTAATTGTTGAGCAATCGAGAATAGCATTCGTCTGACCATTGCCAGAGACTGCCAGTCAGCATTTTTCTGGTGCCGTTGGCGGGGAGGTATTGCTATATTCTCTGAGTTACTTGGGATTTATATCTGCTGATCACTACGAAGAATCTGAAGGATCCGAAAACCAAAGTCTTGCCCTCAACTACGAGGGGAGGTAAGGAATTGCCATCTAGCTCTACACTTGATTCACCTTCAGTTATGAGTAAGTTTGCGACATCACCTCCTGCTAGAAATATTCATATGTCGCCTGTGCTTGATGATGCTTATGATACTGCTAGAGATGCTATGCCTGATACTGCTATGCCTGATACTACTAGAGATGCTATGCCTGATACTGCTTGAAATGCTATGCCTGATACTGCTAGAGATGCTATGCTTGATACTGCTATGTCTGATGATGCTAGAGATGCTATTTTGCCTGATGATGCTATGCTTGATACTGCTAGAGACACTACTTTGCCTGATGTTCCACTAGGGGTGTTTCTTGATGCTCATATTGCTAGAGTTACTGCCAATGCTCGTGATGCTTTTGAAACTGCCGATACTATTGAGATAGAACCTGCTTTTGCTCCTGCTAGATCTAGCTCTCCTAGATATGAAGTGCTTGATATACCTGAGGGCTATGTTATGGAGGGAGAGATAGCTGAGGATTTTCTTGCGTGTAAGGATGCCTATGACGCTGAGAAATTACTTCTCAAGTGGAAGGAAAAATCTCTGAAAGCTAGGATGAAATATGACCCGAAGTTTGCCACTTCACCTATCTTTATCACCGATAAGGATTATGAATTCTCTGTCGATCCTGAGATTATCTCTCTAGTCGAATCTAATCCTTTCTACGGTTATGAGTCTGAGACGGTCGTAGCCCATCTTACCAAACTGCACGATATAGCCACCCTTTTCACTAGTGAGGAGAAGACCGCCACTACTATATCCTTAAGCTGTTTCCTTTCTCTTTAAAGGATGACGCTAAAGCCTGGTTCACCTCTCTTGCTCCTGGATGTGTGAGTAGTCCCCAGGATATGGTCTATTAATTCTGTGAGAAATATTTCCCTGCCCATAAGAAGCAAGCTGCCTTGCAGGAAATATACAACTTTGCTCAACTCCAAGAAGAGAGTCTCCCACAAGCTTGGGGGAGGCTCGTCCTGCTACAAAATGCTTTGCCTGATCACCCTCTTAAGAAGAATGAGATACTTGATATCTTCTATAATGGACTTACCGATGCCTCCAGAGACCACCTAGATAGTTGTGCCGGTTGTATTTTTAGGGAACGAACTGTAGAACAAGCTGAGACCCTACTGAATAACATCTTGATCAATGATAATGCTTGGACTATTCCCGAACCACCTCCTAAGCCAATGCCGAAGAAAAGAGGTATTCTATTCCTCAGTCCTGAAGATATCCAAGAAGCAAAGAAATCTATGCAAGAGAAAGGCATTAGATCTAAAAATGTCAAAAATCTACGACCTATGGAAGAGATCCATGGTCTCGATAACCCGATACAAGTAGTAGAAGTGAATTCTCTGCATAGGTTTGATGAGAGTGATATTCCTTTTGACAAACCTGCTAGCCTATGCTTTGATGAATTTGACAACTTTGTTGCCAAACAACAGTGTTTCAATGATTATGTTAGAGACATTTGGAACAAAGTACTCGTATGCTTAGCCATTTAAGTGCTTGTGTAGACAAAAATGTCAATGATCTGAAGCTTCTGAGTAAACATGCCTCTATGATTACTACTCAGGTCGAACAAGTACTTAAAGCTCAGAATGACTTCTTCAATGAATTAAATGACAACTCTGTCAGAGTCATTACTAGAGGAGGCAAAATGACTGAGGAACCTTTGTATCCTGAAGTTCATCCTAAGAGAATTGATCAAGATTCTCAAGGAATTAATGCTGATACACCCAGTCATCCTAAGGAGAAGAAGAAGGATGATAGAAATCTACATGCCAGTTCACCAAATACTGTCACACCTGAAGAACCTAATGATATTTGTGCGTCTCATGCAGAAACACAATCTGGTGATGAACATGAACCTGGTGACAATATGGACATCGACGTTCATAATAATGCTCAACCTAGAAATGATGAGGATGTGGAGATTGAACCTACGGTTGATCCTGGTAACCCACAACCTAAGAGATACGATAAGAATGACTTCACTGCTAGGAAGCATGGTAAAGAAAGGGAGCCATGGGTTCAGAGATCTATGCCCTTTCCTCCTAAGCCATCCAAGAAAAAGGATGATGAGGATTTTGAGCGCTTCATTGAGATGATAAGACCCATCTTTCTGCAGATGCGGTTAACTGATATGCTCAAGATGTCTCCGTATGCCAAGTACATGAAAGATATCGTGACTAATAAACGGAAGATACCAGATCTTGAGATCTCCACCATGCTTGCCAATTAAACTTTCAAAGGTGGGACTCCTAAGAAACTTGGTGATCCCGGAGTGCCCACTATACCTTGCTCCATTAAAGGAAACTACGTAAGAACTGCCTTATGTGACCTTGGAGCCGGTGTTACTGTTATGCCGCTATCTCTTTATCGTAGACTTGTATTGGATAAGTTGACACCCAATGAAATTTCTCTGCAAATGGCCGACAAATCAACTGCTTTCCCTATCAGCATTTGCGAGGATGTGCCTGTTGTGGTTGCTAACACCACTATCTTGATAGACTTTGTTATCTTGGATATTCCCGAGGACGATGCCATGGCTGTCATCCTCGGAAGACCCTTTGTAAACACTGCAGGGGCTGTTATAGATTGCAACAAAGGCAATGACACTTTCCATGTCAATGGTAATGAGCACACAGTGTACTTTCCTTAGAAACGATATCAAGTACATTGCATCAATGCTATCGAAAAGACTTCATCGTTTCTTATTGGGAGCTTTGAATGCCCTATTCCTCATGTCAAGATGAAGTATGATCTGCTTGTTGGGGAGATACTTATCCCCATTGAGGTGACTTAGTGGCTATTTGAAAATTCTCCGTTCTCTCTTGCGATTCCAGAAGGTTTTGTTATGAGGACTTGATCAACCCCATTGACGGATTTCTTTCGATTACCATGAAATGGATGAATTAAAGGGTCACATACCTGTGTTTTGAGCTTTCATTTTCTGTTGCTTAGAAGAAAAATGATAGATTTAGTTTAGTTTCTCCTGTTTTCTATTTTAGCGTCCCGGAGAAAAATACCCTGAAAATAAAAATGCTTCGATGGTCCTGAAAATCTAGTATGATTTTTTTTGGAATATTTGAAAAATACTGGGCCTCAGAACTGGCCTGGGGGCCAAACCAGTGGGCCACAAGCCCTGCAGCCGCCGCCACCTTGGTGGCGGCTAGCAAGCTTGTGGGTCCCACAGGGACCCCCTCCACTCATTCCAGCTGCCATCCTCTTCTTCCACCTCCAGAAAAAATTGTTTCGCAGCTCAAACCCGTGTTCTTGCTCTTTTGGCTGTGATTTTTGATCTCCTTTCTCAAAGCACCATTCTCCGAACCGTTTTGGGGAAATTACTCCTTGGTAAGTGACTCCTCCATTGGTCCAATTAGTTTTTGCTCTAGTGCTTTATCCTTCGCGTATTCTTGCTACCTTGGTGGCCTTGTTCTTGAGCTAGAAATGTTGATTTTAGCTAGTCCCAAGTAGTTTTAGCGCGTGATACGGTCTTTGGGCACTAGTAGGAGTAGTTGCTACAAGGTGTGGTTGGCCTTCATTCACTTTTCTCTTGAACTTCAAAAATTTCAGCAAAAGGAAATTATGTTCAGGAGAAAGTTTCATGGTGGTTCCTCAAGTAAGAAGGGTCCCCGTCTTTCTTTTCGGGAACCCGAACCTTATCAGCCAAGGGACGCACCGGTACAACCATGTGAATGGCCTTCCGATGAGTTCATGATCGAAGCAGGTTTCAAGGATGAGTTTGATAGACTTGTCCGCAATGCCGGGTTAAAAGAATTCCTATCAGATAAATGTGAATAGTATTCTATGCTCACTGCCTCTTTCGTGCGTAGATTTAAATTTTTAGTTGGCCGTGACTCATCCATACTGTTTGATCTGTATGATAAATCCTACGCCATGGATTTGGAGGATTTCAATAGGATTTGCAAGATACCCGATGGCGGTAGTATTAATGATCCTTCTAAGTCCTCGGTCAGAGACTTTGTCTCCAGTATAACTGTTGGAGAAACTAGAGATATCATGTAAGCCACCATAGGAATCATCCATTTCCCTGCCTTGCACTACTTTGCCCTCTTCATAGGTAGGTGCATTAACGACAAGGGTGCACATTGTCACCTATGCGCTTTCGACCTTAGTATCCTTAAGAGCGCAGTAACAGGTGACAAGAGCTTCAATATGGGAGCTATAATAGCAAGGAGGCTGAATAATAATGCCATTGAGGGGGATTTCTTTGGTGGAATTTATGCTAAACGCTTAGCAAATTTTCTTGGAGTATCCATCCGTTCAGAAGACCCTCCTCTATGTACAGCCTACCTTGATCGTGTCACTATAACACGCTACCAGTTCCTTGAGAGAGATCATGGATGCCTCCTATACCGCTTGATATTTAACCGACATCGTGTTTTCCATATTACCCTTCCTGCTCCTGCTTTATTTGACTTTCAGGTAAAACAAAGATACTACATAACCATAGGAGAGGCAAAGGAGTATGAGAGGGAGGCGACGGCTGCTCGACTACGTGAGGCAGCTATTCAGGCAGTGGCTGCAACACTCCTGTATAACACCCATTATGATTTTGGGTTTCACTAGGATCATCCATGGGAGTAGACCAAGCTAGGCCAAAAGCCTAAGCTTAGGGGAGTACGTGTTCTCACCAACCTTACATTCATGCTTATGCTTTCACTTTGTTAGTCGATGTTTACACTTTGCCACTGTATTATCCATGCTAGTTTATTTTTGTTTTCCTGTTTTGTGTCCTTTTGAGAAAACCCAAAAATATTTTCCTTTCTTCTTTTGCTTGTTGGGAGCTTTCCCGTGTAAATAGTTTTCTTTTATTTGTGTCAAGGTAGAAGATATTGGTTACAATGTTTAGTGGCTCTTGCATGCATACCTGTTTAGCTTTCAAAGAGCCATATAACTTTGTCTTCTCCTTTGTGTTTGCCTGCAGATTCAGCTGAGTCCAATGCACGAGCGCTCTTATTATTGTTCACATCGTTCGATCGTACAAGTGAAAGGCAATAATGATGATATATGATGAAGTGACTAAGACTGAAAAGCTAGTATGAACTCTATCTATTTTGTTTTTGTAAATATGACTAGCTTGTCATTCCAGATTGAGCTTTGTTGTGAGAGAACCATATTTGCAATGACAACTTAGCGATCAGAGTTTCTGATGCCATGCTTAACTAGTTGAGAGCTTATAATGGTTTGTCTTGAATGCCAACATAGATTTTGAGATGACTATGATGTAGTATCATAGGATGGTATTATCCTTTGAATGATTCAAGTGGCTTGACTTGGCACATGTTCATGCATGTAGTTGAAACAAAATCAACATAGCCTCTATGATGTTCGTGTTCATGGTGATTTATATCTTGTTCATGCTTGCATTCAATGTTAGTCAAACACATTGCATCTTGCTGACTGTTGTCGCTCTCTAGTTGGTCGCTTCCCAGTCTTTTGCTAGCCTTCAATTGTACTAAGCGGAATACTGCTTGTGCATCCACTTGCATAAACCAAAAAGTTTTTTCATGAGAGTCCACCATACCTACCTATTTGCGGTATCTACCTGCCGTTCCAAGTAAATTTGCATGTGCCACTCTCTAAACCTTCAAGAAATAATCTGTTTTGCATGCCCAAACCGCTCATGTGGTGATAGGGGGCTATTGGTATCTTCCATGCTAGGAGTGTTATCCTCGACATGGGTTTATTCATTGTCATTCACGAGAAAGGGGCCGGTAATTGGAATGCCCAGTTCCATGCTTAAATCGAAAACCTAACAGTAAAACAAGACTCCCCCCGGATTGATGTTAATATGGACGGTACCCGAGGATTCAGCTAGCCGTGGAGTGTGATTGATTGGTGGTGGGGGAGTTAAAACTTTACTTTTCTGTTTGGGAACCGCCTATAGCATGAGTAGCATGGAAGATATTGAGAACTCTTGGACATTGCGTTGACAATGAAAGCATGCCACCCAAAATTATTATCTCTGTTTTCAAAGCTTGAGCTGTGGCACCTCTGCAAATCAATGCTTCCCTCTGCAAAGGGCCTGTCTATTTATTTTCCTGTTGAGTCATCCTCTTCTTTTATAAGTACCACTTAGAGAGCACCTCTGTCATTTTTATGCTTTGCTTTTGATTGATATTGAGTATGACTATGACTGGATCTTCGTTGCTATGAATTACAATGTATAGTCAGCCCTTGATCTTTGAAAGTGCTCTGCGTTTATGTTTTGCGGTCTCAGAAAGAGCTAGCGAGATACCACCTATTCATATTGCTTCATGCTTGTTTTGATTGAAGTGTTGGTATTTGAAACTCATTATTATTTGCTCGTTAGCTGATTATGCCATTGATATTAGTTTACCGTGAGACATTTGTGTCACTTGCTTATGTGGTTAACTTGTGATCTTGCTGAAATTCTGGTTATGAGTTAGACATAGTTGCAATAACAAGATCAAACAGAGCTTGTCAAAGTTTTTCATTCTCTCTCAATTTGACAACTTAGTTGCTTGAGGACAAGCAAGGTTTTAAGCTTGGGGGAGTTGATACGTCTCCATCGTACTACTTTTCCAAACTCTTTTGCCCTTGTTTTGGACTCTAATTTGCATGATTTGAATGGAACTAACCTGGACTGACGCTGTTTTCAGCAGAATTGCCTTGGTGTTGTTTTTGTGTAGAACTGAAAGTTCTCAAAACGTCCTGAAAATTTACGGAGAATATTTATGGAAAATATGAAAAATACCTGCGCAAAGATCCACCGGAGGGGATGGGCGAGTGGGCCACAAGCCCTGTAGCCGCCACCCCCTGGTGGCGGCTAGCAAGCTTGTGGGGCCCACGTGGCTTTGCCGCCCCCAATCTCAGCTCTATAAATTCACTTTCGTCCCAGAAAAAATCAAGAGAGAAGATTTCGTCGCGTTTGCGATGCGGTGGCGCCGCCACATCCTGTTCTTCATGTGGAGGGCAGATCAGGAGTCTGTTTTGGGCTCCGGAGAGGGGAAATCGTCGCCATCGTCATCATCAACCTTCTTGCCTCTCTAATGCCATGAAGCTCTTCATCGTTCGTGAGTAATCTATTCGTAGGCTCGCTGGGCGGTGATGAGTAGGATGATATCTATCATGTAATCGAGTTAGTTTTGATGGGGATTGATCCCTAGTATCCACTATGTTCTGAGATTGATGTTGCTACTACTTTGCCATGCTTAATGCTTGTCACTAGGGCCCGAGTGCCATGATTTCAGAACTGAAATTATTATGTTGTCACCAATATATGTGTGTTTTAGATCCGATCTTGCAAGTTGTAGTTACCTACTATGTGTTATGACCCTCCAACTCCGGAGTGACAATAACCGGAACCACTCCCGGTGATGACCATAGTTTGAGGAGTTCATGTGTTCACCAAGTGCTAATGCCTTGGTCTGGTTCTTTATGAAAAGGAGAACCTTAATATCCCGTAGTTTCCTTTTGGACCCCGGTGCCACGGAAGGGATGGACAATAGATGTCATGCAAGTTCTTTTCCCTAAGCACGTATGACGACACACGGAATGCATGTCTACATCACATTGACGAACGGGAGCTAGCCACATATCTCTCCGTGTTATAACTGTTGCATGATGGATATCATCCAAACAAATCACTGACCCATTGCCTACGAGTTTGTCCCACTGCTGATGTTACTTGTCTTGCTCTCCTGCTGTTACTACTGTTGCTGCTGCTGTTACTTGCTACTGTTGCTACCATACTACTTTGCTGTTGATACTTTGCTTGCAGATATTAATCTTTCAGGTGTGGTTGAATCTGACACATTCAGCTGCTAATACTTGAGAGTATCCTCTCACTTCCTATTGGCGAATCAACAAATTTGGATTGAATACTCTACCCTCGAAAAGTGCCTCGATCCCACGCGCTGGTGGGTTATTGCAAGACAATTTCTAATTGTTGAGCAATCGAGAATAGCATTCGTCTGACCATTGCCAGAGAGTGCCAGTCAATGTCCGAGGGCATAATAATGTACCTGCCTGCATGAAGATTGCACAAAGAAGGAGCATGCAAAGTAATAGTCTCACGAGTACCCTGACTAAATACCAGGTTATAAATCATCCTTCTACTTATATCTCCATCAAGAAAGTCAGGGCGAACCATGCTATCATAATCTAGATATCTCTCGGGAAGAAGAATCTCTTCTTCCTCGTCCAGTCTAATAGGTATCTCAAAATGTCTATTTAGACGGGTAGTATAGATACCTCCATAGACAACGCCTTTAGAACGGTTCATGTTCAACCGTTGAGCTACTATAGCGCCCAAGCTATAAGATTTGTCGTTATAAAGTGCTTCGTGCAAGACTGCAAGATATGGGGAACTAAGGGGCCCAGCTTTCCCACGGCCAATCAAACATTTTCCCACGAATAGTGAGAAGTACCGAAGCACGGGAAAATGTATGCTAGCAGCTCTAGCGCAAGACACTCGTCTCTCCTCTCCAACACCAATAGTATCTATGAAAGCCTCCAAGTCCCGTGGACGAGGTTCATGAATATCCCCAACAAAAGGCAATTTGCAAACATTGCAAAAATCCTGGAGTGACATGCGCTGGGAGATATCATATAATTTGAACTCAACCATAGGAGGATTCTTCCTCGGATGGAAGTTAAAGCTTTGTACGAAGATATTAGTGAGGAGGAGGTATTGCAGACACTCATCTTCAACGAAGGCAATAAGGCCCGCGTTCTCCACCAAGTAGTAAAAGTCCTCATAAAGTCCGGCGGCGCGTCAGAACACATCGCTTGGCCACTCGCACGGTCGAACTTCTGCAACTCGAGGGACCGGATATTTGGGTTTCTTCTCACTTCCATCATCCTTGGGGTCACAGCTTGAAGAGACTCTTAAGAACCTCCTTATCTTTTCCCTTTTCTATCTGTGAAAATTTCTGAAATTTTTAGTGACTGTAAGGAAAAGTGAACAAGGCTCAACAAAACTCATAGCAACTACTCCCACAAGTGCCTAGAGGCCATATTACACATCAAAACTACTTGGGACCAGCTAAAATTAGCATGCAAAGCTCAAGAAGAGGGTCACCAAGGCAGCAAAAATACGCGAAGTATAAGGCACTAGAGCAAAAACTAATTGGACCAATGGAGGAGTCACTTACCAAGGAGTAATTTCCCCAAAACAGTTCGGAGAATTGTGGTTTGAGCAAAGAGATCGAAAATCCCAGCAAGAAGAGCAAGAACCCGGGTTTGAGCTGCGAAATGATTTTTTCTGGAGGTAGGAGAAGCAGATGAGAGCAAGAATGAGTGGACGTGGGCCCCACAAGCCAGGTAGGCGCGACCAGGGGGGGTGCCCGCGCCTCCAGGGCTAGTGGCCCACTCGTGCAACCCCCAGACTAGCTCTTCGTCTAACTATTTTTCAAAAATTCCAGAAAAAATCATAGTTGATTTTCAGGACGTTTGGAGAACTTTTATTGTCGGGGTACTTTTCCACGGGACGCTAAAACAGAAAACAGGGAAAACTTAACTAAATCTATCATTTTTCCTTTAAGCAACCAAAAGTGAAAGCTTAGAACAGAGGTTTGTGACTCCTCGATTCATCCATCTCATGGTCATCGAAAGTCTCCTTGACAAACTTTTTTGAATCGCAAAAGAAGACGGAGAATTTTGGAATAGTCACTAGGTTACCTCAATGGGGATGTGTATCTCCCCAACAAGCAAATCATACTTCATCTTAACAGGAGGAATATGGCATTCTAAGCTCCCTATAAGAATCGATGAAGTTTTTTCGATAGCACTGATGCAATGTACTCGATATTGTTTATTCGGAAAGTGAACCGTATGCTCATTACCGTTGACATGGAAAGTGACATTGCCTTTGTTGCAATCTATAACAGCCCCTGAAGTGTTTAAAAAGGGTCTTCCGAGGATGACCGCCATGGCATCGTCCTCGGGAATATACAGGATAACAAAGTCTGTTAAGATAGTGATGTTGGCAACCACAACAGGCGCATCCTCGCAAATGCCGATAGGGAAAGCAGTTGATTTGTCGGCCATTTGCAGAGAGATTTCAATGGGTGTCAACTTATCCAGTTCAAGTCTATGATAAATAGAGAGAGGCATAACACTAACACCGGCTCCAAGATCGCATAAAGCAGTTCTAACGTATTTCCTTTAATGGAGCAAGGTATAGTGGGCACTCCGGGATCACCTAGTTTCTTAGGAGTTCCACTCTTGAAGGTATAATTAGCAAGCATGGTGGAAATCTCAACCTCAGGTATCCTCCTCTTATTAGCCACAATATCCTTCATGTACTTAGCATATGGAGACATTTTGAGCATATCTGTCAAACGCATTTGCAGAAAGACAGGTCTGATTATTTCAACAAAGCGCTCAAAATCCTCCTCATCCTTTTTCTTGGATGGTTTGGGAGGAAAGGCCATGGGTTTCTGAACCCATGGTTCCCTTTCTTTACCATGCTTCCTAGCAGTGAAGTCATTCTTATCGTATCTCTTATTCTTAGGCTGTGGCTTATCAAGATCAACAGGTTCAATCTCCACATCCTTATCATTGCTAGGTTGAGCATCAACATGAACATCACTGTTGATATTATCATTAGGATCATGTTCATCACCGGATTGTGTCTCGTAATCAAAAACAGAGACATCGTTTGGACTCTCAGGTGTAGAGGCATCAGGGTTGCTAGCGTGCAGGTTCCTATCATCTTTCTTCTTCTTTCTAGGATGACTAGGTGCATCAGTGCTAACTCCTTGAGAATCTTGTTGAATTCTCTTCGGATCACTCTGAGGATACAAAGGTTCCTGGGTCATTCTACCGCCTCTAGTGACGATTCTGACAGAATTGTCATTCAACTCATTGAGCAAGTCATTCTAAGCTTTAAGTACTTGTTCTACTTGAGTAGTAACCATAGAGGCATGTTTACTCAGAAGCTTAAGATCAATGACGTTTCTGTCCACACAAGCACTTAAATGACTAAGCATACGAGCATTCTATTCCAATTGTATGCTAACATAATCATTGAAACTTTGTTGTTTGGCAACGAAGTTATCAAATTCATCCAGGCATAAGCTAGCATGTTTATCAAAAGGAATATCACTCTCATCAAATCTACGCGGAGAATTTACTTCTACTACCTGTATCGGTTTATCAAGACCATGGATCTCTTCGATAGGTGGTAGATTTTTGACATCTTCAGATTTAATGCCTTTCTCTTTCATAGATTTCTTAGCTTCTTGCATATCTTCAGGACTGAGGAATAGAATACCTCTTTTCTTCGGAGTTGGCTTAGGAGGTGGTTCGGGAATAGTCCAAGCATTCTCATTGCACAAGATGTTATTCAGTAGAATCTCAGCTTGTTCTACGATTCGTTCCCTAAAAACACAACCACCACAACTATCTAGGTAGTCTCTAGAAGCATCGGTAAGTCCATTATAGAAGATATCAAGTATTTCATTCTTCTCAAGTGGGTGATCAGGCAAAGCATTCAGCAGCTGGATGAGCCTCCCCCAAACTTGTGGGGGACTCTCTTCTTCAGCTTGAGCAAAGTTGTATATTTCCTGCAAGGCAGCCACTACAAGAAATATGCTCATATGTGATGTTTTTTAAAATGTCGTTGATGAATTCGTCATAAATCTATGACGATTTCATCCGAGATCGTCGTAAACCGTTTGAGGGGATCAAATCTACATATAAATTACGACAATGTGAGTCAAAACATCGTAACCGCATAAGATGAGATCGTCATAACTTTTACGACGATTGTAAAAATGTCGTAACATGTTCTAACTATGTTGACATCTCACTCGTGGGTCCATTCTATCCCACCTGATCCTAGTTTGTGAAGCAACCTACTATTCTATAATTCCGAAAATTCTCGAAAAATTCTCATAAATACTTTGGACTATATATTTCTCAAATATGTGAAAACCCTCCCTTCCATAGTTCAAAAATAGTTCAAAAATATTCATTTTCCTATTCTGTTCAGAATAGCACTTTGTGAAGGAAGTGCTATTTCTATTTCTTTTATTACCCTCATATTGTTTGGGCACTCTTTCCTATCCAAATCATTGCCTCATGAAAACTTTCGTAACGATTTGCCTAGTAAATCTTTCTCAGCAAATTTCCAAAGTTTGTGTTCAGCTAACAGCTTTGTGAAGGAAGTACTAGATAGGAATATCCTGATGAGTTGAATTTTTTTCCACATCATCTATGTGCCCAAAATGTAGCTCTCCATAAAATTTTAGCCACATCTAACAATTCATGTGAGCTCATCATCCAATCTTTGTTTTTGGTAATATTTTCATTTTGTGAAGCAACAATGTTTTATATTGCTTTATAGTTGATGAAAAATTTACCACGGGATGATACTGAACATATAACCTCACTGCACCAAATTTTAGCTCATTTAATTCAGCCAGTTTCTCTCAATATTTTTCCCAATATTCTGTTCAGTAGAGAGCATTGTGAAGGAAGTACAATTTTTGTTTATCCAAATTTTATGAATTTTTTACAGTACCTTAATGTGCCCAAATTATCATCCTCCTCCAAATTTAAGCTCAATCCAATCATCTATGTGAGCCCAGTTTTAGTTACCATTTTCTGTCCAGATTGGCACATTGTTTAGGAAGTGTCACTTTGGCATGTCCAAATGGTATAATTTTTATACAGTGCCTTCATATGCCCAAATTAACATCATACACCAAATTTCAGCTCAATCCATTCATTCATTTGATCCTAGGTTCAACATCCATATTTCTGCACAATGTGTTACTTTGCAAAGCAAGTGCCACCTAGATTCATCCATTTGAGATAAAAATTTGCCAAGAGAATCTCCTTAGTAGATGATCATCCTCAGCCAAAATTTAGGCCCATTGTCTATGTGAATTACCCACACCGCTAATCAAACACTTGGCTGCTAATTCATGTTTGTGCTTAGTTCAGTCTCCTCATGAGATTATTCTATTGTATTATTCTTGCTAACACCTATCGAGGGATTGTCCAACCCACCAGACATGACTATTCCACCTAGAACGCGTGGCAATGCAACGGTTAGGCGGTGACCATGCGACTGGCATGCAAGTTCACGTGCTCTGGAGTTGGGCCCCTTGACCGCCATCCAAACCTCGACGTCAAGGCACCACACCATGTATTTATGATTAAATAGATACTTATATACCTATAAATGAGTTTTGGGAAAAATAAAGAGCAAACTATAATGCAGCTGCAGTTCAAATTTAACCCGCTTCCAACTGAATCGACATAAATTTGTCTTTTTCACGAGAGGGGGATAAAATCTTTTAACACCCAACCATTTTGTCAATTGTACATTAAATATGGACTAGTATTTTATAAAAATGATTTGATCCAATTTTGAAACAAATATATGGTAGATCCTTCACAAAAAAACTCATTTTGGTCACTTGAAAAATGGAAAATGAATTTTTCATACAAGGAAAATGAAAACTTCCTTAATCAACATTGTTTGTCATTCCAATATGCACCCTTGTGCATAATATTATATCATTTCAACAAACTATGTCATGAATGTGGCCATAAGATTTATCATTTGGCTTGAAAGACATGAATCTTCACACATGATAACCCATTTCTAAGAACACTTATTTAAAATAATTGTCGTATTACTAGTTTATTAATTTTCCTGGTAACATTGTCGCGTCAGTTGGGTTGACGCTGGCACTGCCGGTAAATGCTACAACCACGGTTCGCTACAACAGTTCTCGGCGAGGTGCGACAACCAATTCTCAGTGGGGGTGCTACAACTAGTTATGTGCAACTGCAAAGCTGCTGCCGTCCTCTGAGGAAGATACAACCGACCATAAAAAAGCTTCAACCGGAGATTAAAAAAGCTTCAAGCGGGCACTATATAAGAAAAAATGTTGCAACTAGTGTAAAAAAAGCTTGAACCATAGATTCAAGAAGCTTCAGTCGGAGATTAAAAAAGCTTCAAGCGGGCACTATGTAAGAAAAAATGTTGCAACCAGTGTAAAAAAAGCTTCAACCATAGATTCAAGAAGCTTCAACCGGAGATTAAAAAAGCTTCAAGCATAACAGAAGAAGTCGCAAGCGTTGTAAAAAAAAAGCTTCGATCATAGATTCAAATAGCTTCAAGCATGATGGAAAAAGTTGCAACCGTTGTAAAAAAAGCTTCGACCATAGATTTAAAAAGCTTCAACAAAAGACCCACGACGAAAATCTTTGAGGAGGCTCTTGTTTCCATAAAAACTGCATCAGCAAAGATGAATTGATGTGAGCCGTTGCGGCGGCTGTGGCCAGCGGCTACTCTAAGGGTGGCCGGCCGACGGTGCCTTCAGGCGTTCACGTGATGCTGCATGGTCTCTATTTTTTCTAGGAAGGCGTGCTTGTGAGTAGTAGCACGACCATGTGTTTGGAGGTAGTTGGAGGATGAGGAAAGGCCGGCCGCTGATTTTGGACCCACGGGAAGTTACGCGATTGCGTGTTAATGACGAATGTTATGATGATGGGGTCACGTATAGATCGTACGGCAGCGGTTCGCTGGATCGGGCGGTTGGGACGTGACCGGCCCAACTATTGGGCCGGCGCACCGGCGCACAGTACTCGCCTTCACAAAATACCTCTATTTTTAGTACTCGAAAACTATTGTAAATCACTGATTTTTTGAACCAATCAAATCTCTTCCCACGGATCGATGACATGGCGCCCATCCATCCAACCATCTATCTCACCATCTTACATCCATCCATCCTTGTATCTATAGAAAAAAATGAAAAAAAGAAAACCCCACCCGCAACCCAAACCCTAGCTCAGACCCCTCTCTACTCCCCATCTCCTCGCCGCCGCCACCTCCTCCCTCTCCCACAGCGCACACCTACCTCGCCGCCATCTCCCTGTCCCACAACACACACCTACCTCGCCGGCGCCCTCTCCCACAACGCACACCTAACACTAGCCCCTACCCCGACCTCCCCACCGCGCCGTCGCTCTACGTCTCCTGGGTCGAGCCTCCCGCGAGCTACATGGATCTGGAGGCCGGCCACTCCGCAATAGCCTCGCCGAGATAAGGGCGCCACCACCACCAACCCGGGCAAATCCCTCCCCCTCCGTCGATGCTCCGCGATGCCGTCGGCCGCCACCCGCTCGTCGTCCATGGGCTCTTCCGACATTGAGTTCGCCCTCGACCTCGAGGACATCGCCGTCCGTGCAGCCAAGGTGGACTGCGTCGGCGTGCTCGCATGCGGCCACACAAGGTTCTCCTACCACCGCCTCCCCGAGCCGCCCCTACGCCTCACCGTCCGCAAGCTCGACGATTCCTACTTCGGTACCAAATCCCGCCCCCTTCCGTTTAATTCCCCCCGAACTATGTGGGTGGTTTGGTTTTGCCCTAGATTGATTCCTACCACGGCGTGGGGATCGCAAGTATGTGACGCTCCGTGTGTTGCTTCTGGTTAATGCAGATGTGCGAATCGCCCGGTCCGCCGCTGTGGGAGCTCAAGGCAGCCATACAAGGTGTGTTCGTCGCTCTATACCACGACATGGAGAATGCTGTCACTTGGTATGCCACATATACAAGGGGTCTGTGATTTAGCAAGTTGTTTGCTTTTAATTGCGCTTGGGTGCCATGTGGATAATTGAAATAATTGAAGAGAGGTTTATTTTTCTCTGGCATGTAATGAATAATGGGCAATTTAGAGTGGAATTTACTGTCATTGTTTGTTTGAATTAAATTTTGGTGGTGGGAACTTAACATTTAAGGTTATTGCTTTGCTTGTTTTAGGCAGCACGTGTGGAGCCACTTCTGCTTATGCTTCAAGGATGAGAAAATGACGGATGATAAGGCAACGTTGCGTGCATTTGGTATAAAAGATGGTGATGAGGTCTGTGCACTTTCCTCCTGTGTGATTGGTAGGGATGTGAAGTTTAGTGTGGATTAGATTTGCCTTTTTTCATGAGATCAGTAAGGATACAAGTCATCCAATTTATGAAACTATGGCGTGCTGACGTACCGCTCATTGTTCCGTTTACACCTTTTTCATAAAAAAGAGATGCCCCTATTGTTAGGCAATTTACAGTTAAGGTATTCCATATTTGATTTGGTACTTTTGCCTATCAGGCAACCTCTTATTCTCTTAGGTGAGCATAACAATTACTAAATACCCTTGATTTCACTTCACATATTAGTTTTGATGCTGTAGATGCTCAGTAATAGTGCTAGAGATGCTAAATTCCATCACAACCATGTACAATTCAGCTTCTCATTCCTGAACTTGGAAATTTAAGTTGTTATCAAGATCGGGCATCTGTTTGCTTTCATATTTAAAATTCCTGAATAAGAATTACTTTCTATTATCTACCAAGTCAGTATAATAAATGTATGCTGGCATAATGCATTTGTAGTACTATTCATTGTTTGTGTTCAAATCAGCGATTTGGTTACCGCTCGAAATATCGGGTTACCGCATTGGAAGTTTCAGTGTCACTTAAATCTTATTTTTAATTGCAACACAAAACCTGAGGAAGTTTCTAATTCTGTGTTGCTCTTCTTATATTATATAAATATGACTACACCGCATTATTGTTTTGTTATTTACCTTCTACTCCAGTATATAAGTTCTCAGTAGTCCACAATCTAGTGAATATGGATAACAGATTAGTTCTTCTGGCTGTTTTGCTATTTCAGTCAGGAGCTAAGAATTTTCTGATTGGTAATGTATCTGTGTGTTGGTGGAACTCACTGCAGGCAATCGTTGCTGGTGATATGTGTGCCACCTGTCAGGAAAAGATGTATGTTCATGTCCTCCTTCGCTGTAAACATATTTTCTGCAAGGACTGTGTCTGTGAATGGTAACACTCTTTTTAAACTTTTGCATCCTCAAAAACAAATGGATTTATCATGCTTATCTTTATACATGACAAGGCTGTAAATAAAATAAATCAAGCTTTTACAAGAATGACAAGGCTAATGGAATGTAACAGCTAGAACGAATTTAGATTTTCACTCAGGTGCAAATGGAGATTTAATTTAAATACATAAAGGGACTCAGCCAATGATTGTACACAGAAGATATTTTTAAAATAGAGAAGCCACTAAAAATGCTAGTACATAAAAGATGTCCATTCAATTACTTACCCATTGTCTTGAACCTCATCAGATTCCTTGGTGGGGCTAACGTTCTCCTTGCAAGCATTCTCACGTGCATCCACAGGACCTGGTAATGCTGGCCCCGTCCCCTGTTCTTCTGCAGTCCCATGTTCACCATTCCTAGTGCAGCCAACGAACATGAAATTGAGCATAGATTCACTGAAACAGACAATAGTTTACATTTCCTAAGTTGATACACTGTTCTCATGGTTCAGCCCTCTAGCTAGTACGTCCCGAGGACGAGCACAAGAACACTCTTGTTCAATTCAAACCCGGACATTGCTAGGAGAATAATATCAGGCAGAGCTGCAAGAACCCACAATGAGATATATTGCCATATAAATATATGGTGACTACTGTAGTTTGCACTATTTGTCATGCATTTATATATGATTTCATCATATCTAACGCACAGAACAAAGACCTTACTATGGCAACACAGAAACTGAGACCTCACAATCACAGTACATTTAGTATTTGGATAACTGGACTTATTTACTATGTCCTCAATTGATGCCTCCTTTTGCTTAAATAAATAGGTTGTTACTCCATTGTTCAGTGGTGTAGCCTTTTACAGAATTTAAATGGTTTGTCCCCTGTATTATCACATCTTTCCACACTGTTAAACATATACATGCTGATAAAACAACATTTAACCCGAGTTATCTTTGGCAATATTTGCAGAATTTAAATAAATATATCTCTGTATAGACCTGGAAATTGGTATACCTCAGTGGTTGAACTTGCATAATGTGATACTAATACTAATATCTTCTCCTACTTGGAAGAAATGGGTTATTAATTATCATGCTTATCTTTACAGCGGTTGAATTGTTTCCTCCACATTGTTGATCGTGCTGAAGGCCATTGCTATGGATCTGTTTTCAAGAGAAGTACGCTGGCGCGATACGGGTGAATGGAAACCTGGAGGAAATGTATTTGCTATATTCTGTCCGTTTTTGTTATATTCCTGGGTAAGGAAATGTATCCATGAGATGAGTTATTGTGTTATGTAAACCTGGGAGATGTATTATGTGATGTTATATGATGGATGATTTGAATTCGACTTGGAGTTTTCTTGATTTGAATATGAAATAGTGCTGCATTTAATATTGGACAAATAATTGGTTGAAAAGGCCCAATAAATAGAAATGAAACCAAGTTCTGGAAAAAAAATTCTGAATTCAAAAATGAAAAAAGGCCAAAACTGAAATTGGACCAAATGTATTTGGGCACTAAAAGGTTAGGGCCCCAAAAAAAATCAAAAAAAATATACTAAAATGGCTGTAAATAGGCCAAGGCCCAAAAAGAAGCCCAATAAGAAAAGGCCAAAAAAATAAAACCAACCCATGTGATCAATTGAAATGGGTTGGGCTGATTTCGACCCTGACGTTTTGATTTCGTCGTAACTTTGCCACGTAGGACTGGGTTTGATTGCCAACGATGATTTAGGATCATCGTAAAGGTTACGACAACCCAGGAATCGTCGTAAAAGTTACGACGATTTTGATCAAAACGTCGCTGCTGTTCATTTCTGACGCTCCGTTTTCGACGCTTGGTATTTCGTCATGAGTTCGTCGTAAATTGAAAACCGTGACGATGTAGCGACGAAAAAATGGCGTCGTGTATTAGCATATTCCTTGTAGTGAGCTTGCTTCTTATGGGTAGGGAAATATTTTTCAGAGAAGTAGTAGACCATATCCTGGGGACTACGCACACAACCAGGAGCAAGAGAAGTGAACCAGGTCTTAGCATCATCCTTTAGCAAGAAAGGAAAGAGCTTGAGGATATAGTAGTGGCGGATCTTTTCCTCACTAGTGAATAGGGTGGCTATATCGTGCAGTTTGGTAAGATGGGATACAACCGTTTCAGACTCATAACCGTGAAAAGGATCAGATTCGGCCAGAGTGATTAAGCAGGGTCGACAGAGAATTCATAATCCTTATCGGTCACAAAGATAGGCGAAGTAGCAAACTTCGGGTCGTATTTCATCCTAGCTTTCAAAGATTTTTCTTTCCACTTCAGCAGTATTTTCTCAACATCATAGCTATCCTTACACGCAAGAAAGTCCCCAGCTATCTCTCCCTCCATAACATAACGCTCAGACATATTAGGCAATTCATTTCTAGGAGAGCTAGTTCTAGCAGGCAAAATAGTAGGTTCTACTTCAATAGTATCAACAGTTTCGGAAGTATCATCACATCTAGCAGCAACTCTAGCAATTTGTGCATCAAGGAATGCACCAATTGGCAAAGCAGTATCAAGCATAGCATCATCATAAGCTTCATGGGCAGCAGAAGTAGCATCATCAAGCATAGGTGACATATCAAGATTTCTAGCAGGAGGTGATGTCGCAAACTTACTCATAACTGAAGGTGAATTAAGTCCGGAGCTAGATGGCAGTTCCTTACCTGTCCTCGTAGTTGAGGGCAAGACTTTAGTTCTTGGATCTATCGGATTCCTCATAGTGATCAGCAGACGTAAATCCAAAGTGACTCAGAGAATATAGCTGTGCTTCCCCGGCAACGGCGCCAGAAAAAGGTCTTGATAACCCACAAGTATAGGGGATCGGAAAAGTTTTCGAGGGTAGAGTTTTCAACCCAAATTTATTGATTCGACTCAAGGGGAAGCTAAAGAATATTCTCAAGTATTAGCAGTTGAGTTGTCAATTCAACCACACCTGAAAGCTTTACTATCTGCAACAAAGTATCAGTAGCAAAGTAGTGTGATAGCAACAGTAGCAACAGTAACCACTAGCAGCAAAGTAACAGCAGTAGCAACAGAGAAACAGTAGCAGTAGTGACAGCAGTAGCAGCAAAGTAACATAGTAAGGACCAGTAGGGAAAACTCGTAGGCATTGGATCGGTGATGGATGATTATGCCGGATGCTATTCATCATGCAACAGTTATAACACGGAGAGATATGTAACTAGCTCCAGTTCGTCAATCTAATGTAGGCATGTATTCCGTATGTAGTCATACTTGCTTAGGGAAAAGAACTTGCATGACATCTATTGTCCATCCCTCCCGTGGCAGCAGGGTCCTAATGGAAACTACGCGATATTATGCTTCTCCTTTTAACAAAGAACTGGACCAACGCATTAACACTTGGTGAATACATGAACTCCTCATACTATGGTCATCTCCGGGAGTGGTTCCGGCTATTGTCACTCTAGGGTTACGGGGTCATAACACATGTAGGTGACTACAACTTTCAAGATAGGATCAAGAACACACATATATTGGCAACAACATAATAGGTTCAGATCTGAAATCATGGCACTCGGGTCCTAGTGACAAGCATTAAGCATGACAAAGTAGTAGCAACATCAATCTCAGAACATAGTGGATACTAGGGATCAATCCCCGTCAAAACTAACTCGATTACATGATAGATCTCATCCAATCCATCACCGTCCAGCAAGCCTACGATGAGATTACTCACGAACGGTGAAGAGCATCATGGAATTGGCGATGAAGGAAGGTTGATGATGACGATGGCGACGATTTCCCCTCTCCGGACTCCAGATCTGCCCTCCAGATGAAGAACAGGAGGTGGCGGCGCCTCCATATCGTAAAACGTGATGAACTCTTCTCCTTGATTTTTTCGGGCGAGACGGACTAAATAGAGTTGGATTTGGAGGTGGTGGAGCTTTGTGGGCCCCACAAGCCTGCCAGGCGTGGCCAGGGGGTGGGGGGGGGGGGCTTGGTGGGCTTGTGGGCTCACGGCTCCACTTCCTCCGCTGATTCTTGCGCCAGTATTTTTCATAAATTCCAGAAAAATTCTCCGTAAATTTTTAGGTCATTCCGAGAACTTTTATTTGTGCGCAAAAACAACACCATGGCAATTCTTCTGAAAACAGCGTTAGTCTGGGTTAGTTCCATTCAAATCATGCAAATTAGAGTCCAAAACATGGACAAAAGAGTTCGGAAAAGTAGATACGATGGAGACGAATCAGGGCATGGTGGGCCCACCTAGTGGCCCCCCAAAACCCATTCGTCACTCCCCGTACACTGTTGGCAATGCCCGAAAACCTTCCGGAATCCAAATACCAACTTCCTATATATCAATCATCATTTTCGGACCATTCCGGAACTCCTCGTGAAGTCTGGGATCTCATTCGGGACTCCGAACAAAACTTCGGTCACCAACACATATAACTCAACTATACCGAAACATCACCGAACTTTAAGTGTGCAGACCATGCGGGTTCGAGAACTATGCAGACATGACCTGAGACACTCCCCGGTCAATAACCAACAGCGGGACCTGGATGTCCATATTGGCTCCTACATATTCTACAAACATCTCTATTGGTTGAACCTCTTTGTCAAGGATTCATATAATCCCATATACTATTCCCTTTGTCCTTCGGTATGTTACTTGCCCCAGATTCGATCGTCGGTAGCACCATACCTAGTTCAATCTCGTTACCGGCAAGTCTCTTTACTCGTTCCGTAATACAAGATCCCGTAACTAACTCCTTAGTCACATTGATTGCAAGGCTTGTTGTGATGTTGTATTACCGAGTGGGCACCGAGATACCTCTCCGTCACATAGAGTGACAGATCCCAGTCTTGACCCATGCCAACCCAACAGACACCTTTGGAGATACCTGTAGAGCACCTTTATAGTCACCCAGTAACGTTGCAACATTTGATGACCCAAAAGGTAGGCCTCCGGTGTTCGGGAGTTGCATGATCTCATGGTCATAGGAAGAGATACATTGACATGCAGAAAACAGTAACAATAAACTAACACTATCATATGCTACGTTTATAGTTTGGGTCTTGTCCATCACATCATTCTCCCAATGATGTGATCCCATTATCAAGTGATAATACTTGACTATGGCCAGGAAACCTTGACCATCTTTGATCAACGAGCTAGTCAACTAGAGGCTCACTAGGGACAGTGTGTTGTCTATGTATCCACACATGTATTTGAGTTTCCAATCAATACAATTCTAGCATGGATAATAAACGATTATTATGAACAAGGAAATATAACAATAACCAATTTATTATTGCCTCTAGGGCATGTTTCCAAGAGAAAGTTTATTTGTGATGTAATTAAACTGTTGATAACCCACAAGTATAAGGGATCGCAACAGTTTTCGAGGGTAGAGTATTCAACCCAAATTTATTGATTCGACTCAAGGGGAAGCGAAAGAATATTCTCAAGTATTAGCAGTTGAGTTGTCAATTCAACCACACCTGAAAGATTTAGTATCTGCAGCAAAGTATCAGTAGCAAGGTAGGGTGATAGCTGCAGTAGCAACGGTAACCAGTAGCAGCAAAGTAATGGCAGTAGCAGTGACAGCAGTAGCGGCAAAGTAACATAGCAAGGACCAGTAGTAAAAGACTCGTAGGCATTGGATCGGTGATGGATGATTATGTTGGATGTGATTCATCATGCAACAGTTATAACACGGAGAGATAAGTAACTAGCTCCAGTTCGTCAATCTAATGTAGGCATGCATTCCATATGTAGTCATACATGCTTAGGGAAAATAATTTGCATGACATCTATTGTCCATCCCTCCCGTGGCAGCGGGGTCCTAATGGAAACTACCGGATATTAAGGTTCTCCTTTTAATAAAGAACCGGACCAACGTATTAACACTTGGTGAATACATGAACTCCTCATACTATGGTCATCTCCGGGAGTGGTTACGGCTATTGTCACTCCGGGGTTACCGGGTCATAACACATAGTAGGTGACTACAACTTGCAAGATAGGATCTAAAACACACGTATATTGGCTACAATTTGGCACGAGGGCCTCGTCAGGGATAGAAGCGCATCTCGTCATTTTGCAAGAATGGATATCGTTACAAGTACATGTACTGAAAATATGAGATACATAGAATTGGCTTACACTCGCCACAAGCTACATCAGAGTCACATTAGTACAATACATAAATATCACGAAGTAGAGCAGGGTCAGACTACGGATGAAAACAAACGAGAAAAGAAGAACGACGTCCATCCTTGCTATCCCAGGCTGCCGGCCTAGAACCCATCCTAGATCGATGAGGAAGAGGAAGAAGAAGCAACTCCAAATGAACAATAAACGCGCTTGCGTCAAGTAATCTTTACCTGTACCTGCAACTAGTGTTGTAGTAATCTGTGAGCCACAGTGGACTCAGCAATCTCATTTCCAAAGGTATCAATACTACCAAAGCTTAATGGGTGAGGTAAGGTTAAGTGGTGAGGCTGCAACAAGCGACTAAGCATTATATGAGGTGGCTAACTTACGAGTACAAGAATTAAGAGGGGGATGATCTACGCATAGCGGACGTGAACTACTGATGATCAAATGAATGATCCTCAACACCTACTTACGTCAGACATAACCCCACTATGTCCTCGATCGGAGAAGGGACTCACGAAAGAGACAGTCACAGTTACACACTCAGTTGGCATGTTTTAATTAAGGTAACTAGAACCAGTGTTAAATAAAGTTTCCACGTTGCCACATAACTGCGGGCACGGCTTTCCCAAAAGATTTAACCTTGCAGGGGTGTTCCAACTAGTCCATCACAAATTACCACAAGCCGCATAGAAATCCTCGATCACGAAGCTCGCAATCTTGTCAGACTCCTTAGTGGAAAACCTCAACTCTGAGATTACCCAAAGCATCACCGGAATCCCGATGCACAAGATATCTCGTCAAAGGTAAAACTAATCCAGCAAGGCCACGCGGTGTGTCGACGAACCCGATAGGAGCCGCGTATCTCGTTCTCAGGACACAACATCTATGCATAGTGGACGGTAGCCAAACCTCGAGTCGCCCCGAGGTGGCACCACCGACTGCTAGGTGGGTGGACCAACAGTCATGCGGAGCACTGGCCCGGGGGTTGATTAATTATCCTCGGGGTCCGGAAAGTCCCTATGCAATTTTATTAGGTTATTAGGAAAATGTAGTACCAAAGTTTCGCCTTGCCAGACCAGCTTTAGTCTAAAACGAATTATCAAGGGGGTGCCCATAACAACCCCGTTCGTGTTAGGAGCGTTCAATTATGGAACATAACACCGGTAGCCAAAACTAAGGGGGCAAAGGTGGAACGAAACACCAGGCTAGAAAGGCCGAGCCTTCCACCTTTTACCAAGTATATAGGTGCAATAATTTAATAGCATTTAATATGGTGATATAACAAGGAACCCATGTTATCACATGGAAGCAACTGCACCTGCAACTAGCAACGCTAACACATGGTTAAGCAAGCGGTAACATAGCCAATCAGTGGTTTGCTAGGTTGTGAACAAGTTGAAGGTTTTCATGGCATTGTTGAGAGGCTGATATTTAACATGTGGTAGGCAACGAGACATAGCGACATAAACGATAATAGTAGCATGTCAATGATAGTAATGGTATTTGGGGAAATGGTCATCTTGCCTGAGATCCCGCTTGGAAGAAGAATGACTCCGGGAAGGAGTTGAACCGATGTAGTCGAACGGTTCCTCACTTTCCGACACGCTTGCGGAACTCTATCGAGACGGAGGAAACCAAAAACAAGAATCAACACACGATATTCATCACACTATGCACAACACATATGATGCATGAACGGCGAATATATGCAAGGCATGGCATGACAATTCACAACACTCAAACTCTACACATTAAGTGAAGTTCAATATGCAACGAGTTGATATTGACAAAACTCCACATACGAATTATTTAGTTCTATCCGAATAGGTAAATGGCAATATTAAATGTGGTTAACCATTTCAAGAGGTGAAGCACAATTAAACTAGCTATCTAGGTATTTTAAATGAGGTCGAAAATGACATATAGCATCTCCGAGATGACCTCACATGTTAATTTACAATTCTGTCCAGATCTGAACTAACACATTTAATTAGTTGTTAAACAGCAAAACAAATAGGTTCATGTGATTCTACGCGTCGTTACAAGCAATTTACACATAGAGAACATCTCCAACGGAGCTACGGATCAAAAGATACAAGCACCGCAAGTTATGATGACATGAATGCAATATGTGTGCAACGACAGTCACGAGCACTTCAGAACATACAACCAGCAAGATAATATGAAACTACACGAGATTCTAATCAAGTTTCATATAGGACATGATCAAAACGGAGCAACGGTTCAAAAACTACGAGCTAAACAAGAAATCACTACAATCTGCCAAAATCAGCCACATAGCATTTTCTACACCCCACAACTACGAGCTACACAAATCCAATATGCTCAACCAAGGCATGAGACGATAGAGGGCAAGGAGCACTACAACATACAACTAACAACAACTAGCATGGAAGCATGGATCACTAGGAAAAGAAGTCACAAAATGGCTTCTCACACATAGTTTTAGAATTAGTGAAAATAACAGTTTATGAAACTGCAGTTTTCGATCTGAAGGCATATTGACAGCAGCAAAACCATAAGCTACAGGACTCCAAATGGCATGAAAATTGATAGCATGCTAGAGAATCCTAAAGTCTACAACTAACTCTATTGCACCAACCTCAAACGAGCTACAAATCACCAAATCAAATCAAGACAAGACAACAACAAAATATAACAAATTTCAGACTTAGAAATATTTCAGCACCTCCAAAACAACACAATTTCCTAGCAAGTAGAGAGCAAGCAAACCACACCTAAACATGGATTTCTATTGCAACCAAAATTATGAGGGGCTAGAATAAACATCCAAGAGCAACTCTCTAGTTGACAACTCATTCATATCACGCACGGATTAAATCCCACAAAATAGACAAGAGGGCAACATAGCAAAATATCACGCGAACTAACTTGCTCAAAAGCAAAAACTAAATACACAGTTAAATCCTAAGGATTTTTGTACCCCGAAAACATATAAAACATGTGGGGTTGCAAAACAAAAATAACGCCACACGAATATGCGAGATAATGTCGTAAACGCGGAATAATAAACTAGGCACGGAATCCTACATGCAAAAATACCAACGACTACTCTAAAATACATGGCAAAAGGGTTCCTAAAACATGAACATTTTATCTACGGTGTTCGAACAATCCGGACACGCACAAAAAATTAATACGTGACGCTAACATATTAAGACAACACGCAAAACTAGGCATTTAGAGGCTCAAACTACTTCCAACATTTATGCAAGGTACAAACTCGTGATCTACGCGAAAATCTACACAAAGACCATGTACAACTCGCCTCGAACCGACTTACGGTTTAAAAGTTACGGGAGTTTTATTATACGTCAATTTTTTGGAATTTAAATAACCTAAACGGACCAAGCCACTCTATTGGGACGAATCTACATGCGCAATTTAGTGGAACACGCCACGGCGGGGGATGGGCTCACCTTGGGGGGCTCTTGGGCCGGTTGGGAGGCCGCGGTGCTGGGCCGGTGCTGGATGGCGCGACGTGGGCCTCGGGGCGAGGGAGGCGCTGGCGGAGTAGGCACTGGGCCGACGCGGGGTGGAGCTGGGCCGCGGCACAGGCGTTGGCCCCTCGAGGCGGTCGGTGCGAGCGGCGAAGGGTCGTCGTCCTCCTTGGGACCGAGGACACAGGGCTCCTGGCGGTGGCTCCTGGCGGCGGGCGGCTCCGGCCAGGTCAGGGCGAACGGCGGGGAAGCTCGGCAGGGGCGGATCTTGCCGGATCCAAGGGAATGCACCCATTCCCTCCGACGACAGATTCGGCCTGCTATGGGGCTCCTGCCAGACCAGAGGACAGGAGAGAGAGAGAGAGGTTAGAGGAGAGAGGGAAAAGAGATATGGAGGAGAAGGAAGGCGAAGGGGAAGGAAGGAGTAGGTCCGGCGGGGCTCTGCTCCAGCGAGCTCTGCTCCGGCGAGCTCCGGCCAGCGAAGACGAGGAGCCGCGGGAGGCGCTCGGGGCGGCGCGGGCAGGAGGTGCTGCATCGCTCAGGAGGCACCTCGACCAGGGCGATGCAGGGCACCGGCGGCGGCTCGGTTCGGGCCCGGGCAGGCTCGAGATGGCCCTGGGCGGGCCTGCGACGGCTGGAGGCTGAGGGGAGGAGAGAGAGAGGTGGGAGGCTAGGGTTAGGGTGCGTATTTCGTGGTGGAGAGGGTTTGCTGTCTAAAAAGTGCACGTGGGTCTATTTATAGACAAATGGGGGGGGGCTAGGTTTAGCGGAATTTCGTCCCGGAGCTAACCGCGCAGTCAGAATCGAACAATTCCGCACGCAGGGACAGGTAAGTGGCTGTGTAGAGTAGTTATCCGGAGACGAGAGGGAAAACAGGCGATCCGGCAACGAGATTTAAAATATCAAAAGACGTCCGACGATAGACCGAATACGATGTCGCTACGGACGACCGTTCGGGTACCAGACGGACTCCGAGTGCGACGAAGTTCGACTGGCGGCCTAGCTATATTAAAATAAGACCGTACGTCAAGTTTCAACCTAATCAGAGAAAATTTTACACACACTTATAAAAACAAGATTCGAACGATGCCGCCGGCGCGTGCGTGTGTGGTCGGGCTCAGAACGGACAACGACGATAATTGGAGAGAACCAACAAGTAACAACGGATGCAAGTTTGAAAACTGGCGGCAACGGAATGCCGATGCAATGCAGATGATGCGCATGATGCGATGATGATGCCACAAATAAAATAATCACACGACGGAAACGGAATAAAGGGGAAATCTTCTGGAACGTCGACATCGGGCTATCACAACTCTCCTACACTACAAGAGGATCGCTCCCCGAGATCCAAGAATGAAAGGGGGAGAGGATGAGAAAGAACAAGAGGTAAAAACTTAATCGCTTCTTTGACAAACGAGTGAAACCAACAATCCTTGAAGGTTGCAAAGCGATGAGGAATGATATGAGAAACAAGGAAGAATTCGCGGAAAATTTCGGCAGCACTTCGGTAGGAAAAGGGGACAAAAATTCGATAAGATGGGAGAATTAGACAATATTCATAACAAACAACTAAACAGAAAAAGGGAACACCATGATCTTGATAGAACAACATGATTGACCTAAAAGAGCAACATCACAATGCCTCCGGAACAGAGAATAAAACTAGATCATTGGGAACAAGGAAAGAATAAGAGAATGACAACTACTATCACAAGAATCTAGAAGAACTCGTGAGAATGGATTGTAACCTTGATGAACCACCATGAAGGACCTCCGTATACAAATGAATGATGCTAAGATATGAAGGTAGAAAAGAATAAGATTATGACCTTGCCAAGATTTAGATGAAGCCTCACAAGGAGATACTTAATAGAACTTGGAACTTCGGAAAAATAAGATAAGTACATGGGATAAGAATTGATACGATGAGCCAGTCTGGAAGAAGAATTCAGATCACTATGAACAAGAATAAGAATTACGTTATGCTCATCCTTCATCAAATTAAATTGATGACAAGCAATGGATTTAGCATACCACTTATTCTTCTTGAAATGATTGAGGAGAGATATGAGCACAAACTAGAAGAAATCTTGAAAGAAACACCGGTGAGAATTGAAATGAATGAGGCAACCATGAATGAAGGGAGATACACGAGAATGAAGAGATCATGAGCCACCTGAGAGAAAACTAGAACAAGGCACCGAATAAACGAGAGACGAACGAAGAGGCAACAATGGAGAAGAATTTGAGAATGAAAGTTGCAAGCTGAGAACGAACAAAATCTTCTGGAAGATGGCCTTCGGAGGATCGAGAATGAAAACATTTCAGAAATGCACCGGGCAGATATGGAAGGAACACTCATGATTGATAACAACTAAGAAGATAACACAAAGCTGAAATGACGAATATCCAAGAGAATAGACCAAGATTTAAGAGAAACACTACTTCGGTCTTCCAAGCTAAAAATAATGAGGAGAACACCACCAAGAATAACTGAAACACTCCGGAACAATGAAGAATGAAAGGTTGAGCCAAATAGGAGAATTAATTCGAATAGATCTTGAAGAAGGAATATGACTGATGAAAATCATTCTTACGTCACATTGAAAAAGAATTAGAGAGCAGTGGAAAGATTACAAGAGCCATATAAGATCCTGGGAAAGAACCTGTGGGTTATGGGCCCACTCGAAGAAACCACCATTGAAAAGATTTCTTAGAAAGAGATATATTGCACCGATACAAAGAAAACTAGATGAGGTTGAAAACCTCGAAATAATGAAAGATCTGAAAACAAGAAACTCTGTGATATCTTCAACGCACTAGACAGAATAGAGAGAAATGGCAACAAAAGACCGATAATACTTTCCAACACGGGAAAGAATTGGAATTATTAAAAGGACATGATGACACGGACAACTAAATTAAATTCACCGGAAAAGATGACAAGAATGAATAAAGATGAACACGAAGCTCTTGAGAATCTTCACAACGAATCACCGGTAACAAAAGAAAGAAAAGATAGCGGAAGCAACTATTAAAAGACACTTGGATGAAAATTGAATCACTGAAGAAAAGGGTGGGAGGGTGGGAAAAACAAAGACAACTTGGGACAAATGAGACAAACTCCGGTAAGAATTGATAGAATGATCTTGCAAAAATTGGAAAGGATTGAATTCACTGAAGAGAAGCACACCGGTTGAAAAGAATTGACATAACAACTCTGGTTGACAAGAATTGATAAGACAACCTGATTGAACAAAAGAATTTGCATTCCCATAAAACATGAGAACACCTCTTGGAAGGATATGAATTCACCACTTGACATCAAAGCAACTCGAATTACCATATTCTAACAAAACAAAGGGTGAGGCTTACGAAACAAGCCAAAAAAAATCATGGGAGAGATTTCCGTTTGATATTTTCGTGGACAGGATCGCACGGGCTCGATCCTTACATCAGCCATCCTGTGCAAGGCAGTGCACACGACATACGAAGCGTCCCCGAGTCGTAGCAAGCTACAAGGACTCTTTAGGACACAACGAGAACCGCTATAAGATGACCGTGAATAAACGAATCCACTAGATGTCGAACCGCAACCTAACATCATGCATTTGTTGGAAGATTGTCCTATAAGTAATTACTTGAATTACCACCTCAGAACTCCCGAAATTTCTGGTCATGCAATCTGGTACACGGATACAAGGAGTAATATGTCACACAACTCCTATACTAACCCGTGCAATGTATCACATCCGTCAAGACACAACCAGAATCTCAGGCCTTCATCTATTATAGACCCTCGTAATCACAATGATACAATGTATGGCAGTACTCTCGAACAATCTGCACCAGTACTGGGGACAGCGGGGTTATCTCGCCACTACTAGTAATGAAGAAATTAGGAACATCCTTCGTTCTGAGATACAAAGAAATCTGAATGATAATGATGTGCTCAAGAATCCCCTGGAGCTCAACTCCCCGGAAGAAATCAAGTCAGACAGGAGGCACCAAGACAGAACTCCGTCACATCGGCATCATATAGATCCAAACATATCCGCGTGATCCTAATTTTTTTTGAGTGAGAAGAGGAGTAAAATTAAAATTATTACGTCAAGATTCCTCACCAGAGCATAGAAGAGGAGAAAAAAGAATCGTACTCTCCGATATATAACTAGACTCAAAGTATTTTTTCACTAGACTCAACTCGACCAAGTTCGATCAATCAAGGGGGCTCATAGGTCGGTATTGATCTGATACCAACTTGTCACGCCCAAGATGCAACCCTATACTCAGTTTGGCACGTGGGACTCGTCAGGGATAGAAGCAATTCTTGTCGTTTCGCAAGAATGGATATCGTTACAAGTACATGTACTGAAAAGATGAGATACATAGAATTGGCTTACACTCGCACAAGCTACATCAGAGTCACAACAGTACAATACATAAATATGAAGAAGAAGAGTAGGGTCTTACTACGGACGAAAACAAACGAGAAAAGAAGAACGACGTCCATCGTTGATATCCCAGGCTGCCAGCCTGGAACCCATCCTAGATCGATGAGGAAGAGGATGAGGAAGAGAAGGATGACTCCAAATGAACAATCAACGCGCTCGCATCAAGTAACCTTTACATGTACCTGCAACTGGTGTTGTAGTAATCTGTGAGCCACAGGGGACTCAACAATCTCATTTCCAAAGGTATCAAGACTAGCAAAGCTTAATGGGTGAGGTAAAGTTAAGAGGTGAGGCTGCAACAAGCGACTAAGCATTATATGAGGTGGCTAACTTACGAGTACAATAATTAAGAGAGGGATGATCTACGCATAGCGGACGTGAACTACTGATGATCAAATGAATGACCCTCAACACCTACTTACGTCAGACATAACCCCACCGTGTCCTCGATCGGAGAAGGAACTCACGAAAGAGACAGTCACAGTTACGCACTCAGTTGGCATGTTTTAATTAAGTTAACTTCAAGTTATCTAGAACAAGTGTTAAATAAAGTTTCCACATTGCCACATAACCGCGGGCACGGCTTTCCCAAAAGATTTAACCTTGCAGGGGTGCTCCAACTAGTCCATCACAAATTACCACAAGCCGCATAGAAATCCTCGATCACGAAGCTCGCAATCTTGTCGGACTCCTTAGTGGAAAACCTCAACTCTGAGATTACCCAAAGCATCACCGGAATCCCGATGCACAAGATATCTCGTCAAAGGTAAAACTAATCCAGCAAGGCCACCCGGTGTGTCGACGAACCCGATAGGAGGCGCGTATCTCGTTCTCAAGACACACCATCTATGCATAGTGGATGGTAGCCAAACCTCGAGTCGCCCCGAGGTGGCACCGCGGACTGCTATGTGGGTGGACCAACAGTCATGCGGAGCACTGGCCCGGGGGTTGATTAATTATCCTCGGGGTCCAAAAAGTCCCTATGAAATTTTATTAGGTTATTAGGCAAATGTAGTACCAAAGTTTCGCCTGGCCAGACCAGCTTTAGTCTAAAACGAATTATCAAGGGGGTCCCCATAACAACTCCAATCGTGTTAGGAGCGCTCAATTATGAAACATAACCCCAATCGTGTTAGGGGGCAAAGGTGGAACAAAACAACAGGCTAGAAAGGCCGAGCCTTCCACCTTTTACCAAGTATATAGGTGCATTAAATTAATAGCATTTAATATGGTGATATAACAAGGAACCCATGTTATCACATGGAAACAACTGCACCTGCAACTAGCAACGCTAACACATGGTTAAGCAAGCGGTAACATAGCCAATCAGTGGTTTTCTAGGTTGTGAACAAGTTGAAGGTTTTCATGGCATTGTTGAGAGGCTGATATTTTACATGTGGTAGGCAACGAGACATAGCGACAAAAACGATAATACTAGCATGGCAATGATAGTAATGGTATCTGGGGAAATGGTCATCTTGCCTGATATCCCGCTTGGAAGAAGAATGACTCCGGGAAGCAGACAAACTGATGTAGTCCAACGGTTCCTCACTTTCCGACACGCCTACGGAACTCAATCGAGACGAAGGAAACCGAAAACAAGAATCAACACACGATATTCATCACATGATGCACTACACATATGATTCATGAACGGAGAATATATTCAAGGCGTGGCATGGCAATTCACAACACTCAAACTTTACACATTAAGTGAAGTTCAATACGCAACGAGTTGCATCTTGACGAAACTCCACATATGAATTATTTAGTTCTATCCCGAATAGGTACACGACAATATTAAATGTGGTTAAACATGGCAAGAGGTGAAGCGCAATTAAACTACCTATCTAGGCATTTTAAATGAGGTCAGAAATGACATATATCATCTCCGAGATGACCTCGCATGTTAATTTATAATTCTGTCCAGATCTGAACTAAGACATTTAATTAGTTGTTAAACAGCGTCATTACAAGCAACTTACACATAGAGAACATCTCCAACGGAGCTACGGATCAAAAGATACAAGCACCGGAAGTTATGATGGCATGAATGCAATATGTGTGCAATGACAGTCACGAGCACTTCAAAACATACAACCAACAAGATAATATGAAACTACACGAGATTCTAAGCAAGTTTTATATAGGACACGATCAAAACGGAGCAATGGTTCAAAAACTACGAGCTAAACAAGAAATCACTACAATCTGCCAAAATCAGCCACATAGCATTTTCTACACCCCACAACTACGAGCTACACAAAGCCAATATGCTCAACCAAGGCATGAGACGATAGAGGGCAAGGAGCACTACAACATACAACTAACAACAACTAGCATGGAAGCATGGATCACTAGGAAAAGAAGTCACAAAATGGCTTCTCACACACAGTTCCAGACTTAGTGAAAATAACAGTTTATGAAACTGTAGTTTTCGATCTGAAGGCATATTCACAGCATCAAAACCATAAGCTACATGACTCCAAATGGCATGAAAATTGACACCATGCTAGAGAATCCTAAAGTCTACAACTAACTCCATTGCACCAACCTCAAAAGAGCTACAGATCACCAGATCAAATCAAGACAAGACATCAAAGAAATATAATAGATTTCAGACTTCGAGATATTTCAGCACCTCCAAAACAACACTATTTCCTAGCAAGTAGGGAGCAACCAAACCACACCTAAATATGGATTTCTATTGCAACCAAAATTACGAGGGGCTAGACTAAACAACCAAGAACAAATCTCTAGTTGACAACTCATTCATATCACGCACGGATTAAATCCCACAAAATAGACAAGAGGGCGACATAGAAAAATATCGCGCTAACTAACTTGTTCAAAAGCTAAAACTAAAGAGATAATTAAATCCTAAGGATTTTTCTACCCAAAAAACATATAAAACACGTGGGGTTGCAAAACAAAAATAACGCCACACGAATATGCGAGATAATGTCCTAAACGTGGAATAATAAACTAGGCACGGAATCCTACATGCAAAAATACCAACGACTACTCTACAATACATGGCGAAAGGGTTCCTAAAACATGAACGTTTTATCTACAGTGTTAGAACAATCCGGACGCGCACGGAAAATTAATACGGGACGCTAACATATTAAGACAGCACACAAAACTAGTCATTTAGCGGCTCAAACTACTTCAAACATTTATGCAAGGTACAAATTCGTGATCTACGCAAAAATCTACACAAAAACCATATACAACTCGTCTCGATCCGACTTACGGTTTAAAAGTTACGGGAGTTTTATTATACGTCAATTTTGTGGAATTTAATTAATTCCGAAAATAACCTAAATAACCTAAACGGACCAAACCACTCTATTGGGCCGAATCTAGAGGCGCAATTTAGTGGAACACGCCACGGTGGGGGATAGGCTCACCTTGGGGGGGGAGCTCTTGGGCCGGTTGGGAGGCTGCGGTGCTGGGCCAGTGCTGGATGGCGCGAGGTGGGCCTCGGGGCGAGGGAGGCGCTGGCGGAGTAGGCACTGGGCCGGCGCGGGGTGGAGCTGGGCCATGACACATGCGCTGGCCCATGAGGCGGTCGGTGTGAGCGGCGAAGGGTCGTCGTCCTCCTTGGGACCGAGGACACAGGGCTCCTGGCGGCGGGCGGCTCCGTCCAGGTCAGGGCGAACGGGGGGGGGGGGGGGAGCTCGGGAGGGGCGGATCTCGCCGGATCCAAGGGCATGCACCCATTCCCTCCGGTGATAGCTTCGGCCTGCTATGGGGCTCCTGCCAGACTAGAGGACGGGAGTGAGAGAGGTTAGAGGAGAGAGGGAAAAGAGAGATGGAGGAGAGGGACGGCGAAGGGGAAGGAAGGAGGAGGTCTGGCGGGACTCTGCTCCGGCGAGCTCCGTTCGGCGACGAGGAGGAGCCGCGGGAGGCGCTCGGGGCGGCGCGGGCAGGAGGTGCTGCAGTGCTCGGGAGGCACCTAGGCCAGGGTGATGCAGGGCAGATGGGCCTGGCCGGGCCCGCGGCGGTTGGAGGCTGAGAGGAGGAGAGAGAGAGGTGGGAGGCTAGGGTTAGGGCGTGGATTTCAAGGTGGAAAGGGTTTGCTGTCTAAAAAAATGCACGGGGGTCTATTTATAGACAAATGGGGGGGCTAGGTTTAGCGGAATTTCGTCCCGGATCCAACCGTGCTGTCGGAATCGAACAATTCCGCACGCGGGGACGAGTAAGTGGCTGTGTAGAGTAGCTATCCGGAGACGAGAGGGAAAACGGGCGACCCGGCAACGAGATTTAAAATTTCGAAAGACGTCCGAAGATAGACCGAATACGGTGTCGCTACGGACGAAATCCGGTGGCCTAGCTATATTAGAATAAGACTGCACATAAAGTTTCAACCCAATTAGAGAAAGTTTTACACACACTTATAAAAACAAGATTCGAACGATGCCTCGGGGGTGTGCGTGTGTGGTCGGGCTCAGAACAGACAACGACGATAACCGGAGAGAACCGGCAACTAACAAGGGATGCAAGTTTGAAAACTGGCGGCAATGGAATGCCGATTCAAAGTAGATAATGCGCATGATGCGATGATGATGTGACAAATAAAATAATCACACGACGGCAACGGAATAAAGGGGGAATCTTCTGGAACGTCGGCATTAGGCTGTCACAGCATGTATTCCGTATGTAGTCATACATGCTTAGGGAAAAGAACTTGCATGACATCTATTGACCATCCCTCCCGTGGCAGCGGGGTCCTAATGGAAACTACGGGATATTAAGGTTCTCCTTTTAATAAAGAACCGGACCAACGCATTAACACTTGGTGAATACATGAACTCCTCATACTATGGTCATCTCCGGGAGTGGTTCCGGCTATTGTCACTCCGGGGTTGCCAGGTCATAACACATAGTAGGTGACTACAACTTGCAAGATAGGATCTAAAACACACATATATTGGCGACAACATAATAGGTTCAGATCTGAAATCATGGCACTCGGGCCCTAGTGACAAGCATTAAGCATGGCAAAGTAGTAGCAACATCAATGTCAGAACATAGTGGATACTAGGGATCAATCCTCGTCAAAACTAACTCGATTACATGAAAGATCTCATACAACGCATCACCGTCCAGCAAGCCTACAATGAGATTACTCACGAACGGTGAAGAGCATCATGGAATTGGCGATGAAGGAAGGTTGATGATGACGATGGCGATGATTTCCCCTCTTCGGAGCCCAAAACGGACTCCACATCTGCCCTCCAGATGAAGAACAGGAGGTGGCGGTGCCTCCGTATCGTAAAACGCGATGAACTCTTCTCCCTGATTCTTTTTCTGGGCGAGACGGACTAAATAGAGGTGAGATTGGAGGCGGTCGAGCGTCGTGGGCTCCACAAGCCTGCCAAGCGCGGCCAGGGGAGGCCGCGCCTGGTGGGCTTGTGGACTCACGGCTCCACTTCCTTCGCTAATTCTTGCGCCAGTATTTTTCATAAATTCCAGAAAAATTCTCCGTAAATTTTCAGGTCATTCCGAGAACTTTTATTTCTGCACAAAAACAACACCATGGCAATTCTGCTGAAAACAACGTTAGTCCGGGTTAGTTCCATTCAAATCATGCAAATTAGAGTACAAAACAAGGGCAAAAGATTTCGGAAAAGTAGATACGACGGAGACGTATCAACTCCCCCCAAGCTGAAAGCCTTGCTTGTCCTCAAGCAATTCAGTTGACAGACTGAAAGAGACAAAAGAAAAACTTTGACGAAGTCTATTTGATCTTGTTGTTGCAACTATGTCTAACTCATATCCAGAGTTTCAACAAGATCACAAGCAAACCACATAAGCAAATGACATCTAGGTCTCATGGTAAACTCATATCAATGGCTTAATCAACTAGCGAGCAAATAATATTAAGTCTCAAACGTCAACACTTCAATCAAAACAATCATGAAGCAGTACGAACAGATGGTATCTCGCTAGCTCTTTCTGAGACCGCAAAACATAAATGCAGAGCACCTTCAAAGACCAAGGGATGGCTAAACATTGTAATTCATGGCAAATAAGATCCAGTCACAGTCATACTCAACCGAGTTAAAAGCGAAGCATAAAAATGACAGAGGTGCTCTCTAATTGGTGCTTTTATAAGAGGAGGATGACTCAACAGGAACATAAATAGACAGGCCCTTCACAGAGGGAAGCATTGATTTGCAGAGGTGCCAGAGCTCAAGCTTTGAAAACAGAGATAATAATTTTGGGTGGCATGCTTTCATTGTCAACACAATGACTAAGAGTTCTCAACATCTTCCACGCTACACATGCTATAGGCGGTTCCCAAATAGAAAAGTAAAGTTTTGACTCCCCCACCACCAATCAATCACACTCCACGACTAGCCGAATCCTCGGGTACCGTCCATACCAACATCAATCCAGGGGGAGTTTTGTTTGCAATTATCTTTTTGATTTGAGCATGGAAATGGGAATTCCAATTACCGGCCCCTTTATCGCGAATGATAGTGAATAAACACATATCGAGGATAACACGCCTAGCATGGAAGATACTGATAGCCCCCTATCACCACATGAGCGGTTCGGGCATGCACAACAGATTATTTCTTGAAGATTTAGAGAGTGGCTGATGCAAATTTACGTGGAACGGCAGGTAGATACCGCATATAGGTAGGTATGGTGGACTCATATGGAACAACTTTTGGTTTATGGAAGTGGATGCACAATACATATTCCCGCTTAGTACAAGTGAAGGCTAGCAAAAGACTGGGAAGCGACCAACTAGAGAGCGACAACAGTCATCAAAATGCATTGAGATTAACTAATATTGAGTGCAAGCATGAGTAGGACATAAATCACCATGAACATGAACATCATAGAGGCTATGTTGATTTTGTTTCAACTACATGCATGAACATGCGCCAAGTCAAGCCACTTGAATCATTCAAAGGAGGATACCATCCTATCATACTACAACATAGTCATCTCAAAATTCATGTGGGCAACCAAGACAAACCATTATAAACTCCTAGCTAATTAAGCATGGCATCAAAAACTATGATCTCTAAGTTGTCATTGCAAACATGTTACTCTCACAACAAAGCTGAACTAGGAACAGTGAGCTAGTCATATTTACAAAAACAAAATAGATCGAGTTCATACCAGCTTTTCCAGGCTCAGTCACTTCATCATATATCGTCATTATCGCCTTTCACTTGCACAACCGAATGATGTGAACAATAATAAGTGTGCTCGTGCATTGGACTAAGCTGGAATATGCAAGCAAACACAAAGTAGAAGACAAAGTAATATGGTTCTTTGACAGCTAAACAAGTATGCATGCGAGAGCCACTAAACATTGTAACCATGGTCTTCTTCCTTGACCCAAAGAAAAAGAAAACTATTTACACAGGAAAGCTCCCAACAAGAAAAAGAAGAAAAATAAAATCTTTTTGGGCTTTCTCAAACTAGACAGACACACGAGAAGAAAACGAGAAAAAGAAAATAAACTAGCATGGATGATACAGTGGCAAAGTGTGAACACCGACTGACAAAGTGAAAGCATAAGCAAGAATGTAAAGTCGGTGATAAACACGTACTCCCCCAAGGTTAGGCTTTTGGCCTAAGTTGGTCTACTCCAAAGGATGGTCCGGGCGATACCTAAAATCATAATGGGGGTTATACGAGAGCGCTGCAGCCACTGCCTGAATAGCTGCCCCACGTAGACGAGCAGCCTTTGCCTCCCTCTCATACTCCTATGCCTCTACTCTGGTTATGTAATATCTCCTTTTTACCTGGAAGTCAAAGAAGGCAGGAGTAGAAAGGGTAATATGGAAAACACGCTGCCGGTTAAATGTCAAACGGTATAGGAGGGATTCATAATCCCTCTCAAGGAACTGATAGCGTGTCAAAGCGGTGCGATCAAGGAAAGCTGTATGGAGCGGGGAATCTCCTTCGCGGATAGGCACTCCAAGAAAATTTGCTATGCGAGTGGCATAGATCCCACCAAAGAAATCCCGTTTATTAGCATTATTATTCAGCCTCCTTGCTATAATAGCTCCCATGTTGAAACTTCTATCACCCGTTACTGCGCTCTTAAGAATATTAAGGTCGGGTGCACAGAGGTGACAATGCTCAATCTTGCCATTAATGCATCTCCTATGAAAAGGGCAAAATAATGCAAGGCATGAAAATGAATGCTCCCCATGGTAGCCTGTGTAATATCTCTAGTTTCTCTGACAGTTATACTAGAGAAAATATCTCTAACCGAAGATTTAGGAGGATCATTGAGACTACCCCAAATAGGTATCTTGCAAATTCTATTGAAATCCTCTAAATCCATGGTATACAATTTGTCATAGAGATCAAATAGTACAGATGTATCATGGCCAACTGAAAATTTGAATCTACGAATAAAAGAGGCAGTGAGAGCAACATATTGTTCACATTTATCGGAGATGAATTCTTCGAGTCCAATGTTGTGAACAAGTGTATCAAACTCGTGTTTGAAACCTGCCTCAATCTTGAATTCATCAGAAGGGCATTCACATGGTTGTACCTCTGCGTTCCATGGTTGGTAAGGATCGGTCTCCCGAATCGCAAGATGGGGACCTCTCTTGCTTGAGGAACCACCATGATAGTTTCTCCTGAACATCTTCCTTTTCTGAAATTTTCAGTGACCCAAAGGAAAAGTGAACAAGGCTCAACTAAACTCATAGCAACTACTCCCACAAGTGCCTAGAGGCTATATTACGCATCAAAACTACTTGGGACCTGCTAAAATTAGCATTCAAAGCTCAAGAACAGGGTCACCAAGGCAGCAAAAATACGCGAGGTATAAGGCACCAGAGGAAAAACTAATTGGACCAATGGAGGAGTCACTTACCAAGGAGTAATTTCCCCAAAACAGTTCGGAGAATGGTGCTTTGAGCAAGGAGATCGAAAATCCCAGCAAGAAGAGAAAGAACACGGGTTTGAGCTGCGAAACATTTTTTTCTGGAGGTAGGAGGAGCAGATGGGAGCTAGAATGAGTGGAGGGGGTGCACGTGGGCCCCACAAGCCAGGTAGGCGCGGCCGGGGGGGTTGCCCGCGCCTCCAGGGCTTGTGGCCCAATGGTGCAGCCCCCAGACTAGCTCTTCGTCTCAGTATTTTTAAAAAATTCTAGAAAAAATCATACTTGATCTTCAGGACGTTCGGAGAACTTTTATTTTTGGGGTACTTTTCTACGGGACGCTAAAAGCAGAAAGCATGGAAAACTAAACTAAATCTATCATTTTTCTTCTAAGCAACAGAAGGTGAAAGCTTGGAACAGAGGTTTGTGACTCCTCGATTCATCCATCTCATGCACATCGAAAGAAATCCCGTCAATGAGGTTGATCAAGTCTCCTCGACAAACTTTTTCAAATCGCAAAAGAAGACGGAGAATTTTCGAATAGTCACTAGGTCACCTCAATGGGGATGTGTATCTCCCCAACAAGCAAATCATACTTCATCTTAACAGGAGGAATAGGGCATTCAAAGCTCCCAATAAGAATCGTTGAAGATTTTTCGATAGTATTGATGCAATGTACTCAATATTGTTTCTTCGGAAAGTGCACCGTATGCTCATTACTGTTGACATGGAAAGTGACATTGCCTTTGTTGCAATCTATAATAGCCCCTACAGTGTTTAAAAAGGGTCTTCCGAGGATGACCGCCATGGCATCGTCGTCGGGAATATCCAGAATAACAAAGTCCGTTAAGATAGTAACGTTAGCAACCACAACAGGCACATCCTCGCAAATGCCGATAGGGAAAGAAGTTGATTTGTCAGCCATTTGCAGAGAGATTTTAGAGGGTGTCAACTTATCCAGTTCAAGTCTACGATAAAGAGAGAGAGGCATAATACGAACACCGGCTCCAAGGTCGCATAAATCAGTTCTAACGTAGTTGCCTTTAATGGAGCAAGGTATAGTGGGCACTCCGGGATCACCTAGTTTCTTAGGAGTTCCACCCTTGAAGGTATAATTAGCGATCATGGTGGAAATCTCAACCTCACGTATCCTCCTTTTATTAGTCACAATATCTTTCATGTACTTAGCATACAGAGACATTTTGAGCATATCTATCAAACGCATTTGTAGAAAGACAGGTATAATCATTTCAACAAATCGCTCAAAATGCTCATCATCCTTTTTCTTGGATGGTTTGGGAGGAAAGGGCATAGGTTTCTGAACCCATGGTTCCCTTTCTTTACCATGCTTCCTAGTAGTGCAGTCGTTCATATCGCATCTTCTATTCTTAGGCTGTGGGTTATCAAGGTCAACAGGTTCAATCTCCACATCCTTATCATTGCTAGGCCGAGCATCTTCATGAACATCACTATTGATATCATCATTAGGCTCACGTTCATCTCCAGATTGTGTTTGAGCATCAGAGACAGAGACATTGTTTGGACTCCCAGGTGTAGCAGCAACAGGGTTGCTAGTGCTAACTCCTTGAGATTCTTGTTCAATTCTCTTCGGATGAACCTCACGATACAGAGGTTCCTGGGTCATTCTACCGCCTCTAGTGATGACTCTGATAGAATTATCATTCAACTCATTGAGCAAGTCATTCTGAGCTTTGTACTTGGTCTACCTGAGTAGTAACCATAGAGGCATGTTTACTCAGAAGCTTAAGATCATTGACGTTTCTGTCGACACAAGCACTTAAATGACTAAGCATACGAGCATTCTGTTCCAATTGTCTGTTAACATAATCATTGAAACTCTGTTGTTTCGCAAAAAGGTTATCAAATTCATCCACGCATAAGCTAGCAGGTTTATCAAAAGGAATATCACTCTCATCAAACCTACGCAGAGAATTTACTTCTACTACCTGTATCGGGTTATCAAGACCATGGATCTCTTCGATAGGTGGTAGATTTTTGACATCTTCAGATTTAATGTCTTTCTCTTTCATAGATTTCTTAGCATCTTGCATATCTTCGGGACAGAGGAATAGAATACCTCTTTTCTTCGGACTTGGCTTAGGAGGTGATTCGGGAATAGTCCAAGCATTCTCATTGCACAAGATGTTATTCAGTAGAATCTCAGCTTGTTCTACAGTTCGTTCCCTAAAAACACAACCGGCACAACTATCTAGGTGGTCTTCGGAAGCATCGGTAAGTCCATTATAGAAGATATCAAGTATTTCATTCTTCTCAAGAGGGTGTTCAGGCAAAGCATTCAGCAGCTGGATAAGCCTCCCCCAAGCTTGTGGGAGACTCTCTTCTTCAACTTGTGCAAAGTTGTATATTTCCTGCAAGGCAGCTTGCTTCTTATGGGCAGGGAAATATTTTTCAGAGAAGTAGTAGACCATATCCTGGGGGTTACTCACACAACCAGGAGCAAGAGAAGTGAACCAGGTCTTAGCATCATCCTTTAGCGAGAACGGAAACAACTTGAGGATATAGTAGTTGCAGATCTTTTCCTCACTCGTGAATAGGGTGGCTATATCGTGCAGTTTGGTAAGATGGGCTAGAAACGTTTCAGACTCATAACCGTGAAAAGGATCAGATTCGACCAGAGTGATTAACTCTGGGTCGACAGAGAATTCATAATCTGTAGCGACCCGACTCAAGACGAGTCAAGCCTCTGGTGTTTCTGTACCATCCCAAGATCATGCTGGTACACACACAGTACATAATGTATATATTCAAGAGTTCAATCACACAGCTTTATTAATCGAAATCTCATAAAGAGTACTTTATTACAATAAAGGATTACAATAAAGTGGCTGAAGGCCAACTCATGAGATATCTAACGAAGACTAGCGGAAGCATCAGGTAGACGAGTCCATCCGACTCCAAGGGCATGTTGCTGAGCGTTGATCGTAGCCTGACTCCTGGTCCGAAAAGTACTCTGCAACATGATACGTTGCAGCCGTGTAGGTCAGCATATTGAATATGTCGGCAAGTCATCAAAGAGGGGTAAAATAAATATCAACTATCTCTACATGCATGTTTGGCCGGTGGGGCTAAGTTTTGCATAAAGCCAGTTTTATCCTACAACAAGAGGGGTTGGAAGCAAAATATTACTACATTGTTTGTTGTTAACGAGATGGTTCCGCCAACCAATTCTCATACCCGAATAGTTGTTAACACCCACATTATTATTAAGTTGTGTCGAGAGTTCAGGGGAAATTCAATGCCTTCGGCTAAAGTTGTCCATGACCGTGGACACGGCTAATCGATTAGGTTGGGCACTCTGCATAGTTTTGCACACGTTTCCCACAAGATTTGATCGCCTCCGGGTTTGTCCTCGCACTTCAGGGTGTTTGAAGACCGGATGATCAAAACATGGTCTTTCAACGGGTCTCTCTGAATCCCTGTCGGTGCCCATCCATTCCTACCGTTTGTCTACATTTGCTAGCACAGCCTGTCCAGAGTCGCCTCGTTGTCCAACCAAGCCAGAGCCCATAATGACTTGTGGCTGTGCAGGTAAGCCTTGAGTCTTGAAGTCTCCGTCCATCTCTTTGAGCCTGGGTGAAGCTTTCCGCAGGATGACATGGCCTCTCCAGCATCCCGGGCATCCACTGGGTTCTCCAGGGAGCCGATCAACCGTCCTTCACCCAGAGTTGCATTGCGTCCGAGGTCTTGAAAATCTTGTCTTAAGCGGTCTTGATTATTATATCAACCTCGCATCACTCGTGGTATACACTCAACCGATAACCCGTCTACTCAAGCATAGCATTAAGAAATTGTCGTCCCGGGCCAAGTATCGGGGTTGTTGTGTGCCTACCACATGATACTACAACTTACACTAAAGTTTCCAAGTACCTAGGCAGCATGCAATTGAGCAAAGAAGATGATCTACCATGCATCGAAAACATAGGAAAATAACATGATCAAAATGACTTGCCTTGATGATAGTTGTCCTGCTCGAGCGCTTCTAAGTAACAGGCTTCGCACTCCGGATGATCTACCGATACAAACACAAAGCACACGATAAGCACTTCAATCAAGAAACAAGTAAAAATAACATCACAAGTAAAGATTTGCTATAGTCTAAGCAAAAGAATTCATCATGCGCCGGTATGTTAGAAACTTGTTTCTGTTGAAAACACTAGTAAAAATACTTTAAAATTTTTGAAAGTTCTACCACAGTAAGATTTTATCACTAGGAAGCAGCAGCAAAAATAATCAACTCAAAATCATTTTTCAAACTCCTGGAATAGGCAAAACAAGGTTTAAACTAAATCTGATCTAACTTATATTTAAAAATTTCACACATATACAAATTATATGTTTTCAAAAACTACAGGGAATTTGTGAGCTACTGGAAAAAGAATCAATGTCATTGGACTTCGGGATAAAAAGTTTTGGCCAAAACAAAACAGAAACTTTCTGTTTTTGCAATTTGACAGAAAAATATAAAGCTAACTAGTACTAAAAGGAGGGTACACGTGGCAAGCTACTGTTGGCTGGGAGGGGTGTTTGTTGCGGCGTTTTGAGCAAACGGCCTAGGCTTAACAAACTCGCTAGTTAAATCATAAGTGGTAATAAAAACCACTGGTTTTCTCATATAGACCGAAGAGGTAACTAGGGATCTAATCTAGACCATACACTAAGATCTAAGGGCTAAGAAGAAAACAAAAGAAAGACAAAGAGGGGAGGGGGAGTACCGTGGCTGGGAGGAGTAGCTCCGGCGAGGGGCGTCGCCGGTGAGGGGGAAGGGGGGCTCCGGGGCGTTGGAGGGGTCGGGGCGACGGCGGTGGGGTTCCTCCTCCTCGGGGAGGCGTCGACGGTGCGAAGAGGGGCTCGGGGCTGCTCCAGTAGGGCGATGGAGGTGGCAGCAGCTCGGCTCCGGCGGCGGCAGTGCGGCAGCTAGGGGCGGCGGCTCGTCGGGGTAGGGTTGGGAACGGGGCTGCGGCAGGGCGCTGGGTATTTATAGGCCATGGGGAGGGAGAGCTAAGGAAGGGAGAGAGAGGACTCGGGGAAGGAAATCCCGAGATTTCCTGGTGCAGCTCGAGGTCGTGCAGAAGAAAGGAAGGGGGAGGAAGGAGAAGGCCGACGGGGGACGGAGGCTCGGTCGGGTGGGGGCCACTGGCCAGTGGGTGGGGGGCGGGGCGGTTGGGGTCGGTTGGCCTGAATCAAAAGTATTCGGGATCCCGGGTACACGGGATTTCGGCCCAGCCTTATATGGCGCTCGGGGGCGGTTCTAAAGAAAAAAAAATACCTTCCTATTTCTAACTTTTTCCGAGATAGAAAATCAAAAGCCAATAAAAAGGAAATAAATCAAAATATTAATATAGGGTATTATATACCAAAAAAATCAGAAAAATATTCTCTACCCAAATAACATCTTTCCAAAGCAAAAATAAAAACTTAAAAAAATGTTTTTTCAGAAATTCCCGAATTTGCTTTATTTCTTTTTGCAATTATTTTTGCAAATAATCTTTGGATTTTCTTGGTTCCAACATTTAAAAAAATTTCCCGCTCTTTGGAGGGTCATTTTCCTCCGCTCTCTCTCTTGCGTGCAAGAGAGTATTTTCTCCGGGCTTTTCTCGTGCGAGGAAAAATGGAAATGCAAATCAAAAAGACGAAAGAAATTCACGTGCTAAATTTAATTCACTCAATATGCATAGATGCTTAGCTACAATGTAAAACATTCCCAATTAGGAAAATTGGGATGTTACAAACCTACCCACCTTAAGATGAATCTCGCCCTCGAGATTCGGGTTGGCTAGAAAACAGGTGCGGGTGGTCTCGACGAAGATCCTCTTCTCGTTCCCAGGTGGCTTCTTCCTCGGTGTGGTGGCTCCACAACACCTTGCAGAACTTGATGATCTTGCTACGGGTAACTCTGTTGGTAGTCTCGAGAATCCTGACGGGTTTCTCCTCTAAGGGCACTGTATCTCTCAACGGAACATCGGCCATCTCAGCGTGGCATTTCTTCAACTGGGAAACATGGAAGACATCATGAACTCCGGACAATCCTTCCGGTAGTTCCAGTTTGTATGCAACTTCGCCTCTACGCTCAAGAATTTTGTAGGGCCCAATGAAACGAGGTGCTAATTTTCCTTTCACACCGAATCTCTTGATTCCTCGAAGTGGAGACACCCGAAGATATGCTCGGTCTCCCACTTCATACGTTACTTCCTCGTGTTTGCTGTCAGCATAACTCTTCTGCCTGGACTGAGCTATCTTGAGTCGGTCACGAATTAGCTTGACCTTCTCTTCAGAATCTCGGATAAGGTCGGGACCAAAAAGTTGTCGGTCTCCAACTCCATCCCACATCAACGGTGTTCTGCACCTCCTTCCGTATAGAGCTTCGAAAGGGGCCATCTTCAGACTGGTCTGGTGGCTGTTGTTGTATGAGAACTCGGCATACGGTAAATTGTCATCCCAACTAGACCCATAGTCTAGTGCGCAAGCTCTCAACATGTCCTCCAGAATCTGATTAACTCTCTCGGTCTGTCCATCTGTCTGCGGGTGAAAAGCTGTACTGAACTCCAATCTCGTTCCCAAGGTTTCATGCAGTTGGTGCCAAAATTTTGATGTGAACTGAGTCCCTCTATCGGACACAATGCTTTTCGGTACTCCATGCAGACATACGATCCTCATCATATATATCTTGGCCAGCTTGGCACTCGTGTAAGTAGTATTCACCGGAATGAGTGGAGTCCCAATAAACACCAACGGCAAGTTGAGTGTAGACCGTAACCCTGAATCATACTCTTACTCGTCGAAGAAAATATCTGCAACATAAGACGTTGTAGCCGTGTAGGTCAGCATATTGAATATGCCGGCAAGTCACATAAGAGAGGGGTGAAAAGTAATCATCTATACTATATGCATATATGGCAGGTGGGGCTATAAGTTTTTAGCGAAAAGCAAGTTTTCTCCTACATCAAGAGGGGGCTAAAAGCAAAATGTTACTACAAAAGTTGGTTGTTAACTAGATGGTTCCGCCAACCAGTTCTCCTACCCGAGTTGTCAATAATTACCCTCATCAAATATATATATATAATGGTGTAGAGAAATTCAGATAACTTCAATTCCTTTGGCTCAAGTTGTCCATGACCGTGGACACGGCTAATCGATTAGGTTTGAGTACTCTGCAGAGTTTTGCACACGTTCCCCGCAAGATTTGATCGCCTCCCTGGAGAACCCAGTGGATGCCCGGGATGCTGGAGAGGCCATGTCATCCTGCGGAAAGCTTCACCCAGGCTCGAAGAGATGGACTGAGACTTCAAGACTCAAGGCTTACCTGCACAGCCACAAGTCATTATGGGCTCTGGCTTGGTTGGACAACGAGGCGACTCTGGACAGGCGGTGCTAGCAGATGTAGACGAACGGTAGGAATGGATGGGCACCGACAGGGATTTAGGGGGACCCGTTGAAAGACCATGTTTTGATCATCCGGTCTTCAAACACCCTGAAGTGCGAGGACAAACCCGGAGGCGATCAAATCTTGTGGGGAACGTGTGCAAAACTCTGCAGAGTGCCCAACCTAATCGATTAGCCGTGTCCACGGTCATGGACAACTTGTGCCGAAGGCATTGAATTTCCCCTGAACTCTCGACACAACTTAATAATGATTTGGGTGTTAACAACTATTCGGGTACGAGAATTGGTTGGCGGAACCGTCTCGTTAACAACAAAGAATGTAGTAATATTTTGCTTCCAACCCCTCTTGTTGTAGGATAAAACTGGCTTTATGCAAAACTTAACCCCACCGGCCAAACATGCATGTAGAGATAGTTGATATTTATTTTACCCCTCTTTGATGACTTGCCGGCATATTCAATATGCTGACCTACACGGCTGCAACGTATCATGTTGCAGAGTACTTTTCCGACCAGGAGTGAGGCTACGATCTACGCTCAGCGACATGCCCTTGGAGTCGGATGGACTCGTCTACCTGATGCTTCCGCTAGTCTTCGTTAGATATCTCATGAGTTGGCCTTCAGCCACTTTATTGTAATCCTTTATTGTAATAAAGTACTCTTTATGAGATTTTGATTAATAAAGTTGTGTGATTGAACTCTTGAATATATACATTATGTACTGTGTGTGTACCAGCATGATCTTGGGATGGTACAGAAACACCAGAGGCTTGACTCGTCTTGAGTCGGGTCGCTACGTAATCATTATCGGTCACAAAGACGGGCGAAGTGGCAAACTTCGGGTAGTATTTCATCTTAGCGTTCAGAGATTTTTCTTTCCACTTGAGCAGTAATTTCTCAACATCATAACCATACTTAAACGCAAGAAAATCCTCAGCTATCTCTCCCTCCATAACATAACGCTAAGGCATATCAGGCAATTCCTTTCTAGGAGAGCTAGTTCTAGCATGCAAAATAGCAAGTTCTACTTCAATAGTATCAATAGTTTCAAAAGTATCATCACATCTAGCAGCAACTCTAGCAATTTGGGCATCAAGGAATGCACCAAGTAGCAAAGCAGTATCAAGCATAGCATCATCAGGCAAAGGAGTATCAAGGATAGAATCATCATAAGCACCATGGGCAGCAGAAGTAGCATCATCAAGCACATGCGACATATCAAGATTTCTTGCAGGAGGTGATGTCGCAAACTTACTCATAACGGAAGGTGAATCAAGTGCAGAGCTAGATGGCAGTTCCTTACCTGTCTTCGTAGTTGAGGGCAAGACTTTACTTCTTGGATCTATCTTAAATCCCAAGTGACTCAGAGAATATAGCTATGCTTCCCCGGCAACGGCGCCAGAAAATAGTCTTGATAACCCACAAGTATAGGGGATCGCAACAGTTTTCAAGGGTAGAGTATTCAACCCAAATTTATTGATTCGACTCAAGGGGAATCGAAAGAATATTCTCAAGTATTAGCAGTTGAGTTGTCAATTCAACCACACCTGAAAGATTTAGTATCTGCAGCAAAGTATCAGTAGCAAGGTAGGGTGATAGCAGCAGTAGCAACGGTAACCAGTAGCGGCAAAGTAACGTAGCAAGGACCAGTAGTAAATGACTCGTAGGCATTGGATCGGTGACGAATGATTATGTCGGATGTGATTCGTCATGCAACAGTTATAACACGGAGACATAAGTAACTAGCTCTAGTTCGTCAATCTAATGTAGGCATGTATTCCGTATGTAGTCATACGTGCTTAGGGAAAAGAACTTGCATGACATCTATTGTCCATCCCTCCCGTGGCAGCGGGGTCCTAATGGAAACTAAGGGATATTAAGGTTCTCCTTTTAATAAAGAGCCGGACCAACGCATTAACACTTGGTGAATACATGAACTCCTCATACTATGGTCATCTCCGGGAGTGGTTCCGGCTATTGTCACTCCGGGGTTGCCGGGTCATAACACTTAGTAGGTGACTACAACATGCAAGATAGGATCTAAAACACACATATATTGACGAAAACATAATAGGTTCAGATCTGAAATCATGGCACTCGGGCCCTAGTGACAAGCATTAAGCATGGCAAAGTAGTAGCAACATCAATCTCAGAACCTAGTGGATACTAGGGATCAATCCCCGTCAAAACTAACTCGTTTACATGATAGATCTCATCCAACCCATCACCGTCCAGCAAGCCTACGATGAGATTACTCACGAACGGTGAAGAGCATCATGGAATTGGCGATGAAGGAAGGTTGATGATGACGATGGCGATGATTTCTCCTCTCCGAAACCCAAAACGGACTCCAGATCTGCCCTCCAGATGAAGAACAGGAGGTGGCGGTGCCTCCGCATCATAAAACGCGATGAACTCTCCTCCCTGATTTTTTTCTGGGCGAGACGAACTAAATAGAGCTGAGATTGGAGTCGGTGGAGCGTCGTGGGCTCCACAAGACTGCCAGGCGCGGCCAGGGGGGGGGGCCTCGTGGGCTTGTGGGCTCACGGCTCCACTTCCTCCGCTGATTCTTGCACCAGTATTTTTCATAAATTCTAGAAAAATTCTCCGTAAATTTTCAGGTCATTCCGAGAACTTTTATTTCCATGCAAAAACAACACCATGGCAATTCTGCTGAAAACAACGTTAGTCCGTGTTAGTTCCATTCAAACCTTTCAAATTAGAGTCCAAAACATGGGAAAAGGAGTTCGGAAAAGTAGATACGACGGAGACGTATCAACCGTCCTCCTCAACTAGCGAAGATCACTCTAGCGAAGGCATTTTGGGTACTATGAACTTTGTTATTTATGCTTATGAGATGTTGCTTCTATTTTTGCCAAGTCTGTCTCTTTCTGTTGCTCAACTATATATGTTGCATATTATTGACTCATATGAAAATGCACGTACATATATCATCGATGACCAAGAAGTGCTACGACGGGAGTATACGATGAGTGGCCGGAGTGTCAAGCCCATGTGTACGGTTTCTGAGCGACAACCAGAGAGTGTTAGATAGCAGAGCCAAAGTAGAAAGTAGTTAGTTTTGGTTCATGCTAGTGCGAGAGAGGGATACGCACCGGTGCGTCAAGAAGTACTACAATATGTATGATGGGACATGCCATGTAACTTGTATAGCTATATCATGATTATGATGCGACAACATGATTTGTGTTGGATGATATGATGAGACTATTATGTTTATGATATGATGAGCATATTGCCAGTTTATGATATGATTAGAATACTCTATAGAATCTATACAAAAACATCGCAAATACGTAGAAAAAAAGATATCCGAAAATATAGTAGTAGCGCTCTTTAGCGCTGAACAAGAAAACGCTACTGCTAAGCCACTTAGCAGCGGCACTGGTATGGACAATGCTACTAGTAAGTAGTTATGGCAGTAGCGCGAACGAAAGCGCGCTACTGCTAAATGTTAGCTGTAGCGCCATATCAACAGTACGATACCCCGCGCTACTGCTAGGATTTTCCCTAGTAGTGTGGTACGTCTTCGCGATCCAATCACTAACCATTCCGCAAACTTCTAATTAAGTGCCGAATGGACGGCACCACCGCGTTCAACACACGTACATCTTGGTAATGCCTTCACCTCCTCGATCCAGCGAGTAATGGTGAAGTAGTAGCTCGAGTCCTCCGACAGCACGATGGCGTGGTGAGGTGATGGTGGTGACAGCTCAGTAGGACTTCGCCGTAGGGTATTTAGAGGAGAGAAACTACAAGGGAGAGGAGGTGTAGCGCCGCGGCAAGTTATCATGTGGCTGCCCTCTCTCTACCTCTCTATATATAGTGGGAAGGGAGGGGGAAGAGCGCCGTAGTGTTTCCCCTAGGGGCCGTCGACCAAGGGGGTGGCAGCTAGGGTTGGTGGCCCCTCTCTTGGGTGCCTTGCCACCCAAGTTTGGGCCGGTGGCACCCTAGGAGGAGGCCTCCTCCCCTTCGGCCGAAGTGGGATGGGGTGAGGGTCTGCGCCCAGCGCCTGGTGGACTGCGGTGCCCCCTCTCCTTGGCCCATGAGGACCCCAACTATTGTCTGGGCCTCCCGAAACCCCATTCGGCACTCTGTCATTCACTCAGTACACCTCGGAACACTTTCGGACTTAGATGACCTTCATCATATATATCAATCTTCATCTCTAGACCATTGCGGAGATCCTTGTCACGTCCGGGATCTCATCCGGGACTCCGAACAACCTGTGGTCACCAACAGAATGACTCAATTACGCTTATATCGTCACCGAACCTTAAGTATGTAGACCTTGCGGGTTCAAGAACTATGCAGACCTGACCGAGACACTCTTCGGAAATAACCAACAACAGGACCTGGATGCCCATATTGGCTCCTACATATTCTACGAAGGTCTTTATCGGTTTCACCTCAATGTCAAGGATTCAATCAATCCCTTATGCTATTCTCTTTGTCCATTGATATGTTACTTTCCCGAGATTCGATTGTCGGTATCTCCATACCTAGTTCAATCTCGTTACCGACAAGTCTCTTTACTCGTTCCATAATACAAGATCCAACGACTAACTCCTTAGTCACATTGCTTGCAAGCTCATTGTGATGTTGTATTACCGAGTGGGCCCAGAGATACCTCTTCGTCATACGGAGTGACAAATCCCAGACTCGATTCACTCCAACCCAATAGACACCTTCAGAGATACCCATAGAGAACCTTTATAGTCACCAAGTTACGTTGTGACGTTTGATACACATAAGGCATTCCTCCGGTGTCTCAGAATTGCATGATCTCATGTCATGGGTACAGATACTTCACATGTAGAAAACAGTAGCAGTAAACTGACACGATCATATGCTACATTTATAGTTTGGGTCTTATCCATCACATCATTCTCCTAATGATGTGATCCCATGATCAAATGAAAACTCGTGTCTATGGCCAGGATACCTTGACCATCTTTGATCAATGAGCTAGTCCATCTAGAGGCTCACCAGGTACAGTGTATTGTCTATGTATCCACATATGTATTTGAGTTTCCAAACTATACAATTCAAGCACTGATAATAAACGATTATCATGAAGAATGAAATATAATAATAATCACTTTATTATTGCCTCTATGGCATATTTTCAATAGTCTCCCACTTGCACTAGAGTCAATAATCTAGCTCATATCACCATGTGATTTACATTGTAATGAATCTAACACCCATACAGGTCTCGTGTTGATCATGTTTCTCTCGTGGATAAGGCTTAGTCAACGGGTCTGCAACATTCAGATCTGTGTGCACCTTGCAAATATTTATGTGCTCCTCCTTGATGTAATCACGGTTGGAATTGAAGCGTCACTTTAGGTGTCTGGTCCTCTTGTGAAACCTTGGTTACATGGCTAGAGCAATGGCACAAGTGTTGTCACAGAACAGAGTCATTGGATCCAGTGCACTTGGCAGAACTCCAAGATCTGTCCTGAGCTCCTTCATCCAGACACCCTCGTTAGCTGCCTCCGAGGCAACTATGTACTCCGCTTCGCATGTAGAATCAGCTACCACACTTTGCTTAGAACTGCACGAGCTTACCACAGCCCCATTGAGTATATATACGTATCCGGTTTGCGACTTAGAGTCATCCAGATCAGTGTCAAAACTTGCATCGACGTAACCCTTTACGATGAGCTCTTGATCACCACCATACACTAGAAACATTTCCTTAGTACTTTTCAGATACTTCAGAATATTCTTGACCGATGTCCAGTGTTCCATTCTTGGATCACTTTGAAACCTTCCCGTCGTACCTATGGCAAGGCCAACATCATGTCTTGTGCACATCATTGCATACATGATAGAGACTATGGCTCAAGCATAGGGGACGACACTCATCTTTTCTCTATCTTCTGCAGTCACTCGACATCGAGTCTTACTCAATTTCACACCTTGCAACACACGCAAGAACCCTTTCTTGGACTAATCCATTTTGAACTTCTTCAAAACTTTGTCAAGGTATGTGCTCTGTGAAAGTCCTATTAAGCGTCTCGATCTATCTCTATAGATCTTGATGCCTAATATGTAAGCAGCTTCTCCTAGGTCCTTCATTGAAAAACTCTTGTCCAAATAATCCTTTACGCTTCCCAAAAATTCTATATTGTTTCCAATCAGCAATATTAGAAACGTTGTAGAGCTCCCACTCACTTTCTTGTAAATACAAGCTTCTTCATAAACTTGTATAAACCAAAACACCTTGATCACCTCATCAAAACGCTGATTCCATCTCCGAGATGCTTTCACCAGTCCATAAATGGATCGCTCGAGCTTGCACTCTTTGTTAGCATTCTGTGGATCAACAAAACCTTCCGGTTGCATCATATACAACTCTTCCTTAAGGAAACCGTTCAGGAACGCTGTTTTGACATCCATCTACCAAATTTTATAATAAAAAATGCAGCTATTGCTAACATGATTATGATAGATTTAAGCATCGCTACAGGTGAGAAAGTCTCATCGTAGTCAACTCCTTGAACTTCTGAAAAACCTTTTGCCACAAGTCAAGCTTTATAGATGGTGATATTACCGTCGGCATCCGTCTTCTTCTTAAAGATCCATTTATTGTGAAAGGCCTTTCGCCCTTCAGGTTATTCTTCCAAAGTACACACTTTGTTTTCATACATGGATCCTATCTTGGATTTCATGGGCTCTAACCATTTGTTGGAATCTGGGCCCACCATCACTTCTCCATAGCTTGTAGGTTCATTGTTGTCTAATAACATGACTGTTAAGACAGGGATACCGTACCACTCAGGAGCGGTGCGTGCCCTTGTCGACCTATGAGGTTCGATAGCAACTTGATCCGAAGCTTCACGATCATTATCATTAGCTTCCTCCTCAAGTAGTGTCTGCTCCACAGAAACATCTTTCTGCGTTGCGCTACTCTGTGATTGATGTAAAGGTTCTACAACCTCATGAAGTTCTATCTTCCTGCCACTCCATTCTTTCGAGAGAAACTCTTTCTCAAGAAATGTTCTGTTTTTAGCGACAAACACTTTTCCTTTGGATTTGAGATAGAAGGTGTACCCAACCGTCTCTTTTGGGTATACTATGAAGATGCATTTCTCCACTTTTGGTTTCTACTTTTCTCGCTGAAGCTTTTTGACATAAGCATCACATCCCCAAACTTTAAGAAACGACAACTTTTGTTTCTCGCCAAACCATAGTTCATATGGCATCATCTCAAAGGATTTGGATGGTGTCCTACTTAAAGTGAATTGAGCTGTCTCTAATTCGTAACCCCAAAATGATAATGGCAAATCGACAAGAGACATCATAGAACACACCATCTCCAATAAAGTACGATTACTACGTTCGGACACACCATTACACTGTGGTGTTCCAAGCGGAGTCAATTGTGAAAAAATTCCACATTGTCTTAAGTGAGTGCCAAACTCACAACTCAGATATTCGCCTCCTCGATCAGATCGTAGGAATTTGATCTTCTTGTTACGATGATTCTCCACTTCACTCTGAAATTGCTTGAAATTTTCAAACATTTCAGACTTGTGTTTCATTAAGTGAATATAAACATATCTACTCAAGTCATCGGTGAAGGGGAGAAAATAATGATATCCACCGCATGCCTCAATGCTCATCGTACCACACACATCAGTATGTATGATTTCCAATAAGTCACTTGCTCGCTCCATTGTTCCGAAGAACGGAGTTTTTGTCATCCTGCCCATGAGGCATGGTTCATATGTGTCAAGTGATTAAAAATGAAGTGACTCCCAAATTCCAACAACATGGAGTTTCTTCATGTGCTTTACACCAATATGAACCAAGCGGCAGTGCCACAAAACTAGTACTAACATTATCAACTCTACATCTTTTGATACGTCTCAAACGTATCTATAATTTTTGATGGTTTCATGCTGTTATCTTGTCATCTTTGGTTGTTTTATGTACCTTTTATATCTTTTTTGGGACTAACTTATTAATTCAGTGCCAAGTGCCAGTTCCTGTTTTTTTTGTGTTTTTGGCTCTTTTCAGATCTGATTTTGGAACGGAGTCCAAACGGAATAAAATCCCTGAAATTATTTTTTCCTGAATGGAAGAAGATCAGGGGGCGTGTGGGCCAAGCTAGGAGGGCTCCAGGGAGCCCACAAGCCCCCACTCCGCCAACAGGGGGAGGCGGCAGTGGCAGGGATTGTGGCCTCCCTGAGCACCCCCTGATCTAGATCTTTGGCCTATATATTCCCTAAAATACAGCAAAAAATCAGGGGATCCACGAAAATACTTTTCCGCCGCCGCAAGCTTCCGTTTCCGCGAGATCTCATCTGGAGACCCTTCCCGACGCCCTGCCACAAGGGACTTTGGAGTTGGAGGGCTTCTTCATCATCATCATCGCCCCTCCAATGACTCATGAGTAGTTCACTTCAGACCTACGGGTCCGTAGTTAGTAGCTAGATGGCTTCTTCTCTCTCTTGGATCTTCAATACAAAGTTCTCCATGATCTTCAAGGAGATTTATCCGATGTAATCTTCTTTGGCGGTGTGTTTGTCGAGATTCGATGAATTTTGGATTTGTGATCAGATTATCTATGATATATATTTGAGTCTTTGCTGATTTCTTATATGCATGATTTGATATCCTTGTAAGTCTCTCCGAGTCTTGGGTTTTGTTTGGCCAACTAGATCTATGATTCTTGCAATGGGAGAAGTGCTTGGTTTTGGGTTCTACCATGTGGTGACCTTTCCCAGTGACAGTAGGGGCAGCAAGGCACACATTAAGTAGTTGCCATCAAGGGTAACAAGATGGGCTCTGTCGTTGATGTGAGATTGTCCATCTACATCATGTCATCTTGCTTAAGGCGTTACTCTGTTCTTTTGGAGTTAATACACTAGATGCATGCTGGATAGCGGTCGACGTGTGGAGTAATAGTAGTAGATGTAGACAGTATCGGTCTACTTGTTTTGGACATGATGCCTATAGATATAATCATTGCCATATATGACGTCATGACTTTGCGCGGTTCTATCAATTGCTCGACAGTAATTTGTTCACCCACTATCTACTTGCTTTCATGAGAGAATCCACTAGTAAACACTACGGCCCCCGGGTCTATTCACATCTATCGTTTCCACTTTCTCTATTACTTTGCTTTGTTACTTTGTTGCTTTTAGTTATCACTTGCGAGCAATCTATAAGGGATTGACAACCCCTTCATAGCGTTGGGCGCAAGCTATTGTGTTTGTGTAGGATCTTGTGAAAATCCTCCACTGGATCGATACCTTGGTTCTCAAACTGAGGGAAATACTTACGACCGTTGTGCTACATCACCCTTTCCGCTTTGAGGGAACACCAACGCAAGGCTCCAAGGCCACGGGGGAAATCCTTTGCATATTTTCCTAGGAAGTCCCTTAAGGCGTAACCGTAGCAGAAGCATTCCTGGTGCAATCGACACGACTATTTCTTGGCGCCGTTACAAGGAAAGCACAACTGACATCAGGAGTATTTCTGGCGCTGTTGCCGGGGAAGAGAGATCAAGATCTATCCAAGTAGGTCTCACAAACTCATCTCTTGCATTTACTTTTGTTGCTAGTTGCCTCTCGTTTTCCTCTCCCCCACTTCACATTTGCCGTTTTCATTTGCCTTTCTCCTTCACCGTTTTCTTTTGCCTTTGCCGTTTTTCTTGCTTGCTTGTGTGCTTGTTTGTTTGTTGAAGTCATCATGGCTGAAAACACCAAACTTTGCGACTTCTCGAGCACTAATAATAATGATTTTATTAGTACTCCGATTGCTCCCGTCACTAGTGCGGAATCGTATGAAATCAACGCAGTTTTGCTGAATCTTGTTATGAAAGAGCAATTCTCTAGCCTTCCTAGTGAAGATGCTGCATCCCATCTCAATACCTTCATTGAGCTTTGTGATATGCAAAAGAAAAGAGATGCGGATAATGACATGATTAAGTTGAAACTTTTTCCTTTCTCGGGATAAGTGCAAAGATGCTTACATATCCAAGTATTTTCCGCCGGCTAAGATTATCTCCTTATGGAATGATATCATGAATTTCAAGCAACTTGATCATGAACACGTTGCACAATCTTGGGAGAGGATGAAGCTTATGATTAGAAATTGTCCCGCTCATGGATTGAGTTTGTGGATGATCATACAAATCTTTTACGCTGGCTTGAATTTCGCTTCTCGCAATATCTTGGACTCCACCTCAGGTGGAACGTTCATGGAAATCATGTTAGGAGACGCTACAAAACTCCTAGACAATATCATGACCAACTACTCTCAGTGTCATACTGAAAGGTCACCTTCTAGCAAAAAGGTACACGCTATAGAAGAGATTAACTCGCTTAGTGCTAAGATGGACGAGTTGATGAATTTGGTTGCTAGTATAAACGCCACCGTAGATCCTAATGACATGCCACTATCTTCCTTGATTGAGAGTAGCAACGCTAGTTTGGACATGAATTTTTTTGGTAGGAACAATTTTGGCAACAACAATGCTTTTGGAGGAAACTATGTTCCTAGGCCTTTTCCTAGTAACTCCTCTAACAATTATGGAAATTCCTACAACAATGCTTATGGAAATCACAACAAATTACCCTCTGATTTAGAGAGTAATATCAAAGAGTTCATCAACTCTCAAAAGATTTGCAATGCGTCCATAGAGGAAAAACTACTCAAAATTGACGATTTGGCTAAGAGCGTTGAAAGGATGTCTTGTGATATTGATGCTTTGAAAGTTAGATGCGCTCCTCCCAAGGTCAACTTGGATGAAACTTTGAAAGCTATGCGTATCTCCATGAATGAGAGTAAATAAAGAACCGCCCAAATTCGCTTTAGGCATGAACTGTTTAAAAGGGTGCGTTCTAGTGGTGCAAATCACGAAGATCTTAAAGTGCTTGGTGTGTCTCGTCTTGTATCTTTGTTTTCGCGTATCAAACCTATTTATGGAGGGGCTGGATATGAATGCACTTTGGTTGAAAAACGCCCCAATGATTCGGAGTCCACCTATCTTGATGATAAAGGTGCGGAGAGTGGAGTAGAAGAAGTCAAAATTTTGGGTAGTAATGAAACTCCCACTTTGGATTTGAAGGAATTCAATTATCATAATTGCTCCTTGTTTGAATGCATTTCTTTGATGCAATCCATTGCAAACTCTCCACATGCTTATAGCCAAAGCAAAGTCTTTACCGCGCATATCGTAGATGCTATGATGAAATCTCTTGAAGAGAAGCTCGAATTAGAAGTCTCTATACCTAGAAAACTTCATGATGAGTGGGAACCTACTATCAAAATCAGGATAAAAAACTATGAGTGCAATGCTTTGTGTGATTTGGGTGCTAGTGTTTCCGCGATTCCAAAGTCTTTATGTGATATTCTTGGTTCTCATGAGATTGAAGAGTGTTCTCTTAATTTGCATCTTGTGGATTCTACTGTCAAGAAACACATGAGAAGGATCGATGATGTTCTTATTGTTGGAAATAAGAACTATGTACCCGTGGATTTCATTGTACTTGACATAGATTGCAATCCTTCATGTCCCATTATTCTTGGTAGACCTTTCCTAAGGACTATTGGTGCTATCATCGATATGAAGGAAGGGAATATTAGATTTCAATTTCCTTTGAAGAAGGGCATGGAGCACTTTCCTAGAAAGAAAATGAGATTGCCTTATGAATCTATGATGAGGGCTACTTATGGTTTGAGCACCAAAGATGACTATACGTGATTCCATCACCTTTTGCCTACCTAAGGGCGTTAAACAAAAGCGCTTGTAGGGAGGCAACCCAACGAATCTATCCTTTTTCTTTCTGTTTTGTGTTTTCCACACTTTCATAATTCTGTTATGATTGTGTTTTTTGTGTTTCTTTTTGCGTTTGTGCCAAGCAAAACCGTTATGATTAGTCTTGGGGATGATCGTTTGGTCATGCTGGAAAAGACAGAAAATTTCTGCTCACGAAAAGAATTTTCATTTTTTTGTAAGAGCTTGTGAGTTGATTCTTTTTTCTTCTGATTGCTACACAAATTCTTCAGACTGTCGTAATATTTCCGAATTTTTGAAATGCCAGAAGTATAGGTAATATACACATTGCTACAGACTGATCTGCTGTTAACAGATTCTGTTTTGTTGTGTTGGTTGCTTATTTTGATGAAACTATGGATAGTATCGGGGGGTATTTGCCATGGAAGATTGAAAATACAGTAACCCAACATCAGCACAAGTAGAATTTAAGTTTGCTACAGTACCTAAGGAAGTGGTGGTTTGCTTTCTCATACTAATGTTATCACGAGTTTCTGTTTAAGTTTCGTGTTGTGAAGTTTCCAAGTTTTGGGTGAAGTTCTTATGAACAAAAAGAGAAAGTGTGGCAAGAGCTCAAGCTTGGGGACGCCCAAGGCACCCCAAGAGATTGAAGGATGTTGTAAAATCCTAAGCTTGGGGATGCCCCGGGAAGGCATCCCCTCTCTCGTCTTCAATCCATCGGCAACGTTACTTGGGGCTATATTTTTATTGACCACATGTTATGTGTTTTTGCTTGGAGTGTCTTGTATCGTAGGAGGCTTTTATTTTTGTTGTGTCACAATCATCCTTGCGGCACACCTAGAGAGAGAGACATGCACACACCGTGATTTGTCGAGATTCACTTATATCTTTTGGTAGACAATTCAGCTCACATGTCCTTCACTTATATCTTTTGAGCTAGATAGTTTTGCTCTATGTGCTTCACTTATATCTTTTAGAGCACAGTGGTGCGTGGCTTGGTAGTTGATCTATGCTTTGAAAGTAGTCTCAGAAGGGGTAGTTATCCAAAGGGATACGAAAACTTCCACCTTCATGTGAATTGAATAGTTAGAGAAGTTTGATTCATCTCAATTAGTTTTGAGTTGTGGTTATGGTAATATTGAAGTCATGCTAGTAAGGAGTTGTAGATCTAGAAATACTTGTGTTGAAGTTAGTGATTCCTGTAGCATGCACGTATGGTGAACCGCTATGTGATGAAATCTGAGCATGATTATTATATTGATTGTCATCCTTTGCGTGGCGGTCGGGATCGCGCGATGGTTTATACCTACCAACCCTTCCCCTAGGAGTATGCGTTGAATGCTTTGTTTCGATTACTAATAAAACTTTTGCAACAAGTATATTAGTTCTTCATGACTAATGTTGAGTCCATGGTTTAGATGCACTTTCACCTTCAAGCATCACTATCTTCTTAGTGCCGTGCAACTTTCGCCGGTGCACAAAACCCACCATTAGCCTCCCTCAAAACAGCCACCATACCTACCTACTATGGCTTTTTCAAAGTCATTCCGAGATATATTGCCATGCAACTACCACCATGCCATGTGCCACCACATCTACATTGCCATTGCATGATCGTAAGATAGCTAGCATGATGTTTCCATTGATGTCTATGCCATGCTAGATCATTGTCACGGTACACTACCGAAGGCATTCCATATAGAGTCATCGTTGCTCTAAGTTTTAGTTGAAAGTGTGATGATCATCATTAATGGGGCATTGTCCCATGTGAGGAAATAAAAGAGGCCAAAGAAGCCCACCAAAAAAAGAGAGGCCAAAGAGCCCACCAAAAATAAAAAAAATGAGCGAAAAAGAGAGAAGGGACAATGCTACCACCTTTTCCACACTTGTGCATATTAAGCACCATGATCTTCATGATTGAGAGTCTCTCGTTTGGTCACCACCATATAGCTAGTGGGAAATTTTCATTATATAACTTGGCTTGTATATTCCAATGATAGGCTTCGTCAAAATTGCCTTAGGTCTTTGTGAGCAAGCATGTTGGATGCACACCCACCAGTTTTCTTTAAGAGCTTTCACATACTCTTAGATCTAGTGCATAATTTGTATGGCAATCCCTACTCATTCACATTGATATCTATTGATGAGCATCTCCACAGCTCATTGATATGCCTAGTTAATGTGACTATCTTCTCCTTTTTGTCTTGCAACATCCACCACACTCCACACCATTATAGTGCTATAACCATGGCTCACGCTCATGTATTGCGGGAGAGTTGAAAAGGTTTGAGAAAGTAAAGGTATGAAACAATTACTTGGCCAATATCGGGGTTGTGCATAATTTAAATTCATTGTGCAATGATGATAAAGCATAGCCAGACTATATGCTTTTGTAGGGATAACTTTCTTTTGTCCTTGTTATTTTGAAAGTTCATGATTACTTTGCTAGTTTGCTTGAATTATTATTGTTTCCACGTCAATAGCAAACTATTGTTTTGAATCTAATGTATCTGAACATTCACGTCACATAAGAGGAGTTACAAAGGAAATTTATGCTAGGTAGCATGAAAGCATCAAAAATTCATTCTTTATCACTTCCCTACTCGAGGACGAGCAGGAGTTAAGCTTGGGGATGCTTGATACGTCTCAAACGTATCTATAATTTTTGATGGTTTCATGCTGTTATCTTGTCATCTTTGGATGTTTTATGTACCTTTTATATCTTTTTTGGGACTAACTTATTAATTCAGTGCCAAGTGCCAGTTCCTGTTTTTTCTGTGTTTTTGGATCTTTTCAGATCTGATATTGGAACGGAGTCCAAACGGAATAAAATCCCCGAAATGATTTTTTTCGAACAGAAGAAGATCGGGGGGCCTGTGGGCCAAGCCAGGAGGGCTCCAGGGAGCCCACAAGCCCCCACTCCGCCACCAGGGGGAGGCGGCGATGGCAGGGCTTGTGGCCTCCCTGAGCGCCCCCTGACCTACATCTTTGGCCTATATATTCCCTAAAATACAACAATAAATCAGGGGATCCACGAAAATACTTTTCCGCCGCCGCAAGCTTCCGTTTCCGCGAGATCTCATCTGGAGTTGGAGGGCTTCTTCATCATCATCATCGCCCCTCCAATGACTCGTGAGTAGTTCACTTCAGACCTACGGGTCTGTAGTTAGTAGCTAGATGGCTTCTTCTCTCTCTTGGATCTTCAATACAAATTTCTCCATGATCTTCATGGAGATCTATCCGATGTAATCTTCTTTGGCGGTGTGTTTGTCGAGATCTGATCAATTGTGGATTTGTGATCAGATTATCTATGATATATATTTGAGTCTTTGTTGATTTCTTATATGCATGATTTGATATCCTTGTAAGTCTCTTCGAGTCTTGGGTTTTGTTTGGCCAACTAGATCTATGATTCTTGCAATGGGAGAAGTGCTTGGTTTTGGGTTCTACCATGTGGTGACCTTTCCCAGTGACAGTAGGGGCAGCAAGGCACACATTGAGTAGTTTCCATCAAGGGTAACAAGATGGGCTCTGTCGTTGATATGAGATTGTCCATCTACATCATGTCATCTTGCTTAAGGAATTACTCTGTTCTTTTGGACTTAATACACTAGATGCATGCTGGATAGCGGTCGACGTGTGGACTAATAGTAGTAGATGTAGACAGTATAGGTCTACTTGTTTTGGACGTGATGCCTATAGATATAATCATTGCCATAGATGACTTCACAACATTGCGCGGTTCTATCAATTTCTCGACAGTAATTTGTTCACCCACCGTCTACTTGCTTTCATGAGAGAAGCCACTAGTAAACACTACTGCCCCCGGGTCTATTCACATCAATCGTTTTCACTTTCGCTTTTACTTTGCTTTGTTACTTTGTTGCTTTAAGTTCTCACTTGGCGAACAATCTATAAGGGATTGACAGCCCCTTCATAGCGTTGGGAGCAAGCTTTTGTGTTTGTGCAGGATCTTGCGATACTCCTCCACTGGATCGATAGCTTGGTTCTCAAACTGATGGAAATACTTACCACCGCTGTGCTACATCACCCTTCCGCTTCAAGGGAACACCAACGCAAGGTTCCAAGGCCACGGGGGAAATCCTTTGGATATTTGCCTAGGAAGTCCGTTAAGGCGTAGCCATAGCAGAAGGATTCCTGGTGCCGTCGACACGACTATTTCTTGGCACCGTTACCAGGAAAGCACAACTGACATCAATGATCCATGATGCTCAAAATGTATTTGCAGTTCTGGTTCTAAGCCGTACAAAATCGCACAATGAACTACTAAGTAGTCATCCTGATGCGAGTATCAGACATTCATAACGTCTTCAGCCGCCGGGAAGGGGGTGCATAACCTATTGGTGTATCAAGGACATAGCGCTTTTGGGAAACCGTGAGGACAAGCCTCGGATTAGGGGCCCAGTTTACAAATTTGCTCCCATCATCTTTTAGATTGGCTTTCTCTAGGAACGCATTAAAATTTAGGGGTGCTACTACGCAAACCAATGATCTACAACATAAATTTGAAAAGATTACTTAGACTATTGTTCTAGATAAGTATTTTAGTTAATCATATTACTAAAAACTCCCACTCAGATTGACATCCCTCTAGTCATTCGAGTGACACATGATCCAAATCCACCAACCCAAGTCCGATCATCACGAGAGATGACCTAGTTTCAATGGTGAACATCTTCATGTTGATCATATCAACTATATGAATCATCTTCTGTCTTTAGGTGTCTTGTGTTCCGAGGCCATGTATGTACATGCTAGGCTCGTCAAGTTTAACCTGAGTGTTCCACATGTGCAAAACTATCTTGTAGCCGTTGTATGTGAACATAGAGTCTATCACACCCGATCATCACGTGGTGTCTCGAAACGACGAACTTTCGCAACGGTGCACACTCGAGGAGAACACAATTTTATGTTGAAATTTTTAGTGATGGATAATTATACCTCGTCCTAAGAAAAAAAAGGTGTGCGAAAAGGATTAACATCACATGCAAATCATAAGTGATATGAGATGGCCATGATCTTGTGCTTTTGATCTCCATCTCCAAAGCACCGGCATGATCTCCATCATCACGGGCACCACACCATCATCTCTATCATCATGATCTCCATCATTGAGTTGCCATCGAGGTTGTCGCGCCAACCATGCATGTACCACTATTGCTACAATTTAGCGATAAAGTAAAGCATTACATGGTGCTTAATGGCTGACACGAAGGTCATACAATAATTAAAGACAACCCAATGACTTCTGACGGTTGCTGTAGCATCGACATGCAAGTCCATATTAACTATTACAACATGATCATCTCATACATCAAATATATATCATCATGTCTTTTGGCCATATCATATCGCATACATACCCTGCGAAAACAAGTCAGATGTCATCTAATTTGTTGTTGCAAGTTTTACGTGGCCGCTATGGGTATCTAGTAAGAACGTTTCTTACCTACAAAAAACCACAACGGTGGTATGCAAGTTGCTACTTAACCTTCTACAAGAACCGCCTTTTGTCGAATCCGATTCAACTAAACTAGGAGAGACAGACACCGACCAGCCATCTTTATGCAACAAGTTACATGTCAATCGATGGAACTGGTCTCTCGTAAGTGGACGAGTAAAGTTGGTCTGGGCTTCTTCATCCCACAATACTGCTAAATCAAGAAAAGACTAAGGAAGGATATAATCTAAATATCAACACCCACACACTCCTTTGTGATCTACTCGAGATGTCATCAACGCATAGACCTAGCTCATGATGCCACTGTTGGTGAACGTTGCATGGGAAACAAAAAAAATTCCTATGCACAAACACGATCTATCCATGGTGATGACGATCTATGAGAGGAGAGATTGAATCTACATACCGTTGTAGATTGCTAAGCGGAAGCATTCAAGAACGCGGTTGATGTAGTGGTACGTCTTCGCGATCCAATCACGAACCATCCCGCGAACTCCCTATCAAGTGCTGAACGAATGACACCTCCGCGTTCAACACACGTACAGCTTCACCTCCTCGATCCAACGAGCGATGGTGAAGTAGTAGCCCGAGTCCTCTGGCAGCACGATAGCGTGGTGAGCTGTTGGTGGTGACAGCTCAGCACGGCTTCGCCGTAGGGTATTCGGAGGAGAGAAACTACGAGGGAGAGGAGGTGCAACGCCACGGCAATTGTTGTATGGTTTCCGTCTCTCTACCTATCTATATATAGGGGGAAGGGAGAGGGAAGGGCTCCCTAGGGTTTCCCCAAGGGTCCGGCGGCCTGATACGTCTCCAACGTATCTACTTTTCCAAACTCTTTTGCCCTTGTTTTGGACTATAATTTGCATGATTTGAATGGAACTAACCTGGAATGACGCTGTTTTCAGCAGAATTGCCTTGGTGTTATTTTTGTGCAGAAATCAAAGTTCTCCAAACGTCCTGAAAATTTATGGGGAGCAGTTTTGGAAAATATCAAAAATATCTGAGCCAAGTTCCACCTCAGGGGGTGGGCCAGTGGGCCACAAGCTCCTGCTCCACCACCACCCCCTGGTGGCGGGGGGCAGGCTTGTGGGGCCCACACGCACCTGCCGCCCCGAACTCCAGCTCTGTAAGTTGCCTTTCATCCCAGAAAAAAATAAAAAGAGAAGTTTTCATCGCGTTTTCGATACGGAGGCGCCGCCACCACATGTTCTTCATCTGGAGGGCAGATCTGGTATCTGTCTTGTGCTCCGAAGAGGGGAAAGCGTCTCCATCATCATCATCAACGTTCTTCCCTCTCCAATTCCATGAAGCTCTTCGCTGTTCGTGATTAATCTATTCGTAGGCTCGCTGGGCGGTGATGAGTAGGATGAGATCTATCATGTAACCGACTTAGTTTTGATGGGGATTGATACCTAGTATCCACTATGTTCTGAGATTTGATGTTGCTACTACTTTTCCATGCTTAATGCTTGTCACTAGGGCCTGAGTGCCATGATTTCAGATCTGAAATTATTATGTTGTCACCAATATATGTGTGTTTTAGATCCGATCTTGCAAGTTGTAGTTACCTACTATGTGTTATGATCCGGCAACCCTGGAGTGACAATAACCGGAACCACTCCCGGTGATGACCATAGCTTGAGGAGTTCATGTGTTCACCAAGTGCTAATGCATTGGTCCGGTTCTTTATTAAAAGGAGAACCTTAATATCCCATAGTTTCCTTTTGGACCCCGCTGCCACGGGAGGGATGGATAATAGATGTCATGCAAGTTCTTTTCCCTAAGCACATATGACGACACACGGAATGCATGCCTACATAACATTGACGAACGAGAGCTAACCACTTATCTCTTCGTGTTATAGCTGTTGCATGATTAATATCATCCAAACAAATTACCGACCCATTGCCTACGAGTTTGTCCTACTGCTACTGTTACTTGTCTTGCTCTGCTGCTGCTACTATTGCTACTTGTTACTGCTGTCACTACTGTTGTTCCTTGCCGCTGCTATTGCTCGTTACACTGCTGTTACTCATTACTTTGTTGTTACTATTGTGTTTGCAGATACTAATCTTTCAGGTGTGGTTGAATCCGACAAATTCAGCTGCTAATACTTGAGAGTATACTCTCACCTCCTGACTGGCTTATCAACAAATTGGGTCGAATACTCTACCCTCGAAAACTACTGCGAACCCACGCGCTGGTGGGCCATCAACAACATTCTTCTAGTTTCATTACCGGGGAGTGCCGTCAGCATTCTTCTGGTGCCGTTGCAGGAGAAGGTTCATTGTCATAAGCATTCGTCTAGCTAACGCCAGAGATTGCGCAATCAGCATTTTTCTGGTGCCGTTGCCGGGGAGGTATTGCTATATTCTCTGAGTCACTTGGGATTTATATCTGCTGATCACTATGAAGAATCTGAAGGATCCGAAGACCAAAGTCTTGCCCTCAACTACGAGGGGAGGTAAGGAATTGCCATCTAGCTCTACACTTGATTCACCTTCCGTTATGAGTAAGTTTGGGACTTCACCTCCTGCTAGAGATGCTATGCTTGATACTGCTAGAAATGCTATGCTTGATACTGTTTTGACTGATGATACTATGCCTGATACTGCTAGAGATGTTATGCTTGATACTGCTTTGCCTGATGATGCTAGAGATGCTATTTTGCCTGATGATGCTATGCTTGATACTGCTAGAGATACTCCTTTGCTTGATGTTCCACTAGGAGTGTTCCTTGATGCTCATATTGCTAGAGTTACTGCCAATGCTCGTGATGCTTCTGATACTGCCGATACTATTGAGATTGAACCTGCTTTTGCTCCTGTTAGATCTAGCTCTCCTAGATATGAATTGCCTGATATACCTGAGGGTTACGTTATGGAGGGAGAGATTGCTGAGGATTTTCTTGCGTGTAAGGATGCCTATGACGCTGAGAAATTAATTTTCAAGTGGAAGGAAAAATCTCGCGAAGCTAGGATGAAAAATGACCCGAAGTTTGTCACTTCGCCTATCTTTGTCAACGATAAGGATTATGAATTCTTTGTCGACCCTGAGATAATATCTCTAGTCGAATCTGATCATTTTCATGGTTATGAGTCTGAGACGGTCATAGCCCATCTTGCCAAACTATCCGAAATAGCCAACCTTTTCACTAATGAGGAGAAGATCTGCCACTACTATATCCTTAAGTTGTCTCCTTTCTCTCTAAAGGATGATGCTAAAGTCTGGTTCACCTCTCTTACTCCTGGATGTGTGCGTAGTCCCCAGGAGATCGTCTATTACTTCTGTGAGAAATATTTCCCTGCCCATAATAAGCAAGCTGCCTTGCAGGAAATATACAACTTTGCTCAACTCCAAGAAGAGAGTCTTCCACAAGCTTGGGGGAGGCTCGTCCAGCTACAGAATGCTTTGCCTGATCACCCTCTTAAGAAGAACGAGATACTTGATATCCTCTATAACGGACTTACCGATGCCTCTAGAGACCACCTAGATAGTTGTGCCGGTTGTGTTTTTAGGGAACGAACTGTAGAACAAGCTGAGACCCTACTGAATAACGTCTTGATCAACGATAATGCTTGGACTATTCCTGAACCACCTCCTAGGCCAACTCCTAAGAAAAGAGGTATTCTATTCCTCAGTCCCAAAGATATGCAAGAAGCCAAGAAATCTATGCAAGAGAAAGGGATTAGATCTGAAGATGTGAAAAATCTACCACCTATCAAAGAGATCCATGGTCTCGATAACCCGATACAGGTAGTGGAAGTGAATTCTTTGAGTAGGTTTGATGAGAGTGATATTCCTTTTGATAAACCTGCTAGCCTATGCTCTGATGAATTTGACAACTTTGTTGCCAAACAACATATTTTCAATGATTATGTTAGCACATATTTTGGCACAAAGTGCTCGTATGCTTAGCCATTTAAGTCCTTGTGTAGACAGAAATGTCAATGCTCTGAAGCTCCTGAGTAAACATGCCTCTATGATTACTACTCAGGTAGAACAAGTACTTAAAGCTCAGAATGACCTGCTCAATGAATTAAATGACAACTCTGTCAGAGTCATTACTAGAGGAGGCAAAATGACTAAGGAACCTTTGTATCCTGAAGGTCATCCTAAGAGAATTGATCTGGATTCTCAAGGAATCAATGCTGATACACCTAGTCATCCTAAGGAGAAGAAGAAGGATGATAGAAACCTGCACGCCAGTTCACCAAATACTGTCACACCTGAAGAACCTAATGATATTTCTGCGTTTGATGTGGAAACACAATCTGGTGATGAACATGAACCTGGTGACAATATGGACAGTGATGTTCATAATAATGCTCATCCTAGCAATGATGAGGATGTGGAGATTGAACCTACGGTTAATCCTGATAATCCACAACCTCAGAGATACAACAAGAATGACTTCACTGCTAGGAAGCATGGTAAAGAAGGAGAGACATGGGTTCAGAGACCTATGCCCTTTCCTCCTAAGCCATCCAAGAAAAATGATGATGAGGATTTTGAGCGCTTCGTTGAGATGATAAGACCCGTCTTTCTGCAGATGCGGTTAACTGATATGCTCAAGATGTCTACGTATGCCAAGTACATGAAATATATCGTGACTGATAAACGGAAGATACCAGATCTTGAGATCTCCACCATGCTTGCCAACTACACTATCAAAGGTGGAACTCCTAAGAAACTTGGTGATCCCGGAGTGCCCACTATACCTTGCTCCATTAAAGGAAACTATGTAAGAACTGCCTTATGTGACCTTGGAGCCGGTGTTAGTGTTATGCCACTCTCTCTTTATTGTAGACTTGAGTTGGATAAGTTGACACCCACTGAAATTTCTCTGCAAATGGCCGACAAATCAACTGCTTTCCCTATCCGCGTTTGCGAGGATGTGCCTGTTGTGGCTGCTAATACCACTATCTTAACATACTTTGTTATCTTGGATATCCCCGAGGACGATGCCATGGCTATTATCCTCGGAAGACCCTTTTTAAACACTTCAGGGGCTGTTATAGATTGCCACAAAGGCAATGTCACTTTCCATGTCAACGGTAATGAGCACAACGTGCACTTTCCGAAGAAACGATATCCAGTACATTGCATCAATGCTATCGAAAAGACTTCATCGATTCTCATTGGGAGCTTCGAATGCCCTATTCCTCGTGTCAAGATGAAGTATGATTTGCTTGTTAGGGAGATACATATCCAAATTGAGGTGACTTAGTGGCTATTCGAAAATTTTCCGTTCTCTTTTGCGATTCAAGAAGGTTTTTTCATAAGGACTTGATCAACCCCATTGACGGATTTCTTCCGATGACCATGAAACGGATGAATCAAAGAGTCACATACCTCTGTTTTGAATCTTCATTTTCTATTGCTTAGAAGAAAAATGATAGAATTAGTTTAGTTTTTCCTGTTTTCAGTTTTAGTGTCCCGGAGAAAAATACCTCGAAAATAAAAGTTCTCCGATGGTCCTGAAAATTTAGTATGATTTTTTTCTGGAATTTTTGAAAATTTCTGGTCCTGAGAGCTGGCCAGGGGGCCTGACCAGTGGGCCACAAGCCCCCCTCCCCCACCGCCACCTACCCCCTGGTGGCGGGCTGCAAGCTTGTGGGGCCCACAGGCACCCCCTCCACTCATTCTAGCTCCTAGCCTCTTCTTCCACCTCCAGAAAAAAAATGTTTCGCAGCTCAAACCCGTGTTCTTGCTCATTTGGCTGTGATTTTCGATCTCCTTGCTCAAAGCACCATTCTCCGAACTGTTTTGGGGAAATTACTCCTTGGTAAGTGACTCCTCCATTTGTTCAATTAGTTTTTGCTCTAGTGCTTTATCCTTCGCGAATTCTTGCTACCTTGGTGACCCTGTTCTTGAGCTAGAAATGTTGATTTTAGCTGGTTCCAAGTAGTTTTAGCGCGTGATACGGTCTCTAGGCACTAGTAGGAGTAGTTGCTACAAGGTATGGTTGGTCCTCATTCACTTTTCTCTTGAACTTCAAAAATTTCAGCAAAAGGAAATTATGTTCAGGAGGAAGTTTCATGGTGGTTCCTCAAGTAAGAAGGGTCCTCGTCTATCCTTTCGGGAGCCCGAACCTTTTCAACTAAGGGACACCCCGATTCAACCATGTGAATGGCCTTCCGATGAGTTCATGATCGAAGCAGGCTTCAAGGATGAGTTTATGCACTTGTCCGCAATGCCGGGTTAGAAGAATTCCTCTCAGATAAATGTGAACAGTATGCTATGCTCACTGCCTCTTTCGTGCGTAGATTTAAATTTTTAGTTGGCCGTGAATCATCCATACTGTTTGATCTGTACGATAAAGCCTATACCGTGGGTCTGGAGGATTTCAATAGGATTTGCAAGATACCCGATGGAGGTAGTGTTAATGATCCTCCTAAGTCTTCGGTCAGAGACTTTGTCTCCAGTATAACTGTTGGTGAAACCTTAGATATTACGCAAGCCACCATAGGAAGCATCCATTTCCCTACCTTGCACTACCTTGCCCTCTTCATAGGTAGGTGCGTTAACGGCAAGGGTGCACATTGTCACCTATGCGCTTCCGACATTAGTATCCTTAAGAGCGCAGTAACAGGTGACAGGAGCTTCAATATGGGAGCTATTATAGCAAGGAGGCTGAATAAAAATGCCAGTGAGGGGGATTTCTTTGGTGGAGTTTATGCTACACGCTTAGCAAATTTTCTTGGAGTATCCATCCGTCTAGAAGACCCTCCTCTCCGTACAGCCTACCTTGATTGTGTCGTTCTAACACGCTACCAGTTCCTTGAGAGAGATCATGGATCCCTCCTATACCGCTTGATATTTAACCGGCAACGTGTTTTCCATATTACCCTTCCTGCTCCTGCTTTCTTTGATTTTCAGGTTAAACGAAGATACTACATAACCATAGGAGAGGCAGAGGAGTATGAGAGGGAGGCGACTGCTGCTCGACTTCGTGAGGCACCTATTCAGGCAGTAGCTGCAGCACTCCCGTATAACACCCATTATGACTTTGGGTTTCGCCAGGATCATCCATGGGAGTAGACCAAGCTAGGCCAAAAGCCTAAGCTTGGGGGAGTACGTGTTCTCACCGACTTTACATTCATGCTTATGCTTTCACTTTGTTAGCCGGTGTTTACACTTTGCCACTGTATTATCCTTGTTAGTTTCTTTTCGTTTTCTTGTTTTCTTGTTTTGTGTCCTTTTTTCTTGTTTTGTGTCCTTTTGAGAAAACCCAAAAATATTTTCCTTTCTTCTTTTTCTTGTTGGGAGCTTTCCCGTGTAAATAGTTTTCTTTCTCTTTGTGTCAAGGTAGAAGATATTGGTTACAATGTTTCTTGGTTCTTGCATGCTTACCTGTTTAGCTTTCAAAGAGCCATATTACTTTGTCTTCTCCTTTGTGTTTGCCTGCAGATTCAACTTAGTTCAATGCGCTTATTAGCGTTTTCATGTTTCGATCGTGCAAATGAAAGGCAACAATGATGGTATATGATTAAGTGACTAAGACAGAAAAGATGGTATGAACTCTATCTATTTTGTTTTTGTAAATATGACTAGCTTGTCGACCCAGATTTAGCTTTGTTGTGAGAGAACCATGTTTGCAATGACAACTTTGAAGATCATAGTTTCTGATGCCATGCTTATTTAGCTGAGAGCTTATAATGGTTTGTCTTGATTGCCAACATAGATTTTGAGATGACTATGATGTAGTATGATAGGATGGTATTCTCCTTTGAATGTTTCAAGTGGCTTGACTTGGCGCATGTTCATGCATATAGTTGAAACAAAATCAACATAGCCTCTATGATGTTCGTGTTCATGGTGATTTATATCATGTTCATGCTTGCATTTAATGTTAGTCAAACTAATTGCATCTTTATGACTGTTGTCGCTCTCTAGTTGGTCGCTTCCCAGTCTTTTGCTAGCCTTCGCTTGTACTAAGCGGGAATACTGCTTGTGCATCCACTTCCATAAATCCAAAAGTTTTTCCATGAGAGTCCACCATACCTAACTATTTGCGGTATCTACCTGCCATTCCAAGTAAATTTGCATGTGCCACTCTCTAAACCTTCAAGAAATAAATCTGTTTTGCATGCCCGAACCGCTCATGTGGTGACAGAGGGCCATTGGTATCTTCCATGCTAGGAGTGTTATCCTCGACATGTGTTTATTCACAGTCATTCACGAGAAAGGGGCCGGTATTTGGGATCCCTAGTTCCATGCTTAAATCGAAAACATAACTGTAAAACAAGACTCCCCCTGGATTGATGTTAGTATGGACGGTACCCGAGGATTCGGCTAGCCGTGGAGTGTGATTGATTGGTGGTGGGGGAGTTAAACCTTTATTTTTCTGTCTGGGAACCGCCTATAGCATGAGTAGCATGGAAGATATTGAGAACTCTTGGTCATTGCGTTGACAATGAAAGCATGCCACCAAAAATTATTATCTCTGTTTGCAAAGCTTGAGCTCTGGCACCTCTGCAAATCAATGCTTCCCTCTGCGAAGGGCCTATCTATTTATTTTCCTGTCGAGTCATCCTTCTCTTTTATAAGCACCAACTAGAGAACACCTCTGTCATTTTTATGCTTTGCTTTTGATTGATATTGAGTATGACTATGACTGGATCTTCGTTGCTATGAATTACAATGTTTAGTCAGCCCTTGATCTTTGAAAGTGCTCTGCATTGATGTTTTGCGGTCTCAGAAAGAGCTAGCGAGATACCACCTATTCATATTTCTTCATGCTTGTATTTGATTGAAGTGTTGGTATTTGAAACTCATTGTTATTTGCTCGTTCGCTGATTATGCCATTGATATTAGTTTACCGTGAGACCTTTGTGTCATTTGCTTATGTGGTTAACTTGTGATCTTCCTGAAATTCTAGTTATGAGTTAGACATAGTTGCAACAACAAGATCAAACAGAGTTTGTCAAAGTTTTTCTTTCTCTCTCAGTTTGTCAACTGAGTTGCTTGAGGACAAGCAAGGTTTTAAGCTTGGGGGAGTTGATACGTCTCCAACGTATCTACTTTTCCAAACTCTTTTGCCCTTGTTTTGGACCATAATTTGCATGATTTGAATGGAACTAACGTGGATTGACGCTGTTTTCAGCAGAATTGCCTTGGTGTTATTTTTGTGCAGAAACTAAATGTCACATCCCTAACCCTTAAGCAAGTTAGTCTTGTGCTCATGTCTTCTTTGCATTTCAATCTAATAATTCTCCAATCAAGAACAAGAAAGTGGCAAAGGAAAAACTCAAAAACCCTAGCCACTACTTTAAATAAAGAAAATCTCAAACTAGTTGAAATCAATGAACCCAAAATGGCCTCAAGAAATGTTCAAACTTTCTCATAAATCATGAAAGTAAATGAGCATTGGAGAAAACTATTTTCTTGACACTTTAAGCATTTTAAATTAATGCAAAAGCCACTGGTTTCAAACTTTAAATTTGAAATCAGAAACTATAAATTTTCAAAAATGTTGAAAACTTTGGAAATGGTTGGGAATATTATAACAAATATTCAGGTGTGTTTAAAATAATTTTTACCACCATTTTGGAGCTGAAATAAATAGCAAAACATTAGTTAGCAAAACAGAACAACACAGAAAAAAAATAAGAGGAAGAAAAACATTACCTGTCGCCTGAGGAGGCCCAGCCCACCAGGGGGAGGGTCGTCTTCTTCCTCTGCCTTCTGGCAGAGGGGAGATCGACCACGGTGGCCCCTCCACCTCCTGCTTCGCCGTGGCGAGCTCCAGAGCCCCCCGGGACAGCGCGACGATGGGGATAAGCTCCCCGAGGCCTCCTCTATCCATTCCTAGTGATAGCTCTCTCCCTCCTCTCGGATCTTTTCCTCCCTCCTGCTGCCGCCATTACCACGAGCTCGAGCTCGAGCCGCAGCGCTTCTAGCCACGGGAACCTTCCTCCGAGTAGTCCGTTAGCTCCGTCTCGTCGTTCTGGTCCTCTCTGCAGAAGCCGAAGCTTCCCCGAGCTCTGCATCGCCCCCAACGCCATCGTCTTCCACCTCCGGCCGCCGGACCTCTCCCGTCGATTCGCTCCCTCCGGCGCACCCCCGAGCCCCTCAGCAACACCATCGGAACCACCGTGAGCTCGTCATCGTTTCCCATCTCGCCCCACGCTCTTCCGTGCATCGTAGCCCCGTTCCCCACCAAGGGCGAGAGCTCCTCGCCGCCGGTCATGTCGTCGTCGTCGCTGTGGTGTCTGATCCACGCGCTCGAGCTAGGGTTCGAGCTCCTGGAGCCTCCAGGAGTGTGATGAGCGCCTCAGCTGTCCTCCCCGTGCCCTAGAGCCATCAACTGCGGGAGGCCGAGCTTCGGCCGCCGCTTCGGCTCGTCGCCGGCGCCTCTCCCGGCGACCCTAGCCTCCCCTGATGCCCCTGCCAGATCGGCTACGTCGCCAGCGTTTCGTAGCTGCAAACCGCGTTCGAATTGGTGCTGTGCAGCGCCCTTTAGGTCGTCTCCGGCGAGCCCTCCACCGCGGGCTTGGTCGTCGGCGACCACCCTCCGGTGGGGGCCGACGTGGCAAAGCTAATCCAACAGATTAGGAGCTTAATCTCTCGCTGACAGTGGGCCCAAGGCCAAGTCAACGCAGTTAAGGGACTGGTCAGCGCGGGATTAGTCCCAGAGAGGCTGACTAGTGGGCCCCCCTGTCAGGTTTGACCTGAACAGGTCGGCTGACCTGCTGACGTCAGTCTGATGCAATAAAGAGAATTTCCAGTATAGGAATAATTCCAGGAAATTGCTAAAACTTGTAAAAATCATAGAAATTAATCAGTAACTCCAATGAAAATAATTTATATATGAAAAAGTATTAGAAAAATTCAAGGATTCTCATTATGCCATTTTCAACCATGTTTGAAAAAGTTACAGAACCCTAAAATGTGGAATAAGGAATAAATCAATTCTTATAATTACTTTTTAAATGGAATTTGGAAAATATTCAAATTTCAATATGAATGCCATGATCACACACTGTCCTACTTACAAATCAGTACCCTAACATGACATCTCATGCATGTTAACATCAAGTTGATCTGAGCATCAGGTCGAATCAATTAAATTGGTATTCGAGAATACCCGTTTGAATTGATATTCGAATGTGATTCAAATCAACTCTAAACCTAATACATATTGATTATAATAACTTATCACCTTGCATTCTCATGCCATGATCATGCATCATTTTGATTGCATATGATTGTTATTGAATGTTGCCATTCATTTCGGTAGGCTCCGCACCCCCGGATTCCACCGAATATCCGTCTGACGGATATCGTTCCTCCTCTGAGCAACAAGGCAAGCAACCCTTTTGATCATTCCGATAATTCCCATGTTCTTGCTCCTGCACTTATTTATTGCATTAGGATCAAATGTTACAACTGCTTTTGCCACGTTAGTTGAACCCACTTCCTTTGCATGACCTAACCTTGTCACAGTAAATAGCCGAACCTTGCAACCTAGCATACCTGGTAGTTGCTTGAGCTATGATGTGCCTTATCCTGCTATGCATGCTATGCATAGAGTTGTGTATGGTCTGTCATCTAGGAGATGAACAGAATTGTGGAAGGTGTTCGGTGAGCAAAGTTTGTGTGTTGAACTTGATTTGGTAAAGGTACCGGTGAAAGGCTGTGTAGGAGTACATGGTGGGTTGTTTCATTGGAACCGTCCTTAGGAACTGAGTTCCGTGTATGTAATCCAAGACTAGATACTACCACATGATGGGCCCTGAAATATGACCCCGCTCGGCCTATTAATCGCGTAGTACTCGGTCCAGGAGTTGCAAGTAGTTTCTATAGTAATGCTGGAGGCCGTGCATGGTGCTAACCTGAGAGGTGGGCCGTGATGCGGTAGGCAGTGGCACGGTGTACCAAGTGGCACCCGGATGGTGGGCTTGGGAACCCTGCGCACATTGTTTGAGGCCATGGCGGAAACCTCGGCCGGACTTCTATACGGGTCACTCTCAGATAGGCGATAAACCTGGACTAGGTACTAGTGTGGTTAACGGTCGTGGCCGACTCCCTCGCTGGGCTTCCGCTTGAAGGTTGCCGAGGTACATGACGTGCAGGTGGCGATAAGTGGCGAGAGCGTGTGTGACGAAGTACACCCCTGCAGGGTTATGATCTATTCGAATAGCCGCGTCCGCGGATATGGACTACTTGGAGACATATGTTGTTCATAGATAACTTCAATGGCTACTCATAAAATTGCCCATATAAGCGTGAGTGTCGTGGACGGCATTTCCGTACGGAGACGGAATGATTCCACGATAGTGTATTGTTGTGGTGTTAGTGGACTCGTGTGCGAGAAATCAAGTTGTCAAAATTATTTAAAAATGCAAGTTGTCTAGCCACGAGTCAAATGCTGGCTTTCCGCATGAAACCCCACAATACCTTTTGATACCTTGCATGAGTAGTTAGTTATCCTAAAGTCTTGCTGAGTACCTTCGTACTCATGTTTGCTTAATACATGTTGCAGAGGTTGCTAATGACCCTAATGGAGGGTTCTTCGTAGACATCGACGACGATGAGTAGCTGGTGTCCCAGCTACGATCTGGCCCTATGTTGGATCTGTAGTATAGTCAGGCCATGTGCCTTCTAGTTGCCCTGTCTGTACTCAGACAGTTTAAACTCTTCCGCTGGCTTGTAACTGAATGACTGCTATTATGGGTCGTGAGACCCTTAATGTGTAATATTATGTGTGTGGCTCTTCTGAGCCTCTTAAATAAAGGTTGTATGTTTATGGTTATGTTGTGATGCCATCGATGTATCTATACATATCGGTATGCCATGCGTACGTGTGTCGTACTTGATATGTATGGGGTTCGATTACCTAGTCGTGAACTTTAGTAGCACTCCTTACAAGGAAATGCCCCTTTGTGATCCAATGAGCCTTGGTAGTTCGCTACTGCTCCGGACACATTGGTTGACCGGCATGTGTCCTTCTTAGCTGTTGTGTTTGTCCTCTTTGGGGAAATGTCACGCGATGTAATGGAGTCCTTGTAGCTTGCTACGACTCGTCTACATTCGCTGATGACCGACACCTGCTTTGTTGGGTCATGTATGCCTGTCCTTGTGCGGTACTGCCACTTTGGTTTATGACTAGACATGTCGATCCGGCTTCTTTGACATTGGAATGCTAGCGACACTATTGCATACACGAGTCAAAAGACGCAAACGGTCCCGGCTAAGGTAAGGCTGCAGCCGAGGAGTTAACCGTGCGTGAGACCGCAAAGGGATGCGATGTGTTACAGGCTAGATTCCTATGGCTTAGGATCGGGGTCCCGACACCAAAGTTCTCCAAACGTCCTGAAAATTTACGGGGAGCAGTTTTGGAAAATATCAAAAATATATGCGCCAAGTTCCACCTCAAGGGGTGGGCCAGTGGGCCACAAGCCACTGCTCCCCCACCACCCGCCTGGTGGCAGTGGGTGTTGGAAATATGCCCTAGAGGCAATAATAAATTAGTTATTATTATATTTCTTAGTTCATGATAATCGTTTATTATCCATGCTATAATTGTATTGATTGGAAAGCCAATACTTGTGTGGATACATAGACAAACACTGTCCCTAGTAAGCATCTAGTTGACTAGCTCGTTGATCAAAGATGGCCAAGGTTTTCTCGCCATAGGCAAGTGTTCTTACTTGATAACGGGATCACATCATTAGGAGAATCATGTGATGGACTAGACCCAAACTAATAGACGTAGCATGTTGATCGCGTCATTTTGTTGCTACTGTTTTCTACGTGTCAAGTATTTGTTCCTATGACCATGAGATCATATAACTCACTCACACCGGAAGAATGCTTTGTGTGTATCAAACGTCTCAACGTAACTGGGTGACTATAAAGATGCTCTACAGGTATCTCCGAAGGTGTTAGTTGAGTTAGTATGGATTGAGACTGGGATTTGTCACTGCGTGTGACGGAGAGGTATCTCGGGGCCCAGTCGGTAATACAACATCACACACAAGCCTTGCAAGCAATGTGACATAGTGTAAGTTGCGGGATCTTGTATTACGGAATGAGTAAAGGGACTTGCCGGTAAACGAGATTGAAATAGGTACGCGGATACTGACGATCGAATCTCGGGCAAGTAACATACCGAAGGACAAAGGGAATGACATACGGGATTATATGAATCCTTGGCACCGAGGTTCAAACGATAAGATCTTCGTAGAATATGTATTATCCAATATGGGCATCCAGGTCCTGCTATTGGATATTGACCGAGGAGTCTCTCGGGTCATGTCTACATAGTTCTCGAACCCGCAGGGTCTGTACACTTAAGGTTCGACGTTGTTTTATGCGTATTTGAGTTATATGGTTGGTTACCGAATGTTGTTCGGAGTCCCGGATGAGATCACGGACGTCACGAGGGTTTCTGGAATGGTCCGGAAATGAAGATTGATATATAGGATGACCTCATTTGATTACCGGACGGTTTTCAGAGTTACTCGGAATGTACCGGGAATGACGAAGGGGTTCCGGGTGTTCACCGGGGGGGGGGGGCAACCCACCCCGGGGAAGCCCATAGGCCTTGAGGGTGGCGCACCAGCCCTTAGTGGGCTGGTGGGACAGCCCAAAAGGGCCCTATGCGCATTGGAAGAAAAATCAAAGAGAAAGAAAAAAAGGAGGTGGGAAGGGAAGGAAGGACTCCCACCCACCAAACCAAGTCCAACTCGGTTTGGGGGGGGAGACCTTCCCCCCTTTGGTTCGGACGACCCCCTGGGGGCTCCTTTGAGCCCCAAGGCAAGGCCCCCCCTCTCCGACCTATATATATGGAGGTTTTAGGGCTGATTTGAGACGATTTTTCCACGGCAGCCCGAGCACATACCTCCACGGTTTTTCCTCTAGATCGCGTTTCTGCGGAGCTCAGGCGGAGCCCTGCTGAGACGAGATCATCACCAACCTCCGGATCGCCATCACGCTGCCGGAGAACTCTTCTACCTCTCCGTCTCTCTTGCTGGGTCAAGAAGGTCGAGATCATCGTCGAGCTGTACGTGTGCTGAACGCGGAGGTGCCGTCCGTTCGGTACTAGATCGTGGGACTGATCGCGGGATTGTTCGCGGGGCGGATCGAGGGACGTGAGGACGTTCCACTACATCAACCGCGTTCACTAACGCTTCTGCTGTACGGTCTACAAGGGTACGTAGATCACTCATCCCCTCTCGTAGATGGACATCACCATGATAGGTCTTCGTGCGCGTAGGAAATTTTTTGTTTCCCATGCGACGTTCCCCAACAGGGGTATCAGAGCTAGGTTCATGCGTAGATGTCTTCTCTAGTAGAACACAAAAGTTTTTGTGGGCGGTGATGTGCGTGTTGCTGCCCTCCTTAGTCTTTTCTTGATTCCGTGGTATTGTTGGATTGAAGCGGCTTGGACCGACATTGCTCGTACGCATACGAGAGACTTGTTTCATCGCTACGACTAACCCTGTTGCTCAAACATGACTGGCAAGTGTCAGTTTCTCCAACTTTAGTTGAATCGGATTTGACCGAGGAGGTCCTTGGATGAGGTTAAATAGCAACTCATATATCTCCGTTGTGGTGTTTGCGTAAGTAAGATGCGATCCTACTAGATACCCATGGTCACCACGTAAAACATGCAACAACAAAATTAGAGGACGTCTAACTTGTTTTTGCAGGGTATGCTTGTGACGTGATATGGCCAACGATGTGATGTGATATATTGGATGTATGAGATGATCATGTTCTAATAGTTAATATCAACTTGCACGTCGATGGTACGGCAACCGGCAGGAGCCATAGGGTTGTCTTTAAACTAACGTTTGTGCTTGCAGATGCGTTTACTATATTGCTAGGACGTAGCTTTAGTAGTAATAGCATGAGTAGCACGACAACCCCGATGGCGACACGTTGATGGAGATCATGATGATGGAGATCATGGTGTGACGCTGGTGACAAGAAGATCATGCCGGTGCTTTGGTGATGGAGATCAAGAAGCGCATGATGATGGCCATATCATGTCACTTATGAATTGCATGTGATGTTAATCCTTTTATGCACCTTATCTTGCTTAGAACGACGGTAGCATTATGAGGTGATCTCTCACTAAAATTTCAAGACGAAATTGTGTTCTCCCCAACTGTGCACCGTTGCGACAGTTCTTCGTTTCGAGACACCACGTGATGATCGGGTGTGATAGACTCAACGTTCACATACAACGGGTGCAAAACAGTTGCACACGCAGAACACTCGGGTTAAGCATAACGAGCCTAGCATGTGCAGACATGGCCTCGGAACACATGAGACCGAAAGGTTGAGCATGAATCGTATAGTTGATATGATTAGCATAGAGATGCTTACCACTGAAACTATTCTCGACTCACGTGATGATCGGACTTGAGATAGTGGATTTGGATCATGTACCACTCAAATGACTAGAGAGATGTATTTTTTGAGTGGGAGTTCTTAAGTAATATGATTAATTGAACTAATTGTCATGAACATAGTCTAATGGTCTTTGCGAATTACGATGTAGCTTGCGCTATAGCTCTACTGTTTTTATATGTTCCTGGAGAAAATTTAGTTGAAAGTTGATAGTAGCAAACTTTGCAGACTAAGTCTGTAAAACCGAGGATTGTCCTTGTTGCTGTGCAGAAGGCTTATGTCTTTAATGCATCACTCGGTGTGCTGCACCTCGAGCGTCGTCTGTGGATGCTCTGAACATCCGACATACACGTTTCTGATGACTACACGATAGTTCAGTACAAAATACTTAATGGCTTAGAAGCAAGGCACCGAAGACGTTTTGAAACATCATGGAACATAAGTGATGTTCTAAAGAGATGAAATTGTGATTTCATGCTCGTGCCCTTGTTGAGAGGTGCGAGACCTCCGACAAGATTCTTTGTCCACAAAGTAAAGGAGAAAAGCTCAATCGTTGAGCGTGTGCTCAGATTGTCTGAGTACGACAATCACTTGAATCAAGTAGGAGTTAATCTTCCAGATGAGATAGTGATGGTTCTCCAAAGTCACTGCCACCAAGCTGTGAGAGCTTCGTGATGAACTATAACATATCAAGGATAGATACAATGATCCTTGAGAGATTCGCGATGTTTGACACTTCGAAAGTAGAAATCAAGAAGGAGCATCAATAGTTGATGGTTAGTAAAACCACTATGTTTCAAGAAAGGCAAGGGCTAGAAGGGATACTTCGTGAAACGGCAAAACAGTTGCTGCACTAATGAAGAGACCCAAGATTAAACCCAAACCCGAGACTAAGTGCTTCTATAATGAGGGGAACGGTCACTGAGACGGAGCAACTCTAGATACTTGGTAGATAAAAAGGCTGGCAAAAGTCGAAAGAAGTATATTTGATATACATGATGTTGATGTGTACTTTACTAGTACTCCTAGTAGCATGAGGGTATTGGATACCGGTTCGGTTGCTAAGTGATTAGTAACACAAAATGAAAGCTACGGCATGAACGGAGACTAGCTAAAGGCGATGTGACGATACGTGTTGGAAGTGTTTCCAAGGTTGATATGATCAAACGTCGCACGCTCCCTCTACCATCGGGATTGGTGTTAAACCTAAATAATTGTTATTTGGTGCTTGCGTTAGGCATGAACATGATTGGATCGTGTTTATTGCAATACGATTATTCATTTAAAGAGAATAATGGTTACTCTATTTTCTTGAATAATCACCTTCAATGGTTTATTGAATCTCGATCGTAGTGTTACACATGTTCATGATATTGGTGCCAAAAGATACGAGGTAATGATGATAGTACCACTTACTTGTGGCACTGCCGCTTGAGTCATGTTGGTATAAATTGCATGAAGAGGCTCCATGCTGATGGATCTTTATGCTCACTTGATTTTGAATCACTAGTGACATGCAAATCATACCACATGAGCAAGGCCTTGTTTTCATTGAGATGAAATAAGATAGTAACTTGTTGGAAGTGATACATTTTGATGTATGCAGTCCAATGGGTGCTGAGGCACGCAGTGGATATCATTATGTTCTTACTTCAATGAAGATTTGAGTAGATACTAGAGTATTTGCTTAATGAATCACAAGTCTGAAATATTGAAAAGTTTAATTCTGTTTCGGAGTGAAGTTCGTCGTAACAAGAGGATAAACTGTCTACGATATTATCATAGAAATGAATATCTGAGTTACGAGTTTTGGTACGCAGTTCAGACAATGTGGAAATTGTTTCACGGTTCATGCCACCTAGAACATCATAGTGTGATGATGTGTCTGAACGTCATAGCCACGCACTATTTGGTATGGTGCATGCTATGATGTCTCTTATCGAATTACCACTATTGTTTATGGGTTATGCATTAGAGACAACCGCATTCACTTTAAATAGGGCATTGCGTATTTCCGTTGAGATGACACAGTATAGACTGAGATTTAGAGAAATCTAAACTGTCGTTTCTTGAAAGTTTCGGGCTTCGACACTTATGTGAAAAAGTTTCAGTCTGATAAGCTCGAACCCAAAGCGGATAAATTCATCTTCATAGGATATCCAAAACAGTTGGGTACATCTCCTATCTCAGATCCGAAAGCAAAGTGTTTGTTTCTAGAAACAGATCCTTTCTCGAGGAAAGGTTTCTCTCGAAAGAATTGAGTGGGAGGGTGGTAGAACTTGATGAGGTTATTGAACCATCACTTCGACCAATGTGTAGCAGGGCGCATGAAGTTGTTCCTGTGGCGCCTACACCAATTGAAGTGGAAGCTGATGATGGTGATCATTGAGCATCGGATCAAGTTACTACAAACATCGTAGGTTGACAAGGTCGCGTACTACTACAGAGTGGTACGGTAACCCTGTCTTGAAGGTCATGTTGTTGAGCAACAGTGAACCTACAATTTATGGAGAAAGCAATGGTGGGCCCGGATTCCGACAAATGGCTGGATGCCATGAAATCCGAGAGAGGATCCATGTATGAAAATAAAGTGTAGACTTTGGAAGAACTACTTGATGGTCATAAGACTATTGAGTAAAGATGGATCTTTAAAAGGAAGACAGACGATGATAGTGATAAGTCACTATTATTAAAAGCTCGACTTGTCGCAAAGATGTTTCTGACAAGATCAAACAAGTTGACTATGATGAGACTTTCTCACTCGTAGAGATGCTAAAAGTCTGTTAGAATTATGTTAGTAGTTGTTGCATTATTTATGAAATATTGCATAGGATGTCAAAACATTGTTTCCTCGACGGTTTCCTTGAGCAAATATTGTATGTGATACAACCAGGAGGTTTTGTCGATCCTAAAGATACTAGCAAGTATGCAAGCTCCAGCGATCCTTCAATGGACTGGTGCAAGCATCTCGGAGTTGGAATATACACTTTGATGAGATGATAAAAGATTTTGGGTTTGTACAAGGTTTATGAGAAACTTGTATTTCCAAAGAAGTGAGTGGGAGCACTATAGAATTTCTGATGAGTATATGTGGTTGACATATTGTGGATCAGAAGTAATGTAGAATTTCTGTAAAGCATACCAGGTTGTTTGAAAGGAGTTTTCAAAGGAGTACCTGGATTGCGCTACTTGAACGTTGAGCATCAAAGATCTATGGGGATAGATCGAAGGCGCTTAATGGAAGTTTCAACAAGATGCATGCCTTGACAAAGTTTTGAAGGAGTTCAAAATAGATCGGCAGAGAAGAAGTTCTTGGTTGCGTTGTAAGGTGTGAATTTGAGTAAGACTCAAAACCCGAGAACGGAAAAATAAAGAGAATAGACGAAGGTCGTCTTCTATGCCTTAGCCGTAGACTCTAAAGTATGCCATGCTGAGTACCGCACCTGATGTGTGCCTTGCAGCAAGTCTGTTGAGAGGTACAGAGAGTGATCCATGATTGAATCACTAGAAGCGGTCAAAATTTATCCTTAGTAACTGATGGACTAAGGAATTTTTTCGATTATGGAGGTGGTTGAAGAGTTCGTCGTAAAGGGTTACGTCGATGCAAGCTAACGGATTCGTATAGTAGAGTAGATATTTGGAGTATTTCCGAATAGCACGTAGTAGCAGCATCTATAAGATGACATAAAGATTTGTAAAGAACGCACGGATCTGAAAGTTTCAGAACCGTTGACTAAAACCTCTCTCACGAGCAAGATGTGGTCAGACCCCATAACTATATGGGTGTTGGATTCGTTGGAATCACATGGTGATGTGAACTAGATTATTGACTCTAGTGCAAGTGGGAGACTGTTGGAAATATGCCCTAGAGGCAATAATAAATTAGTTATTATTATATTTCTTAGTTCATGATAATCGTTTATTATCCATGCTATAATTGTATTGATTGGGAACACAATACTTGTGTGGATACATAGACAAAACACTGTCCCTAGTAGGCCTCTAGTTGACTAGCTCATTGATCAAAGATGGCCAAGGTTTCCTGGCCATAGGCAAGTGTTCTTACTTGATAACGGGATCACATCATTAGGAGAATCATGTGATGGACTAGACCCAAACTAATAGACGTAGCATGTTGATCGTGTCATTTTGTTGCTACTGTTTTCTGCGTGTCAAGTATTTGTTCCTATGACCATGAGATCATATAACTCACTGACACCAGAAGATTGCTTTGTGTGTATCAAACATCGCAACGTAAATGGGTGACTATAAAGATGCTCTACAGGTATCTCTGAAGGTGTTAGTTGAGTTAGTATGGATCGAGACTGGGATTTGTCACTCCGTGTGACGGAGAGGTATCTCGGGGCCCACTCGGTAATACAACATCACACACAAGCCTTGCAAGCAATGTGACTTAGTGTAAGTTGTGGGATCTTGTATTATGGAACGAGTAAAGAGACTTGCCGGTAAACGAGATTGAAATAGGTATGCGGATACTGACGATCGAATCTCGGGCAAGTAACATACCGAAGGACAAAGGGAATGACATACGGGATTGTATGAATCCTTGGCACTGAGGTTCAAACGATAAGATCTTCGTAGAATATGTAGCATCCAATATGGGCATCCAGGTCCCGCTATTGGATATTGACCGAGGAGTCTCTCGGGTCATGTCTACATAGTTCTCGAACCCGCAGGGTCTGCACACTTAAGGTTCGACGTTGTTTTATGCGTATTTGAGTTACATGGTTGGTTACCGAATGTTGTTCGGAGTCCCGGATGAGATCACGGACGTCACGAGGGTTTCCGGAATGGTCCGGAAACGAAGATTGATATATAGGATGACCTCATTTTATTACCGAAAGGTTTTCAGAGTTACCGGGAATGTACCGGGAATGACGAATGGGTTCCGGGTGTTCACCGAGGGGGGGGGGGAACCCACCCCGGGGAAGCCCATAGGCCTTGAGGGTGGCGCACCAGACCTTAGTGGGCTGGTGGGATAGCCCAAAAGGGCCCTATGCGCATTGGAAGAAAAATCAAAGAGAAAGAAAAAAAAAGGAGGTGGGAAGGGAAGGAAGGACTCCCACCCACCAAACGAAGTCCAACTGGGTTTGGGGGGGGGAGACCTTCCCCCCTTTGGTTCGGACGACCCCCTGGGGGCTCCTTGAGCCCCAAGGCAAGGCCCTCCCTCTCCGACCTATATATATGGAGGTTTTTGGGCTGATTTGAGACGATTTTTCCACGGCAGCCCGAGCACATACCTCCACGGTTTTTCCTCTAGATCGCGTTTCTCGGAGCTCGGGCGGAGCCCTGCTGAGACGAAATCATCACCAACCTCCGGAGCGCCATCACGCTGCCGGAGAACTCTTCTACCTCTCCGTCTCTCTTGCTGGATCAAGAAGGCCGAGATCATCATCGAGCTGTACGTGTGCTGAACGCGGAGGCGCCTTCCGTTCGGTACTAGATCGTGGGACTGATCGCGGGATTGTTCGCGGGGCGGATCGAGGGACGTGAGGACGTTCCACTACATCAACCGCGTTCACTAACACTTCTGCTGTGCGGTCTACAAGGGTACGTAGATCACTCATCCCCTCTCGTAGATGGACATCACCATGATCAGTCTTCGTGCGCGTAGGAAATTTTTTGTTTCCCATGCGACGTTCCCCAACAGTGGGCAGGCTTGTGGGGCCCATAGGCACCTGCCGCCCCCAACTCCAGCTCTATAAGTTGCCTTTCGTCCCATAAAAAATAAAAAGAGAAGTTTTCGTCGCGTTTTCGATATGGAGGCGCCGCCACCACCTGTTCTTCATCTGGAGGGCAGATCTGGAGTCCGTCTTGGGCTCCGGAGAGGGGAAATCGTCGCCATCGTCATCATCAACCTTCTTCCCTCTCCAATTCCATGAAGCTCTTTGTCGTTCATGAGTAATCTATTCGTAGGCTCGCTGGGCGGTGATGAGTAGGATGAGATCTATCATGCAATCGAGCTAGTTTTGATGGGGATTGATCCCTAGTATCCACTATGTTCTGAGATTTGATGTTGCTACTACTTTGCCGTGCTTAATGCTTGTCACTAGGGCCCGAGTGCCATGATTTCAGATATGAAATTATTATGTTGTCACCAATATATGTGTGTTTTAGATCCGATCTTGCAAGTTGTAGTTACCTACTATGTGTTATGATCCGGCAACCCCGGAGCGACAATAACCGGACCACTCCCGGTGATGACCATAGTTTGAGGAGTTCATGTGTTCACCAAGTGCTAATGCGTTGGTCCGGTTCATTATTAAAAGGAGAACCTTAATATCCGGTAGTTTCCTTTTGGACCCCGCTGCCATGGGAGGGATGGACAATAGATGTCATGCAAGTTCTTTTCCCTAAGCACGTATGACGACACACGGAATGCATGCCTACATCACATTGACGAATGGGAGCAAGCCACTTATCTCTCCGTGTTATAGCTGTTGCATGATGAATATCATCCAAACAAATCACCGACCCATTGCCTACGAGTTTGTCCTACTGCTGCTATTACTTGTCTTGCTCTGTTGCTGCTACTACTGTCGCTTGCTACTGTTGCTACTTGCTACTGCTGTCACTACTGCTGTTCCTTGCCGCTGCTATTGCTCGTTACACTGCCGTTACTCGTTACTTTGCTGTTACTATTGTGTTTGCAGATACTAATCTTTCAGGTGTGGTTGAACCGACAAATTCAGCTGCTAATACTTGAGAGTAAACTCTCACCTCCTGACTGGCTTATCAACAAATTGGGTCGAATACTCTACCCTCGAGAACTGCTGCGAACCCACGCGCTGGTGGGCCGTCAACAACATTCTTCTAGTTTCATTGCCGGGGAGTGCTATCAGCATTCTTCTGGTGTCGTTGCAGGAGAAGGTCCTTTCTCATAAGCATTCGTCTAGCTAACGCCAGAGATTGCACAATCATGGCCAAGGGGGGCAGTCGCTAGGGTTGGTGACCCCTCTCTTGGGTGCCATTCCACCCAAGTTTGGGTTGGCGGCACCCTAGGAGGAAGCCTCCTCCCCTTCGACCGAAGTGGGCTGGGGTGAGGGGCTGCGCTCAACCGTTTAGTGGGTTGTGGTTCCCCCTCTCCTTGGCCCATCAGACCCCCCAACAATTGCCGATGCCTCTCGAAACCCCTTTCGGCACTCTGGCATTCCCTTGGTACACCCTGGAACACTTCTAGACTCCAATGTGTTGGAAATATGCCCTAGAGGAAATAATAAAATAGTTATTCTTATGTTTCCTTGTTCAAGATAATCTTTTATTATCCATGCTAAAATTGTATTGAATGGAAACTTAGATACATGTGTGGACACATAGACTAGCTCGTTGATCAAATATGGTTAAGGTTTGCTACCATAGACAAGTGTTGTTACTTAATAATGGGATCACATCATTAGCAGAATGATGTGATGGACAAGACCCAAACTATGAATGTAGCATGTCATTGTGTCATTTTATTGCTACTGTTTTTCTGCATGTCAAGTATATGTTCCTATAACCATGAGATCATGTAACTCACTGACAGCGGAGGAATACCTTGTGTGTATCAAACATTGCAACGTAACTGGGTGACTATAAAGGTGCTCTACAGGCACCTCCAAAGGTATCCGTTGAGTTAGCATGGATCAAGACTGGGATTTCTCACTCCGTATGATGGAGAGGTATCTTGAGGCCCACTCGGTAATATAACCTCACAACAAGCCTTGCAAGCAATGTGACTGAAGAGTTAGCCCAGGGATTTTGTATTACAAATAAGTAAAGAGACTTGCTAGTAACGAGATTTAAATAGGTATAGAGATACCGACGATCGAATCTCGGTTAAGTAACAAACGAAGGACAGAGGGAATGTTATACGGGATTAACTAAATCCTTTACATAGAGGTTCAACCGATAAAGATCTTCGTAGAATATGCAGGAGCCAATAGGACATCCAGGTCCCGCTACTGGTTATTGATCGGAGAGTGTATCGATCATGTCTACATAGTTCTCGAACCCGTCGGTCTTCACACTTAAGGTTCACTGACGTTTCGGTATTACTGAGTTATGTATGTGGGTGAACGAAAGTTGTTCGGAGTTTCGGATGAGATCCAGGACATCACGAGGAGCTCCAGAATGGTCCGGAGGTACAGTTGATATATAGGAAAGTTGCATTTGAATTCCGGAAAGATTTCGGGTATTACCGGTAAAGTACTTGGAGTGACGAATGGATTCTAGGGTTTCACCTGGAGGGTTCCTAGTAGGCCTAAAAGTGGCGGTGCGGCCAGCGCAATAAGACCTATTTCGGCCAAGTGTAAAAAGAAAAGGAAAAAGGAAAGAAAGGGAAGAAGGAGACCAACTAGGAAGGGAGTCCTCCACCAAACCGAATTGGAGGAGGACTCTCCTCCCTAGCTCGGCTGAACCTCTCCTCCTTGGAGGAGGAGGCAAGGCAGCCCTCTGATACGTCTCCAACGTATCTATAATTTATGAAGTATTCATGCCATGTTTATAATAATTTTATATGATTTTGGTATGATTTTAATTGAACTGACCCAGACTGACGCTGTTTTCAGCAGAACTACCGTGGTGTTGTTTTTGTGCAGAAATAAAGTTCTCGGAATGGGCTAAAAATTTATGGAAAATATTTTTGGAAAATATAAGAAATACTAGAGCAAAAAGCTGGTCCACGAAGTGACCGAGGAGGCCACAAGCCTGGGGCCGCCCCCTAGGGTGCACCCCGTCGCTTGTGGGTCCCTCGTACACCTCCTTGACGTGATTTCGACGCGAAGTACTCCTATAAATCTAGGAACCTCCGAAAAGAAACTGAGATCGGAAGTTCCACCACCGCAAGTCTTTGTAGCCATGAAAGATCAATCTTGGCCCTCTCCGGCACCGTTCCGGAGGGGGTCACCATCACCGGAGACCATGAAGGAGGAAGACGGAGGTCCCATCATCACCATGAAGGCCAAGGACCAGATGGAGAACCTCTCCCTACATTGGGGGGAGTGGTGGGGAGGCCATGGAGGAGGAGGCACAAGGGGGAGACCCTCTCCGCTCTCTCCTGGTGGTGCCGGAGTACACCGGGGGAACCATCGCCGCGGTGATCGTCTTCATCAACATCACCGTTTTCATCACCATCCTCATCTTCTTTTAGCAGTTCACTCTCCCGCACCCTGCTGTAATCCCCTACTTGAACATGGTGCTTTATTCCACATATTATGATCCAATGATGTGTTTCCATCCTATGATATTTTGAGTAGATTTCTGTTGTCTTATGGGTTGATTGATGATTTAGATTGGTTTGAGTTGTATGTTTATTTTGGTGTTGTCCTATGTTTCCTTCTATGCCGCGCACATGTGAATGATTCCCGCTGTAGGTTGTTCCAATATGTTCATGATTCGCTTATAGTGGGTTGCTTGAGTTACAGAATCATAAACCCGAGTAAGGGGGTTGTTGTGTATGGGATAAAGGGTACTTGATGCTTTAATGCTCTTATTGAGTTTTACCTTAATGATCTTTAGTAGTTGCGGATTCTTGCTAGAGATCCAATCGTAAGTGCATACGATCCAAGTAGAGAAAGTATGTTAGCTTATGCCTCTCCCAAATATAAAATTGCAATAATGATTACCGATCTTGTTAACAATTGCCTAGGACGATTCCGCACACTGACCTATCATTATTCCACACTAACTGTTTGTAATAAATTGTAATCTATTCTAGCTTTATGATAACAGCACCTATTTCAATATTCTAGTTCTCCGTTATCATGCATAGGTATTCTCTTCATACCCACAACATAGTTTTATTTCTCGTTTCTAGTTGGAAGCAAACGTTTGGCGTACGTAGAGTCGTATCAGTGGCAGATAGGACTTGAGAGAATATTGATCTTACCTTTAGCTCCGTGTGGGTTTGACACTCCATACTTATCACTTCCACGTTTGGAAATTGCTATGATGATTCCTTGCACTCGGGGATGATGAAGCTCTTTACTGGCGCCGTTGCCGGGGAGCAATAACGTGGGGCAGATATTCTCGTGTGTGCTTGTTTGCTTTATTCACTAAGTAGATATTATTTTCCCTTTCTTCTTTATTTAGTTGTGTGTGAAACAAAAAAAATGGAAAATACAAAAAAGAATTACTTGCTTCTTTTGTCTAAGAAGTTTTCAAAAAGAGAAGTGATTGGAAGGTTGTGCATTGGAGAAGTGAGGGTCGATCTTGAACACTTGTGTTCATGCTCATGGAAACAATGTAGAATTTTTCATGGAATTTTCTCAAAAGTAATTACCCCCTTGTATATATCCATTGTATTATAAAAATAATGTGCCAAGATTTGGTTTTAGGATGATTAGATAGCTTGTTTTCTTTGTGCGGTGGAAAAACAGAAACTTTGACTCTAGTGCGTGAATTTACATTTATTAATGGAACGTCAAAAGTTTCTGAAAGTTTTACACAGTACTTCTATACAATTTTCTAAATTTTACCTAAATTTTCAGAATTTGTTGAGTTATAGAAGTATACGAAGTTTCCAGATTGCTACAGACTGTCCTGTTTTTGACAGATTCTGTTTTCTATGCATTGTTCTCTTATTTTGATGAATGTAGTACGGCGGGGTATGAACCATGGCGAAGTTGGACTATAGTAGATATAATGCTAATATGAATTTTGAATGAGTTCAAAACAGTACTTAAAGTAGTATTTTGCTTTATTTTACTAACGGACCTCACTAGGGTTTTGTTAAGTTTTGTGTGAATGAAGTGTTTGAAGATCGAGGAGGTATCAATAAAAGAAGAATACGAAAGACAAGATTTCAATCTTGGGGATGCCGAAGGCACACTGATGACCCACAAGTATAGGGGATCAATCGTAGTCCTTTCGATAAGTAAGAGTGTCGAACCCAACGAGGAGCGGAAGGATCTGGCAAGTGGTTTTCACCAAGGTAATATCTGCAAACACTGAAATTATCGGTAACAAGTGATTGTATGGTGAGATGATTCCTAACAAGCAACAAGTAAGAAAAGTAGCAACGGTGCAGAAAAGTGGCCAAATCCCTTTTGTATCAAGGAACAACCCTGGACAAAGTTTTATAGGAGGAAAAACGCTCCCGAGGACACACGGGAATTTCTGTCACGCTAGTTTTCATAATGTTCATATGATTCGCTTACTTGGACGAGGATCCCACTTATGATTAACCCCTCTCGCAAGCATCCGCAACTACGAAAGAAGAATTAAGACAAAGTCTAACCATAGCATTAAACTAGTGGATCCAAATCAGCCCCTTACGAAGCAACACATGAACTAGGGTTTAAGCTTATGTCGCTCTAGAAACCCATCATCTACTTACTACTTCCCAATGCCTTCCTCTAGGCCCAAATAATGGTGAAGCGTTATGTAGTCGACGTTCACATAACACCACTAGAGGAAAAACAACATACAACACTTCATAATATCGAACTAATACCAAATTCACATGACTACTATTAGCATAACTTATCCCATGTCCTCAGGAAAAAAAGTAACTACTCAAAAAGCATAATCATGCTCATGACCAGAGAGGTAATGAGTAGCATCAAGGATCTGAACATAAATACTTCCACCAAATAATCCAACTAGCATCAACTACAAGGAGTAATTAACACTACTAGCAACCTTACAAGTACCAATCGGAGTCGTGAGACGGAGATTGGTTACAAGTGAATAACTAGGGTTTGGAGATGAGATGGTGCTGATGAAGATGTTGATGGTGACGAGTCCCCTCTGATGAGAGGAGTATTGTTGATGACGATGGCGACGATTTCCCCCTCCGGGAGGGAAGTTTCCCCAACAGGATCGTCATGCCGGAGCTCTAGATTGGTTCTCCTCAAGTTCCGCCTCGTTGCGGCGGCGAATCCTCCGAAAAGCTCCCCCATCATTTTTTTTTCTAGACGAAACCCTTCATATAGCAAAAGATGTGTGCCGGAGGGCAACAGGGGGCCCACAAGCCCTCCAGCCCCAGACAGGGGGTAGGCCGGGCCTGGCAGGCTTGTGGCCTCCAGGTGGCGCCCCTCTGATACCTATTCCGCCTAGTATTTTTTATATATTCCCAAAAAATTCCACGTTGACTTTCAAGGCTTTTGGAGTTGCGCAGAATAGGCATCTCAAACTTGCTCCTTTTTCAGGCCAAAATTCCAGCTGCCGACATTCTCCCTCTTCATGTAAACCTTGCAAAATAAGAGAGAAAAGGCATAAGTATTGTACCTCGAAGTGAAATAACACGCCAAAAAGCAATAAATATCAACATGAAAGCATGATGCAAAATGGACGTATCAACTCCCCCAAGCTTAGACCTCGCTTGTCCTCAAGCGAAAGCCTAGCTCAATAAACATGACCACATGTTTAGGGAGAGAGGTGTCGACAAAACAAGATACGAACATGCAGGCATCATGATCAAGATTTAGAACAGTAGTACCAACATATAATCTCTCATGCTAAAGTGACAAATTCTTCACAAAGTAAAGCATGAATCAAGAACCTTACCGAGAATCAACAACCGATAGCCTTTAGTCATTGAAGAAATTGCAATTTATCATAACATCAGAAAGAGTCAAATAAGAGCTTGTAAAGCAAATCCACATACTCAATCATCTTTTTGTTCTCTACAATTGCTACTACTCACATGGTACTCATGATATCAAAGTTTTAGCTGGACACAGAGAAAGATAGGGGCTTATAGTTTTTCCTCCCAACTGCTTACCTCAAGGGTAATGTCAAGAATAATAATTCAGGGATACTTACCTCCTAGTTGACATATGAATATAGATATTTCCCTAGCATGTGACGTTAGCCAAGATAAAGGCGAAACAAGAAATTGGTGAAGATCACCATGACTCTTTCAAGGGCAAAAAGTAAAGGTACAAGATAGGCCCTTCGCAGAGGGAAGCAGAGGTTTTCATGCGCTTTTGAGGTTTGGATGCGTGTCCTTTTAGTGTGTAGGAACATCACTTTATATTGCCTCCTGTGATAAAGAACTTTATTATGCAGTCTGTCGCTTTTATGTCTTCCTCATCACAGGTTCATACAAAGCTTATTTTCCACGCACTAATAGATCATACAGAATAGGGAGAAATTTTTATTGCTTGCACCGATGACAACTTACTGGAGGGGTCTTATTCAATCCATATGTAGGTATGGTGGACTCTCATGGCAAAACTGGGTTGAAGGTTTATGCATGCACAAGTAGTATCTCTACTTGGTGCGGGAGTTTTGGCTACTATGAGGTGGAAGCATCGTCACATGCTAAGGGATCTCTAGTCATATAACATTGTTCGGAACCAAGCAAACACAATTCATTATGTTGTCTTCCTTGTCCAACATCTACTTCTAAGCATGTAATAGTTTAGTGAGTGTTCACAATCATAGATGGTGTCAAGGATGATATATTTTTATGTGAACCTCTCCTTCTTTATCACTTCCTATTAATTGCAACAATGACCAAGGTCTACGTTCGTCTACCCTCAACAAGTCTCAATCATCATTCTTTTTATATGTGAAGCCATCACTTCCCATAAGATAATTACATGATCTTTCATGTTTTGTTCTTTTCTCAATCTTTTTATCATGGCAAGAGGCAAAGCCCTTCAACTAAGATACTCTTTATTATATGTCTCACGAGCTCGAATACATCGAGGGTGACACAAAGCAAAACTCAAGCCTAAAACACTAACACCTTTATTCTACTAGAGAAAGAGAAAATTGAAAAGGAACGAACTAAAACAAAGGTAAAGGCAAAAGATACGAGGGTGATATGATACCGGGGCAACTCCCCCAAGCTTGGCACAAGCCAAGGGGATTGCCCATACCCATGCTTAGTTGTCTTCCTTTGGAGGTGATGGTGGTGGAGTTGTTGTAATCTTTGATTCCAAGAGGGCCATTAATCTTTGATTTATACCTTGGAGATCTGTGATATGTTTCTCCAGCAAAACAACTTCACGAGTGAGATAAGTATTGCGAGCACGAGTTGTTTCACAAAACCTCAAGAGTTCAATCAAGTATGGAGATAGTAGGTGGAGGTAGGGTTAGAGGAAATCCACTTCTTCAACTTCTTCCTTGTTGAGCACAGATTGCACTTCGTCCCATGCCTGACTCTTCTCCTTAGTTTTTCCCTTGGTTTCTGTAGGTAGCCTTTCATTGGCCTCCATGACTTCCATCCTTTTCAGATCAGCATTTACTTCTCCATAGACTTGAGGGAGATTGTTCTCCCCCACAGATTCCTAAGATGACATCTCGCTCTAAATCTGCGGCAGAAAAACAAGCTCGAAACGAAAACAGAGGGAATCTACGTGATACGAGGGTCAGACCTTTCGGGGGAATATATATTGATTTTTTCTAGACTAGAAGGAGTACTCCGCATGAAAATGGAGTCCGGGAGGCGCACGAGGTGGCCACAAGCCCTCCATCCCCGACCAGGGGGGTAGGCCGGGGCTAGGAGGCTTGTCGCCTCCTCGGGAACTTTCCGGACTGCTTTAAATTTTTCTATTTTTTCAACTATTCCAAAATGGAGGATAATTGCTACAGGAAAAGTTTTGGAGTAGGTTTACTTACCGAATCACATACCTCCTCGTTTTCGGAGTCTGAAACAGGCTGATAAATATCCCTTATGTACTCCTCTGGAGTTATGGTATTGATAATTTTGCTCTCAACATTTACGGGAGTACCTGAGATATAATGTTTGATTCTCTGCCCGTTTACTACTCTCGGACAATTACCTTCCGTGTTGTTGATTTTGATAGCACCAGAACGATATACTTCCTCAACAATATAGAGACCATCCCATTTAGAGAGAAGCTTGCCTGCAAAAAATCTTAAACGAGAATTATATAGCAAGACATGATCACCTACATTGAACTCACGCTTTTGTATCGTATTATCATGCCACCTCTTAACATTTTCTTTGAACAACTTGGCATTTTAATATGCCTGAGTTCTCGATTCATCAAGCAAGCTAATGTCGAATAACCTCTTCTCACCAGCAAGTTTGAAATCAAAGTTGAGCTCTTTAATAGTCCAATAAGGTTTATGCTCTAACTCAAGAGGTAGATGACATACTTTACCGTACACAATTTTGTACGGAGACATGCCCATGGGATTCTTATAGGCAGTTCTATAAGCCCACATTGCATCATCAAGCTTCTTAGACCAATTCTTTCTAGACCTGTTGACCACTGGACTAAGGGTGATAGGGAGACGCAATTATATGGTTGACATCATACTTAGCAAGCGTTTCACGGAAAGCACCATGAATGACATGTGAACCACCGTCGGTCATTAGATATCTAGGGACTCCAAACCTAGGGAAGATAACTTCCTTAAGCATTCTGATAGAGGTGTTTTGATCAACACTACTAGTGGGGATAGCTTCTACCCACTTAGTGACGTAATCAACATCAACTAGGATATGAGTATATGATACGTCTCAAATGTATCTATAATTTTTGATGGTTTCACGCTGTTATCTTGTCTTGTTTGGTTGTTTTATGTACCTTTTATATCTTTTTTGGGACTAACTTATTAATTCAGTGCCAAGTGCCAGTTCCTGTTTTTCAGTGTTTTTGACTCTTTTCAGATATTATTTTGGAACGGAGTCTAAACGGAAGAAAAACCCGGAAATGATTTTTTCCCGAACGAAAGAAGATCAGGGGGCCTTTGGGCCAAGCCAGGTGGGCTCCAGGGAGCCCACAAGCCCCCACTCCGCCACGAGGGGGAGGCGGCGGTTGGCAGGCTTGTGGCCTCCCTGGCCGCCCCCTGACCTAGGTCTTTGGCCTATAAATTCCCAAATATTCCGCAAAAAATCAGGGGAGCCTCGAAAATACTTTTACGCCGCCACAAGCTTCCATTTCCGTGAGATCTCATCTGGAGACCCTTCCCGGCGCCCTGCCGGTGCGGACTTTGGAGTTGGAGGGCTTCTTCATCATCATCATCGCCCCTCCAATGACTCGTGAGTAGTTCACTTCAGACCTATGGGTTCGTAGTTAGTAGCTAGATGGCTTCTTCTCTCTCTTGGATATTCAATACAAAGTTCTCCATGATCTTCATGGAGATCTATCCGATGTAATCTTCTTTGGCGGTGTGTTTGCCGAGATCCGATGAATTGTGTATTTGTGATCAGATTATCTATGATATATATTTGAGTCTTTGCTGATTTCTTATATGCATGATTTGATATCCTTGTAAGTATCTCCGAGTCTTGGGTTTTGTTCGACCAACTAGATGTAGCGACCCGACTCAAGACGAGTCAAGCCTCTGTGTTTTTGTGCCATCCCTGGATCAGTATGCTGGCACACAGAGTACATCAATGTATATATCAAAGTGCAATCACATGTAAATAGCGTAAAACTGATATATACCTTAATTATCTTAGCGGAACCGGTCAAGGGAGTGGAGTCCCAATAAACACCAACGGCAAGTTGAGTGTAGACCGTAACCCTGAATCGTACTCTTACTCGTCGAAGAAAAAGATCTGCAACATAAGATGTTGCAGCCGTGTAGGTCAGCATATTGAATATGCCGGCAAGTCACATAAGAGAGGGGTAAAGTAATAATCAACTATCTCTACATCCATATTTGGTCGGTGGAGCTAAGTTTTGCATAAAGCCAGTTTTATCCAACAACAAGAGGGGTTGAAAGCAAAATGTACTACAAGGTTTGTTGTTAACGAGATGGTTCCGCCAACCAGTTCTCGTACCCGAGTTGTCAATAATTACCCTCATCAAATTTATATAATGGTGTTGAGAAATCCAGATAACTTCAGTTCCTTTGGCTCAAGTCGTCCATGACCGTGGACACGGCTAATCGATTAGGTTTGAGTACTCTGCAGAGTTTTGCACACGTTCCCCACAAGAATTGATCGCCTCCGTGTATGTCCTCGCACTTCAGGGTGTTTGAAGACTGGATGATCAAAACATGGTCTTTCAACGGGTCCCTCTGAATCCCTGTCGGTGCCCATCCATTCCTACCGTTCGTCTACATCAGCTAGCACCGCCTGTCCAGAGTCGCCGCGTTGTCCAACCAAGCCAGAGCCCATAATGACTTGTGGCTGTGCAGGTAAGCCTTGAGTCTTGAAAATATCCGTCCGTCTCTTTGAGCCTGGGTGAAGCTTTCCGCAGGATGACATGGCCTCTCCAGCATCCCGGGCATCCACTGGGTTTTCCAGGGAGCCGGTCAACTGTCCTTCACCCAGTGTTGCATTGCGTCCGAGGTCTTGAAAATCTTGTCTTAGTCCGGTCTTGATTATTATATCAATCTAGCATCACTCGTGGTATACACTCATCCGATAACCCGTCTACTTAAGCATAGCAAATATAACAGTGTCGTCCCGAGGCCAAGTATCGGGGTGTTGTGTTCCTACCACATGATACTACAACTTACTCTAAAGTTTCCAAGTACCTAGGCAGCATGCAAATCGGGCAAAGAAGGTGATCTATCATGCATCGAAAACATAGGTAAAATAACATGATCAAAGATGACTTGCCTGTGATGTTGGCGAAGAAGAATTTCTCGAGAAAGTAACTTCATAGAGTACTCGTCACTCTCCGATGAAATCTATATAACAAACATATCATCCACATAAGCACTCATACTAGCAATCATTCTAGCAATCAAAACAAAAGAGAGAGCGAATAGGAAAACGAAAGAAACTTCAGATAAGACTAGGGAGCCTTCTTCTACATCAAACACTAACTAGTTCTGTCTAACATAAAAAATGTTAACAAAGAACTAATATATAAGTTTAACTAATATAAAATAAAGTGTTTTTCACAAAACCTTTTGAAAGTATTCCCAAACGGGATTTGAAACAGTGCGGAAACAATTGCACGTTACTACGGAGCTAGAATTGATTTCATGAAAACAAATACAACTAAAATAAAAACTTGTTGCAAAACTACTGTTTATCTAACAGAAACAAAACATAATGTTTCTGAAATAATAAAGAAAATATTTTAAAACAAAAGTATAAAAGGAATTAGCCGAAATCCTAAAAGAGGTGAAACAGAAATTGTTTCACAAGAAACAGTGAGCTAAAATACTCAAACAAATCTGAAATGTTTACCACTGATAATTAAGATCACTAGTGATCAGTACCAAAAGGAATCAAATTAAAAGCTATTTTAAACTCCTGGAATAGGCAAAACAAGGTTTAAACCAAATCTGATCTAACTTATATTTGGAAAATTCAAACATAGGCAAATTATATGTTTTTAAAAACTACAGGAAATTTTTGAGCTACAGGAAAAGGAATCACTATCATTGGACTTCAGGATCAAAAGTTGTGGCCAAAACAAAATTGAAAGTTTCTGCAGCTACTAGTGCTAAAAGAGGGGTACACGTGGCAAGATGCTACTGGCTGCGGTGGATGTTTGTTTCTTGGTTTGGAGCAAACGTCCTAAGGCTAGTAAAAGGGCTGGCTAAATTTTAAGTGGGAAAAATAAACCGCGTTTTACTGAACTAAACCGAAAGGGTATTTCCTAGATCTAATCTAACCATCCACTAGAGATCTAAGGGCTAAAACAAAAAAAACAAAACAAGAACAGAGAGGGGAAGGAGTTACCTCGGCTGGGAGAGCTCTCCTCGTGGCTGGCAATGGCCGATGGTGGAGGGGGGGCTCCGGTGGGGAAGGGGGAGGGGCCGGCGAGGGTGGGGAAGGGGGCCGAAGGGTGGGGCTCTCGGCAGGGGGTCGGGAGGCGAGGTGGGGTGTGGCTGTAGGTGGCGAGTTGGAGGTAAAACTGCTGGTTTGCTGCTGCTGCTGCTGGTTTCCAGGGAGGAGAGGGAGCAGCAGGGGGCCGAAGGTGGTGATGGTGCTGGCGAGCCTGCAGGTGGGGAGGGAGGCGAGGTAGAGGGAGGGGGGCAAAGGGGAGGAGAAAACTGCTGGTGGGCTGCTCGTGGTGAAAAGCTACTGGTAAAAACTGCTGCTCGATGGTTGTAGAGGGAGGAGGCGAGGTGGGGAGTTGCTGGTGGTGTGGTGGCATGGTGGAGGTACAGGGGGGGCGAGGTGGCATGGTGGAGGTACAGGGGGGCGAGGTGGAGCAAACTCCTGGCTAGTTTTTCCGGTGATAACTCCGGCGAGGGTGCGCAAGCTAGAGGCGAGGAGAGGGGGTTTTCTCAGGAAAAATGGAGAGAGGAGGGCGGTGGGAATTTATAGGCGGTCTCGGATGGCGCCCGGAAGGAAGGAGGAGGGAGATCGGGAAGGAGGGGATTCCTTCCTCCATGGATGGAAGGTTTCTCTCTCACGTGGGAGAGAGGAGGAAGAAGAAGATCTCCTGGGCCAAATTTGGAAAGTGCTTAATGGGCCACCTAGAGTTTTCCTAATAAAAGTGATCTCCTTCCTATTTTCAAAACTAGGAAACTGAAACGTTAAAAAGGAAATCAAATCAATTCGGAATAAAGAGTTTTTATATACTAAAATTATCAGAAAAATAAAATATAGATGATGGGCATTTTTCCATGGAAAAATAAAAACTTAAGAAAACATTATTTTCACAAAATTGCCTAAAAGGTTTATTTTATTTTGCAAATAATTTTCAAATGACCCTCTAAGTTTTAGGGTTCAAATAACTTTCAAAATGCCCGTGGGTTTGAGGGTCATGTTCCTCCTCTCTAGAATGTATTTCCCGGCATTTCTTGCACGACGAAAACGAATGGAAATGCAAAAGAATTCAAATGCAAAAATCTCCGTTCAAATTATTTATAGTTGAAGAAGTCATGTCATCTTCTCTCTTTGCTTTTAAAAGATTGAATTTGAATTCAACGGAGAAGGGGAAAGTCATTTTATTCCCTCTCATTCAAAAGTTTTTGAAAAGTTTCAAATTTCACACAAGTTTCAATCACTCAAGCAAACAAACAAACAATCAATCTAATAATTATATTAACATTCCAAAATTTATAATTTTGGGATGTTACAAACTACCACACTTAAAATGAATCTCGTCCTCGAGATTCGAAGAGGCTAGAAAGAAAGGTTAGGGTTTGGGGGTCTTCTAACAATTCCAATCTCCGGCAAGGTGGGATGCTACCACACTTAAAATGGGAGATACTGGTCCCTCAAAATGCTTTACGATTCTTCTGGGGTTTCGGCAACTGACATCGCACAGTCTTTATATTAAATCCTTTGGTGATGCTCTCCTGTTGATATAAGCTTCTTCCGTCACTGGGTCTTCTTAACTGATAGTCTCGTGGTCAATTCTAAATAACATTTCGATGGTTCTCATGGTGGTCTACCATTTGTGGTTATCCTGCAAAGAGAGGGGTCTTGGTTTCATCCTCACTGTAAAATTTCCTACGCGTGACAACAAGTTCCATGTACATGGGCTTTCATCATACCATTCTAAGGCTTAAACAAAAGCTTCAAAGAACGTCGTCTCTCTATATGGGTAAGTCTCTCAGATTTACCATTCCGAATAGCAAGATAAATGATAAGAGTAAGTCGTCATGGTGATCAATCCATTCCGCACCCAAATCATTTCTCTGTATAAGGTTTAGCGAATCTCGCATTCTAACACTCGGGCATCCTCACAAGCGTTGCACAATTTCTCTTGTCCACGAACGAAGTTCGGATAATCCATTGGTTCTGCAAGCTGAACGAAACATCTATCGTATCTTCACAACTCTCAGGTTTTCGTATGCTCCTAAGAAAACGTTTGCTGATCCATCATAGCTTCTTTCATAAATCATATTCATTTCATAATCAATCCTTTATTACATACTTAATTTCTTATCAAAACTCCAATTCAAAAGTACTCTATTACAAATGCTGCCATCCACATTGTTCGGTATGGTCGAGCTTTTCTGCCAACTTTATTCATCTGCCTCTCTTGGAGGTACTTTAGTTCCACTCGAACTTTCCGAAGTGTTCCTCGAAATCATCCATCTTTTGCTTCATCATGGTGGCCATTAGCTTCATCTCCATCATTTCCGCACGTACATCACTCAGGTATTCCTGGGTATGACGGAGTCTTGCTTCAAGTATTTCTCCGATCTGACGTATGGCTTCCATGGCAGCTTCACGAACAGCATCAAAGAAGGTTGCTCGTGGTACACGTGAAATGAAAAATTATTTCCCCATAGTCTATGGACAAACTCCTTTCACATGGTGGAGGTGTACTTCCACGTACCAAAGTTCCACTCCATTTTCCATGAATGGGTAGCCTTTGTAAACTGCATCTCCTTCAAGATAAATGTGCTTCATCATGTCCTTCAGGATTTTCGGGTAATCATGCTCACTGGTCAGGGTCATGATCGTTTCGGGGCCCTTGAGGAATGACTCGTAGAGAGTCGTCATCTCCAGGTGCCAGTAAATAGGTACTCGGAGGAATGTATATGTCTCCTTGGTTATGGTACATTCCTACTCAGTGGATCCTGTGGTTTTACTGATTACTACCACACTTAAATGAATTATACTCATGTCTGCATAGACCATATTTTCTCATATCCTCATAATGTTCAGAGATCTTTGTTCGAAGAGAAACAACGCATACAGTTTCAACATAGGCAATCATGAGACAATAAATTCCATTTATTCATGATGTTATTACAATCTCAGGGACTTCTGTTACAATTTTTTTTTCACTCCGTGATCTTATGAAAAACAAGAGTGCTTTGGATCACACTTATTGCCCTGGTCAAAACTTAACTACTCCATTCTAGCTTTCTTCCTTTGCGGACAATCGCTAGCAAAATGTCCTGCTTCCTTGCAACGAAAGCAAATGAGTTCTGACAAGTCTCGAGGCTTCTTAGCTTTTGCTTTTGCTCCTTGGATTCCCGGCTTCCTTCCTGAGCACGTGTATTTGTGGTGGCCAAATTTCATACACTTGTAACATCTGACATGACTCAGGTCTATGTCTGCAGAGATTTGGTTCTTCCGTGGGTACTTTTTCTTCTTTCTGGACTCCTTTATTTTGGCCAGTTCTTTCATTTCAAGTGGATCAAACTCCACTTCTTCCGACGGGAAGTATCCCAGATACTCTTGGCTTTTCTTCGTGCAGTCCTGTGAATAATGTTCTTCTTCTCCACATGAGTAGCATGCATTGGAGAAAAATCTGGTCAGACCTTGTCCATCAGGGTCTTCAATATTTTCGTTCATCACCGGTTCTTCCAGAATCTTCTTCTTGATGGTTTCCTTCACTGCATCTTTCTGCTGCTTGACAACTTGTTGCACCTTGGGGTAAATGTGACACTGAGCTGGGTAGTGGGTGGTTCCTTCACAAAGGAAATAAGTCACCTAACTGCTTGGGCACTCCTCAGCTGGGTGATTTTCTTCACAATGAGTGCGTCCATCCTTGTGTTCTTCCTGGGTGTGTCCTATTTCTCCATAGATCTTGCATGCACAAGTCTGCTCCTTCGGATTATCATAGCACTTCCGAATGAGACGGGATCTTAACAGAGTCTCCTTGAATTCTTCCCAACTTTCTACTCCGCTAAATCCTTGTATGGCATGGTGCATTTTCCACCAGATAGCAGCACTTTGGGTAAAGTACTGGAGAGCGTGTTCCACTTCATACTTCCTTGAGATCAAGTTGCTCCCGAAGTGGTTCTCCATGTTCTGAATCCATATTTCAACTTCCAGCTGGGTGATTGGTCCAGAGACTACAAGTCCAGCTTCATACTCCATCTGGTAGGGTTGAGGTTTTGTGAATGAGACGGGTAAGAGAGGGAGGGAGGTACACACAATACAAAAAAATATTTTTGACAATAGATTTTATTTGTGGCCGTCGGAAAACACACACCAAAGACGGTTCACAAATCATCGTATCTAACGTGGGTATATAAAAGGGGTTTGGACTTCTAATGGTCATATAATTATTCGAACACTTCAGGGTCTCGAGTTCTTCGGGTCATGAGAGTCTACTGTTGGTGTAGCTTCAATTCTTCAAACGCGTGTGAAATCCTCTTTACTTGAGGTAGAACTCCGTTAATTCTTCATGAGGTCGAAGGGGTAAGGGGATTGTATAACTATTTGAGGTGAGAGAGAACATTTGATGAAATCAGAAGAGATGATAAGTAAAAGGTGTTGTTGAAAATAAATTTTTTGAGAGATCCTATCCTAAGAAATTTCCAGTTTCTAGGGTCACGTCCTACAGCCAACATGTGCTCTGATACCATCTCCGTAGCGAACCGAATCAAGACGAGTCAAGCCTCTGTGTTTCTGTGCCATCCCTGGATCAGTATGCTGGCACACACAGTACAGCAATGTATATATCAAAGTGCAATCACATGTAAATAGCGTAAAACTGATACATACCTTAATTATCTCAGCGGAAGCGGTCAAGGGAGTGGAGTCTCAATAAACACCAACGGCAAGTTGAGTGTAGACCGTAACCCTGAATCGTACTCTTACTCGTCGAAGAAAAAGATCTGCAACATAAGACGTTGCAGCCGTGTAGGTCAGCATATTGAATATGCCAGCAAGTCACATAAGAGAGGGGTAAAGTAATAATCAACTATCTCTACATGCATATTTGGTCGGTGGAGCTAAGTTTTGCATAAAGCCAGTTTTATCCAACAACAAGAGGGGTTGAAAGCAAAATGTTACTACAAGGTTTGTTGTTAACGAGATGGTTCCGCCAACCAGTTCTCATACCCGAGTTGTCAATAATTACCCTCATCAAATTTATATAATGGTGTTGAGAAATCCAGATAACTTCAGTTCCTTTGGCTCAAGTCGTCCATGACCGTGGACACGGCTAATCGATTAGGTTTGAGTACTCTGCAGAGTTTTGCACACGTTCCCCACAAGATTTAATCGCCTCCGTGTATGTCCTCGCACTTCAGGGTGTTTGAAGACCGGATGATCAAAACATGGTCTTTCAACGGGTCCCTCTGAATCCCTGTCGGTGCCCATCCATTCCTACCATTCGTCTACATCTGCTAGCACCGCCTGTCCAGAGTCGCCGCGTTGTCCAACCAAGCCAGAGCCCATAATGACTTGTGGCTGTGCAGGTAAGCCTTGAGTCTTGAAAATATCCGTCCGTCTCTTTGAGCCTGGGTGAAGCTTTCCGCGGGATGACATGGCCTCTCCAGCATCCCGGGCATCCACTGGGTTTTCCAGGGAGCCGGTCAACCGTCCTTCACCCAGTTTTGCATTGCGTCCGAGGTCTTGAAAATCTTGTCTTAGTCCGGTCTTGATTATTATATCAATCTCGCATCACTCGTGGTATACACTCATCCGATAACCCGTCTACTTAAGCATAGCAAATATAACAGTGTCGTCCCGGGGCCAAGTATCGGGGTGTTGTGTTCCTACCACATGATACTACAACTTACTCTAAAGTTTCCAAGTACCTAGGCAGCATCCAAATTGGGCAAAGAAGGTGATCTATCATGCATCGAAAACATAGGTAAAATAACATGATCAAAGATGACTTGCCTGTGATGTTGACGAAGAAGAATTTCTCGAGAAAGTAACTTGATAGACTACTCGTCACTCTCCGATGAAATCTATATAACAAACATATCATCCACATAAGCACTCATACTAGCAATCATTCTAGCAATCAAAACAAAAGAGAGAGCGAATAGGAAAACGAAAGAAACTTCAAATAAGACTAGGGAGCCTTCTTTTACATCAAACACTAACTAGTTTTGTCTAACAGAAAAAATATTAACAAAGAACTAATATATAAGTTTAACTAAGATAAAATAAAGTGTTTTTCACAAAACCTTTTGAAAGTATACCCAAACGGGATTTGAAACAGTGCGGAAACAATTGCACATTACTACGGAGCTAGAATTGATTTCATGAAAACAAATAAAACTAAAATAAAAACATGTTGCAAAACTACTGTTTATCTAACAGAAACAAAACATAATGTTTCTGAAATAATAAATAAAATATTTTAAAACAAAAGTATAAAAGGAATTAGGCGAAATCCTAAAAGAGGTGAAACAGAAATTGTTTCACAAGAAACGGTGAGCTAAAATACTCAAACAAATCTGAAAGTTTTACCACTGATACTTAAGATCACTAGTGATCAGTACCAAAAGGAATCAAATTAAAATCTATTTTTAAACTCCGGGAATAGGCAAAAGAAGGTTTAAACCAAATCTGATCTAACTTATATTTGAAAAATTCGAACATAGGCCAATTATATGTTTTTACAAACTACGGGAAATTTGTGAGCTACAGGAAAAGGAATCACTATCATTGGACTTCGGGATCAAAAGTTGTGGCCAAAAACAAATTGAAAGTTTCTATTTTTGCTAATTTTGACAGAAAAACTGCAGCTACTAGTGCTAAATGAGGGGTACACGTGGCAAGATGCTACTGGCTGCGGTGGATGTTCGTTTCTTGGTTTGGAGCAAACGTCCTAAGGCTAGTAAAAGGGCTGGCTAAATTTTAACTGGGAAAAATAAACCGCGGTTTACTGAACTAAACCGAAAGGGTATTTCCTAGATCTAATCTAACCATCCACTAGAGATCTAAGGGCTAAAACAAAAAAACAAAACAAGAACAGAGAGGGGAAGGAGTTACCTCGGCTGGGAGAGCTCTCCTCGTGGCTGGTAATGGCCGATGGTGGAGGGGGGGGCTCCGGTGGGGAAGGGGGAGGGGCCGGCGAGGGTGGGGAAGGGGGCCGAAGGGTGGGGCTCTCGGCAGGGGGTGGGGAGGCGAGGTGGGGGGTGGCTGTAGGTGGCGAGTTGGAGGTAAAACTGCTGGTTTGCTGCTGCTGCTGCTGGTTTCCAGGGAGGGGAGGGAGCAGCAGGGGGCCGAAGGTGGTGATGGTGCTGGCGAGCCTGCAGGTGGGGAGGGAGGCGAGGTAGAGGGAGGGGGCGAAGGGGAGGAGAAAACTGCTGGTGGGCTGCTCGTGGTGAAAAGCTACTGGTAAAAACTGCTGCTCGATGGTTGTAGAGGGAGGAGGCGAGGTGGGGAGTTGCTGGTGGTGTGGTGGCATGGTGGAGGTACAGGGGGGGCGAGGTGGCGTGGTGGAGGTACACGGGGGCGAGGTGGAGGAAACTCCTGGCTAGTTTTTCCGATGATAACTCCGGCGAGGGTGCGCGAGCTAGAGGCGAGGAGAGGGGGTTTTATCGGGAAAAATGGAGAGAGGAGGGCGGTGGGAATTTATAGGCGGTCTCGGATGGTGCCCGGAAGGAAGGAGGAGGGAGATCGGGAAGGAGGGGATTCCTTCCTCCATGGATGGAAGGTTTCTGTGTCACGTGGGAGAGAGGAGGAAAAAGAAGATCTCGTGGGCCAAATTTGGAAAGTGCTTAATGGGCCACCTAGAGTTTTCCTAATAAAAGTGATCTCCTTCCTATTTTCAAAACTAGGAAACTAAAACGTTAAAAAGGAAATGAAATCAATTCGGAATAAAGAGTTTTTATATAGTAAAATTATCAGAAAAATAAAATATAGATGATGGGCGTTTTTCCACGGAAAAATAAAATCTTAAGAAAAAATTATTTTCACAAAATTTCCTAAAAGGTTTATTTTCTTTTGCAAATAATTTTCAAATGACCCTCTAAGTTTTAGGGTTCAAATGACTTTCAAAATGCCCGTGGGTTTGAGGGTCATGTTCCTCCTCTCTAGAATGTATTTCCCGGCATTTCTTGCACAAAGAAAACGAATGGAAATGCAAAAGAATTCAAATGCAAAAATCTCCGTTCAAATTATTTATAGTTGAAGAAGTCATGTCATCTTCTCTCTTTGCTTTTAAAAGATTGAATTTGAATTCACCGGAGAAGGGGAAAGTCATTTTATTCCCTCTCATTCAAAAGTTTTTGAAAAGTTTCAAATTTCACACAAGTTTCAATCACTCAAGAAAACAAACAAACAATCAATCTAATAATTATGTTAGCATTCCAAAATTTATAATTTTGGGATGTTACACTAGATCTATGATTCTTGCAGTGGGAGAAGTGCTTGGTTTTGGGTTCTGCCATGTGGTGACCTTTCCCAGTGACAGTAGGGGCAGCAAGGCACACATCAAGTAGTTGCCATCAAGTAGTTTTTATCATTGGTTTGAGATTATCCCTCTACATCATATCATCTGGCTTAAGGCGTTACTCTGTTCTTATGGACTTAATACACTAGATGCATGCTGGATAGCGGTCGACGTGTGGAGTAATAGTAGTAGATGCAGACAGTATCGGTCTACTTGTTTTGTACGTGATGCCCATAGAAATAAGCATTGCATAGATATCGTCACGACTTTGCGCGGTTCTATCAATTGCTCGACAATAATTTGTTCACCCACCGTCTACTTGCTTTCATGAGAGAAGCCACTAGTAAACACTACGGCCCCGGGTCTATTCACATCCATCATTTACATCTCCTCTTTTACTTTGCTTTGTTACTTTGTTGCTTTCAGTTATCACTTGGCAAACAACCTATAAGGGATTGACAACCCCTTCATAGCGTTGGGACCAAGTTTTTGTGTTTGTGCTAGATACCTTTGTTCTCAAACTGAGGGAAATACTTACCACCGCTACGCTACATCACCCTTCCCGCTTCGAGGGAACACCAACGCAAGGCTCCAAGGCCACGGGGGAAATCCTTTGCATACTTGCCTAGGAAGTCCCTTAAGGCATAGCCGCAACAGAAAGATCAAGCCAAGTATTCTCCCGTCGACGTGCCTATTTCTGGCGCCGTTGGAAGGTCTTTTGTTGCAGTAGCAGAAGTATTTCTGGCGCCGTTGCCGGGGAGGAGAAATCAAGATCTATCCAAGTAGGTCTCACAAACTCATCTCTTGCATTTACTTTTGTTGCCAGTTGCCTCTCGTTTTCCTCTCCCCCACTTCACATTTGTCGTTTTCTTTTGCCTTTTGCCTTTTTCGTTCGCCCTTTTCTCTCGCTTGCTTTCTGTTCGCTTGTGTGCCATGTGCCTTGAATATGCTTGCATCTTCGTTTGCTAATCTCTTTAAGAGACCCACTATTGTGGAATGAATTGCTAGTGAGTTGAGGACACTTGACTATCTTTATTGAGTTTTGCTTTAGAGGCGTGAATCTGAAAATTGTGTGGAAGAAAATTATGAAGTGATTCATGAGGGTTCCTTGGACGAAAACCATGATTGCAATGGTTTCACTATAAATTCTATTAGTGATAATCATGCTGAAATTATGCAAAACCCTAAGCTTGGGGATGCTAGTTTTGCTTTGTCCACTACTTGTTGCAATAATCATGATTGGGGTGATGATCTTTCTTGTGATCTTGAAAATTTGTTCAAACCTCATGATGAATATGATATTTGCAACAATACTGAAAGTGGGATTGGAGAAGTCATGACATTATTTGATGATAATCCCACTATTTTTGAAGAGCGTCAACTTTGCATGCATGTGGATCATGAAAAGAATATCATATGTAATAGCTATATCGTTGAATTCGAATATGATCCCACATGTAATTGCTATGAGAGAGGAAAATATTGTGGTAGAAACTTTCATGTTACCCAATTACCTCTCGTTATGTTGAGATTGCTATTGTCTCTTTCTTCTTCCTTGCATATAGCAACTATTGGTTTTCTTGACAATTTGTTCTCCTATAAAATGCCTATGCATAGGAAGTATGTTAGATTTAGATGTGATTTTCACATGCTTTATGATGCTCTCGTTGTGCTTCAATTCTTGTCTTTTGTGAGAGCATCATTGTATGCCTAGCTAAGGTCATTAAACAAAAGCGCTTGTTGGGAGGCAACCCAACGAATCTATCGTTTTTCCTTATGTTTTGTATTTTCCACACTTTCATAATTCTGTTATGATTCTGTTTTTTGTGTTTCTTTTTGCGTTTGTGCCAAGAAAAACCGTTATGATTAGTCTTGGGGATGATCCTTTGGTCATGCTGGAAAAGACAGAAACTTTCTGCTCACGAAAATAATTTTCATTTTTTTTCTGTAAGAGCTTTTCAGTTGATTCGTTTTGCTCCTGATTGCTACGCAAATTCTTCTGACTGTCGTAATTGTTCAGAATTTTTGAAGTACGAGAGGTATACGAAATATACAGATTCCTACAGACTGGTCTGCTGTTAACATATTCTGTTTTTGTTGTGTTGGTTGCTTATTTTGATGAAACTATGGATAGTATCAGGGGGTATTAGCCATGGAAGATTGAAAGTACAGTAACCCAACATCAGCACAAGTAGAATTTAAGTTTGCTACAGTACCTAAGGAAGTGGTGGTTTGCTTTCTTGTAATAATGTTATCACGAGTTTCTGTTTAAGTTTCGTGTTGTGAGGTTTTCAAGTTTTGGGTGAAGTTCTTATGGACAAAGAGATAAAGAGTGGCAAGAGCTCAAGCTTGGGGATTCCCAAGGAACCCCAAGATATTCAAGGATGTCGTAAAAGCCTAAGCTTGGGGATGCCCCGGGAAGGCATCCCCTCTCTCGTCTTCAATCCATCGGTAACGTTACTTGGGGCTATATTTTTATTCACCACATGTTATGTGTTTTTGCTTGGAGCGTCTTGTATCATAGGAGTCTTTTATTTTTATTGTGTCACAATCATGCTTCCTGCGCACCTAGAGAGAGAGGCTTGCACACATCGTGATTTTGTTGAGCTTCACTTATATCCTTTGGTAGACAATTGAGCTCACATGTGCTTCAGTTATATCTTTTGAGCTAGATAATTTTGCTCTGTGTGCTTCACTTATATCTTTTAGAGCACAGTGGTGCGTGGCTTGGTAGTTTATCTATGCTTTGAAAGTAGTCTCAAAAGGGGTAGTTATCCAAAGGGATACGAAAACTTCCACCTTCATGTGCATTGAATAGTTAGAGAAGTTTGATTTATCTCAATTAGTTTTGAGTTGTGGTTATGGTAATATTAAAGTCATGCTAGTAAGGGGTTGTGGATCTAGAAATACTTGTGTTGAAGTTAGTGATTCCCGTAGCATGCACCTATGGTGAACTGCTATGTGATGAAATCTGAGCATGATTAGTCTATTGATTGTCATCCATTGCGTGGCGGTCGGGATCGCGCGATGGTTTATACCTACCAACCCTTCCCCTAGGAGTATGCGTTGAATGCTTTGTTTCGATTACTAATAAAACTTTTGCAACAAGTATATGAGGTCTTCATGACTAATGTTGAGTCCATGGTTTAGATGCACTTTCACCTTCCACCATCACTATCTTCTTAGTGTCGTGCAACTTTCGCCGGTGCACAAAACCCACCATTAGCCTCCCTCAAAACAGCCATCATACCTTCCTACTATGGCTTTTTCAAAGTCATTCCGAGATATATTGCCATGCAACTACCACCATGATATGTGCCACCACATCTACGTTGCCATTCCATGATCATAAGATAGCTAGCATGATGTTTCCATTGATGTCTATGCCATGCTAGATCATTACCACGGTACACTACCGAAGGCATTCCATATATAGTCATCGTTACTCTAAGTTTTGAGTTGAAAGTGTGATGATCATCATTAATGGAGCATTGTCCCATATGAGGAAATAAAAGAGGCCAAAGAAGCCCACCAAAAAAAAAGAGGCCAAAGAGCCCACTAAAATAAAAAAAATGAGAGAAAAAGACAGAAGGGACAATGCTACCACTTTTTCCACACTTGTGCATATTAAGCACCATGATATTCATGATTGAGAGTCTCTCGTTTTGTCACCACCATATAGCTAGTGGGAATTTTTCATTATATAACTTGGCTTGTATATTCCTATGATAGGCTTCCTCAAAATTGCCTTAGGTCTTCGTGAGCAAGCAAGTTGGATGCACACCCACTAGTTTTCTTTAAGAGCTTTCACATACTCATAGCTCTAGTGCATCAATTGTATGGAAATCTCTACTCATTCACATTGATATCTATTGATGAGCATCTCCACAACTCATTGATATGCCTTGTTAATCTGACTATCTTCTCCTTTTTTTGTCTTACAAACTCCACTACAATCCACACCATCTATAGTTCTATAACCATGGCTCACGCTCATGTATTGCGTGAGAGTTGAAAAGGTCTGAGAATGTAAAGGTGTGAAACAATTACTTGGCCCATACCGGGGTTGTGCATGATTTAAATTTGTTGTGAAATGTTGATAGAGCATAGCCAGACTATATGCTTTTGTAGGGATAACTTTCTTTTGGCCTTGTTATTTTGAAAGTTCATGATTAATTTGCTAGTTCGCCTGAATTATTATTGTTTCCACGTCAATAGCAAACTATTGTTTTGAATCTAATGGATCTGAACATTCACGTCACATAAGAGGAATTACAAAGGACACCTATGCTAGGTAGCATGAAAGCATCAAAATTTCATTCTTATCAGTTCCCTACTCGAGGACGAGCATTAGTTAAGCTTGGGGATGCTTGATACGTCTCAAACGTATCTATAATTTTTGATGGTTTCACGCTGTTATCTTGTCTTCTTTGGTTGTTTTATGTACCTTTTATATATTTTTTTGGGACTAACTTATTAATTCAGTGCCAAGTGCTAGTTCCTGTTTTTCCGTGTTTTTGACTCTTTTCAGATCTGATTTTGGAACGGAGTCCAAACGGAAGAAAAAACCGAAAATGATTTTTTCCCGAACGGAAGAAGATCAGGGGGCCTTTGGGCCAAGCCAGGTGGGCTCCAGGGAGCCCACAAGCCCCCACTAGGGGGGAAGCGGTGGTTGGCAGGCTTGTGGCCTCCTTGGCCGCCCCCTAACCTAGGTCTTTGGCCTATAAATTGCCAAATATTCCGCAAAAAATCAGGGGAGCCTCGAAAATACTTTTTCGCCGCCACAAGCTTCCGTTTCCGTGAGATCTCAACTGGAGACCCTTCCCGGCGCCCTGCCGGAGGGGACTTTGGAGTTGGAGGGCTTCTTCATCATCATCATCGCCCCTCCAATGACTCGTGAGTAGTTCACTTCAGACCTACGGGTCCGTAGTTAGTAGCTAGATGGCTTCTTCTCTCTCTTGGATCTTCGGTACAAAGTTCTCTATGATCTTCATGGAGATCTATCCGATGTAATCTTCTTTGGCGGTGTGTTTGTCGAGATCCGATGAATTGTGGATTTGTGATCAGATTATCTATGATATATATTTGAGTCTTTGCTGATTTCTTATATGCATGATTTGATATCCTTGTAAGTCTCTCCGAGTCTTGGGTTTTGTTCGGCCAACTAGATCTATGATTCTTGCAATGGGAGAAGTGCTTGGTTTTGGGTTCTGCCATGTGGTGACCTTTCCCAGTGACAGTAGGGGCAGCAAGGCACACATCAAGTAGTTGCCATCAAGGGTAAAAATATGGGGTTTTTATCATTGGTTTGAGATTATCCCTCTACATCATGTCATCTTGCTTAAGGCATTACTCTGTTCTTATGGACTTAATAAACTAGATGCATGCTGGATAGCGGTCGACGTGTGGAGTAATAGTAGTAGATGCAAACAATATTGGTCTACTTGTTTTGGACGTGATGCCTATAGAAATAATCATTGCATAGATATCGTCACGACTTTGCACGGTTCTATCAATTGCTTGACAGTAATTTGTTCACCCACCGTCTACTTGCTTTCATGAGAGAAGCCACTAGTAAACACTACGGCCCCTGGGTCTATTCACATCCATCGTTTACATCTCCACTTTTACTTTGCTTTGTTACTTTGTTGCTTTCAGTTCTCACTTGGCAAACAATCTGTAAGGGATTGACAACCACTTCATAGCGTTGGGAGCAAGTTTTTGCGTTTGTGCAGGATCTTTAGATACTCCTCCACTGGCTTGATACCTTGGTTCTCAAACTGAGGGAAATACTTACCACCGCTACGCTACATCACCCTTTCCGCTTCGAGGGAACACCAACGCAAGGCTCCAAGGCCACGGGGGAAATCCTTTGCATACTTGCCTAGGAAGTCCCTTAAGGCGTAGCCGCAGCAGAAAGATCAAGCCAAGTATTCTCCCGTCGACGTGCCTATTTCTGGCGCCGTTGGAAGGTCTTTTGTTGCGGTAGCAGTATACCCGTTGGATTTTGGAAAAGGTCCCATATAATCAAAGCCCCAAACATCAAATGGTTCAATGACAAGTGAATAGTTCATAGGCATTTCCTGACGTTTACTAATATTACCTATTCTTTGACATTCGTCACAAGACAAGGCAAACTTAAGGGCATCCTTGAAGAGAGTGGGCCAATAGAAACCTGATTGCAATACCTTGTGTGCAGTTCTCTCTCCTGCATGGTGTCCTCCGTAGGCCTCGGAGTGACACTTCTATAGGATCTGTCCCTGTTAATGTTCAGGTACACAGCGTCTAATAACACCATCTACTCCTTCCTTATAAAGATGAGGATCATCCCAAAAGTAATGTCTCAAGTCAAAGAAGAATTTCTTCTTTTGCTGATATGTGAAACTAGGTGGTATATATTTGGCAACGATATAGTTTGCATAATCAGCATACCACGGTGCACTACATGAAAAATTTATGACATTCAATTGCTCACCGGGAAAGCTATCATCAATAGGGTGTGGGTCAGCAAGAACGTTCTCCAACCTAGACACGTTATCTGCTCCTGGGTTATCAGCACCCTTCCTATCGACAACGCGCAAATCAAATTCTTGTAGCAAGAGAACCCATCTGATAAGTCTAGGTTTAGCGTCCTTCTTCTCCATGAGGTACTTAATAGCAGCATGATTAGTGTGAATAGTGACTTTGGAATCAACTATGTAAGACCTGAACTTTTCACATGCAAACACGACTGCTAAAAATTCCTTTTCCGTAGTAGCATAGTTTCTTTGGGCAGTGTCTAGAGTTTTACTAGCGTAGTGAATAACATTCAACTTCTTATCAACTCTTTGCCCTAGAACAGCACCAACGGCATAATCACTAGCATCATGCATGATTTCAAATGGTAAGTTCCAATCAGGTGGCTGAACAATAGGTGAAGTTATCAAATCCCTCTTAAGTATTTCGAAGGCTTCCTCACAATCATCGTAAAAAAAAAAAGGTATATCCTTTTGCAAGAGATTGGTAAGAGTCCTAGAAATCTTAGAGAAGTCTTTAATGAACCTTCTATAGAAATCAGCATGACAAAGAAAACTTCTTATACCTTTGATATCTGTGGGGTCTGGCATTTTCACAATTGCATCAACCTTAGCCTTATCGACTTCAATACCTCTTTCAGAAATTTTATGTCCTAAGAGGATGCCTTCATTAACCATAAAGTGGCACTTCTCCCAATTCAAGACAAGATTGGTGTATTTACATCTCTGCAAGACTGGATCAAGGTTGTTGAGGCAATCATCAACAGAAGACCCGTAAACGGAGAAGTCATCCATGAAAACCTAAACAATATTTTCACAAAAGTCAGAGAATATAGCCATCATACATCTTTGAAAGGTGGCAGGTGCATTACATAAGACAAAAGGCATACGTCTATAAGCAAAGGTACCGAAAGGGCAGGTGAAAGTGGTTTTCTCCTGATCAGATTGTGCAACTGGTATTTGGGAGAAACCAGAATAACCGTCTATAAAGAAGAAGTGTGTTTGTTTAGACAGTCTTTCTAGCATTTGGTCGATAAAAGGCAAAGGGTAATGATGTTTCCTAGTGGCTTTATTCAATTTCCTAAAATCGATCACCATCCTATAGCGAGTAATAATCCTGTGCGGGATTAATTCATCCTTATCATTAGGGACAACGGTTATGCCTCCCTTCTTAGGGACGCAATGCACCGGACTCACCCAATCGCTATGAGCAACATGATAAATGATTCCCGCTTCCAGAAGCTTTAGTATTTCTCTTCTCACTACTTCTTTCATCTTAGGATTCAATCTCCTTTGATGACCAGCAACTGGTTTGAAATCAGGATCAGTTTTAATCTTGTGCTGACATAGAGTGGGACTAATGCCCTTAAGATCATCAAGTGTATATCCAATAGCAGCACGGTGCTTCCTGAGAGTCTTTAGTAATTTCTTTTCTTCATGCTCTGAGAGGCTAGCACTAATAATAACAACATATATCTCTTTTTCATCAAGATATGCATACTTAAGAGTATCAGGCAACTGTTTAAGCTTGAACACAGGATCACCCTTTGGCGGGGGTGGATCCCCAAGCAGTTCAACAGTCAGATTATTCTTAAGGATAGGATATTGTTCTAAGACAACTCTATCTATCTCAACCCTTTCATGCATATGCATATCATTTTCATGCTCAAGCAAGTATTGCTCTAAGGGATCAGTAGGAGGCACGGCAATAGAGGCTAAGGCAATAGTTTCATCCTTCCTAGGCAACTCCTTTTAATGAGGTTGTCTACCAAACTTGGAGAAATTGAACTCATGTGACAGACCTTCAAAACCAACAGTGACTGTTTGCTTCTCACAGTCAATATGAGCATTGACGGTATTGAGGAAGGGTCTGCCAAATATGATGGTAGAAAAGCTATCTTGGGTGGTAGCAAGAACGAGGAAATTAGCAGGATACTTAGTTTTACCACACAAGAGTTCAACATCCCTAACAATTCCCACAAGGCACATAGTATCTCTATTGGCAAGCTGAATAGTGACATCAATAGGCTCTATCTCAATAGGTGCAATCTCATCTTTGATTTCATCATATAAGGATTGAGGTATTGCACTAACACTAGCACCCACGTCACATAAACCATGATAGCAATGATCTCCTATCTTAACAGAAACAACAGGCGTGCCAACAACAGGCCTATGTGTGTCTCTAGCGTGAGGTTTAGCAATTCTAGCAACATCTTCACATAAGTGAATATTATGTCCCTCAACATTGTCGGACAGAAGATCTTTGATTATAGCAATGCTAGGTTCAACTCTAATTTGCTCAGGGGGTGTAGGTGTTCTAATGTAGCCTCTACGTATCACAGTTGAAGCTTTAGAATGATCATTTATCCTAACAGGGAAAGGTGGTTTCTCAATGTAAGCACTGGGAACAATAGGATCATTATAGGCAATGACTCTTTCTTCAACTGGATTGGGTTTAACTACTTCGACTTCTAAAGGAGGATGATATTTAAACCACTTCTCTTTGGGGAGATCAACATGAGCAGCAAATAATTAACACAATGAAGCTACTATCTCAGAGTCAAGTCCATACTTAGCGCTAAAGTCACAAAAAGTATTTGTTTCAACAAAGGATTTAACGCAATCAAACTGGAAATTCATACCTGACTCCTTACCTTCTTCAAGCTCCCAATCTTTAGAGTTGCGTTTAATTCTCTCCAATAAATTCCATTTCAAGTCAATATCTCTCTTCATAAAATAACCGGTACAAGAAGTATCAAGCATGGTGCGATCATCATGAGAAAGCCGAGCATAAAAGTTCTGAATGATAATTTCTCTCGAGAGGTCATGATTGGCGCATGAATATAACATTGATTTAAGCCTCCCCCAAGCTTGAGCGATGATTTCTCTATCACGAGGCCAAAAATTATAAATATAATTCCAATCACGATGTACTAAATGCATAGGATAAAACTTTTGATGAAATTCCAATTTCAACCGATTGTAGTCCCATGATCCAGTATCATCACATAACCTATACCATGTCAATGACTTATCCTTCAAAGATAAAGGAAAGACTATCTTCTTGACCTCATCCTCGAGCAAACCTGCAAGCTTAAATAAACCACAGACCTCATCTACATAGATTAGGTGCAAGTGTGGATGTGATGTTCCATCTCCTGTAAAAGGATTAGCCAACAGTTTCTCAAGCATACCCGAAGGAAATTCAAAGCAAATATTTTCAGTAGGTGCAGCAGGTTGAGGGGAAACTATTTGTGCTTCCATTCGAGGTGAAGATACCCCGAACAAGCCCCTCAAAGGATTAGTATCCATAGTGACAAGTGAAAATAAATTTCAGCACACTATATGAATGTTTCCTTACCAAGTTCCACTTACCAAGGCGCTTCACTCCCCGGAAATGGCGCCAGAAAAGAGTCTTGATGACCCACAATACGTAAGAGTGTCGAACCCAACGAGGAGTAGAAGGATCTCGCAAGTGGTTTTCAGCAAGGTAATATCTGCAAGCACTGTAATTATCGGTAACAAGTGATTGTATGGTGAGATGATTCGTAACAAGCAACAAGTAACAAAAGTAGCAACGATTCAGCAAAGTGGCCCAATCCCTTTTGTAGCAAGGGACAAGCCTGTACAAAGTATAATAGGAGGAAAAACGCTCCCGAGGACACACGGGAATTCCTGTCATGCTAGTTTTCATCATGTTCATATGAGTCGCGTTCGTTACTTTGATAGTTTGATATGTGGGTGGACTGGCGCTTGGTTACTGCCCTTACTTGGACAAGCATCCGACTTATGATTGACCCCTCTCGTAAGCATCCGCAACTACGAAAAAAGAATTAAGACAAAGTCTAACCATAGCATTAAACTAGTAGATCCAAGTAGGCCCCTTACGAAGCAACACATAAACTAGGGTTTAAGATTCTGTCACTCTAGCAACCCATCATCTACTTACTACTTCCCAATGCCTTCCTATAGGCCCAAATAATGGTGAAGTGTTATGTATTCGACGTTCACATAACACCACTAGAGGAAAAACAACATACAACACATCAAAATATCGATCAAATACCAAATTCACATGACTACTATTAGCATGACTTATCCCATGTCCTCAGGAACAAAAGTAACTACTAACAAAGCATAATCATGTTCATGACCAGAGAGGTAATGAGTAGCATCAAGGATGTGAACATAAACTCTTCCACCAAATAATCCAACTAGCATCAACTACAAGGAGTAATTAACACTACTAGCAACCTTACAAGTACCAATCGGAGTCGTGAGACGGAGATTGGTTACAAGTGATGAACTAGGGTTTGGAGATGAGATGGTGCTAATGAAGATGTCGATGGTGACGAGTCCCCTCCGATCAGAGGAGTGTTAGTGATGACGATGGCGACGATTTCCCCCTCTCGGAGGGAAGTTTCCCCGGCACGATCGTCCTGCCGGAGCTCTAGATTGGTTCTGCTCAAGTTCCGCCTCGTGGTGTCGGCGAATCCTCCGAAAAGCTCCCTTCTCATTTTTTTTCCGAACAAAACCCTTCATATAGCAAAAGATGGGCGCCGGAGGGGAAATAGTGGGCCCACAAGCCCTCCAGCCCCTGCCAGGGGGGTAGGCCGGGCTTGGCAGGCTTGTGGCCTCCAGGTGGCGCCCCTCTCGTACCTCTTCCGCCCATTATTTTTTATATATTCCCAAAAAATTCCACGTTGATTTTCACGGCTTTTGGAGTTGCGCAGAATAGGCATCTCAAACTTGTTCCTTTTTCAGGCCAGAATTCCAGCTGCCGGCATTCTCCCTCTTCATGTAAACCTTGCAAAATAAGAGAGAAAAGGCATAAGTATTGTACCTCCTAGTGTAATTACAACCCAAAAATAATAAATATCAACATGAAAGCATGATGCAAAATGGACGTATCACACACCAAGTAAATATTTCAAGGAGTCTGAAGCATCTAAGCTTGGGGATGCCCCGGAAGGCATCCCATCTTTATTCTTCAACAATTATCGGTATACCTCAGTTTTTGTTTTGTTCACATGATATTAGTCTTTAGTGTTTTTCTTCTCCTTTTATGCACCCTTCTAGTTTTATATAGTCCTTCATTGATTTATAGAATGCTTCATGCGCTTCACTTAAATCTTTTGAGTATGGCTTTGTAGAATGCTCTTTGCGCTTCACTTAAATCTTTTGAGTATGGATTTGTAGAATGCTCTTTGTGCTTCACTTATATATTTTGAGCTTGGATATTAGTTGATCTATATTAATTGTAGAAAGCTCTGTGAACTTTACTTTTATATTTTAGAGTATGAATAAAAGCATCATCGAAATTAGGCTTGGAAGAGCATCATTGAAATAACCGTGCCTAGCTAAAAGGCATTAAAGAAATGTGCTTGTTGGGAGACAACCCAACACTTTTACCTTCTATTTTTATGAGTTAACATGATTAAGATACTGTATTAATCATGTTTTATGTCGTTTATTTCAATAAAGTGCCAAGTAAAGCCTTTGGGATGACTCACAAGATGAGTAGAATTGATGCTGAACCAAAACATAAACTTTTGACTCCAGTACATGAATTTTAATTTTTTACTAGATCCTGAAAATGATCTGAAATTTTTACACAGTCTTTATATACAAATCCTTCTGGTTTTCCTAATTGTTCAGAATTTTTAGAGAAAGGAAAGTATGGCTATACTACAGATCTTCACAGACTGTTCTGTTTTTGCCAGATTCTGTTTTGCATGCATAGTTTGCTTATTTTTGTGTTCCCATAGCTTATATTCAGTAATATAAGTTATGGGAATGATATAATACAGTAGTTATCATGTTTGACCAATTATGTATCTTGTCTTGACACTACCTAAGTGAATCATATATCTTTATTACACTAACCCTTTTCATGAAGTTTCGTTAAGTTTTGTGTGATTGAAGTTTTCAAGTTTTGGGTGAGATACCGATATGAGGAGAAAAAGGAGTGACAATAACCTAAGCTTGGGGATTCCGAAGGCACCCCCAAGGTAGTATCCATGGAAGACTCAAGTGCCTCGGCTTGGGGATGCCCCGGAAGCATCCCCTCTTTCGTCTCCAACGCTATCGGTAATCTTAGTTAGAGCTCAATTTTTATTCGTCAGATAATATGAGTTTTTCTTCGAGCGTCATTTTATTTTGTTATTTTCTGTTAGGTTTTATTAATAATCTTGTTTTTGAATAAAAAGTTCCAAGAATTGCCTTAGAATGCTTGCATTGAATGTTTGACGTGTGTTGTGTAAAAACATAAACTTTTTTGTAGTGTTTGAATTTTCATATTTTACTCGAATTTGGAAAGTTTCTGAAATTTTTACACAGTGTTGTAATAGAAATTTCATAGAATTTACTAAATTTTCATAATTTATTGACTTACATAAGTACACTATTTTCATAAATTGCTACAGACTGTTCCGTTTGGACAGATTACTGTCATAGTTTTGTTATCTACTTATCCTATAGTTTCCATAGCCTATATTGGTAGATATAAATTGTGGAAATGATAGTATACACTACCTAATGTGTGAAAATTATTGTGCAACTTGTCTTGGAAGTACATAAAGAGTTGATTTATTATTATGTGCACTAACCTATCTCACGAGTTCTTTTCAAGTTTTGTGTGGATGAAGTTTTTGAGAATAGGTGAAACCATGATGTGAGAAGATTGAACAAGATAAAAAAGCTCAAGCTTGGGGATGCAAAAGGCACCCCAAGAAAATATTTCAATAACTCTCAAGCATCTAAGCTTGGGGATGCTATGCATCCCATCTCTCTTCGTCAACTATCGGTTAGCCTATGTTGAGCCTAAATTTTTATTCGTTCACATGATGCGTCCTATTCTTGGAGTGTTATTTTTATTTTTCTTTCTGTTTAAACAAAATACTCACATCTGAAAATCTTTATTAAGAGAGAGAGATAAAGTCCTCACATAGTTACTTAATTGTTTGACTACCAATTGATCTTCACTTATATGTTTTGGAGTAGTTTTGTCATTTACTTTCGTGCTTCACTTATATCCTATGAGTAAATGGTTGAATGAATTGAATATCATAAATATGAAATTAAATATGCTTCATATACTTATACCATGGTGTCACAGCCCCGGGCCTAGAATTGTTTGTCATTGCATCTCATGCATGCATTCTCAAGCCTCATCATTTAAATTTTTGTCAAACAAGCAACATAAATATTGCTTCAAATTGATTCAAGGAAATGTCCCTGATTTTCCAATAAAATATTGGACTGAAAGAAAAATGTCAACCAATATTTTGGATCACAGAAACTATTTATATTGGATTTTTTTGAATTAATCAAACAACTATTTTAAATGGAATTATATTTTCTATATATAAAATATAGCTTTATAAATACTGAAACTATTATGTGGTATTGGACATTTATATTTATGCCACATAAAAATATTATAAGGATTTTACAAAATGATTTGGATTTATTTTCAATTCAACACAAATGTTAGCAAACAGAAAACAGAAAAGAATAAAGAGAACAGAATAGAAAACCTTACCTGTTACCTGGCCCAGGAAGGAGATGGCCCATCCCATTGGCCTCTGCCAGTCATCTTCTACCTCAGCCAGAAGGCAGAGGCGAGACGAGACACGGCGCAGGGCGAGCCAGCTCTTGCTTCGTGCTGGCAGCCACCCATGCATCCATATCCGTCTACGGCCACCACCTAGACCCCCGAGCTCATCCCCCTCTCTAGTCTCTCCCCTATCTCTCTGCTTCTCCCTCCCCCATGGATTCCAGCGAGGCCGTCGCCGCCGTCAGTCGCAGCCGTAGCCTCAGGCTTCCCCTCACCTTCCTGACCGGCCCATTAGCTCCGCCTCGTCAAGAAGCTCCTCGCCGTCAACCTCCCCGAGCACCCGAGCCACGGAGCATCGCCATCACCGTCGTCCCCTTCACCTCCGGCCGCCGGACCTTCCTCGTCGATTCGCACCAACCAAAGTGTCCCCGAGCTCGCCGTCTGCTCCAATCGAATCCCTGTGAGCCGCCGGACGCATTCCCCCTCCCCTTGTCGATCTCCCCTTCCTCCCACCATGCTAGCTGCCAGAGCCGAAGCCCCTACCGTCGGCCATGGTGTCGTCGTGGTTAGCAACCCCGAGAGCCACTGCCGAGCACCCCGGCGTGCTTAGTGAGCTCTCCTGAAGTCGTAGCCATCCCAATCTCTTCCTCCCGTGGCTCCTAGCACTAGCCTCGCCGTGGCCGAGCTTCGGTAGCCGCCGTGGCTCGTCGCCGGGGCTACTCCGGCGACCTAGCCCCCCCTTCGAGCCCCCTGCACGATGCGGTCGAGCCTGGGCTTCACCCCAGTGCCTTCAGCGCATCTAACCGAGCCCCATAGTCCGTTTTAGAGCATCTCCGGCGAGCCTCCGCTGCGCCCGTGGTCGCCGCCCGCCAGGCTCCGGTAGCCCTGACGTGGCCAGCCATTGGCCAGCACTAACCCCCCAAGAGCCACTGACACAGGGCCCCACGCGTGGGTCAAACCCCACTTAGTGCGGGTCAGCGCGGGATTAGCACCTGGGTCACTGACCAGTGGACCCCACTGGTCAAGTTTGACCTGGCCCAGGCATAGTTGACTGCTGACGCAATGCTGATGTAGTGCTGACACAGTAATTGATTTCCTATTATAAAATAAATCCAGGAAATTGCTAAAACTTGTAAAAATCATAGAAATTAAAATATAACTCGGAAGAAAATAATTTATATATGAAAAAGTATCAGAAAAATCCAAGGAATCTGATTATGGAAATTTGATGCATGTTTGAAAAAGTTAACATCACCAAATAGGCAAAATGGTCAATAGGATAAATTTCATAATTAGTTTGGAGATGGAATTTGATACTTATTTGAATTCCACTTCAATTGTTATGACCAAACATTGGTCAATGCAAATAAATACCTCAAAATACTAACCCCATGCATGTTCGAACAATTTGTTATGAGCATCAGGTCGAATCAATTATAAGGGTACTTGGAAAGATACCCGGCTTGAAGTGATGTTTGAATCCTAGTTCAAACCAACTTCAACTTAAGAAATGATAGCCACATTAGCCCTGCCACTTTTCATTTCATGTCTTGAGCATGCATCATAGTGTTGCATTTCCGTGAAGTAATGTTGTTCCTTCTTGTTTGCCGGTGTTGTTCCCTTTCGGTAGACGATGTTTCCGATGATGTGATCGTTGACATTGATGAAGACTCATTGCTATCTTCAGACGTGTCAGGCAAGCAAACCGCCCTTGAGCATATTGATATAAACCTACTCTCTCGCTCCTGCTCTCTTTTACTGCATTAGGACAATCACGATTCAACTGTACATGTTATCGGTAGTTGAACCCATTCCTCTGCATGACCTGATTTTGTCACAGTAAATAGTTGAAACCACATAGCATGAGTAGCAACTGTTTGAGCCTTGTTGTGCTTACTCATCCATGCTTGTTTACAATGCCTGCTATGCTTAGAGTCGTGTCGGGTCTGATCCATCTGGATGATGAATCGGAATGGTTGTGTTCATGTCCTACAGTGTGAGAGTAAAAGTGTGAATCCGATTTGGTAAAGGTAGCGATGAGAGGCCATGTAGGAATACATGGTGGGTTGTCTCATTGGGACCGTCCTTAAGAACTGAGTTCTGTGTGTTATCCAAGACAAGATACTACCACACATTGAGATACTTAATTGACCCTCTCGTCTTATTAATCGCCTAGATCTCTGTCCAGGAGTTGCAATTAGTTTCTGGTGTTTGTAGGAAAAGTGTTGGCGGCCGTGTTTAGCTCTGCCCAACGGGGTAGGCTTCTCTGCGGTAGATACATAGTGGCACGGTGTACCAAGTGGCACCAGGATGGTGGGCTTGGGAACCCTGCGCACATCATTTGGGGCCGTAGAGGAAACCTCGGCCGGACTTCCTTGCGGGTTCAGTCTCAAATAGGCGATAAACCTGGACTAGGGTCTTGTGTGGTTAACGGCCGTGGCCGACGCCCACGCCAGTGCTTCCGCTTGAAGGTTGCCGAGATGCATGATGTGCATATGGTGCTAAGTGGTGAGAGCATGTGTGAAGAAGTATACCCCTGCAGGGTGATTTAATCTGTTCGAATAGCCGCGTCCTCGGTTATGGACTACTTGGAAACATTACATGGTACATAGACAATGTAAATGGTTACTCTAAAACATGCAAGATAAGTGTGAGTGCTATGGAAGGCCTTCTCGTAGGGAGACGAGAGTGGATCCATAGTGGTGTATTGAATTGGTGAATATGTGGACTCGTGTGCGTTATCCCACCTCAAAGAAAGAACTTGTAGTCGTAGTACAGGTTAGCCAAGAGTCAAAGCTGGCTTGCTGCAATCGAACCCCACAATCCTTTGATTGAAACATGATGCATATGTAGATAGTTCTGATGTAAGACTTGCTGAGTACCTTTGTACTTACGGTTGCTTTATTTATGTTTTTGCAGAGAAGACTTAGACTCATTAAAAGGTTCTACGCAATGTGTTCGATGTTGACCGGAATAGCTTGGGAATCCCAGACAGAGGTCTGGCTCCTTTGGTAGGGTCGTAGTAGCTTTTTAGGATCTTCCAGCCACTTTTAGTAGATGTCTGTACCCAGACATGATTTGCTTCCGCTTGTTCTTTGTATGACTTGAGTGTCCGGTCACGAGACCCCTGCTTGTAATATCATACTATGTTGACTCTTATGAGTCTTAAATAAATGCTTGAGTCATAGAGTTATGTTGTGATGCCATGTTGTATCTACACATATCGTGCATAATGTGTGTATGTTTGAAATGCATTATATGTGTGGGATTCGACACCTAGTTGTTTGCCTTTAGTAGTACTCTTTACAGGGAAATGCCTCTTTGTGATTCCATCGAGCCTTGGTAGTTTGCTATTGCTCGGAACACATTGATTGACCGGCATGTATCCTTCTTGCTGTTGTGTCTGTCCCCTCGGGGAAATGTCACGTGGTGTAATGGAGTCCTTGTAGCTTGCTACAACTCGTCTACACACGCTGATGACCGACACCTGCTTTGCTGGGTTATGTATGCCTGTCCATGTACGGTTGTACCGCTGGGGTTTATAACTAGTCATGTCGACCCGGGTTCTTTGTCGTTTGAACGCTAGCAACATATTCATATGCGTGAGCCAAAAGATGCAAATGGTCCCGGCCAAGGTAAGGTGGCAGCCATGGAGTTTACCGTGCGTGAGGCCGCAAAGTGATGTGATGTGTTACAGGCTAGGTTCTTATGACTCAGGATCGGGGTCCCGACACATGGGGAGTAATGACTTCACACAAAATAAATATATGTGGTAAAATTTATTGGAAGTTAGCAAACACCGCATTGGTCACTTGAAAAATTCATGAAAGAATATTGAAGGAAGAGGGATTCCACATATAAATATACTATCTTGGATATCTTCCATGATTGTGAGCCTCATTAATTATTCTCAAACTTGAGAAAATGAGTTGAAGTTGGACAAGGAAGACAACTTAATGAGTTATGTTTGGGTATATTTGTATAGAAGTCATATTTTTATAGATCCTCCAACATGTGGTGCTTGCTTCCACCTCATACTAGCCAAAATTTCCGCATCAAGTAGAAATACTACATGTGCATCCAAACACCTTTAATCCAGTTTTGCCATGAGAGTCCACTATACCTACATATGGATTGAGTAAGATCCTTCAAGTAACATCTGTGCAAAAAGCAATAAAAATTGCTCCCAAATATGTATGATCTTTTATTGTAAGAGAAAATAAGTATTGTACAAACTTGTGATGGTAAAGAAATAAAAGCGATAGACTGCATAATAAAGGTTGCTATCACAAAGGGAAATACAACATGATGTTCCTTTGCATTAAGGGTTTGCACATCCAAAAAAGCGCATGACAACCTCCGCTTCCCTCTGCGAAGGGCTTATCTTTTACTTTCTAGTACTTACCTTTATGCAAGAGTCATGGTGATCTTCACCACTTCGTATGTTTCGCCTTTTTCTCTTGACAAGCATCATGTGTTGCGGAATGATCTAGACATATATATCCACACAAATATATTTGATCATGAATTATTATTGTTGACAACTATCTATATGATAAATAAGTTGGGAGGCGAAACATTAAGCCCCTATCTTTCTCTGTGTTCAATGGATGCTATTTGTTCTAAAAATATACTTCGAGTGTTAGCAATCAAGGAAGACTATATGATAGTTGCGTATGTGGAATTAGCTAAATCAAATCTCTTACATAGACCCTTCCTGAAAATAAGATGAATTGCAATTGTTTGGTGACTCAAAGCATATTTTGTTAGTTTTCAAGAAACTTCATGGTCTATACTTTAACATGTGAATAGCTTGTTACTTCATCATGAGAATTTTATGAGATGAGCTAATGTTTATGATATATAATGATGCTAGAAAAAGTGATTGGAAGTATCATTGATCAAACTTGTGCACTTGCTAGTATTCACACTTCATAAATGATTAAGCTTCGGGATGCTGATACGTCTCCAACGTACCTATAACTTATGAGGTATTCATGTGATGTTTACAATAATTTTATATGATTTTATTAGTACTAACCTAGACTGACGCTCTTTTCAGCAGAACTACCGTGGTGTTGTTTTTGTGCAGAAATAAAAGTTCTCGGAATGGGCTGAAAATTTACGGCGAATATTTCTGGAAACTATAAAAAATACTGGAGAAAAAAGGTGGTCCAGGAAGTGACCGGGGAGGCCAAAAGCCTGGGGGGCGTGCCCCTGGCTTGTGGGTCCCTCGGGCACCTCCTTGATGTGATTTCGATGACAAGTACTCTTATAAATCTAGGAACCTCCGAAAAGAAATCGAGATAGGAAGTTCCGCCGCCGCAAGTCTCTATAGCCGCGAAAGATCAATCTTGGCCCTCTCCGGCACCCGGCCATAGGGGGTCACCATCACCAGAGACCATGGAAGAGAAAGATGGAGGGGCCATCATCACCATGGATGCCAAGGACCACAGGGAAAACCTTTCCCCACCTTGGGGGGATGCCATGGAGCAGGAGGCACAAGGGGGAAACCCTCTCCCCCTCTCTCGATGTGGTGCTGGAGTGCCACGTGGGAACCATCGCCGTGGTGATCGTCTTCATCCACATCACCTTCTTGATCACCGTCATCATATTCCTTTAGCGGTCCACTCTCTCGCACCCCGCTGTAATCCCCTACTTAAACATGGTGCCTTATGCCACAAATTGTGATCTAATGATGTGTTGCCATCCTATGATGTTTTGAGTAGATTTTTGTCTTATGGGTTGAATGATGATCTAGATTGGTTTGAGTTGTATGTTTATTTTGGTGTTGTCCAATGGTGCCTTGTGTGCCGCGCACATGCGAAGGATTCCCACTGTAGGGTGTTGCAATACATTCATGATTCGCTTATATTGGGTTGCTTGAGTGACAGAAGCATAAACCCGAGTAAGGGGGTTGTTGCGTATGGGATAAATGGGACTTGATGCTTTAATGCTATGGTTGGGTTTTACCTTAATGATCTTTAGTAGCTGTTGATGCCTGCTAGAGTTCCAATCATAAGTGCATATGATCCAACTAGAGAAAGTATGTTAGCTTATGCCTCTCCCTCATATAAAATTGCAATAATGATTACCAATCTTGTTAACAATTGCCTAGGACTATTCGGCACATCGATACATCATTATTCCACACTTGCTGTTTGTAATATATTGTAATATATTCTAACTTTATGATAACAACACCTATTTCTATATTCTAGTTCTCCATTATCATGTATAACTAGTCTCTTCATACCCACAACGTAGTTTTATTTCTCGTTTATAGTTCAAAGCAAACGTTCGGCTTACGTAGAGTCGTATCCGTGGTAGATAGGACTTGAGAGAATATTGATCTTACCTTTAGCTCCTTGTGGGTTCAACACTCCATACTTATCAATTACACCTTTGGAAATTGCTATGACGATTCCTTGCACTTGGGGATTATCACCCTCCCACCTCTTCCTCCTATATATAGTGGAGGTTTTGAGAGCAACACACACCTGAAAAGCCACGTGCCGCCCTTTCCTCCATAGACTGTCTCCCTCGTCTAGATTAGTCCGGCATAGCTTGGCGAAGCCCTGTTGGATTAGTTCACCACCACCACATCATCGTGCTGCCGGAGAACTCATCTACCTCTTCGCCCCTCTTGCTGGATCAAGAAGGAGGAGATCGTCATCGAGTTGCACGTGAGCTGAACGTGGAGGTGCCGTCCGTTTGGCGCTAGATCGTGATTGGATTGCGGGACGACTTGCGATTTGGATCGCGAAGACGTTCGACTACATCAACCACATTTCTTAATGCTTTCAGCTTAGTGATCTACAAGGATATGTGGATCCGATCTCTCCTCTCGTAGATGGTGAATACCATGGATAGAACTTATGTGTGCGTAAGAATATTTTTGTTTCCATGCAACATTCCCCAAAGTGGCATCATGAGCTAGGTCTATGTGTAGAAGACATCTCGAGTAGAACACAGAGAACTTTGTGGGCGTTGGTATTCAGATTGCTTCCCTCCTTATTCTTTTATTGGTTTGGAGGTATTGTTGGATGAAGCGGCCCGGACCAACATTACTCGTACGCTTACGAGAGACCGGTTCCATAGACTAACATGCAACTTGTTGCATAAAGATGGCTGGCGGGTGTTTGTTTCTCCTACTTTAGTTGAATCGTATTTCACATAGGCGGTCCTTGGAGAAGGTTAAATAACAACTTTTGTATCACCGTTGTGGTTTTGCGTAAGTAAGATGCAATCATGCTAGATACCCATAGCGGCCACGTAAAACATGCAACAAAAAATTAGAGGATGTCCAACTTGTTTTTGTAGGGTATGATGTGATATGATATGGCCAAAGACATGATATGATATATTTGATGTATGAGATGATCATGTTGTAATAGCTAAATATCGACATGCATGTCGATGCTACGACAACCGCAGGAGCCATATGGTTGTCTTTAATTATTTAGCGCTTGGTGATGCTTTGCTATATCTCTAGTTGAGTAGGTTTGTAGCAATAGCATAGTTAGCGTGACAACCTCGATGGAAGCACAATGATGGAGATCATGAGGATGGAGATCATGGTGTGGAGCCGGTGACGATGGAGATCATGTCGGTGCTTTGAAGATGAAGATCAAAAGGACAAGTTCATGACCATACCATGTCACTTATGATTTGCATGTGATGTTAATCCTTTTATGCACCTTATTTTTCTTAGGATGACGATAGAATTATAAGGTGATCCCTCACTAAAATTTCAAGATAAAATTGTGTTTTCCCGAGTGTGCACCGTTGCGACAGTTTGTCGTTTCGAGACACCACGTGATGATCGGGTGTGATAGATTCTACGTTCACATACAACGGTTGAAAAATAGTTGCAAACACAGAACACTCGGGTTAAACTTAATGATCCTAGCATGTACAAACATGGTCTGAGAACACAAAAGACCGAAAGGTCGAACATGAGTCATATAGTAGATATGATCAACATAGATATGTTCACAATTGAAGCTAACTCAACTCTCGTGATGATCGGACTTGAGTTAGTGAACTTGGATCATGTGTCACTCGAATGACTAGAGGGATGTCAATTTGTGTGGGATTTATTAGTAATATGATTAACTGAACTCATTATATTGAACATAGTCTACGTAATCTTTGCAAACTTATGTTGTAGATCAATGCCTCACGCAGTAGCACCCTTGAATTTTAATGCGTTCCTCGAGAAAGCTAAGCTGAAAGATGATGGAAACAACTTTGTTGACTGGGCCCGTAACCTGAGGCTTATCCTCACGGTTTCCAAAAAGAAATAAGTCCTTGATGCGCTGTTAGGTGAAGCACCACCCCAATCGGCAACCCATGACATTATGAACGCCTCGCAGTCGCATCGGGATGACTACTCAGTAGTTCAATGTGCAGTTTTGTATAGCTTAGAACCGGGACTTCAAAGTTGTTTTGAACATCATGAAGCATATGAGTTGTTCCAGGAGTTGAAGTTTATCTTTGATAATGATGCCCGGATCAAGAGGTATGAAACCTCTGATAAGTTCTATGCTTGCAAAATGGAGGAGAATGGGTTTGTTAGTGAACATGTGCTCAAATATCTGGGTACTCTAACCACTAGCTAAGCTGGGAATTGCTCTTCCGCCAGAAGCAATCACTGACAGAGTTCTTCAATCACTGCCAGCTAGATATAAAAGCTTTGTGTTGAACTATAACATGCAAGGGATGAATAAATCACTCACTAAGATGTTTGCGATGCTGAAAGTCATTGAGTTAGAAATCCAGAAAGAACATCAAGTGTTGATGGACAATAAGACCACCTGTTTCAAGAAAAACGGAAAGGCCAAGAAGGGTAACTCCAAGTAGACTCGCTAAGCTGGTGCCCCTTCCAGGAAGAAACCCAAGGGTGGATCCAAGCCAGAAACTGACTGTTATCATTGCAAGGGGACTGGTCACTCGAAGCGGAACTTCCCCAAGTATCTAGCCGATCATAAGGTGACCAACGCCAAACAAGGTATATTTGATATACATGTTATTGATGTGTACCTCACCGACTCTCGTTGTAGTGCCTCGGTATTTTATACCGGTTCAGTTGCTCACGTTTGCAACTCAAAGCAGGAGTTACGGAATAGATGAAGGTTTGCAAAAGACGAAGTGATGATGCGTGTGGGAAATGGTCCAAGGTTGATGTGATCGCCGTCGCCACGCTCTCACTTCAATTACCGTCGGGTTTAGTGGTGAACCTAAATAATTTTTATTTAGTGTGTGCGTTAATCATGAACTTTATATCTGGATCTTGTTTATTGCGAGATGGTTACTCATTTAAGTTAGAGAATAATGGTTGTTCTATTTACATGAGTAATATCTTTTATGGTCATGCACCCAATGTGATAGGTTTATACATGTTGAATCTCGATAGTGATGACACACATATCCATAACATTGAGGCCAAAAGATGTAGAGTTGATAATGATAGTGGCACTTTCTTGTGGCACTGCCGCTTAGGTCATATAGGTATAAAACACATGAAGAAACTCCATGCTGATGGACATTTGGAGTCACTTGATTTTGAATCACTTGACACATAAGAACCATGCCTCATGGGCAAGATGACTAAGACTCCGTTATTTGGAACAATGGAGTGTGCAAGTGACTTGTTGGAGATCATACATACTGATGTGTGCGGACCAATGAGCATAGAGGTGCAAGGTGGTTATCCTTATTTTCTCACCTTCACAGATGATTTGAGTAGATATGGTTATATTTACTTGATGAAACACAAGTGTGAAACGTTTTAAAAGTTCAAGCAATTTCGGTGTGAAGTTAAAAATCATCATAACAAGAAGATCAAATTCCTACGATCTAATCGAGGAGGAGAATATACGAGTTATGAATTTCGTAATCACTTAAGACAATTTGGAATTGTTCCACAGTTGACACCGCCTGGAACACCACACCATAATGGTGTGACCGAACATCGTAATCGTACTTTATTAAATATGGTACGTTCTATGATGTCTCTTACCGATTTGCCGCTATCGTTTTTGGGTTATGAATTAGAGACAACTGCATTCACTTTAAATAGGGCACCATCAAAATACGTTGAGACGACACCATATGAACTGTGGTTTGGCAAGAAGCCAAAGTTTTCATTTCTTAAAGTTTGGGGATGTGATGCTTATGTCAAAAAGCATCAGCCTAAAAAGATGGAACCCAAAGGGGAAAAGTGCGTCTTCATAGGATACCTAAAGAGATAGTTGGGTACACCTTCTATCTCATATCTGAAGGCAAAGTGTTTGTCGCTAAAAATGGAGCTTTTCTTGAGAAAGAGTTTCTCTCGAAAGAATTGAGTTGGAGGAAAATAGAACTTGATGAGGTTGTAGAGCCTTTACTTCAACTAGAGAGTAGCGCACCACAAAAAGATGTTTCTGTGGAACTTACAAGAGTTGAAGGGGAAGCTAATGATCATGATCAGGAAAATTCAAATCTAGTTGCTATCGGAACTCGTAGGTCGACAAGGGCACATACTGCACGTGAGTGGTACGACAACCCTGTCTTATCAATCATGTTGTTAGACAAAGATGAACCTACGAGCTATGTAGAAGAACTAGTGGGCCCGGATTCCAACAAATGGTTAGAGGCCATGAAATCCGAGATAGGATCCATGTATGAAAACAAAGTATGGACTTTGGAAGTATTACCTGAAGGGCGAAAGGCTATTCAGAATAAATGGATCTTTAAGAAGAAGAAGGACGTGGACGGTAATATCACCGTCTATAAAGCTCGACTTGTGGCAAAGGCTTTTTCACAAGTTCAAGTAGTTGACTACAATGAGACTTTCTCACCCGTAGCGATGCTTAAGTCCGTCAAAATTATGTTAGAAAAAAGGTGCATTTTTAGATTATGAAATTAGGCAAATGGATGCCAAAATAGTGTTCCTTAACGGTTTCCTTAAGGAATAGTTGTATATGACGCAACCGAAAGGTTTTGTCGATCCAGAGAATGCTCACAAAGTACGCAAACTCTAACGATCCGTTTATGGACTGGTGCAAGCATCTCAGAGTTGGAATCAGCGCTTTCATGAGGTGATCAAGGCATTTGGGCTTATACAAGTATATGGAGAAGCTTGTATTTATAAGAAAGTGAGTGGGAGCTCTATAGGATTTCTAATATTATATATGGATGACATATTGCTTATTGGAAATGATATAGATCTTTTGGGAAGCGTATAGGATTATTTGAATAAAAAAATTCAATGAAGGACCTAGGAGAAGCTCCTTACACATTGGGCATCAAGATCTATAGAGATAGATCAAGACGCTTGATAGGACTTTCACATTGCACATATCTTGATAAAGTTTTGAAGAAGTTTAAAATGGAACAATCCAAGAAAGGGTTCTTGTGTGTGTTACAAGGTATAAATTTGAGTAAGACTCAATGCCTAGTGAGTGTTGAAGATAGAAAAAAGATGAGTTTCGTCCCCTATGCTTCAGCCATAAGGTCTATCATGTATGAAATGCTATGCACAAGACCTGATGTTAGCCTTGCCATAAATATGGTGGGAAGGTTTTAGAGTAATCTAGGAATGGAGCACTGGACAACGGTCAAGAATATTCTGAAGTACCTGAAAAGGACTAAGGAAATGTTTCTCGTTTATGGAGGTTACAAAGAGCTTGTCGCAAAGGGTTACGTCGATGCAAGCTTTGCCACTAATCCCGATGACTCTAAGTCACAAACCAGATACATATTATTCTTAATGGGGGTGCGGTAAGGTGGTGCAGTGCCAAGCAGAGCATGGTAGCTGATTCTACATGCGAAGCGGAGTACATAGCTGCCTCAGAGGCGGCTAAAGAAGGTGTCTGGATGAAGCAGTTCATGACAGATCTTGGAGTTGTGCCAAATGCACTATATCCAATTACTCTATTTTGTGACAACACTTGTGCCATTTCTCTAGACAAGGAACCAAGGTTTCACAAGAGGACCAGACACATAAAGCGACGCTTCAATTCCATCTGTGATTACATCAAAGTGGAGGACATAAATATTTGCAAAGTGCACACGGATCTGAATGTTGTAGACCCGTTGACTAAGCCTCTACCACGAGCGAAACATGATCAACACAAAAACTATATGGGTGTTAGATTCATTACATTGTAAATCACATAGTGATGTGAGCTAGATTATTGACTCTAGTGCAAGTGGGAGACTGTTGGAAATATGCCCTACATGCAATAATAAAATAGTTATTATTATATTGCCTTGTTCAAGATACTCGTTTATTATCCATGCTAGAATTGTATTGAATGAAAACTTAGATACATGTGTGGATAAATAGACAAAAACTGTCCCTAGTAAGCCTCTAGTTGACTACTTCGTTGATCAAAGATGGTTAAGGTTTCCTAGCCATAGACAAGTGCTATCACTTGATAACGAGATCACGTCATTATGAGAATAATGTGATGGACAAGATCCAAACTATGAATGTAGCATGTGGTCGTGTTATTTTGTTGCAATTTTTTTTCTGCATGTCAAGTATATGTTCCTATGACCATGAGATCATGTAACTCACTGACGCCGGAGGTATACCTTGTGTGTATCAAACATCGCACCGTAACTGGGTGACTATAAAGGTGTTCTATAGGTATCTCCAAAGGTGTCCATTGCGTTAGCATGGATCAAGACTGGGATTTGTCACTCCATATGACAGAGAGGTATCTCGGGGCCCACTCGGTAATACAACATCACAACAATACCTATAAGCATTGTGACTAAAGAGTTAGCCACGGGATCTTATATTACAGAACGTGTAAAGAAACTTGCCGATAAGACAAAGGGAAGGTTATACGAGATTAACTGAATCCTTGACATAGAGGTTCAACCGATAACGATCTCTGTAAAATATGTAGGTGTTGGAAATATGCCCTAGAGGAAATAATAATTTTTTTATTATTATATTTCCTTGTTCATGATAATTTTCTATTGTTCATGCTATAATTGTATTAACCGAAAACCGTAATACCTGTGTGAATATATGGACCACACCATGTCCCTAGTGAGCCTCTAGTTCACTAGCTCATTGATCAATAGATGGTCATGGTTTCATGACCATGGACGTTGGATGTCGTTAATAACGGGATCAAATCATTAGGAGAATGATGTGATGCACAAGACCCAATCCTAAGCATAGCACAAGATCGTGTAGTTCATCTGCTAGAGCTTTTCTAAATGTCAAGAATCTTTTTCTTAGACCATGAGGTTGTGCAACTCCCGGATACCGTAGGAATTCTTTGGGTGTATCAAACGTCACAACATAACTGGGTGACTATAAAGGTGCATTACAGGTATCTCCGAAAGTCTCTCTTGGGTTGGCACGAATCGAGACTGGGATTTGTCACTCCATGTGACGAAGAGGTATCTCTGGGCCCACTCGGTAATACATGATAATAATGAGCTCAATGTGACTAAGGTGTTAGTCACGGGATAATGTGTTATGTAATGAGTAAAGAGACTTGCGAGTAACGAGATTGAACAAGGTATAGGGATACCGACGATCGAATCTCGGGCAAGTAACATACTGATGGACAAAGGGAATTGTATATGGGACTGACTGAATCCCCGACATCGTGGTTCATCCGATGAGATCCTCGTGGAACATGTGGGAGACAATATGGGTATCCAGATCCCGCTATTGGTTATTGGCCGGAGAGGTCACTCGGTCGTGTCTGCATGGTTCCCGAACCCGTAGGGTCTACACACTTAAGGTTCGGTGATGCTATAGTTTTAATGGGAATTGTATATGGTTACAGAAAGTTGTTAGGAGTCCCGGATGAGATTCCGGACGTCACAAGGAGTTCCGGAATAGTCCGTAGGTAAAGATTTATGTATGGGAAGTCCGGTTTTGGTCACCGGAAAGGATTCGGGGTTTATTGGTATTGTACGGGGACCATCGAAAGAGTACCGGGGGTCCACCGGGAGGGGCCACCTGTCCCGAAGGGCCACATGGGCCAAAAGTGGGAGGGAACCAGCTCCCTGGTGGGCTGGTGTGCACCACCCAAGGGGCCCAGGGCGCCTAGGGCTAGGAACCCTAGGGCGTGGGGCTGCCTCCCACCAACTTGGGAGGCAAGCCACCCCCCCCTTGGCTGTCGCCGCCCCCTCCTAGGGCCATCGAGGGTGGCCGGCTGATACGTCCCAAACGTATCTATAATTTATGTTTGTTCCATGATCTTTTGGGTGACATTGTTATATGTTTTGCTACACGTTTATATCATTCTACACATATTTGGACTAATTTACTAACTCAGTGCACCCAGTGCCAGTTTCTGTCTGCTGATGTCTTTTTTGCAGGGGCTTTTACCCAATTTTCCGAACCCCAAAAAAATGCAGAAAAATATATATAAAAAATTAGCAAAATAGAAGCTTCGGGATCACCTAAGGACGGCCAGAGGGTGCCAGGGGCCTCCCAGGCGGCCTGTTGGAGCGGCCAGGCCCTAGGCCACGCCACGAGGTCGCTTGGGTGGGCCCCACCTCCTGCAGTGCCCTCCTTTGGCCTATATTTAGACTTATGTGAGGAAACCCTCGCAGAATTTCTGGAATTGCGAATTTCTCCATCGTTCCGCTGCCGCAACACTTCCGAGACCGGGAGCGTCAGGAGACCTCTTCCCGGCACCCTACCGGACGGAGGATTGATCTCCGGGAGCTTCTCCATCACCATGGACGCTTCTCGGACGTGCCGTGAGTAGTTTCCCTTGGACCATGAGTCCATGACCAGTAGCTATGTGATGTCTTCTCTCCAATCTTGTGCTACAATGGTTAGTCCTTGTGAGGTGCCCTACATGATCAAGGCATTTATGTAATCCTGTTTCTTTTGCTATGCTCGGTTTGTTGGGATCCGATGGATTATGAGATTATGTTCAAATTATTATGAGTTATATATTTGATTATCCCTTTATATTATGTTCCTTAGTGATTCATGCATGTTCTCTGTTGCTTTTTATTCCTTTGGCCAAGTAGTAGATCGTAACTCCAATAGAGAGCGTTATGCATGATTGTGGGTTCGGCCCCCTCGATGTCTAGCTTGAGTTATAGAAACATGAGACTAGGGGATGTGCTTGTTTCCACCAGGGAGAAAACAACGGTGCTTGTGACCATGGTTGCAAGGATTTTTTTCCTTACGCATAGTTTGTTAATGCAGTTGTCCGTTGCTTTGAGTGTACACTTTGGGTGGGGCTTGCAACTTAATACCAGAGATATGTTCTGGATAGATATCTCAAGGTGGATGATTAGTAAGTAGATGCTGATGAATAAACGATCTACTTGTCTTGGCATACTGCCCATTACTTTGAACCTCTAACTATCAAGGAGCATAATTAGCATTACGGTATGATCATAATTCTGTCAATTGCCCAACTGTGATTTTGTACCGTAGCATAGTTGTTTATTGTGTTTTGGGAGAGAGACATCACTAGTGAACATCATGTTACTCCGGTCCATATCACCATCGTTGTTTACATCTCCATCATTTACCGCTTTCATTTAATTTTCCGTTGCAATCACTATTACCTTCCCGCTTGTGTTTTGATCCTTTGCCAACTACAATGCCGGAGAGATTGACAACATCTCTGTACTCGTTGGGAGCAAAGTTATTTGTTGTGTGTGCAGGTCCATGTCTTCTGCTAGCGCCAGGGTGGAAGACACCTACTTGTTGAGGCTAGGAGTCCTCCGAGTTTGATAAACCTTACAGTCTCCGTGTAAGGGAAATTTGCTGCTAACTACATCTCCACCTTCCACTTGGGGTATCCAACGAGGGGCGAGAAGTATATACATCATCTCATCATCACCGGCCCCTCTCCCCTTCCCCCTATATATAGAGGAGGGGTGAGAGGGCTACGCATACACCTGAACCCTTTCCCCTGGCGCAGCCCTACCCCTCTACTCCTCCTACTCCGCAACACTTGGCGAAGCCCTACCGGAGAACCGCAAGGTCCACCGCCACCATATCGTCGTGTTGACGGAGCTCTCCTCAACCTCTCATCTCCCTTGCTGGATCAAGAAGGAGGAGATGTCCCCGGGCTGTACGTGTGTTGAATGCCGAGGCACCGTTCGTTCGGTGCTTAGATAGGATCTTCTGCGATTTGAATCGCCACGAGTACGACTCCATCAACTGCGTTCTTTGCAAAGCTTCCGCTTAGCGATCTTCAACGGTATGAAGATGCTCTCCCTCTTACTTGTTGCTAGCATCTCCTAGATTGGTCTTGGTGACAGGTAGGAAAATTCTGAATTATTACTACGTGCCCAACAGTAGGAGCCAATATCGACATCCAAGTCCCGCTATTTGTTATTGATCGGAGAGTGCCTTGATCATATCTACGTAGTTCTCGAACCCACAGGGTGTGCACACTTAAGGTTTGGTGACGTTTCGGTATAGTTGAGTTATATATGTTGGTGACTGAAAGTTGTTCGGAGTCACGGATGAGATCATAGACATCATGAGGAGTTCCGGAATGGTCCGGAGGTAAAGATTGATATCTAGGAATGTTGCATTTGGCTTCCGAAAAGATTTCATGCACTACCGATAATGTACCGGGAGTGACGAATGGGGTTCCGGGGTTTTACCGGGAGGGGCCACCCACCCGAGAGGGGACCTAGTAGTCCTAAAGGTGGCACACCAGCCCCTAGTGGGCTGGTGCGGCCAGCGGAATAAGACCTATTTCGGCCAAGTCTAAAAAGAAAAGGAAAAAGGAAAAAAAAATGGGAAGAAGGAGACCAACTAGGAAGGGAGTCCTCAACCAAACCGAATTGGCAGAGGACTCTCCTCCCTAGCTCGGCCAAACCTCTCCTCCATGGAGGAGGAGCCAAGGGAACCATCCCACCTCTTCCTCCTATATATAGTGGATGTTTTGAGAGCAACATACACCTGATAAGCCACGTGCTGCCCTCTCCTCCATAGATTGTCTACCTCATCTAGATTAGTCCAGGATAGGTCGGTGAAGCCCTGCTGGATTAGTTCACCACCACCACCACACTGTCGTGCTGCCGAATAATCCATCTACCTCTTCGCCCCTCTTGCTGGATCAAGCAGGCAGAGATCGTCATCGAGATGCACGTGTGGTGAACGCGGAGGTGCCGTCCGTTCGACACTAGATCGTGATTGGATCGCGGGATGGCTTGCAATTTGGATCGAAATACATTCGACTACATCAACCGCATTTCTTAATGCTTCCCGCTTAGCGGTCTACAAGGGTATGTGGATGGTCATCACCATTGATAGATCTTAAATGTGCGTAAGATTTTTTTTGTTTGCCATGCAATGTTCCCCAACACGATGGCCTTCATCCTGTGTATCAATCTTCATCTTCGGACCATTCTAGAGTTCCTCGTCACGTCCGGGATCTCATCCAGGACTCCGAACAACCTTCGACCACCAACACAATGACTCAATTATGCTTATATCGTCACCGAACCTTAAGTGTGTAGACCCTACGGGTTCGAGAACTATACACACATGACAGAGCCACTCTCAGGTCAATAACCAATAGCGGGACCTGGATGCCCATATTGGCTCCTACATATTATACGAAGATCTTTATCGATCGAACCTCAGTGTCAAGGATTCAAGCAATCTCGTATGCTATTCCCTTTGTCCATCGGTATGTTACTTTCTGGAGATTCCACCGTCAGGATCTCCATACCTAGTTCAATCTCGTTACCCACAAGTCTCTTTACTCGTTTCGTAATACGAGATCCCGTGACAAACTCCTTAGTCAGATTGCTTGCAAGCTCATTGTGATGTTGTATTACTGAGTGGGCCCAGAGATACCTCTCCGTCATACGGAGTGACAAGTCCCATACTCGATTCACGCCAACCCAACAGACACCTTCAGAGATACCTTTATAGAACCTTTATAGTCACCCAGTTACATTGTGACGTTTGATACACACAAGGCATTCTTCCAGTGTCCGGGAGTTGCATGATCTCATGGTCATAGGAATAGATACTTGACATGCAGAAAACAGTAGTAGTAAACTGACACGATCATATGCTACGTTTGTAGTTTGGGTCTTGTCCATAAAACCAGTCTCCTAATGATGTGATCTCATTATCAAATGACAACTCATGTCTATGGCCAGGAAACCTTGACCATGTTTGATCAACCATCTAGTCCATATAGAGGCTCACTCGAACAGTGTATTGTCTATGTATCCACACATGTATTTGAGTTTCCAATCATTAAAATTCAAGCATGGATAATAAACGATTATCACGAACAAGGAAATATAATAATAATCACTTCATTATTGCTTCTAGGGGATATTTCCAACAAGGCAGAGGCGGGGTAGGCCGCAGGCGAGCAGGTGAGGGCTCGACTGGTAGGCGGGTAGGGGAATGAGTGGCAGTGCGGCACTAGAAGCTTCTCTTCATGTCTTTTTTTATTGCCCCCAAATTTTCTGTTTTTTTGATTTTTGAAGATGGAAAGGAAGGGGAAGAGAATAGCAAATCCAAAGGAAATGAGAGGAGGTAATTTCTCATTTTTTCTGAAATCTTGTACCATTTTTTCACAGTAGCTTCAAGTCTTTAATTCAAGAAAATTGTAGTGATGTATTAATGTTGTGAATTGTAGATTTGACAAGATATTTTGAAGTGCTTGGTAGTGGCAGCAACACAAAATCGAACACAAGCACCCGTGAAAGTGTCAATATTTCTGTACATGCCACTCAGGTGGAAGAACAAACTACAGATTCTATTGAAGCTATAGTGGAAGAGAATGTTGAAGTTCATTGAGTAGAAGGTATAACTGTTTTTAGTGAAAATTACATAAATGGTGATCCAGGACTTCGCATTTCACTTGATAGATTTGCCCCAACATTAGATATGATGTTAGATTTGCTTATATATGAATGGGTGCAACTCAACCAACTAGTTGCATGTTGGAAATATGCCCTAGAGGCAATAATAAAGTTATTATTATTATATTTCCAGTTGATGATAATTGAATATTATTCATGCTATAATTGTATTAACCAGAAACCATAATACATAAGTGAATATATAGATCACAATGTGTCCCTAGTGAGCCTCTAGTTGGCTAGCTCGTTGATCAACATATGATCATGGTTTCTTGGTCATGGACATTGGATGTCATTGATAACGGGATCACATCATTGGGGAATGATGTGATGGACAAGACCCAGTCCTAAGCATAGCACTAGATCGTTATGATTAGTCTTGGGGATGATCGTTTGGTCATGCTGGAAAAGACAGAAACTTTCTGCTCACAAAATGAATTTTCATTTTTTTCTGTAAGGGATTTTGAGTTGATTCTTTTTGCTGCTGATTGCTACGCCAATTTTTCAGACTGTCGTAATTTTTCAGAATTTTTGAAGTACCATAGGTATACGAAATATACAGATTTCTACAGACTGGTCTGCTGTTAACAGATTCTGTTTTTGTTGTGTTCGTTGCTTATTTTGATGAAACTATGGATAGTATCGGGGGGTATTAGCCATGGAAGATTGAAAATACAGTAACCCAAAATCAGCACAAGTAGAATTTAAGTTTGCTACAGTACCTAAGGAAGTGGTGGTTTGCTTTCTCATACTAATGTTATCACGAGTTTCTGTTTAAGTTTCGTGTTGTGAAGTTTTCAAGTTTTGGTTGAAGTTCTTATGGACAAAAAGATAAAGAGTGGCAAGAGCTCAAGCTTGGGGATGCCCAAGGCACCCCAAGAGATTCAAGGATGTCGTAAAAGCCTAATCTCGGGGATACCCCAGGAAGGCATCCCCTCTCTCGTCTTCAATCCATCGGTAACGTTACTTGGGGCTATATTTGTATTCACCCCATGTTATGTGTTTTTGCTTGGAGCATCTTGTATCGTAGGAGTCTTTTATTTTTGTTGTGTCACAATCATCCTTGCTGCACACCTAGAGAGAGAGACATGCACTCACCGTGATTTTGTCGAGCTTCACTTATATCCTTTGGTAGACAATTCAGCTCACATGTGCTTCACTTATACCTTTTGAGCTAGATACTTTTGCTCTATGTGCTTCACTTATATCTTTCAGAGCGCAGTGGTGCGTGGCTTGGTAGTTGATCTATGCTTTGAAAGTAGTCGCAAAAGGGGTAGTTATCCAAAGGGATACAAAAACTTCCACCTTCATGTGCATTGAATAGTTAGAGAAGTTTGATTCATCTCAATTAGTTTTGAGTTGTGGTTATGGTAATATTGAAGTCATGCTAGTAAGGTGTTATGGATCTAGAAATACTTGTATTGAAGTTAGTGATTCCCGTAGCATGCACGTATGATGAACCTCTATGTGATGAAATCTGAGCATGATTAGTCTATTGATTGTCATCCTTTGCGTGGCGGTCGGGATCGCGCGATGGTTTATACCTACCAACCCTTCCCCTAGGAGTATGCGTTGAATGCTTTGTTTTGATTACTAATAAAACTTTTGCAACAAGTATACGAGTACTTCATGACTAATGTTGAGTCCATGGTTTAGATGCACTTTCACCTTCCACCATTACTATCTTCTTAGTGCCGTGCAACTTTCGTCGGTGCACAAAACCCACCATTAGCCTCCCTCAAAACAGCCATCATACCTACCTACTATGGCTTTTTCAAAGTCATTCCAAGATATATTGCCATGCAACTACCACCATGACATGTGCCACCATGTCTACATTGCCATTGCATGATCGTAAGATAGCTAGCATGATGTTTCCATTAATGTCTATGCCATGCTAGATCATTGCCACGGTACACTACCGAAGGCATTCCATATAGAGTCATAGTTTCTCTATGTTTTCAGTTGAAAGTGTGATAATCATCATTAATGGAGCATTGTCCCATGTGAGGAAATAAAAGAGGCCAAAGAAGCCCACCAAAAAAAAGACGCCAAAGAGCCGACCAAAAAAATGAGAGAAAAAGAGAGAAGGGACAACGCTACCACTTTTTCCACACTTGCGCATAATCTTCATGATTGAGAGTCTCTCGTTTTGTCACCACCATATAGCTAGTGGGAAATCTTCATTATATAACTTGGATTGTATATTCCAATGATAGGATTCCTCAAAATTGCCTTAGGCCTTCGTTAGCAAGCAAGTTGGATGCACACCCACTAGTTTTCTTTAAGAGCTTTCACTTACTCATAGCTCTAGTGCATCATTTGTATGGTAATCCCTACTCATTCACATTGATATCTATTGATGAGCATCTCCACAGCTCATTGATATGCCTAGTTAATGATAACTATCTTCTCCTTTTTTGTCTTGCAACCTCCACCACACTCCACACCATCTATACTTCTATAACCATGGCTCACGCTCATGTATTGCTCGAGAGTTGAAAAGGTCTGAGAAAGTAAAGGTGTGAAACAATTACTTGGCCAATATCGGGGTTGTGCATGATTTAAATTCGTTGTGCAATGATGATAGAGCATAGCCAGACTATATGCTTTTGTAGGGATAACTTTCTTTTGGCCTTGTTATTTTGAAAGTTCATGATTACCTTGCTAGTTTGCTTGAATTATTATTGTTTCCACGTCAATAGCAAACTATTGTTTTGAATCTAATGGATCTGAACATTCACGTCACATAAGAGGAGTTACAAAGGACATCTATGCTAGGTAGCATGAAAGCATCAAAAATTGATTGTTTTTCACTTCCCTACTCGAGGACGAGTAGGAGTTAAGCTTGGGGATGCTTGATACGTCTCAAACGTATCTATAATTTTTGATGGTTTCACGTTGTTATCTTGTCACCTTTGGATGTTTTATGTAACTTTTATATCTTTTTTGGGACTAACTTATTAATTCAGTGCCAAGTGCCAGTTCCTGTTTTTTCTGTGTTTTTGGCTCTTTTCAGATCTGATTTTGGAATGGAGTCCAAACGGAATAAAATCCCCGAAATGTTTTTTCCCGAACGGAAGAAGATCAGGGGGCCTGTGGGCCAGCCCACAAGCCCCCACCACGCCACCAGGGGGGAGGCGGCGGTGTCAGTGCTTGTGGCCTCCCTGGCCGCCCCCTGACCTAAATCTTTGGCCTATATATTCCCTAAAATACAGCAAAAAATGAGGGGAGCCTCGAAAATACTTTTCCGCCGCCGCAAGCTTCCGTTTCCACGAGATCTCATTTGGAGACCCTTCGCGGCGCCCTGCCGGAGGGGAGTTTGGAGTTGGAGGGCTTCTTCATCATCATCATCGCCCCTCCAATGACTCGTGAGTAGTTCACTTCAGACCTACGTGTCCATAGTTAGTAGCTAGATGGCTTCTTCTCTCTCTTGAATCTTCAATCCAAAGTTCTCCATGATCTTCATGGAGATCTATCCGATGTAATCTTCTTTGGCGGTGTGTTTGTCGAGATCCGATGAATTGTGGATTTGTGATCATATTATCTATGATATATATTTGAGTCTTTGCTAATTTCTTATTTGCATGATTTGATATCCTTGTAAGTCTGTGTGAGTCTTTTGTTTTGTTTGGCCAACTAGATCTATGATTCTTGCAATGGGAGAAGTGCTTGGTTTTGGGTTCTGCCATGTGGTGACCTTTCCCAGTAAGACTAGGGGCACGAAGGCACACATTAAGTAGTTGCCCTCAAGGGTAACAAGATGGGCTCTGTGGTTGATATGAGATTGTCCATCTACATCATGTCATCTTGCTTAAGGCGTTACTCTGTTCTTTTGGACTTAATACACTACATGCATGCTGGATAGCGGTCGACGTGTGGAGTAATAGTAGTAGATGCAGAAAGTATCGGTCTACTTGTTTTGTACGTGATGACTATAGATATAATCATTGCCATAGATATCGTCACGACTTTGTGCGGTTCTATCAATTGCTCGACAGTAATTTGTTTACCAACCGTCTACTTGCTTTCATGAGAGAAGCCACTAGTAAACACTACGGTCCCCGGGTCTATTCACATCCCTCGTATACACCTCCGCTTTTACTTTGCTTTGTTACTTTGTTGCTTTCAGTTCTCACTTGGCGAACAATCTATAAGGGATTGACAACCCCTTCATAGCGTTGGGAGCAAGCTTTTGTGTTTGTGCAGGATCTTGTGATACTCCTCCACTAGGTTGATACCTTGGTTCTCAAACCGAGAGAAATACTTACCACCGCTGTGCTACATCACACTTTCCGCTTCGAGGGAACACCAACGTAAGGCTCCAAGGCCATGGGGGGAATCCTTTGCATATTTTCCTAGGAAGTCCCTTAAGACGTAGCCGCAGCAGAAGGATTCCTGGTGCCATCGACACGACTATTTCTGGCACCGTTGCAACGGAAGCACAGCTGATATCAGAAGTATTTCTGGCGCCGTTGCTGGGGAGGAGAGATCAAGATCTATCCAAGTAGGTCTCACAAACTCATCTCTTGCATTTACTTTTGTTGCCAGTTGCCTCTCATTTTCCTCTCCCCCACTTCACATTTGCTGTTTTCATTTGCCTTTCTCCGTTGCCTTTCTCTTTTGCCGTTTTCTTTTGCCTGTTTCACTCTCTCTTCCTGCTCGTTTGTGTGTGGAATAGTCCATCAATGGATAGACCCACCACTCCAAACGACACCCCTGAAAATGGAGTTCTCAATTTCAGATAAAATGAGGAAGAAAATTTGAAGGACGCTTGGTACAGGATTTGCAATGCTCACAGTAGATATACTCGTAAGCAATCCACTACCGTCCTCCTTGGCAGTTTCTATGTTGGAATTTCTCCTTGGAATAGGTATATCCTTGATAACATTGTAGGAGGGAACTTTTTGGGGAGCCATACTGTTGACTCCTATAGAGCTATCATGAATTTGGTAGGCTCACGCCGCTCATGGTTAATGGAACAATCTTGAATTTGGAACACGTGATGCAAAGGCTTGACGCTATTGAAAACAAAATTGCCATAGTTAAACTTATTGAGGGTTTGGATAGAAAGATCCACAATCAAATTACTCAGTACGGATCCAAAGTGGGAAATTTTTTTGAAAAATTTAAGGGAGAAGGAACTTATAGTTAATGATTCTTCTAGAATTGGCAAATTAGAAGATGTCATAACCAACTTGGGTTCCGCTTTTGCCACTGTGCAAAATACTCCAAATCTCACTCTCAAAAAGACCGTCAAGCATGTTTTCGTTCCTAAAGCTAGTGGTAAGTCATCCAATAAACATGAAGATCTTAAGACGATAAATGATCACACTACCTATGGTTTGAGCACCAAAGATGACTATACGTGATTCCATCACTTTTTGCCTAGCTAAGGGCGTTAAACAAAAGTGCTTGTTGGGAGGCAACCCAACGAATCTATCATTTTTCTTTCTGTTTTGTGTTTTCCACACTTTCATAATTCTGTTATGATTGTGTTTTTTGTGTTTCTTTTTTGCGTTTGTGCCAAGGAAAACCGTTATGATTAGTCTTGGGGATGATCGTTTGGTCATGCTGAAACTGATAGAAACTTTCTTCTCACGAAAAGAATTTTTCATTTTTTTCTGTAAGAGATTTTGAGTTGATTATTTTTTATGCTCATTGCTACGCAAAGTTTTCAGACTGTAGTAATTGTTCAGAATTTTTGAAGTACCAGAGGTATACGAAATATACAGATTGCTATAGACTGGTCTGCTGTTAACAGATTCTGTTTTTTGTTGTGTTGGTTGCTTATGTTGACGAAACTATGGATAGTATCGGGGGGTATTAGCCATGGAAGATTGAAAATACAGTAACCCAACATCAGCACAAGTGGAATTTAAGTTTGCTACAGTACCTAAGGAAGTGGTGGTTTGCTTTCTCATACTAATGTTATCACGAGTTTCTGTTTAAGTTATGTGTTGTGAAGTTTTCAAGTTTTGGGTGAAGTTCTTATGGACAAAAAGATAAAGAGTGGCAAGATCTCAAGATTGGGGATTCCCAAGGCACCCCAAGAGATTCAAGGATGCCTTAAAAGCCTAAGCTTGGGGATGCCCCGGGAAGGCATCCCCTCTCTCGTCTTCAATCCATCGGTAACGTTACTTGGCGTTATATTTTTATTCACCACATGTTATGTGTTTTTGCTTGGAGCGTCTTGTATCGTAGGAGTCTTTTATTTTTGTTGTGTCACAATCATCGTTGCTGCACACCTAGAGTGAGAGACATGCACTCACCGTGATTTTGTCGAGCTTCACTTATATCCCTTGGTAGACAATTGAGCTCACATGTGCTTCACTTGTATCTTTTGAGATAGATACTTTTCCTCTATGTGCTTCACTTGTATCTGATTCATCTCAATTAGTTTTGAGTTGTGGTTATGGTAATATTAAAGTCATGCTAGTAAGGTGTTGTGGATCTAGAAATACTTGTTTTGAAGTTATTGATTCCCGTAGCATGCACGTATGGTGAACCACTATGTGATGAAATTTGAGCATGATTAGTCTATTGATTGTCATCTTTGCGTGGCAGTCGGGATCACGCGATGGTTTATACCTACCAACCCTTCCCCTAGGAGTATGCGTTGAATGCTTTGTTTTGATTACTAATAAAACTTTTGCAAGAAAGTATATGAGTTCTTCATGACTAATGTTGAGTCCATGGTTTAGATGCACTTTCACCTTCCACCATCACTATCTTCTTAGTGCCGTGCAACTTTCGCCGGTGCACAAAACCAACCATTAGCCTCCCTCAAAACAGCCACCATACCTACCTACTATGGCTTTTTCAAAGTCATTCCGAGATATATTGCCATGCAACTACCACCATGACATGTTCCACCATGTTTACATTGCCATTGCATGATCGTAAGATAGCTAGCATGATGTTTCCATTAATGTCTATGCCATGCTAGATCGTTTCCACGGTACACTACCGAAGGCATTCCATATAGAGTCATAGTTGCTCTACGTTTTGAGTTGAAAGTGTGATGATCATCATTAATGGAGCATTGTCCCATGTGAGGAAATAAAAGAGGCCAAAGAAGCCCACCAAAATAAAAAAAATAAAAAAAAGAGGCCAAAGAGCCCACTAAAAAATGAGAGAAAAAGACAGAAGGGACAATGCTACCAATTTTTCCACACTTGTGCATAATCTTCATGATTGAGAGTCTCTCGTTTTGTCACCACCATATAGCTAGTGTGAAATCTTCATTATATAACTTGGATTGTATATTCCAATGATAGGCTTCCTCAAAATTGCCTTAGGTCTTCGTGAGCAAGCAAGTTGGATGCACACCCACTAGTTTTATTCAAGAGCTTTCACTTACTCGTAGCTCTAGTGCATCATTTGTATGGCAATCCCTACTCGTTCACATTGATACCTATTGATGAGCATCTCCACAGCTCATTGATATGCCTAGTTAATGTGACTATCTTCTCCTTTTTTGTCTTGCAACCTCCACCACACTCCACACCATCTATAGTGCTATAACCATGGCCAATACCGGGGTTGTGCATGATTTAAATTGCATGAGATTTGAAAAGGTTTGAGGAAGTAAAGGTGTGAAACAATTACTTGGCCAATACCGGGGTTGTGCATGATTTAAATTCGTTGTCCAATGATGATAGAGCATAGCGAGACTATATTTTTTCGTAGGGATAACATTCTTTTGGCCTTGTTATTTCGAAAGTTCATGATTACCTTGCTAGTTTGTTTGAATTATTATTCTTTCCACGTCAATAGCAAACTATTGTTTTGAATCTAATGGATCTGAACATTCACGTCACATAAGAGGAGTTACAAAGGACATCTATGCTAGGTACCATGAAAGCATAAAAAATTCATTCTTTATCACATCCCTACTCGCGGACGAGCAGGAGTTAAGCTTGGGGATGCTTGATACGTCTCAAACGTATCTATAATTGTTTATGGTTTCACTCTGTTATCTTGTCATCTTTGCATGTTTTATGTACCTTTTATATCTTTTTTGGGACTAACTAATTAATTCAGTGCCAAGTGCCAGTTCCTGTTTTTTCTGTGTTTTTGGCTCTTTTCAGATCTGATTTTGGAACGGAGTCCAAAGGGAATAAAATCCCCGAAATGATTTTTTCCTGAACGGGAGAAGATCAAGGGGCCTGTGGGCCAAGCCAGGAGGGCTCCAGGGAGCCCACAAGCCCCCACCACGCCTCCAGGGTGGAGGCAGTGGTCTCAGGGCTTGTGGCCTCCCTGGCCGCCCCCTGACCTAGATCTTTGGCCTATATATTCCCTAAAATATAGCAAAAAATCAGGGGAGCCTCAAAAATACTTTTCCGCCGCTGCAAGCTTCCGTTTCCGCGAGATCTCATGTGGAGACCCTTCCCGGCGCCCTGCCGGAGGGGACTTTGGAGTTGGAGGGCTTTTTCATCATCATCATCGCCCCTCCAGTGACTCGTGAGTACACTTTAGACCTACGGGTCAGTAGTTAGTAGCTAGATGGCTTCTTCTCTCTCTTGGATCTTCAATACAAAGTTCTCCATGATCTTCATGGAGATATATGCGATGTAATCTTCTTTGGCGGTGTGTTTGTCGAGATCCGATGAATTGTGGATTTGTGATCAGATTATCTATGATATATATTTGAGTCTTTGCTGATTTCTTATTTGCATGATTTGATATCCTTGTAAGTCTCTCCGAGTCTTGGGATTTGTTTGGCCAACTAGATCTATGATTCTTGCAATGGGACAAGTGCTTGGTTTTGGGTTCTGCCATGTGGTAACCTTTCCCAGTGACAGTAGGGGTAGCAAGGCACACATTAAGTAGTTGCCATCAAGGGTAACAAGATGGGCTCTATCGTTGATATGAGATTGTCCATCTACATCATGTCATCTTGCTTAAGGCGTTACTCGGTTCTTTTGGACTTATTACAGTCGATGCATGCTGGATAGCATCGACGTGTGGAGTAATAGTAGTAGATGCAGAAAGTATCGGTCTACTTGTTTTGGACGTGATGCCTATAGATATAATCATTGCCATAGATACCGTCACGACTTTGCAGGGTTCTATCAATTGCTTGACAATAATTTGTTCACCCACCGTCTATTTGCTTTCATGAGAGAAGCCACTAGTAAACACTACGGCCCTCGGGTCTATTCACATCCATCGTTTACACCTCCGCTTTTACTTTACTTTGTTACCTTGTTGCTTTCAGTTCTCACTTGGCTAACAATCTATAAGGGATTGGCAACCCCTTCATAGCGTTGGGAGCAAGCTTTTGTGTTTGTGCATGATCTTGTGATACTCCTCCACTGGATTGATACCTTGGTTCTCAAACTGAGGGAAATACTTACCATCGATGTGCTACATCACCCTTTCTGCTTCAAGGGAACACCGACACAAGGCTCCAAGGCCACGGAGGAAATCCTTTGCATATTTGCCTAGGAAGTCCCTTAAGGCTTAGCCGCAGCAGAAGGATTCCTTGTGCCGTCGACACGACTATTTCTGGCGCCGTTGGAAGGGAGGCACAGCTGACATCACAGCCATACCCCTCCTCCTCGCCCTCCGCATAGCTTGGCGAAGCCCTCTTGGAGTACAACGTAGCTCCATCGTCACCACGCCGTCGTGCTGCCGGAGCTCTCCCTCAACCTCTCCTCCATCCTTGTTGGATCAAGGCGTTGGAGACGTCACGGGGATGCACATGTGCTGAACGTGGAGGCGCCGATGTTCGGGCACAGATCGGAATCCATCGCGATCTGAATCGCTGCGAGTATGACTCCATCAACCGCGTTCTAGCAATGCTTCCTCTTAGAGATCTGTCAGGACCCCGATCCTAAGCCATAGGAATCCAGCGTGTAACGCACCGCATCCCTTTGCGGTCTCACGCACGGTTAACTCCATGGCTGCAGCCTTACCTTAGCCGGGACCGTTTGCGCCTTTTGACTCACGTATGCAATTGTGTCGCTAGCAGTCCAATGTCAAAGAACCCGGATCGATAAGTCTAGTCATAAACCAAAGTGGCAGTACAGCACAAGGACAGGCATACATGACCCAACAATGCAGGTGTCGGTCACCAGCGAGTGTAGACGAGTCGTAGCAAGGTACAAGGACTCCATTACATCGTGAGACATTTCCCCAAAGGGAACAGACACAGCAGCTAAGAAGGACACATGCCGGTCAACCAATGTGTCCGGAGCAGTAGCGAGCTACCATGGCTCGTTGGATCACAAAGGGGCATTTCCCTGTAAGGAGTCCTACTAAAGTTCACGGCTAGGTAATCGAACCCCATACATATCAAGTACGACACACATATGCATGGCATACCGATATGTATAGATACATCGATGGCATCACAACATAACCATAAACATACAAGCTTTATTTAAGAGGCTCAGAAGAGCCACACACATAATATTACACAGTAAGGGTCTCACGACCCGTAATAGCAGTCATTCAGTTACAAGCCAGCGAAAGTGTTTAAAACTGTCTGAGTACAGACAGGTGCAACTAGAAGGCACATGGCCTGACTATACTATAGACCCAACCTAGGGCCAGATCGTAGCTGGGACACCAGCTACTCGTCGTCGTCGATGTCTATGAAGAACCCTCCGTTAGGGTCATTAGCAACCTCTGCAACATTTATTAAGCAAACATGAGTACGGAGGTACTTAGCAAGACTTTAGGATAACTATCTACTCATGCAATGTATCAATAAGGTATTGTGGGGTTTCATGCGGAAAGCCAGCATTTGACTCGTGGCTAGACAACTTGCAATTTTAAATAATTTTGACAACTTGATTTCTCGCACACAAGTCCACTAACACCACAACAATACTCCATCGTGGAATCATTCCGTCTCCATACGGAAATGCCGTCCACGACACTCACGCTTATCTTGACAATTTTATGAGTAGCCATTGAAGTTATCTACGAACAACATATATCTCCAAGTAGTCCATATCCGCGGACGCGGCTATTCGAATAGATCATAACCCTGCACGGGTGTACTTCGTCACACACGCTCTCGCCACTTATTGCCATGTGCACGTCATGCACCTCGGCAACCTTCAAGCGGAAGCCCAACGAGGGAGTCGGCCACGACCGTTAACCATACTAGTACCTAGTCCAGGTTTATCGCCTATCTCAGAATAACCCGTACGGAAGTCCGGCCGAGGTTTCCGCCACGGCCTGAAACGATGTGCGCAGGGTTCCCAAGTCCACCATCCGGGTGCCACTTGGTACACCGTGCCACTGCCTACCGCATCACCGCCGACCTCTCAGGTCAACGCTATGCACGGCCTCCAGCATGACTATAAACACTAGAAACTACTTGCAACTCCTGGACCAAATACTAAGCGATTAATAAGTCGAGAGGGTCAATTAAGTATCCCAACGTGTGGTAGTATCTAGTCTTGGATTACATACACGGAACTCAGTTCCTAAGGACGGTTCCAATGAAACAACCCGCCATGTACTCCTACACAGCCTTTCACCGGTACCTTTACCAAATCAGGTTCAACACACAACCTTTGCTTACCGAACACATTCTCACAATTCTGTTCATCTCCCAGATGACAGACCATACACAACTCTAAGCATAGCATGCATAGCAGGATAAGGCACATCATGGCTCAAGCAACTACCAGGTATGCTAGGTTGCAAGGTTCAACTATTTACTGTGATAAGGATAGGTCATGCAAAGGAAGTGGGTTCAACTAATGTGGCAAAAGCATTTGAAGCATTTGATCCTAATGCAATAAGTAAGTGCAGGAGCAAGAACATAGGATTTATCGGGATGATAAAAAATGGTTGCTTGCCTTGTTGCTCAGAGGAGTGACAATATCCGTCAGACGGATATTCGGTGGAATCCGGGGGAGCGGAGCCTACCAAAAGGAATGACAACAACCAATATCAAACATATGCAACCAAGATGATGTATGAGCATGGCATGAGAATGCAAGATGGTAACTATTATAGCTAACGTGTATTAGGTTTGAAGTTGATTTGAATCAAATTCAAATACCACTTCAAACGAGGTATTCTCGGATACCATTTTAATTGATTCGACCTGATGCTCAGATCAACTTGCTTTTAACATGCATGGGATGACATGTTAGGTTGCTGGTTTGTAATTAGGACAGTGTTTGATCAACTCATTTATAGTGAAATTTAAATATTTTCCAAATTTCATCTACAAAGTATTTATAAGGATTAACTTATTCATTAATCTACATGTTTGGGTTCTGTAACATTTTCAAACATGTTTGAAAATGACATATTCAGATTCCTTGAATTTTTCTGATACTTTTTCATATATAAATTATTTTCATTGGAGTTACCGATTAATTTCTATGAATTTTATAAGTTTTGTCATTTTTCTAGAATTCTTTTAAATCAGAAAACTCTTTATTGCATCAGCATGACATCAGCAGGTCCAACTGGCCGTTGAAAGTCAAACCTGACCAGTGGGACCCACTGGTCAGTGACTCTGGTCTGTTTGAGATTAGAATTAATCTTAATTAGCTAATTAATCTCACTGGACCCACATGTCAGTGACTTATTAAATTATTTGGTTTTATTTTTATTATTCCAGATTATCCAGAGGCTGGCCCCACACGTTAGTGGCTCAGGCCAGCTGAGATCCACCGGCGGCGAGGTCGTCCTCAGCGGCGGGGAGCCTCCGGCGACCACCAGTACGGTGGAGGGCATCGGAAACTCGCCTCCGACGACCAAACTCACGGCAGAGGCCACGGGGAGAACGACCACTCGATGGCACGGACGATGGGACAAACCCCACGGGCTGGGGTGGCCGGAATCAACGCCGGCGACGAGCTTCGCGGCGACCAGGTTCGGCCATAATCGAAGCCATCGATTACAGGGTCAAAACGCGCGGGGCTGGGCTCCTAAAGCATCTACGTGATGTCCTGAGGCTGCTGGTGGCCTCAGACGGACCAACCCTTCACCGGAGGGTTACCGGCGACGAGCTGCAGCGGCGTTCCTCGTCGGGCTCCGATGGAACTAGGCCTAGAGGAGGGTATCGATGGGGAGATCTTAGGGGAAAGATGCGCAAGCTCACGAGGAGTGCAGAGGAGGGCTTAGAAGGATCGGGGAAGCACTGAGGGCGACGAATCGAGCAGAGCTCGCCGGCGGCCGAAGGTTGAAGACGACGATGCCGTAGGCGTTGCAGGGCTCGGGGAGGCTTCGGCTTCTGTAGGGAGGACCGGTTCGTCGAGGCAGAGCTAACGGCACACTCAGAATGAAGATCCTATGGCTAGGGGCACGGGCAGCTCGAGCTCGAGCTCCTGTCAATGGCGGCAGAGGGGATCGGGAGAACCCAGAGGAGAGGGGAAAGAATGAGCATGGGAATGGATAGCTACGAGCTCGGGGAGGTTATCCCCGTGCTTGCCAGCGCGAAGCGGCGGCCAGACAGGCAGGGAGTTGCGTGGAGGCGCGCGGCGACGCGGCGGCCACCTCCTGCTGCTACTGGCGAGGAGGAAGACGGCAGTGCTACTGGGCCGGGCTGAGGTGAGCGACAGGTAGTTCTTTTCTCTTTTTTTCTGTTTTGTTTCTGTTTTGCTATTTCATTGATTTACTATTTATTTCATCTCCCAAATAGTTTGTAAAAACTATTTTGAACACACCAAAATATTAGTTGGAATGTATCCAATCATTCCTAAAGTTTTCAACATTTTTGAAAACTTAAAGTTTCTGATTTCAAATTTTAAACTTGAAACCAGTAGCTTTTGCATTTATTTAAAATGCCAAGAGTATAAAATAAATGGTTTCCTTTATTTCTTATTTGTTTTCAAGAATTATCAGAAAGATTGAACTTTTCTTGAGGCCATTTTGGGTTCATTGATTTTAACTAGTTTGAATTTTCCTTTATTTTGAAAAGTGGCTAGGGTTTTAGAATTTTCCTTCACCACTTGCTTTGTTCTTGTTGAAAATTTCCTAGATGCAATGCAAAGAAAACATGAGCACAAAGCTAACTTGATTAAGGTGTCAGGGATGTGACAAGATCTTCAAAGGATGAAGATGCTCTAGGACCTCTCTCGTTTCAGGTTTCTCCATAGATAGATCCTTGCATGGCGTAGGAAAATTTGGAAATTACTACGATCCCCAATAGTGGCATCCGAGCCAAGGTTGTATGCGTAGATTCTATGCACGAGTAGAACACAAAAGTTGTGGGCGCTGGTTTGTCAATTTTCTTGCCGTTACTAGTCTTATCTTGATTCAGAGGCATCGTGGGATGAAGCAGCCCGGACCGACTTTATACGTACTCTTACGTGAGACTCGTTCCACCGACCAACGTGCACTAGTTACATAAGGTGGCTAGCGGGTGTCTCTCTCTCCCACTTTAGTCAAATCAGATTCAATGAAGAGGGTCCTTATGAAGGGTAAATATCATTGGCAAATCAATGTTGTGGCTGTCACGTAGGTAAGAAGCGTTCTTGGTAGAAACCCTAACCAGCCACATAAAACTTGCAACAACAATTAGAGGACGTCCAACTTGTTTTTGCAGGGTATGCTATGTGATGTGATATGGCCAAAAGGATGTGATGTTACATATGTGATGTATGAGATTGATCATGTTCTTGTAATAGGATTCACGACTTGCATGTAGATGAGCATGACAACCGACATGAGCCATAGGAGTTGCCTTAATTTATTGTATGAGATGCAACGCCATGTTGATTACTCTACTCTATCACTAACAGTTAGCTTTAGTAGTAGAAGTAATAGTTGGCGTGACGACTTCACGGAGACATAATGATGGAGATCATGGTGTCATGCCGGTGGCAATGATGATCATGATGCCCCGAAGATGGAGATCAAAGGAGCAAGATGATATTGGCCATATCATATTTTTCATTTTATTGCTTAGAACGACGGTAGCAAAGATAAGATGATCCCTCATTAAAATTTCGAGATAAGTATTCCCCTAAGTGTGCACCATTGCGAAGGTTCGTTGTCTCGAAGCACCATGTGATGATCGGGTATGATAGATTCTAACATTCTCATATAACGGGTGTAAGCGAGTTTACACACGCAAAACACTTAGGTTGACTTGACGAGCCTAGCATGTAAAGACATGGCCTCGAATATGGGAGACCGAAAGGTCAAACATGATCTGTATGGTTGATACGATCAGCATGGAGATGCTCACCATTGATGACTAGTCTGTCTCATGTAATGATCGGACACGGGCTAGTCGACGTGGATCATGTAACACTTGGATGACTAGAGGGATGTCGCCCTAAGTAGGAATTCATTAGTAATTTGATTGGATGAACTTAATTATCATGAATTTAGTCTAAAATTGTCTTTACAAATATTGTAGATCCAATGGCCAATGCAGATGTCCCATTCAACTTCAACGCGTTCCTAGACAAAAGCAAGCTGAAAGACGATGGGAGCAACTATGCGGACTGGGCTCGTAACTTAATGATCATCCTCAAGTCTTTCAAGGAGACATATGTCCTTGATGCCCAACTAGCTGATCCTCCCGTTCCCGCGGCAGACCAGGACGCTAGGAACGCGTGGCAGTCGTGGAGTGTTGACTACTCTCTCGTTCAGTGTGTCATGCTTTACAGTTTAGAACCGGGCTCCAAAGGAGTTTTGAGCAACACGGAGCATATGAGATGTTCGAGGAGCTGAAACTTGTTTTTCAAGCTCATGCCCGGGTCGATAGATATGAAGTCTCCAACAAGTTCTTCAGCTGTAAGATGGAGGTGGATAGTTCTGTCAGTGAGCACATACTAAGAATGTCTTGGTTGCACAACCGTTGACTCAGCTGAGAATGGAACTTCCAGATGATGTGGTCAATGACACAATCCTCCAGTTGCTTCCACCTTGATATAAAGGCTTTGTGATGAATTACAACATGCAAGGGATGGAAAAGACTATTCCCGAATTATATTCAATGCTGAAATCTGCGGAGGTAGAAATCAAGAAAGAGCATCAAGTGTTGATGGTCAATAAGACCACCAGTTTCAAGAAGGGAAGGGTGAGAAAAGCTTCAAGAAAGACGGCAAAGCAGTTTCCACGCTCGGTAAACCAGTTGCCGGGAAGAAGTCAAAGAAATGACCCAAGCCTGAGACTCGGTGCTATTACTGCAAGGGAACCGGTCACTGGAAGCGGAAGTGCTCCAAGTACTTAGCGGACAAGAAGGCCGGCAGCATCAAAGTTATATGTGATATACTTGTTACTGATGTGTACCTTACCAGCGCTTGTAGTAGCTCCTGGTTATTTGATACCGGTGCTTTTGCTCACATTTGCAAGTCTAAGAAGGAACTGCGGAACAAGCATAGGCTGGCTAAGGACGAGGTGACGATGCACGTTGGAAATGGTTCGAAGGTTGATGTGATCACCATCGACATGCTACCTCTACATCTACCTTCGAGATTATTTTTAAACCTTAATAATTGATATTTAGTACCAACTTTGAGCATGAACAGTGTATCGGGATCTCGCTTGATGCAAGATGGCTACTCATTTAAATCTGAGAATAATGGTTGTTCTATTTATATGAATGGTATGTTTTATGGTCATGCCCCGCTGGTCAATGGTTTATTCCTGATGAATCTCGATCGTGATGTTACACATATTCATAGTGTGAGTACCAAAATATGTAAGGTTGATAATGATAGTCCCACATACTTGTGGCACTGCCGCCTTGGTCATATCAGCGTAAAGCGCATGAAGAAACTTCATACAAATGGACTTTTGGAGTCACTTGATTTTGAATCATTTGACACATGCGAACCGTGCCTCATGGGCAATATGACCAAGACTCTGTTCTCCGGAACAATGGAGCGAGCAACCAACTTATTGGAAATAAAACATAACGATTTGTGCGGTCCAATGAGCGTTCAAGCTCGTGGTGTCTATCGTTATGTTCTCACCCTCACTGATGATTTAAGTAGATATTGGTATGTCTACTTAATGAAGCACAAGTCTGAAACCTTTCAAAAGTTCAAGGAGTTTCAGAGTGAGGTGGAGAATCAAGGTGATAAGAAAATAAAGTTTCTACGATATGATCGTGGAGGAGAATATTCGAGTCACGAGTTTGGCACGCACCTAAGGAAATGTGAAATTGTATCACAACTCACGCCGCCTGGCACATCGCAGTGTAACGGTGTGTGTGAACGTCGCAATCGCACTTTACTAGATATGGTGCAATCTATGATGTCTCTTACCGATTTACCGCTATCATTTTGGGGATATACATTGGAAACTATCTCATTCACTTTAAATAGGGCACCGTCTAAATCCGTTGAGATGGCACCGTATGAATTATGATTTGCCAAGAAACCTAAGGTGTCGTTTCTTAAAGTTTGGGGCTGTGATGCTTATGTGAAGAAACTTCAACCAGAGAAGCTCGTACCCAAAGCGAAAAAATGAGTCTTCATAGGATACCCTAAGGAAACTATTGGGTACACCTTCTATCTTAGATCCAAAGGCAAGATCTTTGTTGCCAAGAACGGATCCTTTCTGGAGAAAGAGTTTCTCTCGAAAGAAGTAAGTGGGAGGAAAATAGAACTTGATGAGGTAATTGTACCTCCTCTCGAAATGGAGAATAGCACAACACAAGAAAATGTTTCTAAGGCGCCTGAACCAGCTAGAGAAGAAGTTAATGATGATGATCATGAAACTTCAGATCAAATTGCTATTGAACCTCAAAGGTCGACAAGGGTACGTTCAGCACCACAGTGGTACGACAACCCTATCATAGAAATCATGTTGTTGGACAACAGTGAACCTTCGAACTGTGAAGAAGCGATGGCGGGCCCGGATTCCAACAAATGGCATTAGGCCATGAAATCCGAGATAGAATCCATGTATGAGAACAAAGTGTGGACTTTGGTGGACTTGCCCAATGATCAGCGAGCCATAGAAAATAAATGGATTTTTAAGAAGAAGACTGACGCGGATGGTAATGTTACCATCTATAAGGCTCGACTTGTCACTAAGGGTTATCGACAAGTTCAATGGATTGACCATGATGAGACCTTCTCACCCATAGCGTTGCTGAAGTCAGTCCGAATCCCGTTAGCAATTGCCGCATTTTATGATTATGAAATCTGGCCAATGGATGTCAAAACAGCATTCCTGAACGGCTTTCTTAAAGAAGAATTATATATGATACAGCTGGAAGGTTTTGTCGATCCTAGCAATGCTAACAAGATATGCAAGCTCGAGTGCTCCATCTATGGGCTGGTGCAAGCATCTCGGAGTTGAAATATTCGCTTTGATGAGGTGATCAAAGCTTTTGGGTTTATACAGACTTATGGAGAAGCCTGTATTTACAAGAAAGTGAGTGGGAGCTATGTAGTATTTCTCATATTATATGTGGATGACATATTGATGGGAAATGATATAGAACTATTGGAAAGCATCAAGGCCTATTTGAATAAGAGTTTTTCAATGAAGGACCTCGGAGAAGCTGCTTACATATTGGGCATCAAGATCTATAGAGATAGATCGAGACGCCTCATAAGTCTTTCACAAAGCACATACCTTGAAAAGATATTGAAGAAGTTCAATATGGATAAGGCTAAGAAGGAGTTCTTGCCTGTATTACAAGGTGTGAGGTTGAGAACGACTCAATGCCTAACCACGACAGAAGATAGATAAAAGATGAGTACCGCCCCCTATGCTTCAGCCATAGGCTATATCATGTATGCCATGCTGTGTACCGGACCTGATGTGAACCTTGCCATAAGTTTGGTAGGGATGTACGAGAGTGATCTAGGATTGGATCGCTGGACAACGGTTAAGAACATCCTTAAGTACCTGAAAAGGACTAAAGATATGTTTCTCGTCTATGGATGTGCCGAAGAGCTCGTCGTAAAGGGTTACGTCGATGCTAGCTTCGACACAGATCTGGATGAATCTAAGTGAGAAACCGAATACATGTATATTTTGAATAATGGGGCAGTTAGCTGGCGCAGTTGCAATCAAAGCTTCCTGGCGGCATCAACATGTGAAGCGGAGTACATAGCTGCTTCGGAAGCAGCAGATGAAGGAGTCTGGATGAAGGAGTTCATCACCGACCTTGGAGTGATTCCGAGTACGTCGGGCCCGATGACTCTGTTCTGTGACAACACTAGATCTATTTCTATTACAAAGGAGCCCAGGTTTCACAAGAAGACCAAGCACATCAAGCGCCGCTTCAACTCCATTCGTGGATACATCTAGGATGGAGATATAGATATTTGTAAAGTACATACGGCTCTGAATGTCACTGGCCCATTGATTAAACCTCTTCCACGGGAAAGCATGATCAGCACCAAAACTCTATGTGTGTTCGATTTATCACAATGTAACTAGATTATTGATTCTAGTGCAAGTGGGAGACTATTGGAAATATGCCCTAGAGGCAATAATAAAGTTGTTATTACTATATTTCCAGTTGATGATAATTGTCTATTATGCATGCTATAATTGTATTAACCAGAAACCGTAATACATGTGTGAATATATAGATCACAATGTGTCCCTAGTGAGCCTCTAGTTGGCTATCTCGTTGATCAATAGATGATCATGGTTTCTTAATCATGGACATTGGATGTCATTGATAACGGGATCACATCATTGGGGAATGATGTGATGGACAAGACCCAATCCTAAGCATAGCACTAGATCGCGTTGTTTGTCTGCTAAAGCTTTTCTAATGTCAAGTATCGTTTCCTTAGACCATGAGAATGTGCAACTGCCAGATACCGTAGCAGTCCTTTGGGTGTATCAAACGTCACAACGTAACTGGGTCATTATAAAGGTGCACTACAGGTATCTCGGAAAGTGTTTGTTGGGTTGTACGAATTGAGACTGGGATTTGTCACTCCGTGTGACAGAGAGGTATCTCTGGGCCCACTCGGTAATGTTGGAAATATGCCCTAGAGGCAATGATAAAATAGTTATCATTGTATTTCTTGTTTCAAGATAATCGTTTATTATCTATGTTATAATTGTATTGAATGAAACCATAAGTACATGTGTGGATATATAGACAAAACAATGTCCCTAGTAAGCCTCTAGTTGACTAGCCAGTTGATCAAGGATGGTCATGGTTTTCTGACCATATGCAAGTGTTGTCACTTGATGACTGGATCACATCGTTAGGAGAATGATGTCATGGACAAGACCGAAATTATAAACGTAGCATGTGATCGTGTCATTTTGTTGCTATTGTTTTCTGCGTGTTAAGTATTCATTCCTATGAGCTTGAGATCATGTAACTCACTGACACCGGAGGAATTCCTTGTGTGTATCAAACATTGCAACATTACTGGGTGACATAAAGGTGCTCTACAGGTATCTCCGAAGGTGTCCGTTGAGTTAGCATGGATCAAAACTGGGATTTGTCACTCCTTGTGATGCAGAGGTATCTCAGGGCCCACCCGCTAATACAACATCAGATAGAAGCCTTGCAAGCAATGTGACTAAAGTGTTAGTCACGGGATCTTCTATTACGGAAAAAGCAAATAGACTTCCCGGTAACGAGATTGAAATAGGTATAGGATACCGACGATCAAATCTCGAGCAAGTAACATACCCAAGGACAAAGGGAATGGTATACGGGATTATATTAATCCTTGGCACAGAGGTTCAACCGATAAGATCTTTGTAGAATATGTAGGATCCAATATGGACATCTAGGTCCCGCTATTGGATATTGGCCGAGGAGTGTCTCAGGTCATGTCTGCATAGTTCTCGAATGCGCAGGGTCTGCACACTTAAGGTTCGGTGACGTTTCGGTATAGTTGAGTTATAGGTGTTTGTGATCGAAGGTTGTTCGGTGTCCTAGATGAGATCACGGACGTCACGAGGGTTTCCGAAATGGTCCGGAAATGAAGATTGATATATAGGATGGTTTCATTGGGTCTCCGGAAAGATTTTGTGCATTACCGGCAGTGTACCGGGAGTGACGTATGGGTTTCGGGTCTTCACCGGGAGGGGCCCACCCACCCGGGAGTGAGCCCAATAGTCCAAGGGTGGCGCACCAGCCCTTAGTGGTCTGGTGAAGCCAGCCCAAGTGGGCTAAAAGAAAAACCATAAGAAAAAAAAGAGGGAGGTGGGAAGGAAGAGGGGGACTCCTCCTTCCCCAAACCGAATTGGAGTTGGAGTCCTCCTCCTCCTTTGGGCCGGCTCCCTAGGGGCTCCCTTGAGCCCCAAGGCTAGCCCCTCCCCTCCTACTATATATATACTATTGGTTTTAGAGTTTTTGGGACACAACTTTGCCACGTGCAACTCAAACCTCTACTTCGTAGTTCCTCCTCTAGATCGGTTTTCTGTGGAGCTCGGGCGGAGCTCTGCAGGAATAGATCATCACCATCACCAGCGCGCCGTCACACTGCCGGAGAACTCATCTACTTCCACGTCTCTCTTGCCGGATCAACAAGGCGGCGATCGTTATCGAGCTCTACGTGTGCTGAAAGGGGAGGTGCCGTCCGTTCGGCGCTAGATCGGAACGGATCGTGGGACGACGGTGCTTTGAATCATGAAGCTGTACCACTACATCAACCTCATTTCTTAACGCTTCCTGCTGAGCGATCTACAAGGGTATGACGAACCGATCTCCCTCTCGTAGAGGAACATCACCATGATAGGTCTTCGTGTGTGTAGGAATTTTTTTGTTTCCCATGCAACGATCCCCAACAGTGGCATCACGAGCTAGGTTCATGCGTAGATGTAATCTTGAGTAGAACACAAAAGTTTTTGTGGGCGTTGATGTATGATTTGCTGCCCTCCTTGGTCTTTCTCGATTCGATGGTATTGTTGGATTGAAGCGGCCCGGACCAACATTACTCGTACGCTTATGAGAGACCGGTTTCATCGACTAACATGCAACTCGTTGCATAATGATGACTGGCGGGTGCCTGTTCCTTCAACTTTAGTTGAATTGGATTTGACCGAGGCGGTCCTTGGAGAGAGGTTAAATATAAATTTGCACATCTCCGTTGTAGTTTGTGCATAAGTAAGATGCGATCATACTAGATACCCATAGCAGCCACGTAAAACATGCAACAACAAATTCGAGGACGTCTAACTTGTCGTTGTAGGGTATGCTTGTGATGTGATGTCACATCCCTGACACTTTAAGCAAGTTAGTCTTGTGCACATGTCTTCTTTGCATTTGCATCTAAGAATTTTTCAACAAGAACAAGAAAGTCGCAAAGGAAAAACTCAAAACCCTAGCCACTACTTTAAATAAAGAAAATCTCAAACTAGTTGAAATCAATGAACCCAAAATGGCCTCAAGAAATGTTCAAACTTTCTGATAAATCATGAAAGTAAATGAGCAATGGAGAAAACTATTTTCTTGACACTTTAAGCATTTTAAATTAATGCAAAAAGCCACTGGTTCAAATTTTAAATTTGAAATCAGAAACTATAAATTTTCAAAAATGTTGAAAACTTTGGAAATGGTTGGGAATATTATAACAATATTTCAGGAGGTCTAAAATAGTTTTTACTTTTTGTTTTGGAGCTGAAATAAATAGCAAAACAATAGTTAGCAAAACAGAAAAACAAAAACAGAAAAAAATGCGAAACTCTTACCTGTCGCCTAGCCTGGCCCGGCCCATCTCCCTGGCTCGTCCCCTCCCTCTCGCCAGTAGGAGCAGGAGGTGGCCGCCGCCTCCTCCGGCGCGGCCACGCACCTGTGCGCCTGCCTGGCCGCCGCCTCGCGCTGGCAAGGCCAGGGATAAGCTCCCCGAGGCCTCCTCTATCCATTCCCAGCGCTAACTCTCTCCCTCCTCTCGGATCTTGCCCTCCTTCCTGCTGCCGCCATTGGAGCCGAGCTCGAGCTCGAGCCGCAGCACCTCTAGCCATGGGAACCCTCCTCCGAGTAGTCTGTTAGCTCCGCCTCGTCGCCCTGGTCATCTCTGCAGAAGCCGAAGCTTCCCCGAGCTCTGCATCGCCCCCAACGCCATCGTATTCCACCTCCGGCCGTCAGACCTCTCCCGTCGATTCGCTCCCTCCGGCGCATCCCCGAGCCCCTCAACAGCACCATCGGAACCGCCGTGAGCTCGTCGTCATTTCCCCTCTCGCCCCACGCTCTCCCGTGCATCGTAGCCTCGTTCCCCACCAAGGCCGAGAGCTTCTCGCCGCCGGTCATGTCGTCGCCGTCGCTGTGGTGTTTGATCCACGCGCTCGAGCTAGGGTTCGAGCTCCTGGAGCCTCCAGGAGCGTGATGAGCCCTCCAGCTGCCCTCCCTGTGCCCTAGAGCCATCGCTCGTAGAAGGCCGAGCTTCGGCCGCCGCTCCGGCTCGTCGCCGGCGCCTCTCCCGGCGACCCTAGCCTCCCCTGATGCACCTACCAGATCGGCCACTTCACCAGCGTTCCGTAGCTGCAAACCGCGTTCAAATTGGTGCTGTGCAGCGCCGATTAGGTCGTCTCCAGCGAGCCCTCCGCCGCGGGCTTGGTCGCCGGCGACCACCCTCCAGTGGGCGTCGACGTGGCCGACCATTAGGGCGTAATTGCCCTCCCCTCAGTCGCTGCCAGAGGGCCCCACGCCTGGTCAAACCCCAATTAGGGGCTGGTCAGCGTGGGATTAGTCCCAGAGAGGCTGACCAGTGGGGCCCCCCTGTCAGGTTTGACATGAACAGGTCGGCTGACCTGCTGATGTCAGCCTGATGCAATAAATAGAATTTCCAGTATAGAAATAATTCTAGTTAATTGCCAAAACTTGTAAAAATCATAGAAATTAATCTGTAACTCCAATGAAAATAATTTATATATGAAAACGTATCAGAAAAATTCAAGGATTCTGATTATGCTGTTTTAAACCATGTTTGAAAAAGTTACAGAACCCTAAAATGTGGAATAAGGAATAATTCAATTCTTATAATTACTTTTAAATGGAATTTGGAAAAATATTCAAATTTCATTATGAATGCAATGATCACACACTATCCTAGTTACAAATCAGTACCATAACATGACATCTCATGCAAGCTAACATCAAGTTGATCTGAGCATCAGGTCGAATCAATTAAATCGGTAACCGTGAATACCCCGTTTGAAGTAATACCGAATATGATTCAAATCAACTCTAAACCTAATACATGTTGATTATAATAACTTATCACCTTGAATTCTCATGCCATGCTCATGCATCATTTTGATTGCATGTGATTGTTATTGAATGTTGCCATTTATTTCGGTAGGCTCCGCAACCCCGGATTCCACCGAATATCCGTCTGACGGATATCGTTCCTCCTCTGAGCAACAAGGCAAGCAACCCTTTTGATCATCCTGATAATTCCCATGTTCTTGCTCCTGCACTTATTTATTGCATTAGGATCAAATGCTTCAACTGCTTTTGCCACGATAGTTGAACCCACTTCCTTTGCATGACCTAACCTTGTCACAGTAAATAGCCGAACCTTGCAACCTAGCATACCTGGTAGTTGCTTGAGCTATGATGTGCCTTATCCTGCTAAGCATGCTATGCTTAGAGTTGGGCATGGTCTGTCATCTGGGAGATGAACAGAATTGTGGAATGTGTTTGGTGAGCAAAGGTTGTGTGCTGAACTTGATTTGGTAAAGGTACCGGTGAAAGGCTGTGTAGGAGTACATGGCGGGTTGTTTCATTGGAACCGTCCTTGGGAACTGAGTTCCGTGTATGTAATCCAAGACTAGATACTACCACATGCTGGGCCCTGAAATATGACCCCGCTCGGCCTATTAATCGCGTAGTACTCGGTCCAGGAGTTGCAAGTAGTTTCTGGTGTTTATAGTAATGCTGGAGGCCGTGCATGGTGCTGACCTGAGAGGTGGGCCGTGATGCGGTAGGCAGTGGCACGGTGTACCAAGTGGCACCCGGATGGTGGGCTTGGGAACCCTGCGCACATCGTTTGAGGCCGTGGCGGAAACCTCGGCCGGACTTCCGTACGGGTTACTCTCAGATAGGCGATAAACCTGGACTAGGTACTAGTGTGGTTAACGGTCGTGGCCGACTCCCTCGCTGGGCTTCCGCTTGCAGGTTGCCGAGGTGCATGACGTGCACATGGCGATAAGTGGAGAGAGCGTGTGTGACGAAGTACACCCCTGCAGGGTTATGATCTATTCGAATAGCCGCGTCCGCGGATATGGACTACTTGGAGACATATGTTGTTCATAGATAACTTCAATGGCTACTCATAAAATTGCCAAGATAAGCGTGAGTGTCGTGGACGGCATTTCCGAACAGAGACGGAATGATTCCACGATAGAGTATTGTTGTGGTGTTAGTGGACTCGTGTGCGAGAAATCAAGTTGTCAAAATTATTTAAAAATGCAAGTTGTCTAGCCACGAGTCAAATGCTGGCTTTCCGCATGAAACCCCACAACACCTTTTGATACCTTGCATGAGTAGTTAGTCATCCTAAAGTCTTGCTAAGTACCTTCGTACTCATGTTTGCTTAATAAATGTTGCAGAGGTTGCTAATGACCCTAATGGAGGGTTCTTCGTAGACATCGACGACGACGAGTAGCTGGTGTCCCAGCTACGATCTGGCCCTACGTCGGCTCTGTAGTATAGTCAGGCCATGTGCCTTCTAGTTGCCCTGTCTGTACCCAGACAGTTTATAACTCTTCCGTTGGCTTGTAATTGAATGACTGCTATCATGGGTCGTGAGACCCTTGATGTGTAATATTATGTGTGTGGCTCTTCCGAGCCTCTTAAATAAAGTTTGTATGTTTATGGTTATGTTGTGATGCCATCGATGTATCTATACATATCGGTATGCCATGCGTACGTGTGTCGTACTTGATATGTATGGGGTTCGATTACCTAGTCGTGAACTTTAGTAGCACTCCTTACAAGGAAATGCACCTTTGTGATCCAACGAGCCTTGGTAGTTCGCTACTGCTCCGGACAAATTGGTTGACCGGCATGTGTCCTTCTTAGCTGCTGTGTCTGCCCCCTTTGGGGAAATGTCACGCGATGTAATGGAGTCCTTGTAGCTTGCTACGACTCATCTACATTCGCTGATGACCGACACCTGCTTTGTCGGGTCATGTATGTCTGTCCATGTGCGGTACTGCCACTTTGGTTTATGACTAGACATGTCGATCCGGGTTCTTTGACATTGGATTGCTAGTGACACTATCGCATACGTGAGTCAAAAGACGCAAACGGTCCCGGCTAAGGTAAGGCTGCAGCCGTGGAGTTAACCGTGCGTGAGACCACAAAGCAATGTGATGTGTTACAGGCTGGATTCCTATGGCTTAGCATCGGGGTCCCGACAGCGTTGGTATCAGAGCCTGACTGACTGTAGGATTACTAAGCCAAACTGGTCGAAGTTGAGTCTAGAATTTATTTAGTTATATATAAGGGAATTGTTTGTGGAAGGGAACGTAAGACTCTTGTTCTCTTCTCAAGATATTATATTCTGGTCATCCTCGTCTTTTCTGCGGGAATTAAGGACTAGGTTACTCATCTTCTCATAGGCTCATGTTTCTGATCGGTAGATTATAGGACTACGGGTCGAGAGATATTGGGTTTCTTTTATTCCTAGGAAGCAAGAAGTAAGTTTGATGATCAGAGAGTTGAACTAGATAGTTGAGTGGTTACGCTATTCCATTTTGGGTTGTCTCAAAATTTGTTTTGAGCATTTATAGCCGTTATGCTGCCCAATTTTGCATTCGGAGCTCTAATGCTTTTGCATTACTCTCTATTACAGATGCCTGGCCGTCCTTCTCGTCAGGTGGTATGTCTGACCAGGTGCATTGATGTACCGGGTCATACGGCCATGCTGGTCAGGGTGATGTCGGTGTGCGGTTACCGCTGGTACCCCGAGTACACAGTGGACGAACACTACCGAGACTTCAACCAGAGCCAGTACATCTGCACTGTTAGGGTATTTCCAGACTACCCTGGAGCGGAGAAGCCAATCCATTGGTCCTATGGGTTGGGGGTCACTGTTGACATGGAAGTACAGGATGCTGCCTACTCAATGCTGACCATTATGAGAGCAAGACATGCACTGCTGCAGAATTCAGAGTTCTGCTATGTTCCGGCCTCTCAGCCTGGTGAAGAGGGATACCTCAGTGGAGTCTATTTTGATTCTTCTATGGAGGATCCACTACTGCATTCCACTGTTGAGATGCTAGAGAATAGAGACAGGTATGCTCGTGCTCTCCGCATGGAGCTTTATGCTACCCGTGCCCGTCTGTGGACAGCTTTGACGCAGCTGGCACCGGTAGTCCAGACAGGGTATGGAGAGATGGAGATGCTGAACCCTGTTAGGACCCATCTTCCGGCCCACGTTGACTGGCCAGCTATAGGAGGAGTCTCACCTCTTCGGGGACCCCTCGTACCACCAGTCAGGGGACCAAGGCCACATCCGTGTCCTTATGGATCCCAGGGATCTCAGGCTAGAGTGTTCCCTGATCCGCAGGTTGAGCTTCCATGCCATGGAGGTAATCTCTATGAGATGTTCTATGCGGATGCCTGAGCTGTGAGCGGAAGGATAGTTTGGTAGTAGCCGTACGTTCACAGTCCTGCGTGACTTGTGAAGTATGTATGTAATGTGAAATGAATTCCGGAGGCCTAGATAAATAATGTATAGGAAGCTTGTAAGCCTCTGATGAGTAGTTCCATAATTTCAGTAGTTTGCTCTTCGAGTAAGTTTGTACTGAACTATGTAAGGGTGTGTATGAACCATGGTGTATATATAGCAGTTGCTTGTTACCATGCTGTTCGGATATTCATTTCCGCATTCCGTGTGTTCAGTACATTCTTAATCCATAGCTAGTATTGATATGATATTGGTCTAAGCTATGAGTTTGTTTGTCAGGATGGTGTTCACCAGGTTGAACCATGCCCCTGCTCATGAGCAAGGCGAGGGTAGTCAAGCGTTGCAGGAAGACCTGCCTCACCCGCCTTCTCTGGTGGAAGTGATGCTTGAGGCAGAGAGAAATAAAAGAGAGACCAACCGACTGTTAGACCGTATTGAGCAGAATACGACTCGACAGCCTAGGAATGCCGCAGTGTCCCTCAATGACTTTGTGAAGTTGAATCCTCCAAAGTTTCATCATGCCGTCGATCCCCTCGACGCTGATGACTGGCTGTGCAGCATCTCACGCAAGATTCGCTCTGCGAATGTGTCTGAGGCCGACAAGGTGACCTTTGCGGCGTATTTCCTGGAAGGACCCGCCAATCTCTGGTGGGAGAATTTTGAAGCTATGCGTCCTGCTGAACCAGTGGCCACATGGGCAGACTTCACTGCAGCTTTTCGTCTGCACCATATTCCAGAGGGCCTGATGGACAGAAAGAGAGAGGAGTTATGTGCCTTCACTCAGGGCAAGTTGTCTGTGGATGCCTATAGCCGCGAGTTCGGTAACCTCGCCCGCTATGCAACAGAGGAGGTGTCTACTGATGCCAAGAAGCAAGCAAGGTTTCGTAAGGGTCTGAGCCCTGAGCTCCGTCGTGATCTGCGCCTCCATGAGTGTGCAAGTTTTCAAGCCCTGGTCAACAAAGCGATCAGTGCCGAGACTGGTCATACTGACTGCGAGGCCACAAGGAAGCACTCCCATGACTTTGGCTCATCTTCTCGTTCCGCGTTTCCAAAACGCAGGCTGTGGGTTCCAAACAGTTCTCTGCCGCCAAGATACACTCCGAGGCCGTCCTACGTGGCGCCTCAGACGAATCAGGCCAACCCTCTAGCAAAAGCTTATGGTGGTTCAGCTAACAATGCTGCACCACGTGCCAACCAGGTGATATGCTACAAGTGTGGAGGACCAGGGCACTATTCCCGTGAGTGTCCTCAGAATGTGGGTGCCAAGCAACCCGGAAAGTCCGTCGGGCAAGCCAAGTCGGGAAAAGCTTTTTATGTGAAGCCAACTCCTGCACGTGGCCGTGTGAACTATGTGTCAGCAGAAGAAGCTGCAGAGGATCCCGACGTCATGCTGGGTACGCTTCTTGTTAATCATCACCCAGCGTCCATTCTCTTTGACACTGGGTCTTCTCATTCCTTCATTTCAGTTATGCACAGTTGCATAACATGTCTTTTTGTGATATGCCAATCCCATTGGTTGTCCAAACCCCTGGTAGTAAATGGCAAACCTCTAGGATAACCTATGACAATGAAATTCTAGTAGACAGACTAGTTTTTCTAGCCTCATTGATAGCATTGAAATCTTCGGATATTAATATCATCTTGGGCATGGACTGGATGTCAGCTCACTATGCCAAGATTGATACTCATTCTAGAAATGTCCAGCTTACCCATCCCTCGGGTGAGATAGTAAATGTCTCTACTCGAGTTGCCAAATGCCAACTCTATTCTCTAAATGCCAACCCTCTTCCGGAACTTGAAGACATTCCGGTAGTCCGTGACTTCCCAGATGTTTTTCCAGAGGAACTGCCAGGAATCCCACCTGACAGAGATGTAGAGTTTGTAATAGATCTTGTTCCGGGAACTGTCCCAATAGCCAGAAGACCTTATAAGATGGCACCCCTGGAGCTAGCCGAACTTAAGAAGCAATTAGATGAGGCTTTGAACAAAGGTTTCATTCGTCCTATCTCTTCTCCTTCGGCTTGCCCCGTCCTCTACGTCAAGAAGAAAGACGGAACGGATCGGATGGTTGTAGATTACCGACCAGTTAATCTGGTCACCATAAAGAACAAGTATCCGCTCCCTAGGATCAACGATCTGTACGATCAGCTCGCTGGATCCTCAGTCTTCTCCAAAATGGATTTGAGGTTGTGATACCATCAAATCAAGATTAAGAACGGGGACATTCCAAAAACGGCTTTTGTTACTCGTTATGGCCAATATGAGTACACCGTTATGTCCTTCGGTTTAACCAATGCCCCAGCCACCTTCTCTCGTCTGATGAATTCAATCTTCATGGAGTATTTGGATAAATTCGTCGTAGTATACCTTGATGATATTCTCATCTACTCGAAGAATGAACAAGAACATGTCGAGCATCTAAGGCTGGTATTGATGAAACTTCGAGAGCATCGCCTTTATGCCAAATTTTCAAAATGTGAATTCTGGTTACCAGAAGTGACCTATCTAGGCCACGTAATCTCTGGTAAGGGTATTGCTGTCAATCCCGAGAGAGTTCAAGCTGTCCTTGATTGGACTCAACCTGAATTGGTTAAGCAAGTTAGGAGTTTTCTTGGTCTAGCGAGCTATTGTCGCCGCTTTGTCGAGAATTTCTCCAAGGTTGCAAAGCCTCTAACTGAACTCCTCAAGAAAGATAAAAAGTTCGAGTGGACACCACAGTGTGAGCATAGTTTTCAGGACCTGAAAAGACGCCTGACTTCCGCACCTGTGTTGCTACCACCAGATTTCTCTAAGGACTTCGTTATCTACTGCGACGCCTCGCGACAAGGATTAGGTTGCATCCTCATGCAAGATCGTCATGTGATCGCATACGCATCTCGACAGTTGCGTCCACATGAGGATAATTATCCCACACATGACCTTGAGCTTGCAGCTGTGGTCCATGCACTAAAAACCTGGCGACATTACCTTCTGGGTAATCATTGCGAAATTTTCACTGATCACCAAAGTCTGAAGTATATCTTCACCCAGCCGGATTTGAATCTCAGGCAAAGACGGTGGGTTGAGTTGATCTCGGATTACGACTTAGGGATAACTTACACCCCGGGGAAGGCCAATGTTATGGCCGATGCGCTAAGTCGTAAATCTTATTGTAACAATTTGATGCTACAACAAGGTCAACCACATCTCCATGAGGACTTTCGGAAGTTGAATCTTCATATTGTTTCTCAAGGATTCTTTTCTACCCTGGTGGCGAAGCCTACACTTAAGGATCAAATTATAGCTGGCAAAAGCGTGACAAGGGTATATCATGGATCAAGGAGAATATTTTTAGCGGAAACGCTAAAGAATTTTCCATGAACGATCAAGGTGTTGTGTTCTTCCAGAATCGTTTAGTGGTTCCTAAGAATCCACATCTAAGGCAGTTAATCCTTAAGGAGGCTCATGATTCTCCTCTCACCATTCATCCCGGTAGTACTAAGATGTATCAGGACCTACGCCAGAGGTTCTGGTGGACTCGGATGAAGAGAGAAATTGCTGAGTTCGTTGCTAACTGCGACGTTTGTCGTCGATTTAAGGCAGAACATCAAAGGCCTGCTGGCACCCTTCAACCTCTAGCTATTCCTGAATGGAAATGGGATAAAGTTAGCATGGATTTTATTACCGGATTTCCCTAGACCAAGAAAGGGAATAATGCTATCTTTGTGGTCATTGACCGTCTTTCCAAAGTGGCTCATTTTCTTCCCGTTCGTGAGAGTATAACAGCTAGCCAGCTAGCAGAGTTATATATCTCTCGAATAGTGTCTCTTCATGGTGTTCCCCTGGAGATTAACTCAGACCGTGGAAGTATCTTTACTTCTCGCTTCTGGGAAAGTTTTCAGAATGCCATGGGGACTCACCTATCTTTTAGCACTGCTTTCCATCCCCAATCAAGTCGTCAAGTAGAAAGAGTGAATCAAATCCTAGAAGATATGCTCCGAGCTTGTGTTATATCGTTCGGGAAGAATTGGGAGAAGTGTCTTCCATTCGCTGAATTCCCTTATAACAATAGTTACCAATCAAGCTTGGGCAAAGCCCCTTTTGAAGTTCTCTATGGACGAAGATGTCGAACACCTCTAAATTGGTCAGAAACCGGAGAGAGGCAACTCTTTGGCCCGAATATGATCCAGGATGCAGAAGAGCAGGTTCGCATTATTCGTGAAAAGTTGAAAACAGCCCAGTCTGGTCAAAGGAGCCAATATGATCGTCGTCATAAGGCTGTGACCTTTGACGTTGATGAGAAGGCTTACCTTCGGGTTACACCTTTTAAGGGTACCCCTCGATTCGGTATCAAGGGAAAATTGGCTCCTCATTACATTGGTCCTTTTCGCATTCTTTCCAAACGAGGAGAAGTTTCCTACCAGTTGGAACTTCCTCCGCATCTTTCCAAGGTTCATGATGTTTTCCACGTCTCGCAACTCAGGCGTTGCTTTTTGGATCCTATCCGTGAAGTGGACCACGAAACGCTTGATCTCCAAGATAACCTGTCATACCGAGAATACCCCGTGCGTATTCTTGATCAAGCTGAGCGTACCACTCGACGTCGAAACCTCAAGTTTCTTAAAGTTCAATGGACAAATCATTCTGAAAAGGAGGCAACTTGGGAAAGAGAGGATCGTCTCCGACTTGAGTATCCTGCGTTATTCCCGACGACTTCTAAATCTCGGGACGAGATTCTTTTGAGTGGGGGTGAGTTGTCACTTCCCTGACACTTTAAGCAAGTTAGTCTTGTGCTCATGTCTTCTTTGCATTTGCATCTATGAATTTTTCAACAAGAACAATAAAGTGGCAAAGGAAAAACTCAAAACCCTAGCCACTACTTTAAATAAAGAAAATCTCAAACTAGTTGAAATCAATGAACCCAAAATGGCCTCAAGAAATGTTCAAACTTTCTGATAAATCATGAAAGTAAATGAGCATTGGAGAAAACTATTTTCTTGACACTTTAAGCATTTTAAATTAATGCAAAAAGCCACTGGTTTCAAATTTTAAATTTGAAATCAGAAACTATAAGTTTTCAAAAATGTTGAAAACTTTGGAAATGGTTGGGAATATTTTAACAATATTTCAGGAGGTCTAAAATATTTTTTAATTTTTGTTTTGGAGATGAAATAAATAGCAAAACAATAGTTAGCAAAACAGAAAAACAAAAACAAAAAAAAATGGGAAACTCTTACCTGTCGCCTAGCCTGGCCCGGCCCATCTCCCTGGCTCGTCCCCTCCCTCGCGCCAGTAGGAGCACGAGGTGGCCGCCGCCTCCTCCGGCACGGCCACGCACCTGTGCGCCTGCCTGGCCGCCGCCTCGCGCTGGCAAGGCCGGGGATAAGCTCCCCGAGGCCTCCTCTATCCATTCCCAGCGCTAACTCTCTCCCTCCTCTCGGATCTTTCCCTCCTTCTTGCTGCCGCCATTGGATCCGAGCTCGAGCTCGAGCCGGAGCACCTCTAGCCATGGGAACCCTCCTCCGAGTAGTCTGTTAGCTCCGCCTCGTCGCCCTGGTCATCTCTGCAGAAGCCGAAGCTTCCCCGAGCTCTGCATCGCCCCCAACGCCATCGTCTTCCACCTCCGGCCGCCGGACCTCTCCCGTCGATTCGCTCCCTCCGGCGCATCCCCGAGCCCCTCAACAACACCATCGGAACCACCGTGAGCTCGTCGTCGTTTCCCCTCTCGCCCCACGCTCTCCCGTGCATCGTAGCCTCGTTCCCCACCAAGGCCGAGAGCTTCTCGCTGCCGGTCATGTCGTCGACGTCGTTGTGGTGTTTGATCCACGCGCTCGAGCTAGGGTTCGAGCTCCTGGAGCCTCCAGGAGCGTGATGAGCCCTCCAGCTGCCCTCCCCGTGCCCTAGAGCCATCGCTCGTAGAAGGCCGAGCTTCGGCCGCCGCTCTGGCTCGTCGCCGGCGCCTCTCCCGGCGACCCTAGCCTCCCCTGATGCCCCTACCAGATCGTCCACTTCACCAGCGTTCCGTAGCTGCAAACCGCGTTCAAATTGGTGCTGTGCAGCGCCGATTAGGTCGTCTCCGGCGAGCCCTCCGCCGCGGGCTTGGTCGCCGGCGACCACCCTCCGGTGGGCGTTGACGTGGCCGACCATTAGGGCGTAATTGCCCTCCCCTCAGTCGCTGCGAGAGGGCCCCACGCTTGGTCAAACCCCAATTAGGGGCTGGTCAGCGCGGGATTAGTCCCAGAGAGGCTGACCAGTGGGGCCCCCCTGTCAGGTTTGACCTGAACAGGTCGGCTGACCTGCTGACGTCAGCCTGATGCAATAAATAGAATTTCCAGTATAGAAATAATTCCAGTAAATTGCTAAAACTTTTAAAAATCATAGAAATTAATCTGTAACTCCAATGAAAATAATTTATATATGAAAAAGTATCAGAAAAATTCAAGGATTCTGATTATGCTATTTTCAACCATGTTTGAAAAAGTTACAGAACCCTAAAATGTGGAATAAGGAATAATTCAATTCTTATAATTACTTTTAAATGGAATTTGGAAAAATATTCAAATTTCATTATGAATGCAATGATCACACACTATCCTAGTTACAAATCAGTACCATAACATGACATCTCATGCAAGCTAACATCAAGTTGATCTGAGCATCAGGTCGAATCAATTAAATCGGTAACCATGAATACCCCGTTTGAAGTGATACCAAATATGATTCAAATCAACTCTAAACCTAATACATCTTGATTATAATAACTTATCACCTTGCATTCTCATGCCATGCTCATGCATCATTTTGATTGCATGTGATTGTTATTGAATGTTGCCATTTATTTCGGTAGGCTCCGCAACCCCGGATTCCACCGAATATCCGTCTGACGGATATCGTTCCTCCTCTGAGCAACAAGCAAGCAACCCTTTTGTTCATCCCGATAATTCCCATGTTCTTGTTCCTGCACTTATTTATTGCATTAGGATCAAATGCTTCAACTGCTTTTCCCACGATAGTTGAACCCACTTCATTTGCATGACCTAACCTTGTCACAGTAAATAGCCGAACCTTGCAACCTAGCATACCTGGTAGTTGCTTGAGCTATGATGTGCCTTATCCTACTATGCATGCTATGCTTAGAGTTGTGGATGGTCTGTCATCTCGGAGATGAACAGAATTGTGGAATGTGTTTGGTGAGCAAAGGTTGTGTGTTGAACTTGATTTGGTAAAGGTACCGGTGAAAGGCTGTGTAGGAGTACATGGCGGGTTGTTTCATTGGAACCGTCCTTAGGAACTGAGTTCCGTGTATGTAATCCAAGACTAGATACTACCACATGCTGGGCCCTGAAATATGACCCCGCTCGGCCTATTAATCGCGTAGTACTCGGTCCAGGAGTTGCAAGTAGTTTCTGGTGTTTATAGTAATGCTGGAGGCCGTGCACGGTGCTGACCTGAGAGGTGGGCCGTGATGCGGTAGGCGGTGGCACGGTGTACCAAGTGGCACCCGGATGGTGGGCTTGGGAACCCTGCGCACATCGTTTGAGGCCGTGGCGGAAACCTCGGCCGGACTTCCGTACGGGTTACTCTCAGATAGGCGATAAACCTGGACTAGGTACTAGTGTGGTTAACGGTCGTGTCCGACTCCCTCGCTGGGCTTCCGCTTGCAGGTTGCCGAGGTGCATGACGTGCACATGGCGATAAGTGGAGAGAGCGTGTGTGACGAAGTACACCCCTGCAGGGTTATGATCTATTCGAATAGCCGCGTCCGCGGATATGGACTACTTGGAGACATATGTTGTTCATAGATAACTTCAATGGCTACTCATAAAATTGCCAAGATAAGCGTGAGTGTCGTGGACGGCATTTCTGAACAGAGACGGAATGATTCCACGATAGAGTATTGTTGTGGTGTTAGTGGACTCGTGTGCGAGAAATCAAGTTGTCAAAATTATTTAAAAATGCAAGTTGTCTAGCCACGAGTCAAATGCTGGCTTTCCGCATGAAACCCCACAACACCTTTTGATACCTTGCATGAGTAGTTAGTCATCCTAAAGTCTTGCTAAGTACCTTCGTACTCATGTTTGCTTAATAAATGTTGCAGAGGTTGCTAATGACCCTAATGGAGGGTTCTTCGTAGACATCGACGACGACGAGTAGCTGGTGTCCCAGCTACGATCTGGCCCTACGTCGGCTCTGTAGCATAGTCAGGCCATGTGCCTTCTAGTTGCCCTGTTTGTACCCAGACAGTTTATAACTCTTCTGCTGGCTTGTAATTGAATGACTGCTATCATGGGTCGTGAGACCCTTGATGTGTAATATTATGTGTGTGGCTCTTCCGAGCCTCTTAAATAAAGATTGTATGTTTATGGTTATGTTGTGATGCCATCGATGTATCTATACATATCGGTATGCCATGCGTACGTGTGTCGTACTTGATATGTATGGGGTTTGATTACCTAGTCGTGAACTTTAGTAGCACTCCTTACAAGGAAATGCCCCTTTGTGATCCAACGAGCCTTGGTAGTTCGCTACTGCTCCGGACACATTGGTTGACCGGCATGTGTCCTTCTTAGCTGCTGTGTCTGTCCCCTTTGGGGAAATGTCACGCAATTTAATGGGGTCCTTGTAGCTTGCTACGACTCGTCTATATTCGCTGATGACCGACACCTGCTTTGTTGGGTCATGTATGCCTGTCCTTGTGCGGTACTGCCACTTTGGTTTATGACTAGACATGTCGATCCGGGTTCTTTGACATTGGATTGCTAGCGACACTATCGCATACGTGAGTCAAAAGACGCAAACGGTCCCGGCTAAGGTAAGGCTGCAGCCATGGAGTTAACCGTGCGTGAGACCACAAAGCAATGCGATGTGTTACAGGCTGGATTCCTATGGCTTAGGATTGGGGTCCCGACATGTGATATGGACAAATACATGATGTGATATATTGGATGTATGAGATGATCATGTTGTAATAGTTAATATCGACTTGCACGTCGATGCTACAGCAACCGAGAGGGGCCATAGGGTTGTCTTTAAACAATCGTTTGTGTTTGCAAATGCGTTTACTATATTGCTAGGTTGTAGCTTTAGTAGTAATAGCATAGATAGCACGACAACCTCGATGGCGACACGATGATGGAGATCATGGTGTGGCGCCAGTGACGATGAAGATCATGCCGGTGCTTTGGTGATGGAGATCAAGAAGCACAAGATCATGGCCATATCATGTCACTTATGAATTGCATGTGATGTTAATCCTTTTATGCACCTTATCTTTCTTAGAACGACGGTAACATTATAAGGTGATCCCTCACTAAATTGTGTTCTCCCCGACTGTGCACCGTTGCGACACTTCGTCGTTTCGTGACACCACGTGATGATCGGGTGTGATAGACTCAACGTTCACATACAACTGGTGCAAAACAGTTGCACACATGGAACACTCGGGTTAAACTTGACTATCCTAGCATGTGCATACATGGCCTCGGAACACGAGAGACCGAAAGGTCAAGCATGAATCGTATAGTTGATATGATTAGCATAGAGATGTTTACCACTGAAGCTACGCTCAACTCACGTGATGATCGGATTTGAGTTAGTGAATTTGGATCATGCCACACTCAAGTAACTAGAGGGATTTCTATTTGAGTGGGAGTTTATTAGTAATTTGATTAGTTAAACTTTAATTATCTTGAACATAGTTTAAGTCCTCTTTGCAATATTTTATGTTGTAGACCAATGGCTCACGCAGTAGTGACCCGGAATTTCAATACATTCCTAGAGAAAGCTAAGATGAAAGATAATGGTAGCAACTTTATAGACTGGGCTCGTAATCTTAGGCTCATCCTACAAGCTGGGAAAAAGAATTATGTCCTTGATGGTGCGCTAGGAGATGAACTACCCGCTACGTCTGACCAAGATGTTTTGAACGCTTGGCAATCACGTAAGGAGGACTACTCAGTAGTTCAATGTGCAGTCTTGTATGGCTTGGAACCGGGACTTCAATGACGCTTTGAATGTCATGGAGCATATGAGATGTTCCGAGAGTTGAAGTTTATCTTTCAGAAGAACGCCCGGACCGAGAGGTATGAGACCTCCGATAAATTCTATGATTGCAAGATGGAGGATAATTTGTTTGTCAGTGAACATGTACTCAAAATGTCAGGGTACTGAAAATGTCTAGCTGAGCTGGGGATTGAACTCCCACAAGAGGCCATCACTGACAGAATTCTTCAAATACTGCCACCTAGCTACAAGAGCTTTGTGTTGAACTATAACATGCAAGGGATGAACAAGTCACCCGGCGAGTTATTCGCGATGCTGAAAGTCGCAGAGTGAGAACTCCGGAAAGAGCATCAAGTGTTGATGGTCAATAAGACCACTGGCTCAAGATAAACGGCAAAAGCAAGAAGGGTAACTCCAAGAAGAGCAGCAAGACTGTTGCCAATCCGACAAACAAACCCAAGGCTGGACCTAAGCCGGAAACAGAGTGCTATTATTGCAAGGGGATGGGTCACTAGAAGCGCAACTGCCCCAAGTATTTGGATGATAAGAAGGCGGCCAACGCCAAACCAGGTATACATGTGATATACATGATATTGATGTGTACCTAACCAACTCTGGTAGTAGTGCCTGGGTATTTGATACCGGTTCTGTTTCTCATATTTGCAACTCGAAGCAGGGACTGCGGAATAAATGAAGGCTGACGAAGGATGAAGTGACGATGCGAGTGGGAAATGGTTCCAAGGTTGATGCAGTCGCCGTCGGCACAGTCTCACTTCCGTTACCATCACGATTAGTTATGAACTTAAATAATTGTTATTTAGTGTATGTGTTAAGCATGAACATTATATCTGGATCTTATTTATTGCGATACAATTACTCATTTAAGTCATAGAATAATGGTTGTTCTATTTTTATGAGTAATATCTTTTATGGTCATGCACCCAATGTGAGGGGTTTGTTCATATTGAATCTTGATTGTGATGACACACATATACAAAACATTGAGACCAAAAGATGTAGAGTTCACAATGATAGCGCCACGTTTTTGTGGCACTGCCGCTTAGGTCATATTGGTGTAAAGCGCATGAAGTAACTCCATACCGATGGGCTTTTGGAGTCACTTGATTTTGAATCACTTGACACGTGCGAACCATGCCTCATGGACAAGATGACTAAGACTCCGTTCCCCGGAACAATGGAGCGTGCAAGTAACTTGTTGGAGATCATACATACTGATGTGTGCGGTCCAAATGAGTGTGGATGCGCGCGGCAGATATCGTTATTTTCTCACCTTCATTAATGATTTGAGTAGGTATGGATATATCTACTTGATGAAACACAAGTTTGAAACGTTTGAAAAGTTCAAGCAATTTCAGAGTGAAGTTGAAAATCATCGTAACAAGAAGATCAAGTTCCTACGATCTGATCGAGGGGTTGAATATCTGAGTTTCGAGTTTGGTGCTCACTTAAGACAATGTGGAATCGTTTCATAGTTGACACCGCCTGGAACACCACAGCGTAATGGTGTGTCCGAACGTCATAATCGTACTTTGTTAGATATGGTGCGATCTATGATGTCTCTTACCGATTTTCCGTTATTGTTTTGGGGTTATGCATTAGAGACAGCTGCATTCACTTTAAATAGGGCACCGGCAAAATCCGTTGAGACGACGCCATATGAGCTATGGTATGGCAAGAGGCCAAAGTTATCGTTTCTTAAAGTTTGGGGATGCGATGCTTATGTCAAAAAGCTTTATCCTCAAAAGCTGGAACCCAAAGCGAAAAAGTGCGTCTTCATTGGTTTCCCAAAAGAGACAGTTGGTTACACCTTCTATCTCAGATCCGAGGGCAAAGTGTTTGTTGCTAAGAATGGAGCTTTTCTTAAGGAGTTTCTCTCGAAAGAATTTAGTGGGAGGAAGATAGAACTTGATAAGGTTGTAGAACCTATGCTCCCTCTAGATGGTGTCGCGGGGCAGAGGGAAACCACTGTCGAGGCAACACCGGTTGAGGAGGAAGCTAATAATGATGATCATGAAGCTTCAGATCAAGTTACTATCGGACCTGGCAGGTCGACAAGATCACGTACTGCTCCTGAGTGGTACGGTAATCCTGTCTTATCTATCATGTTGTTAGACAACAATGAGCCTGCAAATTATGAAGAAGCAGTGGTGGGCCCGGATTCCAACAAATGGCTGGAGGCCATGAAGTCCGAGATAGGATCTATGTATGAAAACAAAGTCTGGCCTTTGGCAGTATTACTTGAAGGTCGCAAGGATATTCAGAAAAAATGGATCTTTAAGAAGAAGACGGATGCGGAAGGTAATGTGACCATTTATAAAGCTCGACTTGTGGCAAAGGGTTTTTCACAAGTTCAAGGAGTTGACTATAATTAGACGTTCTCACCCGTAGCGATGCTTAAGTCCGTCCGAATCATGTAAGCAATAGCTGCATTTTTCAATTATGAAATCTGGCAGATGGATGTCAAAAGGGTGTTCCTTAATGGTTTTCTTAAGGAAGAGTTGTATATGATGCAACCCGAAGGTTTTGTCGATCCAAAGAATGTTAACAAAGTATGCAAGCTCCAGCGATCCACTTATGGACTGGTGCACGCATCTTGGAGTTGGAATAAGCGCTTTGATTAGGTGATCAAAGCATTTGGGTTTATACAAGTTGTTGGAGAATCTTGTATTTACAAGAAAGTGAGTGGGAGCTCTGTGGCGTTTCTAATATTATATGTGGATGACATATTGCTGATTGGAAACGATGTGGAATTTTTAGAGAGTGTAAAGGATTACTTGAACAAATGTTTTTCAATGAAAGACCTAGCAGAAGTTGCTTACATATTAGGCATTAAGATCTATAGGGATAGATCGAGGCGCCTAATAGGACTTTCAAAAAGCACATACCTTGATAAAGTTTCAAAGAACTTCAAAATGGAGCAGTCCAAGAAGGGGTTCTTGCTGGTATTACAAGGTATAAAGTTCAGTAAGTCTCAGTGTCTAGTAACTGCGGAAGATAGAGAAAAGATGAGTACTGTCCCCTATGCTTCAGCCATAGGGTCTATCATGTATGCAATGTTGTGCATAAGACCGGACGTCAGCCTGGCCATAAGTATGGCAGGTAGGTTTCAAAGTAAACCAGGAGTGGATCACTGGACGGCGGTCAAGAATATTCTGAAGTACCTGAAAAGGACTAAGGAATTGTTTCTCGTTTATGGAGGCGACAAAGATCTCGTCATAAAAGGTTACGTCGATGCAAGCTTTGGCACTGATCCGGATGACTCTAAGTCCCAAACCAGATACGTATTTATTCTTAATGGGGGTGCGGTAAGCTGGTGCAGTTCCAAGCAAAGCGTTGTAGCAGATTCTACATGTGAAGCGGAGTACATGGCTGCCTCAGAGGCAGCTAAGGAGGGTGTCTGGATGAAGCAGTTCATGACGGATCTTGGAGTTGTGCCGAGCACACAAAATCCAATAACTTTGTTCGGTGACAACACTGGTGCCATTGCTCTAGCAAAGGAACAAAGGTTTCATAAGAAGACGAGACACATCAAACGACGCTTCAACCTCATCCGCGACTAGGTCGAAGGAGATGACGTAAATATTTGCAAAGTGCACACGGATCTGAATGTTGCAGATCCGCTGACTAAACCTCTTCCACGAGCAAAGCATGATCAACACCAGAACTGTATGGGTGTTAGATTCATTCCAATGTAAATCGCATAGCAATGTGAGACTAGATTTATGACATAGTGCAAGTGGGAGACTGTTGGAAATATGCCCTAGAGGCAATGATAAAATAGTTATTACTATATTTCCTGTTTCAAGATAATCGTTTATTATCCATGCTATAATTGTATTGAATGAAAGCATAGATACATGTGTGGATATATAGACAAAACAATGTCCCTAGTAAGCCCCTGGTTGACAAGCCAGTTGATCAAGGGATGGTTAAGGTTTTGTGACCATATGCTAGTGTTGTCACTTGATGACTGGATAACATCATTAGGAGAATGATGTGATGGACAAGACCCAAATTATAAACGTAGCATGTGATTGTGTCATTTTGTTGCTATTGTTTTCTACGTGTCAAGTATTCATTCCTATGACCATGAGATCATGTAACTCACTGACACTAGAGGAATACCTTGTGTATATCGAACGTCGCAACATTACTGGGTGACTATAAAGGTGCTCTACAGGTATCTACGAAGGTGTCCCTTGAGTTAGCATGGATCATGACTGGGATTTGTCACTCCGTGTGACGGAGAGGTATATCGAGGCCCACTCGGTAATACAACATCACATATAAGCCTTGCAAGCAATGTGACTAAAGTGTTAGTCACGGGATCTTGTATTACGGAACGAGTAAAGAGACTTGCCGGTAACGAGATTGAAATAGGTATGGGATACCGACGATCAAATCTCGGGCAAGTAACATACCGAAGGACAATGGGAATGGTATGCGGGATTATATGAATCCTTGGCACAGAGGTTCAACCGATAAGATCTTTGTAGAATATGTAGGATCCAATATGGACATCCAGGTCCCGCTATTGGATATTGGCCGGGGAGTGTGTCAGGTCATGTCTGCATAGTTCTCGAACGGGCAGCGTCTGCACACTTAAGGTTCGGTCACATTTCGGTATAGTTGAGTTATAGGTGTTGGTGACCGGAGGTTGTTGGTTACTGGTAGACAAAGGGAATTGCATACGAGATTGATTGAATCCTTCACATCGTGATTCATCCGATGAGATCATCGAGGAACATGCGGGAACCAACATGGATATCCAGACCCTCCTATTGGTTATTGACCGGAGAGGTGTCTCGGTCATGTCTGCATGTCTCCTGAATCTGTAGGGTCAACACACTTAAATTTCGGTGCCGCTAGGGTTATAGGGAAATAGTGTACGTGGTTACCGAAGGTTGTTTGGGGTCCCGGATGAGATCCCGGACATCACGAGGGGCTCCAGAATGGTTCAGAGGTAAAGATTGATATATAGGAAGTGTGGATTTGGACACCGGAATTGTTTTGGACAACACCGGTAATGTACCGGGACCACTGGAAGGGTTTCGGGGGTCCACCGGCAAGGGGCACCAATCCCAAAAGGGTACTTGGGCCAAACGGTGGAAGGGAACCAGCCCAAAGTGGGCTGGTGTGCCTCCCTCTCGCAGCCTAAGGCGCACAAGGGTGGGGAGGGCAAACCCTAGGCGTGGGAGGGCACCCTTTGGCCTCCGGCCCTTGCCCTAGATGGGGCTGCTGCACCCCTTAGGGTGGGAAACCCTAAGGTTGGGCACCTCCTCCCTCTCCTCCTATATATAGTGGAGGGTTTTGGCCTTTTGGAGACACACAATTCATCTCTCCACGGCGCAGCCATACCCCTCCTCCTCCTCGCCCTCCGCATAGCTTGGCGAAGCCCTGCCGAAGTACCACGTAGCTCCATCGTCACCACGTCATCGTGCTGTCGGAGCTCTCCTTCAACCTCTCCTCCATCCTTGCTGGATCAAGGTGTTGGAGACGTCACCGGGCTGCACGTGTGTTGAACGCGGAGGCGCCGACGTTCGGCGCAAAGATCGAAATCCACCGCGATCTGAATCACGGCGAGTACGACTCCATCAACCGCGTTCTAGCAACGCTTCCGCTTAGCGGTCTTCAAAGGTATGAGGATGCTCTACAACCTATCTGGTTACTGGTTTCTCCATAGATAGATGCTTGCAAGGCGTAGGAAAATTTTGAAATTACTACGGTCCCCAACATTGCATGCCCCCTCCCCCAAATAGGGATGGTAGGTGCTTCCAGCCACAATGGTATAAGGACATTAATTGGTTGGAATATAGTGTAACAAAGCATAAGGCCTATTGCTTCTATTGTTATCCTTTTAAGCATGACCGAATGGATGATAAATTTGGGCATGATGTTTTCTCCAAATTGGGTTGTTGCACGACTGTGAGGGCAAGGGTATGATGGGGTATCTAATATGCGAGGGTAATTCAATGGCCTGCAGAAGTTAATTCGAGATGAGAACCCATGCATTTTCTATATCCATTGCTTTGCCCACCAATTGCACTTGGTAGTTGCTGTTTCGAGATGCTGCAAGGGTGTTGAGGCTTTTTTTTGAACATGTTACCATGATTGCTAATATTATTACTTCATCTTGCAAGAGGAAGGATAAATTGCTAAACAAGCAAAAAACAAGTTCTTTTGGATAAGATTGAGAGAGGTGAGATGCCCACGGGAAGAGGGAGAAATGAAGAAACATCCTTGGTCAGACCTGGAGATACAAGATGGGGCTCTCGTTACACAACCTTATCTTGCACTGAATCAATGTGGGATGCAGTCATAGAAGTTCTAGGCATTGTGGAGGATGATGTGCGTGTTCCATGTAGGGCAGGAGGTTTGGTTAATCAAATGGGTACTTTTAGCTTGATGCTAAAAATCCTTCGTATGACAAATGATTTATTTCTTCTATTGCAAAAGAAGGATCAAAATGTTGTTCAGGCATGTGATATTGTGATGGATCTTGTTATATGTAGACACCTTCTATGATATATTTCATTCATGTAAACAAACATGCGCCTAAAACTGTAATTATCTCATTTCAGGCAATTCCATTGGTTACACATGTGAAAATATGTTTGATCGAGTGGAGAAATGATGGTTGGGTGCCACTCTTCGAAGATGTCAAAGCCTTTTGCACCAAAAATGACATTCCAATACCAAAAATGGATGACATCTTTACAAAGTGGGGAAAGTCAAGAAAAGGTGAACGAAAGAATGTTACACCTGATCATTTTTTCGGTGTGGACACCTTCTATGCTCCTATAGACTCCATCACCATAGAGTTTGATCATCGTTTTAATGAGGTATCTTCAGAGCTGCTCCAGAACTTCTCTTGTCTTGACCCAAGAAATTCTTTTTCTAGGTTCAATGTGAATAAGCTTGCTAGACTCACAGAGATTTATCATGAGGTTTTCTCAGATTATGAACGTGAACATGTAGTTAATAATCTTGAGCTATTCATTATCCATATGAGAAGAACTGAAGATTTAGAGCTTGTCATGATATTGCAAGCCTAGCCAAAAGGATGGCTAGACTTGAAAGGCATGTCATGTTTCATGTTGTTTATTGCCTCATTGAGTTGACATTGCTACTACGAGTAGCGATGACAACAGTTGAAAGAGCCTTCTTATCCATGAAAATCATCAAGACTGAGTTGCGCAATAAGATATCTGATGGCTGGCTTAATGAATTGATGGTGTGTTACTTTGAGCAAGGAATCTTCAAAAGTATTTATCTTCGTAAAATTAAGGAAGATTTTCGTAAGGAGGGTAGGGTACTGCCTTTGCCAGGGCCTTCTAGACGTCATTAAAAGCTTCATTACCGGTATGTTTTAGGTTTTTTTAATTAAAACATGTCTAAACTTTTATTATATTTGGTTATTCGTTTGTAGTGTGCATTGTTAATGTGTATTGAATCTTTTGATTCACATAAAAAAACATAGTGAGACTTCGCCCCACCTTAAAAAAATCGTGGTCCGCCTCTAGGATGGCTGGTGAATACTCATGGATCCATGGGGTGACTAACATAGCACGCCTCAAGCCCTGTGATCCACCAGATCGAGTGTCCATTTCGGACCGGTGACTATGAAAGAGGATGACTCCAACGACAATGGCAGTGCCGCCTATGATGATGTTCTGCGGTAAACCTAGATGCTGGTGGGGGAGACAACGGGGCTCTCTTTGTGAACGACACCCACCCAAAGCAGGTTGATGGGGATTCTATGAACCATGCGGCGGCGAAAGCACTAGCTACCATTGTCGCTGAGCACTGGAGTGCTAACATGACAAGTATCTTACAACATCAATTTCAGCAAGAAGATGGAGCAAATAACTTGTGTGTGTGTGGTGGATACGAGTGGATACGCTATTAGAATTACGTTTTGTCTCGAGTTTCAATTCTTCGCCGAGTGTATACTTTCAGACACTCAAATTTTTGTTCGTGTTTGATTTAAGCTTAAACTCAGCAGTAATTTGTAATTTTGTAGAGAAGTGTTGTTTGCTAGATTCTCACGAAAAACCACTAGGTGAACAAAAAAAATTCGGCGAACAAAATAGTTCAGCCAATTGCCGACAGAAACAACTCGATAAACACTGACATATGGGCCATGCCTGGCAGCAATGGACGGAGCCGTGACCGCGGCTATCATTTGCCGGCAAACATTTTCCGATTTTTATTTTCTTAATTGAAATGTCAAAAGTCGTATATTTGCTTGGGTAGCTCGTGTGCCTTGGGTAGCAGCTAGGGCTCCGGCTTCGGCGGAAGCTCGCCTGTAGGAAGAGGCGGCAAAACCGGCTTTGGTGGGATCTCACCTATTGGCAGCGGTGGCAGATCCGGCTTCGGTGGCTCCTCACCATTGGGCACGGGTGACAGCTCTGGCTTCGGCTCCACGTCAGGTTTAGGCAGCGGCTGCAGCTCCGGCCTTGGCAGCTCCTCAGGTGTAGGCAGCGGCGGCAGCTCCGGCACCGGCAGTGCGGGCAACAACGGCTTTGGCAACATGTCCGGTGTGGGCAACGGTGGAAGCTCCGGCTTTGGCAACACGTCCGCTGTTGGCAACGGCGGCAGCTCTGGCTTTGGCAGCACCTCCGGTGCGAGCAGCGGCGGCAGCAGGTCCGGCCTGGGCAGAGGTGCCGTGAGGTCAGGCGGCACGAGCGGGTACTCCGCGTCCTCCAGGTGCCGCGCGGCGTTGCCGACGCCGCTGCGGGAGAGCACCAGCACGCCGAGGAGGAGGACCACAAGAGAGGATGACATGACAGCGATCCTGGAAGTCATCGCTGGCTCCACTGACTGAACTAGTAGTAGTAACTAAGAACAATGTCGGCTCTCTTTGCTGGGGTGAAGACTGAAGAGGCAGGTGTATTTATAGCAGGGATTTCATCGGACGGAGCCGATCGATGGCGTGGCGACGCGTTACACCCAATTCACTGCGTGCGTTGGGTACTTGGGTGGCAGAAGATGAATCGCCTGCGTAAGTGCGTTGCGTTTCTTCTTGGCACTTTTTTTTTAAAGCCATCACGGTGCACTTTATTACAGCCAGGATAATAAATCTTAGCTGAGAAATAAATTGGTCTTTTTTTGTTGTGCAGAGTAAATCGAAGTCGTTCACATACAAGAACGTACACTCATTCCTATAAATACATGCATGCACACGTTACCCTTATGAGCACCTTCAAAAGACTAAACCAACACATCATCTTAAAATTAACGAAGTTGCCAGTAAGGGCTTCTTTGTCGACAGAAACGTATGCAAACACCAACGTTAAGTCTATGACTTAAACTCTGATGAACAAGAGATACCAGAGTCCTCCTAACCATCTAACCACGGATTGACTCGCAGAAATAGATTGGTCTTGGTCACAACCCTCTGCGTTCGATTTGTACTGTTTTTTCTCTTTACCTGAACGGGTCATACAGCAACGTGCGTGCAACCTATTGTCTCACTCGTCTTGTCTCACTCGTCGGCCCATTTGTCCACGTTCACAGTTACGCACCAGTATCTATCACAGTCCAGATTCCTACAAAATTATACAGTCCACACTCATGCCTTTTTGTCAGCTTTTTTTAGTGTTTGCATGAGGCTGCTATACATCACGTCGGGTTAATATACGAAAAGCGATCCTTCAATTCTCCATTCCCATCACTCATCTTTCTTGCTTTCTGGCTATGTTTTCTTTTTTGTTGTTATTGTATTTGGTTTCCTTTTCATTTCTTTTTCTTTTTACCATATTTTAAATTATTTCTTTTTTGCATTCTTATATGTAAATGTAATCACTTCATGATTAATTCTATTTGGATGATATTTAGTTAATTTTAATTGTACTAGTACATACATCTTTTTTCTTCATTTTATTTTTTCGTTTAAAAGGGTCACAATTGCAAGCTTCAAATGAAGTCGCATCTCCATCTTTTAAAATCCGTTTACAACTGTAGTTTTCCAAGAGAGTTTTCAATGGTGTGGCGACTACAACTTTTCAATGTGAAATGTATTTTTTTCACTTATATCTGCATCACTAGACATGCAACTGCAATCGTTGTAGCCCGGTCGCAATTGCACATGCCCCAATGCGACAATAGTTGGGTATGAGAGAGTGGTTGTACATGCTATGACGAGTTTTAACCCAACCGCAATTGCATGTGCCACAATGCGACCACAGTTGGGCTTGAGAGGGGATTTGTCAAGGGGGTTTGCAACTACAGTCGTTTTAACCCGGCCGCAACTGCATTCGTCACAATGCAACTGGGTATGAGAGGGGGGTTTTACATGCAACTGCAAGTGTTGTAACCCAATCGCAATTGCACGTGGTATAATGCGACTGCAACTGGGTTCGAGAGAGGATTTGTCAAGGTGAGTTTGTCGGGGTTGTCATGGAGGGGGGGGGGGGGCTGGAGTTGCATGTCAAACACTAGAGATGCAACTGCAATCGTTGTCACCCGGTCGCAAATGCATGCGCCACAATGCGACCGCAACCGGGTACGGGAGGGCGGTTGTGCATGCAACTGCAAGTGTTGTAATACAACCACAATTGCATGTGCCACAATGCGACTGCTACTAGGTTCGAGAGGAAAGTTGTTGTGGGAGTTTGTTAGGTTTGTCGGATGGTGGGGTCGAGGGGCAGTGGCGAATCTATAGTGATAGTAGAAGGTAGGCTCAAAACATCAATTTACTAAGCCTAATTAGCAAATACATTGAAATTGTTGCATGTAAAGCACCTTGATATAACTGACATATGGTATATTGAACTCAAATAGGATTTCGGAGGGCAGGCTTCGGCCTATTAAATTCTCCCTACTAGATTCGCCACTGGCGAGGGGAGTTGCATGTCAACCACTAGACATGCAAATGCAACCGTTGTAATCCAGCCGCAACTGCGTGCACCATAATGCGGCTGCAACTGGATACGAGAGGGGGTCTCGGAGGGGGAGGGCTAGTTGTATGCCAATAACTTAACTTGATTTGAGATGTGATAAACAACGAGAAATAAATCTACATCTATGTTATAGCTCGGAACCTATATCTTTACCTTTTTGTAATGTTGTAGGTCGATATTCATTTATACACGTGGGAAATATTATAGTATTTTTGCTAAAGGTATGCTCTTTCTAAAGTGCATTTTAACTTCAAAATACACCCGTGTTAAAAAACACTACACATATACCTTACAAAAAAATTAGTTAACTCACAATTAGCAAAATGAGTTTTTTTCAGGTAGTATTATGTTATTTTTAGACACAACAAGTAATACTCTCTCCGTCTCAAAATAAGTGGCTGAAAATGATTCAACTTTATACTAACTTTAATTTGGTACAAAGTTGAATCACTTCTGAGTCACTTATTTTGAGACGGAGGGAGTATTATGTTGCAGCGGATAACTGTGTGGGTAGTCAACTAGCTAGTTTTCAAAAAGCCAAAGTATGTACTTCACGGTTAGGGTCACGGTTAAGTGAATGCATGTGAGCGGTACCAATCAATCAACCACGTTTCTAGCGAATCATCGAACTTGAGGAGGCCTACCTAACCGTAGCCACCGCCAAAAAAAAGCCACGGCTCCAACGCCACCCGCCGGCGGCGGCGCTGGTCCGCCCCGTCTCGGGTGGCCTTAGGGCCATGGAGGTGGAGTGGATCTCACCCCTTCCCGGCGAGAGGCTCCCTTTTTAGATTATTCTTTGAGTTTTGTTACGGTTTGTGTTTTGTCGAGGAAGGTGAGACGATGGCGGCTCCCTGAAGATGAAATAAATGTCTCATCGCCTGACCCTCGTTCGAGTGATGCTTCTAGCATCATTGGTGGGCGTGTGGAGGTGTGTCTCCCGTGGATCGGTCTTTGATGGATTTTCTCGGATTTGTTTGTCGTTTGTCTTTGTTCATGTGTTTTTAGGTGTGTTGGTCCGCGCCCGTCAGTGACCAGACAAGAGAGAGAAGGAAAAAGGCGACCCAACCGGACTCCTCATATCATCCCCATATGCCCGGGCTGTCCACGAATCTTCATATCCATCTCAAATATGGGAATGATATGAGGGCACGTGGAGATGCCCGGACGCTCCTGGTCAGTCCGTCACATAGGACGCGACCCCACTGTCGGTGTCAAAACTCGCGGATCTCAGGTAGCGGGTCCCGAACTGTGGACCTTCGATCGGTGGGTTGCAAGAGACGAAGGAGACATTATTTACCTAGGTTTGGGCCCTCTTGAGGAGGTAAAATCCTACATATTTCTTGATTATATTGATGGGTATGCGGATTACACATTTGATCTACCATGAGATTGTATGAGCTAAAACCCTATATGAGTCAACCTGCCTATACAGATGAAACCCTCTGGTTTATATAGACACCAGGGGTTCCTAGGGTCACATACAATCGACCTCGAGTCGGGGTGGACGTGCCGACGTAGACTACAAGACTTGGATGATACGCGAGCCTTCGGGTCTTTCCTTCTTGAATACGAGGTTGTCGCGCAGTCTGGTCTTCAACAGTACGTCCCATTAGGTCGGTCGCTAAGAGATGGGTCGACCGTCCAAGGACCCTTTAGTCCCGGACTCCCTTAGTAGCCTCCGAACTAGCATCCAATGCCGATGTAAATGGACTTCGGCACCTTCTGGTATCCGAAGTAATTGGCTTGCGAGGCGAGTTCCTCTATCCCCTTTGATTCGTAGAATGGGGATTTGGTCATTGACCAGTTCTCGATTATCGAAGCATTGCGAGGACCACAACCTCCAACCTTTCCGCTTGAAGATCGATAGCAACACTCGATTCATGTGCGCATTAATGAAGACAATCAATCTAGCAGTCCCTCATGGAACAACTTCGTGTAACCGAGGGGGAAATTGTTAGAAATATGCCCTACAGGCAATAATAAAGTGGTTATTATTATATTTCCTGTTTCATGATAATTGCCTATTATTCATGCTATAATTGTATTAACCGGAAACCATAATACATATGTGAATATATAGATCACAATATGTCCCTAGTGAGCCTCTAGTTGGCTAGCTCGTTGATCGATAGATGATCATGGTTTCCTGATCATGGACATTGGATGTCATTGATAATGGGATCACATAATTGGGGAATGATGTGATGGACAACACCCAATCCTAAGCATAGCACTAGATCATGTTGTTCGTCTGCTAAAGCTTTTCTAATGTCAAGTATCATTCCTTTGACCATGAGATTGTGCAACTCCCGGATACCGTAGGAATGCTTTGGTTGTATCAAAGTCACAACGTAACTGGGTGATTATAAAGGTGCACTACATGTATCTACGAAAGTGTCTGTTGGGTTGTACGAATCGAGACTGGGATTTGTCACTCCGTGTGACAGAGAGGTATCTCTGGGCCCACTCGGTAATACATCATCATACTAAGCTCAACGTGACTAAGGAGTTAGCCACAGGATGATGTGTTACGGAAAGACTAAAGAGACTTGTCGGTAACGAGATTGAAAAAGGTATAGGGATACTGACGATGGAATCTCGGGCAAGTATCATACCTGTAGACAAAGGATATTGCATACGGGATTGATCGAATCCCCGACATCATGGTTCATCTGATGAGATCATCGTGGAACATGTGGGAACCAACATCGATATCCATACCCCGTTGTTGGTTATTGACCGGAGAGGTGTCTCTATCATGTCTTCTTGGTTCCCGAACCCATAGGGTCTACACACTTAAGGTTCGATGACGCTAGGGTTATATGGGAATAGTATACGTGGTTACCGAAGGTTGTTCGGAGTCACGAATGAGATCCCGGACGTCAACAGGAGTTCCAGAATGGTCCGGAGGTAAAGATTCATATATATGAAGTGAGGATTTGATCGCCGGAAGTGTTTTGGGCGTCACCGGTAATGTACCGGGACCACCGAAAGAGTTTTGGGGGTCCACCGGGAAGGGCCACCAGCCCCAAAGTGCTACATGGTCCAAAAGGTGGATGGGAACCAGCCCCTAAGTGGGCTGGTGTGCCACCACCATTAGCCCAAGGCGCACAAGGGGTGGAGGGGGCGAAACCCTAGGCGTGAAGGGGCAACCTTGGCCTCCAAGCCAACCCTAGGGGGCCACCTCCTCCACCCTTGGCCGCCGCCCCTTGCCCATCTAGGGTTGCCGCACCCACTAGGGTGGAAACCCTAGGGGTGGGCACCCTCCTCCCTCTCCTCCTATATATAGTGGAGGGTTTTGGGGCTGCAACACACAAGTTCTTCCACCTCCACGGCATAGCCCTACTCCTCCTCCTCCTCGTCCTCCGTAGTGCTTGGCGAAGCCCTGCCAGAGTACCATGCGGCTCTACCGTCACCACGCCGTCATCCTATCGGAGCTATCCCTCAACCTCTCCTCCCTCCTTGCTTGATCAAGGCATTGGACACATCACTGGTCTGCATGTGTGTTGAACGCGGAGGCACCGTTGTTTGGCGCATGGATCGGAATCCACCGCGATGTGAATCACTGCGAGTACGACTCCATCAACCGTGTTCTAGCAACGCTTGCTCTTAGCAATCTTCAAAGTTATGAAGATGCTCTACCCCTTTGCTCGTTGCTGGTTTCTCCATAGATAGATCCTTGTGTGACTTAGGATTTGTTTTGAAATTATTACGTTCCTGATATGTCCAAAATGCATCACTATTTTGTATCATAATTTTCCTTTATTCATTGATATATTTCACTTTATGATGATGTACTTGTAGAGTTTTGGCTTATTTTACACAGTTTACAACTTTCCGACGCCGAAACAGCAGACGCAGGATTCAGCGGAGAAAATAGCATGAAGAGTTACAATATCAGAACATCTCCAACTGCGCTAAAAACCAGAGGGAAGAAGTTTCCGAACGAATCCCGATGAGAGGCAAAAGAAGAGCTGGAGGGGGCCACCAGTTACCCAGGCGACCTGCTGGCGCGAGCTCCCCTAGGCCGCGCCAGGAGGCTGTCTGGGAGGTGGGTCCCACCTCCGGTCCTTTCCTTTGTTCTATATGTCCCTCTAGGCCTAAATATTAGGGGGACAGAAGAGTTTTAGCGATTCCGCTGCCGCTCCGCGGCAGAAATCTACACAGAAGAAAAGACCTTTCCGGAAAGGGAGATCGTTCTCACTGTCATCACCATCGTCACGGGCATCATCGAGATCATCATCGCCATCATCACCAACACCAGCATCATCTCCACCTTCATCCCATCTACTTCACCATTGCAATCGGAGTTGTACCTTGCACTATTCAGCCCCTCTACTCTACCGTTGCTGATTACTCTTTTGTGGTGAATGCTATTGAGTTTTGTTGGACGATTATTGTTATGACCAGATTTTTAATCATATTTTCATCACCTCCGATCATGATCTCTTTTATGTCGTGTGAGTAGTTCCATTAGTTCTTGAGGACATCGGAAAAGTCTAGATGCTAGTAGTCATATGATGTTGAAGGAATATGTATTGATTGATATTTATGTTATGGTGTTATTCTTCTAGTGGTTTTATGTGAACATCCACTACATAACACTTCGCCTTTTTAAGGAACTAGGGGAATGCATCGTGTATAAAGAATGCTTATGGTGGGTTGCCGGAGTGACAGAAACCTGAACTCCAGTTCGCATACTTTTGCATGAGGGAGTATTGGATCCTAAAGCTTATTGCTATGGTTAGTCTTAGCCTTAATTCATCTCTTATATTTGCAGATGCTTGGAAGAGGGATTAATCATACGAGTGTACTTGTCTTAGCCTAGACGGTGCGCTAGTTAAGATCCACCCACATAACACTTATAATTACAAAACATAGTACTAGACAGAGTATGGCGAAAGCAATTGACTATCTCTCCCGTGTGTCCTCAGGAACGACTTAGTCTTTATAAGTTTAGTCCCTCGGCTTATCCATTGAGTTTAAAAGGATTGGGCCACTTGCTGCACCTCGGCACGATTTACATTACTTGCATTTAATTCCTTGTTGCTTATACTACAAAACCCATAAAAGTTACCTTTGAGGACTTGCAGTTATTCCTTGCTCAAGATCACTTGTCATTACCTCCTGCTCCTCGTTGGGTTTGACACTCTTACTTATCAAAAAGGCTACGACAAATCCCCTACACTTGTGGGTCATCAAGACCATTTTCTGGCGCTGTTGCCGGGGAGTGTAGAGCTATTGGTAAGTGAAATTGGTAAGGAAACCTTTACACTGTACGTGTTGTTTTTGTTTTACTGTTTCCACCTTTTTTTCCCTATGGACCACTCTACTCTTGGTTTTTTGCTTGTGGGGAACCGCCCCAACGCTATTGTGGTGGAGAAGCCTCCCCCACCTACTGACATTGCGCCTTTTAAAATACCAACTAGTATTATTGATTGTGTTTTGGCTAATCGATATGCAGGAGATAGACATCCAGGTGAACACTTGCTATATTTTTCACAACTATGCTCCTTATTTAAGCTTGCAGGTATATCGATGGATTTTGTTATGAGAAAGCTATTCTCTCTATCATTAAAAGATAAGGCTTTGGATTGGTATGGGCTTCTTGATGACTCTCATTTACTAAATTGGCAAGATCTTATGCCTCTCTTTTATTTAAAGTTTTATCCTCTTCATGAAATACATCGAGACAGGAATTATATTTATAACTTTTGGTCTTGTGACGGAGAAAGCATTGCTCAAGCTTGGGGGAGACTGAAGTCCTTAATGCTCAAATGTTCCAATCATCAGCTCTCCAAAGAAATTATTCTCACAAATTTTTATGCAAGGCTTTCTCGTCAAGATAAAGAGATGCTTGATGCTTCCTCTAGTGGGGCATTCTCCAACAAAAACACTGAAGCTAAGTGGGATCTTATTGAAAGGATCCAGAAGAACACTGAAGACTGGGAGATTGATAAAGGTATTGAACCCGTTATAAATTATGAGCGTGATTACATTGAGAGCTATGTGAAAACTGATTACTTCAATACCTTTTGTGCTAAGATTGGTCTTGATTCCCAGCTTCTATTTGATTTTTGCAAAGACGTTGCCCCTCATATTGACTCTTCTGAGAAGAAGCAGGATCAACATCATAAACCTTTTAAGGAATTACCTGTTGATATTAATGTTGTTGACCCTATCTTGCCTGCAGTTGAATACGAAAAGCCCCCTTTTCCCACAGGGATGAAGGATCATTCTTTTGTCACCGGATCCTGAATAAAAGTGAAAGAACGACCGATGAGCATGAGGACCTGATTAAAGTCGATCCTCAAGTTGCATTAGTCAAGGAGCTTGTTACTGGTAATATTGAGGATTCTAATATAAATTTTTGTGTTGTTTCCACTAACCTTGTTACAGCCAAGAATAAAGGCCCAATTTCAGGTACTCTAGTTGTATCTGTTAAAATAGGAGATCATAATTATTATGGGCTATGTGATTTGGGATCCAGTGCTAGTGCTATTCCTTTTTCACTTTATCAAGAGATTATGAATGATATTATACCATGTGAAATTGAAGAAGTTGATGTTACTATTCATCTCGCAAACAAAGAAACTATCTCTCCTATTGGAATTGTGCAAGATGTTGAAGTTCTATGTGGAAAGGTAAAATATCCTACCGACTTTCTAGTACTTGCTTCAGTACAAGATAGTTTTACCCTATTATCTTTGGTAGGCCTTTTCTCAAAACTTGTGGAGCTATTATACATTGCAGGAAAGGAAAAGTATCTGTTGAATTTATTGGTGAGCTATATGAATTTAACTTTTCTAAATTCTCGAAGGAAACTCGTGATACTGATCTACCTAGTAATGATAAAATTATTGAAGAGATTGCTTCTATTGCTATTCCTCTTAATGATCCTTTGCAACAATTTATGGAAAACCACGAGAATGATATGCATGTGCAGTTAAGGAATGAGCTAGATGAAATGTTCTTGAGACAACCTGCTATCCTGAAGCACAACCTTCCGGTTGAGCCTTTGGGAATTTTATCAAAACCAAAAGAAGACCCGGTGCTTGACCTCAAACCTCTTACCAGTACACTCAAGTATGCTTATTTAGATGAAAAGAAAGTATATCATGTTATTATCAATTCTAACCTTTCAGGATATGAAGAAGAGCGATTATTGGAAGTCCTTCGTAAACACCGAGGCGCTATTGGGTATACCCTTGATGATCTTAAGGGGATTAGTCCATCTATTTGTCAGCATACTATCAATCTTGAGCCTGATGCTAAACCGGTTGTTGATCATCAACGACGGTTAAACCCGAAGATGAAGGATGTTGTGAGGACTGATGACCCACAAGTGTAGGGGACCTATCGTAGTTCTTTCGATAAGTAAGAGTGTCGAACCCAACGAGGAGCAGAAGGAACTGACAAGTGGTTTCCATCAAGGTATTCTCTGCAGGCACTGAAATTATCGGTAACAGATAGTTGTGTGAAAAGATACTTCATAGCAAGTAGCAAGTAACAAAGGTGCAACAAAGTGGCCCAATCCCTTTTGTAGCAAGGGACAAGCCTAGACAAACTCTTATAGGAGGTGAAGCGCTCCCGAGGACACATGGGAATTTCTGTCAAGCTAGTTTTCATCATGTTCATATGATTCGCGTTCGCTACTTTGATAGTTTGATATGTGGGGGGACCGGTGCTTGGGTGCTGCCATTACTTGGACAAACATCCCACTTATGATTAACTCCTCTCGCAAGAATCCGCAACTAAGAAAGAAGAATTAAGACAAAGTCTAACCATAGCATTAAACTAGTGGATCGAAATTAGCCCCTTACGAAGCAATGCATAAACTAGGGTTTAAGCTTCTCTCACTCTAGCAACCCATCATCTACTTATTACTTCCCAATGCCTTCCTCTAGGCCCAAATAATGGTGAAGTGTTATGCAGTCTACGTTCACATAACACCACTAGAGCAAAGACAACATCCATCGCATCAAAATATCGAACGAATACCAAATTCACGTGACTACTTATAGCAAGACTTATCCCATGTTCTCAGGAACAAAAGTAACTACTCACAAAGCATAATCATATTCATGACCAGAGAGGTAATGAGTAGCATCAAGGATCTGAACATAAACTCTTCCACCAAGTAATCCAACTAGCATCAACTACAAAGAGTAATTAACACTACTAGCAACCTTACAAGTACCAATCGGAGTCGCGAGACGGAGATTGGTTACAAGTGATGAAGTACGGTTTGGAGATGAGATGGTGTTGATGAAGTTGTTGACGGTGACGAGTCCCCTCCGATGAGAGGAGTGTTGGTGATGACGATGGCGATGATTTCCCCCTGTGGGAGGGAAGTTTCCCCGACAGGATCTTCCTGCTGGAGCTCTAGATTGGTTCTGCTCAAGTTCCGCCTCGTGGCGGCGGCGAAACCACGAAAAAGCTCCTCCCTAATTATTTCCTGGACGAAACCCTTAATATAGCAAAAGAGGGGGGCAAGTGGGCCAGCAGGGTGCCCACAAGCCCCCATGGCGCGGCCTGGCGGGTGGCCGCGCCGTGCAGGCTTGTGGCCACCTGCACGCCCCCCTCTGGGACTTCTTTGGCCTAGTATTTTTGATAAATCGGGAAAATATTCCTCGTTGATTTTTACAGCATTTGGAGTTTCACAGAATAGGTATCTCAAATTTGCTCCACTTTCAGGCCAGAATTCCAGTTGCCGACATTCTCCCTCTTCATGTAAACCTTGCAAAATAAGAGTGAAAAGGCATAAGAATAGTACCGTGAAGTGAAATAACAGCCAAAGAAGTGATAAATATCAACATGAAAACATGATGCAAAATGGACGTATCAACTCCCCCAAGCTTAGACCTCGCTTGTCCTCAAGCGAAAGCCGAGCTCAATAAATATGTCCACATGTTTAGGGAGAGAGGTCTCGACAAAACAAGATACGAACATGCATGCATCATGATCAAGATCAGAACAACAATACCAACATATAATCTCTCATGCTAAAGTGATAATTCCTTCACAAAGTAAAGAATGGATCAAGAACCTTACCGAGAAGTAACAACCTATAGCCTTTAGTCACTGAAGAAATTGCAATTTATCACAACATCAGAAAGAGTCAAATAAGAGCTTGTAAAGAAAATCCACATACTCAATCATTCTTTCGTTCTCTACAATTGCTACAACTCACGTGGTACTCATGAGATCAAAGTTTCAGCTGGACATAGAGATAGATAGGGGCTTATAGTTTTGCCTCCCAACTGCTTGTTGCTACTGCAACAAAAGACCTTCCAATGGCGCTAGAAATAAGCGTGATGACGGGAGACTATTCTTGTTTTGATACTCCTCGGCAACGGCACCAGGAATCCTTATTCTACGGCTACGCCTTTAGGGACTTCCTTGGCAAATATGCAAAGGATTCCCCCGTGGCCATGGAGCCTTGCGTTGGTGTTCCCTCGAAGCGGAAAGGGTGATGCAGCACAGCGGCGGTAAGTATTTCCCTCAGTTTTGAGAACCAAGGTATCGATCCAGAGGGAGGATCGCGTCAAGTCACAAGTACCTGCACAAACACAAAGAGCTTGCACCCAACGCTATGGAGGGGTTGTCAATCCCTTATAGATTGTTTGCAAAGCGAGAACTGAAAGCAAAAAGTAAACAAAGCAAAGTAAAAGTGAAAGTGGAAACGATAGATGTGAATAGACCCGGGGGACGTAGTGTTCACAAGTGGCTTCTCTCATGAAAGCAAGTAGACGGTGGGTGAACGAATTACTGTCGAGCAATTGACAGAACCACGCAAAGTCGTGACATTATCTATGGCAATGATTATATCTATTGGCATCACGTCCAAAACAAGTAGACCGATACTTTCTGCATGTACTACTATTACTCCACACGTCGACCGCTATCCAGCATGCATCTAGTGTATTAAGTTCATAAGAACAGAGTAACGCCTTAAGAAAGATGACATGATGTATATGGACAATCTCATATCTAAGATAAAAGCCCATCTTGTTACCCTTGATGGCAACAACACGATGCGTGCCTTGCTGCCCCTTCTGTCACTGGGAAAGGTCACCACACGGTATGAACCCAAAACCAAGCACTTCTCCCATTGCAAGAATCATAGATCTAGTTGGCCAAACAAAACCCAAGACTCGGAGAGACCTACAAGGATATCAAAACATGCATATAAGAAATAAGCAAGGACTCAAATATAAATCATAGATAATCTGATCACAAATCCACAATTCATCGGATCTCGACAAACACACCGCCACAGAGGATTTCATCGGATAGATCTCCATGAGGATCATGGAGAACTTTGTATTGAAGATCCAAGAGAGAGAAGAATCCATCTAGATACTGACTACGGACCCGTATGTCTGAAGTGGACTACTCACGAGTTATTGGAGAGGCGATGATGTTGATGTAGAAGCCCTCCAACTCCAAAGTCTCCTCCGACAGGGCACCGGGAAGGGTCTCCAGATGAGATCTCGCGGAAACGGAAGCTTGCGGCGGCGGAAAAGTGTTTTCGTGGATGCCCTGATTTTTTTTGTATTTTTAGGGAATTTATAGGCCAAAGAGCTAGGGCAGGGGAGCTCCAGGGAGGCCACAAGCCTGGTAGCCGCCTTCCCCCCTGGTGGTGGCTATAGGGCTTGTGGGCCCCCTGTGGCTCTCCTGACTTGGTCCTTAAGTCCCCCGATCTTCTTTTGTTCTGGAAAAATTTATTTCGGGGATTTTATTCCGTTTGGACTCTGTTCCAAAATCAGATCTGAAAAGAGTCAAAAACACAGAAAAAACAGGAACTGGCACTTGGCACTAAATTAATAAGTTAGTCCCAAAAAATATAAAAAAGGTACATAAAACATCCAAAGTTGACAAGATAACAACATGAAACCATCAAAAATTATAGATACGTTTGAGACGTATCAAGCATCCGCAAGCTTAACTCCTGGTCGTCCTCGAGTAGGGAAGTGATAAAGAATGAATTTTTTATGCTTTCATGCTACCTAGCATAGATGTCCTTTGTAACTCCTCTTATGTGACGTGAATGTTCAAATCCATTAGATTCAAAAAAATAGTTTGATATTGATGTGGAGACAATAATACTTCAAGAAAACTAGCAAGGTAATCATGAACTTTCAAAATAACGAGGCCAAAAAAAAGTTATCCCTACAAAATCATATAATCTGGCTATGCTCTATCATCCTTGCAGAACGAATTTAAATCATGCACAACCTCGATATTGGCCAAGTAATTGTTTTCACACTTTTACTTTCTCAAACCTTTTCAACTCTCACGCAATACATGAGCGTGAGCCATGGTTTTAGCACTATAAGTGGAATGGAGTGTGGTGGAGGTTGCAAGACAAACAAGGAGAAGATGGTCACATTAACTAGGCATATCAATGAGCTATGGAGATGCTCATCAATAGATATCAATGTGAATGAGTAGGGATTGCCATACAAATGATGCACTAGATCTAAGAGTATGTGAAAGCTCTTAAAGAAAACTAGTGGGTGTGCATCCAACTTGCTTGCTCACGAAGACCTAAGGCAAATTTGAGGAAGCCTATCATTGGAATATACAAGCCAAGTTATATAATGAAAATTTCCCACTAGCTATATGGTGGTGACAAAACGAGAGACTCTCAATCATGAAGATCATGGTGCTTAATAAGCACAAGTGTGGAAGGATAGTAGCATTGTCCCTTCTCTCTTTTTCTCTCATCATTTTTTTGGTGGGCTCTTTGGCCTCCTTTTTTTCATAATTTTTAATTTTATTTTGGTGGGCATCTTTGGCCTCTTTTTGTAAATGGGCTTCACTGGCCTCTTTTATTTCCTCACATGGGACAATGCTCCAGCAATGATGATCATCACACTTACAACTCAAAACTTAGAGCAATAATGACTCTATATGGAATGCCTTCGGTAGTGTACCGTGACAATGATCTATCATGGCATAGACATCAGTGGAAACATCATGCTAGCTATCTTATGATCATGCAATGGTAAAGTAGAAGTGGTGGCACATGTCATGGTGGTAGTTGCATGGCAATATATCTCGGAATAGCTTTGAAAAAGCCATAGTAGGTAGGTATGGTGGCTGTTTTTAGGGAGGCTATATGATGGGTTTTGTGCACCGGCGAAAGTTGCACGGCACTAAAGAAGATAGTGATGGTGAAAGGTGAAAGTGCATCTAAACCATGGACTCAACATTAGTTATTAATAACTCATATACTTGTTGCAAAAGTTTTAGTAGTAATCGAAAGAAAGCATTCAACGCATACTCCTAGGGGAAGGGTTGGTAGGTATAAACCATCGCGCGATCCCGACCGCCACACAAAGGATGACAATCAATAGACTAATCATGCTCAGACTTCATCACATAGTCTTTCACCATTCGTACATGCTACGGGAATTACTAAATTCAACACAAGTATTTCTAGACCCACAACACCTTACTAATATAACTTCAATATTACCACAACCAGATCTCAAAACTAATTGAGAGGAATCAATCTTCTCTAACTATTCAATGCACATGGAGATGGATGTTTTCATATCCCTTTGGATAACTACACCTTTTGAGACTACTTTCATAGCATAGATCAACTACCAAGCCACGCGCATCCGTTCTCTAAAAGATATAAGTGAAGCACATAGAGCAAAATCAACTAGCTCAAAAGATATAAGTGAATCTCGAAAAAATCACGGTGAGTGCATGTCTCTCTCTCTAGGTGTGCAGCAAGGAAGATTGTGACAAAACAAAAATAAAAGACTCCTATGATACAAGACGCTCCAAGAAAAACACATAACATGTGTTGAATAAAAATATAGCCCCAAGTAACGTTACCGATGGTTTGAACACGAAAGAGGGGATGCCTTCCCGAGGCATCCCCAAGCTTAGGCTTTTACGGCATCCTTGAATCATCTTGGGGTGCCTTGGGCATCCCCAAGCTTGAGCTCTTGCCACTCTTTATCTCTTTGTCCATAAGAACTTCACCCAAAACTTGAAAACTTCACAACACGAAACTTAAACAGAAACTCGTGATATCATTAGTATAAGAAAGCAAATCACCAATTCCTTAGGTACTCTAGCAAACTTTGATTCTACTTATGTTGATGTTGGGTTACTATATTTTCAATCTTCCATGGCTAGTACCCCCCGATACTATCCATAGTTTCATCAAAATAAGCAACCAACTCAACAAAAACAGAATCTGTTAACAGCAGACCAGTCTGTAGCAATCTGTATGCTTAGTATACTTCTGGTAGTTCACAAATTCTGAAAAATTACGACAGTCTGAAGAATTGGCGTAGGAATCAGTAGCAAAAAGAATCAACTCAAAAGATCTTATAGAAAGAAAATGAAAATTCTTTTTGTGATCAGAAAGTTTCTGTCTTTTGCAGCATGACCAAATGATCATCCCCAAGAGTAATCATAACGGTTTTACTTGGCACAAACGCAAAAAGAAACACAAAAAAACACAATCATAACAGAATTATGAAAGTGTGGAAAACACAAAACAGAAAGAAAAAGGATTGATTCATTGGGTTGCCTCCCAACAAGCGCTATTGTCTAACGCCATTAGCTAGGAAAAACTTGATGGAATCACGTATAGTCATCTTTGGTGCTCAAACCATAAGTAGCCCTCATCATAGATTCATATGGAAATCTTATTTTCTTTCTAGGAAAATGCTCCATGCCCTTCTTTAGAGGAAATTGAAATCTAATATTTCCTTCCTTCATATCGATGATAGCACCAATAGTCCTTAGGAAAGGTATACCAAGAATAATGGGACACGAAGGATTGCAATCTATGTCAAGTACAATGAAATCCATGGGTACATAGTTCTTATTTGCAACAATGAGAACATCATCGATCCTTCCCATGGGTTTCTTGACAGTAGAATCCGCAAGATGCAAATTAAGAGAACACTCTTCAATCTCATGAAAACCAAGAATATCACATAAAGACTTTGGAATCGCGGAAACACTAGCACCCAAATCACACAAAGCATTGCATTCATAGTTTTTGATTTTGATTTTTATAGTAGGTTCCCACTCATCATGAAGTTTTCTAGGTATAGGGACTTCTAATTCGAGCTTCTCTTCAAGAGATTTCATCATAGCATCTACGATATGAGCGGTAAAGGCTTTGCTTTGGCTATAAGCATGTGGAGAGTTTGCAATGGATTGCATCAAAGAAATGCATTCAAACAAGGAGAAACTATCATCATTGAATTCCTTGAAATCCAAAGTGGGAGTGTCATTACTACCAAATATTTTGATTTCTTCTACTCCACTCTCCACACCTTTATCATCAAGATAGGTGGACTCCGAATCATTGGGGCATTTTTCAACCAAAGTGGATTCATATCCAGCCCCTTCATCAATAGGTTTGACACGCGAAAACAAAGATTCAAGAGGAGTCACACCAAGCACTTATTGACTAAGGTAGCCTGCTTGTGAGAAATTTGGCCCACCAATTTCTCAAGGTGAGCAAACTGAGAATTTAGTGCAAGGAATTCTTTGGTCATATCATCAACTTCTTTATTCAAACGTGCCATAAAATAATTTTGCTCTTTTAATTCCCTACGGAAGTAACTATTTTGGTCAAACTGAGAAGACATGAAACCTTTGACACTAGTTTCAATCTCTTCCAACTTTCTGAAATAGTTTGGTTTGGGCATGAGGAAAGGTCTCTCACAAACAAGCCCAAGAGCAAGTGAGGAAAACGGGCGGAAAAAGAAGGCAAAATACAAAAGAAAACGAAAAACGAGAAAGGCAAATGAAAACGACAAAGGAGAAAGGCTAATGAAAACGGCAAATGTGAAGTCGGGGAGAGGAAAACGAGAGGCAACTCGCAAAAAAGGTAAATGCAAGAGATGAGTTTGTGACACCTACTTGGATAGATCTTGACTTGATCTCTCTTTCCTCGGCAACGGCGCCAAAAATACTTCTGCTACAGCAACAAAAGACCTTCCAACGGCGCCAGAAATAAGCATGATAACGGGAGACTATTCTTGTCTTGATACTCCTCGACAACGGCGCGAGGAATCCTTCTGCTACGGCTACGCCTTTAGGGACTTCCTTGGAAAATATGCACAGGATTCCCCCGTGGTGTTGGAGCCTTGCGTTGGTGTTTCCTCGAAGCGGAAAGGGTGATGTAGCACAGCGGTGGTAAGTATTTCCCTCAATTTTGAGAACCAAGGCATCGATCCAGAGGGAGGATCGCGTCAAGTCACAAGTACCTGCACAAACACAAAGAGCTTGCACCCAACGCTATGAAGGGGTTGTCAATCCATTATAGATTGTTTGCAAAGTGAGAACTGAAAGCAAAAAGTAAACAAAGAAAAGTAAAAGTGAAAGTGGAAACGATAGTTGTGAATAGACCCGGGGGCCGTAGTGTTCACTAGTGGCTTCTCTCATGAAAGCAAGTAGACGGTGGGTGAACGAATTACTGTCGAGCAATTGATAGAACCGCGCAAAGTCGTGACGTTATCTATGGCAATGATTATATCTATAGGCATGATGTCCAAAACAAGTAGACCGATACTTTCTGCATCTACTACTATTACGCCACACGTCGACTGCTATCCAGCATGCATCTAGTGTATTAAGTTCATAAGAACAGAGTAATGCCTTAAGCAAGATGACATGATGTAGATGGACAATCTCATATCTACGATAAAAGCCCATCTTGTTACCTTTGATGGCAACAACACGATGCGTGCCTTGCTTCCCCTTCTGTCACTGGGAAAGGTCACCACACGGTATGAACCCAAAACCAAGCACTTCTCCCATTGCAAGAATCATAGATCTAATTGGACAAACAAACCCAAGACTCAGAGAGATTTACAAGGATATAAAATCATGCATATAAGAAATCAGCAAAGACTCAAATATAAATCATAGATAATCTGATCACAAATCCACAATTCATCGGATCTCGACAAACACACCGCCAAAGAGGATTACATCAGATAGATCTCCATGAGGATCATGGAGAACTTTGTATAGAAGATCCAAGAGAGAGAAGAAGCCATCTAGCTACTAACTACGGACCCGTAGGTCTGAAGTGGACTACTCACGAGTCATTGGAGAGGCGATGATGTTGATGTAGAAGCCCTCCAACGCCAAAGTCCCCTCCGGCAGGGCACCGGGAAGGGTCTCCAGATGAGATCTCGCGGAAACGGAAGCTTGCGGTGGCGGAAAAGTGTTTTCGTGGATGCCCTTATTTTTTCTGGATTTTTAGGGAATTTATAGGCCAAAGAGCTAGGGCAGGGGAGCGTGAGGGAGGCCACAAGACCGGTAGCCGCCGCCCCCCAGGTGGCGGCTACAGGGCTTGTGGGCTCCCTGTGGCTCTCCTGCCTTGGCCCTCAAGTCCCCCGATCTTATTCTGTTCTGGATAAATTTATTTAGGGGATTTTATTCTGTTTGGACTCCGTTCCAAAATCATATCTGAAAAGAGTCAAAAACACAGAAAAAACAGGAACTGGCACTTGTCACTGAATTAATAAGTTAGTCCCAGAAAAGATAAAAAAAGGTACATAAAACATCCAAAGTTGACAAGATAACATCATGAAACCATCAAAAATTATAGATACGTTTGAGACTTATCACTTACCTCAAGGGTAATATCAACAATAATAATTCATGAATACTCACCTCCAAGTTGACATATGAATATAGATCTTTCCCAAGCATATGACGTTAGCCAAGAGAAAGGCGAAATAAGGAATTGGTGAAGATCACCATGGCTCTTTCAAGGTTAAAAAGTAATGGTACAAGGTAGGCCCTTCGCAGAGGGAAGCAGAGGTTGTCAGGCGCTTTTGAGGTTTGGATGCGTGTCCTCTTAGTGCGGAGGAACGTCACTTTATATTGCCTCCTGTGATAAAGAACTTTATTATGCAGTCTGTCGCTTTTATGTCTTCCTCATCACAGGTTCGTACAAAGCTTATTTTCCACACACTAATAGATCATACATATTAGAGAGCAATTTTTATTGCTTGCACCGATGACAACTTACGTGAGGGATCTTATTCAATCCATAGGTAGGTATGCTGGACACTCATGGCAAAACTGGGTTGATGGTTTATGGATGCACAAGTAGTATCTCTACTTAGTGCGGGAGGTTTGGGTAATATGAGGTGGAAGCAATCATCACATGCTAATGGATCTCTAATCATATAACATTGTTCAGAGCCAAGCAAACACAATTCATTATGTTGTCTTCCTTGTCCAATATCTACTTCTAGGCATGTAATAGTTGTTGGAATTATGCCCTAGAGGCAATAATAAATATAGTTATTATTATAATTCCTGTATCAAGATAATCGTTTATTATCCATGCTATAATTGTATTGAATGAAGACTCATTTACATGTGTGGATACATAGACAAAACACCGTCCCTAGCAAGCCTCTAGTTGGCTAGCCAGTTGATCAAAGATAGTCAGTGTCTTCTGATTATGAACAAGATGTTGTTGCTTGATAACTGGATCACGTCATTAGGAGAATCACGTGATGGACTAGACACAAGCCTTGCAAGCAATGTAACTTAGTGTAAGTTGCGGGATCTTGTATTACGGAACGAGTAAAGAGACTTGCCGGTAAACGAGATTGAAATAGGTATACAGATACTGACGATCAAATCTCGGGCAAGTAACATACCGAAGGACAAAGGGAATGACATACGGGGTTGTATGAATCCTTGGCACTGAGGTTCAAATGATAATATCTTCATAGAATATGTAGGATCCAATATGGGCATCCAGGTCCCGCTATTGGATATTGACCGAGGAGTCTCTCGGGTCATGTCTACATAGTTCTCGAACCCGTAGGGTCTGCACACTTAAGGTTCGACGTTGTTTTATGCGTATTTGAGTTATATGGTTGGTTACCGAATGTTGTTTGGAGTCCCGGATGAGATCACGGATGTCACGATGGTTTCCGGAATGGTCCAGAAACGAAGATTGATATATAGGATGACCTCATTTGATTACCGGAAGGTTTTCGGAGTTACCGGGAATGTACCGGGAATGACGAATGGGTTCCCGGAGTTCACCGGGGGGGGCAACCCACCCCGGGGAAGCCCATAGGCCTTGAGGGTGGCGCACCAGCCCTTAGTGGGCTGGTGGGACAGCCTAAAAGGGCTCTATGCGCCAAGAAGAGAAAATCAAGAGAAAAGAAAAAAAAGAGGAGGTGGGAAGGAAGGGAAGGACTCCCTCCCACCAAACCAAGTCCAACTCGGTTTGGGGGGGGCAGTCTTCCCCCCTTGGCTCGGCCGACACCCTTGGGGCTCTTGAGCCCCAAGGCAAGGTCCCCTCCCTCCCACCTATATATACGGAGGTTTTAGGGCTGATTTGAGACGACTTTTCCACGGCAGCCCGACCACATACCTCCACGGTTTTTCCTCTAGATCGCGTTTCTGCGGAGCTCGGGCGGAGCCCTGCTGAGACAAGGTCATCACCAACCTCCGGAGCGCCGTCACGCTGCCGGAGAACTCTTCTACCTCTCCGTCTCTCTTGCTGGATCAAGAAGGCTGAGATCATCGTCGAGCTGTACGTGTGCTGAACGCGGAGGTGCCGTCCGTTCGGTACTAGATCGTGGGACTGATCGCGGGATTGTTCGCGGGGCGGATCGAGGGACGTGAGGACGTTCCACTACATCAACCGCGTTCACTAACGCTTCTGCTGTACGATCTACAAGGGTACGTAGATCAGTCATCCCCTCTCGTAGATGGACATCACCATGATAGGTCTTCGTGCGCGTAGGAAATTTTTTGTTTCCCATGCGACGTTCCCCAACAGTGGCATCATGAGCTAGGTTCATGCGTAGATGTCTTCTCGAGTAGAACACAAAAGTTTTTGTGGGCGGTGATGTGCGTTTTGCTGCCCTCCTTAGTCTTTTCTTGATTCCGCGGTATTGTTGGATTGAAGCGGCTTGGACCGACATTACTCATACGGTTACGAGAGACTGGTTTCATCGTTACGAGTAACCCCGTTGCTCAAAGATGACTGGCAAGTGTCGGTTTCTCCAACTTTAGTTGAACCGGATTTGACCGAGGAGGTCCTTGGATGAGGTTAAATAGCAACTCATATATCTCCGTTGTGGTGTTTGCGTAAGTAAGATGCGATCCTACTAGATACCCTTGGTCACCACGTAAAACATGCAACAACAAAATTAGAGGACGTCTAACTTGTTTTTGCAGGGTATGCTTGTGATGTGATATGGCCAACGATGTGATGTGATATATTGGATGTATGAGATGATCATGTTGTAATGGAAAATATCGACTTGCACGTCGATGGTACGGCAACCGGCAGGAGCCATAGGGTTGTCTTTATACTAACGTTTGTGCTTGCAGATGCGTTTACTATTTTGCTAGGATGTAGCTTTAGTAGTAATAGCATGAGTAGCACGACAACCCCGATGGCAACACGTTGATGGAGGATCATGGTGTGGCGCCGGTGACAAGAAGATCGTGCCGGTGCTTTGGTGATGGAGATCAAGAAGCACGTGATGATGGCCATATCATGTCACTTATGAATTGCATGTGATGTTAATCCTTTTATGCACCTTATTTTTCTTAGAACGACGGTAGCATTATGAGGTGATCTCTCACTAAAATTTCAAGACGAAATTGTGTTCTCCCCGACTGTGCACCGTTGCTACAGTTCGTCGTTTCGAGACACCACGTGATGATCGGGTGTGATAGACTCAACATTCACATACAACGGGTGCAAAACAGTTGCGCACGAGGAACACTCGGGTTAAGCTTGACGAGCCTAGCATGTGCAGACATGGCCTCGGAACACATGAGACCGAAAGGTCGATCATGAATCATATAGATGATATGATTAGCATAGGGATGCTTACCACTGAAACTATACTCAACTCACGTGATGACCGGACTTGAGATAGTGTAGGTGGATCATGAACCACTCAAATGACTAGAGAGATGTACTTTTTGAGTGGGAGTTTAGCAAATAATTTGATTAAGTTGAACTCTAATTATCTTGAACATAGTCTTAGTCCACTTTGAATATATTTGTGTTGTAGATCATGGCTCACGCGACAGTCATCCTGAATTTTAATACGTTCCTAGAGAAAGCTAAGGTGAAAGATGATGGAAGCAACTTTGTAGACTGGGCTCGTAATCTTAAGCTAATCTTACAAGATGGGAAGAAGGACTATGTCCTTAATGCTGTGCTAGGAGATGAACCACCCGTTACGGCTGATCAGGATGTTAAGAACGCTTGGTTAGCACGTAAGGAGGACTACTCAATAGTTCAATGTGCAGTCTTGTATGGCTTAGAACCGGGACTTCAACGTCGCTTTGAGCGTCATGGAGCATTTGAGATGTTCCAGGAGTTGAAGTTTACCTTTCAGAAGAACGCCCGGATCGAGAGGTATGAGACCTCCGATAAATTCTATGCTTGCAAGATGGAGGAAAACTCGTTTGTCAGTGAACATGTGCTCAAAATGTCTGGGTACTCAAACCGTCTAGCTGAGCTGGGGACTGAACTCCCGCAAGAGGCTATCACTGACAGAATCCTTCAATCACTGCCGCCAAGCTATAAAGGCTTTGTGTTGAACTACAACATGCAAGGGATGAACAAGTCACCCGGCGAGTTGTTTGCGATGTTGAAAGTCGCAGAGTCTGAACTCCGTAAAGAGCATCAAGTGTTGATGGTGAATAAGACCACTAGTTTCAAGAGAAACGGGAAAGGCAAGAAGGGTAATTTGAAGAAGAGCGGCAAGCCTGTTGCCAATCCGCTGAAGAAACCCAAAGCTGGACCTAAGCCTGAAAGGGAGTGTTACTATTGCAAGGGTATGGGTCACTGGAAGCGCAATTGCCCCAAGTATCTGGCAGATAAGAAGGCGGCCAAAGAAAAATCAGGTATATTTGATATACATGTTATTGATGTGTACTTAACCGGCTCTCGTAGTAGTGCCTGGGTATTCGATACCGGTTCTGTTGCTCATATTTGCAACTCGAAACAGGAACTGCAGAATAGACGAAGGCTGGCGAAAGATGAAGTGACGATGCGTGTAGGAAATGGTTCCAAGGTTGATGCAATCACCGTCGGCACAGTGTCACTTCAGTTACCGTCAGGATTAGTGATGAACTTAAATTATTGTTATTTAGTGCCTGCGTTGAGCATGAACATTATATCTGGATCTTGTTTATTGCGAGACGGTTACTCTTTTAAGTCAGAGAATAATGGTTGTTCTATTTCTATGAGTAACATCTTTTATGGTCATGCACCGAATGTGAGAGGATTGTTCATATTGAATCTTGATAGCGATACACATATACATAACATTGAGACCAAAAGAGTTAGAGTTAACAATGATAGCACCATATTTTTGTGGCACTGCCGTTTAGGTCATATTGGTGTAAAGCACATGAAGAAACTCCATGCTGATGGACTTTTGGAGTCACTTGACTTTGATTCACTTGACACGTGCGAACCATGCCTCATGGGCAAGATGACTAAGACTCCGTTCTCCGGAACAATGGAGCGTGCAAGTGACTTGTTGGAAATCATACATACCGATGTGTGTGGTCCGATGAGCGTGGAGGCACGTGGCGGATATCGTTATTTTCTCACCTTCACTGACGATTTAAGTAGATATGGTTATGTCTACTTGATGAAGCACATGTCTGAAACATTTGAAAAGTTCAAGCAATTTCAGAGTGAAGTGGAAAATCATCGTAACAAGAAGATCAAGTTCCTACGGTCTGATCGTGGGGGTGAATATCTTTGTTTCGAGTTTGGTACTCACTTAAGACAATGTGGAATTGTTTCACAGTTAACACCGCCTGGAACACCACAGGGTAAAGGTGTGTCCGAACGTCGTAATCGTACTCTATTAGAGATGGTGCGATCTATGATGTCTCTTAGTGATTTGCCGTTATCGTTTTGGGGTTATGCATTAGAAACAGCTGCATTCACTTTAAATAGGGCACCATCAAAATCCGTTGAGATGACACCATACGAACTGTGGTATGGCAAAAGGCCAAAGTTGTCGTTTCTTAAAGTTTGGGGATGTGATGCTTATGTCAAAAAGCTTCAGCCTGAAAAGCTGGAACCCAAAGCGGAAAGGTGCGTCTTCATAGGTTACCCAAAAGAGACAATTGGGTACACCTTCTATCTCAAATCTGAGGGCAAAGTGTTTGTTGCTAAAAACGGAGCTTTTCTCGAGAAGGAGTTTCTCTTGAGAGAATTGAGTGGGAGGAAGATAGAACTTGACGAGGTTGTCGAACCTCTCATCCCTCTGGATGGTGGCGCAGGGCAAGGGGAAACCTCTGTCATTGCGACGCCGGTTGAGGAGGAAGTTAATGATGATGATCATGAAACTCCAGTTCAAGTTTCTGTCGAACCACGCAGGTCGACGAGACCACGTGGTGCTCCAGAGTGGTACGGTAATCCCGTCTTATCAATCATGTTGTTAGACAACAATGAACCTGCGAATTATGAAGAAGCAATGGTGTGCCCAGATTCCAACAAATGGCTAGAAGCCATGAAATCCGAGATAGGATCCATGTATGAGAACAAAGTGTGGACTTTGGAGGTACTACCTGAGGGTCGCTAGGCTATTCAGAACAAATGGATCTTTAAGAGGAAGACGGACGCTGACGGCAATGTGACCGTTTATAAAGCTCGACTTGTGGCAAAGGGTTTTTCACAAGTTCAAGGAATTGACTACGATGAGACATTCTCACCCGTAGCGATGCTTAAGTCCGTCAGAATCATGTTAGCAATAGCTGCATTTTTCGATTATGAAATCTGGCAGATGGATGTCAAAACGGCGTTCCTTAACGGTTTCCTTAAGGAAGAGTTGTATATGATACAACCCGAAGGTTTTGTCGATCCTAAGAATGCTAACAAGGTGTGCAAGCTCCAGCGATCCATTTATGGACTGGTGCAAGCATCTCGGAGTTGGAACAAACGCTTTGATGAGGTGATCAAAGCATTTGGGTTTATACAAGTGGTTGGAGAATCTTGTATTTACAAGAAAGTGAGTGGGAGCTTTGTGGCGTTTCTAATATTATATGTGGATGACATATTACTGATTGGAAACAACGTAGAGTTTTTGGAGAGCATAAAAGGTTACTTGAATAAAAGTTTCTCTATGAAGGACCTAGGAGAAGCTGCTTACATTCTAGGCATTAAGATCTATAGGGATAGATCAAAACGCTTGATAGGACTTTCACAAAGCACATACCTTGATAAAGTTTTGAAGAGGTTCAAAATGGAACAGTCCAAGAAAGGGTTCTTGCCAGTTTTACAAGGTGCGAGATTGAGTAAGACTCAGTGCCCAGCAACTGATGAAGATAGAGAGCATATGCGCTCCGTCCCCTATGCTTCAGCCATAGGTTCTATCATGTATGTAATGCTGTGCACTAGACCGGATGTTAGCCTGGCCATAAGTATGGCAGGTAGGTTCCAGAGTAATCCAGGAGTGGATCATTGGACATCGGTCAAGAATATCCTGAAGTACCTGAAAAGGACTAAGGAGATGTTTCTCGTGTATGGAGGTGACGAAGAGCTCGCCGTAAAAGGTTACGTCGATGCAAGCTTTGACAAAGATCCGGACAACTCTAAGTCGCAAACCGGATACGTATTTATTCTTAATGGGGGTGCGGTAAGCTGGTGCAGTTCCAAGCAAAGCGTCGGAGCAGATTCTACATGTGAAGCGGAGTACATGGCTGCCTCGGAGGCGGCTAAAGAGGGTGTATGGATGAAGCAGTTCATGATGGATCTTGGAGTTGTGACAAGCGCACTGAATCCAATAACCTTGTTCTGTGACAACACGGGTGCCATTGCCTTAGCAAAGGAACCACGGTTTCACAAGAAGATCAGACACATCAAACGACGCTTCAACCTCATCCGCGACTACGTCGAGGGAGAGGACATAAATATATGCAAAGTGCACACGGATCTGAATGTAGAAGACCCGCTGACTAAACCTCTTCCACGGCCAAAGCATGATCAACACCAGAACTGTATGGGTGTTAGATTTATTACAATGTAATTCACATGATGATGTGAGGGCCAGATTATTGACTGTAGTGCATGTGGGAGATTGTCTGAATTATGCCCTAGAGGCAATAATAAATATAGTTCTTATTATAATTCCTGTATCAAGATAATCGTTTATGATCCATGCTATAATTTTATTGAATGAAGACTCATTTACATGTGTGGATACATAGACAAAACACCGTCCCTAGCAAGCCTCTAGTTGGCTAGCCAGTTGATCAAAGATAGTAAGTGTCTTCTGATTATGAACAAGATGTTGTTGCTTGATAACTGGATCACGTCATTAGGAGAATCACGTGATGGACTAGACCCAAACTAATAGACGTAGCATGTTGATCGTGTCATTTTGTTGCTACTGTTTTCTGCGTGTCAAGTATTTATTCCTATGACCATGAGATCATATAACTCACTGACACCGGAGGACTACTTTGTGTGTATCAAACATCGCAATGTAACTGGGTGACTATAAAGATGCTCTACAGGTATCTCCGAAGGTGTTAGTTGAGTTAGTATGGATCAAGACTGGGATTTGTCACTCCGTGTGACGGAGAGGTATCTCGGGGCCCACTCGGTAATACAACATCACACACAAGCCTTGCAAGCAATGTAACTTAGTGTAAGTTGCGGGATCTTGTATTACGGAACGAGTAAAGAGACTTGCGAGTAAACGAGATTGAAATAGGTATACGGATACTGATGATCAAATCTCGGGCAAGTAACATACCGAAGGACAAAGGGAATGACATACGGGGTTATATGAATCCTAGGCACTGAGGTTCAAACGATAAGTTCTTCGTAGAATATGTAGGATCCAATATGGGCATCCAGGTCCTGCTATTGGATATTGACCGAGGAGTCTCTCGGGTCATGTCTACATAGTTCTCGAACCCGCAGGGTCTGCACACTTAAGGTTCAACGTTGTTTTATGCGTATTTGAGTTATATGGTTGGTTACCGAATGTTGTTCGGAGTCCCCGATGAGATCACGGACGTCACGAGGGTTTCCGGAATGGTCCGCAAACGAAGATTGATATATAGGATGACCTCATTTGATTATCGTAAGGTTTTCGGAGTTACCGGGAATGTACCGGGAATGACGAATGGGTTCCGGGAGTTCACCGGGGGGGGGGGGGGCAACCCACCCCGGTGAAGCCCATAGGCCTTGAGGGTGGCACACCAGGCCTTAGTGGGCTGGTGGGACAGCCTAAAAGGGCTCTATGCGCCAAGAAGAGAAAATCAAGAGAAAAGAAAAAAAAGAGGAGGTGGGAAGGAAGGGAAGGACTCCCTCCCACCAAACCAAGTCCAACTGGGTTTGGGGGGGGAGTCTTCCCCCCTTGGCTCGGCCGACCCCCTTGGGGCTCCTTGAGCCCCAAGGCAAGGTCCCCTCCCTCCCACCTATATATACGGAGGTTTTAGGGCTGATTTGAGACGACTTTTCCATGGCAGCCCGACCACATACCTCCACGGTTTTTCCTCTAGATCGCGTTTCTGCGGAGCTCGGGCGGAGCCCTGCTGAGACAAGGTCATCACCAACCTCCGGAGCGCCGTCACGCTGCCGGAGAACTCTTCTACCTCTCCATCTCTCTTGCTGGATCAAGAAGGCCGAGATCATCGTCGAGCTGTACGTGTGCTGAACGCGGAGGTGCCGTCCGTTCGGTACTAGATCGTGGGACTGATCGCGGGATTGTTTGCGGGGCGGATCTAGGGACGTGAGGACGTTCCACTACATCAACCGCGTTCACTAACGCTTGTGCTGTACGATCTACAAGGGTACGTAGATCACTCATCCCCTCTCGTAGATGGACATCACCATGATAGGTCTTCGTGCGCGTAGGAAATTTTTTGTTTCCCATGCGACGTTCCCCAACAATAGTTTAGTGAGTGTTCACAATCATAGATGGTGTCAGAGATGATATATTTATATGTGAACCTCTCCTTTTTATCACTTCCTATTAATTGCAACAATGACCAAGGTCTATGTTTTCCTACCCTCAACAAGTTTCAGTCCTCATTCTTTTTAAAATGTGAAGCCATCACTTCCCATAAGATCATTACATGATCTTTCATGCTTTTGTTCTATTCTCACTCTTTTGATCATGGCAAGAGGCAAAGCCCTTCAACTAAGACACTCTTTATTAGCTCACAAGCAAGAATACATCAGGGGTGACACAAAGCAAAACTCAAGACTAAAACACTAAGACTTTTAAACTACTAGAGAAAAAGCAAACTAAAAAGGAAAACTAAAAAAAGGTAAAGGCAAAAGATGTGATGGTGATACGATACCGGGGCAACTCCCCCAACCTTGGCACAAGCCAAGCGGATTGCCCATACCAATGCTTAGTTGTCTTCCTTTGGTGGTGAAGGTGGAGGAGCTATTGCAATCTTTGACTCCAAGAGGGCCATTAATCTTTGATTTATACCTTGGAGATCTTCGATATGTTTTTCCAGCAAAACAACTTCACGAGTGAGACAAGTATTGCGAGCACGAGTTGTTTCACAGAACCTCAAGAGTTCAATCAAAGATGGAGAAAGTAGGTGGAGGTAGGGTTGGAGGAAATCCACTTCTTCAACTTCTTCCTTGTTGAGCACAGATTGCACTTCGTCCCATGCCTGATCCTTCTCCTTAGCTTTGCCCTTGGTTTCTTTAGGTAGCCTTTCCTTAGCCTCCATGACCTCCATCCTTTACAGATCAGCATGAACTTCTCCATAGATTTGACGGAGGTTGTTCTCCCCCACAGATTCCTGGGATGACATCTTGACCTAGATCTGCGGCAGAAAACAGGCTTGAAACGAAAAACAGAGGAAATCTGCGTGATGCACGGGTCAGACCAAACGGGAGTATATATAATGATTTTTTTCAGACCAAAAGGAGTACCCTGAATGAAAATGTAGTCCGGGAAGCGCACGAGGTGGCCACAAGCCCTCACGGTGCGGCCAGGGGGTGGGCCCGCGCTGTGCAGGCTTGTCGCCTCCTCGAGCACTTTTCGGACTACTTCCAATTTTTGTATTTTTGCAAATATTCCAAAACGGAGAAAAATTCCTATTGGAAAAGTTTTGGACCCTGTTTTCTTACCGAATCACATACCTCTTCGTTTTCGGAGTCTGAAACAGGCTGATAAATACCCCTTTGGTATTCTTCCGGAGTTATTGTATTGATGATATTGCTTTCAACATTTATGGGAGTACCTCAAATATAATGCTTGATTCTCTACCCATTTACAACTCTCGGACAATTACCTTCCGTGTTGTTGATCTTGATAGCACCGGAACGATATACTTCCTCAACAACATAGGGACCTTCCCATTTAGAGAGAAGCTTGCGTGCAAAGAATCTTAAACGAGAGTTATATAGCAAGACATAATCACCTACATTGAACTCACACTTTTGTATCCTCTTATCATGCCACCTCTTAACCTTCTCTTTGACCAACTTGGCATTCTCATATGCCCGAGTTCTCCATTCATCAAGCGAGCTAATATCAAATAACCTCTTCTCACCGGCAAGTTTGAAATCAAAGTTGAGCTCTTTGATTGCCCAATAAGCTTTATGCTCTAGCTCGAGAGGTAAATGACATGCTTTACCATACAACATTTTGTACGGAGACATGCCCATGGGATTCTTATAGGCAGTTCTATAAGCCCCAGTGCATCATCGAGCTGCTTAGACCAATTCTTTCTAGACCTGTTGACAATATTTTGCAGAATCAGTTTAATCTCTCTATTACTTAGCTACATTTGACCACTGGACTGAGGGTGATATGGAGACGCAATTCTATGGTTGACATCGTACTTAGCAAGCGTTTTACGAAAAGCACCATGAATGAAGTGTGAACCACCTTCGGTCATTAGATATCTAGGGACTCCAAATCTAGGGAAGATAACTTCTCTCAGCATCCTCATAGAGGTGTTGTGATCAACACTACTAGTGGGGATAGCTTATACCCACTTAGTGACGTAATCAACAACAACTAGGTTATGAGTATACCCGTTGGATTTTGGAAAAGGTCCCATATAATCAAAGCCCCAAACATCAAATGGTTCAATGACAAGTGAATAGTTCATATGCATTTCGTGACGTTTGCTAATATTACCTATTCTTTGACATTCGTCACAAGACAAGACAAACTTACGGGCATCCTTGAAGAGAGTGGGCCAATAGAAACCTGATTGCAATACCTTGTGTGCAGTTCTATCTCCCGCATGGTGTCCTCCGTAGGCCTCAGAGTGACACTTCTGTAGGATCTGTCCCTGTTCATGTTCAGGTAGACAACGTCTAATAACACCATCTACTCCTTCCTTATAAAGGTGAGGATCATCCCAAAAGTAGTGTCTCAAGTCAAAGAAGAATTTCTTCTTTTGCTGGTACGTGAAACTAGGTGGTATATATTTGGCAACGATATAGTTCGCATAATCAGCATACCATGGTGCACTACGTGAAGCATTGATGACAGTCAATTTCTCATCGGGAAAGCTATCATCAGTAGGTTGTGGGTCATCAAGAACGTTCTCCAACCTAGACAAGTTATCTGCTATGGGGTTATCAGCACCCTTTTTGTCGACAACGTGCAAATCAAACTCTTGTAGCAAGAGAACCCATCTGACAAGTCTAGGTTTCGCGTCCTTCTTCTCCTTGAGGTACTTAATAGCAGCTTGATCAGTGTGAATAGTGACTTTGGAATAAACTATGTAAGACCTGAACTTTTCACATGCAAACATGACTGCTAAAAACTCTTTAATGAACCTTCTTATACCTTTGATATCTGTGGGGTATGGCATTTTCTCGATTGCATCAACCTTAGCCTTATCGACTTCAATACCTCTTTCAGAAATTTTATATCCTAAGACGATGCCTTCATTAACCATAAAGTGGCACTTCTCCCAATTCAAGATAAGATTGGTGTCTTTACATCTCTGTAAGACTCGATCAAGGTTGCTGAGGAAATCATCAAAGGAAGATCCATAAACAGAAAAGTCATCCATGAAAACCTCAACAATCTTTTCACAAAAGTCAGAGAATATAGCCATCATACATCCTTGAAAGGTGGCAGGTGCATTACATAAGGCAAAAGGCATACGTCTATAAGCAAAGGTACCGAAAGGGCAAGTGAAAGTGGTTTTCTCCTCATCAGATTGTGCAACTGGTATTTGGGAGAAACCAGAATAACCGTCTAGAAAGCAGAAGTGTGTGTGTTTAGACAGCCTTTCTAGCATTTTGTCCATAAAAGGCAAAGGGTAATGATCTTTCCTAGTGGCCTTATTCAATTTCCTAAAGTCGATCACCATCCTATAGCCAGTAATAATCCTTTGTAGGATCAATTCATCCTTATCATTAGGGACAACGGTAATGCCTCCTTTCTTAGGGACGCAATGCACCACACTCACCCAATCGCTATGAGCAACAGGATAGGTAACACCCGCTTCCAGGAGCTTTAGTATTTCTTTTCTTACTACTTCTTTCATCTTAGGATTTAATCTCCTTTGATAATCAGCAACTGGTTTGAAATCAGGATCAGTTTTAATCTTGTGCTGGCATAGAGTGGGACTAATGCCCTTAAGATCATCAAGAGTATATCCAATAGCAGCATGGTGCTTTCTCAAAGTTTTTAGTAACTTCTTTTCTTCGTGCTCTGAGAGGCTAGCACTAATAATGACAGGATATATCTCTTTTTCAGCAAGATAGGCATACTTCAGAGTATGAGGCAACTGTTTAAGCTCGAACACAGGATCACCCTTTGGTGGAGGTGGATCCCCAAGAAGTTCAACAGGCAAGTTATTCTTAAGGATAGGATATTGTTCTAACACAACTCTATCTATCTCATCCCTTTCATCCATATGCATATCATTTTCAAGCTCAAGCAAGTACTGCTCTAAGGGATCAGTAGGAGGCACGACAATAGAAGCTAAGGCAATAGTTTCATCCCTACTAGGCAACTCCTTTTCATGAGGTTGTCTACCAAACTTAGAGAAATTGAACTCATGTGACACACCTTCAAAGCCAACAGTGGCAGTTTGCTTCTCACAATCAATATGAGCATTGACAATATTGAGGAAGGGTCTGCCAAATATGATCATACAAAAGCTATCTTGTGCGGTAGCAAGAACGAGGAAATCAGCAGGATACTTCGTTTTACCACACAAGACTTCAACATCCCTAACAATTCCCACAGGGTAGATAGTATCTCTATTGGCAAGCTGAATAGTGACATCTATAGGTTCTATCTCAACAGGTGCAATCTCATCTTTGATTTCATCGTATAAGGACCGAGGTATTGCACTAACACTAGCACCCACGTCACATAAGCCATGATAACAATGATCTCCTATCTTAACAGAAACCACAGGCATGCCAACAACAGGCCTGTGTTTGTCTCTAACGTGAGGTTTAGCAATTCTAGCAGCATCTTCACAGAAGTTAATATTATGTCCCTCAACATCGTCGGACAGAAGATATTTGATAATAGCAATGCTAGGTTCAACTCTAACTTTCTCAGGCGGTGTAGGTGTTCTAATATAGCCTCTACGTATCACAGTTGAAGCTTTAGAATGATCCTTTATCCTAACAGGGAAAGGTGGTTTCTCAATGTAAGCACTGGGAACAACAGTATCATTATAGGCAATTTCTTTCTCTTCAACTGGAGTGGGTTTAACTACATTGACTTCTAAAGGAGGATGAAATTTAAACCACTTCACTTTGGGAAGATCGATATGAGCAGCAAAGGATTCACACAATGAAGCTACTATCTGAGAGTCAAGTCCATACTTAGCGCTAAAATCACTAAAGGTATTTGTCTCAACAAAGGATTTAACGCAATCAAACGTGAAATTCATACCTGACTCCTTACCTTCTTCAAGCTCCCAATCTTCAGAGTTGCGTTTAATTCTCTCCAATAAATTCCATTTGAAGTCAATATCTCTCTTCATAAAAGAACCGGTAGAAGAAGTGTCAAGCATGGTGCGATCATCATGAGAAAGCCGAGCATAGAAGTTCTGAATGATAATTTCTTTCGAGAGCTCATGATTGGGGCATGAATATAACATTGATTTAAGCCTCCCCCAAGCTTGAGTGATGATTTCTCTGTCACGAGGCCAAAAATTGTAAATATAATTCCTATCACGATGTACTAAATGCATAGGATAAAACTTTTGATGAAATTCCAATTTCAACTGATTGTAGTCCCATGATCTAGTATCATCACACTAGTGGAATTTGCTGGTTTGCCGACAGCCAGAGCTGACGGCAAAGGACAGTTTAACTGATGGCAAAGGCTTTGCCGTCAGTGAGCTGTCGGCAAAGGTGTCGGCCAAGATTTTATCGGCAATCACCTTCTTTGCCGACAACCGGAGCTCCACTGACGGCAAAGACTTTGCCATCAGCTTTGTGGCACGGGCTGACGGCAAAGAGCAGTGGCGGCAACGGCGCAGGCCGAGCTCCGTTAGAAGGTTAACGGCAGGCTTTGCCCACAGCCATAGCAAAGCTGATGGCAAAGCCTCCCCTCTTTGCACACAGCCGTAGCAGAGCTGACGACAAAGCCCAAACACCTGGGTCCCCTTGGCCGCCTCTTTGCCGACAGCTAGAGCCCAGCTGACGGCAAAGCCTACCCCTGGGTCCCCTTGGCCGCCTCTTTGCCAACAGCTTTGTCCCAGCTGACGGCAAAGCCGAAAAATTGGTATTCCCAGAGTTGCCAGAATGCACAGGCTGCCGCCACGTGTCTTCTTTGCCGACAGCCCACCGATGGCAAAACCTTTGCCGTCAGTGAGCTGTAGGCAAAGACCCTCTTTGCTTTTTTTTCATATTTGTTTTCTGTTAATTCCCTGCATTTGCAAAACATAGATACAAACAACAACATATATATATTGAATCTGCCCCTAAAGAGCACCACAAGTGCATCACAAAGTGCAAACAGCACAACACAAGTGCAAACAACACGAATATATGTCATTAAAGTGCAAACAAGATCACAAAGTATTACAAAGCATCACAAGTGCATCCACAAATACAATTGCATTACAAAGTTCATCTAGGACTACACAAGTGCATTACAAAGTCTCGAGCATCCATCCATATGCCATGCTGCTTTATCAAAATCTGCATAATGAGAAAGAATTGAGAAGAAGAATACAATAAGAAAGAAGTTATCTAAATTAAGCCAGGCAATTAGAAGAAGAAGTGGAAGAAGAAGAAGAAGAACAAGAAGAAGAAGTGGAAGAAGTGGAAGAAGAAGAAGAAGAAGATAGAGAAAAAGAAAGAAGAAAAGTTATCTTTTTCTCCTCTTTCTTCTTCTCTTATTTCTCCATCTCTTGTTTGTTCTTCTCTTCTCGTTTCTTTTAAAACTTTCTAAACTACTTATGTCATTTTTGAGCTCTAATATCAAATAGAATTTACTAAGCTAACTAAACCATGGCTAATATGAACTAGAATTTACTAAGCTAACTAAAGCCTGGCATAACCTAAGTTGATCTAAACAATAAGAAGAATAAGAAGGAGAGGAATAACTTACCAAATGCCAGGAAACAAAGGAGAAGCTGCATCTCCGTTGGTCGCTGGGTTGCTAGGGATCTCACCAGGAGAAGTACAGGGATCGTGGGATTCAACTCTTGAATGATGCTGCAACAAGGCAAGAGTTAAAATATGTGGTTAGCACGGCAACAGACAATGGTATAAGACCGTGCAAGGTTGGTCATTGAAAGGGAACTCACCATTCCCACCGGAGAAGGCATCGGCGGAGGGGGCGGAAAACCTTGCTTCTCACACATAGCCTGCAAATTAGTTTTCGAGGAGTCAAAGAAATAGCCTTGTTGCGTATCACACATGGCCTTGCTTCTCACACAACTGACTTACCGCAACGAAGTCGTGCATGGCCTTCGCATGGGCATTATTGCGTGCCCTCTCCTCGTCAAGCAACCTCTGCGTATTCCGGTCCCTCTCCTCCAACAAGAGCCTGGTGGCCTCCCTCTCCTTCATAAGTGCGGCCTGCAACCACTCCTCAAAAGGAATTTTCATCATCCATCCAGGGACAAAAGAACGAAAGAACTAATGAAGAAAACTAACCTCGATGGCAAGATCAACTGGCCTCGCGCGTTGCCGTATTGCAGGAGCGGAGCTCGTTTGCCTCGACTTGATCTGAGATAGAGTCTCAGTGATAGGGACGAAGCCATCACACATGGCCAGCGTGCCATGACTCTTACCGCCACCAGAGATCATTAACGCCTCTGGATCGATAGGATTCTGGCTCGGGTCAAAGTCAGGCCCGCGCAGCTGTTTGACCACCTCAGAATAAGACGTCATCTTGTTGTAGGTGGACAGGCTTGTGTATGCCGACGGCCCGCCCCCCTCAGAATATGCCTTCCCGTCTCGTACGAGCCCTTATGGGCCATGCTAAACGCGGCGTATCCCTCAGGCTCGGGCTGGTTATTGTGTTTGGCCTACACAAAAAGACAAAGAATTAGTACAACAAAAATCATGAACGAACGAATTATTGATGAAACAAAACAAGGCGCACATACCCATTTTTTGGCGTATTGCTTGATGTTGGCATTGCCTTGGTGGTGTGGCACACCAACCAATTGGGCACGACGGTCCTTGGCCATAGTGTGGGTGCTCAACCAAGCCTCTGTGCACCACCTGTCCGCTATCATCTCCCAACAATCCATCTTATCGGCCAACCATCTCGGGGGCACCTATGAATGTAAGTTAATGAAGAATGAAACTAAGTATTATAACTAAATAGACCTAACTAGCCCTAAGAATTGATCTTTGGAATGTACATACCTCCATGTACTCGGTCTTATCATGGAAAATCTTCCGACATTCAGTCTTTGTCTTCGGCTCCCCTTGCTTGGCGTACCAATCTCGAACAGCCTGAACACGCATTTCGTGCCTCGTGTTATTCAATAAACTCTTGCACTCTTTAACGAGGTTCTTCTTGGCCGCCTCCTCCGTCCCCTCCTCGACCCTAAAGTGACTCTGCAATTAAGCCAAATAGATGCACACATGAATAGTGAAATGATTTGGAAGGAAATAACAATATATAACATTGTATACTTTTTATTGGGTAAAATAATAGTTACCCAAAAATCAGCCAACACCTTGTCGACCACGCTCAAGCAAACAACACCATTGACATGTGTTTTTTCCGGGAGCAGAGCGGCTTGGTAGTGCTCCCAGTTGAGTCCTGGCTCGGGAACCATACCCTCACCGGGCAACTGCACTATCCCGGGGAAGTGCTCCCTAAGTAAAGCACCAAGGAGGCAGTTTGGATTCCGGGTATTCTGCGGGTAATCCCACCCCCTACATAATGATAAGGCAAAGACATTAGCTACTTGGTGAAATATAATGATATAAGGTACACAATATATATCAACTTACTTCTCGCCTTCTGGCTTAATTAACGGCCTGTGCTGCAAGTCCAATCGGTCTGGAACTCGTGTCATACCACGTTGGTAGACCGACTTGCTGGCAGCCACCTCAGCCTCCGCCTCAGCACCCTCCGCCTCAGCCTCCGCCTCAGCACCCTCCGCCTCAGCACCCTCCGCCTCAGCCTCCCCCTCAGCACCCTCCGCCTCCGCCTCCGCCTCAGCCCCCTGCATCGGTGTCACCTCCTGGATGGTAGGATCCCGCACCGGCGACACCCTCGTCTGCAAGGGTGAAGTGGCCGAGGGTGGTGGCGACTGGCTCCTATCATGCAGCCTCCCTCTCCCACGACCATGTCCTCTGCCTCTCTTCTTTCCTACGCCTCTCCCACGGGGCTCCTCGGCAAAGCTCTGCAACAAAGTTCTCCGTAGCTGCCCAGGTGCTATCCTCAACTTAAACCCGCCTGCCATGTCTCACCACCTGTAACGATAAATAGTTAAATAATTAGTACAAATTAAGGACAATAATTAAGTGAACAATGATAAATACATGAATAATTCAACTAATAATTGAATAATTAAACAACAATGTTTGGATGCATACAAAGTACTAATAGTCTGGATCATCTGTCTCTTCTCCATGGTCAATTGAAGAAAAATCATCATCAATATCACACGTGTCGTCATGACTGTTATCGTCATCGGGTTCAAGGACATCATGTGGAAGGCCTTTTTGTAACTGATCAAGCATTGATAGCTCATCGGCATTGGTAACTTCTTCTACTTCCACTTCTTCCTCATCATCACGTGAGTCTTGTTCCAACGTGTTCAGGGTGGACGTAGAGCAGTTTCGGATACGACGTCTGACACCACGTGATTCTTGGAAAAATTCTCCATCATATGTTATTGGGTCAATTTGAGGTTCATAATCGTCTTCATTTTGGGGAGGTGGTCTAAGATGTGGCATCATAGTGTGCTGTTACGAAATTTGCCGCCTCCTCGGTAATGAACGCCTCGGCCATCGATGCTTCAATTCTACGTTTATTTTTACATTTTCCTCGAAGTGTCTTCTGCATTCTTTCAGTTGCGTAGCACCAACGATTTTGCACGGGGCCACCCAATCTTGCCTCGGTTGGGAGATGCAAAATCATGTGTTGCATCGGATTAAAGAAGCCCGGTGGAAAAATCTTCTCTAACTTGCACAGAAACTCAGGCGCCAACTCTTCCATGTCATCTATCAAGGCACGCGACAACTCTTTAGCACAAAGAACATGGAAGAAATAGCTCAACTCGGCCAATACTAGCCATTCAGCCTCGGGGATATAGCCACGAACATCACCGGCATTATCCGCTCAAGCCATATGTGCCAATCATGACTCTTGAGCCCAAAAATTTTCATTTTTTCAATGCTCGCTCCCCTCGCTAGATTCGCAGCATACCCATCGGGGAACAACAACTTTTTTTGCACCCATAAGAGGATTTCCCTTATTGCTCCCTTCTCAAGATTGTACGAGGCAGGTGGTTTGGACCAATTTTTTCTTCCTTTCGGTTCTCGCATGTTTAGTGATGGCCTATCACACAGAGTCTCCTGGTCAACTCTAGCCTTTGTATTATCTTTGCCCTTATTAGTGCCAAAAAATGTGCCAAGAAGGGCCTCGGCAATATTCTTTTCAGTGTGCATCATGTCAATGTTGTGTGGAAGTAAGAGGTCTTCGAAGTAGGGGAGATCCCAGATGCATGGCTTGTGGGTCCAGGCGTGTTCCTCATTATAACCCACGAAATACCCTGGACGGTTTGGATCAGGCTCCATAGATTTTAACTGTTCATTAATTTGTGCCCCCATCAACGCAGGTGGTGAAGAGTGTTTGACAACTTTACCTTTCATGAAATTCTTCTTGTCTTTTCTAAATGGATGGTCCATAGGCAAGAACTGTCTATGCAAGTCAAAGCAGGAATACTTCCCACCCGCCGTCAACCAATGAAACTTAAGAGCTGCCTTGCATTGTGGGCATGGGAACCTTCCATGCACACACCAGGCAACGAAAAGCGCAAATGCTGGCAGATCATGCAATGAGTATTGGTACCAAACATACATTTGAAAGTTCTCTTTCTTAGCTGCGTCATATGTGTTGACCCCATTCACCCAAGCTTCTTTCAAGTCATCCATCAGCGGTTGCATGTACACACTCATATTCTTCCCCGGGTATTTTGGCCCTGGAACTATCAACGTCAGAAATATGTGCTTTCTTTGCATAATGGATGATGGTGGAAGATTAAGGGGAATGACAAATACAGGCCAACAACTATATTGGGTAGCCGTCATACTAAAAGGATTGAACCCATCGAGGCTGACGGCGATTCGACAATTCCTTGGTTCTTTAGCTTTTTCCTTATGTATACTATCGAATGCCTTCCATGTGTCACCATCTAAAAGGTGTACCAACATCGGAACTCCGTGTTCATCTAATTCTTTCCTAATTCCATATTTGTGCCATGTCATATGTTTTGTTGTTTCTTCGAGCATGTAAAGTCGTTGAAGTCTTGGTAGGATCGGCAGATACCGTAGGACACTCACGGGGATTTTTCTCTGCTTCTTCTCACCTTCACCGTTTTCTACCTCAACATATCTGGAGGACTTGCAAAATGGACAATATGTTTCCTCCGCATACTTTTTCCTAAATAAGGCACATCCCTTCTCACAAGCATGTATCTGCTCATACGGCATCTTGAGTGCACTAAGGATTTTGTTTGACTCATATAGGTTTGAAGGCATAATATGACCTTCTGGTAGAAAGCGCCCAAATAGGGTCATCACTGAGTCAAACAGATCTCTTCCAATGTTGAACTGGGCTTTCAGAGCCATTACTTGTGCGATGGCATCTAGCTGAGAAATCTTAGTGTGCTCGTGAAGAGGACGTTTTGAAGACTCCAACATGGCATAGAAGGCTTTCGCGGATTCCTCCATCTCTTCGTCCTTGTTCCGAGCATCATCAAAGTCATTCACCATGTCTTCAATCCCTGTACCATGATCATCGGTGCGCCGACGCAACACCTCGTCTCTGTTACGTTGGGCCGACTCACCATGAAATGTCCACAAGGTATAGCCGGGAGTAAAACCACGCATCTGCAGGTGTTTACCCATTGCATCCTTTGTCTGTTGCGAATAATTCTTGCACTTAGTGCAGGGGCACCATGTTTTTGGCTGGCCTTTAGAAAACGCCGTTTCCACGAATTCATAGGTTTTGCTCAACCATTCATCGGTCATATCTCTCTGACTATGGTGACCGGTGTACATCCATTCACGATCAGTCATTCTGGCAAGCTAGCTACATAGTATCCACATATAAAACAATATAAAATATCAATTCATCAAGTATGTTAAATTAATTATGGCCATTTTTTAATCATGGTTAATACATTGGGATGCACGGCATGCACACCTACCAGCTACTAGGTAAAGATGGGTCCTAATCCCACTCGAGTATGTGTAGATTGGGTCATTTCCCACTGCTCTGCTCCCGACCCAACGCAAAATTTCGGCAGCACCTCCGCGCTGTTCTCCTGATACACGTCTCGGCAACTAACCGAGAGGATGTGTACCCGGAGAACAACAAGGAGGAGCTGTCGAAACTCTGCATGGGATCAGGAGCAAAGCGTGGGAAACGACCCAATCTACACATACCCAGGCTGTCCATGGATAACGTTGGACAATTCGAAAGAATCACCGTTATAAATATGCAAATGCATGCATATTTATGACAGGAACCCTTTTGAACGGGAGACGCATATTGGTTACGCAACACCTTTGCATTTTAATACTAAAAATACCTAGCTAGATAGTGTCATCAGCACGAAGGCCGGAACAGAGCAAAACAGAGGGGGCTGAGGAGGAGTTAACAAATGTGCTCACTTTCGAATGCAGGGGAGGTCGTCGAAAACCAATCCCTCGCGGAGAAGCTACTGCATATTTAAATGCACTCAATCAACACAAATACGCACTCGCGGTAATTAAGCTAACTAATACTAACATCTATCATTTAAATGCATTTTTCTAAAACTCTGAATCTCCATATCTTTACATGCGAAATACTTAAATTTCATTGCTAAATTGTGATCTTCGGGGGCATAATTCATAGAGTTCTCCAAAACTACTTTGAGTGTGATGCATTCAGGTTTGTTGTGTAGAGCTAATATTACTTCCCCTATTTTGTAGATTAATAAAGTTCTTCGAGTAATCTATACTTATACTAATTAGGGGCTCCCAAGAAATTCCTACATTAATTAGAAATTAGGAGCCGTTAATCTGGTGGGACCAAGTTATTACGGTGTAGATTACTCTATATAATATGAAGTTTGCAATATATATTATGTTATTTTTATACTATGGAAATACCAGATATTTCCAATTCAATCTCTCACATATCCGTTTTTGTCAGTTACACATCCCTCACGTATCTCTGTCTCAAAAAATAATATCTCTAACGTATCTCTCTCTCTCTTAACATATAGTCCAAGTTTTTCTACAACTGCACCACGTTCTACATCAAACATAGTCCAGCCAGTACAATAGCGCCTTCTCACTCCTGGAAACAAATATAGGCTGCTCTGATCCTCTGCCTCACGCACTCCTCTCCAGCACACATTCTATCCTAGGCCGGCTGTCACCTTGGGATAGGGAAAGATTGATCCAGGTTTGATCTACTTATAATTTTATCCTTGCTTTATTCCTATTTAGATGATTAGACACACTTCATACTGCATGGATGCGAATTTCGGCAATTCGATCATTGATGCGTTGTGCTCTACTATGATGTAGATCATATATGCGACATGTGAGCATGTACGCTGGGTAGGCTCTCAAAGCTAATTATTTCTTCATCTCAGTAGTACCAGGAAACAAAATTAATTACCTTCTGTTCTCTGAATTTGTTCCCCTCTCAGTCAATCTTCTCTATTTTGCCACGGCCATAGCTTTTACATAATGTATAGTAGTGAATGCGAGTATAATATGGAACGACCAGCTCATCCTTCATATTAAAAACCTTGATTTTAATTAACTATTATCTCAATCAATCTAAAACTTCCCATATATTAGCTTAATTTTTTTTTGATTTGTTCGATCAACCTACGTTAACTGTCCCGATTTAATATACCAATTTTGGTATACAGAAAATAGTAAGAACAAATTCTAACCTGAGATTTTATACTCCAAAATAAAATCTAACCTAACTTCATATATTCCGTTTCCCTGCATATTCACGTACAAGTATTATACCGAACCTGGCGCGGACGGACCGGCAGGAGGGAGAGGCGGCGTCGGGCGGGGGGGGGGGGGGGGGGGCGGCGGGTGCCGGGGCCGGCGGCGCCTCGTCGTCCGGCGGCTGGCAGCGGGCCGGAGGGGGCGGCGCAGGGCCCGAGCCGGAGGGGGCGGCGCAAGGCGGCGCGGGGCGGGGCGGGCGAGGGGCGGCGCAGGGCGGGGCGGCGCGGGGCGGGCGAGGGGCGGCACGGGGCGGGCGAGGGGCGGCGTGGGAGAGCAGGGCGCGCGTGCACGGGACGGTGAGACAGAGAAGGCGCGGGGAGAGAGAGAAGGCACGGGGGGATAAGGCAGGTATATGGGGTTAGCCTCTTTGCCCTCAGCCAGCTGTCGGCAAAGACAGCCGTTAGTCTTTGCCCTCAGCTGGCTGTCGGCAAAGAAGGCCCCCTTTTTTTTTCTGGCCGAGGCGGCGACTGGGTTAGCCCCTATGCCGTCAGCCTTCCTATGCCGACCGCTTTTTTGTCCTTTGCCGTCAGCTGGCTACCGGCTTAGATAAACCGGACGGCATAGATTTTATTTGCCGTCAGCCCCTCCTATGTCGTCAGCATTTATTTTGGCTGAGGGCAAAGTCTCTTTGCCGTCAGCCCCGTAAAATTGCTGACGACAAAGCTTAAAGCTGTCGGCAAACTAGCAGATTCCAGTAGTGTCACATAACCTATACCATGTCAACGCCTTATCCTTCAAAGATAAAGGAAAGACCTTCTTCTTGACCTCATCCTCGGGCACCCCTGCAAGCTTAAATAAACCACAAACTTCATCTACATAGATCAGATGCAAGTCTGGATGTCATGTTCCATCTCCTGTAAAAGGATTAGCCAGCAGTTTCTCAAGCATACCCGAAGGAAATTCAAAGCAAATATTTTTAGTAGGTGCAGCAGGTTGAGGAGCAACTATCTGTGCTTCCGTTCAAGGTGAAGATACCCCAAACAAGCCCCTCAAAGGCTTAGTATCCATAGTGACAAGTGACAATAAATTTCAGCACACTATATGAATGTTTCCTTACCAAGTTCCACTTACCAAAGGCGCTTCACCTCCCGGCAACGGCGCTAGAAAAGAGTCTTGATGACGCACAAGTATAGGGGATCAATCATAGTCCTATCAATAAGTAAGAGTGTCGAACACAACGAGGAGCAGAAGGATCTGACAAGTGGTTTTCAGCAAGGTAAAATCTACAGGCACTGAAATTGTCGGTAACAAGTGATTGTGTGGTGAGATGATTCGTAGCGACAAACAAGTACCAAAAGTAGCAAAGGTGCATAAAAGGGGCCCAATCCCTTCTGTAGCAAGGGACAAGCCCGAACAAAGTCTTATAGGAGGAAAAACGCTCCCGAGGACACACGGGAATTTCTGTCATGCTAGTTTCATCATGTTCATATGATTCGCGTTCGTTACTTTGATAGTTTGATATGTGGGTGGACCGGTGCTTGGGTACTGCCCTTACTTGGACAAGAATCGCACTTATGATTAACCCCTCTCGTAAGCATCCGCAACTACGAAAGAAGAATGAAGACAAAGTCTAACCATAGCATTAAACTAGTGGATCCAAATCAACCCCTTATGTAGTAACGAATAAACTAGGGTTTAAGCTTCTGTTACTCTAGCAACCCATCATCTACTTACTACTTCCCAATGCCTTCCTCTAGGCCCAAATAATGGTGAAGTTCTATGTAGTCGACGTTCACATAACACCACTAGAGGAAAAACAACATACAACATATCAAATTACCGAACGAATACCAAATTCACATGACTACTATTAGCATGACTTACCCCATGTCCTCAGGAACAAAAGTAACTACTCACAAAGCATAATCATATTCATGACCAGAGAGGTAATGAGTAGCATCAAGGATCTGAACATAAACTCTTCAACCAAGTAATCCAACTAACATCAACTACAAAGAGTAATTAACACTACTAGCAACCTTACAAGTACCAATCGGAGTCGGGAGACGGAGATTGGTTACAAGTGATGAAATAGGGTTTGGAGATGAGATGGTGCTGATGAAGATGTTGATGGTGACCAGTCCCCTCCGATGAGAGGAGTGTTGGTGATGACGATGGCGACGATTTCCCCCTCCGTGAGGGAAGTTTCCCCGGCAGGATCGTCCTACAGGAGCTCTAGATTGGTTCTTCTCAAGTTCCACCTCGTCGCCGCGGAGAAACCACGAAAAAGCTCCTCCGTGATTTTTTCCTAGAAGAAACCCTTCATATAGCAAAAGAGGGGGCAAGTGGGCCTGCAGGGTGCCCACAAGCCCCCATGGCGCGGCCTAGGGGTGGTCGCGCCGTGCAGGCTTGTGGCCACCTGCACACCCCCCTCTGGCACTTCCTCGGCCCAGTATTTTTGATAAACCAGGAAAAAAATCCTCATTGATTTTTACGGCGTTTGGAGTTGCGCAGAATAGGTATCTCAACTTTGCTCCACTTTCAGGCCAGGATTCGAGTTGCCGGCATTCTCCCTCTTCATGTAATCCTTGCAAAATAAGAGAGAAAAGGCATAAGAATAGTACCGCGAAGTGAAATAACAGCCAAATAAGCGATAAATATCAACATGAAAACATGATGCAAAATGGACGTATCAACAACTTACTTGAGGGATCTTATTCAATCCATAGGTAGGTATCGTGGACTCTCATGGCAAAACTGGGTTGAAGTTTTATGGATGCACAAGTAATATCTCTACTTAGTGCGAAAGTTTTGGCTGATATGAGGTGGAAGCAAGCGTCACATGTTAACGGATCTCTAGTCATATAACATTGCTCGGAAAAAAGCAAACATAATTCATTATGTTGTCTTCCTTGTCCAACATCTACTTCTAAGCATGTAATAGTTTAATGAGTGTTCAGAATCATAGATGGTGCCCAAGATGATATATTTATATGTGAACCTCTCCTTCTTTTTTCCTTCCTATTAATTGCAACAATGACCAAGGTCTACGTTTGTCCACCCACAACAAGTTTCAATCAACATTCTTTTTATATGTGAAGCCATCACTTCCCATAAGATCATTACATGATCTTTCATGCTTTTGTTCTTTTATTATCTTTTGTTTAGATCATGGCATGAGGCAAGGCCCTTGACTTAAACACTCTTTATTATATGACTCACGAACTCGATTATATTAGGGGTGACACAAAGCAAAACTCAAGCCTAGATCATACTAAGAACTTTATTCTACTAGAGAAACATAAAACCAAAAAGGATCGAACTAAGAAAAAGGTAAAGGAAAAAGATGTGAAGGTGATACGATATTGGGGCAATTCCCCCAAGCTTGGCACACGCCAAGGGGAATGCCCATACCCGTGCTTAATTGTTTTCCTTCGAAGGTGATGGTGGTGGAGTTGTTGCAATCTGGGGTTGATTCGCCGTCTTCCAAGGCATAGGCGCTCCATCATGGAAAGATGATCGTGTCTCCGGAATCCTCAAATCTGCAGTGAACTGTATTGATTTAAATCTATACTCATACTCACAGTTTTGGTTCTGCAGGTCGTAGATCTGGGCTTGGAGGTGATCAATTCTGTCATAGAGCCTCGAGAGGTGCTTCCCGATGTCATTGGCATCGATCTTGTGCTTGTTGGTGAACTCCGTGCTCATCATGTGGTTGGCGTTGAGTCCGCGTTCCACCATTCCTTAGCACTTGAAGACTTGCTTCTCCATTGCTTCGAGCCTCGCCTCCATGCTTCCGGTCTTCATGGGCCCCTCAACATCACGGATGTGCAGCACCCCCTCATGCATCTCCATAGATTGAGGGTGTTGCAGCACGCCCGCGAGGTAGGGATTGATGACCTTCTCCAAGAACTTGTCCTTCGAAACTTTTGGGGTCGCCATAGCGATCTAGATCTGCCTGCACAGTAGCTCGAAATGAAAACAGAGGATCTTTGCGTGATACGAGGGTCAGACCTTTCGGGAGAATATGTAATGAATTTTTCCCGACCCAAATGAGTACTACGCAAGAAAACAGAGTCTGGGAGGCACAAGAGGTGCCCAGAAGCCACCCAGGCGCGGCCAGGGGGTAGGCCACGCCTGGTAGGCTTGTCGCCTCCTCGTGTGCTTTCCGGACTACTTTAATTTTTTCTATTTTTCTAAAAATTCCAAAACGGAGAAAATTGCTACTGGAAAAGTTTTGGAGTCGGTTTATGCTACTTCTCAAACAACAGCGCCAGAATTTGACACTTTGACGGAGACTTGCTTGTGTTGGTTTTTCCCTTGAAGAGGAAAGGGTGATGCAGCACAGGAGCAGTAAGTATTTCCCTTAGTTTGAGAACCAAGGTATTAATCCAGTAGGAGAATCTCATCAAGTCCAGACTACCTGAGCAAACACAAAAGAGCTTGCACCCAACACTATAAAGGGTTGTCAATCCCTTCAAGATTGATTGCAAAGTGAGATCTGAAGGCGGAACGTGCAACGAAGAAAAAGAGTAAGGCTGAAAATATGGTGTGCAGTAGACCCAGGGGCCATAGTGTTCAGTAGAGGCTTCTCTCAAAATAGCAAATATTACGGTGGGTGAACAAATTACTGTCGAGCAATTGATAGAACCGCGCAAAGTCATGACGATATCTAAGGCAATGATCATACATATAGGCATCACGTCCGAGACAAGTAGACCGATACTTTCTGCATCTACTACTATTACTCCACACATCGACCGCTATCCAGCATGCATCTAGTGTATTGAGTTCATGACGAACAGAGTAACGCCTTAAGCAAGATGACATGATGAAGAGGGATAAACTCAAACCAATGATGAAAACCCCATCTTTTTACCCTTGATGGCAACAACACGATGCGTGCCTCGCTACCCCTTCTGTCACTGGGTGAGGTCACCGCACGGTATGAACCCAAAACCAAGCACTTCTCCCATTGCAAGAATCATAGATCAAGCTGGCCAAACAAAACCCACAACTCAAAGAGAATTACAAGGATATGAAATCATGCATATAAGAGATCAGAAGAAACTCAAATAAGATTCATAGATAATCTGATTATAAATCCACAATTCATCGGATCTCGACAAACACACCGCAAAAGAAGATTACATCGGATAGATCTCCATGAAGATCATGGAGAACTTTGTATTGAAGATCCAACAGAGAGAAGAAGCCATCTAGCTACTAGCTATGGACCCGTAGGTCTATGGTGAACTACTCACGCATCATCAGAGAGATCATGGTGTTGATGAAGAAGCATTCCGTATCCGAATCCCCCCTCTGACAGGGCACCAGAACGTTCCCCAGATGGGATCTTGCGGAGAGAGAAACTTGCGGCGGCGGAAAAGTACTTTCGATGATCTCCTGATATTTTTTGGGATTTTAGGGAATATATAGGCGAAAGACCTAGGGCAGAGGTGGCCGAGGGAGCCCACAAGCCTGGGAGGCGCGGGCCCCCTTGGCCGCGGCTAGGCAGCCAGATTCTCAGGCTTCCCGATCTTCTTCTGTTTTGGAAAAAATATTTTTGGAAGTTTCGTTCCGTTTGGACTGTGTTTAAAATCTTCCTCTGACAGGGGTCAAAAACATGGGAAAAGAGGAACTGGCACTTGGCACTGAGTTAATAACTTAGTCCCAAAAAAAGGTATAAAAGGCATACACAACATCCAAAGTTTGAAACTAGTAGAAGACAGGGCTACCGTTCGGCCCTGGCCAGCCCATTAGTCCCGGTTCTTCAAGAACCGGGACCAATGGGGGGGTATTAGACCCAATTCGTGAGCCCAGGGGGCCGCCCAGGGCCTCGTGGGCATTGGTCCCGGTTCGTGTGGAACCATTTGTCCTGGTTCGAGCCACGAACCGGGACCAATGGTCCTCGCGGCTGGCACACAACCTTTAGTCCCAGTTCATGCCACGAATCGGGACAAATGACTTGCCTACATATATAAGCACCGCCGCGGCAGAGCACTCCACAGTTCTCTGTTTTTGTCGAGCCGGCGAGGGGAGGGCATTTGGGTGCTATAGGTCACCTCCTATGCACATGAGGTGTTCGATGAAATGCACGAGCCACACTAGTTAAGCTTTCTCCTCTTGAAACTCGACATCCGAGCTCCATTTTCAACGAGACTTGTCTAGATTCAACGGTCCGTCACGCCCCGTCTCCACCCCGTCTTCACCGCCGTCGATCACCCACGCCGATCTCGTTGCGGACACCACCTTGGTGAGCCTCTTGTTCTTATCTTCTTTCTGAAAGAAAAAAATTCTGACTTGAGATAGATACTTGTCGAATTTTCTTACTTTTATTATTCCTTGTTATTATATAGTGCGATGGTTTTGGTATCCGCTCCCGTCGGCCCTCGTCCTGTCTATGATTCAGATGTGGTATATATTATCTTTTCATAACTATTTGGTTCATTTATTGTTTATGACAATTATGATGACCAACGTGACATATATTTTTAATCTAGGAGGTATGTGAACCAGAAATTCCAGCCCACCTAGAAATGCTTCTTGAGAACTTAACTTTGGTTGAAAAAGAAAAAAAATACTTGAAGGAAAAATTGAAAATAATTGAGGATAAAAATATGGAAATGGAGTTGCATGTTGCCGAGGTCATTGACGATCGCAAGATGAAGATCGATGCGATGCGGTTGTTGATGGATGCAATGCGCTTGAAGATGGATGAAACGCGCTTGAAGATTATGAATATTAGAAAATATGCCATTGATAAAGAGGCTTGGTATCATTATGCTGTTGGGTCAATTGTTACCTTACTTGCAAGATTGATCGCGTTTGTTGTTGCATTTAAATGTTTTACATAGTTGTATGTTGTTTTATGAGAGAACTTTATGTATTTATTTTTCAATAATAACATTTGATCACTATTGTGCGTTGGTTTTAATGTGATGATGAACTTGTATTAATTTTGTAATTTCTCTATTCATTTTGTTCTGCAATGGTTTTTTGATTATATACTTAATTTCATAATAGAGATGAAACGCCAATGGATGTACGGTGACCGACGCACTTTGGAGTACATTATGAACCGGGACTAATGCCCGAGTCGAAAAGGGTTGTAAATTGATGATGTGGCTTTGAATGGTGCATTTTGAATACAGAAAACTATGGAGTTCAAATAAGTTCAAAAAAATGTAATCCCTTTGTAACAAACGAGTTTCCGTATGAAACCGTGATACTTCGAAAGAGATTGTCCGTTTTGTACACGAAGTGCATCCAGTTTTTTCCGTAACCCTCTCAACTTTCTCGCACATGCTATGTGGGTGAAAGGATGATACCATGCCAACTTGGAACCTTTTCAGAGTTCATTTCAAAAGCTTTTCTATTTCATGGTCTTATAGCTCAAAATAATCAGCAAATACATGAAAAATAACAAATGAAGTCAGAAAGGGTTGTAAATTGATGATGTGGCTTTGAATGGTGCATTTTGAACATAGAAAAACTATGGAGTTCAAATAAGTTCAAAAAAATGAAATCCCTTTGTAACAAACGAGTTTCTGTATGAAACCCTCATACTACGAAAGAGATTGTCCGTTTTGTACACGAAGTGAATCCAATTTTTGCCCTAACCCTCTGAACTTTCTCGCACATGCTATGTGGGTGAAATTATGATACCATGCCAACTTGGAACCTTTTCAGAGTTCATTTCAAATGCTTTTCAATTTCATGGTCTTATAGCTCATAATAATCAGTAAATGCATGAAAAATAACAAATGAAGTCAGAAGGGGTTGTAAATTGATGATGTGGCTTTGAATGGTGCATTTTGAACACAGAAAAACTATGGAGTTCAAATAAGTTCAAAAAAATGAAATCCCTTTGTAACAGACGAGTTTTCGTGTGAAACCGTGATACTTTGAAAGAGATTGTCCGTTTTGTAGATGAAGTGCATCCAGTTTTTGCCGTAACCCTCTCAAGTGTCTCACACATGCTATGTGGGTGAAATAATGATACCATGCCAACTTGGAAACTTTTCAGAGTTTATTTCAAATGCTTTTCAATTTCATGGTCTTATAGCTCATAATAATCAGTAAATGCATGAAAAATAACAAATGAAGTCAGAAAGGGTTGTAAATTGATGATGTGGCTTTGAATGGTGCATCTTGAACACAGAAAAACTATGGAGTTCAAATAAGTTCAAAAAATGAAATCCCTTTGTAAAAGACGAGTTTCCGTATGAAACCCTGATACTTCGAAAGAGATTGTCCGTTTTGTACACGAATTGCATCCAGTTTTTGCCGTAACCCTCTCAACTTTCTCGCACATGCTATGTGGGTGAAATGATGATACCATGCCAACTTGGAACCTTTTCAGAGTTCATTTGAAATGCTTTTCAATTTGATGGTCTTATAGCTCAAAATAATCAGTAGATGCATGAAAAAAAACAAATGAAGTCAGAAAGGGTTGTAAATTGATGATTTGGCTTTGAATGGTGCATTTTGAACACAGAAAAACTATGGAGTTCAAATAAGTTCAAAAAAATGAAATCCCTTTGTAACAGACGAGTTTCCGTATGAAACCCTGATACTTCGAAAGAGATTGTCCGTTTTGTACACGAAGTGCATCCAGTTTTTAATGTAACCCTCTCAACTTTCTCGCACATGCTATGTGGGTGAAAGATGATACCATGCCAACTTGGAACTTTTTCAGAGTTTATTTCAAATCCTTTTCAATTTCATGGTCTTATAGCTCAAAATTATCAGTAAATGCATGAAAAATAACAAATGAAGTTAGAAAGGGTTGTAAATTGATGATGTGGCTTTGAATGGTGCATTTTGAACACAAAAAAACTATGGAGTTCAAAAAAGTTAAAAAAAATGAAATCCCGTTGTAACAGACGAGTTTCTGTATGAAACTGTGATACTTCGAAAGAGATTGTCCGTTTTGTACACGAAGTGCATCTAGTTTTTGCCGTAACCCTCTCAACTTTCTCGCACCTGCTATGTGGGTGAAATGATGATACCATGCCACCTTGGAACCTTTTAAGAGTTCATTTGAAATGCTTTTCAATTTCATGGTCTTATAGCTCAAAATAATCATTAAATGCATGAAAAATAACAAATGAAGTCAGAAAGGGTTGAAAATGTATGATGTGGCTTTGAATGTTGCATTTTGAACACAGAAAAACTATGGAGTTCAAATAAGTTCAAAAAAATAAAATTCCTTTGTAACAGACGAGTTTCCGAGACTAAAGATCCAGCGAAACCACGTGGCGTGACGCGCAAACACGTGGCGTGCCGTATATGTTATTAGTCCCGGTTCAGGACAAAAACCGGGACAAAATAAGCTAACTAGCACTTTGAATTTAAGTAGAAACAAAACAAAATAAACAAAACAAGAAATAAAAGAAAAAATAATCAGTAAATGCAACTAAAATTATCAAAGTATTTTCTGTTAAAAATCATTAAAAGCAAAAAGAATTTCATAAAGAACTTTTTTTGTTAGAAACTTTAATGGCAAAAAGAATTATCATAAAATAAAAAAAATAAGTAATTAGAAACAAAAAAATAAAAAAAAAGTATTTTGTTGTAAGGAGAAACAAAACAAAATAAGCTAACTAAAAAATAAACAAAACAAAAATAAAGCAAAAAACAAAACAAAAATAATGGAAAAAAATTAAAAAATAGATGTTGCTCTCCACGTTGCAGCCGCGGCGGAGCTTATAAACAGGCTCGGAAGCCCTTCGCTTGGCGAGGTGGGACTAAATACTCAACCGCACCACGGGTGTGGCAGGCAACCGGTACCAATGCAATAAATAAATAAAATAAATAAAGCAAAAAAGAAAACAACAAAAACTAGGAAAAAAATAGCCACCAACTCGGCCACCACGGCGTGAATACCACTAGAAACCCATCTATGGGCTAGGATTCAGGCCCGCAGTAGGCCCAGAAGGCTCATCACGCAAAGCATTAGCAAGTAGGCCCGTAAGCCTGCAGTGGAGAGGAGCTCGAGAGGGGTGCGGCAGTGGGGCTTATAAACCAGTGCGCTCCCCTCTCAACTAGCGAGGTTGGACTAAACTTTGGCCGCGACGCGGGCAGCACAAGGGCCTTTGGTACCGGTTTGTGGCACCAACCGGTACCAATGCCCCCTTTAGTCCCGGTACCAATGGATTTGCTATATAACCAATAGTTGTGACATTTTTGTCAGTTTCTTCGATTCGTCCGACGACGCCGCCAGGCTGCCCGAGCTCGCCGTCGTCGCCCTGCCCCCGACCATGCCGCCGTTGCCCGGCCCGACCACGCCGTCGTCGCCCCTGCCCCCCGACCACACCGCGCGCCCTCGCCATGCCTGTACCGCGCCCCTACCCGCCTCGTCGACCCCGTTGCCGCCCTTTGCCCCGTCGATCGCCATCGCCCCTGCCCCGACCACACCGCCGTCGTGGCCCTCTACACCGACGCCGGCGCCGTGCCTCTCCTTGGTCAGGCTGGCGCCGCCCACCCTGTCCTCTCCTTTGTTCATATAAATGATGATTTGTTTTTTGCATTTTTATAAATATGTATATATGTATGTATGTTCTCTGTGCATATAAAAGTTACATTTTTAGTACATTTGGGTACATTTTAGGTTAATTTTATGTATGTATGTTCTTTGTTCATATATGTTCTGTGATTTAGTACATTTTAGGTTAGTTTCATTTTTAGAAAAGTTTTATATATTTAGGAAAAGAAGGAAGAGAAGGAAGAAGGAAGAAGGAAGAAGAAGAAAAAGTTTTATATATGCAAAAGTTACATTTTTAGAAAAGTATTATATATAGCTAGGAAGATAACGAAGAAGAAGAAAAAGAATGAGAGGAGAAAAAGGAAAATAAGAAGAGGAAGAAAGGAGAAGAAGAGGAGAGGAATAAGAGGAGAAATAAATAAGAAGAGGAAAAAGGAAGAAAAAGAAGAGGAGAAGAAGAAAAGAATAGAGGAGAAAGAAGAAAAAAATAGAAATTTTCTATTTTTTTTCTTCTTTCTCCTCTATTCCTTTCTTCTTCTCCTTTTTTTCTTATTTTTTTCTTCGATTGCTTCTCTTCTATCCCTTTCTTCTTGTCCTCTTTTTATTTCTTCTTTTGTCTTCTTATTTTTTATCGGGTATGTCGTTGTCGATATACCCCCTCCCGATCGAACTTCAACACGAGGGGGCGGGGTACCGATATACCCCCTCCCCGATAACATTATTTTCCCATGTATATGTATGTGGCATCGTTGTCGATATAACCCCCTCCCGGATAACTTCGACATGAGGGGCGGTTGATATATATACCCACTCTCGACCATGATAACTTATACCACGAGAGCACCCCCCTCGGCCCTCTCGCTCGACTAATACTCTCGAGGACACCCAAACCCTAGAGAAAAAACGATGTTGGTCTCCTATCCCCTCCCGCCGCGCCCCTACCCGACAAACTCTCTCGAGGCCACCAAAATTTACCAAGTTAAAAGAGCGTTGTCGTCGAGGCCACCCCAAACCCTTGAAGCGTTGTGTCGAGGCCACCCCAAACCCTTGAAGCGTTGTCTAGGCCACCCCAAACCCTAGAGAAGCAGCGTCGAGGCCACTAACATGATTCCTTATTGTGATTAGCTAGCTAGTTCTACGTTTGCCACTAATATATATCCATCTGTACCATGTTTGAATAATAATTGACATGTTGTAAATATTTGCAGAAACTATGGATCACTCCCGAGATGAAGAGGAAGAAATGATGTTCGGGGAGATAATCGCACAAGGAAGTGATGTCATTGCGTCGTTTCTCAGAGACACCGATGGCCTGGAAGGACCGGGTGAAGAAGAGGGCTATGTTCATGATGATTTGGAAGGACCGGGTGAAGAAGACGGCTCCGTTGACCGAACCGAGTCCGCCAGGTATATATATATAAGTTAAGCCCGTGCTGACTAGTTAATTGATGCATTCATTGTTTTCATATGTACACATATTAATTAACTCTCATATTTCTTATTTTTTCTCTAGCCCTCCGGATCGACGTCAACCTCGGTAAAGAAACGAGGCCCAAAGAAAAAGTTGCGCTCGGATGAAAGGTTGGAGATCACAGCAATCGCGCGCGATGGCAAGCCGATTGAACCCATCCGGACAAGGGATGCATTTCGTGCTCAGTGCGGGGTTCTTGTTAGGGACAAGATCCCGATCAGTATCCAGCAATGGTTAAAGCCAAAGAAGGAAGACCCTGAGGTGCCGACGTCTTATGTCTCCGATAAACAGAAAGAAGATCTTTGGACAACGCATAAGGAAAATTTCACCCTACCGCCAGAGGAGGATGCAGAGAAGCCAGTTAAAGAGGAATTGATCAAGTCTCATGCTCTTAAGAAGATGGCAGAACTATTCAGGAAGTGGAAGAATGAGCTGAAAACGTTTGTCGACAAAGAAGAGACAGCAGAATTCAGCCGCCGGTTTGACAAGATCAGAGATCAATGGCCCGCATTTGTGGCCCACAAGACATCAGAAAAGAGTAAGAAGATGTCAGCGACAAACAAGAAAAATGCTGCGAAGAATAAGCATCACCATCGCACGGGGTCAGGTGGTTACCTCAAAGCCCGACCTTTGTGGGACAAGGCTGAGAATGACCTGATTGCTAAAGGGGTCGAACCAGAGACATTGAGATGTCCAGACCGTTGCCGGACTTGGTTCTTCGGAGTTGGCGGAACCTTGGACCCTATATCAAGGGAGTGCGTTTGGACGGAAGACCAACTGCGAATACCCATCAGGAACCTTCAGCACTATATCGTCGCAGCACAGGAAGGGGCGTTCATTCCAAACACAGAGAATGATGAGCTCACAATAGCCCTAGGGAATCCTGAGCACCCTGGACGGACACGAGGCACACCAGGCTCCCTTCCTTGCAAGGATGGGTTTCCGGACGCATGGGGTTACAAAACCCAGGAGAGGAGGAAGAAAGCGGAGCATAGCCAACTGCAGGCGCTGCACGAAAGGGTACAAGGGCTAGAGGAACGACAAGTAGATCGCAGCAAACGACCTGCCGAAGCTTCCCCTGAAGTTACCCCGCCATCTCAGCGGAGAAGCAGCGTGGCTTCCACCAAGCAGACTCAGCAGCTGGAGCCTGTCTTCACGTGCTACCCCGTGGATGCTATCACAGAGTCTCAACATTTCTTCCTTATGATGCAATGGATGACATTCAATGTCAAGGCGACTGTTGTCTCTGTTATACCTAATGAACCTAGCTCAACCTACCACGGCCAGACGATTCCAGAAGGATATGCTAGGGTGATGGTGGATCAAATAACGGAAGGATTTGAGGACCTTGAGCTTGACCACCCTACGGGTGAAGGGGAGATTCGGCTGGGTTCTTCTCTGAAGACTCCATGCCTATGGTGGAAGGATCTCATCCACCTTCCAAACTGGACGTCTCCGCCTCCTCCTCCTCCTCCGGTGAGTCAGGGCCCGCCTCCTCCGGCGAGTGATCAGGGCACTCAGCCTCCTTCTCTGGCGCGTGACGGCACTCCGCCTCCTTCTCCGCCTGCGCCGGCGCACTCGAGCAGCCAGCTGCCTCCTCCTTCTCCGCCTCGTCAACAAGGGCCGAAGAGACCCGCCGCCGCTCCGGCTCCTCTGGCGCGTAGTCCTTGTCCTCTGCCCGGTAAGAAAGAAAAGACAATCGCAACCGCTCCTTCTGCTCCGACGTGTAGTAGTACAGCCAGAGGCACGCAATACAAATACGGTCCTTCTCTGAAGCCTGTAGAGAAGTTACCATACGAGAGGAGCACGGAGGAAAACGAGAAGATCGTGGAAGCCGAAGTGAAGAATTTCTTTGAAGGGGTGAAAGCAAAAAAACATCTACCTCCGGAGGAGAAGATAGATCTGGTAAAAGCAAAGCGTACTCTGGCTGCCCTGAAGAAACCACCAAGGTCTCCGACAAAAGGCAACTATGAGCGCATTATTACAAAGTCATTTATCGAAGCGCAGCGGTCGGGAAGTACTGTCAGTGATCGAAGGTTAGCAGAACGACGAGCTGGGAAAAAAGTTGCCCAGCTCGGCGAACAAGCGAACCAATCGTTCCCCCCGCTCAAGGTGTCTAGCGATATCGTCGCTAATCATCCGGGGATCTTGTTGCCCGGTACCAATCCTGCAGATTACCTGCCGATGATGCACATTTTGATTTATTGGAGGTGGACGAACACAAATACGTGTACGGGAAGCCTCTCATCAAAGATGAAAGATCTCTAACAACGGTGATGCGAAGATTCCATGATTGGTACATGAAAACTTGCAAAGTGTCTGGGGGAGTAATATTTTGACGTTGGGAGTTAGAAAGGAGCATGACCTCGTTGGACTTGAACTGTTGATGGTTCCATTTGAGGAGTTCTTCCCGTTTTTCAATCTAAAGGCCCTCGATAAATTAATGATCACTTGCTACTGCCTATAAGTAGTACTACTTCTGTCATTAAGTCTCTATATATACATCATCTCTTTCGTTGCATGTATTTTTAATTATTCTCACTATATTATATGCAGATTGAAGATCATCGAATTGAAGAAAAGACAAATCGATGATATTGGATTCATTAACACAAATCTCGTAGATGCATTTATGATTAAATCTCACGCCAAAGATACCGAGGCCAACCTGCTACAATCATTTGTATTGAATCAAAACAAAGCTATAATACTCTTCCCTTACGAATTCCAGTGAGTGTTACTGTCTTGTGCATATTCGGTTTCCCTTATTAGTCAAGGTTATAGTAATGTAATTGATGAGGTATGCATGCGTGCGCAGCTTCCACTATATTCTCCTAGAGATTAAGCTTGAGCAGGGACTAGTAACCGTCTTAGACTCGAGACGAAAAGATCCCAACGAGTATGCAGACATGACTAAAATTCTAGAGAAGTAAGTTAAATCGATCATTATCGCACCATATCGGCAACTTTGTTCATTTCCTGATATCAAGTAATTGTTTTCTTTGTCTGACAGGGTTTGGAAAAAATTCACCGCAAAAACTCCGGGACTACCGAAGAAGCTGCAATTTAGACACCGGAAAGTAAGTACTATAGTAGCCTGTTCCACGCATCTCGTAGTGATTCAAGCGCTAGTTTCATCAATACCATTGAGCATGCTTGCTAACTATCAGTTTGATTGACCTCTATTTCTTGTAAAGTGGTTGTGGCAGGAACCAGGGAATGATTACTATGGATACTACATTTGCGAGTCCATCCGCCACGTGACCTGCGAGCGGGGCTCCTCTGACAAACAATATGACGTGCGTAAATAATAATATTCACAATTTTATTTTATTACCATCATTTGTGTTCAGTTTTATTTATACATATATATGTATTGACCCCCTTCTTCAAATTAGATATATCGGATGCGGAATGAACTCCTACCAGTAGATCGTATGCGAGGAATTCAAGAGGAATTGGCGGCATTCTTTCTTGACCATGTGATCGCTAAGGACGGAGAATACCATGTGAACCCTAATGAGTTGAATTTTAATTAGGTGATTATATTGTAAGAGATAATTATATTGTATATATGTAGCCAGTAGCGTCTGATAGATATAGGAGAACTTGTTGTTCGACCAATCTCTCACAGAAGGAGAGGTGGTCGATATCACTTCTCTTTGTATGCATATGTTCATGACGATCTTCTGTTTCCTTCATTTGCTTACTAGCTAGCGTGTCTAGTCCTCTCTATACGTATAGTATGCAGCATCGACCAAGCACAGAGATAAGAGAGGACACTTTTCTCTATTCATTAGCTAGCTAACACAATATATGAAACACCTAAATTAACCCCCCAAAACCCCCTACCCCCCCCCCCCTTCAAAAAAACACATCACCTGAAATGCTGACGCGTGGATGCCTTTTGGTCCCGGTTGGTGTCACCAACCGAGACTAAAGGCCCCCCTGCCCGGGCTAGCCGCACCGGCCACGTGGAGGCCCATCTGTCTCGGTTCGTGTAAGAACCGGGACTAAAGGCCAAGGGCATTAGTAACGACCTTTTAGTCCCGGTTCCGAAACCGGGACAGAAGGCCCTTACGAACTGGGACAAAAGGCCGTTTTTCTACTAGTGTGACAAGATAATAGCATGAAACCATCAAAAATTATAGATACGTTGGAGACGTATCAAGCATCCCCAAGCTTAACTCCTGCTCATCCTCGAGTAGGTAAGTGATAAAGACTGAATTTTTGATGTGGAATGCTACCTAGTATAGTTTTCCTTTGCAACTTCTTTCGTGTGATATGAATGTTCAGATCCGTAATATTCAAAACAATAGTTTGCTATTGACATGAAAACAATAATACTTCAAGCAAACTAGCAAGGTAATCATGAACTTTCAAAATAACAAGGCCAAAGAAAGTTATCCCTACAAAATCATATAGTAGAGCCATGCTCCATCATCCTCACACAACTAATGCAAATCATGCACAACCCCGGTATTGGCCAAGTAATTGTTTTCGCACTCTTACTTTCTAAAAACTTTTTATAACTGTCACACAATACATGAGCGTGAGCCATGGCTATAGCACTATAGGTGGAATAGAGTGTGGTGGTGGTTGTGAGACAAAAAGGAGGAGATGGTCACATTGACTCGGCGTATCAAAGGGCTATGGAGATGCCCATTAATAGATATCAATGTGAATGAGTAGGGATTGCCATTCAAATGATGCACTAGAGCTATAAGTATGTGAAAGCTCAAAAGGATAACTAGTGGGTGTGCATCCAACTTGCTTGCTCACGAAGACGTAGGGAAATTTTGAGGAAGCCCATCATTGCAATATACAAGCCAAGTTATAAAATGAAGATTCACACTAGCATATGGTGATGACGAAACGAGAGGCTCTCAATCATGAAGAACATGGTGCTATTATGAAGCACAAGTGTGGAAAAAGATAGTAGCATTGTCCCTTCTCTCTTTTTCTCTCTTTCTTTTTTTATTATTTTTTATGGGCTCTTGGGCCTTTTTTTATTTGGGCTCTTTGGCCTATTTTTTTATTTCCTAACATGGGACAATTCTCTAATAATGATGTTCATCGCACTTTTATTTACTCGCAGCTCAAAGCTTGGAAATGACTCTATAGGAAATGCCTCCGGTAGTGTACCGGGATGTGCAATGATCTAGCTTGGCGTATGACGTTGAAACATCTCGCTAGCTATCTTACGATCATGCAATGACAATATGAGAGTGACGGCACAACTCATGAGACGAAACGATGGGAGTTGCATGGTAATATATCTCGGAATGGCTATGAAAATGCCATAGTAGGTAGGTATGATGGCTGTTTTGAGGAAGGCATATGTGGGGTTTGTGTACCGGCGAGAATTGCGCGGCACTAGAGAGGTTAGCAATGGTGGAAGGTGAAAGTGCATCTATACCATGGGCTCACATTAGTCATGAAGAACTCACATACTTGTTGTGAAAGTTTTTATTGGTAATCGAAACAAAGTGCTAAACGCATACTCCTAGGGGAAGGGTTGGTAGGTGTTAACCATCGCGCGATCCCGACCTCAACACAAAGGATGACAATCAATAGATCAATTATGCTCCAACTTCCTAACATAGCGGTTCACCATCCGTGCATGATGCGGGAATCACTAACTTCAACACAAGTATTTCTAGATTCACAACACCCTACTAACATAACTGTTAATATTACTAAATCCACGTCTCAAAACTAATTGAGAGGAATCAAGACTTCTCTTTCTACTCAATGCACATGAAGATGGAGGTTTTTCTATCCTCTTTGGGTACCTATCACCTTTGGGACTACTTTCATAGAATAAGCCAACTACCAAGTCACGCACTGCCGTGCTCTAAAAGATCTAAGTGAAGCACATAGAGCAAAATTATCTACCTCAAAAGATATAAGTGAAGCACGATGAGCATTCTAGAAAAATCACGATGAGTGCATGTCTTTCTCTAAAGGTGTGCAGCAAGGATGATTGTGACACAACAAAAAGAAAATACTCCTACAATACAAGACGCTCCAAGCAAAACACATATCATGTGGTGAATAAAAATATAGCTCCAAGTAATGTTACCGATGGATTGAAGACGAAAGAGGGGATGCCTTCCCGGGGCATCCCCAAGCTTAGGCTTTTTGATGTCCTTGAATTTGGCTTGGGATGCCTTGGTCATCCCCAAGCTTGAGCTCTTTCCACTCCTTATCTCTTTGTCCATGAGAACATCACCCAAAACTTGAAAACTTCACAACACAAAACATAAACAGAAACTCGTGATAACATTAGCACAAGAAAACAAACTACCACCACTTTAGGTACTGTAGAAATCTTGATTCCTATTTATATTGGTGTTAGATTACTGTATTATCACTTTTTCATGGCTAGTACCCCCTGATACTATCCATAGCTTCATCAAAACAAGCAACCAACTCAACAAAAAAACATAATCTGTCAAAAACAGACTAGTGTGTAGCAATATGTATACTTTGTATACTTCTGGTACCTCAAAAATTCTGACAAATTACTACTGCCTGGGAAAAAGGCATTTAAACCAGCAAAAAAAGAATCAACTCTAAATATCTTTCTGAATACAAATGAAAAATCATCTCATGAGAGAAAAGTTTTTGTCATTTTCCATCAGGATCAAACAACCATCACCAAGACTAGTCATAAAGGTTTTGCTTGGCTCAAACAAAAAAATAAACACAAAATACACAATCATAAGAAAATTATGATGTTGTGGACGCAACAAAATAGAAAGAAAAAGAAATAAATTCATTGGGTTGCCTCCCAACAAGCGCTATTGTTTAACGCCCTTAGCTACGCATAAGGCGATAGAATCACGTATCGTCGTCTTTGGTGCTCAAACCATAAGTAGCCCTCATCATGGATTCATAAGGCAATCTTATTTTCTTTATAGGAAAGTGCTCCATGCCCTTCTTTAGAGGAAATTGAAATATAATATTCCCTTCCTTCATATCGATGATAGCACCGATAGTTCTTAGGAAAGGTCTACCAAGAATAATAGGGCATGTAGGATTGTAAGCAATGTCAAGCACAATGAAATCCATGGGTACATAGTTCCTATTTGCAATAATAAGAACATAATTGGTCCTTCCCATGGGTTTCTTGACAGTAGAATCCACAAGATGCAAATTAGGAGAACACTCTTCAATCTCATTAAAACCCAGAACATCACATAAAGACTTTGGAATCGCGGAAACACTAGCACCCAAATCACACAAAGCATTGCATTCATAGTTTTTTATTTTGATTTTGATAGTAGGTTCCCACTCATCATGAAGCTTTCTAGGGATAGAGACTTCCAATTCAAGTTTCTCTTCAAGAGATTTTATCATAGCTTCGACGATATGATCGGTAAAGTCCTTGTTTTGGCTATAAGCGTGTGGAGAGTTTAGGATGGATTACATCAAGTAAATGCATTCCACCAAGGAGCAACTATCATAATTGAATTCCTTGAAATCCATAGTAGTAATTTCATTACTACTCAAAGTTTTAATATTTTCTACTCCACTTTCAACGCTTTTAGCATCAAGATAGATGGACTCCGAATCATTGGGGCGTTTTTCAACCAAAGTGGATTCATATCCAGCCCCATCATCATTAGGTTTGGCACAATAAAACAAAGATTCAATGGGAGTCACACCAAGGACTTTAAGATCTCCGTGATTCTTATCACGAGAACATGCCTTTTTAAGCCATTCATGTATATCACAAATTTGGGCGGTTCTTTCTTTGCTCTCACTCATGGAAACACGCATAGCTTTCAAAGTTTCATCCATATTGATCTTGGGAGGAGCACATCTAACTTCCAAAGCATCAATATCACTAGACATTCTATCAACGCTCTTAGCGAAATCGTCAATTTTGAGTAGTTTTTCCTCTATGGACGCATTGAAAATCTTTTGCGAGTTGATAAACTCTTTGATATTACTCTCTAGATCAGAGGGTAATCTATTGTAATTTCCATGATTATTGTTGTAGGAGTTGCCAAAGTTATTAGCGGAGTTACTAGGAAAAGGCTTAGGAACATAGTTTCCTCTAAAAGCATTATTGTTGCCAAAATTATTCCTACCAACAAAATTAAAGTCCAAGTTAGAGTTGCTACTCTCAATCAATGAAGACAAGGGCATATCATTAGGATCTAAAGGAGCACTTCCACTAGCAACCAAATTCATTAACTCATCCATCTTAACACTCAACGAGTTAATTTCTTCTATAGTGTGTAGCTTCTCACTAGTAGGTGACCTTTTAGTGTGCCACTGAGAGTAGTTCGTCATGATATTGTCTAGGAGTTTCGTGGCTTCTCCTAACGTGATTTACATGAACGTTCCACCTCAGGCGGAGTCCAAGATACTTCTATACGCGAAATTCAAGCGAGCGTAGAAGATTTGTATAATCATCCAAAGACTCAAGCCATGAGCGGGACAATTTCTAATCATCAATTTCATTCTCTCCCAAGATTGTGCAACATGTTGATGATCCAGTTGCTTAAAATTAATGATATCATTACGGAGAGAGATAATCTTAGCCGGCGGAAAATACTTGGATATATAAGCATATTTGCACTTATCCCAAGAATCGATACTATTTTTGGGCAAAGACGAAAACCAAGTTTTTGCTCGATCTCGCAACGAGAAAGGAAAAAGCTCCAATTTAATCACATCATTATTCACATCTTTCTTCTTTTGCATATTGCAAAGCTCTATGAAGGTATTAAGATGGGATGCGACATCTTCACTAGGAAGGCTGGAAAATTGCTCTTTCATAACAAGATTCAACAAAGCGGCATTGATTTCATATGACTCCGCACTAGTGGCGGGAGCAATCACAGTACTAATAAAATCTTTATTATTAGTATTCAAGAAGTCACAAAGTTTGGTGTTTTCAGTCATGGTGACTTCGGCAAGCAAGCAAGCACACAAGCGAACATAGAGAAAGCGAGAGAAAAGGACGAAAGAAAAGGCAAACGAAAAAGGCAAATATTTTTTTGTAATTTTTTGTTTTTCAGAAGTGGGGGAGAGGAAAACGAGAGGCAAAAAAGTAAATGCAAGAGATGAGATTGCGACACTTACTTGGATGAGTTCTTGATTTGATCCTCCCCGGCAACGGCGCCAGAAATCCTTCTGCTACTTCTCAAACAACAGCCCCAGAATTTGACACGTTGACGGAGACTTGCTTGCGTTGGTTTTTCCCTTGAAGAGGAAAGGGTGATGCAGCACAGGAGCAGTAAGTATTTCCCGCAGTTTGAGAACCAAGGTATCAATCCAGTAGGAGAATCTCGTCAAGTCCAAAGTACCTGAGCAAATACAAAAGAGCTTGCACCCAACGCTATAAAGGGGTTGTCAATCCCTTCAAGATTGATTGCAAAATGAGATCTGAATGTGGAAAGTGCAACGAAGGAAAAGTGTAAGGCTGAAAATATGGTGTGGAGTACACCCGGGGGCCATAGTGTTCACTAGAGGCTTCTCTCAAAATAGCAAATATTACGGTGGGTGAACAAATTACTGTCGAGCAATTGATAGAACCTCGCAAAGTCATGAAGATATATAAGGCAATGATCATACATATAGGCATCACGTCCGAGACAAGTAGACCGATACTTTCTGCATCTACTACTATTACTCCACACATCGACCGCTATCCAGCATGCATCTAGTGTATTGAGTTCATGACGAACAGAGTCACGCCTTAAGCAAGATGACATGATGTAGAGGGATAAACTCAAACCAATGATGAAAACCCCATCTTTTTTACCCTTGATGTCAACAACATGATGCGTGCCTCGCTACCCCTTCTATCACTGGGTGAGTTCACCGCACGGTATGAACCCAAAACCAAGCACTTCTCCCATTGCAAGAATCATAGATCAAGCTGGCCAAACAAAACCCACAACTCGAAGAGAATTACAAGGATATGAAATCATGCCTATAAGAGATCAGAAGAAACTCAAATAAGATTCATGGATAATCTGATCATAAATCCACAATTCATCGGATCTCGACAAACACACCGCAAAAGAAGATTACATCGGATAGATCTCCATGAAGATCATGGAGAACTTTGTATTGAAGATCTAAGAGAGAGAAGAGCCATCTAGGTACTAGCTATGGACCCGTAGGTCTATGGTGAACTACTCACGCATCATCTGCGAGGTCATGGTGTTGATGAAGAAACCCTTCGTATCCGAATCCCCCCTCCGGCAGGGCACCAGAACGTGCCCCAGATGTGATCTTGCGGAGACAGAAGCTTGCGGCGGCGGAAAAGTACTTTCGATGATCTCCTGATTTTTTCTAGGATTTTAGGGAATATATAGGCGAAAGACCTAGGGAAAAGGTGGCCCAGGGAGCCCACAAGCTTGGAAGGCACGGGCCCCCTGGTCGCGGCTAGGGGGCTTGTGGGATCCCTGGTGGCCCCTGCCCTGATTCTCAGGCTTCCCGATCTTCTTCTGTTCCGGAAAAATCTTTTTGGAAGTTTCGTTCCGTTTGCACTTCATTTAAAATGCTCCTCTGAAAGGGGTAAAAACATGGAAAAAACAAGAACTGGCACTTGGCACTGAGTTAATAAGTTAGTCCCAAAAATTATATAAAAGGCATACAAAGCATCCAAAGTTTGACAAGACAATAGCATGAAACCATAAAAAATAATAGATACGTTAGAGACGTATCAGTTTACTTACGAATCACATACCTCTTCGTTTCTGGAGTCTGAAACAGGGTGATAAATATCCCTTATGTACTCTTTCGGAGTTATGGTATTAATAATATTGCTTTCAACATTTATGAGAGTACGTGAGATATAATGCTTGATTTTTTCCCATTTACCACTCTCGGAAAATTACCTTCCGTGTTGTTGATCTTGATGGCACCGGAACGATATACTTCCTCAACAATGTAAGGAACTTCCCATTTAGAGAGAAGCTTGCCTGCAAAAATCTTAAACGAGAATTGTATAGTAAGACATAATCACCTACATTGAACTCACATTTTTGTATCCTTTTATCATGCCAACTCTTAACTTTTTCTTTGAACAACTTGGCATTTTCATATGCCTGAGTTCTCCATTCATCAAGTGAGCTAATATCAAATAACCTCTTCTCACCAGCAAGTTTGAAATCAAAGTTGAGCTCTTTGATTGCCCAATAAGCGTTATGCTCTAGCTCAAGAGGTAAATGACATGCTTTACTATAAACCATTTTGTACGGAGACATGCCCTTGGCATTCTTATAAGCATTTCTTTAAGCCCACAGTGCATCACCAAGCTTCTTAGACAAATTATTTCTAGACCTATTAACAGTCTTTTGCAGAATAAGTTTAATCAATCTATTACTTAGCTCTACTTGACCACTGGACTGAGGATGATAGGGTGATGAAATTCTATGGTTGACATCATACTTAGCAAGCGTTTTACGGAAAGCACCATGAATAAAATGTGAACCACCATCAGTCATTAAATATCAAGGGACTCCAAATCTATGGAATAGAACTTCTTTAAGCATCCCAATAGAGGTGTTGTGATCAGCACTACTAGTTGGGATATCTTCTACCCACTTAGTAACGTAATCAACAACAACTAGGATATGAGTATACCCGTTGGACTTTTTAAAAGGTCCCATATAATCAAAACCCCAAACATCAAATGGTTCAATGAAAAGTGAATAATTCATAGGCATTTCCTAACATTTACTGATATTACCTATTCTTTGACATTGATCACAAGACAAGACAAACTTATGGGCATCCTTGAAGAGGGTAGGCCAATAGAAACTAGATTGCAATAAGTTATGTGCAGTTCTATCTCCCGCATGGTGGCCTCCGTAAGCCTCAGAGTGAAACTTCTGTAGGATCTGTCCCTGTTCAAGCTCAGGTACACAACGTCTAATAACACCAACTACTCCTTCTTTATAAAGGTGAGGATCATCCCAAAAGTAATGTCTCAAATCAAAGAAGAATTTCTTCTTTTGCTGGTATGTGAAATTAGGTGGTATATATTTGGCAACAATATAATTCGCATAATCAGCATACAACGGTGTACTACGTGAAGCATTGATGATATTCAATTGCTCATGAGGAAAGCTATCATCAATAGGTTGTGGGTCATCAAGAACATTCTCCAACCTAGACAAGTTATCTGCTACGGGGTTCTCAGCACCCTTCCTATCAACAACATGCCAATCAAATTCTTGTAGCAAGAGAACCCATCTGATAAGTCTAGGTTTAGCATCTTTCTTTTCCATGAGATACTTAATAGCAGCAGGATCAGTATGAATAGTAACCTTGGAGTCAACAATGTAAGATCTGAACTTTTCACATGCAAACACGACTGCTAAAAGTTCCTTTTTAGCAGTAGCATAGTTTCTTTGGGCACTATCAAGAGTTTTACTATCATAATGAATAACATTCAACTTCTTATCAGCTCTTTGTCCTAGAACAGCGCCAATAGCATAATCACTAGCATCACACATAATCTCAAAAGGTAAGTTCCAATCAGGTGGTTGAACAATAAGTGCAGTTATCAAGGCCTTCTTAAGTATTTCAATGGCTTCCTCACAATCATCGTCAAAAACAAAAGGAATATCCTTTTGCAAGAGATTGGTAAGAGGCCTAGAAATCTTAGAAAAGTCCTTAATGAACCTTCTATAGAAACCAGCATGACCAAGGAAACTTCTTATACCTTTAATGTTTGTAGGGCATGGCATTTTCTTGATCGGATCAACCTTAGCCTTAACGACTTCAATACCTCTTTTAGAAATTTTATGTCCTAAGACGATGCCTTCATTAACCATAAAGTGGCACTTCTCCCAATTCAGGACAAGGTTGGTATTTTACATCTCTGCAAAACTCGATCAAGGTTGCTGAGGCAATCATCCAAAAAAGACACGTAAACGGAGAAGTCATCCACGAAAACATCAATAATCTTTTCACAATAGTCAGAGAATGTAGCCATCATACATCTTTGAAAGGTAGCAGGTGCATTAGATAAGCCAAAAGGCATACGTCTGCAAGCAAAGGTACCAAAAGGGCAGGTAAAAGTGGTTTTCTCCTGATGAAATTGTGCAACAGGTATTTGGGAGAAACCAGAATAACCATCTAGAAAGCAGAAGTGTGTGTGTTTAGGCAATCTTTCTAGCATTTGGTCAATAAAAGGCAAAGGGTAATGATCTTTCTTAGTGGCTTTATTCAATTTCCTAAATTCAATCACCATCCTATAGCCAGTAATAATCCTGTGTGGGATCAATTCATCTTTATCATTAGGGACAACGGTAATACCTCCCTTCTTGGGGACGCAATGCACCAGACTTACCCAATCACTATGAGCAACAGGATCGATAATACCTGCTTCCAGGAGCTTTAGTATTTCTTTTCTTACTACCTCTTTAATCTTAGGATTTAATCTCCGTTGATGATCGGCAACTGGTTTGGAATCAGGATCGGTTTTAATTTTGTGCTGGCATAGAGTGGGACTAATGCCCTTAAGATCATCAAGGGTATATCCAATAGTAGCACGGTGCTTCCTCAGAGTTTTCAATAATTTCTTTTCTTCATACTCTGAAAGGCTAGCACTAATAACAACATCATATATCTATTTTTCATCAAGATAAGCATACTTAAGAGTATCAGGTAACTGTTTAAGCTCGAACACAGGATCAGCCTTTGGTGGGGTTGGATCTCCAAGCAGTTCAACAGGCAAATTATTCTGAAGGATAGGATGTTGTTCAAAGATAACTCAATCTATCTCATTCCTTTCACCCATATCACTACTGAAATTCATAAATTTACCGTCCGCCAAAGCGGACGGCAAAGGGTGCAACCACGGACGGCAAAGGCTTTGCCGTCGGTCAGCAGACGACAAAGTAGACGGTAAAAAAAATCGGTGAAGAGGTTCTTTGCCCTCTGCTTTCCCAAAGCGGACGACAAAGAAACTTTGCCATGAGGGGGCATACGGAAAATTAACTGGGATGTCAGATATTGCAACATCCCCGTTAAGTGTTAACGGCAGGCCTCCTCCCTTTGCCGTCTGCCTCCCCCCTTTGCCATGTGGGGGCAGACGGCAAAGAGGGGAGAAAGAGGGGGCAGATTCCCCCCTTTTCCGTCTGCCTCCCCCCCTTTGCCATGTGGGGGCAGACGGCAAAGAGGGGAGAGAGAGGGGGCAAATTCCCCCCTTTGCCGTCTGCCTCCCCCCTTTGCCATGTGGGGGCAGACGGCAAAGAGGGGAACCAGCCCCTTTTTATTTATTTTTTGTTATATCCAGCATTTTTAACAATAATCAGGATATATATATATATATATATATATATATATATATATATTTGACATACATAAATTTCTTTCCGTACTCATAACCATATTAAAATAACCTCTTATATCCAGCTTTCAAGTTGCATCCACGTGCATACAAATTTTCATATATTACACCAATTTCATCCACGTGCATACAAAGTTTCATATATTCATATACTACAATAGTTACAATACAACCCATGGTACAAGAAATCATCTTCAAGCATTCCATCAATATTTTCCATGCTTCCCGTGAAGTGAAGGTAATCTGCAAAATGACAAATAGGAAAGTTAGAAGAATAATACTAGATGAAGTAGTGTATATATAGGTTATTTCGGAGAGAAATTAGCTAAGTATAGACCATTTAGGAGCTAACTAAGCTAATTATGTCATTTAGGTGGAACCCTAGCTAACTATAGGTCGTTTCGGAGCTAACTTGGGTAAAATAGGTCATTCCGGAGCAAACTATGCTTATTAAGCCATTTTTGATCTAGCTAGGCTAATTATAGGCCATTTAATACCTAAGTTAGGGGGAACAGGTCATGTTGCAGCTACGTAAGCCTTATTATGTCATTTAGGAGAGAACTTAGCTAAGTATAGGTCATGTTTTATTAAATAGACCATTTAGGAGCTAACTAAGCTAATTATGTCATTTAAATGGATAATTAGCCAATTTAGGCTTTCTTGGATGACTCTAAGCTATGTAGAAGAAGAGAAAGAGAAGAAGAAGTAAAAGAAGGAGGAGGAGGAGGAGGAGGAGGAGAAGGAGAAGGAAGAGGAGAAGAAGAAGAAAAGAAGAAGGAGAAGGAGAAGGAAGAGGAGACCATTTAGGAGCTAACTAAGCTATGTAGAAGTAGAGAAATAGAAGAAGAAGTAAAAGAAGGAGGAGGAGGAGGAGGAGGAGGAGAAGGAGAAGGAAGAGGAGAAGAAGAAGAAAAGAAGAAGGAGAAGGAGAAGGAGCAAGAAGGAGGAAGAAGAAGGAGGAGGAGGAGAAGGAGAAAGAAGAGGAGAAGAAGAAGAAAATAAGAAGGAGAAGGAGAAGGAGGAAGAAGGAGGAAGGAGAAGGAGAAGGAGGAGCTCCTTCTCCTTCTTCTCCTCCTTCTTCTCCTTCTTCTTATCCTCCTCCCTCTCCTTCTTCTTCTTCTGCTCTTCTTCTTCTTCCTTCCTTTCATTTTTCCTCTTTCTTCTCCTCTCGTCCCCTTCTTCGGGCTAAATTGGCTAAGAATGCCTTTTTGGAGCTAATTATGTCATTTCGAGGATAATTAGCTAACCATAGTGTTGGAATTATGCCCAAGAGGCAATAATAAATATAGTTATTATTATAATTCCTGTATCAAGATAATCGTTTATTATCCATGCTATAATTGTATTGAATGAAGACTCATTTACATGTGTGGATACATAGACAAAACACTGTCCCTAGCAAGCCTCTAGTTGGCTAGCCAGTTGATCAAAGATAGTCAGTGTCTTCTGATTATGAACAAGGTGTTGTTGCTTGATAACTGGATCACGTCATTAGGAGAATCACATGATGGACTAGACCCAAACTAATAGACGTAGCATGTTGATCGTGTCATTTTGTTGCTACTGTTTTCTGCGTGTCAAGTATTTGTTCCTATGACCATGAGATCATATAACTCACTGACATCGGAGGAATACTTTGTGTGTATCAAACGTCGCAACGTAACTGGGTGACTATAAAGATGCTCTACAGGTATCTCCGAAGGTGTTAGTTGAGTTAGTATGGATCAAGACTGGGATTTGTCACTCCGTGTGATGGAGAGGTATCTCGGGGCCCACTCGGTAATACAACATCACACACAAGCCTTGCAAGCAATGTAACTTAGTGTAAGATGCGGGATCTTGTATTACGGAACGAGTAAAGAGACTTGCCGGTAAACGAGATTGAAATAGCTATGCGGATACTGACGATCGAATCTCGGGCAAGTAACATACCGAAGGACAAAGGGAATGACATACGGGATTATATGAATCCTTGACACTGAGGTTCAAACGATAAGTTCTTCGTAGAATATGTAGGATCCAATATGGGCATCCTGGTCCCGCTATTGGATATTGACCGAGGAGTCTCTCGGGTCATGTCTACATAGTTCTCGAACCCGCAGGGTCTGCACACTTAAGGTTCGACGTTGTTTTATGCGTATTTGAGTTATATGGTTGGTTACCGAATGTTGTTCGGAGTCCCGGATGAGATCACGGAGGTCACGAGGGTTTCCAGAATGGTCCGGAAACGAAGATTGATATATAGGATGACCTCATTTGATTACCGGAAGGTTTTCGGAGTTACCGGGAATGACGAATGGGTTCCGGGAGTTCACCGGGGGGGGGGCAACCCACCCCGGGGAAGCCCATAGGCCTTGAGGGTGGCGCACCAGCCCTTAGTGGGCTGGTGGGACAGCCCAAAAGGGGCCCTATGCGCATTGGAAGAAAAATCAAAGAGAAAGAAAAAAAAGGAGGTGGGAAGGGAAGGAAGGACTCCCACCCACCAAACCAAGTCCAACTCGGTTTGGGGGGGGGGGGAGACCTTCCCCCCTTGGCTCGGCCGACCCCCTTGGGGCTCCTTGAGCCCCAAGGAAAGGACCCCCTCTCCCACCTATATATACGGAGGTTTTAGGGCTGATTTGAGACGACTTTTCCACGGCAGCCCGACCACATACCTCCACGGTTTTCCCTCTAGATCGCGTTTCTGCAGAGCTCGGGCGGAGCCCTGCTGAGACGAGATCATCACAAACCTCCGGAGCGCTGTCACGCTGCCGGAGAACTCTTCTACCTCTCCGTCTCTCTTGTTGAATCAAGAAGGCCGAGATCATCGTCGAGCTATATGTGTGCTGAACGCGGAGGTGCCGTCCGTTCGGTACTAGATCGTGGGACTGATCGCGGGATTGTTCGCGGGGCGTATCGAGGGACGTGAAGACGATCCACTACATCAACCGCGTTCACTAACGCTTCTGCTGTACGGTCTACAAGGGTACGTAGATCACTCATCCCTCTTGTAGATGGATATCACCATGATAGGTGTTCGTGCGCGTAGGAAAAGTTTTGTTTCCCATGCGACGTTCACCAACAGTGGCATCATGAGCTAGGTTCATGCGTAGATGTCTTCTCGAGTAGAACACAAAAGTTTTTGTGGGCGGTGATGTGCGTTTTTCTGCCCTCCTTAGTCTTTTCTTGATTCCACGGTATTGTTGGATTGAAGCGGCTTGGACCGACATTACTCGTACGCTTACGAGAGACTGGTTTCATCGCTACGAGTAACCCCGTTGCTCAAAGATGACTAGCAAGTGTCGGTTTCTCCAACTTTAGTTGAATCGGATTGCACCGAGGAGGTCCTTGGGTGAGGTTAAATAGCAACTCATATATCTTCGTTGTGGTGTTTGCGTAAGTAAGATGCGATCCTACTAGATACCCATGGTCACCACGTAAAACATGCAACAACAAAATTAGAGGACGTCTAACTTGTTTTTGCAGGGTATGCTTGTGATGTGATATGGCCGATGATGTGATGTGATATATTGGATGTATGAGATGATCATGTTGTAATAGATAATACCGACTTGCACGTCGATGGTACGGCAACCGGCAGGAGCCATAGGGTTGTCTTTATACTAATGTTTGTGCTTGCAGATGCGTTTACTATTTTGCTAGGATGTAGCTTTAGTAGTAATAGCATGAGTAGCATAACAACCCCGATGGCGACACGTTGATGGAGATCATGGTGTGGCGCCGGTGACAAGAAGATCGTGCCGGTGCTTTGGTGATGGAGATCAAGAAGCACGTGCTGATGGCCATATCATGTCACTTATGAATTGCATGTGATGTTAATCCTTTTATGCACCTTATTTTTCTTAGAACGACGGTAGCATTATGAGGTGATCTCTCACTAAAATTTCAAGACGAAATTGTGTTCTCCCCGACTATGCACCGTTGCTACAATTCGTCGTTTCAAGACACCACGTGATGATCGGGTGTGATAGACTCAACGTTCACATACAACGGGTGCAAAACAGTTGCGCACGCGAAACACTCGGGTTAAGCTTGACGAGCGTAGCATGTGCAGACATGGCCTCGGAACACATGAGACCGAAAGGTCGATCATGAATCATATAGATGATATGATTAGTATAGGGATGCTTACCACTGAAACTATACTCAACTCACGTGATGATCGGACTTGAGCTAGTGTAAGTGGATCATGAACCACTCAAATGACTAGAGAGATGTACTTTTTGAGTGGGAGTTTAGCGAATAATTTGATTAAGTTAAACTCTAATTATCTTGAACATAGTCTAAGTCCACTTTGAATATATTTGTGCTGTAGATCATGGCTCACGTGACAGTCACCCTGAATTTTAATACGTTCCTAGAGAAAGCTAAGTTGAAAGATGATGGAAGCAACTTTGTAGACTGGGCTCGTAATCTTAAGCTAATCTTACAAGCTGGGAAGAAGGATTATGTCCTTAATGCTGCGCTAGGAGATGAACCACCGCTACGGCTGATCAGGATGTTAAGAACGCTTGGTTAGCAAGTAAGGAGGACTACCCAGTAGTTCAATGTGCAGTCTTGTATGGCTTATAACCGGGACTTCAACGTCGCTTTGAGCGTCATGGAGCATTTGAGATGTTCCAGGAGTTGAAGTTTATCTTTCAGAAGAACGCCCGGATCGAGAGGTATGAGACGTCCGATAAATTCTATGCTTGCAAGATGGAGGAAAACTCGTCTGTCAGTGAACATGTGCTCAAAATGTCTGGGTACTCAAACCGTCTGGCTGAGCTGGGGATTGAACTCCCGCAAGAGGCTATCACTGACAGAATCCTTCAATCGCTGCCGCCATGCTATAAAGGCTTTGTGTTGAACTACAACATGCAAGGGATGAACAAGTCTCCCGGCGACTTGTTTGCGATGCTGAAAGTCGCAGAGTCTGAACTCCGTAAAGAGCATCAAGTGTTGATGGTGAATAAGACCACTAGTTTCAAGAGAAATAGCAAAGGCAAGAAGGGTAATTCAAAGAAGAGCGGCAAGCATGTTGCCAATCCGACAAAGAAACCCAAAGCTGGACCTAAGCCTGAACGGAGTGTTACTATTGCAAGGGTATGGGTCACTGGAAGCGCAATTGCCCCAAGTATCTGGCAGATAAGAAGGAGGCCAAAGAAAAATCAGGTATATTTGATATACAAGTTATTGATGTGTACTTAACCGACTCTCGTAGTAGTGCCTGGGTATTCGATACCGGTTCTGTTTCTCATATTTGCAACTCGAAACAGGAACTGCGGAATAGACGAAGGCTGGCGAAAGATGAAGTGACGATGCGCGTAGGAAATGGTTCCAAGGTTGATGCAATCACCGTCGGCACAGTTTCACTTCAGTTACCATCAGGATTAGTTATGAACTTAAATCATTGTTATTTAGTGCCTGCGTTGAGCATGAACATTATATCTGGATCTTGTTTATTGCGAGACGGTTACTCTTTTAAGTCAGAGAATAATGGTTGTTCTATTTCTATGAGTAACATCTTTTATGGTCATGCACCCAATGTGAGAGGATTGTTCATATTGAATCTTGATAGCGATACACCCATACATAACATTGAGACCAAAAGAGTTAGAGTTAACAATGATAGCGCCATATTTTTGTGACACTGCCGCTTAGGTCATATTGGTGTAAAGCGCATGAAGAAACTCCATGCCGATGGACTTTTGGAGTCACTTGACTTTGATTCACTTGACACGTGCGAACCATGCCTCATGGGCAAGATGACTAAAACTCCGTTCTCCGGAACAATGGAGTGTGCAAGTGACTTGTTGGAAATCATACATACCGATGTGTGTGGTCCGATCAGCGTGGAGGCACGCAGCGGATATCGTTATTTTCTCACCTTCACTGACGATTTGAGTAGATATGGTTATGTCTACTTAATGAAGCACAAGTCTGAAACATTTGAAAAGTTCAAGCAATTTCAGAGTGAAGTTGAAAATCGTCGTAACAAGAAGATCAAGTTCCTACGGTGTGATCGTGGGGGTGAATAACTGAGTTTCGAGTTTGGTGCTCACTTAAGACAATGTGGAATTGTTTCACAGTTGACACCGCCTGGAACACCACAGCGTAATGGTGTGTCCGAACGTCGTAATAGTACTTTATTAGAGATGATGCGATCTATGATGTCTCTTACCGATTTGCCGTTATCGTTTTTGGGGTTATGCATTAGAAACAACTGCATTCACTTTAAATAGGGCACCATCAAAATCCATTGAGACGACACCATACGAACTGTGGTATGGCAAAAGGCCAAAGTTGTCGTTTCTTAAAGTTTGGGGATGTGATGCTTATGTCAAAAAGCTTCAGCCTAAAAAGCTGGAACCCAAAGCGGAAAAGTGCATCTTCATAGGTTACCCGAAAGAGACAGTTGGGTACACCTTCTATCTCAAATCCGAGGGCAAAGTGTTTGTTGCTGAAAACGGAGCTTTTCTCGAGAAGGAGTTTCTCTCGAGGGAATTGAGTGGGAGGAAGATAGAACTTGACGAGGTTGTCGAACCTCTCATCCCTCTGGATGGTGGCGCAGGGCAAGGGGAAACCTCTGTCGCTACGACGCCGGTTGAGGAGGAAGTTAATGATGATGATCATGAAACTCCGGTTCAAGTTTCTGTCGAACCACGCAGGTCGACGAGACCACGTGCTGCTCTAGAGTGGTACGGTAATCCCGTCTTGTCAATCATGTTGTTGAACAACAATGAACCTGCAAATTATGAAGAAGCAATGGTGGGCCCAGATTCCAACAAATGGCTAGAAGCCATGAAGTCCGAGATACGATCCATGTATGAGAACAAAGTGTGGACTTTGGAGGTACTGCCTGAGGGCCGCAAGGCTATTCAGAACAAATGGATCATTAAGAGGAAGACGGACGCTGACGGCAATGTGAACGTTTATAAAGCTCGACTTGTGGCAAAGGGTTTTTCACAAGTTCAAGGAGTTGACTACGATGAGACATTGTCACCCGTAGCGATGCTTAAGTCCGTCAGAATCATGTTAGCAATAGCTGCATTTTTTGATTATGAAATCTGGCAGATGGATGTCAAAACAGCGTTCCTTAACGGTTTCCTTAAGGAAGAATTGTATATGATGCAACCCGAAGGTTTTGTCGATCCTAAGAATGCTAACAAGGTGTGCAAGCTCCAGCGATCCATTTATGGAATGGTGCAAGCATCTCGGAGTTGGAACAAACGTTTTGATGAGGTGATCAAAGCATTTGGGTTTATACAAGTGGTTGGAGAATCTTGTATTTACAAGAAAGTGAGTGGGAGCTCTGTGGCGTTTCTAATATTATATGTGGATGACATATTGCTGATTGGAAACAACGTGGAGTTTTTGGAGAGCATAAAGGATTACTTGAATAAAAGTTTCTCTATGAAGGACCTAGGAGAAGCTGCTTACATTCTAGGCATTAAGATCTATAGGGATAGATCAAAACGCCTGATAGGACTTCCACAAAGCACATACCTTGATAAAGTTTTGAAGAGGTTCAAAATGGAACAGTCCAAGAAGGGGTTCTTGCCAGTTTTACAAGGTACGAGATTGAGTAAGACTCAGTGCCCAGCAACTGATGAAGATAGAGAGCATATGCGCTCCGTCCCCTATGCTTCAGCCATAGGATCTATCATGTATGCAATGCTGTGCACTAGACCGGACGTTAGCCTGGCCATAAGTATGGCAGGTAGGTTCCAGAGTAATCCAGGAGTGGATCACTGGACGGCGGTCAAGAATATCCTAAAGTATCTGAAAAGGACTAAGGTGATGTTTCTTGTATATGGAGGTGACGAAGAGCTCGGCGTAAAAGGTTACGTCGATGCAAGCTTTGACACAGATCCGGACGACTCTAAGTCGCAAACCGGATACGTATTTATTCTTAATGGGGGTTCGGTAAGCTGGTGCAGTTCCAAGCAAAGCGTCGTAGCAGATTCTACATGTGAAGCGGAGTACATGGCTGCCTCGAAGGCGGCTAAGGAGGGTGTCTGGATGAAGCAGTTCATGACAGATCTAGGAGTGGTGCCAAGCGCACTGAATCCAATAACCTTGTTCTGTGACAACACGGGTGCCATTGCCTTAGCAAAGGAACCACGGTTTCACAAGAAGTCCAGACACATCAAACGACGCTTCAACCTCATCCGCGACTACGTCGAAGGGGAGGACGTAAATATATGCAAAGTGCACACGGATCTGAATGTAGCAGACCCGCTGACTAAACCTCTTCCACGGCCAAAGCATGATCAACACCAGAACTGTATGGGTGTTAGATTTATTACAATGTAATTCACATGATGATGTGAGGGCTAGATTATTGACTCTAGTGCAAGTGGGATACTGTTGGAATTATGCCCTAGAGGCAATAATAAATATAGTTATTATTATAATTCCTATATCAAGATAATCGTTTATTATCCATGCTATAATTGTATTGAATGAAGACTCATTTACATGTGTGGATACATAGACAAAACACTGTCCCTAGCAAGCCTCTAGTTGGCTAGCCAGTTGATCAAAGATAGTTAGTGTCTTCTGATTATGAACAAGGTGTTGTTGCTTGATAACTGGATCACGTCATTAGGAGAATCAGGTGATGGACTAGACCCAAACTAATAGACGTAGCATGTTGATCGTGTCATTTTGTTGCTACTGTTTTCTGCGTGTCAATTATTTGTTCCTATGACCATGAGATCATATAACTCACTGACACAGGAGGAATACTTTGTGTGTATCAAACGTCGCAACGTAACTGGGTGACTATAAAGATGCTCTACAGGTATCTCCGAAGGTGTTAGTTGAGTTAGTATGGATCAAGACTGGGATTTGTCACTCCGTGTGACGGAGAGGTATCTCGGGGCCCACTCGGTAATACCACATCACACCCAAGCCTTGCAAGCAATGTAACTTAGTGTAAGTTGCGGGATCTTCTATTACGGAACGAGTAAAGAGGCTTGCCGGTAAACGAGATTGAAATAGGTATGCGGATACTGACTATCGAATCTCAGGCAAGTAACATACCGAAGGACAAAGGGAATGACATACAGGATTATATGAATCCTTGACATTGAGGTTCAAACGATAAGTTCTTCGTAGAATATGTAGGATCCAATATGGGCATCCAGGTCCCACTATTGGATATTGACCGAGGAGTCTCTCGGGTCATGTCTACATAGTTCTCGAACCCGCAGGGTCTGCACACTTAAGGTTCGATGTTGTTTTATGCGTATTTGAGTTATATGGTTGGTTACCGAATGTTTTTCGGAGTCCCGGATGAGATCACGGACGTCGCGAGGGTTTCCGGAATGGTCCGGAAACGAAGATTGATATATAGGATGACCTCATTTGATTACCGGAAGGTTTTCGGAGTTACCGGGAATGTACCGGGAATGACGAATGGGTTCCGGGAGTTCACCGGGGGGGGGCAACCCATCCCGGGGAAGCCCATAGGCCTTGAGGGTGGCGCACCAGCCCTTAGTTGGCTGGTGGGACAGCCCAAAAGGGGCCCTATGCGCATTGGAAGAAAAATCAAAAAGAAAGAAAAAAAAGGAGGTGGGAAGGGAAGGAAGGACTCCCACCCACCAAACCAAGTCCAACTCGGTTTGGGGGGGGGAGACCTTCCCCCCTTCGCTTGGCCGACCCCCTTGGGGCTCCTTGAGCCCCATGGCAAGGCCCCCCTCTCCCACCTATATATACGGAGGTTTTAGGGCTGATTTGAGACGACTTTTCCACGGCAGCCCAACCACATACCTCCACGGTTTTCCCTATAGATCGCGTTTTTGCGGAGCTCGGGCGGAGCCCTGCTGAGACGAAATCATCACCAACCTCCGGAGCGCCGTCACGCTGCCGGAGAACTCTTCTACCTCTCCGTCTCTCTTGCTGGATCAGGAAGGCCGAGATCATCGTCGAGCTGTACGTGTGCTGAACGCGGAGGTGCCGTCCGTTCGGTACTAGATCGTGGGACTGATCGCGGGATTGTTCGCGGAGCGGATCGAGGGACGTGAAGACGTTCCACTACATCAACCGCGTTCACTAACGCTTCTACAGTACGGTCTACAAGGGTACGTAGATCACTCATCCCTCTCGTAGATGGACATCACGATGATAGGTCTTCGTGCGCGTAGGAAATTTTTTGTTTCCCATGCGACGTTCACCAACACATAGGTCATGTTTTATTAAATAGACCATTTAGGAGCTACCTAAGCTTATTATGTCATTTAGATGGATAATTAGCCAATTTAGGCTTTCTTGGATGAGTCTAAGCTACGTAGAAGTAGAGAAAGAGAAGAAGAAGTAAAAGAAGGAGGAGGAGGAGGAGGAGGAGGAGAAGGAGAAGGAAGAGGAGAAGAAGAAGAAAAGAAAAAGGAGAAGGAGAAGGAGGAAGAAGAAGGAGAAGGAGGAGCTTCTTCTCCTCCTTCTTCTCCTTCTTCTTATCCTCCTCCCTTTCCTTCTTCTTCTTCTCCTCTTCTTCTTCTTCCTTCCTTTCATTTTTCCTTATTCTTCTCCTCTCGTCCCCTTCTTCGGGCTAAATTGGCTAAGAATGACTTTTTGGAGCTAATTATGTCATTTCGAGGATAGCATAGGTCATGTTTTATTAAATAGACCATTTAGGAGCTAACTAAGCTAATTATGTCATTTAGATGGATAATTAGCCAATTTAGGCTTTGTTGGATGAGTCTAAGCTACGTAGAAGAAGAGAAAGAGAAGAAGAAGTAAAAGAAGGAGGAGGAGGAGGAGGAGGAGAAGGAGAAGGAAGAGGAGAAGAAGAAGAAAAGAAGAAGGAGAAGGAGAAGGAGGAACAAGGAGGAAGAAGAAGGAGAAGGAGGAGCTCCTTCTTGTCCTCCTTCTTCTCCTTCTTCTTATCCTCCTCCCTCTCCTTCTTCTTCTTCTCCTCTTCTTCTTCTTCCTTCCTTTCATTTTTCCTCTTTCTTGTCCTCTCGTCCCCTTCTTCGGGCTAAATTGGCTAAGAATGCCTTTTTGGAGCTAACTATGTCATTTCGAGGATAATTAGCTAAGTATAGGTCATTTTTTAGTAAATAGGTCATTTTGGAGCTAACTAAGCTAATTATGTCATCTAGCTATCTTTTATTAAAACACTAGAAATAACATACCTAAGTTAGGGTCAAGCACGGTGGCTCTGGCTTGTTTCACCTGGAGAAGGCTGCCCTAGAGAAGGCTCGATTGTAGAAGGCTCGACTACAGAAGGCTTGACTCTCTCAACTCGGCGTCCATAGACTCTGCATCACCCTACAAGTTTAATACGAAAGAATGGATGCATTAGCCGCAAATTAGACCATTAAATCAAATGGGCCGTTAATGGTAATTAATTACCCTTTGTTTGAACCAAGAGATGAAACCGGGATAGTCGCCTCCATGCTTTGCGAGAAGCTCATACTCTTCGACGGAATCCTTTTCGATGACCGCTCCATCCGAGAATTCGGCGACGTATCGACTATATCAAATATCCGGGAATAAGAGTAGTTCAAAGCAATTAGAAGTTGCGAAACAATAAATTACCGAGAACTTACTCGATGTACGGCCGCACTACTGTTAGGTTGGTGAAGATATACAATGAAATGGTCCGCCATTCTTCGACATCCAACGATTTCCCTTTCGAAGCACCGGATGGTGCGAGCTTACCTTTGAATAGGCTGAGGTTGGATCGAACTTTTTCTCGATCGCCATCATTGTACCGAGGCTTCGGGTTATGCAAATGATGATTTTTGGCTTCGTAGTGTGCTGTCACGAAGTTTGCCGCCTCCTCAGTAATGAATGCCTCGGCCATCGATGCTTCAATTCTACATTTATTTTTACACTTAGCTCGAAGCGTCTTCTGCATCCTCTCAGTTGAGTAGCACCATCGATTTTGAACAGGCCCCCCCATTCTTGCCTCGGTCGGGAGATGCAAAATCAAATGTTGCATTGGATTAAAGAAGCCCGGTGGAAAGATCTTTTCTAATTTGCAGATCAACTCCGGCGCCAACTCTTCCATTTCATCTAGCACGCCAGGCGATAGTTATTTCGCACAAAGAGAATGGAAGAAATAGCTCAGCTCTGCCAGTACTAGCCATTCATCCTCAGGGATAAAGCCACGCAACATCACCGGCATTACCCGCTCAATCCATATGTGCCAATCATGACTCTTGAGCCTAAATATTTTCAATTTCTCAAGACTCGCTCCCCTCTTTAGATTCGCACCATACCCATCGGGGAACATCAACCGTATTTTCACCCACAATAGCATTTCCCTCATAGTTGGCCTTTCAAGATTGAACCATGCCTTTGGCTTCGCTATGCTTTGCTTTCCTTTCCATTGTCGCAAGTTTTGCAACGGTCTATCACATAGAGCCTCCAGGTCGATTCTAGCCTTAGGATTATCTTTTGACTTCCCCTCTATGCCGAACAATGTACCAAAAATGGCCTCCGCAATATTCTTTTCAGTGTGCATCACGTCAATGTTGTGTGGGGAAAGGAGGTCTTTGAAGTAAGGGGGATCCCATAAGCATGACTTGTGAGTCCAGGCGTGTTCCGTATTATACCCTTTGAAGTATCCTGGACGCAAAGGATCAGGCTCGAGAGCGTTTAACTGATCAAGGGTCTGTTGGCCTGTCAACGCAGCTGGTGCAGTGTTTTTGACAACTCTACCTTTGATGAAATTCTTCTTGTCTTTTCTGAACTTATGGTCAAGATCCAGGAATTGTCTATGAATGTCGAAGCAAGAATACTTGCGACCAGCCTGCAGCCAACGGAACTGAAGAGCTGCCTTGGATGTGGTGCACGGGAACCTTCCGTGCACACACCAGCCAGCGAATAGCGCAAACGCCAGATAATCATGCGTCGAGTACATGTACCACACATGCATTTTGAAATTTGTTTTGGTAGCCGCATCGTAGGTCTTGATCCCATTATCCCAGGCTTCTTCCAACTCATCCTTAAGTGGCTGCATGTACACATTCATATTCTTACCCGGATAGTTGGGCCCTGGAATTATCAACGTCAGGAAAATGTTCTTTCTTTTCATAATCTCTCCGGGTGGCAAATTTAGTGGAGTGACAGATACAGGCCAACAACTGTATTGTGCTGCCGTCATACCATACACATTGAACCCATCCGTGCTGATGGCAACTCTAGGTTGCCTTGGATCTTCCGATTTATCCTTATGTAATGCATCGAAGTGCCTCCACGCAAAACCAGCACCTTGTTCCCATCCGCATCTAGTTCGGTTCTTTTGCCCAATTTGTGCCATGTCACCTGTCTAGCCATCTCTTCGACCATGAAAAGACGTTGAAGTCTTGGTACGATTGGCAGATATCGAAGAACACTAATGGGGATTTTGGTCTGAGTCTTCTCACTCATGCCGTTGTCTACCACAATATACCTGGAAGAATTCCAAATGGGGCAATAGTTCAAGGCCGCATACTCAAGCCTAAACAAGGCACATCCATTCTCATAGGCATGTATCTTCTCATAGGGCATCTTAAGTACACGGAGGATTTTCTCTGACTCGTACAGGTTTGCAGGCAGTACATGGCCTTTGGGTAGAAAGCGTCCAAATATCGTCATCATCGCGTCGTAGCATTCTCTGCCTAGGTTGAATTGAGCCTTCAGAGCCATTACTTGCGCGATGGCATCCAGCTGACAAAGCTCAGTCTGGTCGTGGAGAGGACGTTTTGAAGACTCCAGCATTTCATAGAAGGCCTTTGCAGATTCCTCCATCTCATCGTCCGAATCACGAGCATCATCAAAGTCTTGCACCATGTCTTCAATCCCGGTACCATGCTCGTCGGTGCGACAATGAATCACCTCAGCTCTGGCACGTTGGTCAGACTCACCATGAAAAGTCCACACCGTATAATTAGGCGTAAAACCCCACTTCTGCAGGTGTTTACCCATTTCAAACTCTGTCTGCTTTTTCCAGTTGTTGCAGTTGGGACAGGGGCACCATGTTTTATGCTGGCCATTTGCAAATGCGGCTCTCACAAACCCCCTGGTTTTTGTTAGCCATTCATGGGTCATGTCTTTCTGACTAGGGTGACCAGTGTACATCCAAGCACGATCACTCATGTTGCCTAGCTACCTATGGGGGCACAAGAAATAAATATATAATTCATCATCTATATTCATACGCTAATCAAGTTTGTCAGTTTTATTGCGTCCATGCAACCTACGCGCTAATAGGTAAAGATAGGTCCAAATACCACCCGAGTATGTGTAGACTGGGTTCGTTTTCCCATGCTCTGCTCCAGATGCGATGCAGAATTTCGGCAGCACTTCCCCGATGTTCTCCTGATACACGTCTCGGCAATAAGCAGAGAGGATGTCTAGCCGGAGAACAACATGGGAGGCACTGACGAAATTCCGCATCGGATCCGGAGCACAGCATACAGGAAAACAAACCCAATCTACACATACTCGGGCTGTCCATGGATAATGTTGGACAATTCGAAAGGATGGCGGTTATAAATATGCAAACAAATGCATATTTATAGATGTCGTCCTTTCGAACAGGAGACGCATACTGGTCACGCATACTCATGATTGAAGAAACCTATAGCTAGCAAGTTTCATCGGCACGAAGACCGGGACAGAGCAAATTAAGGGGGTAGGAGGACAAGTCATTTGTGCTCACGAACAAACGCAAGGGCGGAGCTCGTCCAACGCACGTGGAGGTCGTCGAACCACCGCACATTGAAATTCACACGATCAACACAAATACGATGTTTTATAATTAACATAATCGGAAAATATGTCACCTAACTCATAATTTACAAAATTATGACCCCGTGGGCCTCTAGAAGGCCGAAAAGCACCTTCTCGTTCAACAGAAGGCAGAAAAGGTGTCGGGGGTCGGGGCTTAGTGGCGTCGGGAGTCAGTGCCGTCGAGGGCCGGTGATGTCGGGTGTCGCTGGTCGGGAGTCGGGTTAAATGCGTCGATGGTCGGGGGTCAGTGTCATCAGGGGTCGAGGGTCACTAGCATCGGGGGTTGGGATCTTTTCGATCAACAAGAAGCCAAAGAGGTGTCGGGGGCCCGGGGTTGGGGGTTAGTGGCGTCGGGGGTCGGGTGTAGGGGTCGGGGGTCGAGGGTCAGTGGCGTCGGGGGTTGGGTGTCGGGGGTCGGGGGTCGGGTTTGGAGGTCGGGGGTCGGGGGTCAGTGGTGTCGGGCGTCGGGAGTTGGGGTTCGGGGGTTAGTGGTGTCAGGCGTCGGGGGTCGGGGGTCGGGAGTCGGGTTTCAGTGGCGTCGGGGGTCGGGGGTCGAGGGTCGGGGGTTGGTGGCGTCGGGCGTCGAGGGTTGGTGGCGTCGGGCGTCGGGGGTCCAGACTCGGGTGTCGGGGGTCAGTGGTGTCGGGTGTCGAGGGTCGGGAGTCGGGTGTCAGTGGCGTTGGAGGTAGGGGGTCGAGGGTCGGGGGTTGGTGGCGTCGAGCGCCGGTGGTCGGGGGCCGCGGATCGGGGGTCAGGGTCCTCTTCTTTCTTCTTCTCCTCTCTCCTCCTTTTCTTCTTCTTCTTCTTGATCATCTTATTATTATTATTATTCGTCTTTTTTCTCCTCCTCCTCCTCCTCCTCTTGTTCTTCTTCTTCTTCTTTCTTTCTTTTATCTTTCTCCTCCTCTCCTCTTTCTTCTTCTTCTTCTTCTACTTCTTCTGCTTCTTCTTCTTCTTTTTTCTTCTAGTTTATTATTCTCTTATTTTCTTCTAAGTTTTTTTTCTATCTATTTTTTTCTTTTCTATCTACTTTTTCTACCTTTTCTACTTTTTCTATTTACTAGGACATATGCTCGTGCATTGCAACGGGTCAATAAAAGTTGTCACATACTCTGACAGAACCTTTAATACTCCATGTTATGACATGTGCTTGGCTACGAACAAAACATTACTTGCCCCATCCACCATAATAAGCACATGAGATAGTCTAGAGAAGAAATTTGTATTCAACAGTGTTTTAAACCAATTATACCTATATACATTATAGTATACAATTTCATTTAATTAGAGCTGTTACACACACAAAAATTGAGGGGTAGCTATACCACCAATGAAATGCATAATGCAGTTAGGCTGGTACCATGTTAGGTGGGTCGGCCAGATTGGACCGGCTAAGGCCAATTGGGTGTCATTGGGTGAAAAAGTAACTGAATAGTCTTTGAGTGAAAAAAATATGTCGAACTGTTACGTAGTCTTCGAGAGTTTAATAATTCATTCTAAGGATTTTTAAAGAAATTCATCCATCAGAACTTCATTACAAATAAGAAGAAAACCACTCAGGTTGTTTGCTGCTCGCACTTCACAAACACGGTATATGCCATCACAATAATGAGTATATGACTGATTTGTGCGCCATATAACAGTCATACGTAATCACAATTCCTATGAAAACTACTACACATGCGAAAACCCTCTATATCTACATCATTGTTCTAATATATGCAAACCTTCCTCTCACAATTTGCTAATTTTAAATAAATAATTTCATCTTTATATTTGTTTGCTGGAATTTTGAAGCTTGGAGCTAATTTCTAAGATCTTGAAATTATCTCAAATGACATGGTACACACCAGTAAACATATAGCCAAACTTACCGGAGGGGAGGGCGTCGGGGTCGCCGGCACAGGGGAGGTGAGGCAGGGGCGGAGACCGGGAGGGAGGTGGGAGGGGGGGTGGCGGCCGGGAAGTAGGTGGGAGGGGCGGCATCGGCCGGGAGGGAGGTGGGAGGGGGTCGGGAGGGAGGTGGGAGGGGGCGGCCGTGGCTGGGAGGGAGATGGGAGGGGGCAGCGGTCGGGAGGAAGGTGGGAGGGGGCGGCGGCCGGGAGGGCGGTGGCGCGGGGTGGCTGGGGATGGGAGCTACGGCGGCGGCGGCTGGGGGGAGATGGGAGGGGGGCGGTGGCCAGGAGGGAGGTGGGAGGGGGGCAGCGGTCGGGAGGAAGGTGGGAGGGGGCGGCGGCCGGGAGGGCGGCGGCGCGGGGTGGCTGGGGAGGGGAGCAACGGCGGCGGCGGGGTGGGTAGACAACGGCGCGCGAGAGAGAGAGGGGGGGTAGGCGGGCAGGGATTGGGTGCGGGGTGGTAGCCGTTAGAGGCGCCGGAGCCGTTAGGGCCATGCCCCCTTTGCCGTTTGCAAAGGGAGGGTGGCGGACGGCAAAGGGGCGGGGTGGGTGGGGGTGTGGGTTCGGTCGTTGGGGGGGCTTTGCCGTCCACATTGGGCTCCTTTGCCGTCCGCCAGCAGACGGCAAAGAGGTGGCCGACGGCAAATAAAACCTTTGCCATTAGCCACCTCTTTGCCGTGAGCACTGTGCCAACTGACGGCAAAGAGTGCCTTTGCCATGCGTCAGCAAACGGCAAAGGCAAGGCAGAAGGCAAAATTCTCAATTCCAGTAGTGTACGCGTATCGTTTTGATGATCAAGCAAGTATTGCTCTAAAGGATCAGTAGGAGGCACAACAATAGAAGCTAGGGAAATAATTTCATCCCTACTAGACAATTCTTTTTCACGAGGTTGTCTACCAAACATGGAGAAATTGAAATCATGTGACACACCTTCAAAGCCAACAGTGAAAGTTTGCTTCTGACAGTCAATATGAGCATTGACAGTATTGAGGAAATGTCTGCCAAATATGATGGGATAAAAGCTATCTTGTGGGGTAGCAAGAACAAGAAAATCAGCAGGATACCTAGTTTTACCACACAAGACTTTAACATCTCTAACAATTTCCAAAGGGCAGATAGTATCTCTATTGGCAAGCTGAATAGTGACATCAATAGGTTCCATCTCGACAAGCGCAATCTCGTCTTTAATTTCATCATATCAAGATTGAGGTATTGCACTAACACTAGCACCCACGTCACATAAACCATGATAACAATGAGCTCCTATCTTAACAGAAACAAGAGGCATGCCAACAACAAGCGTATGTTTGTCTCTAGCATGAGGTTTAGCAATTCTAGCAACATCTTCACATAAGTGAATATCATGGCCATCAACATTATCCGACAGGAGATCTTTGATAATTGCAATGCTACGTTCAACTCTAATTTGCTCACGGGGTGTAGGTGTTCTAATGTAGCCCCGACGTATCACAGTTGAAGCTTTAGAATGATCCTTTATTCTAACAGGGAAAGGTGGTTTCTCAATGTAAGCACTAGGAAGAATAGGATCATTATAAGCAATGACTTTCTCTTCAACTGGATTGGGTTTAACCACATTGACTTCTAAGGGAGGATGGTATTTAAACCACGTCTCTTTAGGGAGATTCATATGAGCAGCAAATGATTCACATAATGAAGCTACTATCTGAGAGTCAAGTCCATGTTTAGCGCTAAAATCACAAAAAGTATGTGTTTCAACAAAGATTTAACGCAATCGATCTTAAGATTCATACCTGACTCCTTACCTTCATCAAACTCCCAATCTTCAGAGTTGTGTTTAATTCTTTCCAATAAATTCCATTTGAAGTCAATATCTCTCTTCATAAAAGAACCGGTACAAGAAGTGTCAAGCATGGTACGGTTATCATGAGAAAGCCGAGCATAAAAGTTCTGAATAATAATTTCTCTCGAGAGCTCATGGTTGGGGTATGAATATAACATTGACTTAAGCCTCCCCGAAGCTTGAGCGATACTTTCTCTATCACGAGGCGAAAAGTTATAGATATAATTCCAATCACGATGTACCAAATGCATAGGATAAAACTTTTGATGAAATTCCAATTTCAATCGGTTGTAGTTCCATGATCCAGTATCATCACATAGCCAATACCATGTCAATGATTTATCCCTCAAAGATAAGGGAAAGACCTTCTTCTTGACCTCATACTCGGGCAAACCTGCAAGCTTAAATAAACCACAAACTTCATCTACATAGATTAGATGCAAGTCGGGATGTGATGTTCCATCTCCTGTAAAAGGATTAGCCAACAGTTTCTGTAGAATACCCAAAGGAATTTCATAACAAATATTTTCAGTAGGGGCAGGAGGTTGAGGAGCAACTCCTTTTGCTTCCGTTCGTGGTGAAGATACCCCGAACAAGCTCCTCAAAGGATTAGTTTCCATAGTGACAAGTGACAATAAATTTCAGCACACTATATAAATGTTTCCTTACCAAATTCCACTTACCAAAGGCGCTTCACTCCCCGGCAACGGCGCCAGAAAAGAGTCTTGATGACCCACAAGTGTAGGGGATCTATCATAGTCCTTTCGATAAGTAAGAGTGTCGAACCCAACGAGGAGCAGAAGGAACTGACAAGTGGTTTCCAGCAAGGTATTCTGTGCGGGCACTGAAATTATCGGTAACAGATAGTTGTGTGATAGGATACTCCGTAGCAAGTAGCAAGTAACAAAGGTGCAGCAAAGTGTCCCAATCCCTTTTGTAGCAAGGTAAAAGCCTGGACAAACTCTTATAGGAGGTGAAGCGCTCCCGAGGACACATGGGAATTTCTGTCAAGCTAGTTTTCATCATGTTCATATGATTCGCGTTCGCTACTTTGATAGTTTGATATGTGGGTGGACCGGTGATTGGGTGCTGCCCTTACTTGGACAAACATCCCACTTATGATTAACCCCTCTCGCAAGCATCCGCAACTACGAAACAAGAATTAAGACAAAGTCTAACCATAGCATTAAACTAGTGGATCCAAATCAGCCCCTTACGAAGCAACGCATAAACTAGGGTTTAAGCTTGTGTCACTCTAGCAACCCATCATCTACTTATTAATTCCCAATGCCTTCCTCTAGGCCCAAATAATCGTGAAGTGTTATGTAGTCGACATTCACATAACACCACTAGAAGAAAGACAACATACATCGCATCAAAACATCGAACGAATACCAAATTCACATGACTACTTATAGCAAAACTTATCCCATGTCCTCAGGAACAAAAGTGACTACTCACAAAGCATAATTATGTTCATGGCCAGAGAGGTATTGAATAGAATTAAGGATCTGAACATATGATCTTCCACCGAGTAATCCAACTAGCATCAACTACAAAGAGTAATTAACACTACTAGCAACCTTACAAGTACCAATCGGAGTTGCGAGACGGAGATTGGTTACAAGAGATGAACTACGGTTTGAAGATGAGATGGTGTTGATGAACATGTTGATGGTGATGAGTCCCGTCCAATGAGAGGAGTGTTGGTGATGACGATTACGACGATTTCCCCCTCCAGGAGGGAAGTTTCCCCGGCAGGACGGCCCTGCCGGAGCTCTAGATTGGTTCTGCTCAAATTCCGCCTTGTGGCGACAGCAATTCCTCCCGAAAGCCTCGTTATGATTATTTCTAGAACGAAACCCTCCTTATAGAAAAAGATGGGAGCCAGAGGGGCAACAGGGGGCCCACAAGCCACCTAGGGGAGGCCAGGGGGGTAGGCCGTGCCTGGCACGCTTGTGGCCTCCTGGTGGCTCCCCTCTGGTACTTCTTCCGTCCAGTATTTTTTATAAAATCCAAAATAATTCCTCGTTGTTTTCACGGCTTTTGGAGTTGCGCAGAATAGGTATCTCAAACTTGCTCCTTTTTCAGATAAGAATTCCAGCTGGCATTCTCCCTCTTCATGTAAACCTTATAAAATAAGAGAGAAAAGGCATAAGTATTGTACCGTGAAGTGTAATAACAGCCCATAAAGCGATAAATATCAACATAAAAGCATGATGCAAAATGGACATATCAAGGACCGAAATCCTCAAGCTTCTAGCCGCAGGTATTATCTACCCTATAGCTCATAGTAAGTGGGTAAGTCCAGTACATTGTGTTTCCAAGAAAGGAGGTATGACTGTGGTTCCTAATGATAAGAAGGAACTAATACCTCAAAGAATTATTATTGGATATAGAATGTGTATTGATTACAGGAAGCTGAAAAAGGCAACCAGGAAGGACCAATACCCGCTGCCGTTCATCGACCTAATGCTTGAAAGGTTATCGAAAAACACTCATTGTTGCTATCTTGATGGGTACTCTGGCTTCTCTCATATTCATGTTAATACTGTCGATCAAGAGAAGAACACTTTTACTTGTCCCTTTGGTACTTAGGCTTATAGATGTATGCCTTTTGGTTTATGTAATGCTCCTGCTACTTTTCAAAGGTGTATGTCTGCTATCTTTCATGGGTTTTGTGAGTAAATTGTGGAGGTCTTCATGGACGATTTCTCCTTCTATGGAACCTCTTTTGACCATTGTCTCCACAACCTTAGTAAAGTTTGGCTGAGATGCGAGGAGACGAACTTGGTACTCAACTGGGAGAAGTGCCACTTCATGGTCAATGAGGGAATTGTTCTTGGCCACAAGATTTCTGAAAAAGGAATCAAGGTGGACAGGGCAAAGGTTGAAGCAATCGAGAGAATGACTTATCCAAAATACATCAGAGGTATTCGTAGTTTACTCGGTCATGCTAGATTCTATAGGAGATTTATTAAAGACTTTTCTAAAACTTCGAAACCCCTTACTAATCTTCTTGAGAAGGATATTCCTTTTGTGTTTGATTAAGATTGTAAGGAAGCGTTCGATGTTCTTAAGAAATCCTTGATAACCGCCCCTATAGTCCAACCACCTGATTGGAATTTGCCTTTTGAAATCATGTGTGATGCTAGTGATTTTGCTATTGGATATATGTTAGGACAAAGGGTTGATAAGAAATTGAATGTTATTCATTATGCTAGAAAAACCCTTGACACTGTTCAAAAGAATTACGCTACTACTGAGAAAGAATTTTTAGTGGTAGTGTTTGCTTGTGATAAGTTTAGGCCTTACATTGTTGATTCTAAAGTCATCATTCATACTGATCATGCTGCTATTAAGTATCTTATGGAAAAGAAGGATGCCAAACCAAGGCTTATCAGATGGGTCCTTCTTCTTCAAGAATTTGATTTGCATATTGTTGATAGGAAAGGAGCAGACAACCCTCTAGCAGACAACCTTTCCAGGATGGAGGACATTACACACGATCCCATTCCAGTCAACGATAGTTTTCCTGACGAACAGTTAGTTGTTTTACATGTGAAATATAATTCAGATCCATGGTTGCAGATTATGCTAACTTTATTGTTGCAAAGTTTTTGCCTCCATGTTTAACATTCCAACAACGGAATAAGTTCTTCCATGACTTGAGGTATTACTTTTGGGATGACCCACATCTTTTTTGAGAAGGTGCGGATGGAATTGTGAGGAGATGCATACCGGAGCATGAGGAGAATGATATCTTGAGATGACGTCATAGCAATCCTGATGGAGGACATCATGCCGGTGAGAAGACCGCACACAAGGTTCTCCAATCAGGTTTTTATTGGCCTACTCTCTCTAAAGATGCTAGAAATTATGTTTTATCATGTGATATGTGCCAGAGAGTTGGTAATATTAGTAGGTGGAATGAGATGCCTATGAATTATTCGCTAGTCATTGAGCCTTTTGTTTGCTGGAGTCTTGATTTTATGGGTCCTTTCCCTCCTTCACACAAGTACACTCACATCTTAGTAGATGTACATTATGTGACCAAGTGGGTTGAAGCAATCCCCACCGAAAGTGTTGATCACAAGACATCTTTGAAAATGCTCAAGGATGTAATCTTCCCTAGGTTTGGTGTACCTAGGTACCTCATGACCGACGGAGGATCACATTTTACACACGGTGCTTTTAGAAAAGCTCTATCCAAATATGATGTTAATCATAAAACTAATTCACCTTACCACCCTCAAACAAGTGGGCAAGTTGAGCTCACAAATAGAGAGATCAAGTTGATCTTGAAAAAGACCATGAAAAGTTCTAGAAAGGACTGGTCCAATAAGCTAGGATATGCCTTGTGGGCGTATAGAACTGCTTACAAAAAATCCGATGGGGATGTCTCCATATAATATGGTTTATGGCAAGGCATGCCATCTACCATTAGAGTTACATCACAAAGCTTTCTCTGCTGTTAGAGAGCTTAATGTTGATCCAAAGCTTGCTGGTGAAAAGCATCTCATGAACTTGACTTCTCTAGATGAGTGGAGAAGTGAAGCTTACGAGAGCACAAAAATGTTCAAAGAAAAGGTAAAGAAGTTGCATGACAAGAGAATTTTGAAATGTGAATTTAATGTTGGTGACAAAGTTTTGTTGTATAGATCTCGTTTCAGGTTTTCTCGAGGTCAATTACTTTCCAAGTGGGAAGGACCATACCATATCGAAGAAGTCTACCACTCCGAAGCAATAAAGATTAATAATTTTGAAGGCACAAAACCACACGTTGTGAATGTGCAAATACTTAAGCTTTACATGGATGGAGACCCCATCAATGTAGAGGTGGATGTGATACAGGTAGCCACTCACGAAGAACATATTGCAACACTGTATCACACACCGACAAAAGCAGAATAAGAAAAGGTATGAAATACAGTATGGAAACTTCACGAACATCAATAAAAGTTCTTTATTATGTGTTTTTGCAAAAATAGGAAAATTCTGAGCCAAAGCGGAGCCGGAGAGGAGCTCCAGGTCACCCAGGCAACCTGCTAGCACAGGCTATCTCCTGGCCGCGCCAGGAGGCCGCCTGGACCACCCGGAGTCCGTCTCCGACACCACTTTGGCTAGTTACCTTCCTTTTGGTGCAGAAATCTTTCCTATATATTTTCCAGGATCGTCCCGGCTTTGTATCTTGCGATTCCGTGCATTTTCTTTTCGATCTGTTTGTGCCAGGAAAATTTTCAGGAAACTTAGGTGCCATGGCTTCCCCAAAATCTCCCAAGGACAAGTTCCTCGTCAACGTCATCAACCCTTACCTCGCAGAGGTAAAAAGACACCCTCAAACACTTTGAGTGGAGGATGGTGTCCTCCACAAAGAAGATTCGAAGGGACCATCAAGGAGGGGAGCACGAGGGCCAGGCTGGAAGAAGTGGAGCAAATTGTTACCAAGTACAAGTTGACGATCGAGCGTGGGGTCGAGGCCACCTACGATATCACCGCCGAGCTGGAGAGGGAACATGAGGAGGAGATGAAGAAAGTGCGATTAATCATATACGCATTAGAAACCAAAGTGTTCGAGCTTCAAGGGCACATATATGACCTTCAAAACCAGAGTTGTGAGTATGAACTTAAGTTTTTGCGCATAGGCTTATCTACCGAAAGCAGGATCTTGGAGACTGAAGAATCATGTGTGGAGGGAGGACCTCTGCCATGGAAGCGTTTCCCTAAGGATTACCCGAGGAACAAACCAAGGATGAAGAGTGCATTCTTCATGGGTAATGGCATTCCCTTAGCTTGTTCCAAGCATGGGGGAGTGCCGGGTATCTTTAGTTTTTATCATTTACTCTTTATGGTCAAGTTTAGTGTCGTATCATGTCTAGGTAAGTGATACGTCTCCAACGTATCTATAATTTTTGATGGTTTCATGCTATTATCTTGTCAAACTTTGGATGTTTTGCATGTCTTTTTTTATTTTCTGGGACTAACCTATTAACTCAGTGCCAAATGCCAGTTCCTGTTTTTTCCATGTTTTTGACCCCTTTCAGAGGAGATTTTCTAACGAAGTCCAAACGGAAGAAAATCCCCGAAAAGTTTTTTTCTCGAACGGAAGAAGATCGGAGAGCTTGGGGGCCAAGCCAGAAGAGCCGCAGGGGCCCCACAAGTCCCCACCCGGCGGCCAGGGGGGCGCCATGGAAGCTTGTGGCCCCACTGGAGGTCCCCTGACCTAGATCTTGCGCCTATAAATTCCCAAATATTCCCAAAAAATCAGGGGAGCATCGTAATCACTTTTCCACCGCCGCAAGCTTCTGTCTCCGCAAGATCTCACCAGGGGCACGTCCTGGTGCCCTGCCGGAGGGGGGATTCGGACACAGAAGGCTTCTCCATCAACACCATGACCTCTCCGATGATGCGTGAGTAGTTCACCATAGACCTACGGGTCCATAGCTAGTAACTAGATGGCTTCTTCTCTCTCTTGGATCTTCAATACAAAGTTCTCCATGATCTTCATGTAGCTCTATCCGATGTAATCTTCTTTTGCGGTGTGTTTGTCGAGATCCGATGAATTATGGATTTATGATAAGATTATCTATGAATCTTATTTGAGTTTCTTCTGATCTCTCTTATGCATGATTTCATATCCTTGTAATTCTCTTCGAGTTGTGGGTTTTGTTTGGCCAACTAGATCAATGATTCTTGCCATGGGAGAAGTGCTTGGTTTTGGCTTCATACCGTGCGGTGACCTCACCCAGTGACAGAAGGGGTAGCGAGGCACGTATCGTGTTGTTGCCATCAAGGGTAAAAAGATGGGGTTTTCATCATTGGTTTGAGATTATCCCTCTACATCATGTCATCTTGCTTAAAGAATTACTCTGTTCGTCATGAACTCAATACACTAGATGCATGCTGGATAGCGGTCGATGTGTGGAGTAATAGTAGTAGATGCAGAAAGTATCGGTCTACTTGTCTCGGACGTGATGCCTATATGCTAGATCATTGCCTTAGATATCGTCATGACTTTGCGCGGTTCTATCAATTGCTCGATAGTAATTTGTTCACCCACCGTAATACTTTCTATTTTGAGAGAAGCCTCTAGTGAACACCATGGCCCCCAGGGTCTACTCCAGACCATATTTTCATCCTTACACTTTTTACTTTGTTGCACTTTCCGCCTTCAGATCTCACTTCTGCAAACAATCTTCAAGGGATTGACAACCCCTTTGAAGCGTTGGGTGCAAGTTTGTTTGTGTTTGCGCAGGTACTCTGGACTTGACGAGAGCCTCCTTCTGGATCGATACCTTGGTTCTCAAACTGAGGGAAATAGTTACTGCTCCTGTGCTGCATCACCCTTTCCTCTTCAAGGGAAAAACCAACGCAAGCCCAATCTCCGTCAACGTGTCAATTTCTAGCGCTGTTGTTTGAGAAGTAGCAGAAGGATTTCCGGCGCCGTTGCGAGGGAGGAAGATCAAGTCAAGAACTCATCCAAGTAAGTGTCGCAAAATCATCTCTTGCATTTACTTTGTTTGCCAGTTGCCTCTCGTTTTCCTCTCCCCCACTTCACCAATTTGCCTTTTTTCGTTCGCCTTTTTGTTCGCCCTTTTTCTCGCCCGCTTTTTGTTTGCTCGTGTGCTTGCTTGCTTGCTGAAGTCACCATGAATGAAAACACCAAACTTTGTGACTTCTCGAATACTAATAATAATGATTTTATTAGTACTCTGATTGCTCCCGCCACTAGTGCGGAGTCATACGAAATCAATGCTGCTTTGCTGAATCTTGTTATGAAAGAGAAATTCTCTGGCCTTCCTAGTGAAGATGCCACATCCCATCTCAATACCTTCATTGAGCTTTGCGATACGCAAAAGAAAAGAGATGTGGATAATGACGTGATTAAATTGAAGCATTTTCCTTTCTCGTTGCGAGATCGCACAAAAACTTGCTTTTCTTCTTTGCCCAAAAATAGTATCGATTCTTAGGATAAGTGCAAAGATGCTTATATATCCAAGTATTTTCCGCCGGCTAAGATCATCTCTCTCCGTAATGATATCATGAATTTCAAGCAACTTGATCATGAGCATGTTGCACAAGCTTGGGAGAGAATGAAATTAATGATTAGAAATTGTCCCGCTCATGGCTTGAGCCTTTGGATGATTATTCAAATCTTTTACGCTGGCTTGAATTTCGCTTCTAGAAATATCTTGGACTCTGCCTCAGGTGGAACGTTCATGGAAATCACGTTAGGAGAATCCACAAAGCTCTTAGACAACATCATGACGAATTACGCTCAGTGGCACACTGAAAGGTCACCTACTAGTAAGAAGGTACACGCTATAGAAGAAATTAACTCGTTCAGTGCTAAGATGGATGAGTTAATGAATTTGGTTGCTAGTAGAAGTGCTCCTTTGGATCCTAATTATTTGCCTTTGTCTTCTTTGATTGAGAGTAGCAACGCTAGCTTGGACGTAAATTTTGTTGGTAGGAATAACTTTGGCAACAACAATGCTTTTAGAGGAAACTATGTTCCTAGGCCTTTTCCTAGTAACTCCTCTAATAACTTTGGCAACTCCTACAACAATACCCATGGAAATTACAATAGATTACCCTCTCATCTAGAGAGTAATATCAAAGAGTTCATCAACTCTCAAAAGATTTTCAATGCGTCCATAGAAGAAAAACTACTCAAAATTGACGATTTGGCTAAGAGTGTTGATAGGATTTCATGTGATATTGATGCTTTGAAAGTTAGATGTGCTCCTCCCAAAATCGACATGGATGAAACTTTGAAAGCTATGCGTGTTTCCATGATTGACAGCCAAGAAAGAACCGCCCAAATTCGTGCTACACATGAATGGCTTAAAAAGGCGTGTTCTCGTGATGAGAATCACAAAGATCTTAAAGTGCTTGGTGTGACTCCCATTGAATCCTTGTTTTCCTGTGTCAAACCTAATGATTATGGGGCTGGATATGAATCCACTTTGGTTGAAAAGTGCCCCAATGATTCGGAGTCCATCTATCTTGATGCTAAAAGCGTTAAAAGTGGAGTAGAAGATGTTAAAACTTTGAGTAGTAATTAAGTTACTACCATGGATTTCAAGGAATTCAATTATGATAGTTGCTCCTTGATTGAATGCATTTCTTTGATGCAATCCATGTTAAACTCTCCGCACGCTTATAGCCAAAACAAAGCCTTTACCGATCATATCGCCGAAGCTATGATAAAAGCTCTTGAAGAGAAACTTGAATTGGAAGTCTCTATCCCTAGAAAGCTTCATGATGAGTGGGAACCTACCATCAAAATCAAAATAAAAAAACTATGATTGCAATGCTTTGTGTGATTTGGGTGCTTGTGTTTCTACGATTCCAAAGTCTTTATGTGATATTCTGGGTTTTAATGAGATTGAAGAGTGTTCTCTTAATTTGCATCTTGCTGATTCTACTATCAAGAAACCCATGGGAAGGATCAATGATGTTCCTATTATTGCAAATAGGAACTATGTACCCGTGGATTTCATTGTGCTTGACATTGATTGCAATCCTACATGCCCTATTATTCTTGGTAGACCTTTCCTAAGGACTATCGGTGCTATCATCGATATGAAGGAAGGGAATATTAGATTTCAATTTGCTTTATGGAAAGGCATGGAACACTTTCCTAGAAAGAAAATAAGATTGCCTTATGTATCCATGATGAGGGCTACTTATGGTTTAAGCACCAAAGACGACGATACGTGATTCTATCCCTTCTATGCCTAGCTAAGGGCGTTAAACAATAGCACTTGTTGGGAGGAAACCCAATGAATTTATCTTTTTCTTTCTATTTTGTTGCGTCCACACTTTCACAATTCTGTTGTGATTATGTTTTTTATGTTTCTTTTTGTGTTTGAGCAAGCAAAGCCTTTATGATTGTTCTTGGTAATGGTTGTTTGATCCTGCTGGAAAAAGACCTAAACTTTTCTCTCACGAGATGATTTTTCGTTTTTATTCAGAAAGAGATTTTGAGTTGATTATTTTTGCTGCTGATTGATATGGTTTTTCCCTAGACCGTCGTAATTTTTCAGATTTTTTAAGGTACGAGAAGTATACGAAGTATACAGATTGCTACAGACTGGTCTGTTTTTTGACAGATTCTGTTTTTGTTGAGTTGGTTGCTTGTTTTGATGAAACTATGGTTAGTATCGGGGGGTACTAGCCATGGGAAAGTGAGAATACAGTATCCCATCATCAATATAGATGTAATTCAAATTTACTACAGTACCAAAAGAAGTGGTAGTTTGTTTTCTTGTACTAATGTTATCACAAGTTTCTGTTTAAGTTTTGTGTTGTGATGTTTTCAAGTTTTGGGTGACGTTCTCATGGACAAAGAGATAAGGAGTGGAAAGAGATCAAGCTTGGGGATGCCCTAGGCCCCCAAGCCAAATTCGACGACACCAAAAATCCTAAGCTTGGGGATGCCCCGGGAAGGCATCCCCTCTTTCGTCTTCAATCCATCGTTAACATTACTTGGAGATATATTTTTATTCACCACATGATATGTGTTTTTCTTGGAGCGTGTTGTACCATAGGAGGCTTTTCTTTTTGTTGTGTCACAATCATCCTTGTTGCACACCTTTTTTAGAGAGAGAAACATGCACTCATCGTGATTTTGCTAGAATGCTCATAGTGCTTCACTTATATCTTTTGAGCTAGATACTTTTGCTCATAGTGCTTCACTTATATCTTTTGAGCTAGTTACTTTTGCTCTAATGCTTCACTTATATCTTTGGAGCTAGATACTTTTTCTCTAGTGCTTCACTTATATCTTTTGAGCTAGATACTTTTTCTCTTGTGCTTCACTTATATATTTTGAGCTAGATACTTTTGCTCTTGTGCTTCACTTATATCTTTAGAGCACGACGGAGTGTGATTTGGTAGTGGGCTTATGCTATGAAAGTAGTCCCATGTGCTAGACACCCAAAGAGGATGCAAAAACCTCCATCTTCAAGTGCATTGAGTAGAAAGAGAAGTTTTGATTCCTCTCAATTAGTTTTGAGACACGGATTCGGTAATATTGAGAGTTATGTTAGTAGGGTGTTGTGAATCTAGAAATACTTGTGTGGAAGTTAGTGCTTCCCGTAGCATGCACGTATGGTGAACCGCTATGTTAGGAAGTCGGAGCACAATTAATCTATTGATTGTCATCCTTTGTGTTGAGGTCGGGATCGCGCGATGGTTTACACCTACCAACCCTTCCCCTGGGAGTATGCGTTTAGCACTTTGTTTCGATTACTAATAAAAACTTTTGCAACCAGTATGTGAGTTCTTTATGACTAATGTTGAGTCCATGGTATGGATGCACTTTCACCTTCCACCTTTGCTAGCCACTCTAGTGCCGCGAAATTCTCGCAGTACTCAAACCCACCAAATTCCTTCCTCAAAACAGCCACCATACCTACCTACTATGGCATTTTTCATAGCCGTTCCGAGATATATTGCCATGCAACTACCACCGTTCCATCTCATGACTTGTGCCGTCACTCTCATATTGCCATTGCATGATCATACTAGATCGTTGCACATCCCGATACACTGCCGGAGGCATGTCCTATGGAGTCATCATCATTGTGATCTTTGAGCTTTGAGTAACTAGAAAGTGTGATGATCATCATTATTAGAGCATTGTCTCATGTGAGGAAATAATATAAAAATAGGCCAAAGAGCCCAAAAACAAAAAAAGAGAAAAAAAGAGGACTAAGAGCCCAAATAAAAAATGAGAGAAAAAGAGAGAAGGTACAACGCTACTCTCTTTTTCCACACTTGTGCTTCATAATAGGACCATGTTCTTCATGATTGAGAGCTTCTTGCTTTGTCACTACCATATGCTAGTGGGAATCTTCGTTTTATAACTTGGCTTGTATATTCCAATGATGGGCTTCCTCCAAATTGCCCTAGGTCATCGTGAGCAAGCAAGTTGGATGCACACCCACTAGTTTTCCTCTTGATCTTTCACATACTTATAGCTCTAGTGCATCTCTTGTATGGCAATCCCTACTCATTCACATTGATATCTATTAATGGGCATCTCCATAGCCTATTGATATGCCGAGTCAATGTGACCATCTCCTCCTTCTTGTCTCACAACCACCACCACACTCTATTCCACCTATAGTGCTATATCCATGGCTCACGCTCATGTATTGCGTGATAGTTATAAAAAGTTTGAGAAAGTAAGAATGCGAAAACAATTACTTGGCCAATTCCGGGGTTGTACATGATTTACATTAGTTGTGTGAGGATGATGGAGCATAGCCAGACTATATGATTTTGTTTTGAATCGTACGGATCTGAACATTCGTGCCACGTGAAAGAAGTTGCAAAGGACAACTAAGCTAGGCAGCATTCCACATCAAAAAATCATTCTTTATCACTTCCCTACTCGAGGACAAGCAGGAGTTAAGCTTGGGGATGCTCGATACGTCTCCAACGTATCTATAATTTTGATGGTTTCATGCTATTATCTTGTTAAACTTTGGATGTTTTGCATGCCTTTTATTTATTTTCTGGGACTAACCTATTAACTCAGTACCAAGTGCTAGTTCCTCTATTTTCCATGTTTTTGATCCCTTTCAGAGGAGATTTTGAAACAGAGTCCAAACGGAAGAAAATCCGCGAAAAGATTTTTTCTGGAACGGAAAAAGATCAGAGAGCTTGGGGGCCAAGCCAGAAGAGCCCTAGGGGCCCCCACAAGCCCCCACCCCGCGGCCAGGGGGGCACGCCATGCAGGCTTGTGGGCCCCCTAGAGGTCCCCTGACCTAGATCTCTCGCCTATAAATTCCCAAATATTCCCAAAAAAATCAGGGGAGCATCGTAATCACTTTTCCGCCGCCGCAAGCTTCTGTCTCCGCAAGATCCCATCTGGGGCACGTCCTGGTGCCCTGCTGGAGGGGGGATTCGGACACGGAAGGCTTCTCCATCAACACCATGACCTCTCTGATGATGCGTGAGTAGTTCACCACAAACCTACGGGTCCATAGCTAGTAACTAGATGGCTTCTTCTCTCTCTTGGATATTCAATACAAAGTTCTCCATGATCTTCATGGAGATCTATTCGATGTAATCTTCTTTTGCGGTGTGTTTGTCGAGATCTGATGAATTGTGGATTTATGATAAGATTATCTATGAATCTTATTTAAGTTTCTTCTGATCTCTCTTATGCATGATTTCATATCCTTGTAATTCTCTTCGAGTTGTGGGTTTTGTTTGGCCAACTAGATCTATGATTCTTGCCATTGGAGAAGTGCTTGGTTTTGGGTTAATACCGTGCGGTGACCTCACCCAGTGACAGAAGGGGTAGCGAGGCACGTATCGTGTTGTTGCCATCAAGGGTAAAAAGATGGGGTTTTCTTCATTGGTTTGAGATTATCCCGCTACATCATGTCATCTTGCTTAAAGCGTTACTCTTTTCATCATGAACTCAATACACTAGATGCATGCTGGATAGAGGTCGATGTGTGGAGTAATAGTAGTAGATGCAGAAAGTATCCATCTACTTGTCTCGGACGTGATGCCTATATGCTAGATCATTGCCTTAGATATCGTCATGACTTTGCGCGGTTCTATCAATTGCTCTATAGTAATTTGATCACCCACCGTAATACTTGCTATTTTGAGAGAATCCTCTAGTGAACACTATGGCCCCCAGGGTCTACTCCACACCCTATTTTCAGCCTTACACTTTTTACTTTGTTGAACTTTCCGCCTTCAGATCTCTCTTTTGCAAACAATCTTGAAGGGATTGAAAACCCCTTTGAAGCGTTGGGTGCAAGTTTGTTTGTGTTTGCGCAGATACTCTGGACTTGACGAGACCCTCCTTCTGGATTGATACCTTGGTTCTCAAACTGAGGGAAATACTTACTGCTCCTGTGTTGCATCACCCTTTCCTCTTCAAGGGAAAAACCAACGCAAGCCCGATCTCCGTCAACGTGTCACTTTCTGGCACTGTTGTTTGAGAACTAGCAGTAAGTTATCTTATGAAATAGGTGTTTGCATTGATGCCTATCACTCTTTTGTGGAGAGTTTATATTCGTGAGCGTGCAGTGTCTATGATGGAATATTAATGAGAAGTCTATTCGTTTCTTTGCTGCACTTGGTATCCTCTTCATGCAATCGATCTTATATGTTGATTCTTATGGGGGTATTGATATTACACATCAGGTATGGCTTTGAAACTTTATTTAACCTTGGCTAACATAGCATTGGTCATAGCAACAAGCATGACTTTTTCTAGTAGCGACATAGCCAAAACCTTTGTGTTCTTATGCTTGAAGTGTTATGCTGACAAGGAAGACAACTTGATGTTTTATGTCAATTCTTTATGTTAAAATTTATATTGTTTTGCATCCAAGTCAACATTATTTGTCTGCTTTCAAAAGTATTTGCTAGACAACCCTTGCACTAAGCGGGAATACTTCTTGTGCATCTATACCCTGAAACCTCAACCTTCCCAAGAGTCCACCATACCTTCCCTATACGTGGTATTTCACCGCCACTCCTAAAGTATATTACTCATGTGCTATCTTTAAACCTTCAAATATTATTCCCTGTTTTGTGCCTCTGCTTTCGCTCATGAGGAAATAGTAGGTAATTCATGATCTTCTCATATTGGACAAGTTTTATCTTGGGTTTGCATATCTAATCTGCGAACCCCTAACACCAGAAGGGACTAGCATGAGCGCGCCCAGCTCGTAAAAGATAATAACAACCAAAAAAACCTCCTTCACGCTTTGTTGATGACAAATCAGAAAACTTTGGTGGTGATAAACAAAGGAGACTAAGGGGATGTGATCATCCCCACTTTGGGATCCGTTCCTCAAAACTTGTCCCACATGAGAAGTATTGGGCTATCTACTAGCATTCGTTGAGAAATCATGCACCTCTCAAAAGCTTGTTTTACAATCTTGTTGATCTCTAAAAACCTCTAGCACATGAGTTTTCCTTACTTCCCTCTGCGAAGGGCCAATCTTTTACTTTTATGCTGAGTTATTAAACCTACTTCTTTCTATGCTGAAAAGAACACACACTTTATGTTTACAAAGATGCATGCATTTATATTGTTTCATTGAGAGTTGTCATATTACACCTTTGTTGATGGTATCATTAAGATAAGTAAGTTGTTTGTTAAAGCTTAGCGAAAGCAAACATCTTCCTTTGTGTTAGCATTTTCACTTCCTGACTAATAACATGTTCTTTCAAAAAGCTTCAGTTGATCTCATCAAAGTATAAGAGGAAGAGCAATAGTTAAAAGTTATTAGTTGTTCTTTGACTAAGGACATGGTTGCCATGGTTTGATGAGTTTTCTTAGCTCTACATTTGATTGTAATTGAGATTACTCTTTCATAAGGGCCTTATGAGTTGAGATTGCTCTTGAGGATGGTTGAGTTTAGTAGAGAAATTATGATGCTTCTTGTCCGTATTCTTATTTATCGACACTTCACTCTTTAAACTTATGGACAGGTTTACCGAGCTCAATATTCGCTTGGGGACAAGCGAAGTCTAAGCTTGGGGGAGTTGATACGTCCAAAATGCATCAGTATTTTGTATCATAATTTTCCTCTACTCATTGATATATTTCACTTTATGATGATGTACTTATAGTGTTTTGGCTTATTTTACACAGTTTAATACTTTCCGATGCCGAAACAGCAGAAGCAGGATTGTGCGGAGAAAATAGTACGAAGAGTTACACTATCAGAACATCTCCAACTATGCTGAAAACCGTACGGAAGAAGTTCCGAACGGATCCCAAAGACAGGCCAAAGAAGAGATGGAGGGGGGGCCACCAATCACCGAGGCGACCTGCTGGCGCGGGCCCCCTAGGCCATGCCAAGAGGCCGCCTGGGTGGTGGGTCCCGCCTTCAGTGCTCTCCTTTGTCCTATATGTCCCTCTTGACCAAAAATTACGGGGACGGAAGAGTTTTCACGATTCCGTCGCCGCTCCGCGGCGAAAACCTACAAAGAAAAAAATACCTTTCCGGCGGGCAGATTCCGCTCGGGAGAACTCCTCCCAGAAGGGGAGATCGTCCTCAACCGTCGTCACTATCGTCACAGGCATCATCGAGATCATCATCGCCATGATCTCCAACACCAACACCATCTCCACCTTCTTCCCATCTACTTCACCATTGCAATCGGAGTTGTACCTTGCTCTATTCATCGCCTCTACTCTATCGGTGTTGGTTACTCTTTTGTGGTGAATGCTATTGAGTTTTGTTGGAGGATTATTGTTACGAAAAGATTGTTAATCATATTTTCATCACCTACGATCATGATGTCTTTTAGGTCTTGTGAGTGGTTCCATTAGTTCTTGAGGACATGGGAAAAGTCTAGATGCTAGTAGTCATATGATGTTGAAGTAATATGTGTTGATTGATATTTAAGTTATGATGTCATTCTTCTAATACTGTTATGTGAACATCGACTACATAACACTTCATGTTTTTAAGGACCTAGGGGAATGCATCGTGTAGAAAGAATGCTTATGGTTGGTTGTCGGAGTGACAGAAACCTGAACCCTAGTTCGCATACTTTTGCATGAGGGGGTATTGGATCCTAAAGCTTATTGCTATGGTTAGGCTTAGCCCTAATTTCTCTCTTGTATTTGCGGATGCTTGCAAGAGGGATTAATTATAAGAGTGTACTTGTCTTAGCCTATACGGTGCGCTAGTTAAGATCCACCCACATAACACTTATCAATACAAAACATAGTACTAGACAGAGTATGGCGAAAGCACATGACTATCTCTCCCGTGTGTCCTTAGGAACGCCTTAGTCTTTATAAGTTTAGTCCCTTGGATTATCATTTGTGTTTAAAAGGATTGGGCCACTTGCTGCACCTTGGCATGATTTACTTTACTTGCATTTAATTCCTTGTTGCTTATACTAGAAAACCCATAGAAAGTTACCTTTCAGTGCTTGCACGTATTCCTTGCTCAAGATCACTTGTCAATACCTCCTGCTCCTCATTGGGTTCAACACTCTTACTTATCGAAAAGGCTACGATAGATCCCCTACACTTGTGGGTCATCAGTTCCCCAACTAAAACCTCTCTTTATAAACAGATCACATCCGTCCTTCGGTGACAATCACCCTTCAGGCTCCACCAAGAAACCCTAAAGCTCCAACGCCCAGAGCCATGGCGGGTTGCTGCTCGCGACCCTTTGTCCCTCTCCCAGGAGATTGGCCAAGCTACTCCGTTTCCCTGCTCCAGTTGCGCAACCTCGAAGTACAAGGGTATCTTCCCACATTGGATCTTGCGCCCACTCGCGCTGGATTGACCTCCGCAAATGGCAAGGCTTTCATAGAGAATTTCCCTACCCCGCAAAAGGGAGAAAGGATCTGCTTCGTCTCTTTCCTGCTGTGAGGTCGGGGCTTCCCGGTTCACCCCTTCCCGAGGGGCTTATTGGAATTTTATGGGCTACACCTTCATAACCTGACCCCAGGCTCATTCCTTCACATCTCACACTTCGACCTACGGAGAAAATATTTCTGCCTCGTTCCCCGAACTAGGGGAACATCAATTCGGGAAGTCGGCGAAGCCAAAGTGTGGAGTATAGCTCGTACCAGATACCCGGTCGAGGCTCATCATAAGGAAACCAATGAGTGGTCTTCAGAATAGTTTTATATTGAGGACATTCCCTTATTCGGCCTAGTTCGGAGGGGTTGTTACCGAATACCCCGAGGTCCCATTAAAGAAGCAGTTCAAGTGACAGTCGGTCAGTCCCTCCCAAGAAGAGAGCCCTGAAGTAAAACACCTAGCGGCAAAGGTGAGGTTACTTGCTCACAGCGGGCTAACCGTCGTCGAGGTGATGGCTGCGGCAATTACCTGGTGTGTCCAGCCACTCCAACTGCGTATGCACCATTTGTGGCACTATAACAGGACAAGTGACACTACGCGTTCTAGACGACATGGACCGGATAATCAAGAAGCTTTAGTGGTTATTCTGGCCGACTTCGTTAAGGGGTAAAAGATAATTTTGCCCGCCTCACTATGAGGGACGTTTACTGGGTATATATTACCGTCGAATGGGTAAGTGTGATCATAATCCCATAGTCTGGATGCTTATGCTTGACTTTACCGATCAATAACCCCTTTCTCTCCTTAATAGACTTGGAGGTGTTGGATTGAGACGGTCGACTGCCCCGCCCCTCAGTCCAAGAATTACTCCCATGACGATGACCCGAGATTACATGAGGATCCGGAGATTTCAATCGAATTTGAGGGTGGAGTATTTTACCAAGAAAGCGTCGACAAACTCAAGGTGGACCTTGAGGCAGCAATCCTGGGCCTCTTCCGTCTTCCAGAACGAACAAAAGGGAAACCAATACTCGAAGAGGGGATATACCCCCATTGTCCCAAAAGTTCCTACATCCAACCCCAAGGGACGTTGGTCCATGCGCCTAACTTCATGCCGAGCTATACCGGCTAGGGCTGCACCGACCGAGAACAAGTTTCTCGGATAAGGGACAACGTCGAAAAAAATGTCGGACGCCCCTTCGACCAAGAGGTATATATATCAATCGCTCCCTTTTTTATGGTAATGACTACCTTGACTATTCATGACCCATAGCCGAAATATTCAGGAGACGTGTGCAACCTTCATCTGAAAACGCTGCCGAAGTGTACGCCAATCATCAAAACCCGAGGTCTTCGGCTAACACGAGAGTTCCGAATACGGACTTATTCCTTGACGACCCCGAGGAGTTTTCGGCAACTAATTCCGAAGCCTAAAGCTTGATGAACCATCAGCGGCAAAAGAAGTCCTTGCGCCACCCTGTTTTTTATGAACAAGAGCTTAATGCTTTCAACTCTGCAGATGCATGCCTTGCGGCCGTGAGAGCCGGAATCGAGGAAGCGGCCAAGCTGATGTCTTCCCATCTACACGTAAGTCATCGATTTCCGTTAACCGAACATAAGTTCGAAACCAGTAGCCCTCAAGCTTAATTTGGTCGGGGCGGTCGAGTTAAGGGTCAAAATAATAATTTGCCACCATGCAGGCTCAAAAGAAGGAGTATGAAAAGTTAGCCAAAGATTTCAAGCCAAGACAAGCCGAATTGCAAGCGAGGAAGGTCGAGCTGGAGGGGGTGAAGAAATTCACCAGAGAAGCACACACTGAGTAAAATTATTTTGCAATGTGCGGAATTTCCATGGGATTTCCTTTATAACAGAAAACTTTGTCATAGCAGGCAAATCTATAGGCGAATTAATAAAATACTTGGACGAATCCCGAGATTCTTAGAGGTATGTCGAATCCTAGCTTGAAGCTCGTCATCGCATATTAAAGCGATGTCGTGAGGAAAATAACCAACTGAAGGAGGAGAATAAGCAACAAGCCATAGAAATTGAGAATTTGAAAGCTCAATTGGTGCAAAACCATGGAGAGAATCAGAAACTAAAGGGTGCCATATTCTGTAAGTAAAATCCCAACATGGAATGTGATAAATCACTTTTTATTGCCTTGATCGTAAAGACGTGCAATTTCCCTTGATTGGGTCTCTTGACTGGACGTCTCTAGGAAGTGGCTGGATCTTTCGGGGGGGTTGTTTAAGGAGTTGTCCATTGTGCATTAGCGAGCTTGAAAAGTTATGAGGAGTATGGTCAAGGAGCTATGGCCGAATGAAAGTCCTCCACATGGAATGGCCGAGTTTGCCGAGCGGTTCAAAGGAGCTCGGAGTCGCTTCGAGCTATGGAATACTTTGGCATGTCGCGAAGGAGTTCGGGAGGCGTGGGCTATGGTGAAGACCCGTTTTACCCAACTTAATCCACAGCACATGGCCCGAGTTGGTCCGGCAAGGCCGGATGGCGAAGAGATTCCTCTTCATCTAGTTCATGACCAAGTGATGCCCGCCACCCGCCTTTCACAAGAAGACCACACCTTAGATGTCATAATAGATCTTCTCGACCAATCGCCTAGCACATGATTATATGTAATTTTGTATTCTTGTATCAAGACACTTCCTTTTGTGTTTGAATACTTTGTCTTTAAATGGATATCGACTTCTATCTCCCTAGTTAATAACTAGGCAGTGTTCCATACCGTGTATCGCTAATTTCCAAGAACTAGGCAATCCGACCATGTGGTGCGAACAGACACAAAGCGCACAGTAGGATGATGTTACATTAAGATAAGACGTAAGAAAAATCTTCCAAAGAAAATAGTTCTTCCATGGGTTCCTTTCTTCGGGCTACTACAGAAATCGTAGATGTTATAGCTATGTATCCTTGTAGTGTGGATACCTTTTACTTCGGGATGAATGATACCCTTTTGTGGTTAAGATTGCCAATTACATGAACCTCATTCGCAGCCGACCAAGTTGTATCTTAAGGAACACTACCTTTGGGCTTCACCCATCTAAGGTATGTATTCGGACGAACCGGTCGTAACAATCGTAGAGGTGCTCCCTTTACCCCCTAGCCAAACGTGCGGGAACACATGGGGTAAGCACATGAGCAAGGCAACCGAGCATTGCAAGAATCTTCAGCCAATTGACGCATATAGTGGCATAAATCAATGTTCAGTCGAGGCATATAGTAAGTTCATACGAACAGAGTAACGCCTTAAGCAAGATGACATGATGTAGATGGACAATCTCATATCTATCATAAAAGCCCATCTTGTTACCCTTGATGGCAACAACACAATGCGTGCCTTGCTGTCCCTTCTGTCACTAGGAAAGGTCACCACACGGTATGAACCCAAAACCAAGCACTTCTCCCGTTGCAAGAATCATAGATCTAGTTGGCCAAACAAAACCCAAGACTCGGAGAGACTTACAAGGATATCAAATCATGCATATAAGAAATCAACAAAGACTCAAATATAATTCATAGATAATCTGATCACAAATCCACAATTCATCGGATCTCGACAAACACACCGCCAAAGAGGACTACATCGGATAGATCTCCATAAAGATCATGGAGAACTTTGTATTGAAGATCCAAGAGAGAGAAGAAGCCATCTAGCTACTAACTACGGACCCGTAGATCTGAAGTCCCCTCCGGCAGGGCACCGGGAAGGGTCTCCAGATGAGATCTCGCGGAAACGGAAGCTTGCGGCGGCGGAAAAGTGTTTTCGTGGATGCCCTGATTTTTTCTAGAATTCTAGGGAACTTATAAGCGAAAGACCTAGGTCAGGGGGCGGCCAGGGAGGCCACAAGCCTGCCCACCGCCGCCTCCCCCCTTGGTGGAGGAGTGGGGGCTTGTGGGCTCCCTGGAGCCCACCTGGCTTGGCCCAAAAGCCCCCTGGTCTTCTTCCGTTCGGGAAAAAATCATTTCGGGGTTTTTCTTCCGTTTGGACTCCGTTCAAAATCAGATCTGAAAAGAGTCAAAAAGACCGAAAAAACAGGAACTCGCACTTGGCACTGAATTAATAAGTTAGTCCCAAAAAAGATATAAAAGGTACATAAAACAACCAAAGAAGACAATATAACAGCGTGAAACCATCAAAAATTCTAGATACGTTTGAGACGTATCGGTCACAACAACGGATAAAGGGGGCCAAGGGGGAGCAAAGCAACAGTGAGTACTCATCCAAAGTACTCGCAAGACTTATACGAGAACTATGCTAAGTATGCAACAGTATCAAAGAAAGGGGAGGTTTATATGTGGACTGAAGACAGCAGTGCGAGAATAGAGAGAAGGCCTAGTCCTATCGAAGACTAGCATCTTCAGGGTCTTGCAGCAATAGACGAGAGTAGAGCAAGGTAACACAAATAATAGTCATATTGTTGCAGCAATATTAAGATGAGGTCACGCCCAGAGATCCTTCCTCGACTCCCTGCGAGGAAGCAATCCCAAGGCAACAATTCCAGTTAAGTAACAGTTGTAGTTGTATAATATCAGGGCACAACTCCAAGTCGTCCTGTAACCATGGACACGGCTATTCGAATAGATAAGTTCTTCCCTGCAGGGGTGCACAACATATTCCCCGTCATGCTCGATAACACTCTGGCCGGACACACTTTTCTGGGTCATGACCGGCCTCAGAATATCGACACGTCACAGCCCCACCTAAGCTGAACGAAGAGGCCAGCCCGGCGGTCTAACTCCTAAGCACAAAGGGGTTGTGGGCCCACTTGCCCTCTGTGCTCCTACACGATGCAAGGGCGGCCGATGTCAGTCCTAGCACCCCTTAATCACAAGCGCGATGCATCTCGGGACCACTCGGGCGCGCAGCGCTCCATTGCTGACGTTTGAAGAGCTTCGGCTGATACCGCGATGTCGACTACCCATAATTCTTCCCACACAGACGGTTAGGGCATAATAAAGCCTTCCAACCAACCAAGATCAAATACCCAAATCCATTATCATTTTAATAAAGTCATCGACCCATCCACGCTGGAATCACCCACCTAACATCTATTCATCAAAGATCCCGTAACATGGTCAAGTAACTGTGAGGTTGTAACATCGGGGGGAATCCGAGGTGTCACCCTCGTTGGATTCCGAACGATGTAACCGTGAAGGTGGACCTAGAGGAATCACCCTCGGGGGTCCCACACTTCAGGGGTTGCACGACAGAGACATCGTCGGGAGTGGTGAATGAGGAATCACTCTCGGTATCCATGACCGACTAGTTACACTACAGAGGTATCATCATGAGTACTTCGCGAGGTGTCACCCTCGGTACCCTATAGTAGCTCTGTAGTGCCGCACAACTAAGGGGGGTGTAAGTGTTGTGTCGGAACTGGCTCGTCGATCACGGATCAAGACATGATGACAAAGCGGGGCAACTGGACTAAGGGGTCGGAGGGGATGACTGCTCCACCTATACTAAATAGTTTAAAGTGCGGTACTGCAAGTAGCAGTTCATCAAAATTAGGCTATGCATCACATAGAGGAGCTAACTATAACAATAGCAAAATTCTAATGCAAGCAGGAGGGAGAAAGATATAAGCGATATAGGGATGATCAAGGGGGTTTGCTTGCCTTGTTGCTCTGCAGCAAAGGGCTGGTCGTCAGGAGGGTAGATGTACCCGGCAGCAGCGTCAGCCTCGGGGTCTACCGGTAAGAAGAGGGGGGAGAAACAATAAATAACAGCAACAGTTGCAACACTAAGTAGGACATGGCAAGATCCAGGCTAGGCATGAGCTAACATAGTAACATCCGTCATAGACGGGTCGGGAAAATATCAGATGATATTTCCCGGGTCTTTGGCTACTACCGGTCAGACTAAAAACGATGGAAAAGTTCCATATTTGCTATCCTAGGGACGCGTGACGTACGAATGGACCGACTATCCAGGTTCGTCTCGTTCTGCTGATCAACTATCATGTTAAAAATATTTTCCTCTGAGCTGTGGTTTATTTTTTATTAATTTTTTAAGTTTTATTAATATTTAGGAATTAAAAACAGATTTAATTAATACAATTAAATGCAATTATGACATCAGCATGATGCCATGCTCACATCAGCAGTTGACTAGTCAAACTGACCAGTGGGTCCCATGTGTCATAGACTCCATTTTAATTAGGTTAATTATTAATTAATCAGATTAATTTAGTGGGGGACCCACGTGTCATATTCTAATAGGTTAATTATTTATCTATTTTAACAGATTACTAATTTATCTAATATATCTAATTATTTATTTATTTTATTCATAAAATCATATATTTATTTTTATTTTTATGTTTTTAGGGGGGCCCCACCTGTCATTTGGTGGGAGTGGTGGGGCCCTACTGTCATTGGGACAGCGAGCCCACACATACGCTACACGTAGACACATCCATACCACTAATTCATACATACCACATATACACATATTTCATATACCTACACACATATTCCATACATATCCATACCTATATTTGCATACATACACATATACATACATTCATTTATTTTATTTTTATTTTCTTTACGTCTCTTTCCTCTCTCTCTCTGTCATCTCTCTACTCAACTCACTGACATCTCTCTCAACAGAGAGAGAGGAGGCAACCTCCACGTCGTCATACAGGAGATCAACGGCGCTGGGACGAGGCGATGAGCGCTGGAACGGAACCGGAGGGTGAAGGAGAGGGAGAGGGACGCGTTCTCACACATGATGTAGGGGGGTCGGCTAGGCTTGATGGAGCCGTTGAGGAGGAGGACGGGGACGAGATGAGGAGGAGCGGTCGGCGGTTCAGTGGAGGCGGTACGGTGAGGGAGGATTCGATGGAGGGGGCTAAGAGGGGTCGATTCCGATGGCGCGGGGCGTTGTCGGGTAGGCCGGCGGTGGCCCTGGTCGGTGGAGGAAGAGGCGGATCCGACGAGGTGGAGGGGCCCCGATAGCGGCCGATGCTGGAGAAAGGTGACGGCGGGGTAGTGACGGGAGGAGGGCCCTGGCGCGGTGGCTGTGTGAGGCACAGGAAGATGGGGTCTTCGGTGGGGGGGGGGGACGGCTGGCGCTCGAGGGGAGAGCCCGAGCGGGATCCAGTGAGGGTGCGATGGGAGGAGAGGCGGTGATGCTCGCGAGAGGTGGGGATGAGAGAAGCGGGGCGCTGGAGCGACGTGGGGAGGGGGGCTCGATCCAGGGAGGATTGAGGGATGGGGATAGCGACGGGATCTGGGGAACGGGCGCTGGGTCAGGCGACGTAGGGAGGTGAGGTGGGGATCGAGAGGGAGTGCACTCGCGAGGGGTGGGCAGCGAGGCGACGGGCCAGGGGGACCCTGGTGGCGCGAGTGGGAAAGGGGAGCGGGGGTTTGGGGCTAGGGTTTCCGTGGGGGTCTTATACCCCCACGCTGATGGGCTGTGGGTGTTGTGCCATTTGGCCCAGTTGGCCGTGGACTTTCTGGGTTTTTTTATTTTTTATTTTTTTTTCTTTTATTATTTTTTAATAGTTTCCATTTTAATTATTTAGGGGTTTTAATTAATTCCATCAATATCTATTGGAGGGGCAGTGATGAAGGCGATAATAAATACAGAAGTTGCGGTCAATAAGGTAGGGATCATCAAAACATCGAACCATCCGATGTAACGACGATTTTGAGTGCTAGTTATCTAGTTGTAGAAGCGACCCCATCAACTAATTTGTTACGACCTAGGATAATAAGCTCATGAGCTTGGTCTTACTTCACCCTAAACGAAAGAAGACTTCCATATCCAAGTTTAGCTCAGACGTAGCTGCCTTTTTTTTGGGAGTGAAGAAGTGTCAAACCAAAATACCCAATAAGCATAAGCATTTGCTCTCCGTGAAAAGGAGGTGATCCAGCCGCACCTTCCAGTACGGCTACCTTGTTACGACTTCACTCCAGTCGCAAGCCTAGCCTTAGGCATGCCGCTCCTTATTAAGAAATATTTGTAACTCATCTCACATTTTTATTTTAACATTTGAAAACTTTTCTCGTCGACTTATTTTTAAATTTTGAATTTTACTCGGTTTCGATTTACATGAGATCAACGATAGAAATCACGATGATGTGGCATCATTAGCATGGGATCACTGTAGCTTAATTACATACATTACTGTAGCAAAAGCTGAGGATGTCACAGAGATATCCCGGATCACATACTTCGAGCTGAGTTCTATCACATCCAGCGTGAACTTGCCCAAATCATCATGAAGGAGGTCATCGTAAAACAGGGATGTTCCACGAAGAAGGGAAAATGTCGCGGGAAGACGTCTGGACATGCATATCGGCTGAGCGTCTCGACCTGAAGCCTTTCACCGCGCTCGGGGACTATCTCCCTCACTTGGATGGATGACACGACATGTTGGAGTGATTAACGATATATGACAAAGTGTCCCTTTAGTCCATACTTTCTCTATGAAGAAACTTTGAGTTATGCACGACGAAACTTTATTTGTGATCTAATTAAACCGTCCTCCTCAACTAGCGATACCGCTCTAGTTATGGCATTTTGGGTACTATGAACTTTGTTATTTATGCATATGAGTAAAATACATGTATGATCGTTAAACTTGGTGGCAATGTTCACAATGGTCCTCAAACTCAAGAACTGCTTGATTACGGACCTTGAACTTGAAAATACCGATTCAATACGGTCATTAAACTTGGCGAACTCGTACTGTAATACGTCTCACATACGTATCATGTATGCCACGAAGTTTTGTCTCCATGTGCAGAAATATGCCTCTGATTTTATTTACTAACAATGAAAACCTAGAATTAAAAATGTGGATTCGACGTGTGAGTATGGAAAAGAAAAACTAACTCTATTGTAGAGCATCAAACATAACTAGTATAATTGGGGAGTCCGTATAACTAGTATAATTGGAGAATCCGTACGTCATTTCGTTAGGACTCCCTCGATCCCCCACCCATCGATACCCTCTCCCATCGGACGCCCCTCCCCCACTTGTTCAATTTTTATTTGTACGTTCTTTTTACAACCAAAAAAAGTTAGCCCGCTGGTTTTTATTTAACCAAAGGAGAAAACCCGGATTTTTTTCCTTCTTTACATATAATCCACTAACGAGGTATCCTTTTCCTCCCCGCAAATCTCAATAGCATCAAATCTTTCCAAAAAAAATCACAACAGAATCAAAACCTTTTGTGCCAAGGATACCCCCCATTCCTTCCCCATCATATCTCAAACGAATCAAATTATCTCAATCAATAGAGTACATCACATACCTAGATATGCAATTTGTGCTTGTCGAATTCTGCTCATGTGCATATTTCATATCTCACTTGGAACTTTAGACATATCAAAATCTATCACTTTAGATACAAGTTCTTTTCATAATTGCATCTAGATGTGCATATCAATTGTTTAATTGAAAATCACGAAAAGTTGACTAAACAATAAAACAAAGAAATGTATACAAAAAGATTTGCATCCAATTGTAATGTACAATATATATGTTAGAGCCACTCAATACAAACCTCAAATATACTCACAAAGCCCGTGTTTCCACATCCAGTATAGACACAAGATTCTCTTAAGGTGCTGCAAAAAATCAACCCACGCCGTATCCCATCAGGATGAGGCCGGGACTTCTAGGCTGTGTCGGCCGGCCTTAGGGCTGCTGTAGTGGCACCATACCCCACAGGCTGCGGCCATGACTTCGAGGATGTGGTTCATCTCGGTAGTCTTCGACGGTTACCCGACGGCGGCCTCCTGCAATGCGCGGGCCGGGCACGCATGCAATCTCCCTTCCCCCCCCCCCCCCCCCCCCCCCCCCATCCCGCAGATTCAGCTCCGACCCCAACGTCCATAGACCTGCGCCCCCCTTAAATGTCCATGGCTGGCCGGAGCAACTCCATATCCGACGTTTCCTGCGAACAAGCTGCGTCTACTTTCGGTTCATCTGGCTTGTCGTGTATCGGTAGCTCCACAACCACCTTTATGCAGCTTTGACTCCGTCGTGCCTTGGAGCTGCGCCCCCTTCCAGCTGATTCTTTGAATGAAAAGATGAAGTTTAAGTGATGTAACGTGTTGCAATTGTAACCATTCAGCTGATTCTTCGAATGAAAAGATGAAGTTTTCTTGAAAAATCACACATACTGCTCAACATTTTCACACAGTTACAAAATTTCGGCATGTTGTTTGCCTTGATTTATAAAACATTTTCTGTCTGCCTCCTTACTCATGCATTTGGAAAAGATAAAGTCGCTAGAGCGGGAGATAGAGCCGGATTTAAGCCAAACTTTTAGATCGCGAGCTCACTCATTTCACGGCAGGCTGCTGGAAAAGATAAAGTCGCTGGAGCCGGAGACAGTGGCCGCTAAGGCATTTAGCGGGACAGTACACATGTATGCATATCCCAACTCAAAACTGGTACATGTGTACGTATTTGTATAAAAAAAAATGGGATTTTAAGCTAAAACAAATAGGATTCACAGTATAAATTCAGACATGACAAGTATAATAGAGGCCTGCTTCAGTTTAACAGTTAAATATCAATAAAAAATTAAGCTCTCCATGTCAACAACAAGCATAATATCAAAAACACAACATGTCCATTACATGCATCGCGTCACAAATCATTTGCTAATTTTACAAAAGCATATAGGAAAGGATAGGATAATGAGCGGCATAATGAAGTTTATAGAGAAACTAACATCCTCACATGTTAGAAACATCGTCATTGTCGTCGTCGCTTTCTCAAGCAGAGGAAGCAGAGAGCAGATCATCTTGAGGAGTAACAAGGATCATCTTCTTCTTTTTCTTACCATAGATACCCCTCTTCCTTTTAAATGAACTATGTTAAAAACCTTAGCGAAAAACTACAAGCATGCAACCTGAGCCTACAGATCCCAAGAGCTTGTGTTTAATCAGCAAACAAAGAAACATAATCAGAAGACTCCTGTACCTCCTCGCGACGTGCTCGGACCGGGTGATGGAATCGCAAATAATTTTTATTACATATTGAACAGTTTTTGAAATACAATATTGTCATTTTTAATAACTATATATTTCAAGAATACAATGCAAATACATAATAATTGTGTGCACGTGTGGTCGTCAATGCACGCATATAAATTTACACAGTATATTTAATTCTAGTCTTGGATGAAACTTGTGCGGGCCTGTAGGACAGCCTTATTTACTCCCTCCTTTCCTAAATATAAGATCTTATAAAGATTACACTATAGACTACATACGGAGCAAAATGAGTGAATCTATACTCTAAAATATGTCTACATGCATCCGTGTATAGTCCATAGTATAATCTCTAAAAGGTCTTATATTTAGGAATGAAGGGAATATATAAATATAAATAAAATTGCTTGGAGTAATATATATAGTCTAGCTCATTATTGCACGCTTAGCAACGTACGGCCTTGTGGTTACCTTGTATGGGGTAATTAACAAGCGACCTAAGAACTCAGGTTCGATGCTGCATATCTATACCTACTAATAAAAGAAATATGTATTCTTAGTCCATCACGCTATTTTATGAAAAAACCCTAATATTTCTGACATTAAACCCGTAGTTTATATTAAATGTATTTTAAAATAATCATATTTTCTAAACCGTAACTTCAAATTTAACATGTTATATATGGATTTTGATTAAAAATATATGTAAAATCTGAATATGATTTTATTTTTCCTGTTAACCATTTTAAAAATATTATCTAGGATGCAATATTCTTAATCAATAATGAATTATCCGTCTTTCTTTCATATCAATACTAATTTGGATTATAAATGGACATCTTAGCAAAATCAGGATTAGAGATGAAATTGAAGATCACTTAACGTTTCTTTGTACGTATTAACTCTACATGCAAACCGTATTTAAATAGAAGACCTGTGAAATCTTGAACTGCGTTTTTTTACTCCAGGATCATCTTTGTTTGGCCCGTAGCTACAAATACTCAAATAATAGACCACATTTTGTAAATTAAAAGTGTGTGATATTATTTTTCCCCGTTGCAACGCTTGGGACATTTTTCTAGTAAGAATTAGTTTTTCTTTCTCCTACGGACTTTTACCTTTATGTTTTCATGTAATTAAATAATCTCAGGCGGTTTTATCGAGAGAAAAAACCTCGCTATGTATACGAAACGTATGTGAAATGTATAGCAGGACTTGTTTGTCAAATTTAAGGATTGTATTGAAACGATATTCTTAAATTGAAGCAGTATCTGAATTTGAGGACGATTGTGAACATCGCCAACAAGTTGAAGGGCCATACATGCATTTTACTCTACTGTAGTACTTAACCTTCTTTCGATGGATTTATTATTGGGAGAGAAAATCCTGCGGAATCACATCTTTTTAAATGTGCGATGTCACGCCATTGGTTGCTTGAGATTGCTGGACAGGTACGTTTCACGTTTTGTTGACGAGCTAGTTCTACTCACTACCAAGGAGGCAGGAGGAGAGTGCCGACCGGTCCGTGCATCGTGATCGCTAACAAGAAAAACGTTGTTATGTTTTTCTGTCAACACGCAATGAAACGTGCAAGAAAATTATATTAGTATATTTTCTTGTTTACCCGCAAAAGAAAGAAGATTTTGTTGTTGAGAAAGATGTACTCTATGGAGATGTTATATAGAAAGTTATCTAACGAGATATTTTTTTGAACGAAAAACATTTATTTTAAACCGGTTGATTTTCATCTCGCATAAACAGCCTCCTTTTTATGACACGTGTCTCATGTGGGTCTCGCCACTCGCATGCCTTATCACGGGACTTATTGTTCCCCACCACAAAAATGTTTTCCCTCTTCTCTAGAGTCATCTTTCTCTCTTTGTCGGGTGTTAACCCCGGGGTAGGCTCAACGAGCCTGTTCTTTATCTCCGACCGAAAAGGAATGACAAAGAACAAATTTACAAGGCCCAAGTCCTCTGGCCGGCTAGGCAACACCTACCGGCTAGGGGACGAGACGGCCAACTCTCTGGCTGGCCAGGCAGCACCTGCCGGCTAGAAGCAAGACGGTTACCTCTTCCTGGCCGCCTAGGCCAAGCCAACCGGCTAGGGACGAGACGGCCGTCCCCAAGCCGGCTAGTCAAGCAGAATAGCCGGCCGGGGATCTCAAGTAACATCAAATCATAGGTCATGACGAGACCCTACGATTAAAGGTGGTTACGCGTCAGCAAAGGTACTGGATCGGAGTGCACGGCGGGTACCAGCGTGAGCGGCCACGCCGCTGACCTCCCCCGGCTCTGATCCATCACCCAACATATTGTCGGTTGTCAAACTCCCACTCCATTACTGCACTCGGCGTGGGAACAGTGGAGGCGGCCATACCGTCTGCCCATGACGAATCTCGCTGGACGACGTCGGACGTGCCACATGTGTCCTGCGTCAACCTTACGCGAGAGCCTCATTGGCTAGCCGACGGGGCCCACAGCCAGACGGGACCTCGCAGCCGGCGAGCCCCTCAAGCGACAAGACAAGACCCCCGTGGGCCCCCTGGCCAGCCGACGAAGCTGCCAGTTGGGACCCACTCTTGTATCCTTTATCCATATTGTAGGCCGGTGGGTTCATCTGTAAAACCCCAGGCCCTCCTCCATGCAGAGGGGCGGTCAACTGATCACACACATACACACCAACCACATAGGAGAGGCAGAGACGAGCCGGCTGCTCCCTCTTCCTCCTCTGCAATACAGCTCCAGGAGCGACCGTGTAATCCCATCCATACATATCATACACTCCGGCAGGACTAGGGGTATTATCTTTACGGAGAGCCCTAAACTTGGGTACATCGTGCGTTGCATGCTTGTACCAACCTCTCCCCCAAGGCCCTCGTTGACACTTCGGTTCCTACCTTCTTTAGCCTACCCATGGCTTATGTTGTGAGTATTCCCCGACATTTGACGCCCACCGTGGGGCCGATCGCGACATCGGCTGGCTTTACACGCTAGGCGGGGCCCTGCACCTACACCACCGGATGCATCGCGTCCGGACCGATCTGCATGCCCGTGGAGCCTGCCTTCGATGAGGCAACACCGATGATGATCGACGTCCCTGTCCCCCATGCGGATTCGGACGAGGAGTCTGATGACAAGGCGCCTCCCAGCATCGTCGCCGCTGCTATGGAGAACCTCAGCGTTCTCTTTAGCGACCTGTGCCTCAACGATGGTCCTCGCTACTTTGGCGAGGACTTCGATGTCGAGGCGTTATGCGCCAGCTTCAGTAGGCTCTCTATCGCTGAGACGCCTACGCACGACGTGTACCCCAGCAACGTACTCGTCTTCGACGGCCCTCCGCCATCGGTGGGGTTCTTCACCCCATACCATGTCGCCACCGTCTCCAACGTCATGGAGGTGATGGTCATCGACGCCGGCACCAGCACGACTCAGGCCAAAGTGTCAGCAGACGCTGCTGATCCTGCTGCCGTCACTGCTGAAACTCTTCAGGCTGCGCTTACCGGCTTGAAGACGCCCATCGCCGCCTCCACAAATCCTAACGACGCGCGAGCTTCGCTGGAGGAGGCTCGCAGGTAGATCTTGGAGGAGGGCATCGCCATCGCTTCGGTGAAACGTCGGATGGAGGCCACGCAGCGCGAGTATAACTCTGCATACGGCCTCACTCCGGTTTCCGAGGCGCCTAGCCGGCTTGGTCCGGTCCGCGGCCGCAGTTGGGTCATGGCCGAGATTCTAGGAGGCAAGCAGCCCATCTACGAGACTCCCGCAGCTAACTTGCGGGCTGCTCAGGCGGCCATGGCAGAAATGCCATGTTTGGAAGGCGAGGAGCGCGCCTTTCAGGAGAAGCGGGTCAAGGATCTCCTTGACGCCGCCAACGAGCAGCAAACACGGCTTGACCCCGGTCAAGCTCAATCAGAGTCTCCGGACATCAGCACGCTAAGGGATCTTCCTCACATCGCACTCACGCCCGAAAGGGTGAGGGAAGCAAAGACAGGCGCTCCCAGCGCCATAGCGAGCATACTTCGAGCTGGCGTCGTGGAGAGGACGAGAGCGATTCGGTGTATGAGGTTCCTCGTCCGGGGAGGACTCATTCCACCGGTTCGCAAGGTGCCCTTCCGATTGCGACTCAGATTGGCGCTTGCGTCCCCCAGGGCGATAACGATGCCCGCGGGAGTCTCAACGCCCTGGCCCAGTCAACCCTTCTGGAGGAAGACGGCCCCATCGGTCCGGCCTGCTTGGGCCCCCGGATCCGATGGGAGCCGTTTCCCTGAGGCTTCACCTTGCCTCGGGATACTCCCGAGTACAACGGCACCGCCAAGCTAGAGGACTGGCTGATGGACTACACGACCGCCATTGGCAGTGCCAGGGGCAACAAATGCGTAGCAGTCCGCTACGTGCCACTCATGTTGGCCGGCTCGGCTCGGACATGGCTTAACAACCTTCCAGCCGGTAGCGTCAACTCATGGATGGACTTTGAGGATGCGTTCGTCCGCAACTTCATTGGCACCTACAAGCGTCCTGGCCGGCCTCGACAGCTAGCCATGTGCGTCCAGAGGCCCGACGAACCCCTTCGTGACTACCTCACTCGCTGGACAGAGCTTCGCAACTCCTGCTAGGGAGTGCATGAGGTGCAGGTCATCTAGTACTTCATCGATGGTTGCCGAGACGGCACTCTCCTCAAGCACAGGCTCATGTGCTCTGAGCCCACCTCTCTGGCGGTGCTCATGGCCAAGGCAGACAAGTACGCCATGGCCGAATTCAAGATGGGAGTCAAGGTGACCGCCTCGGACAAGGTTTTCCCCACGACGGCTACTCCTAAGCCGGCTAGGGATAATCGAGGCGCCCAGAACAATAACAAGCGCAAGGCGGATCAACTAGATTCGCGCTCCAACAACAAGTTGGTAGCCAGCATGGAGGGTGAGGTGTCGGCTTCTCAAGCCGGCTCCCAACAAAAGCGGCCCAACAAGGGCAACTGGTTGCCCAGGCAGACTTTTGAGGAGATGCTTGACGCACCCTGCAAAATACATTCTGGGGCACAACCTTCTACCCACACCCTTCGACAGTGCAGCTTTGCACGACGGCTGTCGCAAGGGGAGGGCTTGCCGGCTGCCCCAGGTGCACAGTCTGCGGCTCGAGCCCTGGCTCTTGGTCCTGCTCCGGCTCCACCGTCGCCGCCTCGCGACGACGGCCGCCTCCACGATGACTACCCCCATCAAGACGGCCACCTCCACGACGACTACCCCCACCAGTGAAGGCGACGACAAGCATAGCTTGCGCCAGCGACGGCGTGAGGTGAATGCCATGGTCCCCCCGGTTCCTCAATACATGCACTGGTCTGAAAAGCCCATCACATGGAGCCGGGTCGACCATCCTGCGGTGATGCCCAACCCGGGTTCATACGCGCTTATATTCGACCCCTCCTTTGCCTCCAAGAGGCTCACCTGCCGGTTCTCCCGGGTGTTGGTCGACAGCGGCAGCAGCATCAACATCCTCTACCTCGACACTGTCCTCTAGCTCGGGCTCAGGGAGACGGACGTCTTGCCGACAAGCACTGTCTTCCACGACATCGTGCCAGGGCAGTCCTGCTCTCCTATCGGCAAAATCCAGCCGACGTCCTCTTCGGTGACAAAGCTCACTTCCGCCGCGAGTCCATATGGTTCGACGTAGTGGACCTCAGCAGCCCGTATCACGCGCTGCTGGGCAGACCGGCTCTGGCCAAGTTCATGTCTATCCCCCACTACGCCTATCTGACGATGAAGATGCTGGGTCCAAAGGGCATCATCACCATTGCTGGCGACTACAAGAAGTCGCTCGAGTGTGCACAGGACAGCAGCCGCCTGGTCGACGCCACGGTGATTGCCGAGGAGAGGAGACAGATTGACCGGCTCGTTGCTCAGGTTACCGAGCAGCCGGTGATCACTTCCTCCATCCCGGTCGGCCGGTGAAGGCACCTTCAAGTCGGCTAAAGAAACCAAGCAGGTGCCACTCGACCCTGCATACCCCAAGCAGTGTGTCATCGGGGCTGGCCTCAGCCCCAAATAGGAAGGCGAGCTCGTCGACTTCCTCCGTGAGAATTGGGACATCTTTGCATGGTCCCCTAAGGACATGCCTGGTGTTCCGAGGAAGTACGCCGAGCACAAACTTCACGTGCGACCGTATGCTAAGCCGGTAAATCAACCTTTGCACCGCTTCCCCAAGGGGAAGCGACGCATAATTGGAGAAGAGATTACCCGGCTCCTTGCAGCCGGCTTCATCATGCAGGTTTTCCACCCGGACTGGTTAGCCAATTCAGTCCTGGTGCTAAAGAAAAACAACACATGGCGAATGTGTATCGACTACACAAGCCTGAATAAGGCATGCCCAAAAGACCCTTTTGCGTTGCCTCGGATAGATCAAGTGATCGACTCCACTGCAGGCTGTGAAATGATGTCATTTCTGGATGCTTATTCACGCTACCATCAAATCAAGATGGATCCAGCTGATCGCCTGAAGCCCTCCTTCATCACGCCCTTCGGGGCCTACTGCTACACCACCATGACGTTCGGTCTGAGGAACGCTGGTGCGACATTCCAACGCTGCATGCAGCAGTGCCTACTGCCACAGATCGGGAGAAACATCCACGTCTATGTGGATTACATTGTCTTCAAGACCAAGCAGCACTTCAGCCTCCTCGACGACCTGCGGGAGACCTTCGCCAACCTGCGCGAGTACAAGATCCGGCTCAACCCGGAGAAATGCGTCTTTGGGGTTCCAGGCGGCAACCTCTTGGGGTTCTTCGTGTTTTCTCGTGGCATCGAGGCGAACCCCGAGAAGATCGGCACCATTGAACGGATGGTAAAGCCGGCTCGGATCCTAGACGTCCAGAAGTTCGTCGGCTGCCTGCCGTCCCTTAGCAGGTTCGTTAGCCGGCTCGGCGAGAAGGCCCTTCCACTCTACCAGCTCATGAAGAAGACGACGAAGTTCAAGTGGAACGACCAGGCGGATGAAGCCTTCGCGACCTCAAGCGGGTCATCTCGAGCCTGCCAATCTTGGCAGCACCGGCTGAAAGGGAACCCATACTCATATACATTGCAGCGACCACTTGCGTGGTTAGTGTATTGCTGGTAGTTGAACGCAAGGAGGAGGGCAAGGTACTGTTAGTGCAATGCCCTATCTACTACCTCAGCGAGGTATTGTCCGCCTCCAAGCAAAACTATCCCCACTACCAAAAAATGTGTTATGGTGTTTACATTGCTGCAAAGAAGTTGAAGCTATACTTCCAAGAGCATGCCATCACCGTGGTGAGCACTGCTCCACTTTCAGAAATTATGGGCAGCCGTGACGCAACTGGTAGGATTGCCAAGTGGTCCATCGCCATGGCGAACCACGATATCCACTACGAGCCATACACTACCACTACTAGGAAAAGGGCTATAGATGATATAGATACTAATGGTGCACCACACAAGCAGTGCGCCACTACTATATAGTAGTGGCGCACCATGTGAGGTGTGCCATTAGTGTGATGGACACTAATGGCGCACCACACACTCGCTGCGCCACTACTATATTTTTTTTATTTTTTTTGCAAAACTATTAATGGCGCACCAGCAGTTGGTGCGCCATTAGTAACCAGGGTTACTAATGGCGCATGTGTTAGTACTGCGCCACTACTATAAAAAAAATTTGGTTTTTTTTGCAAACTACTAATGGCGCACCACACCTAGTGCACCATTAGTAACCAGTGTTACTAATGGCGCATCTGTTGGTGGTGCGCCACTACTAATTATTTTTTTGCAGAACTACTAATAGCGCACCAGAGGAGGTGCGCCATTAGTAACCAGGGTTACTAATGGCGCATATGTAGGTGGTGCGCCATTAGTAACCTGGGACCACTTTCATTCTCTCCACCTCCTCTTCCTCCTCCACCTCCTCGTCCAAGCTTGTCTCGGGTGCCTCCTCCTCCTCACCTCATTTGCATCATAGTGTCCCAATAGTGTCCCCCCACACCCTCCCCCGCTCCACCGCCGCCGAGCACCCACCGCATCCTCCCCCGCTCCACCGCCGCCGCCGACCCCCCGCACCCTCCCCGGCCCACTCCACCGCCGCTGATGACCCCCCGCACCCTCCCCCGCTCCACCACCGCGGACGACCCCCCGCACCCTCCCGGCCCGCTCCACCGCCGCCGCCGACCCCCCGCACCATCCCCCGCTCCACCGCCGCCGACGACCCCCCGCACCCTCCCCTGCTCCACCGCCGCCGACGACCCCCCGCACCCTCCCCGGCCAGCTCCACTGCCGCCGACGACCCCCCGCACCCTCCCCCGCTCCACCGCCGCCGACAACCCCCGCACCCTTCCCCACTCCACCGCCGCCGACGATCCCCGCACCCTCCCCCGCTCTACCGCCGCCGCCGACCCCCGCACCCTCCCCTGCTCCACCGCCGCCGACGACCCCTCGCACCCTCCTGTGTCTCCTCGCTCGGTTCCCCCGAATGGAATCGGCATAGCGCACCACCCACCCCCTCCCCCCCGAGCGCCATTGCTATCCAAAAAAATACTAATGGCGCACCTCTCTGGGGTGCGCCATTGCTATCCAAAAAAAAGATTACTAATGGCGCACCTCTCTCGGAAGCGCCATTGCTATATTAAAAAATTACTAATGGCGCACTCCATGGGGATGCACCATTGCTATCAAAAAAACATTCTAATGGCGCACCGCTCTGGGTGCGCCATTCCTAACCCCTCTGCCCTTGCCTCTCCTGTGCCCTCACCCTCGTCCACGGAGACGCCGCCCACCCCGTTCCCAACCCTTGTCCACGGAGACGCCGCCCACGGAGACGACGCCGCCGCCGCCGCCCTCCCCCTCCCCCACCCACGTCCACGGAGACGCCGCCCACCCCCTCCCCCACCCTCGCCTCTCTTCTGCCCTCGCCCTCGTCCACGGAGACGCCGCTCCTCCTCGTCATTGTACCAGGATATTCGTTTACCTCGTTCATTGTACCAGGATATTCGTTTACCTAGTATTCTATACGAGTATAAGTTTTAGGCTCTTAAGAGTTGTATGAAAGTTGGGTTCAGATTCCATGGCTTGTTCCTTGCGGTCACCGGAAGTCTGTTGCTTTATCATACATGATTTTCTCGTTGTTGTGGAAGGCAGGCCTTCAACCCCCCTGCTTGTTCCTGTTTTATACATGTAGTAAAGCCTGATTATTGATTCTCTTGTGCTCCCGTAGGTAACGAAGATAAATCGATTCCACAAACAGATCAATGGGAACGACAAGGTTTGTGCTTTTACGCAAAACGAACGGATGGAGTACTTCTATTGTAGCACCACTAACAAATTTATGAAAACAAATGTGACACGTGACCTTGACCTTCAGTCTATGTGCAAATTTGGAATCACTTTTCACGTGGAACACAAAGCAGGTGATATTTTCATTCTAGTAGGATGTGCAATGCTAAACTATTCTCTAAATGTGTAGATGCCCAGTAATCGGTAGAGCGCACCACCCACCCCATCCCTCCCCCAGAGCACCATTGCTATCCAAAAAAATAAAATATTACTAATGGCGCACCTCTCTGGGGTGCGCCATTGCTATCCAAAAAAAGATTACTAATGGCGCACCTCTCTGGGATGTGCCATTGGTATACAAAAAAAAGATTACTAATGGCACACCGTCTGGGATGCGCCATCGCTATAAAAAAATTACTAATGGCGCACCGCTCGGGGGTGCGCCATTGCTAACCCTTCCCCCCCACTAAAATCCCAATCCCCTTTCTATCTGCCCCAATCCATCTCTCACCCGCCCACTGCCCCGACCCGTAGTGCGCCGCCGCCGCCCCCGCGCCTCCTTCGCCGCCCCCGTGCCCCCGCGCCTCCCATCTCGCTTCTCAGTTCTCTCCCGACTCCCCAGATCAGGCAACCTCGCTCCGGTATAGAAGGACCCCTCCTCCCACGGCCGCCGGGCCCTCGTCCTCCACCCCATAGCCACCGCGTCCGACCTCCACCGCGCCGCTGCCTCCCTCCCTCATCGGCAGAGCCCACCCCCTAGTAGTCTTCCACACACCCATGGACGACGGCGACAGTGACGCGGCTGCCGCCTCCCTCCTGCACGTCTCTTCTGGTGACGGTACCGCACCCACCTACGACGTCTGCTGCACAAAAAGCGCTATGGAGGCGGGCGGACCCAAGCTGGCCGCGTGGGGTGGATCCCCATCCACCCCATTCTCTCGCCTCGGCGTGTCTCATGGGGGAACTCATGGCCCTCGACGGCGGCGAGCGAGGAGGCTCCCGCTGTAGCTCCGAGCACCTTCTCGACATGCTGCATGGCCTAGACGGCCAAGGTAATCCCTTATTCCTTCCCCCATCCTGCCAAGTACGTACATAGCTTGCAGCAATGTCATATGCTGGTGCCTCCTTGGGCAGACTAGCGCCGCAGATTTGGATGTTTGCCACATACATTTTTTTCAGAGAGAGGAACAGACACTCGTATCCGGAATAGATACCATAGTATGTTTGTTTGCAAGATATCCGTGGAACTCAAATAAAACTCTAAGTATAGGGATGAAGTCATCTAGGAAATACATCTGAGGACTATGGTGAAGTTACAAAATAAAAAAAATCACTTGCACATATCAAACTGACTTCTGAGCAGGAATTTGGTTGCTCCATAAAAGCTGCTGTTTTACAATTTGTTCTTTTTTGAGTTCCACGGATGCATAGCTCCCTGAGTTGTTTGGCTGTTTACATGCATGTTTATGGGCTATTTTGTGCAACTAAAGAAATTCATTTATGGTTGTCAGATACTCATGTCCTTTATTAGCTTGATGAGGTACACCTTATGTTGGACTGAATTCAAAATATTACATATCTCGGTGAAAAATTTATCTAGCATATGCAATGTTATGTTCTGTGAGCAGTGTCAAGTTAGAAGAATAAGTTATGCATCTGAAAACAAATCTCTTCTTTTTTTCATATTCAAAGAAAATAAGTTAGTTGTTGAGTGTTTACTTCCCAAGTGACAACTGAGTAATCACGTTCAGGTACAATAAAAAATGGCAAGCCAGAATGTGCTAGCTATTTGCCAATTTGTCATAACATGCATGTAAAGAGATGGCAGGAGTTTATGCACATTTCTTGACTTCAACATATGACTATCCAAATTCAATTGGGACCGCTAAGGTTGGCACCTTTCTCTCTCTTCCTTGGAGCTGCATGATTCCGTTCGAGTTGCTTATCTCCACTTCCCCTGATGCGATTTCCCTCCTCACGCAGGTTAGGTAGGAGCACAAAGGTAGATTGAAAATTACCATCGAGTCTATCTCCTACTTCGACTGCAATGTACTGCTGAGTCCCACTTGCTTTCTTCCCTCTCTTTTCTCTTCTTATCAGAGCAAAGATGCATTTCAGGCGATGAACTCAACCATTGCTTTTATGTTATACTCCCTCCGTCCCAAATTAATTGACTTACATTCATCTAGATACGGATGTATCTAACACTAAAACGTGGTTAGTCATGTTCGTATGTAGACAAATCTGATTCAACTAATTCTGGACGGAGGGAGTATTGTTCAGTGAGCTTTTTATAGAGGTACAAGTTGGTCTTTGTGTTCAGAGGCTTGATATGACTGTTAACTCTATATTGTTTGGCTGTGTATATTTGCAAATGAATATTGATGCTAATCACATAGAGGAAATATGCAGGTCATGGTCTTAATCACGTGCGATGGATTAACATATTTCCTTCTTTTTGCTATGATTGCAATGTGGCTGCTAATGACTCACTATCTTCAAAATGCTTTTTATTGATCAATAAAAGTATTAACAAGCCCTCTTAAACAATAACAAGCTCTGATGCTCTGTTTTCAGTGAGATTGCGAAGAACTTGCCACTTGCACCAGTAAAGCTCCATTGCACTATGCCTGCTGAAGATGCAGTTAAAATCAAAGAAGGTGAATCTGGGAGATAGCCTTGCAGAGACACCTTTGAAAGGTTCGTTTATTATTTCAAACTGCTTAATTTTGTAGATCATGCCCCAAAATAAATAGGTCTCAACATTATTGCTGCTAGTAATTGATAGTCTGTCAATTGGGTTGAGGCAGTTTATGTTCATTTTTCTCATGTATACTTCTATTTCTCTGCAAGATGTATGATACCCGTATTAGCAAATCTTAAGTGGTGAAGTCGATTCATGACCGTAATGCTTGCAGTCTTGACCCCCCCCGGGTCACTGGTCATGATAAGCATTTCATATTGTACAAACAAAAGTTTTGTTTTTCATTGAGCTTTTTTGTGTCAAGCAATATGTGTAACTCCATCTTAGCTTGCAGAATACACAAGAACTGTTAGATTTTAATGCTTTTTTGTATTTTTGTCCTATTGTTGTATCGACACAGTTTCAGTTCCTTTAGGTACACTTTACTTACCTTAAGCTCTCAACTATTTGTTTGTTGTGTTGTTGGCTTAATAAAACTGATGTAACTCAGTTTCTTGTATGTACCCATGAGGATCGTCATGGTATCCACCCGCACCCTCTTGTTGCCTTTCTATGCGGTGCATCAGCCTCCTATAGATGACCCAAAGCTTGCAGTAGCATCATCATCATCTCTGTCTCCTTCCTCACGAGCTTCATGTCGTAGATGAGGTCGCAACCGAGGTATGCCCTCCTCTCCTCCCTTCTCCTGCCTATCAAGTGCTTGTGTGAAAAGCAATTTTAACCGAAAACCAATCTCTGTTTGTTGTGAAGTGTAGTACATAGTGTTATTTTTCCTGCTGTTAAATTTTACAGGTTGAGAAATATGTAGGTTAACATCATTTGGTTGATATTTTGCTTCTTGGTCTTTGTAGGAGTTGATGTGAGATTCAATTCAATTCTCTTTTACATATATGGTCTTGGTAGGAGTTTTAGTTTTGTAGTGTCTTTTAATTTGATATGATTTCTATTCTTCAAAAATATAAATCATGAGAGTAAAACTAAATCTTCTTGTTGCAGTTTTGCAGTGCTCTTTTAATTTGATATGATTTCTATTCTTCAAAAATTTAACTTTGGATACTCATGTGTGTGCTATTGAACTTATAGGTTTGCATCACGGATGCCGTCGACGGTGGGCATACATGTTGTGGCGGAAGCTCATTGCATATTGTAGGTTGAACTCATGCTTTTGTTTGTTAACTCTTGTTGCATATGTACACATGTTGTGAACCCTCCTTGAATATGTATGTGTGTTTTTGTGAAACTATGTTGGATATGTATGCATGTGTGGACTTTGAACTCATCATCTGTTTGTTATTTTTGTGAACTTGTAATATATTGGATATGTATGCATGACCATTTCATTTGTGAATTCTTGTTGCATATGTACGCATGCTTTTGTGAAACTATATTGTTGTTGTGATCTATTGGATATGTAATATATTGTTGTTGTTGTTGTTGTGATCTATTGGATATGTAATATATTGTTGTGATCTATATTGTTGTTGTCGTGATATATTGGATATGTAATATATTGTTGTTGCCGTTATGTATAAATCGTGTGCCCGTTGGCAGTCGACTTACATGGGGACATTCGGCTTATATATAAGCCGAGTGTTTTCACTATTGCTCTCGGCTTACCCCGAATAAGCCGGTCCTTAGTAAGGCGTGTGATATAAGCCGAGGAAAACACTCGGCTTATATGTAAACCGAGTGTAAACCGTTGTAAGGCGAGTGTTTCGGGCACTCGGCTTATATGTTTTTTTCCTGTAGTGTGTGATCTCTATATTCTGTGCAATAATATGTTTTGTAACCTGTGCAAATATCAGAAAAAAATAAAAAAAACCTAATATTCATACTAGTGGCGCACCACTCACCACTTTAGTGGCGCACTGCAAAAAGCACACTAGTGGCGCATCGTCAACTAGTGCGCCATTAGTAAGCCAGAGTACGTGGGTAAATATGGCCCTGGGAGGCATACTAATGGCGCAGCATGAGCTATACTAATGGCGCACTGTCTGGTGCGCCATTAATATACCAGATACTAATGGCGCACCATGAGCTATACTAATGGCGCACTGCCTAGTGCGCCATTAGTATACCAGATACTAATGGCGCACCATGAGCTATACTAATGGCGCACTGCCTGGTGCGCCATTAGTATACGAGATACTAATGGCGCACCATGAGCTATACTAATGGCGCACTGCCTGGTGCGCCATTAGTATACCAGATACTAATGGTGCACCATGAGCTATACTAATGGCGCACTGCCTGGTGCGCCATTAGTATACCAGATACTAATGGCGCACTTGTGGTGCGCCATTAGTAAAAAAATCTAATGGTGTGATGCTAGTGGCGCACCTATAGTGCACCATTAGTAGCCAAAATAGGTGCGCCATTAGCAAGCCTTTTCCTAGTAGTGTACCATCAAATTTCAGGTGGTGGCCGACTTCCTGGTCGACTGGGCTGAAACCCAGTTCGAGCCACCACCTCCACACTCCACGCATTGGCGGATGCACTTCGATGGCTCAAAGATGCAGACTGGTCTCGGAGCCGGCATCGTCTTGACGTCTCCGAAAGGAGACCATCTCAAGTATGCTCTCCAGATCCACTTTGCTGCATCCAACAACGTCGCTGAGTACGAAGCACTCGCTCACGGCCTCCGGCTCGCCAAGGAGATTGGCATCCGGCAGCTCATCTGCTTTGGCGACTCAGACCTCGTGGTGCAGCAAGTTTCTGGCGAATGGGACGCTAGGGACGCCAACATGGCAAGCTACCGCTTCCTCATCCAGCAGATCCACGGCCCTTTCGAGGGTTGCGACTTCCACCATGTTCCCAGGGCGTACAACGAGGCGGCCGATACATTGGCTATGATTGGCTCCATGAGACAGGCTATCCCAGCCGGTGTCTCCCTCGAGCAGCTGCACAAGCCGTCTATCAGGCCGTCTCCAGAGTCGGCATTAATTTTCGTGCCGGCTGATTCTTCGGTGCAAGCGCCGTCGGCTACACCAGCTACGCCGGCTACAGCTCCTCTGCCGGCTACCTGGCTCTGCCGACTCCAATTGCGGCACCGGCTACAACTACTTCACCGGCTACGACCACTTCGCCGGCTACAACAACAAATCCGGCTCCGCCCTGCCTCGATTCTTGTCGTCCCGACACCTAGTGGGTGGACGTCATGGAGGTAGACGCGCGAGCCGGCTGCCACGACGGCATCGGAGACACAATGTCTCGAGCCCATGACGGCTTCGTCAAGCGCGGGGGTTGTAGAAGCCCCCGACAATCAGGTTGAGGCGGAGCCAGCCCTTGTGTCGGCTCCATCATTGGCTCAACCCATCCTGGCCTTCCTCCTTCGTGGCGAACTTCCTCAAGAGGAGGCGGAGGCGAGGCAGATCCAGCGCAGATCTGCAACCTACACCATCATCAATCGCGAGCTGGTTCAGCGTAGCGTGATTGGCGTGTTCCAGCACTGCGTCGAATTAGAAAAAAGGACATGAGATCGTCAGAGACATTCACCAAGGGGAGTGCGGGCATCATGCCGCCTCTAGAACCCTGGTGGCCAAGGCATTCTGCCATGGATTCTACTGGCCCACAGCCCTCGAGGAGGCCGTGGACATGGTCAACAAATGCGAGGGCTTCCAACGCTTTGGCGCGCAGAGCCATGATACGTCTCCATCGTATCTATATTTTTTGGTTGTTTCATGTCAATATTCTACAACTTTCATATACTTTTGGCAACTTTTTATACTATTTTTGGGACTAACATATTGATCCAGTGCCGAGTGCCAGTTCCTGTTTGTTGCATGTTTTTTGTTTCACAGAATATCCATACCAAACGAAGTCCAAACGTAATAAAAAACCTACAGGGATTTTTTTGGAATATTTATGATTTTTGGGAAGAAAAATCAATGCGAAACGATGCCCGAGGGGGTCACGAGCCCACGAGGAGCGCCTGGCAGGCTCGTGACCAACCCCTATGGCGGTTGGGGCCCTTCTTTTGCCGCAAGAAAGCTAATATCCGGAAGAAAATCGTGTAGAAGGACACCCCAATGGGAGTTACGGATCTCCGGGAATTTAAGAAACGGTGAAAGTCTAGAATCGGGGAGCGCATAAACAGAAGGACACAAAGAGAGATATCCAATCTCGGCGGGGCTCTCGCCTCTCCGCCGCCATGGAGACCATGGACCAGAGGGGAAACCCTTCTCCCATCTAGGGAGGAGGTCAAGGAAGTAGAAGAAGAAGGGGGGCTCTCTCTCCCCCTCTCTCCAAGCGGCACCACAATGCCGCCCGGGACATCATCGTGTGACGGCGATCTACACCAACACCTCCGTCATCTCCACCAACACCTCCATCACCTACCTGTTGGGGAACGTCACATGGGAAACAAAAAATTTCCTACGCGCACGAAGATCTATCATGGTGATGTCCATCTACGAGAGGGGATGTGTGATCTACGTACCCTTGTAGACCATACAGCAGAAGCGTTAGTGAACGCGGTTGATGTAGTGGAACGTCCTCATGCCCCTCGATCAGCCCCGCGAACTATCCCGCGATCAGTCCCACGATCTAGTGCCGAACGGACGGCACCTCCGCGTTCAGCACACGTACAGCTCGACGATGATCTCGGCCTTCTTGATCCAGCAAGAGAGACGGAGAGGTAGAAGAGTTCTCCGGCAGAGTGACGGCGCTCCGGAGGTTGGTGATGATCTTGTCTCAGCAGGGCTCCGCCCGAGCTCCGCAGAAACGCGATCTAGAGGCAAAACCGTGGAGATATGTGGTCGGGCTGCCGTGGCAAAGTCGTCTCAAATCATCCCTAAAACCTCCATATATATAGGTGGGAGAGGGGGAGCCATGCCTTGGGGTCCAAGGACTCCCAAGGGGGTCGGCCAAGCCAAGGGGGGAAGGTCTCCCCCCCCAAACCGAGTCCTACTTGGTTTGGTGGGTGGAGTCCTTCTTTCCTTTCCCACCTCCTCCTTTTTTTTCCTTTCTCTTTAATTTTTCTTCCAATGTGCATAGGGCTCTTTTGGGCTGTCCCACCAGCCCACTAAGGGCTGGTGCGCCACCCTCAAAGCCTATGGTCTTCCCCGGGGTGGGTTGCCCCCCCCCTGTGAACTCCCGGAACCCATTCGTCATTCCCGGTACATTCCCGGTAACTCCGAAAACCTTCCAGTAATCAAATGAGGTCATCCTATATATCAATCTTCGTTTCCGGACCATTCCGGAAACCCTCGTGACGTCCGTGATCTCATCCGGGACTCCCAACAACATTCGGTAACCAACCATATAACTCAAATACGCAAAAAACAACGTCGAACCTTAAGTGTGCAGACCCTGCGGGTTCGAGAACTATGTAGACATGACCCGAGAGACTCCTCGGTCAATATCCAATAGCGGGACCTGGATGCCCATATTGGATCCTACATATTCTATGAATATCTTATTGTTTGAACCTTAGTGCCAAGGATTCATATAATCCCGTATGTCATTCCCTTTGTCCTTCGGTATGTTACTTGCCCGAGATTCGATCGTCAGTATCCGCATACCTATTTCAATCTCGTTTACTGGCAAGTCTCTTTACTCGTTCCGTAATACAAGATCCCGCAACTTACACTAAGTCACATTGCTTGTAAGGCTTGTGTGTGATGTTGTATTACCGAGTGGGCCCCGAGATACCTCTCCGTAACACGGAGTGACAAATCCCAGTCTCAATCCATACCAAATCAACTAACACATTCGGAGATACCTGTAGAGCATCTTTATAGTCACCCAGTTACATTGCGACGTTTGATACACACAAAGCATTCCTCCGGTGTCAGTGAGTTATATGATCTCATGGTCATAGGAACAAATACTTGACACGCAGAAAACAGTAGCAACAAAATGACACGATCAACATGCTACGTCTATTAGTTTGGGTCTAGTCCATCACATGATTCTCCTAATGATGTTATCCCGTTATCAAGTAACAAGACTTGCCTATGGCCAGGAAAGCTTGGCCATCTTTGATCAACGAGCTAGTCAACTAGAGGCTTACTAGGGACAGTGTTTTGTCTATGTATCCACACAAGTATTGTGTTTCCAATCAATACAATTATAGCATGGATAATAAACGATTATCATGAACAAAGAAATATAATAATAACTAATTTATTATTGCCTCTAGGGCATATTTCCAACAGTCTCCCACTTGCACTAGAGTCAATAATCTAGTTCACATCATCATGTGATTCCAACGAATCCAACACCCATATAGTTATGGGGTCTGATCACGTCTTGCTCGTGAAAGAGGTTTTAGTCAACGGTTCTGAAATTTTCAGATCCGTGTGTTCTTTACAAATCTTTATGTCATCTTATAGATGATGCTACTATGTGCTATTCGGAAATACTCCAAATATCTACTCTACTATACGAATCCGTTTCACTACTCATAGTTATTTGGATTAGTGTCAAAGCTTACATCGATGTAACCCTTTACGACGAACTCTTTAACCACCTCCATAATCGAGAAAAATTCCTTAGTCCATCAGTTACTAAGGATAAATTTTGACCGTTGCTAGTGATTCAATCATGGATCACTCTCTGTACCTCTCAACAGACTTGCTGCAAGGCACACATCAGGTGCGGTACTCAGCATGACATACTTTAGAGTCTACGGCTAAGGCATAGATGACGACCTTCATCTATTGTCTTTATTCCGCCGTGGTCGGGTTTTGAGTCTTACTCAAATTCACACCTTACAACGCAACCAAGAACTCCTTCTTTGCTGATCTATTTTGAACTCCTTCAAAACTTGTCAAGGCATGCATCTTGTTGAAACTTCCATTAAGCGCTTTGATCTATCTCCATAGATCTTGATGCTCAACGTTCAAGTAGCTCAATCCAGGTATTCCTTTGAAAAGTCCTTTCAAACAACCTTGTATGCTTTACAGAAATTCTACATTACTTCTGATCCACAATATGTCAACCACATATACTTATCAGAAATTCTATAGTGCTCCCACTCACTTCTTTGGAAATACAAGTTTCTCATAAACCTTGTACAAACCCAAAATCCTTGATCATCTCATCAAAGTGTATATTCCAACTCCGAGATGCTTGCACGAGTCCTTTTAAGGATCGCTGGAGCTTGCATACTTGCTAGTATTTTTAGGATCGACAAAACCTCATGGTTGTATCTCATACAATGCTTGCTCAAGGAAACCGTCGAGGAAACAATGTTTTGACATCCTACATGCAATATTTCTTAAATAATGCAGTAACTACTAACATAATTCTAACAGACTTTTAGCATCGCTACGAGTGAGAAAGTCTCATCATAGTCAACTGTTTGATCTTGTCGGAAACATCTTTGCGACAAGTCGAGCTTTTCTTAATAGTGACTTATCACTATCATCGTCTGTTTTCCTTTTAAAGATCCATCCTTACTCAATAGTCCTACGACCATCAAGTAGTTCTTCCAAAGTCTACACTTTGTTTTCATACATGGATCCTCTCTCGGATTACATGGCTTCCAGCCATTTGTCGGAATCTGGGCCCACCATTGCTTTCTCCATAACTCGTAGGTTCACTGTTGCTCAACAACATGACCTCCAAGACAGGGTTACCGTACCACTCTGTAGTAGTACGCGACCTTGTCAACCTACGAGGCTTGTAGTAACTTGATCCGATGCTCGATGATCACCATCATCAGCCTTCACTTCAATTGGTGTAGGTGCCACAGGAACAACTTCCTGCGCCCTGCTACACACTGGTTGAAGTGATGGTTCAATAACCTCATCAAGTTCTACCACCCTCCCACTCAATTCTTTCAAGAGAAACCTTTCCTCGAGAAAGGATCCGTTTCTAGAAACAAACACTTTGCTTTCGGATCTGAGATAGGAGATGTACCCAACTGTTTTGGATATCCTATGAAGATGCATTTATCCGCTTTGGGTTCGAGCTTATCAGACTGAAACTTTTTCACATAAGTGTCGAAACCCCAAACTTTCAAGAAACGACAGTTTAGATTTCTCTAAACCTCAGTCTATACAGTGTCATCTCAACGGAAATACGTGTTGCCCTATTTAAAGTGAATGCGGTTGTCTCTAATGCTTAACCCATAAACGATAGTGGTAATTCGATAAGAGACATCATAGCATGCACCATACCAAATAGTGTGTGGCTATGACGTTCAGACACATCATCACACTATGATGTTCTAGGTGGCATGAACTGCGAAACAATTTCCACATTGTCTTAAGTGCGTACCAAAACTCGTAACTCAGATATTCATTTCTATGATCATATCGTAGACAGTTTATCCTCTTGTTACGACGAACTTCACTCTGAAACAGAATTGAACCTTTCAATATTTCAGACTTGTGATTCATTAAGTAAATACTCTTGTATCTACTCAAATCGTCATTGAAGTAAGAACATAATGATATCCACCGCGTGCCTTAGCACCCATTGGACTGCATACATCAAAATGTATCACTTCCAACAAGTTACTATATTGTTTCATCTCAATGAAAACAAGGCCTTGCTCATGTGGTATGATTTGCATGTCACTAGTGATTCAAAATCAAGTGAGTACAAAGATCCATCAGCATGGAGCCTCTTCATGCAATTTATAACAACATGACTCAAGCGGCAGTGCCACAAGTAAGTGGTTACTATCATCATTACCTCGTGTCTTTTGGCACCAATATCATGAACATGTGTAACACTACGATCGCGATTCAATAAACCATTGAAGGTGATTATTCAAGAAAATAGAGTAACTATTATTCTCTTTAAATGAGTAATCGTATTGCAATAAACACGATCCAATCATGTTCATGCTTAACGCAAGCACCAAATAACAATTATTTAGGTTTAACACCAATCCCGATGGTAAAGGGAGCGTGCGCCGTTCGATCATATCAACCTTGGAAACACTTCCAACACGTATCGTCACCTCGCCTTCAGCTAGTCTCCGTTTATTCCGTAGCTTTCATTTCGTGTTACTAATCACTTAGCAACCGAACCGGTATCCAATACCCTCGTGCTACTAGGAGTACTAGTAAAGTACACATCAACATCATGTATATCAAATATACTTCTTTCGACTTTTGCCAGCCTTTTTATCTACCAAGTATCTAGAGTTGCTCCGTCTCAGTGACCGTTCCCCTCATTATAGAAGCACTTAGTCTCGGGTTTGGGTTTAATCTTGGGTCTCTTCATTAGTGCAGCAACTGTTTTGCCGTTTCACGAAGTATCCCTTCTAGCCCTTGCCTTTCTTGAAACATAGTGGTTTTACTAACCATCAACTATTGATGCTCCTTCTTGATTTCTACTTTCGCAGTGTCAAACATCGCGAATCTCTCAAGGATCATTGTATCTATCCTTGATATGTTATAATTCATCACGAAGCTCTCACAGCTTGGTGGCAGTGACTTTGGAGAACCATCACTATCTCATTTGGGAGATTAACTCCCACTTGATTCAAGCGATTGTCGTACTCAGACAATCTGAGCACACGCTTAACGATTGAGCTTTTCTCCTTTAATTTGTGGACAAAGAATCTTGTCGGAGGTCTCGTACCTCTCAACAAGGGCACGAGCATGAAATCACAATTTCATCTCTTTAGAACATCACTTATGTTCCGTGACGTTTCAAAACATCTTCGGTGCCTTGCTTCTAAGCCATTAAGTATTTTTAACTGAACTATCGTGTAGTCATCAGAAACGTGTATTTCGGATGTTCACAGCATCCACAGACGACGCTCGAGGTGCAGCACACCGAGTGGTGCATTAAGGACATAAGCCTTCTGCGCAGAAACGAGGACAATCCTCTTCAAAGTTTGCTACTATCAACTTTCAACTAAATTTTCTCTGGGAACATATAAAAACAGTAGATCTATAGCGCAAGCTACATCGTAATTCGCAAAGACCATTAGCCTATGTTCTTGACAACTAGTTCAATTAATCATATTACTTAAGAACTCCCACTCGAAAAGTACATCTCTCTAGTCATTTGAGTGGTACATGATCCAAATCCACTATCTCAAGTCCAATCATCACGTGAGTCGAGAATAGTTTCAATGGTAAGCATCTCTATGCTAATCATATCAACTATACCATTCATGCTCGACCTTTTGGTCTCATGTGTTCCGAGGCCATGTCTGCACATGCTAGGCTCGTCAAGCTTAACCCGAGTGTTCTGCGTGTGCAACTGTTTTGCACCCGTTGTATGTGAACGTTGAGTCTATCACACCCGATCATCACGTGGTGTCTCGAAAGAAAGAACTCTCACAACGGTGCACAGTCGGGGAGAACACAATTTCGTCTTGCAATTTTAGTGAGAGATCACCTCATAATGCTACCGTCGTTCTAAGCAAGATAAGGTGCATAAAGGATTAACATCACATTGAATTCATAAGTGACATGATATGGACATCATCATGTGCTTCTTAATCTTCATCACCAAAGCACCGGCACGATCTTCTTGTCACCGGCGTCACACCATGATCTCCATCATCATGATCTCCATCAACGTGTCGCCATCGGGGTTGTGGTGCTACTCATGCTATTACTACTAAAGCTACGTCCTAGCAATATAGTAAACGCATCTGCAACCACAAACGTTAGTTTAAAGACAACCCTATGGCTCCTGCCGGTTGCCGTACTATTACAACATGATCATCTCATACATCCAATATATCACATCACATCGTTGGCCATATCACATCACAAGCATACCCTGCAAAAACAAGTTAGACGTCCTCTAATTGTTGTTGCATGTTTTACGTGGTGACTATGGGTATCTAGTAGGATCGCATCTTACTTACGCAAACACCACAACGGAGATATACGAATTGCTATTTAACCTCATCCAAGGACCTCCTTGGTCAAATCCGATTCAACTAAAGTTGGAGAAACTGACACTTGCCAGTCATCTTTGAGCAACGGGGTTACTCGTAGCGATGAAACCAGTCTCTCGCAAGCGTACGAGTAATGTCGGTCCAAGCCGCTTCAATCCAACAATACCGCGGAATCAAGAATAGACTAAGGAGGGCAGCAAAACGCACATCACCGCCCACAAAAACTTTTGTGTTCTACTCGAGAAGACATCTACGCATGAACCTAGCTCTGATACCACTGTTGGGGAACGTCGCATGGGAAACAAAAATTTTCCTACGCGCACGAAGACCTATCATGGTGATGTCCATCTACGAGAGGGGATGTGTGATCAACGTACCCTTTTAGACCATACAGCAGAAGCGTTAGTGAACACGGTTGATGTAGTGGAACGTCCTCACGTCCCTCGATCTGCCCCGCATTGTATCCCGCGATCAGTCCCACGATCTAGTGCCGAACGGACGGCACCTCCGTATTCAGCACACGTACAGCTCGACGATGATCTCGGCCTTCTTGATCCAGCAAGAGAGACAGAGAGGTAGAAGAGTTCTCGGCAGTGTGACGGTGCTCCGGAGGTTGGTGATGATCTTGTCTCAGCAGGGCTCCGCCCGAGCTCCGCAGAAACGCGATCTAGAGGCAAAACCGTGGAGATATGTGGTCGGGCTGCCGTGGGAAAGTCATCTCAAATCAGCCCTAAAACCTCCGTATATATAGGTGGGAGAGGGGGAGCCTTGCCTTGGGGTCCAAGGACTCCCAAGGGGGTCGGTCGAGCCAAGGGGGGAAGATCTCCCTCCCCAAACCGAGTCCTACTTGGTTTGGTGGGTGGAGTCCTTCTTTCCTTTCCCACCTCCTCCTTTTTTTTCTTTTCTCTTTGATTTTTCTTCCAATGCGCATAGGGCTCTTTTGGGCTGTCCCACCAGCCCACTAAGTGCTGGTGCGCCACCCTCAAAGCCTATGGGCTTCCCCGGGGTGGGTTGCCCCCCCCCCCCGGTGAACTCCCGGAACCCATTCATCATTCCCGGTACATTCCCGGTAACTCCGAAAACCTTCCGGTAATGAAATGAGGTCATCCTGTATATCAATCTTCGTTTCCGGACCATTTCGAAAACCCTCGTGACGTCCGTGATTTCATCCGGGACTCCGAACAACATTCGGTAACCAACCATATAACTCAAATACGCATAAAACAACGTCGAACCTTAAGTGTGCAGACCATGCGGGTTCGAGAACTGTGTAGACATGTCCCAAGAGACTCCTTGGTCAATATCCAATAGCGGGACCTGGATGCCCATATTGGATCCTACATATTCTACGAAGATATTATCGTTTGAACCTCAGTGCCAAGGATTCATATAATCCCGTATGTCATTCCCTTTGTCCTTCGGTATGTTACTTGCCCGAGATTCGATCGTCAGTATCCGCATACCTATTTGAATCTCGTTTACCGGCAAGTCTCTTTACTCGTTCCGTAATACAAGATCCCGCAACTTACACTAAGTCACATTGCTTGCAAGGCTTTTGTGTGATGTTGCATTACCGAGTGGGCCCCGAGATACCTCTCCGTCACATGGAGTGACAAATCCCAGTCTCGATCCATACTGACTCAACTAACACCTTCGGAGATACCTGTAGAGCATCTTTATAGTCACCCAGTTACGTTGCGACGTTTCATACACACAAAGCATTCCTCCGGTGTCAGTGAGTTATATGATCTCATGGTCATTGGAACAAATACTTGACACGCAGAAAACAGTAGCAACAAGATGACACGATCAACATGCTACGTCTATTAGTTTGGGTATAGTCCATCACATGATTCTCCTAATGATGTGATCCCGTTATCAAGTAACAACACTTGCCTATGGCCAGGAAACTTGGCCATCTTTGATCAACGAGCTAGTCAACTAGAGGCTTACTAGGGACGGTGTTTTGTCGATGTATCCACACAAGTATTGTGTTTCCAATCAATACAATTATAGCATGGATAATAAACGATTATCATGAACAAAGAAATATAATAATAACTAATTTATTATTGCCTCTAGGGCATATTTCCAACACTTCCCCCATCTATATTCAGCGGTCCACTCTCCCGCAACCCGCTGTACCCTCTACTTGAACATGGTGCTTTATGCTTCATATTATTCTCCAATGATGTGTTGCCATCCTATGATGTTTGAGTAGATTTTCGTTGTCCTATCGGTGAATAATGAATTGGTTATGTTGCTGTCCTTTGGTGCCCATCATATGAGCGCGCGCGTGGATCACACCACAGGGTTATTAGTATGTTCATAGGACTATGTATTGGAGGGCAAGGGTGATAGAAGCTTCAGCCTAGCATAGAAATTGATGCATACGGGATTGAAGGGGGACCAATATATCTTATTGCTATGGTTGGGTTTTACCTTAATGAATGTTAGTAGTTGCGGATGCTTGCTAATAGTTCCAATCATAAGTGCATAGAATTCCAAGTAAGGGATGACATGCTAGCAGTGGCCTCTCCCACATAAAACTTGCTATCGGTCTAGTAACGTAGTCAATTGCTTAGGGACAATTCCGCAACTCCTACCACCACTTATCCACACTCGTTAAACTAACATAATTGTTTCTTTATCTAAACAGCCCCTATTTTTTATTTACGTGTTCTTTATTATCTTGCAAAACTATCCTATCACACCTACAAAGTACTTCTAGTTTCATACTTTTTCTAGGTAAAGCGAACGTAAAGTGTGCCTAGAGTTGTATCGGTGGTTGATAGAACTTGAGGGAGTATTTGTCCTACCTTTAGCTACTCGTTAGGTTTGACACTCTTACTTATCGAGAAAGGCTACAATTGATCCCCTATACTTGTGGATTATCCAGACCTTTTTCTGGTGCCGTTGCCGGGGAGCAATAGCGTGGGGTGAATATTCTCCTGTGTGCTTGTTTGCTTTATCACCAAGTAGATTTATTTGCTGCTCTAAGTTGTTCTTTATCTTTAGTTATGTATATGGAACATGAAATACCGGAAAAATTAGGTGTACTTGCTACTCATGGAGATGGGGAACCTCCTAAAACCCTCGATGCTCGTTATGTGGAAAATATTATGCACTTCTTTAATAATCTTGAGAAAACCCCATTCAATTATATAATGGGATACACGTTGGATCAACGTGAATAGTTTAGGGATTATCGCTTGACTCAAAAAGGGAAACTATTATGGGATCAAATTCATATGTTGAAATGGTATGCTTGGGATCTATGCTTGAGATATGATATTACTTGTTGCTCTAGGATAAAGGCTAAAGACCTTCCCTTTTCTTGTAAATTTAATGCTAATGAAACCTTGGCTTCTTATGCTAATGGTATATATGATTACTATGATGTGTAACAAATAGAAGAGTTTGTTGCTTTTATGGGTGCTTATGAAATTCAAGCTCTGTTAACAAAGTGTGATGATAATGATGATGTTGTTTACCGATCTAAACTTTGGTTATGCTTCGTTATTGTTATACTAATTATGAATATAATGCCCATATTTATCGATTTATGGAGAAATTCTCCGCTGCCCAAGAAGAGATAATATTTTGCACGAAACTATGGAAGAAGAAAATGCTGAAACTGTGAGCTCATTAGATGAAAAAGATGACGAGGAGAGCGAAGAACAAAAGGAGGAAGAGCGGACTAGCTACCCGTGCCCACCTTCTAATGACAGTAATTCTTCAACTCATACATTGTTTAATTTCCCTTCGTTCTTACCGAAGGATGAATGCTATGTTGATTGCTATGATCCCTTGGATTCGTTTGAAATATCCCTTTTTGATGAACTTGATGCTTGCTATGCTTGTGGCCATGATGCCAATATGAATGATGCTTATGAAGATGAACTTGCTATAATTCCTGATGTTAAACATGAAATTGTTGCTATCGCACCCACTTATGATAGTCCTATTATCTTTTTGAACTCTCCCAACTACACTATATCGTAGAAGTTTGCTCTTATTAGGATTACATAGATGGGTTGCCTTCTACTATTACACACAATGATTTTTATGAATACAATATGCATGTGCTTGCTGCTCCTACTTGCAATTATTATGAGAGAGGAACTACATCTCCACCACTCTATGTTTCCAATACGATAAAATTGCAAGAAACTGCTTATGCTATGTATTGGCCTTTACTTGATATGCATGAATTGTTCTTTTATGACATGCCAATGCATAGGAAGAGAGTTAGAATTCGTCATTGTATCATATATTTTACCTTGTGCTCACTACTAAATTACAAATCATTGTTAATTAAAATTGGCTTTGATATACCTTGGGATCTGGGTGGATCCATTACTTGAGCACTTTATGCCTAGCTTAATCGCTTTAAAGGAAGCGCTGCCTGGGAGACAACCCGAAAGTTTTAGAGAGTCATTTATTTCTGTTGAGTTCTTTTATATAGTTTAAAAACAAAAAAAAATATAGGGGCAAACTTAAAACTTTTTCAAAAAGAGAAGCGATTGAAAGGTGATGCATTGCGGAAGTGAGGGTCGACCTTGAATACTTGTGTTCATGCTCATGGAAACAATGTAGAATTTTTCATGGAAGTTTCTCGCAAAAATAATTATCCCCTTGTACAATTCCATTGTATTATAAAAATAATGTGCCAAGTAAAGCCTTTACGATTAGTTTGGGTGATAGTTGTTTGATCATGCTGAAAAAGACAGAAACTTTGCACTCACGAAATCATTTCTTATTTATATACAGAGAGCGCTATTGAGTCGATTCTTTTTTGTTCTTATTGATATACAAATTTCCTTAGTTATCATAAATTTTTCAGAATTTTTGGAGTATCAGAAGCATGGTATGTGTTTAGATTACTACAGATTGTTCTGTTTTTTGACAGATTATGTTTTCTATGCATTGTTCTCTTATTTTGATGAATCTATGGGTAGTATCTGGGGGTATGAACCATGGTGAAGTTGGATTATAGTAGATATAATGCTAATATGAATTTGGAATGAGTTCACAACAGTACTTAAAGTGGTGATTTACTTTATTATACTAACAGATCTCACGAAGGTTTTGTTGAGTTTTGTGTGATTGAAGTTTTCAAGTTTTGGGTGAGACCACGATGGATGAAGGAATAAGGAGAGGCAAGAGCCTAAGCTTGGGGATGCCCGAGGCACCCCAAGGTAATATTCAAGGAAGACTCAAGCGTCTAAGCTTGGGGATGCCCCGGAAGGCATCCCCTCTTTCGTCTACAATCTATCGGTAATTTTACTCGGAGCTAAATTTTTATTCGCCACATGATATGTGCGAATGCTTGGAGCGCCTTTGGTGTTTATTTTTTCCTTTTTATTTTATGCACCATGCTGGTATGAGATAGTCCTTGGTTGATTTATAGAATGCTCTTTGCACTTCACTTATATCTTTTGAGTATGGCTTTATAGAATGCTTCATGTGCTTCATTTATATCATTTGAAGTTTGGATTGCCTGTTTCCCTACACATAGAAAACCTCCATTTGTAGAATGCTATTTTGCTTCACTTATATTTGTTAGATCAGGGCATATCTTTTGTAGAAAGAATTAAACTCTCATGCTTCACTTATACCTATTTAGAGAGTTAACAGGAGTTGGTCATTCACATGGTTAGTCATAAAATCCTACATAAAACTTGTAGATCACTAAATATGATATGTTTGATTCCTTGCAATAGTTTTGCGACATGAAGATGTGATATTAGAGTCATGCTAGTGAGTAATTGTGTATTCATAGAAATACTTGTGTTAGGGTTTGTGATTCCCGTAGCATGCACGTATGGTTAACCGTTATGTGACGAGGTCGGAGCATGCTTTATTTATTGATTGTCATCCTTTGTGTGGAGGTCGGGATCATGCGATGGTTAACTCCTACCAACCCTTCCCCTAGGAGCATGCGTGTAGTACCTTGTTTTGATTACTAATAGACTTTTGTAATAAGTATGTGAGTTCTTTATGACTAATGTTGAGTCCATGGATTATACGCACTCTCACCCTTCCACCATTGCTAGCCTCTCTAGTACCGCGCAACTTTCGCCGGTGCATTACACCCACCATATAACCTTCCTCAAAACAGCCACCATAACTAATTATTATGGCATTTCCATAGCCATTCCAGGATATATTGCCATGCAACTTCCATCGTTCCGTTTATTATGACACGCACCATCATTGTCATATTGCTTTGCATGATCGTAAGATAGCTAGCATGATGTTTTCATGGCTTGTTCATTTTTTGATGTCATTGCTACACTAGATCATTGCACATCCCGGTGCACCGCCGGAGGCATTCATATAGAGTCATATTTTGTTCTAAATATCGAGTTGTAAGTAAATAAAAGTGTGATGCTCATCATTATTAGAGCATTGTCCCATGTGAGGAAGTAATAAAAGAGGCCAATGAAGCCCAAATAAAAAAAAAGGCCAAACAAGCCCACCAAAAAAAGGAAAAATAATAAAAAAAAATGAGAGAAAAAAGAGAAGGGACAATGCTACTATCCATTACCACACTTGTTCTTCAAAGGAGCACCATGATCTTCATGATAGAGAGTCTCCTATGTTTTCACTTTCATATACTAGTGGGAAATTTTCATTATAGAACTTGGCTTATGTATTCCAGTGATGGGCTTCCCCAAATTGCCCTAGGTCTTTGTGAGCAAGCGAGTTGGATGCATACTCACTAGTTTCTTTTTGAGCTTTCATACACTTATAGCTCTTGTGCATCTGTTGCATGGCAATCCCTACTCACTCACATTGATATCTATTGATGGGCATCTCCATAGCCCGTTGATACGCCTAGTTGATGTGAGACTATCTCCTCCTTTTTGTCTTCTCAACAACCACCATATTCTATTCCACCTATAGTGCTATGTCCATGGCTCACGCTCATGTATTGCGTAAAAGTTGAAAAAGTTTGAGAACACTAAAGTATGAAACAATTGCTTGGCTAAAAACGGGGTTGTGCATGATTTAAATACGTTGTGTGGGGAAGATGGAGCATAGCCAGACTATATGATTTTGTAGGGATTACTTTCTTTGGCAATGATATTTTGATAAGTCATGATTGCTTTGTTAGTATGCTTGAAATAATATTGACTTTATGTCAAAGGCTAGACTATTGCTTCCAATCACTCGTGTTTTAGTATACATGCCATGACTAGATATATGATCAAGATTATGCTAGGTAGCATTCCACATCAAAAATTATCTTTTTTATCATTTACCTACTCGAGGACGAGCAGGAATTAAGCTTGGTGATGCTGATACGTCTCCATCGTATCTATATTTTTTGATTGTTTCATGCCAATATTCTACAACTTTGATATACTTTTCGCGACTTTTTATACTATTTTTGGGACTAACATATTGATCTAGTGCCCAGTGCCAGTTCGTGTTTGTTGCATGTCTTTTGTTTCACATAATATCCATACCAAACGAAGTCCAAATGCAATAAAAAAACATACGGGGACTTTTGTTGGAATATTTATGATTTTTGGGAAGAAAAATCAACGTGAAATGATGCCCGAGGTGGTCATGAGCCCACGAGGCGCGCGCTACCCCCCAGGCGCACCTGGCAGGATCGTGACCAACCCTAATGTGGTTGGGCCCTTCTTTCGCACCAAGAAAGCTAATATCCGGAAGAAAATCTTGTTAAAAGGACACCTCAATCGGAGTTACGGATCTCTGGGAATTTAAGAAACGGTGAAAGGCCAGAATCGGGGAGCGCAGAAACAGAAGGACACAGAGAGAAATCCAATCTCGGAGGGGCTCTCGCCTCTCCGCTACCATGGAGATTATGGACCAGAGGGGACCCTTCTTCCATCTAGGGAGGAGGTATAGGAAGAAGAAGAAGAAGAAGAGGGGCTCTCTCCCCCTCTCTCCCGGCGGCGCCGGAACGCCGCCCGGGACATCATTGTGTGATGGCGATCTACACCAACACCTCCGTCATCTTCACCAACACCTCCATCACCTTCTGTTGGGGATATTATCTGCGGTGTGACCCGCCCTAATTGGGCCGGGTCACCAAGTGGGCGACTCATCCTTTGGCGATTCAAGCTTTGGCCCAGTAGGCCCAGGAGCTGGATGGCGGTTCAAGATCCACGTGGAGAATCAATTATCGGGGAGTTCTCCAGTCTTGGAAAGCACGACAATTTAGAGATAGAAAGAATCATGACTTGTGCTATGGCAAGGACTCTTGTAAACCCTAAGGGCTCGACCTGTATATATAGGCGAGTCCCTAGAAAGGAGAGGACCTGTTAGAAATCATCGAGAGCTAGGTCAGGTGAGTTACGCCCTCCTTGTAATCGAAACATCATCAATACGACACAAAGCATGACGTAGGCTTTTACCTCTTCATGAGGGGCCGAACCTGGGTACATCTGAGTCCCGCTCCCATTCAACCCCTTTGAGTCGCCACCAAGGTGAGATGGCTCCATCATTAAGTCCTTTCACTAGGACATCTGCCATGACAAAACCACGACAGTAGGCGCCCACCGTGGGGCTAACGCACGGTGGAGTTGAGTTCTCAAAGGGATCCCTACCAGGGTTAGGGAACTACGCGGATGGGCTCATGACCCGGAGCCACCGCGAAAAGTACTACACCGACAACTCGCTGTGGGGGCCCGAGGCCGATTTAATCGAATCCGGCTACAGAGTCCCCTTCGGCAAGGTCAACATCTTCATCGGCATGGTCGGTGCACCCATGCCTGAGTCGGACATCTTCACCGACACCGTCGAGACGGCCAGGTATGTCCGTCCCGTCGCGCTGCCAAGCCTGACGCTCCCAGTCTTCGTCGTCTTCACACAGGGATCTGATGAACAAGAGCGATCGGCAACTCAGGAGACTACGCCGGTCAACACTGACGACGAGTCATCCATGGGCGACACAGATTCAATCCAATCCCTGCACGAAGGCTGCCTTGGAGATCTGTCGCTGGCAATGGATCCCGAAGTCCTCGATCGGACCCGCCGTCAGATTGCCATATAAATGGCGGGGGCCACACATTCCCAACAAAACCCTGCAGGCAACAACAAGGCTGGCGAACCATCCAAAAGCCCAACTGTGGTCCTGGTGGACCTGTCGGCGGAGATAACGAGTCTTATGGTGACCCCTGTGACGACAGAAAATCAAGGAACAATAAATGCCGAGTTGGCAAAGCTGCGAGATGAGATGGCGAAGGCCCAACGAGATGCAGAAGCGGAAGCCGCCAGGATTGAGACTCGGCAAGCCCAGATCACCATGGAGACGACCCGCTTGAACACCGAGAACTGGCGACTTGAAAGACATCAGCGCGCGTCCGGCACTGTCCATCAGAGGAGGCACCAGGGGCGTTTACACCCTGATCTGAACCCTACCCGCCTTTTCGACACTCCACGCACCCCCGGGGCAGGAACCGTTCCAGGGGAGGGCCGGCTCAGCCGCCAAACCCGCCGACTCAGCCATCAGATGATCGCGTTCCTCGTTTCCAGACGCCTGAGGGCCACTTTCCAACCGCATGGACAACGTGCTCGCTGCGACTCGCCACTTAGAATCCCTTCCGATTTATGGCAACACCCCGGCTGAAATAGAAGCAAGAAACACCATTGAGATGTGGAAAACGGCGGTGGTCTAGAACGCGCAATTCTTTAACAGCCTTGACCGGCTGCACTCCACCCCCCAGGCGAGCCGCACCAGAAGCCGGCCAGAGGACTAACCCGCCATAACCAGCGGACCGCGACACCTACCTCAGGGTAACCCGCCTGACCATCGGGACCGTCCCGCCCGCAACACCTTTGGTGCAACAGGCCAGGATCATCAGGGCAACATCCAACCCCACCCAGCACCACTTAGTGGAGGCGACAGGCAAGTCGGGGTGCCGTGCTTGGCCCTTTCCTGCGCAACGAGCGAATGCCAAAGGACTTTAAAGGACCAAGGAAGGTGCCCAACTACACCCCGGACCTTGAGCCAGCATCATGGGCTGAGAGTTACGGACTCGCAATGGACATGCTCGACATGAGTGAAGCAGTCTGTGCCAGGTACTTTACAATGATGCTCGAAAGAACGACGCACACTTGGTTGAAAAACCTTCCACCCAACTCCATCCAGACATGGGTTGAACTGAAGGAACGTTTCATCAAAAACTTTCGAGGAACATGCAAACGCCCAATGACGATCGTCGACTTACAGCATTGCGTTCAGCGCCCGATGAGTCGGCCCACCACTGGACGCGGCGGGTTGCGGAAACCATCCACTCGTCAGACGGCATCACGGCGGCTCAAGCCATGCTGATCCTGGAGCAAAACTGCCACTATGATCCCTTGGTACAGAAGCTGGGGCGACTCAAGCGCAAGGTCCAGGATATGGGCGAATTAATGGACACCCTCACTCGGTATGCCGAAGCAGACGATACCAAAAATCCAGGAGAGGGCAGCAGCAAGGCCAACTCGCCGAGGAAAGGCGAGTCATCCAAGAATCACTCCCGGTTTCAGGGACGCGCCCACCACAATCATGGTGGAAATGGCAAGAGAAGGCAGCAGGAAGGATCCACAGACTTCGTGGCCAACACCAATGCTATCAATGGCAACCAGCGCCAGAAGAAGAGGGGTTACAGTGGCAAGAAGCCGCGCAACTATAACGAGATAATTAAGGGCCCCTGCCCACATCACGCCACGGCGGAAGGACCGACGACCCACTCTTGGGAAGAATTTCGAGCGGAGACACTCAAGAGAGGCCAAACTGGTGACCAGAGCCAACGGCAGGAACAGTTTGGTGCGCCTAATCAATGCCAGAACCCGTTCGGCGGTTTTCCCGAACCAGGGGCCTAGGGCAGCTCGCAACCAAGCAGTGGCCAGTACCCTGTGCATAACCAGCAACGGTATAACCCGCCCGGAGCATTCCAACAACCACCCCCACAGGGGGCTCCCCAGGGGCAAGATGATAATGGCGGATTCCGCAGCAATCCCAAACAATTAAACATCGGACAATACCAGGTGTTCACCACTAGTGCATGTAAGCGAGACAAGAAGGTGAAGCACAAGACGTATAGCGTGTCCGAGCCGACACTCCCTAGGTACCTCCATTGGTCTGAGCAGACTATCTCCTGGAGTAGGGAGGACCACCCGCCCAGAATCGACAACCCCGGCGACTTGGCATTGGTCGTGGCCCCCCAAGTCGGGGGATATACCCTTTCAAAGGTTCTTATGGATGGTGGTAGTAGCATCAACATATTATATTTCGACACCTTTCGAAGGATGAACCTCTTGGAAAAGACCTAATGCCGTCAACCACGGTAATCCATGGTATCGTTCCGGGTAAGTCAGCATATCCAATTGGGCGGGTCAAACTTAATGTGGCTTTTGGTATAGCATCCAATCAGAGGAGTCAGTCTCTTATATTTGAGGTGGTCAAGCTAAAGAGCCCTTACCATGCGTTGTTCGGGCGGCCGGCTTACGCCCGATTCATGGCTCGCCCCTGCTATGTCTACCTTAAACTCAAGATGCCTGCCCCTAAGGGACCCATCCCGGTCGATGGTGACAGGAGGATAGCAAAGGAGTGTGAGGAAGGAGATGCAGCTTACGCAGAAATCGCCTGTGCTGCAGAAGAACTCAAGTATCACCAAGCCAATGTTAACCCGGAGGACATGTCGCCCCTCAAGAAGCCAACAACTGATGCCGAGCCGCTCCTCAAGTTTAAGCCAACGGATGACACTAAGATGGTGGACTTTACTCCTGGCGATTCATCCAAGCAGTACACTATCGGGGCGAGTCTGGATCCTAAAAAGGAAAGCGCACTCATCGAATTCATCCGTGAGACTCGGGACATCTTCGCATGGAAACCTTCTGACATGCCTGCTGTACGAAGAGAATTCGCTGAGCACCATCTTAATGTTGACCCTAAAGCAAAGCCGATTCAGCAATATCTTCGTAGGTTTAATGAGGAGCGACGCAAGGCGATCGGAGAAGAAGTCGTCCGTCTTTTGGCCGCCAGATTTATCGTTGAGGTCTTCCACCCTAAATGGTTGGCTAACCCGGTCCTGGTGCTCAAGAAGAACAAGACTTTCTGCATGTGCATCGACTACAGCGACCTCAACAGAGCTTGCCCAAAAGATCCATTCGCCCTTCCTCGCATTGATCAAATCATTGATTCGGTTGCGGGCTACGACCGTTTGTGTTTCTTGGACGCCTACTCCGGATATCACCAAATCAAGATGGCTGTGGAAGATCAGGAGAAGACAGCTTTCATAACCCCGTTTGGGGCGTTTTGCTATGTATCCATGCCGTTTGGGCTCAAGAGCGTTGGGGCGACTTACCAGCGTTGTATCCAAAACTGTCTCCGCGGCCAAATCGGACGCAACGTCCACGCTTACGTTGATGACATCATGGTTACATCTCGCAAGAAGGAGACGCTCTTGGAGGATCTCAAGGAAACCTTTGACAATCTGCGGGTGCATTAGATGAAGCTTAATCCCACCAAATGTGTCTTTGGCGTCCCCGTAGGAAAGCTTTTGGGTTTTCTGGTGTCCGAACACGGCATTGAAGCCAACCCGGACAAAATCGAAGCAATCACTTCGCACGGGAAACCAACGAATATTAATCAAGTTCAACGCATGGCGGGTCGTATGGCGGCCTTGAGTCGCTTTATAAGCCGCCTGGGGGAGAAAGCCATTCCCCTCTATCAGTTGCTTAAGAAAACTGATCGTTTTGATTGGACAGACGAGGCCAACGAAGCTTTCGAAACTCTAAAGCAGCAGCTGGTCAACTCGTCGGTTCTGGCCGCCCCGACTAAAAAGGAACCTATGCTTTTATACATCGCGGCGAATACCAAGGCGGTGAGCGTGGCGGTGGTTGTTGAACGGAAGGAAGAAGGAAAGGAATACCCGGTACAGTGCCCGGTTTATTTTGTCAGCGAGGTGCTAACCCTCTCCAAACAACGTTATCCGCATTGGCAGAAGTTGGTTTATGGGGTCTTTAAGGCAAGTCAGAAGCTAAAACATTATTTCCAAGAACATCCTATCACGGTGGTTAGCTCCGCCCCTCTCGGGGACATCATCCATAACCGAGAAGCAATGGGGCGAATCGCCAAATGGGCGATTGAGCTTGGGCCGCACCACGTGCGGTATGCGCCTCGCACAGCTATCAAGTCCTAGGCGTTGGTCGACTTCATCAATGATTGGACCGAGTTGCAGATTCTGGAAGACAGGCCTGTTCTCATGTACTGGACTATTTATTTTGATGGGTCTAGGCAATTGGAAGACTCGGGGGCTGGCGTGGTGTTGATTTCACCCCAGCGAGACAAGTTATGTTATGTTCTCCGACTCATGTTCCCGTTTACCAATAACGATGTGGAGTATGAAGCCATGCTTCATGGTTTGCGACTCGGGAAGGAGATGAACCTCACACGCGTTAGATGTTTTGGCGATTCCGATCTAGTGGCCCAACAAGCTTCACGTACATGGGATTCCCGGGACCCCCTAATGGCGGCTTACAGAAGGGCTGTGTCTGATGTGGCGGGTCATTTCCATGGTTATCAAGTCGATCATATCGACCGGTGACTTAACGAAGCAGCTGATGCCCTCTCGCGTCTCGGCTCAAAACGTAAGCTGGTTCCTCCTAATGTCTTTCTGGATATTCTGCATAATCCTTCCGTAAGATTGCCCTCAGAACAAGAGTTGGCGATACCAGATCCTGAGTCCCAGTTTGTGGCGGCTCTCCGTGTTACGCCGGATTGGTTTGTTCCTTACTTGGTGTACCTCACACGAGGCGAGTTACCTTCAGATGAGGTATTGGCCCGTCAAATCGTTCGACGGAGTAAATCCATGGTCATCATCAACGGTGAGTTATATAAGCGAAGTACTTCTGGACGAAATCCATGCCGGAGATTGCGGCCATCATGTCGGGTCACGTTCCTTGGTTTCCAAGGCGTTCCGACATGGATTTTTTTGGTTGACGGCTCATGCGGATGCAGAAGAGATAGTTCGTCGATGTGATGCCTGTCAACGATTTGGACAACACGCACATGTGCCGACTCAAGAACTAAGGATGATCCCTATCACTTGGCCTTTCGCGGTTTTGGGGTTAGATATGGTTGGCCCTTTTAAGATGTAATCCAATAAAAAACTCATCTACTGGTGGCGGTTGATAAATTCACCAAGTCGGTCGAAGCAGAGCTTGTTGGCAGCTGTGATGCAGAAACGACCATCAAATTCTTGAAAAAGTTGATATTCCGGTTTGGATACTGCTTAGCAGTCCTCGGCAACGACACCAGAAGAATGTTGTTGACGAGTCCTTGACTTGATGCCTTCGCGACAACAAAGCCAGAACTTCTCCCAGTTGCTCAACAATTAGCAATTGTCTTGCAATGGCCCCCCAGCGCGTGGGTTCGCGGCAGTTTTCGAGGATAGAGTATTGGACCCAAATTTGTTGCTACGCCAGTCAGGAGGTGAGAGAATACTCTCGAGTATTAGCAGCTGAATGTGTCAGATTCAACCACACCTGAAAGATTAGTATCTGCAAGCAAATTATCAGCAGCAAAGTAGTATGATAACAATGGTGTCAGAAACGACATGTTGACACGGCGGACTATTTCTAACGGTCGTATCAATGGCGCCAAAAGTTGCCCGTTGACGGAAATTGTATTTTCCCGTCAACGCTGAGCAAACCAGAATTGTAGCAGATAGCAGCAGTGTAACGAGTAACAGCAGTAGCAAGGAACAACAGTAGTGACAGTGGTAGCAAGTAGCAACAGTAGCAAGTAGCAGCAGTAGCAAGCGACAGTAGTAACAGCAGCAGTGCAGAGCAAGTAACAACAGTAACAACAGTGGGACAAACTCGTAGGCAATGAGTCGGTGATTCATTTGGATGATATTCATCATGCAACAGTTATAACACGGAGAGATATGTGGCTAGCTCCCGTTCGTCAATGTGATGTAGGCATGCATTCCGTGTGTAGTCATACGTGCTTAGGGAAAAGAACTTGCATGACATTTATTGTCCATCCCTCCCATGGCAGCGGGGTCCAAAAGGATACTACGGGATATTAAGGTTCTCTTTTTAATAAAGAACCAGAACAACGCATTAGCACTTGGTGAACACATGAACTCCTCAAACTATGGTCATCACCGGGAGTGGTTCTGGTTATTGTCACTCCGGGGTTGCCGGGTCATAACACATAGTAGGTAACTACAACTTGCAAGATCGGATCTAAAACACACATATATTGGTGACAACATAATAATTTCAGATCTGAAATCATGGCACTCGGGCCCTAGTGACAAGCATTAAGCATGGCAAAGTAGTAGCAACATCAATCTCAGAACATAGTGGATACTAGTGATCAATCCCCATCAAAACTAACTCGATTACATGATAGATCTCATCCTGCTCATCAACGCCCAGCGAGCCTATGAATAGATTACTCACGAACGATGAAGAGCTTCATGGAATTGGAGAGGGAAGAAGGTTGATGATGACGATGGCGACGATTTCCCCTCTTCGGAGCCCAAAACGGACTCCAGATCTGCCCTCCAGATGAAGAACAGGATGTGGCGGCGCCTCCGTTTCGCAAACGCGTCGAAATCTTCTCCAAAACGGACTTCTGATGTGGGGGCGGCAGAGGCACGTGGGCCCCACAAGCTTGGTTGTCGCGGCCAGGGGGTGGCCGCGGCAACACGGCTTGTGGCCCACTGGCCCATCCCCTCCGGTGGATCTTTGCGCAGGTATTTTTCATATTTTCCAGGAAAATTCTCCGTAAATTTTCAAGACGTTCCAAGAACTTTCATTTCTGCACAAAAACAACACCATGGCAATTCTGCTGAAAACAACGTCAGTCCGGGTTAGTTCCATTCAAATCATGCAAATTAGAGTCCAAAACAAGGGCAAAATAGTTTGGAAAAGTAGATACGATGGAGACGTATCAGATACCCACACAGCATTATCACTCATAATGGTACCAATTTATCACAAGGGGCGATGCAGGAGTTTTGCAACCGGAAGCACATCCGGCTTGATGTGTCTGCAGCCGCTCATCCCCAATCTAATGCGTAGGCAGAACGGGCGAATCAGGAAGTACTACGAGGAATCAAGCCCCGACTTATGGTTGTGCGCACCCCAGGGTGTTGTATTGAGGAGTTGCCTCGGTATTATGGATCATTCGAACCATCACGAATCGTTCTACGGGTTTTACTCCTTTCTTCCTGGTGTACGAAGCAGAAGTCGTTCTTCCCAGTGACATTAGGCATGACTCGCCCAGAGTCGCCGCTTATGTGGAACAGGATAATGAGTTGGCACGTCAGGATTCTTTGGATGCTTTGGAGGAAGCACGCGATTTGGCTGCGTCCCGATCGGCTATCTATCAGCAAGATTTGCGGCGTTATCATAGCCGCCGGGTCAAGAGCCGAGCTTTTCAGGAGGGCGACTTAGTGCTCCGTTTGATCCAAGAACGCACTCGCATGCATAAGTTGTCACCACCATGGGAAGGACCGTTTGTCGTCAGCAAAAACCTTCGCAACGAGTCATACTATTTGGTCGATCTTCGGCCTGATCGGCCAACCACGGAGGCTGAGTCAACTCGCCCCTGGAACATAGCCCATCTGCGGCCTTACTACACTTGAGCTATTGGCTCCCCTTTTTCCTTTCTCTCCCATCTTTGAAGATTGTAATTCTCTCATTTATATAAAGAAATAAACTTGATACCCACGAATTTTGGGTTTTTCCTGCCACTTCATCTTCTTGAAAGCATGGATCTTTATTGTTCTTCGACAAGTCGCCCAAACATGGACGCTATGAATACCAGAGAGCATAAGTTGCCATGTTGCACTTATTACAACACTGGGTATCGATAAGCCAAAGAGGATCAAGTCGCTACACGCGCACGATTCAAACATGGGCGCCTTATATGATTCTGAGGATTAGGCCGGCTTACTTGGGGGCTATCGGCCCCCAAGTCGTTTTGTGGTAAGAGCGTATACGCTTCTACAATCCAATGACCGGTCTTTCCCCTAATCATAGGTCACTTGGGGGCTTCCTCTCACTGAGATAAGCCTAATTACCCATTTGGCTAGCAAAAATTACCGCACTACAAATGGTTATACTGGACTGTGTGTTGGCCAAATCGCCATATGGACCCATGAACTCTTGGCGAGTCAATCCACTATTTGGACCCTCAACTCACCTTGGTTAAAATATGCATTGTACCGGCTAGCGCCCCACATGGAAAATAGGGAAACCATTGGTTCATTGAACCTGCTTCACCGAAGCTTGACTCGCGCCTGATCAGCCGGTCTAAATACTTGAGCTTTTTTATACAAAAAGTCTCCCTTGGGTAGCACTAGAGTTTGTGTAACTCGTCCTATCCTGTCGCGACTTGAACGAGCCGGCGAAATTCTTACTCTCACCTTCCTCGCACTGCCACAAGGTTTCACAGATTTATAATATTTGCTGGATCTTGTTGAGCCGGGTTTTCTTCATATAACTCACCAAGACACCTTGAGTCGGTTATTATTTATTATCGTCAATTACTCATTGAGATGGTTTGATGTATGCTTTTGTTAGCCCAACAGGTTGCTGATCAAAATCTTTATTGACACGGCGGGTCAAGCATCATAGGAACCCCAAGGGCGGCACAAGGTTTTTTAAGGATCACAGAAGAGTTCCGCAACAGGCATAAGCAAGGGATTGTTTTCTACAAAAACCTATTACATGGCTCGGATGGCCAAATCAGTAAGATCTATTCTGCTAGTGCCTCCGGGTCAACTTGCCCCGAGCTCTGGCCGACTTCAAGTTGTAAATCGCCCAGTACCCAATTACACTTGGATAGAGCGGCAAATTCGTCTTCATCATTCAAAAATGCCGAGAGATCAGATTCCAAATCAAAAGGGTTCTTGGGCCGACGAGGAGTTAAGCTGGTTGTCACGAACGACGGCGGATTAACTTTCTTGTTCTTGTCATCATAAGCGGCTTGGTACTTTGATAAATCCAAGCTCGCTGCTAGCTGAGTCGCCACAGAGCGTGATTCCTTGACAACATGCTGATAATCATCTTGAGTAAACTCTGACCCGTCATCCTTGAGCTATGGAAAGCCTGCTGCTACCTCTTCGGGCTTCAGTTCTCGAGCATATGCCAAACACCGACTCAAGGTAGTCAGCGCCCCCTTCCGGGAGGCTGATCGGGTTAGCTCACCTATCTGAGGTGGAAGGGTTGATAGGCAGCCAAGCATCTTTTTTATTGATGTGATTGGTTCCTTGGTTCCCATCACTGCCTTCATGGTCAGCATGCTTCCAACATACAACTGCTCAATTAGTGTGTAAATCGCCTTTAACTTCAAGATGCAGTCGTCTTGAAGGTTGGAGGCTCTCGGGCCGGCGTAAGAAAGACAATGATGGTTAGTACTTTGTCTTTTTTACACTACTCTTTTCTCAGATATACAAAACCAAGGATTCCTTACCGAAAAAGGCATGTGTCATGTTGGAAATATGTTTCTTTAAATCGGCCAGCTCTTGTTGCACGGCTTCCAGTTTTGTTTCAGCCATTTCCTCTCGCTTTAGCGCGGTGGCCTGATCAGCTTGAGCCTTTTTATTTGCGGCTTTCAGCTTTTCCATATCAGCTAAGATCGCCTGGTATTTTTCTTATGCTTGAGCCCGCGCGTCTTGCTGGTTGGCTAAACTTTTCTTTAAGTCGCCCAACGCCGACTCAGCTTGGGCCAGAGATTCCTGTCAATATATTATCAAGGGACAAGTCTCAGAATTATTGCAAGCAACATCCCTGACACTTGGGCGCTAATGTATAATTTTTTAGACAAAATTATGCCACAATCAAGACCTGGCTCATCTTTCAAAAGATGACCCGGCCCTTGGGGGTTACAGGTCGAAAGTTTTTTCTACATCAAGACCTGGCTCATCTTTCAAAAGATGACCCGACCCTTGGGGGCTAATGAGGAGGATATGCATTAAGGCGTACCTCATGTTTATTCTTCATCATATGGAGTAGGTTCTTCTCCATTTCATAACTTGTTTCCAGGCGACTCGCGAAGCCGAAGCAGAGCTCATCAAACTCAATTTTTTCATATTGAGAAAGTTTTGCTTTGGAAATCTCATGTCAAGTGGAAGGATGGGACGATGTTGATTCATGCTTTGATAAGATTGTCGAAGCCGGCTTAGAGAAGCCAGTACCAGTAATGACCACAGCGCCAGGATCTTCAGCCGCCTTCAACGGATTTGACAGGTTGGGCGCTTCCATGCCTTCCTTGGGAGAACTTGGAAGGTCAACTCGGTCATCAGATATATCTTTTGCCGGGTCAGCACGAGCCGGTGTTGGGTTTTCTTTAAGTTCTGGAGCCAGAGTGGAAGTTGAGCCGCCAGTTTTTCTCTTCTTCGCTTGCGCTCTAAGGAAAAGAGGGTCATGCTAAGAGCAAGCATCATTATCATTAGGAGAGACATAAGTATTATAAGGACTTACCCTTGTACGCGAATCATTGGAGGAAGGGCCGACATCACTGAGTCGCCGACGAAGGGGGAGAAGTCTGCAAAAGTAATATCTCAAAATGTGAGAAAGTTACAAGTGTGATCCAAAAGAAAACGAAGGTGGAAATTGATAAGAGGGTACGTCATTTTTCCGTTTCTTGGTAGGGGGTTTTACTGGTAACCCGGACACCAAATCGCTAGAGTGGCTTCGAGTCTTCCGAAAGGAAGCGTGTTGCGTCTTCTTCAAGAGGAAATTAGGGTCCAGACAAGCATTCAGGTGAGACATGGGAACTTTCCCACAAACTCACCTGGCCGGCTTAGGCGAAGGAGAAGATGAGTCGAAAGAAATAGAAATTACATCTACGGCATAATCCTGGATTTCGTTATCATCATTCTATACATAGAAATGCAGAGATATAAGCACAAATTAGAGCAAAGGGCGTCAAGACAAAGAAGATAAAATTTACCTGTGAAGACGCTTCGTTGACTTGGGATTCGTCCACATCAGACGATTCTGTTGGAAATATGCCCTAGAGGCAATAATAAATTAGTTATTATTATATTTCTTTGTTCATGATAATCGTTTATTATCCATGCTATAATTGTATTGATTGGAAACACAATACTTGTGTGGATACATAGACAAAACACTGTCCCTAGTAAGCCTGTAGTTGACTAGCTCGTTGATCAAAGATGGCCAAGGTTTCCTGGCCATAGGCAAGTGTTGTTACTTGATAACGGGATCACATCATTAGGAGAATCATGTGATGGACTAGACCCAAACTAATAGACGTAGCATGTTGATGGTGTCATTTTGTTGCTACTGTTTTCTGCGTGTCAAGTATTTGTTCCTATGACCATGAGATCATATAACTCACTGACACCGGAGGAATGCTTTGTGTGTATCAAACGTCGCAACGTAACTGCGTGACTATAAAGATGCTATACAGTTATCTCCGAAGGTGTTAGTTGAGTTAGTATGGATCGAGACTGGGATTTGTCACTCCGTGTGACGGAGAGGTATCTCGGGGCCCACTCGGTAATACAACATCACACACAAGCCTTGCAAGCAATGTGACTTAGTGTAAGTTGCGGGATCTTGTATTACGGAGTGAGTAAAGAGACTTGCCGGTAAACGAGATTGAAATAGGTATGCGGATACTGACGATCGAATCTCGGGCAAGTAACATACCGAAGGACAAAGGGAATGACATACGAGATTATATGAATCCTTGGCACTGAGGTTCAAACGATAAGATCTTTGTAGAATATGTAGGATCCAATATGGGCATCCAGGTCCCGCTATTGGATATTGACCGAGGAGTCTCTCGGGTCATGTCTACATAGTTCTCGAACCCGCAGGGTCTGCACACTTAAGGTTCGACGTTGTTTTATGCGTATTTGAGTTATATGGTTGGTTACCGAATGTTGTTCGGAGTCCCGGATGAGATCACGGATGTCACGAGGGTTTCCAGAATGGTCCGGAAACGAAGGTTGATATATAGGATGACCTCATTTGATTACCAGAAGGTTTTCGGAGTTACCGGGAATGTACCAGGAATGACAAATGGGGTCCAGGAGTTCACCGGGGGGGGGGGGGCAACCCACCCCGGGGAAGCCCATAGGCATTGAGGGTGGCACACCATCCCTTAGTGGGCTGGTGGTACAACCCAAAAGAGCCCTATGCACATTGGAAGAAAAATCAAAGAGAAAAAAAGGAGGAGGTGGGAAAGGAAAGAAGGACTCCACCCACCAAACCAAGTAGGACTCGGTTTGGGGGGAGACCTCCCCCCCTTGGCTCGGCCGACCCCCTTGGGATTCCTTGGACCCCAAGGCAAGGCTCCCCCTCTCCCACCTATATATACGGAGATTTTAGGGCTGATTTGAGACGACTTTGCCATGGCAGCCCGACCACATATCCCCACGGTTTTGCCTCTAGATCGCGTTTCTGCGGAGCTCGGGCGGAGCCCTGCTGAGACAAGATCATCACCAACCTCGGGAGCACCGTCATGCTGCCGGAGAACTCTTCTACCTCTCCGTCTCTCTTGCTGGATCAAGAAGGCCGAGATCATCGTCGAGCTGTACGTGTGCTGAACGCGGAGGTGCCGTCCGTTCGGCACTAGATCGTGGGACTGATCGCGGGATAGTTCGCGGGGCGGATCGAGGGACGTGAGGATGTTCCACTACATCAACCGTGTTCACTAACGCTTCTGCTGTACGGTCTACAAGGGTACGTAGATCACACATCCCCTCTCGTAGATGGACATCACCATGATAGGTCTTCGTGCGCGTAGGAAAAATTTTCTTTCCCATGCGACGTTCCCCAACAGTGGCATCATGAGCTAGGTTCATGCGTAGATGTCTTCTCGAGTAGAACACAAAAGTTTTTGTGGGCGGTGATGTGCGTTTTGCTGCCCTCCTTAGTCTTTTCTTGATTCCGCGGTATTGTTGGATTGAAGCGGCTTGGACCGACATTACTCGTACGCTTACGAGAGACTGGTTTCATCGCTACGAGTAACCCCGTTGCTCAAAGATGACAGGCAAGTGTCAGTTTCTCCAACTTTAGATGAATCGGATTTGACCGAGGAGGTCCTTGGATGAGGTTAAATAGCAATTCATATATCTCCGTTGTGGTGTTTGCGTACGTAAGATGCGATCCTACTAGATACCCATGGTCACCACGTAAAACATGCAACAACAATTAGAGGACATCTAACTTGTTTTTGCAGGGTATGCTTGTGATGTGATATGGCCAACGATGTGATGTGTTATATTGGATGTATGAGATGATCATGTGGTAATAGTTAATATCGACTTGCACGTCGATGGTACGGTAACCGGCAGGAGCCATAGGGTTGTCTTTAAACTAACGTTTGTGCTTGCAGATGCGTTTACTATGTTGCTAGGACATAGCTTTAGTAGTAATAGCATGAGTAGCACGACAACCCCGATGGCGACACGTTGATGGAGATCATGATGATGGAGATCATGGTGTGACGCCGGTGACAAGAAGATCATGCCGGTGCTTTGGTGATGGAGATCAAGAAGCACATGATGATGGCCATATCATGTCACTTATGAATTGCATGTGATGTTAATCCTTTATGCACCTTATCTTGCTTAGAACGACAGTAGCATTATGAGGTGATCTCTCACTAAAATTTCAAGACGAAATTGTGTTCTCCCCGACTGTGCACCGTGGCGACAGTTCTTCGTTTCGAGACACCACGTGATGATTGGGTGTGATAGACTCAACGTTCACATACAACGGGTGCAAAACAGTTGCACACGCAGAACACTCGGGTTAAGCTTGACGAGCCTAGCATGTGCAGACATGGCCTCGGAATACATGAGACCGAAAGGTCGAGCATGAATCGTATAGTTGATATGATTAGCATAGAGATGCTTACCACTGAAACTATTCTCGACTCACGTGATGATCGGACTTGAGATAGTGGATTTGGATCATGTACCACTCAAATGACTAGAGAGATGTACTTTTTGAGTGGGAGTTCTTAAGTAATATGATTAATTGAACTAATTGTCATGAACATAGTCTAATGGTCTTTGTGAATTACGATGTAGCTTGCGCTATAGCTCTACTGTTTTTATATGTTCCTAGAGAAAATTTAGTTGAAAGTTGATAGTAGCAAACTTTGAAGAGGATTGTCCTCGTTGCTGCACAGAAGGCTTATGTCCTTAATGCACCACTCGGTGTGCTGCACCTCGAGCGTCGTCTGTGGATGCTGTGAACATCCGACATACACGTTTCTGATGACTACACGATAGTTCAGTGAAAAATACTTAATGGCTTAGAAGCAAGGCACCGAAGACGTTTTGAAATGTCACGGAACATAAGTGATGTTCTAAAGAGATGAAATTGTGATTTCATGCTCATGCCCTTATTGAGAGGTATGAGACCTCCGACAAGATTCTTTGTCCACAAAGTAAAGGAGAAAAGCTCAATCGTTGAGCGTGTGCTCAGATTGTCTGAGTACGACAATCGCTTGAATAAAGTGGGAGTTAATCTTCCAGATGAGATAGTGATGGTTCTCCAAAGTCACTGCCACCAAGGTGTAAGAGCTTCTTGATGAACTATAACATATCAAGGATAGATACAATGATCCTTGAGCGATTCGCGATGTTTGACACTGCGAAAGTAGAAATCAAGAAGGAGCATCAATAGTTGATGGTTAGTAAAACCACTAAGTTTCAAGAAAGGCAAGGGCTAGAAGGGATACTTCGTGAAACGGAAAAACAGTTGCTGCACTAATGAAGAGACCCAAGATTAAACCCAAACCCGAGACTAAGTGCTTCTATAATGAGGGGAACGGTCACTGAGGCGGAGCAACTCTAGATACTTGGTAGATAAAAAGGCTGGCAAAAGTCGAAAGAAGTATATTTGATATACATGATGTTGATGTGTACTTTACTAGTACTCCTAGTAGCATGAGGGTATTGGATACCGGTTCGGTTGCTAAGTGATTAGTAACACGAAATGAAAGCTACGGAATAAACGGAGACTAGCTGAAGGCGAGGTGACGATACATGTTGGAAGTGTTTCCAAGGTTGATATGATCAAACGTCGCACGCTCCCTCTACCAACGGGATTGGTGTTAAACCTAAATAATTGTTATTTGGTGCTTGCGTTAAGCATGAACATGATTGGATCGTGTTTATTGCAATACGATTATTCATTTAAAGAGAATAATAGTTACTCTATTTTCTTGAATAATCACCTTCAATGGTTTATTGAATCTCGATCGTAGTGTTACACATGTTCATGATATTGGTGCCAAAAGAAACGAGGTAATGATGATAGTAACCACTTACTTGTGGCACTGCCACTTGAGTCATGTTGTTATAAATTGCATGAAGAGGCTCCATGCTGATGGATCTTTGTACTCACTTGATTTTGAATCACTAGTGACATGCAAATCATACCACATGAGCAAGGCCTTGTTTTCATTGAGACGAAACAATATAATAACTTGTTGGAAGTGATACATTTTGATGTATGCAGTCCAATGGGTGCTAAGGCACGGAGTGGATATCATTATGTTCTTACTTCAATGACGATTTGAGTAGATACAAGAGTATTTACTTAATGAATCACAAGTGTGAAATATTGAAAGGTTCAATTCTGTTTCAGAGTGAAGTTCGTCGTAACAAGAGGATAAACTGTCTACGATATGATCATAGAAATGAATATCTGAGTTACGAGTCTTGGTACGCAGTTAAGACAATGTGGAAATTTTTTCACAGTTCATGCCACCTAGAACATCATAGTGTGATGATGTGTCTGAACGTCATAGCCACACACTATTTGGTATGGTGCATGCAATGATGTCTCTTATCGAATTACCACTATCGTTTATGGGTTAAGCATTGGAGACAACCGCATTCACTTTAAATAGGGCACCAGGTATTTCCGTTGAGATGACACAGTAAAGACTAAGGTTTAGAGAAATCTAAACTGTCGTTTCTTGATAGTTTGGGGTTTCGACACTTATGTGAAAAAGTTTCAGTCTGATAAGCTCGAACCCAAGCGGATAAATGCATCTTCAGAGGATATCCAAAACAGTTGGGTACATCTCCTATCTCAGATCCGAAAGCAAAGTGTTTGTTTCTAGAAACGGATCCTTTCTCGAGGAAAGGTTTCTCTCGAAAGAATTGAGTGGGAGGGTGGTAGAACTTGATGAGGTTATTGAACCATCACTTTGACCAGTGTGTAGCAGGGCGCAGGAAGTTGTTCCTGTGGCGCCTACACCAATTGAAGTGAAAGCTGATGATGGTGATCATCGAGCATCGGATCAAGTTACTACAAGCCTCGTAGGTTGACAAGGTCGCGTACTACTACAGAGTGGTACGGTAACCCTGTCTTGGATGTCATGTTGTTGAGCGACAGTGAACCCGCGAGTTATGGAGAAAGCAATGGTGGGCCCAGATTCTGACAAAACGCTGGAAGCCATGAAATCCTAGAGAGGATCCATGTATGGAAACAAAGTGTAGACTTTGGAAGAACTACTTGATGGTCAGATGACTATTGAGTAAACATGGATCTTTAAAAGGAAGACAAACGATGATAGTGATAAGTCATTATTAAGAAAAGCTCGACTTGTCGCAAAGATGTTTCCGACAAGATCAAACAGTTGACTATGGTGAGATTTTCTCACTCGTAGCGATGCTAAGAGTCTGTTAGAATTATGTTAGTAGTTGTTGCATTATTTTTGAAATATTGCACATAGGATGTCAAAACATTGTTTCCTCGATGGTTTCCTTGAGCGAACATTGTATGTGATACAAATAGAAGGTTTTGTCGATCCTAAAGATACTAACAAGTATGCAAGCTCCAGCGATCCTTCAATGGACTGGTGCAAGCATCTCGGAGTTGGAATATACACTTTGATGAGATGATCAAAGATTTTGGGTTTGTACAAAGTTTGTGAGAAACTTGTATTTCCAAAGAAGTGAGTGGGAGCACTATAGAATTTCTGATAAGTATATGTGGTTGACATATTGTGGATCAGGAGTAATGTAGAATTTCTGTAAAGCATACAAGGTAGTTTGAAAGGTGTTTTCAAAGGAATACCTGGATTGAGCTACTTGAACGTTGAGCATCAAAGATCTATGGAGATAGATCAAAAGCGCTTAATGGAAGTTTCAACAAGATGCATGGCTTGACAAGTTTTTGAAGGAGTTCAAAATAGATCAGCAAAGAAGGAGTTCTTGGTTGCGTTGTAAGGTGTGAATTTGAGTAAGACTCAAAACTCGACCACGGCAGAATAAAGAGAATAGACGAAGGTCGTCTTCTATGCCTTAGTCGTAGACTCTAAAGTATGCCATGCTAAGTACCGAACCTGATGTGTGCCTTGCAGCAAGTCTGTTAAGAGGTACACAGAGTGATCCAGGATTGAATCACTGATCAGCGGTCAAAGTTATCCTTAGTAACTAAATAGACTAAGGAATTTTTCTCGATTATGGAGGTGCTTAAAGAGTTCGTTGTAAAGGATTACGTCGATGCAAGCTTTGACACTAATCCGAATAACTATGAGTAGTGAAACGGATTCGTATAGTAGAGTAGATATTTGGAGTATTTCCGAATAGCACATAGTAGCAGCATCTATAAGATGACATAAAGATTTGTAAAGAACACACGGATCTGAAAATTTCAGAACCGTTGACTAAAACCTCTCTCATGAGCAAGACGTGATCAGACCCCATAACTATATGGGTGTTGGATTCGTTGGAATCACATGGTGATGTGAACTAGATTATTGACTCTAGTGCAAGTGGGAGACTGTTGGAAATATGCCCTAGAGGCAATAATAAATTAGTTATTATTATATTTCTTTGTTCATGATAATCGTTTATTATCCATGCTATAATTGTATTGATTGGAAACACAATACTTGTGTGGATACATAGACAAAACACTGTCCCTAGTAAGCCTCTAGTTGACTAGCTCGTTGATCAAAGATGGCCAAGCTTTCCTGGCCATAGGCAAGTGTTGTTACTTGATAACGGGATCACATCATTAGGAGAATCATGTGATGGACTAGACCCAAACTAATAGACGTAGCATGTTGATTGTGTCATTTTGTTGCTACTGTTTTCTGTGTGTCAAGTATTTGTTCCTATGACCATGAGATCATATAACTCACTGACACCGGAGGAATTCTTTGTGTGTATCAAACGTCGCAACGTAACTGCGTGACTATAAAGATGCTCAACAGTTATCTCCGAAGGTGGTAGTTGAGTTAGTATGGATCGAGACTGGGATTTGTCACTCCGTGTGACGGAGAGGTATCTCGGGGCCCACTCGGTAATACAACATCACACACAAGCCTTGCAAGCAATGTGACTTAGTGTAAGTTGCGGGATCTTGTATTATGGAATGAGTAAAGAGACTTGCCGGTAAACGAGATTGAAATAGGTATGCGGATACTGACGATCGAATCTCGGGCAAGTAACATACCGAAGGACAAAGGGAATGACATACGGGATTATATGAATCCTTGGCACTGAGGTTCAAACGATAAGATTTTCGTAGAATATGTAGGATCCAATATGGGCATCCAGGTCCCGCTATTGGATATTGACTGAGGAGTCTATCGGGTCATGTCTACATAGTTCTCGAACCCGCAGGATCTGCACACTTAAGGTTCGACGTTGTTTTATGCGTATTTGAGTTATATGGTTGGTTACCGAATGTTGTTCGGAGTCCCAGATGACATCACGGACGTCACGAGGGTTTCCGAAATGGTCTAAAAACGAAGATTGATATATAGGATGACCTCATTTGATTACCGGAAGGTTTTCGGAGTTACCGGGAATGTACCGGGAATGACGAATGGGTTCCGGGAGTTCAACGGGGGGGGGGGGAACCACCCCGGGGAAGCCCATAGGCTTTGAGGGTGGCGCACCAGCCGTTAGTGGGCAGGTGGGACAGCCCAAAAGAGCCCTATGCGCACTGGAAGAAAAATCAAAGAGAAAAGAAAAAAAAGGAGGAGGTGGGAAAGGAAAGAAGGACTCCACCCACCAAACCAAGTAGGACTCGGTTTGGGGGGGAGACCTTCCCCCCTTGGCTCGGCCGACCCCCTTGGGAGTCCTTGGACCCCAAGGCAAGGCTCCCCATTCTCCCACCTATATATACGGAGGTTTTAGGGCTGATTTGAGACGACTTTGCCACGGCAGCCCGACCACATATCTCCACGGTTTTGCCTCTAGATCGCGTTTCTACGGAGCTCGGGCGGAGCCCTGCTGAGACAAGATCATCACCAACCTCTGGAGCGCTGTCATGCTGCCGGAGACCTCTTCTACCTCTCCGTCTCTCTTGCTGGATCAAGAAGGCCGAGATCATCGTCAAGCTGTACGTGTGCTGAACGCGGAGGTGCCGTCCGTTCGGCACTAGATCGTGGGACTGATCGCGGGATAGTTCGCGGGGCGGATCCAGGGACGTGAGGACATTCCACTACATCAACCGCGTTCACTAACGCTTCTGCTGTACGGTCTACAAGGGTACGTAGATCACACATCCCCTCTCGTAGATGGACATCACCATGATAGGTCTTCGTGCGCGTAGGAAATTTTTTGTTTCCCATGCGACGTTCCCCAAGAGATTCGGCGATGGCGGTTTTTTTTTACCCTTGGTTTTCTTCTTTGGAGGCGGTTTGGCTTGCTTCAGGGCAATCTTTTTCGATCTTCTTGACCAGAATCGGTCACCTTCTATGGTTGAATTGTCATTATGCAAGTCAGAATCCGAGTAAGTCAGAAAAAGTGAACCAAGGGCGGGTTAAATTATTTACCTTAGGAGCCGGATTAATCTTGCAGAATGGCTTAAGCCCCATCTGGCTGCACTTGGCCAAGGGCTCGTCGGTTAGCTTCTTATGATGCTCACAGTGTCTTCCTCTGTGAGTGTGGTGTGGAAGTAGCATTGGGGATGGTCCAAAGTACCATCAAACTCGCACATCAAGCCATCTCGGTGACTCAAGGGAAGGATGCGCCATTCCACCCAGCAATGGATCAGATCAACTCCAGTAAGACCATTGTTTGTTAAAGATCGTAACTCGGATAGCACTGGAATGAAATCTGACTCCTCCTCTTCGGTGAGCTTGTCTGGAAGTTTGAAGTTTGTGAGCAGACGTTCCTTCCTGTAGCTGAGGAGTTTGTTTTCACCCGGAGGGGAAGTGTCCCGGCAATAAAACCAAGACTCACCCCAGCCTTTGGGGTGGCTAGGCATGGCGAGTGATGGGAATGAGCTGCCCCTGCGGCGTTGAACGTTAACACCTCCAAGTTCTAAGCTAGGGTTGTTGGAGAACTCGGTCTGGCGATTCAAATGGAAGAAGTACCAAAACAAAGGGACCGATGGTTCCATTCGCAGGTAAGCTTCACAGAATACTTGGAACGAGGACATGTTGCTGATCGAGTTGGGGCCCAGGTCTTGGAGGCGGACGTTCATGAAGGCCATCGCATCTCTAAGGAACTTTGATCCTGGCGTCTAAAACAACTATTTCCCCTTCGGCCGGGTTCGGAATTTTGTCGCCTAGTCCAGATCGCCATCCGATGACTTCCTTCGGATCAAGGATCCCAGCTTTTACTCAATCCTCGAGGAAGGCGTCGTCAACTTAGGTCGGGAGCCAGTAGGCCTTGAAAACGGCACCCATAGCTACAGAGGAAAAGGTCATGGGTAAGTTAACCCGCCTAATACTTGTTGAGTGGCTAGGAAAATCCTTCAACTCGCGAAACACTTGTTGAGTGGGTAAGAGAATATCTCAACTCGCCGAACACTTGCCGAGTGGCTAAGATAATCTAGTAGCTCGCCAATAGGGGACCATATTTGGGCACAAGGGCGATTTAGGAATTTCCTATTACTCACAGAAGGCATCCCAGGGCATCAAAGACGTGTGGTAAAATGATGAAGTCTGAATCTACAAACAGTTTTCTACATAGTAAGCAGTACAATGCGGATCTACGAGCAAGGTAAAATAACAGAAAAAGGCTTAGACGAAACAAAACGGGCTATAACTGAAAATGAATATGGCAGAGATGATTTGGCCGAAGCTTTTTTCGGTTTTCAAATAGGAAACTATTTAATCAAGGATGCGGCTAACACTATTACATCAGCTACTACCATTGACCTATCAACACGCAAAGGAAAGCTCAAAGTGTTCTAAGAACATGGCAGGTGGCGAATGTCGAAATATCCGGATCTGATTGCAAGTGATGAAGAACTGACCTACTAATGGCGTCCGGAAGCGGTTGTGCGGGTCCATGGCGAGGACAGAATCCCTCGAGCTGCGACAGAACTTCACAGGCGGCGGCGGTGGAGACCCTCGAGCGGCAACAAAGCTCGGCAGGCGGCGGCAGAGTCCCTTGGACGACGACAGAAACCTTCGGGCGGTGAGGAGTTCTTCGGGCAGCGACGGAGCTCTTCGAGGAGGTGGTCGCGAGGAAGAAGAAGACGATGGGACGAGTAGGTGAAGATTCCCTTCGCTCCCGTTCCCGAGCCTATTTAATAGGTTGGGTGCGGGGATCGAGGTGCCTCACGCGGGAACAAAAGGGCAAACTAAAGATTCGCACTTATGGCGCCAAGATTTTCGGGATATTTGTGCCACGAGATCCGGTGGAGATTGCGTCATCATTTTCCGAGGATAAAGGGATAAGGTGATGTCCTCAAGAAACGGTTCGGTGACTTGGATATTTCCATGGAGGATGGCGGCTTTAGCGTGTGATGCATGAAAGGAGTGGAATGAGTCGCCCCTAAACCAGGTAAGAGTATTGGCGTTAACAGGTTCAAGTCAATATGGGCCCTAATGTTGGGGATATTATCTGCGATGTGACCCGCCCTAATTGGGTCGGGTCACCAAGTGGGCGACTCAACCTTTGGCGATTCAAGCGTTGGCCCGGTAGGCCCAGGAGCTGGATGGCGGTTCAAGATCCACGTGGACAATCAATTATCGGGGAGTTCTCCAGTCTTGTAAAGCACGACAATTTAGAGATAGAAAGAATCATGACTTGTGCTATGGCAAGGACTCTTGTAAACCCTAAGGGCTCGACCTTTATATAAAGGCGAGTCCGCGGAAAAGAGAGGACAGGTTAGAAATCATCGAGAGCTAGGTCAGGAGAGTTACGCCCTCCTTGTAACCGAAACATCATCAATACGACACAAAGCAGGACGTAGGCTTTTACCTCTTCACGAGGGGCCGAACCTGGGTACATTTGAGTCGCCACCAAGGTGTGATGGCTCCATCATTCAGTCCTTTCACTAGGACATCTGCCGTAACAAAACCACGACACCTTCCCCCATCTATATTCAGCGGTCCACTGTCCCGCAACCCACTGTACCCTGTACTTGAACATGGTGCTTTATGCTTCATATTATTATCCAATGATGTGTTGCCATCCTATGATGTCTGGGTAGATTTTCATTGTCCTATTGGTGAATAATGAATTGCTATGATTGGTTTAATTTGCTTGTGGTTATGTTGCTGTCCTTTGGTGCCCATCATATGAGCACGTGCATGGATCACACCACAGGGTTAGTAGTATGTTGATAGGACTATGTACTGGATGGCAAGAGTGACAGAAGCTTCAGCCTACATTGAAATTGATGTATACGGTATTGAAGGGGGACCAATATATCTTATTGCTATGGTTGGGTTTTACCTTAATGAACGTTAGTAGTTGTGGATGCTTGCTAATAGTTCCTATCATAAGTGCATAGAATTCCAAGTAAGGGGTAACATGCTAGCAGTGGCCTCTACCACATAAAACTTGCTATCGGTCTAGTAACTTAGTCAATTGCTTAGGGACAATTCCTCAACTCCTACCACAACTTTTCCGCACTCCTTAAACTAACGTAATTGTTTCTTTATCTATACAGCCCCTAGTTTTTATTTACGTGTTCTTTATGATCTTGCAAAACTATCCTATCACACCGACAAAGTACTTCTAGTTTCATACTTTTTTTGGTAAAGCGAACGTAAAGTGTGCGTAGAGTTGTATCGGTGGTCGATAGAACTTGAGGGAATATTTGTCCTACCTTTAGCTACTCGTTGGGTTCGACACTCTTACTTATCGAGAAAGGCTACAATTGATCCCCTATACTTGTGGGTTATCAAGCCACATGCCGCCTTCGGCCCTCAAAACCATCCCCTTGTCATGGCCTTTCACCGTCTGGGGGTTAGACATGGTGGGGCCTTTCAAGATGACTCGCGGTGGCATGACTCACCTCTTGGTGGCCATCGAGAAATTTACCAAGTGGATCGAGGCTAGGCCCATCAAGAAGCTTGATGGCCCCACGGCTGTCAAGTTCATCACGGACATCTCTGTCCGATACGGCGTCCCCCATAGCATCATCACCGACAACGACACTAACTTCGCCAAGGGTGCATTGGCGAATTACTGCTCCAAGCTAGGTATCCGGCTCGACTTGGTGTCAGTGGCACATCCTCAGTCCAATGGCCAGGTGGAGAGGGCCAACGGCCTGATCCTGGCCGGCATCAAGCCCTGACTGGTGGCACCACTTGTCAGGTCAGCCGGCTCCTGGATCGAAGAGTTGCTGACAGTACTGTGGAGCCTCCGCACCACGCCCAACCGGTCAACCGGCTTCACCCCGTTCTTTCTAGTATACGGATCCGAGGCCATCATCCCCATGGATATCGAGTTTGACTCACCTCGGGTCACCCTGTACACTGAAACGGAGGCAAAGGAGGCAAGAGAAGATGGTGTTGATCTCCTCGAGGAGGCAAGGGACCTAGCCTTGAGCCGGACGGCAATCTATCAACAAAAGCTAAGGTACTACCACAACAAGTAGATCAAGCCCCTCTCTTTCGAGAGGGGGACTTGGTCCTCAGAAGATTCCAGCGCACAGCTGGCCAACACAAGCTCTCATCCCCATGAGAGGGACCCTTCATCATCAGTAGGGTCTTGCACAACAACGGATACTACTTGATCAATGCCAGAAGCCAAGGAAGCGCAAGAGGGACGACTCCGGCCAGGAGAGGGAACGTCCATGGAACGCGGCGTTGCTTCGCCCGTTCTATTGTTAGAAGGCAAGTATCAAACATGGAAAGAGCATGCACATATGTATCTTTCTCCCTCTTCAGGGATTTCTAATGAATGCAATGAAAAGAGCATGCACATATGCTTCTTTTTAGATTCATATATGGAGTTCTCACTCTGTGAGTCCCTTGCCTGCTCTAATAAGTTCCGGGCCTCGCTAGCCGCCCCGACGACTTCCTAATGTTGTAGAAAAACACATAGTGTACGCCAGACCGATCCCTGGTCACCTCGTAATCGCTACAGGCCGGCTCCCGGCTGTCCGGCTAGCGAGGCGACGCTAGGTATGGCCGGATACATGAATAGTTTGACTAGAAAAAGGTTGATGGCTCAGGTTGGTTTGATCTTTTTACGATCTCATTCTATCTGGCCTCTCCTGGTTTATGTCTAAATCTTTAAGTCCTGATGGCTTCCAAAAATAGAAGTCCTATATTCCCAAAGTCTAAAAGCTCGACCCAGTCACAGACCGGATCACAGCTGTTGTCCTCGCGGGGTGGAAGCTAAGAGAGTAGAAGGGTTGGAGAAAAAGAAGTCAAGCAGGAATCAAAAGATGAAGATATAAAACAGCACACATGGCATTACGAATATAATGCTGAATCCATACATTCAAAAGCATTGGCCCACGGCCGAAGTTCATTACATCCCCCGGTGGGTGGGACTGTTGGACTGACAAAATATTGCAGACAACAAAAAGAAAAACAATATCGGGTAAGGGGCGGCGACCTCGTCTGTTGCCTCGGCTGCTGCTCCTAAAGTGGTGGCTTCACCATCGCCGGCTTCTCCCGAGGCGGTGGCGCTGTGTCCTCTGTGAGGGATTTCGGCTCCGTCCACGACGGAGTCAGCGTATGCCTCGTCGCTGGAGGCGGCTATTTCCACCTCACGGGCCGCCTCGTCGGAAATGCCATCGGCGTCAAAGGACTGAAGGCCATGCAGATCCTTAGGGATCACATTGCCGCCTTCACCCCGCTCCAAGTTGAGCTCATGCCAGGCGGCATATGAGGCGATGTCTCTGGCCCTCACGCGCAACTCCTCCTCCACGGCCTGCAGCTCCCCCTCCTAGTCGTCATGCTGGCGACGAGCTTGCCCAAGTATAGGTTTCGGCACCAGGACTTGGCCAAGCGCAGGGCCATGTAGGCTCCAGCACGCGTGGCCGAGGCACGCCAGGCGTCAAGGCGGTCATCGCCAGCCGCAAGCCAGCGGGAGAGCCGGCTCATCGACGCCGGCTCCACGCCATTAGGCCACAGAGCCTTCACCATCGACGAGCTTGCAACCTGGAGCCGAGCCATGGAATCGCCCACGGCACGCAGGCGAACTCTGAGGCCCACCCCGATCTCCTCCACGCTCCAGCCGGAGGCATTGTCTACCTCCTGCCCGGCCACGCGACGCTCCTCGTGGATCACCTCGACGGCCGTCTCGGCTGCGTCCCATGTCTCAGGGAAGAGACCTGAGATAGGGAAAGGGGCGCAAAGAAGAGTAAGAAGAGGAGGCACCAAAGAAGAAAATTCAAGGCAAAACAAAGAGGACTCACAGTCGAAGTGGCCATCAGTCTCATGAGCACTCTCCAGGGCCTCAAGCTCCCGCACCTTGCTCACTTGGGTGATGCGGGTAACTTCTTCCTGGAGGGTCGCGGTTGCGTCCAGCGCCTTGGCCAGCTGCGCCTGCTTCTGGATCAGGGCTTCCTCCTTCTCCTTCAAGGTAGCGCCCTTGAGCTTCATCTCCTCGAGATGAATCGTCTCAAGACGCTCCACGTCGGCAGCATGGGAGGCGTCCTTCTCCTGCAGGGAAGCGCGCAGCTGCTCCTGGTCAGCCTGGCGGGCCGCCTCGAGCTCCTTCTTCTATGCCTGGAGAAGAGCCAGCTGCTGCTTGAGCCGGCCGTCCGCCTCGCGCAGGGCGTCCCACTCCACGGCAACCTCGCCCAGCCGGGCTGAAGTTCGGCGACCTGGCCATCAGCCGCCTGGTTCTGAGCCTGCACCGTGTTGTAGGCTTGCACCTGGGCATCATAAAGTCCTACAAGCAATGAAGAAGCAAAAGTAATATTTGGCATGGTTAATTCATAACCAGCCCGATTCTCGGGGGCTACACCCAGTGGGTGCGCTACCACGCCCCCACTAAAAAAGCAAAGCAAGAGATGAGCTCGAGGAGATTCGGCCCAGCCAATGCTTGGCCAGCCCGATTCTCGGGGGCTACATCCAGTGGGTGCACTCGCGCGCTCCCACTGATTCAAGAAGAAGAAGAAAAAATTGAAGACAAAGACGAGGCACTTACCCTGGTGCGCTCCTCCAAGCGCTCCGGATCGCTGCCCGCCACGCGGGCGGCCTGCTCCACCTTGTGTCAGTTGTTGGCGAACAGCGACACCAGCTCCGGGACACCTTGGAGTATGGTGCCTACGGGCAGCTTCGAGCGCTCAATATTGGCCGCTCGCCAAGCCTTCATGGGCCAGCTCCCGGCTCTGGGGCCGGCTCCTGGAGCAACCAGGCCACGGTTGGAGACGACGATGGTGCCGTTTCCAGGAGTCGGTATGGCGGCCGACTCCGCCGATGTCCTAGCCGGCGCTGTCTCCACAGCAGGAGGTGGATGGTCCGCATCCAACGCATCCACGTTGACCTCTAGCTCGTCTAAGGCCACGTCTGGCGCGTCCAGGTTCAGTTTTGGCGCGTTGGCGGCCGCCTTGGCCTCCGGTGACTCACGGATCTCCTCGAGATCGACAGGCACAGAGGCGTCCGGCTTGGACAGCTTGGCCTCCTCGATCCTTTGGGCGCGCCTCAGGGTCGCCTCGCTAGCTGGCTCCTCCACACGAGCACGCGTGGAGGGGTCATGTCTAGCCTTCGTACGCCTTTCCGCAGGCTTCTCGGCTCGGCTAGGCCGAGACTGGCCCTAGGCCATATTCTCCGCGACCGCATGCTAGCGGCGGGCGTATTGTTCCTCGAGTTCCTTCTGGGCAGCGTCAGCCGCTGCCCAGCCGGCTCGCTCAGCGGCGGAGGCAGTGTCTTCCTCTACATCCTCCGCCTCCCTGCCAAGTGCCGCTTTGAGGAACAAATCCTCACGCAAGACAAAGCAAAAGGAATGAAAGGGAACCCTTACCACGCGACGATGGGCATTTGCCTCCTACCGGCACCAGCACGGCGTTTCTTAGCGCCGCCTGCTCGTGCTCCGGCTGGAGGACCCGTCGTGGCTCGTTTGGGAGCCGGCCTCGAAGCTGTGGCACCCTTGCCTTTCCTCTGGGCCGCCTCGCCAAGACCGACCGCCTCGGCCCTATGGCACCGTCCGCGGGTCAGAGGCGGGCTGGTAACCTCCTCCACCCCGTCAGAGTCTTCCTCGAAGGCTGCATCAGATAGGGAGGATGGAGTCCCATCATCATCCGTCCAATCGACAACGGAGGGCTTCAGATGCTTACCGGATGGCTCCGTGCCCTCTGACTCCAGCGCGTCCTCCGAACCTTCGGAGGCGGAAGAACGAGACTCGATCATGCCCTCGTCCTCGATCTCTGAGGCGTCAGACCTCACCACGTCGGGGGCAGGCCGATTGAGTGCCTGCTGCTTCTCGAACATCTGCATAATGGAGTCGGCGGCCGGCTCAAAAAAAGGATCAACCACAAGAAAAACAACAAGAAAAGACTCGATGAGAGTGCTTACCATCGGAGGCAGACGGGACCGGCAGTAAGGGGCCAGCCCCCCCACCCAGTTCCCACTATCATCCATGTGGGCGGTGGAAATCTGGTTCACCCCCCGCGCCACCGTGCTGGCCGTGAAGCTCTTGGTGGAGGTCCGAAAGGGATCATACCGGCCGCTCATCTGGCAAGACATATGGGGCCACCTCTACAGAGGCAGGATCCTGCAGGAGACCATGGTGGTATGCAGGTCCCGGCCAAAAAGGCCGTGATCCTTCAAGCTAGCGAGGTAGGCACCGATCTGCGCCACCTCGGGAATCGGCTTTCGATACTTCGCTCCGTAGTTCAACTTCTCCATCGGAGGATCGATGTTGAATGGGGGCATGTTGAGGGCGTCATGTGCGGGGTCAGCGTTCTTCACATAAAAGAAGCCTTTCTGCCATTGCTTGATGGATTCTTGAAGTGGCATCTGGGGGAAGCCGGACTTCGAGCGAGGATGCATCAATGCGGCTCCGCACGGCGTCATCAGGCGAGGTCCGTCAAGCTTTTCCAGCTCGGCCTTGTCCATCTTCCTGGACTGCTGCTTGAAGAAGAACAAGCTCTGCCAGAGCTCGAGGCGAGGCTCCATCCCCAGAAAGTCCTCGCACAGGACGACGAAGGCCGACAGCTGAAGGATGGCGTTCGGCCCCAGCTGGTGCGGCTGCAGGCCAAAGAAGATGAGCCAGGTGGAGAAGAATGTGCTCGCCGGGAACCCGAAGCCCCTGCAGAAGTGCTCATCGAATACGAGGATCTCTCCTTCCTGCGGCCTAGGGGCTGTCTCGACGCCGGGGATCCGCACTGACACGAGAGACGCCGGGGGCAATATCCGGCGGTGGCGGAGCGCCTCGATGTGGCCATCCTAGATCTCACTGCCAAGCCAAGATCCGTGGGACGAGGTCTTCTTCGAGGAAGAACCGCTCGCCATGGCTACGGGCAACAGATGCTCAGGAAGGATGGTGGCGCGATGGCAACGGAGAGGAAGAAGACGAAGGTGGACAGACTCTTTCTCTCTGGGCTCAAGGAGGAAGAGGGCGTCGATGCGGGGCGAGAAGGGGGCGAATGGCCTCCTCGGTACCCGCGCATCCCATTTAAACCCCACGAAGGATCGTGGCGAGGGAATCCGATGCGCGCGGAGCCCCACTAATCCCGTGTATTACGGGCGGTAGCATTTCCCAAAACCCAACCGTCGCGGAGTAAATCCGCAAAGGATCCTACGCGCGGCGGCCGAGGGGAGTCGTGGCGGGACCCAGGGCCCAGGACCGGTCCCGTCACGAGTATAAACCATCATCACGTCAGGCCGGGCCAGGCACGTGGCGTGATTTGCGCAGCCTACAACAAGCCGAGGCGTCGCTTCGAAGACAACCGGCTTTTGAGTTGGCGACCCCTGCCGCAGGTGGCGGCAGGAATACAATGACAAAAAATCAAGTTGGTGAGACCACCCGCGACCAGGCGGTGGGCCTCTCTAGCTTTGGGGACTACTGTCGGGGTTATAACCCCGGGGTAGGCTTAACGATCCTGCTACTTTATCTCTGGCCCAAAAGGAATGACCAAGAACAATTTTACAAGGCCCAAGTCCTCTGGCCGGCTAGGCGACACCTACCGGCTAGGGGGCGAGACGGCCAACTCTCTGGCCAGCTAGGCAGCACCTGCCAGCTAGAAGCAAGACGATTACCTCTTCCTGGCCGCCTAGGCCAAGCCAGCCGGCTAGGGACGAGGCGGCCGTGCCCAAGACGTCTAGACAAGCAGGCTAGCCGGCCAGGGATCTCAAGTCACATCAAATCGTAGGTCATGACGAGACCCTACGATTAAAGGTGGCTATGCGTCAGCAAAGGTACTGGATCAGAGTGCACGGCGGGTACCAACGTCGGTGGTGACGCTGCTGACCTACCCCGGCTCTGATCCATCACCCAGCACAGTGTCGGTCATCAAACTCCCACTCCATTACTGCACTCGGCGTGGGAATAGTGGAGGCGGTCGTACGGTCTGCCCATGATGAATCTCGCTGGACAACGCCGGACGTACCACACGTGTCCAGCGTCAACCTTACGTGGGAGCCTCATTGGCTAGCCGGCGGGTCCCACGGCCAGACGGGACCTCACAGCTGACGGGCCCCTCAAGCGACAAGACAAGACCCCCGTGGGCCCCTGGCCAGCCGACGAGCACTACTGGAATCCAGAAATTTGCCGTCAGCCAGTTCTTTACCGTCTGCTGGCTGACGGCAAAGAACCTCTTTGCCATCAGTTGACACAATACAGACGGCAAAGAACTGACACATGGAAAAAATACTATTTGCCATGTGTGGGTCCTTTGCCGTCTGCCAGCGGACGGCAAAGAGCCCTAGGGCAGACGGCAAAGGGGACGCGTGGGTCCCATGCCTGCCGTGTCCGAAATCCGGGGGCCTTTGCCGTCTGCCATACGGCCCTTTGCCGTCGGGGGGCGGACGGCAAAGGGGCAGCCCTATAACGGCCGTTACCTCCCCCTCGCTCACTGTCTCTCTCTCTCTCTCACCCCGACCACTCTCTCTCTCCACGGCGGCGACCCCCTCCCCGCGGCGAGCCCACCCCCCCTCCCCCGGCGAGCCCACCCCCCCGGCGACCCCCTCCCCGTGGGATCCCCTCCCCGAGAGGGCACCTCCCCTGCGGCGCGCCCCCTGCCGCCGCCGCCCCCTGCCGCCGCCCCCTGCCGCCGCCGCCCCCTGCCGCGCGCCCGCGCCTCCTGCCATCGCCGCCCCCTGCCGTCGCCGCCCCCTGCCGCCGCCGCCCCCTGCTGCGCGCCACGTGCCGTCGCCGCCCCCTGCCGCCGACGCCCCCTGCGGCGAGCCCCCAGCCGCGCGCCCCCTGCCGCCGCCGCCCCCTGTCGCCGCCCCCTGCCGGTGAGTTTTTCCTGTTTTTCTTTTTAAAAAAGTTAATTACTTTAGTTAGTTTATTAGGTTAGTTTTTTTATTATATATAGGGTAATTTAGTTAGTTTATTTGGTTAGATTATTAGGCTAATTAGGTTAGTTAGTTAGATTAGAAGAAAAAAAGCAGAAGGAAAAAAAGCAGGAGAAGAAGAAGAAGAAGAAGAAGAAGAGGAGGAGGAGGAGGAGAAAAAAGAAGAAGAAGAAGAAGAAGAAGAAGAAGAAGAAGAAGAAGAAGAAGAAGAGAGGAGGAGGAGGAGAAAGAGGAGGAGAAAGAAGAAGAAGAAGAAGAAGAAGAAGAAGAGGAAGAAAAAGAATAGAAGGAGAAAAAGAGGAGGGGGAGTAGGAGGAGAAAAAAGAAGAAGAAGAAGAAGAAGAAGAAGAAGAAAAAGAGGAGAGAGGAGAAGAAGAAAGAAGAGGAAAAGGGAACCCCGGCACCCCGAAACTGACCCTCGACCCCCGACCCCTGACGCCCGACGCCACTGACCCCTGACCATCGACCTCCGACGCCGCTGACCCCCGACCCCCGACCCCCGACGCCACTGACCCCCGACGCCACTAACCCTCGACCCCCGACGCCACTGCCCCCGACCCAGACCCTCGGCCCACGACTCCCGACCCCCGACGCTCGACGCCACCAACCTCCGACCCCCGACGCCACTGACACCCGACGTCACTGACCCTGGACCCCCGACGCCACTGACCCTGGACCCCCGACGCCACTGACCCCCCACAACCGACGCCACTAACCCCCCGACCCCGATGCCACCGACCCTCGACGGCACTGACTCTCGACGCCACTAAGCCCCGACCCCCGATGCCACCGACCCTCGACGGCACTGACTCCCGACGCCACTAAGTCCCGACCCCCGACACCTCTTCTGCCTTCTTTTGAACGAGAAGGTGCTTTCCGGCCTTCCAGAGGCCCACGGGGTCATAGTTTTGTAAATTATGAGTTAGGTCACATATTTTCCGATCATGTTAATTATAAAAACATCGTATTTGTGTTGATCGGGTGAATTTCAATGTGCAGTTGTTCGACGACCTCCACGTGCGTTGGACGAGCTCCGCCCTTGCGCTTGTTGGTGAGCACAAATGACTTCTCCTCCTACCCCCTTAATTTGCTCTGTCCCGGTCTTCGTGCCGATGAAACTTGCTAGCTATAGGTTTCTTCAATCATGAGTATGCGTGACCAGTATGCGTCTCCCGTTCGAAAGGGCCACATCTATAAATATTCATTTCTTTGCATATTTATAACCGCCATCCTTTCGAATTGTCTAACATTATCCATGGACAGCCCGAGTATGTGTAGATTGGGTTTGTTTTCCCGTATGCTGTGCTCCGGATCCGATGCGGAATTTCGTCAGTGCCTCCCCTGTTGTTCTCCGGGTACACATCCTCTCTGCTTATTGCCGAGACGTGTATCAGGAGAACAGCGGGGAGGTGCTGCCGAAATTCTGCGTCGCATCTGGAGCAGAGCATGGGAAAACGAACCCAGTCTACACATACTCGGGTGGGATTAGGACCTATCTTTACCTATTAGCGTGTAGGTTGCATGGACGTAATAAAACTGACAAACTTGATTAGCGTATGAATATAGATGATGATTTATGTATTTATTTCTTGTGCCCCCATAGGTAGCTAGGCAACATGAGCGATCGTGCTTGGATGTACAGTGGTCACCCTAGTCAGAAATACATGACCCATGAATGGTTAACAAAAACCAGGGGGTTTGTGAGAGCCGCATTTGCAAATGGCCAGCAAAAAACATGGTGCCCCTGTCCCAACTGCGACAACTGGAAAAAGCAGACAGAGCTTGAAATGGGTAAACACTTGCAGAAGTGGGGTTTTACGCCTAATTATACGGTGTGGACTTTTCATGGTGAGTCTGACCAACGTGCCAGAGCTGAGGTGATTCGTCGTCGCACCGACGAGCATGGTACCGAGATTGATGACATGGTGCAAGACTTTGATGATGCTCGAGATTCGGACGATGAGATGGAGGAATCTGCAAAGGCCTTCTATGAAATGCTGGAGTCTTCAAAACGTCCTCTCCACGAGCAGACTGAGCTTTGTCAGCTGGATGCCATCGCGCAAGTAATGGCTCTGAAGGCTCAATTCAACCTAGGCAGAGAATGCTACGACGCGATGATGACGATATTTGGACGCTTTCTACCCAAAGGCCATGTACTGCCTGCAAACCTGTACCAGTCAGAGAAAATCCTCCGTGTACTTAAGATGCCCTATGAGAAGATACATGCCTGTGAGAATGGATGTGCCTTATTTAGGCTTGAGTATGCGGCCTTGAACTATTGCCCCATTTGCAATTCTTCCAGGTATATTGTGGTAGACAACGACATGGGTGAGAAGAATCAGACCAAAATCCCCATTAGTGTTCTTCGATATCTGCCAATCGTACCAAGACTTCAACGTCTTTTCATGGTCGAAGAGACGGCCAGACAGATGACATGGCACAAATTGGGCAAAAGAACCGAACTAGATGCGGATGGGAACAAGATGCTGGTACACACTTCAGATGGTTTTGCGTGGAGGCACTTCGATGCATTACATAAGGATAAATCGGAAGATCCAAGGAAACCTAGAGTTGCCATCAGCATGGATGGGTTCAATGTGTATGGTATGACGGCAGCACAATACAGTTGTTGGCCTGTATTTGTCATTCCACTAAATTTGCCACCCGGAGAGATTATGAAAAGAAAGAACATTTTCCTGACGTTGATAATTCCAGGGCCCAACTATCCGGGGAAGAATATGAATGTGTACATACAACCGCTTAAGGATGAGTTGCAAGAAGCCTGGGATAATGGGATCAAGACCTACGACGCGGCTACCAAAACAAATTTCAAAATGCATGTGTGGTACATGTACTCGACGCATGATTATCCGGCGTTTGCGCTATTCGCTGGCTGGTGTGTGCATGGAAGGTTCCCGTGCACCACATGCAAGGCAGCTCTTCAGTTCCGTTGGCTGCAGGCTGGTCGCAAGTATTCTTGCTTCGACATGCATAGACAATTCCTGGATCCTGACCATAAGTTCATAAAAGACAAGAAGAATTTCATCAAAGGTAGAGTTGTCAAAAACACTGCACCAGCTGCGTTGACAGGCCAACAGACCCTTGATCAGTTAAACGCTCTCGAGCCCGATCCTTTGCGTCCAGGATACTTCAAAGGGTATAATACGGAACACGCCTGGACTCACAAGTCATGCTTATGGGATCTCCCTTACTTCAAAGACCTCCTTTGCCCACACAACATTGACGTGATGCACACTGAAAAGAATATTGCGGAGGCCATTTTTGGTACATTGTTCAGCATAGAGGGGAAGTCAAAAGATAATCCTAAGGCTAGAATCGACCTGGAGGCTCTATGTGATAGACCGTTGCAAAACTTGCGACAACGGAAAGGAAAGAAAAGCATAGCGAAGCCAAAGGCATGGTTCAGTCTTGAAAGGCCAGCTATGAGGGAAATGCTATTGTGGGTGAAAATGCGGTTGATGTTCCCCGATGGGTATGCTGCGAATCTAAAGAGGGGAGCGAGTCTTGAGAAATTGAAAATATTTGGGCTCAAGAGTCATGATTGGCACATATGGATTGAGCGGGTAATGCCGGTGATGTTGCGTGGCTTTATCCCTGAGGATGAATGGCTAGTACTGGCAGAGCTGAGCTATTTCTTCCGTTCTCTTTGTGCGAAAGAACTATGGCCATGCGTGCTAGATGAAATGGAAGAGTTGGCGCCGGAGTTGGTCTGCAAATTAGAAAAGATCTTTCCACCGGGCTTCTTTAAGCCAATGCAACATTTGATTTTGCATCTCCCGACCGAGGCAAGAATGGGGGGGCCCGTTCAAAATCGATGGTGCTACTCAACTGAGAGGATGCAGAAGACGCTTTGAGCTAAGTGTAAAAATAAACGTAGAATTGAAGCATCGATGGCCGAGGCATTCATTACTGAGGAGGCGGCAAACTTCGTGACAGCACACTACGAAGCCAAAAATTATCATTTGCATAACCCGAAGCCTCGGTACAATGATGGCGATCGAGAAAAAGTTCGATCCAACCTCAGCCTATTCAAAGGTAAGCTCGCACCATCCGGTGCTTCGAAAGGGAAATCGTTGGATGTCGAAGAATGGCGGACCATTTCATTGTATATCTTCACCAACCTAACAGAAGTGCGGCCGTACATCGAGTAAGTTCTCGGTAATTTATTGTTCCGCAACTTCTAATTGCTTTGAACCACTCTTATTCCCGGATATTTGATATAGTCGATACGTCGCCGAATTCTCGGATGGAGCGGTCATCGAAAAGGATTCCGTCGAAGAGTATGAGCTTCTCGCAAAGCATGGAGGCGACTATCCTAGTTTCATCTCTTGGTTCAAACAAAGGGTAATTAATTACCATTAAGGGCCCATTTGACTTATTGGTCTAATTTGCGGCTAATGCATCCATTCTTTCGTATTAAACTTGTAGGCTGATGCAGAGTCTATGGACGCCGAGTTGAGACAAGTCGCTAATGGTTTTGACTATAAGGTCCGTTCATTTGACAAATACAACATCAACGGGTATCACTTTCGTACCTTTGGCAAAGAGCTATCTATGCCCGACCTAAAGACTACAAATTGTTCTGTCTCTCCTATCGGCGAAGGAGACACCGAGTATTATGGAAGGGTTGAAGCAATTTATGAACTTCTATTCTATGGTGAAAACCCACCGACCGTCGTAGTCTTCAAATGTTATTGGTTTGAGCCGAGGGAGACTAGAAGGACTCATGAACATATAGGACTAGTCGAAATCAACCAAAACACCCACTTAGATGTTCCCGATGTCTATATTACGGCTCAACAGGCGACACAAGTTTTCTATCTACCTTGGGCCTGCCAAACTGATCCAAATCTCAAAGGTTGGGATGTCGTTTATGAAGTGCCACCACATTTTAGACCACCTACCCTCAATGAAGAGGATTACGAACCTCACATTAACCCAGACACATATGAAGGAGAATTCTTCCAAGAAACACGTATGTCCAAGAAACGTTTCAAGAACCGCTCTACTTCACCCCAGAACATTGAAGTAGACAGCGACAGTGAATCCGTCTTAACCCCTGAGCCCGAAGAGGAAGAGCTGGAAGAAGAAGAGGTTACTGCTGCGGATGACCTGTCACTTCTTGACCGATTACATAATGGTGGCCTTCCACATGTTCTTCTAGATAGTGATGATGATGATGCATTTATTGATGATAGTGATGATCATGATGCATTTATTGACCCCGAAGCATATATAGACGAGGACGATTGTTATTAGTTCATGTCAGGTATTCAACTATTATACTATATATAAATTTTGAGTTCATGTTAGGTATTCAATTTTTATTAGTCATGTTGGTATTTATGTTGTACTAATTTCATTTACTCTTTGTCATGACAGGTGTTGAAATATGGTGGGAAAGGGTCGAAAGCATGTCGCGGCTGCTTCTTCGTCGGCGGGTGATGGTATGGGTACTTCCATTCCTGCCTCGCCTCTTCGGAGAGTGTTGCTCTCTACTATGCAAGGAGCAGCCCCCGTGAGAGGAGGTCGACCACCCGCGAAGCCGAGAGAAACTAAAGGTACACGTTGTATTCATGTTGGTATTTATGTTGTACTCATGTTGTATGCATATTGGTATTTATATACATTTTATTACTCATGTTGGTATTTATGTTGTACTAAAGGTACACGTGGCCGCGGGAGAGGTAGGGCTACACGGTCTCCGCCACCACCCCAAGCTGATTCACCTGAGCACAGGAGGACTTCTAGGGTGGATTCGTCTGAGGTGGAGGCTACACGGTCTCCGGTTCACGAGCCTCGAGTCGACGAGCGTCAGGTCGACGAGCCTTCGACCCACGAGACTCGTGTCCCAGAGGCTTCCTTCCACACGACTGCGGAGCACAGCAGGGATGAGGGTACGTCCCAAGAGACCCAGTGGGATCCCTGGCCAGAGCCAACTGGCCATGCTGGTAGCGACGAGGAGCTGGGTGAGGGGGATACCGTCTACCAGCGTGGTAGTTCGGGGCTCCCGCTCGTGCCAGCGACCCCCGAGCAGAGGTGCTCGATTAGGCCAAATGGGGACAAGTAAGTTAATTTACTCTTATTTTACCTTTTGCCTTCGCGTTTTCTCAAATATCTAATGTTTTTGCTTTAATTTGTCATACTGTAGGGGTTGGATTGTTGCCAAGGGTGTCCGCAAGCCCAACAGCGTCCTCGGTGTTCTTTGCCGTCAAAACTTCCCAGGGTTTGTTACATTGCCCGGTCGGGAGCGAGAGGTAGGGATGACCTGGGAGCACTACTTGGGTGCCCCGGCCCCGCCGGAGGTGGAGATCGACGGTGTTTTGTGTGCCACGAGGGCGGACATCGTGATCCGAAAGTTCTGGGTAATTTCTCTTTCACACAATTATAAATTAACCATAGCTATTTATTGTACTAATCGGTGTTGTCTCATTTGCAGACCTTCTACAGGTGTGAGGAGGGATACGAGGACGACGCGGCAAAGGCTATCGAAACCAAATGTCGCCGCCTACTTCAAAACTTCCGGCACGAGGCTCGGGTGCAGGCTGTTCGAGACTACTATGCCACGCGGCGTATTAGGATTGATAAGGCGAAGTGCCGTGATGCTAAGATGGAGAAGGAGCATTACATGAAGGTAATTACATATTATTAAGGCTTTGTAGTTAGTTTCCTTGATTTGGTTCTTACGCACTCAAATTTCTATTTATTAACTTAGGTGCCCCCTAGATGGTGTGTGGATAAGATGGATTGATGGGAGGCCTTGGTGGACCAGTGGTGCTCCAAAACGTGGGAGACCAGCCACAACAACGCCAAGGAGAGGCGTGGCAAAATGGTTGGCGTGCCACACCATCAAGGGAGCGTCAACTTAATCCAATTTGGCGAGAACTGGGTATGTGGTTTGCTTCATGCCTCATGCAATTCATGCCTATTTAATAAAAAATGACCTATACTTAGCTAATTATCCTCGAAATGACATAATTAGCTCCAAAAAGGCATTCTTAGCCAATTTAGCCCGAAGAAGGGGAAAAGAAGAGAAAAAGAGGAAAAATGAAAGGAGGGAAGGAGGGAAGAGGAAAAATGAGGAGAAGAAGGAGGAGAGGGAGGAGGAGAAGAAGAAGGAGAAGAAGGAGAAGAAGGAGGAGAAGGAGAAGGAGCTCCTCCTACTCCTTCTTCTTCCTCCTTCTCCTTCTCCTTCTTCTTCTCCGCTTCCTTCTTCTTCTCCTCCTCCTCCTCCTTATTTTACTTCTTCTTCTCTATCTCTTCTTCTACGTAGCTTAGACTCATCCAAGAAAGGCTAAATTAGCCAATTGTCCTACGAAATGACATAATTAGCTTAGTTAGCTCCAAAATGTCCTATTTAATAAAAAAAGACCTATACTTTGCTAATTATCCTCGAAATGACATAATTAGCTCCAAAAAGGCATTCTTAGCCAATTTAGCCCGAAGAAGGGGACAAGAAGAGAAAAAGAGGAAAAATGAAAGGAAGGAAGAGGAAAAATGAGGAGAAGAAGGAGGAAGAGGAGAAGAAGAAGAAAAGAAGAATTGTACCCTTGTACCCTTTATCCATTGTACCCTTGTACCGTTTATCCATATTGTACCCTTTATCCATATTGTAGGCCGGTGGGTTCATCTATAAAACCCCCTGGGCCCCCTCCATGCAGAGGGTCGGTCAACTGATCCACACACACACACACCAACCACATAGGAGAGGCAGAGATGAGTCGGCTGCTCCCTCTTCCTCCTCCGCAATACATCTCCAGGAGCGACCTTGTAATCCCATCAATACATCTCCAGGAGCGACCTTGTAATCCCATCCATACATATCATGGCTTATGTTGTTACTTTGGTTTCACTCTTGCTACTTCGGTTCCTACCTTCTTTAGCCTACCCATGGCTTATGTTGTTAGTATTCACCGACATTTTGCCCCCACCGTGGGGCCGATCGCGGCATCGGCTGGCTTTACGCGCTGGGCGGGGCCCCACACCTACACCACCGGATGCATCGCGTCCAGACCGATCTGCATGCTCGTGGAGCATGCCTTCGATGAGGCAACACCGATGATGATCGACATCCCTGTCCGCTATGCGGATTCGGACGAGGAGTCCGATGACAAGGCGCCTACCAGCGTCGTCGTCGCTACTATGGAGAACCTCAGCGTTCTCTTTAGCGACCTGCGCCTCAACGATGGTCCTTGCTACTTTGGCAAGGACTTTGATGTCAAGGCGTTATGCGCCAGCTTCAGTAGACTCTCTATCGCTGAGACGCCTATGCACGACATGTACCCCAGTAATGTACTCTTCTTCGACGGCCCTCCGCCGTCGATGGGGTTCTTCACCCCATACCATGTCGCCACCGTCTCCAACATCGTGGACGTGATGGTCATCGGCGCCGGCACCAGCACGGCTCAGGCCAAATCGTCAGCAGACGTTGCTCATCCTACTGCTGTCGCTGCTGACACTCTTCAGGCTGCGCTTACCGTCTTGAAGACGCCCATCGCCGCCTCCACAAACCCTAACGACGCATGAGCTTTGTTGGAGGAGGCTCGCAGGCAGATCTTGGAGGAGGGCATCGCCATAGCTTCGGCGAAATTCCGGATTGAGGCCACGCAGCGCGAGTATAACTCCGCATAGGTCCTCGCTCCGATTTCCGAGGCCCCTAGCCGGCTTGGCCAGGTCCGTGGCCGCGGTCGGGTCATCGCCGAGATTCTAGGCGGCAAGCAGCCCATCTACGAGACTCCCGCAGACAACTTGCGGACGGCTCAGGCGGCCATGACAGAAATGCCAAGTTTGGAAGGGGAGGAGCGCGCCTTCAAGGAGAAGCGGGTCAAGGATCTCCTTGACGCTGCCAACGAGCAGCAGACACGGCTTGACCCCGGTCAAGCTCAATCAAAGTCTCCAGGACCCAACCCCGGAGCGCACCGCAACCCTAGCCCCCGCCCTTTTGAATATAGTACACATGCAAGCATTTATAAAAACGTGCATACCCTCATCTTTAATTATGACCGCACACATGTACATCCTAGCCCTATGAGCACATCCTAGAGACTGAGTTGCCATATCATTTTGAGATTTACAAAGTCAACGTAGACACCTCATTGTCAACCAAAACGTCTACTCCCACTGAATACGCATCATCAAAAATCCTAAAATAAATCCGAAATTATACGAACACCAGTACTTAAACCCCGGGGGCGTAGGGATACCATTGTCCCTTTAACCATCCAATCACAAATAGGTTTGCATTTATCGAGATCTGAGTTGCAATGTTTCTTTCTTATTTTATTCTATATTATTCGCAATAATTCAAGATTTTAAACAGTTACAAATTTCTAATAAGTTAGAAAAACAAAATCAAGAAACCATAATATTTTTGTTAACTCGCAAATTGTTCGGTAAATCATAAATGTTCATGGATTAAAAAATATACGTGATTTTGAAAATTAAATGTTGGCATATTTAAAAAATGTGCACGACTTCAAATCAATATTCGAGATATAAAATAAGGTCGTGATTTTGAAAACATTTGTGTATTAAAAATAATTTTAAAAATGTTCACGAAAATTCAAAACATATTGGTGAATTCAACGAATAGTTCCAAATTTGAAAATAAATTCATCGATTCAACAAATATTCGCTGACCTAAAAAAAATACATGAGTACGATAAATAATCATGCATTTCAAAATAATATTCATCAAAACAAATATTGTTCATGATTTCAGAAATTGCTCCCAAATTCAAAAATGTTTGTCCATTCAGAAAAATGATCTAGAGTTTTCAAAATATGTTCATAGTTTTAAAAGTTGTAAATAATGTTACCCAATTTGTATTAAACTCTTATGTTTTTTTTAAACAAAGTGTTCATGAATTCAAAAAATGTTTATGATTTCAAATATATGGATTCATGAATTTGAAAGACGTTCATAGAATATAATAATAAATAATTAACAAATAATTTAAGTTAAAAAATAACCAGACAAAAAGAGTAAAACCGGTTCAAGGGGTTGACACCAGATTTTGGCATGTAACGAAGAATTATTAAGATGGCTTCAAGGGAAGAAGTACTCTACATTGAAAAGTTCCGTAGTGTTGACATGAACATTTTTGAAGTTTCGGCCATCGCCATTCGATCTCATCTCGAAGGCCGAAACTGTGCTCAATCTACTCGATTTCATATTTAGAGTATTGTTCGGACAATTAATTCCCCAAGACCACCCCGTGTGAGAAAATGTTCAACATGGATTGTCTTCGTCCTGTCGGAACGATCGATTTTCATATAAAAATCATCTTAATCCGAGATCACATGCAAAAGTTACAACCATTAGAGTGTGGCCCTAACGCGAGGCAAAATGTGGCGTAAGGGATCACACAACCACCTAAGAGATGTCTGATGTGTCGCGCGAGCTCTCAACAGGGCCACAAATGAAAAATTATTCGACTTGAAAGTTGTGTGTATCGTCGAGTTGGTGAACTTTGCTTTTGAAGTCATCATCATTTGATATAATATACGGCCTGCAAAATCTCTACAAAACTCGGACAGCCTAGTGAGCCAGAGAACCGAATCCGACTGGAAGTTAAAGATTACCTTGTGGATTATTCAAGATTGCCTTATTTTGAAAAGTGATAAACAGAAGACTTGTTCGTCTCATCGAAACAATTGATTTTGATATAAATATTGTCTCAATCAGAGGTCATATACAGATTCTGTGACCTGCGCAAAGAGCAAGAGAAAAGTTTGAGCCACATTCAGGCTAAATCCGAGTTAGAATAAAAGTAGGACTCTAGGACATGAATTGATGTAGTTTTCTTGTAAGGAAAGCATAGATAAATCCTCTACTTGTATGGGAAATCCATCTTCCACTTATATATAATGGAGGTGACGGCCGATTAAAACAACACACAATCGAAAAAATGAATCTACCGCTCTTTACCTATACCTTTATCTCCCTCCCTTGTTCTTCTTCTTCCTTGTCCTTCGTCGTTCTTCATGATTGCAGGGCAGCAAATCCACGAGGCTCTAGGGGCGACCAGGTCGACCTAGGGCATCCTATAGCGGACGCACGCCCTGACAGGGTCCCCCAGGACGTGTGGGTTTTCGGGTCTGCAAAACCATTTGCTGGATTGCTTGCGTACCACGCTTCTGGATGGGTCTTCTTCGACTTGAGCTGCAGTGCATCACCATCGATGTTGGAGGTACATGGCGACTTGTTCGTGTGTCAACACAAGGAAGGTTTTAGAACTTCCCAAGGCCAGTGAAAAAAGGGGAGTGCTCTGCGCCGGCGCGCCGGCCGAAACTTTCGGTGGCCGCGCGCGGGCCGCACGATCCACCATCCCCGCGCTTCCGCACCGTTGGATCTCGATGCAACATTTTTCCTTCGATGCAGCAATATTTCGATGCGATGCAGCAATTTTTTCAACGGTTGCAACAAAAAAAAATTGTAGCAAAAAAATAATATCTATGTGATCGTAGCAAAAAAACGAAGATGATGGTACGTGGTAGCAAAAGTCAAACGCCGGTTGTAACAAATATTTACATGACATGTATGCAACTTTTTTAGCGAACGGTTGTAGCAAAAATTAACACGATTGTAGCAAAAGTAAAAAACATCGTTTGTAACGAAAAATTCGAAGAACTGGAGTTGCAACCAAACGTATATGCAGCAAATACGACACTGGTTGCAAGAAATTTACACGAGAAAAAAAGCTGCATGAAAAACGTTTGTATAAAAAAAACACGATTGTAGCAAATTTGACGGAAAATTGTTGCGAGCATCTGCCAGCGAGGCGTGCGGCCCGCGCGTGACCGGCCGGACGATTCGGCCGGAGCGCCGGGTGGAAACAATTCCCGTGAATAAATGAGTCAGCCCATCCTCTCAAGACATGACGCGTGGGTGAAGGGGTGGGGGGTACGCACTAGGTCACTACACAACGACCTATGCACCAAATTGGAGTGGCGGGCATGATGGTGGGTATGGTCCGGAGCCGTGAACATTATTGTCATGTTTTTTATATATTAATAACTTTTTCTTACACTCATTTTTTCTTAACAAAAAACTGTGAAATGAAAAATAGAAGTCTCATATGGAGTAGTCATGAGGTGGAATGACGTTCTGTCAGCCACGCTGTGACATCGTCTACAGAGACGAGACGGTGACAAGTTTCTTGGTGTGCGGGTTGATGGTGTGTGTGCAATGGGGATCACCGACATGGATACATAGGAGAAGGGGAGAGGGGCGGGCCAACAATGTAAAAGCATCTACAACCGGACTCCTTAAACCCTCCTCAAATGGGTACGTAGGCCAGCCAATCATTGACCGGTCATGAAAAAGCCACCTAGACGGATCCCTCAAACCGGCCTCAAACACCCGGGCTGACCGACACCACCCATATCCAGCCCAAATATGGGGCGAATATTAGGGAACCCGAGCACGCCCGCCACATCGGCCTAATGGTGTGCCCCACATGGACTCGCCCGGAAACTCGACGGTCCACTAGGCGCCTCGAACAGCATTGCGGTGTGAATGTCGTGTGGTGCCGCTCCAGCTCCCCGCCCTTATTCATAGTGGCTATTTAAGACGGCTGGCATCCGCAAGCCTAAGCACATCCACCTCCTCCCTTTTGTCGCTGCCATATGAGCCTGTCAGCCATGCCCCCACACCATCGGCACAACACAATACAACACCGTCACTAGCTCCTTGAGCACGCCCGGATCTCGAGGGAGTCGGGGATACCTTTGGATCGGGAGGAGGATTTCCAGGAGGTGGAGGACGAAGAGGAGGAGGAGCTGGGGGTGGAAGAGGAGGAGGTGTTGGATATATGACCTAGAGGAAATAATAAATTAGTTATTATTGTATTTCCTTCTTCATGATAATCATTTATTATCCATGTTATAATTATATTGATTGGAAACCCAAATACATGTGTCGATACATCGACAACACGGTGTCCCTAGTGAGTCTCTACTAGACAAGCCCGTTGATCAAAGATGGTTAAGGTTTCCAAACCGTAGATGTGGGTTGTCATTCAATAATGGGATCGCATCATTAGTGAAATGATGTGATGGACAAGACCAAACCTTAAGCATAACATTTGATCGTATGACTAAGTTTATTGCTATTGGTTTCTGCATGTCAGATATTTGTTCCTAAGACCATGAGATCATGCAACTCCCTAAAACCGTAGGAATGTCTTGTGTGTATCAAATGTCACAATATAATTGCGTGATCATAAAGATGCTCTACAAGTATCTTCGATGGTGTTCGTTGGGTTGGAATGGATCGAGCCTGGGAATTGTCACTCAGTTTGACGAAGAAGTATCTCTGTGCCCTGTCGGTAATACAACATCACAATAAGTTTGCAAGAAATGTGAGTAAGGAGCTCTTCACACAATCTTGTATTGCAGAACGAGTAAAGAGACTTGTCGGTAACGAGATTGAACTGGATATGGAGATACCGACGATCAAATCTCGCGCAAGTAGCATACCTCTGGACAAAGGGAACTACATACGGGATTGATTGAATCCTTGGCATCATGGTTCGACCAATAAATATATTCATGGAATATGTGGGAACCAATATGGCCATCTAGGTCCCGCTATTGGTTATTGACCGGAGATGTGTCTCAGTCATGTCCACTTGATTCTCGAACTCGTAGGGTCCGCACCCTTCACATTCAGTGGCAATATAGTATTATTGGGTTATGTATGTTGGTGACCAAATGTTGTTTGGAGTCACAGATTAGATCTCGGATGTCACTAGGAGCTCCGGAATGGTCTGAAGGTAAAGATTTATATATGGGAAGTCATATTTTGGCTACCGGGAAAGTTTTGGGTTTTTCCACTATTGTTCCGGGAAGCTTCTAGATGGTTCCGGAAACTTCCGGAGGAGTACGAAAATACACCAAGGGTTCCACCACGTCCCAAGGATTTGCATGTTCTCTGGGGAGGCACTCTGGATTTATTGCGAAAGGCAAACAAGTCCCTCAAGTCCCATGCAGTTGGGAAAGGTGGAAAGTCCACCGTTGTATGGAAGGGAAGGAGGAGGACAAGGATTCCACCTCCTCACCCTTGGCTGCACCCTAGTGCTTGGAGGGGATGTTTCCCATGCCCCGTAACCTATATATAAAGGGGAGGGGTTCCCTAATAGGACACACCAAGCCTTTTGTGCAACTCTCTCTCCCTATATTGTTTTCTCCTCCGTTTGCAGTTTCAGTAGCACTCGCCGTAGCCATGTTTTCTTGTTGCCGGAGAACTAATCTAAAAATCCACCCCTCTCTGGCTGGATCGAGGAGGCGGATATGTCATCGAGATGCATGTGTTCTAAACACGGAGGTGTCGTCCGTTCGGCACTAGATCGTGACAGATCATGATTGAATCGTGAAGACGTATGACTACATCGACCGCGTTATATATGCTTCCTCTTAGCGTTCTATGATACATCTCCAATGTATCTATAAATTTTATTGTTCCATGCTATCAATTTATCATTTTAGAACACTTTTATTGTACTTATCTACCAATTCATATTATTTTCGAGCACTAACCTTTTTACCTAGTGCCCAGTGTCGAAAGGAGGCAGGAGGGTGCACAAGGGCCCCACAAGCCAAGAGGGAGTGCCCTAGGGGGCGCCCTGACGCTTGTGGCCCCCTCATGGCTCTCCCGACTCCGTTCTTTGGCCTATAAATTCCTATCTACCCTAAAAACATCGAGGGATGTCCCAAAACACTTTTTACGCCACCGCAAGTCTATGTTCCGACGGAAGACCATCTAGAGCTCCGTTTCGCCACTCTGCCAGAGGGAGGATCAATCAAAGATGGCTTGTTCATCAGCCTTGCGGCGATCATGATGATGTGTCAGTAGTTCACTACATCCCTATGGGTCTATAGCCATTACCTAGATGGCAATCTCTCACTTTGATATTCAACACAATAATCATCGCATCTTCACTTTGATCCATATGATGTAACTCTTTTGTACGGTGCATTTGTTGGGATCTGATGAATTGTGGGTTTATGTTCATATTATTCATGATAAATATTGGAGTCTCCGCTGATATATAATATTATTATTATGTGCGTGATTATGATAGCTTCGTAATTCTCTCTGATCTATTAAAATAGTTTGGCCAACTAGATTGATATCTCTTCGGTGAGAGAGGTGGGTTGTAGAAGGTTCAACCTCACGAGTTTCTGTATCCCAGTGACAGAAGGGGACAACTTGTGTATTTGTGTTGCTACAGCTAAGGGTAAAATGATGGGGTTCATTAATATCAGTTGAGTATACTTTCTCTACATCATGTCATGTTTCTTCAAGCATTACTTCGTTTGTCATGAACTTAATACGTAGATAGGCAAGCATAGAAGTACTCTTGAAGTGAAGTAATAGTGATAGGTGGATCCAGGAGTTGGCCTATTTATTTATGGACGTGATGCCTATATTTACATGATCGTTGCCGTGAAAATCGCATAACTATCCGATCTTCTGTCAATTGCCCAATAGTATTTTGTTTACCCACCGTGTGCTATTTTCATGAGAGATGCCATTAGGGAAAACTATGGCCCTCGGGTCTATTCACAACATATTGCTAAAACCTCCAATACCTTGCTGCCATTTATTTTCTTTTTTTTTCTTTTTTAATTTTATTGTTCTATACAATTATCAAAACACCTCATTTTCTTGCAAATAACAACACCAAGCGGATTGAAAACCCTCTTGCCTGTGTTGGGTGCAAGCTATTTGTTCTTTTGTGTGCAGCTGCTGAAGATGGTTGTGGTTGATATTCCTATTGGTTAGATAGACCTTGGTTTCATAACTAAAGGAAATACTTACCCACATTGTGCTGCGATAACCCATTCTTCTTCATGAAAACCCAACGCAGATCACAAGTATCACGAAGGATTTCTTGCACACTTGTCGGGGAATATCATCACCAACTTTCAAATAACTCCGCACAAAATTTCATTCACTCTATCCTCTTTTCACTTGCTGATATATATAATTTGTCTCATAAACCAATGAAATAAATAAATATTTATCTTTGCTTGCTTAGCTTGTCACCATATTGCATCTTTGGTCTCTAGTTTGCTTATTACACTTGTCACTTTGCTCACTCGGTCATCCAACGCAGATCACAAGTATCAATCTACAAGGGTATGTAGATACACTCCCCCTCTCATAGCTATGCATCTCCATGGATAGATCTTGCGTGTGGGTAGGAAATTTTATGTTTCCCATGCAACGTTCCAAAATAGTGGCATTATGAGCTAGGTCTATGTGTAGATGATATGCACGAGTAGGACACCAAGTGTTTGTGGATGTTGATGTTCAAATTGCTTACTTCCTTAGTCTTATCTTGATTCGCCGGCATTGTAGGATGAAGTGGCTCAGACCAGCTTTACTTGGCCACAGACAAGAGATCAGTTCCACCTACTCACATGTAACTTGGTTGCAGAAAGGTGGCTGGCGGGTATCTGTCTCTCCCACTTTAGTTGAATCAGATTCGACAGAGCCGGTTCTTGTAGAAGGTTAAATAGCAACTTGGAACTCACAGTTGTGCCTTTGCATAGGTAAGAACGGTTCTTGCTAGTTCCCATCGCAGCCATGTAAAACTTGCAACAACAAAGCAGAGGACGTCTAACTTGTTTTTGCAAGGCATGTTGTGATGTGATATGGCGAAAGACGTGATTTGATATATGTGATGTGTGAGACGATCATGTTTTGTATAGATTATCACAACTTGCATGTCGATGAGTACGACAACTAACAGGAGCCATGGGGTTGTCTTTAATTTATTTGTTCCATTTGCTTTACTTTATCGCTATGAGTTAGCAATAGTTTTATCAGCAATAGTTGGTGGGACAATCACATGACGATCCGATTATCATGGTGTCATGCTGGTGACGATGGAGACCTCAAAAGCATAAGATGATGATGGCCATATCATGTCACTTATATGATTTGCATGTGATATTTATCTTATGCATCTTATTTTTCATAGGACAAGGTAGCATTATAAGATGATCCCTCATTAAAATTGGAAGACAAAATTGTGTTCTCCCTAAGTGGTGCACCGTTGCGAAGGTTCATCATTTTGACGCACCTCGTGATGATCGGATGTGATAGACTCTATATTCGCATACAACGGGCGTAAGCTAGTTTTGCACATGCAGAACACTCGGGTTAAACCTGACGAGCCTAGCATGTACAGACATAGCCTCGGAAGATAGGAGACCGAAAGGTCAAACGTGAGTTATATAGTAGATATGATCAACATAGAGATGTTCACCATTGAAACCAACTCATCTCACGTGATGATCAGACTTGGGTTGGTGGATTAGGATAGTTTTACACGCAAACAACATGAGGGATGTTCTTTTGAGTGGGATTTCTTTAGTAATATTATTTATTTAAATCCTTATCATGAACATAGTATAAGTTGTCTTTGCAAATTATGTTGTAGATCAATAGCTCATGTTGTAGCTCCTCTGTATTTTGATACGTTCTTAGAGAAAACTAAGTTGAAAGTTGATAGTAGCAATTACGCAGAATAGTTCTCTGAACTGAGGATTGTCCTCATTGCTACACAAAAGTGTTGGAAATATGCCCTAGAGGCAATAATAAATTAGTTATTATTATATTTCCTTGCTCATGATAATATTTATTATCCATGCTAGAATTGTATTGATTGGAAACTCAAATACATGTGTGGGTACATAGCCAACACACTGTCTGTAATGAGCCTCCAAGGACTAGCTCGTTGATCAAAGATGGTCATGGTTTCCTAGCCAAAGACATGGGTTGTCATTTGATGATGGGGTCACATCATTAGGAGAATGATGTGATGGACAAGACCCAAACTATGAATGTAGCATATGATCGTATAAGTTTATTGCTACTATTTTGTGCATGTCAAGTATCTGTTTCTATAACCATGAGATCATGCAGTTCCCGGGCACCGAAGGAATGCCTTGTGTGTATAAAATGTCACAACGTCACTGGGTGGCTATAAAGGTGCTCTACAGGTATCTCCGAAGGTGTTTGTTGGTTTGGCGTGAATCAAGAATGGGATTTGCCACTCCGTATGACGCAGAGATATCTCTAGGGACCACTCGGTAATACAACATCACAATGAGGTTGCAAGCAATGTGAGTAAAGAGTTAGTCACGGGATTTTTTATTATGGAATGAGTAAATAGACTTGCCGGTAATGAGATTGAACTAGGTATAGAGATACCGATGATCGAATCTCACGCAAGTACCATGCTGATGGACAAAGGGAATAGTGTACAGAATTAACTGAATCCTTGACATAGATGTTCGACCGATAAAGATCTTCATAGAATATTTAGGAGCCAATATGGGCATTCAGGTCCCTCTATTGGTTATTGATTGGAGAGTGTCTCACTCATGTCTACATATTTCTCGAACCCACAGGGTATGCAAACTTAAGGTTCGGTGACGTTTCGATATAGTTGAGTTATGTATGTTGGTGACCGAAGGTTGTTCGGACTCCGAGATGAGATCCAGGATGTCACGAGGAGTTCGGTAATCATCCAAAGACAGAAATTGATATATAGGAAGACGGTATTTGGGCTCCGGAAAAGTTTCGGGCATTTCCGGTAGTGTACGAGGAGTAACAAATGGGTTTTGGGGGTTCACCGGAAGGGGCCAACCACCCCGAGGGGGAGGGGTTACATAGGCCTAAGATGTTGCGCACTACTACCTCTTGAGCTTGTGTTGGTTTTTCCCTTGAAGATGAAAGGGTGATGCAGCACAGTAGCAGTAAGTATTTCCCTCAGTTTGAGAACCAAGGTATCAATCCAGTAGGAGTATCAAGGCAAGTCTCCAAAGTACCTGCACAACAATAGCAAACTTGCAGCCAATGCTACAAAGGGGTTGTCAATCCCTTCACGATTGATTGCAAGGTGAGATCGGAAGGCGGAAAGTGCAATAAAGTAAAAGTGTAGGGCTGAAAATATGATGTGAAGTGGACCCGGGGGCCATAGTGTTCACTAGAGGCTTCCCTCATGATAGAAAATATTACGGTGGGTGAACGAATTACTGTCGAGCAACTGATAGAACCGCCCAAAGTCATGACGATATCTAAGGCAGTGATCATACATATAGGCATTACATCCGAGACAAGTAGACCGATACTTTCTGCATCTACTACTATTACTCCACACATCGACCGCTATGCAGCATGCATCTAGTGTATTGAGTTCATAACAAACAGAGTAACGCCTTAAGAAAGATGACATGATGTAGAGGGACAAATTCATGCAATATATATAAACCCCATCTTTTTACCCTTGATGGCAACAACACGATGTGTGCCTCGCTACCCCTTCTGCCACTGGGTGAGGACACCGCACGGTATGAAACCAAAACCAAGCACTTCTCCCATTGCAAGAATTATAGATCAAGTTGGACAAACGAAACCCACAACTCGAAGAGAATTACAAGGATATTAAATCATGCATATAAGAGATCAAAAGAAACTCAAATAAGATTCATGGATAATATGATCATAAGTCCTCAATTCATCGTATCTTGACAAACACACCGCAAAAGAAGATTACATCGGATTGATCTCCATGAAGATCATGGAGAACTTTGTATTGAAGATCCAAGAGAGAGAAGAAGCCATATAGCTACTAGCTATGGACCCGAAGGTCTGTGGTGAACTACTCACGCATCATCGGAGAGGCAATGGTGTTGATGAAGAAGCCCTCCATGTCCGAATCCTCCCTCCGACAGGGCACCAGAACGTGCCCCAGATGGGATCTTGTGGAGACAGAAGCTTGCGGCGGCGGAAAAGTATTTTCGAGGCCCTCTCCCGTGGTTTCAGATTTTTGGGGGATTTATAGGCGGAAGAATAGGCAAAGGAGCCACGGGGGGCCCCCAAACCTGCTAGGCCCCCCTTAGGCGGCGGCTAGGTGGGTTGTGGCCTCCCCCGGGACACTTTGCCTTGGTTCTCAAGCTCCGTGCGTATCTTCTGTTCCGGAAAAAATCTTTTTGAAGGTTTTATTCCGTTTGGACTCCGTTTGATATTCTCCTGTGAAAAAGGTCAAGAACACGGAAAAAACAGGTACTCGCACTTGGCACTGAGTTAATAAGTTAGTCCCAAAAAAGATATAAAATGCATACAAAACATCCAAAGTTTGACAAGATAATAGCATGGAGCCATAAAAAATTATAGATACATTGGAGACGTATCAAGCATCCCCAAGCTTAACTCCTGCTCGTCCTCGAGTAGGGAAGTGATAAATACTGAATTTTTTATGTGGAATGCTACCTAGCATATTTGTCCTTTGTAACTTCTTTCATGTGACATGAATGTTCAGATCCGTAAGATTCAAAACAATAGTTTGCTATTGACATGAAAACAATAATACTTCAAGCAAACTAGCAAGGTAATCATGAACTTTCAACATAACAAGGCCAAAGAAAGTTATCCCTACAAAATCATATAGTCTGGCTATGCTCCATCATCCCCACACAATGAATTTAAATCATGCACAACCCCGATATTGGCCAAGTTATTGTTTTCGCACTCTTACTTTCTCAAACTTTTTCAACTCTCATGCAATACATGAGCGTGAGCCATGGATATAGCACTATAGGTGGAATAGAGTGTGGTGGAGGTTGTGAGGCAAAAAGGAGGAGATGGTCACATTGACTCGGTGTATCAATGGGCTATGGAGATGCCCATCAATAGATATCAATGTGAATGAGTAGGGATTACCATGCAACGGATGCACTTAGAGCTATAAGTGTGTGAATGCTCAAAGGGAGAACTACTGGGTGTGCACCCAACTTGCTTTCTCACGAAGACCTAGGGCAATTTTGAGGAAGCCCATCACTGGAATATACAAGCCAAGATGTATAATGAAGATTCCGACTAGTATAAGATGGTGACAAAACAAGAGACTCTCAATCATGAAGAACATGGTGCTATTATGAAGCACAAGTGCGGAAAACGATAGCAGCATTGTCCCTTCTCTCTTTTACTCTCATTTTTTTATTTTTGTTGGGCTCTTTGGAATCTTTTCAATTTTTTTTGGTGGGCATCTTTGGCCTCTTTTATTTTTCCTCACATGGGACAATGCTCTAATAATGATGATCATCACACTTTTATTTACTCACAACTCAACACTTAGAGCAATGATGACTCTATAGGAAATGCCTCCGGCAGTGTACCGGGATGTGCAATGATCTAGCATAGTGTATGATGTTGAAACATCTCGCTACCTATCTTACGATCATGCAATGGCAATATGAAAGTGACGGCACATGTCATGAGACGGAACGGTGGGAGTTGCATGGCAATTTATCTCGGAATGGCTATGAAAAGGACATGATAGGTAGGTATGGTGGCTGTTTTGAGGAAGGTATATGGTGGTTTTATGCACCGTCCAAAGTTGCGCGGCACTAGAGAAGCTAGCAATGGTGGAAGGTGAAAGTGCATCTATACCATGGACTCACATTAGTCATGAATAACTCATATACTTATTGCGAAATTCTATTAGTAATCGAAACAAAGTGCTAAACGCATACTCCTAGGGGAAGGGTTGGTAGGTGTTAACCATCACGCGATCCCAACTGCCACACAAAGGATGAAAATCAATAAATAAATTATGTTCTTACTTCCTAACATAGCGGTTCACCATACGTGCATGTTACGGGAATCACTAACTTCAACACAAGTATTTATAGATTCACAACAACCTACAAACATGACTCTAATATTACCAAATCCATGTATCAATACTAATTGAGAGGAATCAAACTTCTCTTTACTAATCAATACACATGCATATGGAAGTTTTTACTATATCCTCTTTGGACGCCTATCATATTTAGGACTACTTTCATAGCACAAGCCAATTACCCAGCTACTCAAAGAGAGCACTCTCCAAAAGATATAAGTGAAGATCGGGAGTTATTATTTCTCCAAAATATAACACCGCCGTGCTCTAAAAATATCTAAGTGAAGCACTAGAGCAAAGTTATCTAGCTCAAAAGATATAAGTGAAGCACATGCGAGCTAAATTGCGTAACTCAAAAGATATAAGCGAAGATCAATGAGTATTCTACAAAATTCACGATGAGTGCATGTCTCTCTCAAAAAGGTGTGCATCAAGGAAGATTGTGACACAACAAAAAGAAAAGACTCCTATAATACATGACGCTCCAAGCAAAACACATATCATTTGGTGAATAAAAATATAGCTCCAAGTAACGTTACCGATGGATTGAAGACGAAAGAGGGGATGCCTTCCCGGGGCATCCCCAAGCTTAGGCTTTTTGGTGTCCTTGAATTTGGCTTGGGATGCCTTGGGCATCCCCAAGCTTGAGCTCTTTCCAGTCTTTATCCCTTGTCCATGAGAACATCACCCAAAACTTGAAAACTTCACAACACAAAACTTAAACAGAAACTCGTGATATCATTAGCATAAGAAAACAATCTACCACCTCTTGAGGTACTGTAGCAAACTGGATTTCTATTTATATTGGTGTTATATTACTGTATTCTCAGTTTTCCATGGCTAGAACCCCCCGATACTATCCATAGTTTCATCAAAATAAGCAATCAACACAACAAAAAATAGAATCTGTCAAAAACAGACCAGTCTGTAGCAATTTGTATACTTCGTATACTTCTGGTATCTCAAAAATTCTGAAAACTTATGACAATTTGGGAAATTGGCATATAAACCAGCTGCAAAACGAATCAACTCCAAAGCTCTTTCTGGGTAGGAATGAAAAATAATTTCGTGAGCGCAAAGTTTCTGTCTTTTCCAGCAAGATCAAACAACCATCACCAAAACTAGTCATAAAGGTTTTACTTGGCACAAACACAAAAAGAAACACAAAGAACACAATCATAACAGAATTATGATGGTGTGAACACAACAAAAAAGAAAGAAAAAAGCAAAGATAAATTCATTGGGTTGCCTCCCAACAAGCGCTATTGTTTAACGCCCTTAGCTAGGCATAAGGCGATAGAATCACGTATCGTCGTCTTTGGTAATCAAACCATAAGTAGCCCTCATCATGGATTCATAAGGAAATCTTATTTTCTTTACAGGAAAATGTTCCATGCCCTTATTTAATGGAAATTGAAATCTAATATTCCCTTCCTTCATATCGACGACAGCACCAATAGTCCTTAGGAAAGGTCTACCAAGAATGATAGGACATGTCGGATTGCAATCAATATCAAGCACAATGAAATCTATGGGTACATAGTTCCTACATGCAATAATAAGAACATCATTGATCCTTACCATAGGTTTCTTAACAGTAGAATCCACAAGATGCAAATTAAGAGAGCACTCATAAATCTCATTGAAGCCTAGAACATCACATAAAGACTTTGGAATAGCAGAAACACTGGCACCCAAATCACAGAAAGCATTGCATTCATAGTTTTTGATCTTGATTTTGATAGTAGGTTCCCACTCATCATGAAGTTTTCTAGGAATAGAAACTTCCAATTCAAGTTTCTCTTCAAGAGATTTCATCATAGCATCGACGATATGATCGGTAAAGGTCTTGTTTTGGCTATAAGCGTGTGGAGAGTTTAGCATGGATTGCATCAAGGAAATACATTCAATCAAAGAGCAACTATAATAATTCAATTCCTTGAAATCCAAAGTAGTAATTTCATTACTACTTAAAGTTTTGATAACCTCTACTCGACATTCAATGCTTTTAGCATCAAGATAGATAGACTCTGAATCATTGGGGCATTTCTCAACCAAAGTGGATTCATATCCAGCCCCATCATCATTAGGTTTGACATTAGAAAACAAGGATTAAATGGGAGTCACACCAAGCACTTTAAGATCTTCGTGATTATCATCATGAGAACACGCCTTTTTAAGCCATTCATGTCTAGCAAGAATTTGGGAGGTTCTTTCTTTACTCTCATTCATGGAAACATGCATAGCTTTCAAAGTTTCATCCATATTGATCTTGGGAGGAGCACATCTCAATTTCAAAGCATCAATATCAAGAGACATTCTATCAACGGTCCTAGCCAAGTCATCAATTTTGAGCAGCTTTTCTTCTATGGACGCATTGAAAATCTTTTGTGGGTTGATAAACTCTTTAATATAACTCTCTAGATCAAAGGGTAATTTATTGTAGTTTCCATGAGCATTGTTGTAGGAGTTGCCAAAGTTATTAGGGGGATTACTAGGAAAAGGCCTAGGAATATAGTTACCTCTAAAGGCATTGTTGTGGCCAAAATTATTCCTACCAACAAAATTTACATCCAAGCTCTGATTGCTACTCTCAATCAAGGAAGACAAGGGCATATAATTTGGATATAAAGGAGCTCCTTTACTAGCAAACAATTTCATTAACTCATCCATCTTAGCACTCAAAGAGTTAAATTCTTCTATAGCGTGCACTTTTTAGTAGTAGGTGACCTTTCAGTTTGCCATTAAGAATAGTTTGTCATGATATTGTCTAGGAGTTTTCTGGCGTCTCCTAGTGTGATTTCCATGAAAGTTCCATCGGAGGCGGAATCAAGGATATTTCTAGAAGAAAAATTCAAATCAACATAGAAGATTTGAATAATCATCCAAAGACTCAAGCCATGAGCGGGACAATTTCTAATCATCAATTTCATTATGTCCCAAGATTGTGCAACATGTTCATGATCTAGTTGCTTAAAATTCATGATATCCTTATGGAGAGAGATAATCTTAGTCGGTGGAAAATACTTGGATATATAAGCATCTTTGCATTTGTTCCAAGAATCAATACTATTTTTGGGCAAAGATGAAAACCAAGTTTTTCCTCGATCTCGCAGTGAGAACGGAAATAGTTTCAATTTAATCACATTATTATCCACATCTTTCTTCTTTTTCATATCGCATAACTCAATGAAGGTATTAAGATGGGATGCGGCATCTTCACTAGGAAGGCCAGAAAATTGCTCTTTCATAACAAGATTGAGCAAAGCACCATTGATTTCATATGATTCTGCACTAGTGACGGGAGCAATCGGAGTACTAATAAAATCATTATTATTAGTATTCGAGAAGTCACAAAGTTTGGTGTTTTCAGTCATGGTGACTTCAGCAAGCACACAAGCACACAAGCGAACAGAAAGCGAGCGAAAGAAAAGGGCAAACGAAAAAGGAAAATGTTTTTGTAAATTTTTGTTTTTCAGAAGTGGGGGAGAGGAAAACGAGAGGCAAAAAAAAGTAAATGCAAGAGATGAGTTTGTGAGAGTTACTTGGATAAGTGATACGTCTCCAACGTATCTATAATTTTTGATGGTTTCATGCTTTTATCTTGTCAAAGTTTGGATGTTTTGCATGCCTTATATATATTTTTTGGGACTAACTTATTAACTCAGTGCCAAGTGCCAGTTCCTGTTTTTCCATGTTTTTGACCCCTTTTAGAGGAGATTTTGAAACGGAGTCCAAATGGAAGAAAATCCCCAAAAAGATTTTTTTGGAACGGAAGAAGATCGGGGAGCTTGGGAGCCAAGGCAGGGGAGCCCCAGGGGCCCTAGGGGCCCCTACCCCGTGGCCATGGGGGCCACGCCATCCAGGCTTGTGGGCCCCCTGGACGCCCTTTGCCTTAGGTCTTTCGCCTATATATTTCCATAAATTCTAGAAAAAATCAGGAGATCATCGCAATCACTTTTCCGCCGTTGCAAGCTTCTGTTTCTGCTAGATCCCATCTGGGGCACGTCCTGGTGCCCTGACGGAGGGGGGATTCGGACTCGAAGGGCTTCTCCATCAACACCATGACCTCTCCGATGATGAGTGAGTAGTTCACCATAGACCTACGGGTCCATAGCTAGTAACTAGATCACTTCTTCTCTCTCTTGGAACTTCAATACAAAGTTCTCCATGATCTTCATGGAGATCTATCCGATGTAATCTTCTTTTGCGGTGTGTTTGTTGAGATCCGATGAATTGCGGACTTATGATCAGATTATCTATGAATCTTATTTGAGTTTCTTCTAATCTCTCTTATGCATGATTTCATATCCTTGTAATTCTCTTCGAGTTGTGGGTTTTGTCTGGCCAACAAGATCTATGATTCTTGCAATGGGATAAGTGCTTGGTTTTGGGTTCATATCGTGCGGTGACCTCACCCAGTGACAGAAGGGGTAGCGAGGCACGCATCGTGTTGTTGCCGTCATGGGTAAAAAGATGGGGTTTTCATCATTGGTTTGAGATTATCCCTCTACATCATGTCATCTTGCTTAAAACGTTACTCTGTTCGTCTTGAACTCAATACACTAGATGCATGTTGTATAGCGGTCGATGTGTGGAGTAATAGTAGTAGATGCAGAAAGTATCGGTCTACTTGTCTCGGACGTGATACCTATATGTATGATCATTGCCTTAGATATTGTCATGACTTTGCGCGGTTCTATCAATTGCTCGACAGTAATTTGTTCACCCACTGTGATACTTGCTATTTTGAGAGAAGCCTCTAGTGAACACTATGGCCCCCAGGGTCTACTCCACACCATATTTTCAGCCTTACACTTTTTACTTCGTTGCACTTTACTCCTTGAGATCTCACTTTGCAAACAATCTTGAAGGGATTGACAACCCCTTTGAAGCATTGGGTGCAAGCTTGTTTGTGTTTGCGCAGGTACTCTGGACTTGACGAGACCCTCCTTCTGGATCGATACCTTGGTTCTCCAACCGAGGGAAACACTTACTGCTCCTGTGCTGCATCACCCTTTCCTCATCAAGGGAAAAACCATCGCAAGCCCAGCCTCTGTCAACGTGTCAATTTCTGGCGCTGTTGTCTATGGGATGGCAATAAGCTTCACTTAGAATAGTCCCCGGTGCCAGAAATTGACACGTTGGAGGAAGACTATTCTTGACTTCATGCTCCCCAGCAACGGCGCCATAAATTCGTCTTGCTACCTCTTGAGCTTGCGTTGGTTTTTCACTTGAAGAGGAAAGGGTGTTGCAGCATAGTAGCAGTAAGTATTTCCCTCAGTTTGAGAACCAAGGTAACAATCCAGTAGGAGTATCAAGGCAAGTCTCCAAAGTACCTGCGCAAAAACATCAAATTTGCACCCAACGCTACAAAGGGGTTGTCAATCCCTTCACGATTGATAGCAAGGTGAGATCGGAAGGAGGAAAGTGCAACAAAGTAAAAGTATAGGGCTAAAACTATGATGTGAAGTAGACCCGGGGGCCATAGTGTTCTCTAGAGGCTTCTCTCGTGATAGAAAATATTACGGTGGGTGAACGAATTACTGTCGAGCAATTGATAGAACAACGCAATGTCATGACGATATCTAAGGCAATGATCATACATATAGTCATCACGTCCGAGACAAGTAGACCGATACTTTCTCCATCTACTAATATTACTCCATACATCGACCGCTATCCAGCATGCATCTAGTGTATTGAGTTCATAACAAACAGAGTAACGCCTTAAGCAAGATGACATGATGTAGAGGGATAAATTCATGCAATAGATATAAACCCCATCTTTTTACCCTTGATGGCAACAACAGGATGCATGCCTCGCTACCCCTTCTGTCACTAGGTGAGGACACCGCACGGTATGAACCCAAAACCAAGCACCTGTCCCATTGCAAGAATTATAGATCAAGTTGGCAAAACAAAACCCACAACTCGAAGAGAATTACAAGGATACGAAATCATGCATATAAGAGATCAGAAGAAACTCAAAAAATAATCATAGATAATCTCATCATAAATCCACAATTCATCGGGTCTCGACAAAGCAAAAGAAGATTTCATCGGATAAGCCACAACTTTGTATTGAAGATCCAAGAGAGAGAAGAAGCCATCTAGCTACTAGCTATGGAACCGAAGGTCTGTGGTGAACTACTGAAGCATTATCGGAGAGGCAATGGTGCTGATGAAGAAGCCCTCTGTGTCCGAATACCCCTCCGGCAGGGCACCAGAACGTGCCCCAGATGGGATCTTGCGGAGAGAGAAGCTTGCGGCAGCGGAAAAGTATTTCCATGGCTCTCTCCCGTGGTTTCAGATTTTTTTCGGGGATTTATATGCGGAAGAAGTAGGGAAAAGGAGCCACGGAGGACCCACAAGCCTGCTAGGCGCCCCCCAGGCCACAGCTAGGGGGCTTGTGGCCTCCCACGGGACCCTTTGCCTTGGTTCTCAAGCTCCCTGCGTATCTTCTGTTCCGGAAAAAATCTTTTCGGAGGTTTTATTCCGTTTGGACTCAGTTTGATATTCTCCTCCGAAAAAGGTGAAAACACGGAAAAACAGGAACTGGCACTTGGCACTTGGCACTGAGTTAATAAGTTACTCCCAAAAAAGATATAAAATGCATACAAAACATCCAAAGTTTGACAAGATAATTGCATGGAACCATAAAAAATTATACTCTACTGAAATTCAGAAATTTGCCGTCTGCCACGGCGGACGGCAAAGGGGGGAACCACGGACGGCAAAGGCTTTGCCATTGGTCAACAAACGGCAAACTAGACGGTAAAAAAATCCGGTGAAGAGGTTCTTTGCCGTCTGCTTTTGTAAAGCAGACGGCAAAGAATCTTTGCCATCATGGGGCAGACGGCAAATTAACTGGGAGGGCATATACTGCAACGGCCCCGTTAAGCGTTAACGGCAGGCCTCCTCTTTTTGCCGTCTGCCATCCCACCCTTTGCCATGTGGGGACAGACGACAAAGAGGGGAGAGAGAGGGGGCTGATTCACCCCTTTGCCGTCTGCCCACCCCCCTTTGCCATGTGGGGGCATATGGTAAAGAGGGGAGAGAGAGGGGGCAGATTCCCCCACTTGCCGTCTGCCTACACCCCTTTGCCATGTGGGGGCAGACGGCAAAGAGGGGAGAGAGAGGGGGCAGATTCCCCCCTTTGCCGTCTGCCATCCCCCCTTTGCCATGTGGGGGCAGACGGCAAAGGGGGAACCAGCCCCTTTTGAATTTATTTTTTATTATATCCAGCATTTTTAACAATAATCTGGATACATATATATATATTTGACATAAATAAATTTCTTTCTATACTCATAATCATATTAAAATAACTCTCATCCATAGTGCATACATATTATGCAAGTTGCATCCGTACCAAACCATATATTACACCAGTTTCATCCACATGCATACAAAGCTTCATATATATCCATATACTACAATAGTTTCAATACAAGCCATGGTACAAGAAATCATCTTCAAGCATTCCATCAATATAATCCAAGCTCCCCGTGAAGTGAAGGTAATCTGCAAAATGACAAATAAGAAAGTTAGAAGAATAATACTAGATGGACAAGTGCATATATAGGTTATTTCGAAGAGAAATTAGCAAAGTATGGACCATTTAGGAGCTAACTAAGCTAATTATGTCATTTAGGTGGAACCTTAGCTAACTATAGGTCGTTTCGGAGCTAACTTGGGTAAAATAGGTCATTCCGGAGCAAACTATGCTTATTAAGCCATTTTGGATCTAGCTAGGCTAATTATAGGCCATTAATACCTAAGTTAGGGGGAATAGGTCATCTTGCAGCTACGTAAGCTTTATTATGTCATTTAGGAGAGAACTTAGCTAACTGTAGGTCATTTTTTATTAAATAGGTCATTTTGGAGCTAACTAAGCTAATTATGTCATTTCGTAGGATAATTAGACAATTTAGCCTTTCTTGGATGAGTCTAAGCTACGTAGAAGAAGAGAAAGAGAAGAAGAAGTTAAAGAAGGAGGAGGAGAACCTGGAGGAGGAGGAGAAGGAGAAGGAAGAGGAGAAGAAGAAGAAAAGAAGAAGGAGAAGGAGAAGGAGGAAGGAGGAAGAAGAAGAAGGAGAAGGAGAAGGAGGAGCTCCTTCTCCTTCTTCTCCTTCTCCTTCTTCTTCTTCTCTTCTTCTTCGTCTTCCTTCCTTTCATTTTTCCTCTTTCTTCTCCTCTTGTCCCCTTGTTCGGGCTAAATTGGCTAAGAATGCCTTTTTGGAGCTAATTATGTCATTTCGAGGATAATTAGCTAAGTATAGGTCATGTTTTATTAAATAGACCATTTAGGAGCTAACTAAGCTAATTATGTCGTCTAGGTGGAACCCTAGCTAACTATAGGTCGTTTCGGAGCTAACTTGGGTAAAATAGGTCATTACGGAGCAAACTATGCTTATTAAGCCATTTTGGATCTAGCTAGGCTAATTATAGGCCATTTATTACCTAAGTTAGAGGGAATAGGTCATCTTGCAGTTACGTAAGCCTTATTATGTCATTTAGGAGATAACTTAGCTAACTGTCGGTCATTTTTTATTAAATAGGTCATTTTGGAGCTAACTAAGCTAATTATGTCATTCCGTAGGATAATTAGCGAATTTAGCCTTTCTTAGATGAGTCTAAGCTACGTAGAAGAAGAGAAAGAGAAGAAGAAGTAGAAGAAGGAGGAGGAGTAGGAGGAGGAGGAGGAGGAGAAGGAGAAGGAAGAGGAGAAGAAGAAGAACAGAAGAAGGAGAAGGAGAAGGAGGAAGAAGAAGGAGAAGGAAGAGCTCCTTCTCCTTCTTCTCCTTCTTCTTAATTTCATCCTTCTCCTTCTTCTTCTTCTCTTCTTCTTCTTCTTCCTTCCTTTCATTTGTCCTCTTTCTTCTCCTCTTGTCCCCTTCTTCGGGCTAAATTAGCTAAGAATGCCTTTTGGAGCTAATTATGTCATTTCAAGGATAATTAACTAAGTATAGGTCATGTTTTATTAAATAGACAATTTAGGAGCTAACTAAGCTAATTATGTCATCTAGGTGGAACCCTAGCTAACTATAGGTCGTTTCGGAGCTAACTTGGGTAAAATAGGTCATTCCGGAGCAAACTATGCTTATTAAGCCATTTTGGATCTAGCTAGGCTAATTATAGGCCATTTAATACCTAAGTTAGGGGGAATAGGTCATCTTGCAACTACGTTAGTCTTATTATGTCATTTAGGAGAGAACTTAGCTAACTGTAGGTCATTTGTTATTAAATAGGTCATTTTGGAGCTAACTAAGCTAATTATGTCATTTCGTAGGATAATTAGCCAATTTAGCCTTTCTTGGATGAGTCTAAGCTACGTAGAAGAAGAGAAAGAGAAGAAGAAGTAAAAGAAGGAGGAGGTGGAGGAGGAGGAGGAGGAGAAGGAGAAGGAAGAGGTGAAGAAGAAGAAAAGAAGAAGGAGAAGGAGAAGGAGGAAGGAGGAAGAAGAAGGAGAAGGAGGAGCTCCTTCTCCTTCTTCCCCTCCTTCTTCTCTTTCTTCTTATCCTCCTCCCTCTCCTTCTTCTTCTTCTCCTCATCTTCTTCTTCCTTCCTTTCATTTTTCCTCTCTCTTCTCCTCTGGTCCCCTTCTTCGGGCTAAATTGGCTTATAATGCCTTTTTGGAGCTAATTATGTCATTTCGAGGATAATTAGCTAAGTGTAGGTCATGTTTTATTAAATAGACCATTTAGGAGCTAACTAAGCTAATTATGTCATCTAGGTGGAACCCTAGCTAACTATAGGTCGTTTCGGAGCTAACTTGGGTAAAATAGGTCATTCCGGAGCAAACTATGCTTATTAAGCCATTTTGGATCTAGCTAGGCTAATTATAGGCCATTTAATACCTAAGTTAGGGGGAATAGGTCATCTTACAGCTACATAAGCCTTATTATGTCATTTAGGAGAGAACTTAGCTAACTGTAGATCATTTTTTATTAAATAGGTCATTTTGGAGCTAAGTAAGCTAATTATGTCATTTCGTAGGATAATTAGCCAATTTAGCCTTTCATGGATGAGTCTAAGCTACGTAGAAGAAGAGAAAGAGAAGAAGAAGTAAAAGAAGGAGGAGGAGGAGAAGGAGAAGGAGAAGGAAGAGGAGAAGAAGAAGAAAAGAAGAAGGAGAAAGAGGAAGAAGCAGGAAGAAGAAGGAGAAGGAGGAGCTCCTTCTCCTTCTTCTCCTCCTTCTTCTCCTTCTTCTTATCCTCCTCCCTCTCCTTCTTCTTCTTCTCCTCTTCTTCTTCTTCGTTCCTTTCATTTTTCCTCTTTCTTCTCCTCTTGACCCCTTCTTCGGGCTAAATTGGCTTAGAATGCCTTTTTGGAGCTAATTATGTCATTTCGAGGATAATTAGCTAAGTATAGGTCATGTTTTATTAAATAGACCATTTAGGAGCTAAGTAAGCTAATTATGTCATCTAGGTGGAACCCTAGCTAACTATACATCGTTTCGGAGCTAACTTGGGTAAAATAGGTCATTCCGGAGCAAACTATGCCTATTAAGCCATTTTGGATCTAGCTAGGCTAATTATAGGCCATTTAATACCTAAGTTAGGCGGAATAGGTCATCTTGCAGCTACGTAAGCCTTATTATGTCACTTAGGAGAGAACTTAGCTAACTGTAGGTCATTCTTTATTAAATAGGTCATTTTGGAGCTAACTAAGCTAATTATGTCATTTCGTAGGATAATTAGCCAATTTAGCCTTTCTTGGATGAGTCTAAGCTACGTAGAAGAAGAGAAAGAGAAGAAGAAGTAAAAGGAGGAGGAGGAGGAGGAGGAGGAGGAGAAGGAGAAGGAAGAGGAGAAGAAGAAGAAAAGAAGAAGGAGAAGGAGAAGGAGGAAGAAGGAGGAAGACGAAGGAGAAGGAGCTCCTTCTCCTTCTTCTTCCTCCTTCTTCTCCTTCTTCTTATCCTCCTCCTTCTCCTTCTTCTTCTTCTCCTCTTATTCTTCTTCCTTCCTTTCATTTTTCCTCTTTCTTCTCCTCTTGTCCCCTTCTTCGGGCTAAATTGGCTAAGAATTCCTTTTTGGAGATAATTATGTCATTTCAAGGATAATTAGCTAAGTATATGTCATGTTTTATTAAATAGACCATTTAGGAGCTAACTAAGCTAATTATGTCATCTAGGTGGAACCCTAGCTAACTATAGGTCCTTTCGGAGCTAACTTGGGTAAAATAGGTCATTCCGGAGCAAACTATGCTTATTAAGCCATTTTGGATCTAGCTAGGCTAATTATAGGCCATTTAATACCTACGTTAGGGGGAATAGGTCATCTTCCAGTTACGTAAGCCTTACTATGTCATTTAGGAGAGAACTTAGCTAACTATAGGTAATTTTTTTATTAAATAGGTCATTTTGGAGCTAACTAAGCTAATTATGTCATTTCATAGGATAATTAGCCAATTTAGCCTTTCTTGGAGCTAACTAAGCTAATTATGTCATTTAGATGGAAGTCTAGTTATTTTTTATTGAAACACTAGAAATAACATACCATTATCGTAATCACAATGGTGAAGCACGATGGCTCTGGCTTGTTTCACTTGGAGAAGGCTGCCCTGGAGAAGGCTCGTGCGATGCGTTTCAGGAGATATATATTCCGCACCAAACATCGTTTGCAATGTGTAGTTAGCATGAGGACACTATTAAGATCACTGCACTGAAATGAAACTCACCGTCCCCGCCACGTTAATGACTGGCATCGGCGGAGGGACTTGGCCGTTCTTCTCGCACATAGACTGTACATTTGGTTTCGACAAGTCAAACTTTTTATTTATTAATGAAACGGACATTCAAATGCAAGATTTGAAATAACATGAAGAAGAAACTTACCACGAAGAGCTCGGATATGGCCCTGTTAGACGTATCATTCCGTGCCCTCTCCGCCTCCACCAATGCAGTCGTCCTCTCCTCCAGCTCCCTAATTTCCTTATCCTTCTCCGCCATAGCTGCCTCCATTGCCTCTCTCTCTTTCTGAATAGCAGCCTGCAACACAACTCATTGTTAGTAATGTAATCATATTGGTTCCAACGTGCAACATAATGCAGAAAGATAGTTGAGTCCATTAAACTAACCTCGATGGCGAGCTCGACTGGACGTGGACGATGTGTTATCTCCGGACAAGAGCTCGTTTGGCGTGCCTTTATCTGCCGGAGAGCGCTAGGACAACGTATAAGTCCGTCTCCAATGGCGATCGAGCCATGGGGCCTCCCGTTGCCAGCTATCATCACGAGCTCTGGATCAATAGGCCCCTCGCTCGGGTTAAAGTCCTCCCCTTTCCTCGCTTCCCGTGATCTCTCTACTTCACGAGCTTGTGGTGGGAGGAGATGTTGGTGAAGTTTTCTGGATGCTCGAGGTCAGACTCAGAGAATGCCTTGACCTTCTTGTACGAGGCAGTATGGGCCATCGCATATAGGTCATACATCTGTGGCGCCTCCGTCTTATTGTGACGCGCCTAAAAGAGAGAGAGAGGAAAATTGTATTAGTAAAGGGCTCAAGATAGCATTAAGAATGAATTGCATGAGGTATGAAGCAAACCAAATACCCAGTTCTCGCCAAATTGGATTAAGTTGACGCTCCCTTGATGGTGTGGCACGCCAACCATTTTGCCACGCCTCTCCTTGGCGTTGTTGTGGCTGGCCTCCCACGTTTCGGAGCACCACTGATCCACCAAGGCCTCCCAACAATCCATCTTATCCACACACTATCTCAGGGGCACCTAAGTTAATAAAGAGAAATTTGAGCGCGTAAAAACCAAATCAAGGAAACTAACTACAAAGCCTTAATAATATGTAGTTACCTTCATGTAATGCTCCTTCTCCATCTTAGCATCATGGCACTTCGCCTTGTCAATCCTAATACGCCGCGTGGCATAGTAGTCTCGAACAGCCTGCACCCGAGCCTCGTGCCGAAAGTTTGGAAGTAGGCGGCGACATTCGGTTTCGATAACCTTTGCCGCGTCCTCCTCGTATCCCTCCTCACACCTATAGTAGGTCTGCAAACGAGACAACACCGATTAGTACAATAAATAGCTATGGTTGATTTATAATTGTGTGAAGGAGAAATTACCCAGAACTTTCGGATCACCATGTCCGCCCTCGTGTCGCACAAAACACCGTCGTTCTCCACCTCTGGCGGGGCCGGGGCACCCAGGTAGTGCTCCCAGGTCATTCCTACCTCTCGCTCCCGACCGGGCAACGTAACAAACCCTGGGAAGTTTTTACGGCAAAGAACACCAAGGACGTTGTTGGGCTTTCGGACACCCTTGGCAACAATCCAACCCCTACAATATGACAAATTAAAGTCAAAACATTAGATATTTGATAAAATGCGAAGGCAAAAGGTTAAATAAGAGTAAATTAACTTACTTGTCCCCATTTGGCCTAATCGACCACCTCTGCTCGGGGGTCGCTGCCACGAGCGGGAGCCCCGAACTACCACGCTGGTAGACGGTAGCCCCCTCACCCAGCTCCTCGTCGCTACCAGCATCCCACTAGGTCTCTTGGGACGTACCCTCATCCCTGCTTTGCTCCGGAGTCGCTTGGAAGGAAGCCTCTGGGACACGAGTCTCGCGGGTCGAAGGCTCGTCGACCTGAGGCTCGTGAACCGGAGACCGTGTAGCCTCCACCTCAGACGAATCCACCCTAGAAGTCATGTGCTAAGGTGAACCAGCTTGGGGTGGTGGCGGAGACCATGTAGCCTCCACCTCAGAAGGCGTGGCAGCCACCGCCCTACCTCTCCCGCGGCCATGTGTACCTTTTGTACAACATAAATAACAACATGAGTAATAAAATGTATATAAATACCAATATGCATACAACGTGAGTACAACATAAATACCAACATGAATACAACGTGTACCTTTAGTGCCTCTCGGCTTCGTGGGGGGTCGACCTCCTCTCACGGGGGACGCTCCTTGCATAGTAGAGAGCAACACTCTCCGAAGAGGCGAGGCTGGAATGGAAGTACCCATCCCATCATCCGCCGACGAAGAAGGAGCCGCGGAGTGCTTTCGACCCTTTCCCACCATCTTTCAACACCTGTCATGACAAAGAGTAAATGAAATTAGTACAACATAAATACCAACAGGAGTAATAAAATGTATATAATTTAAGTGTCTCATCGTCATAAATACCAACATGACTAATAAAATTGAATACCTAACATGAACTCAAAATTTATATATAGTATAATAGTTGAATACCTGACATGAACTAATAACAATCGTGCTCGTCTATATATGCTTCGGGGTCAATAAATGCATCATGATCATCACTATCATCAATAAATGCATCATCATCATCACTATCACAAAGAACATGTGGAAGGCCACCATTATGTAATCGGTCAAGAAGTGACAGGTCATCCGTAGCAGTAACCTCTTCTTCTTCTAGCTCTTCCTGTTCGGGCTCAGGGGTTAAGACGGATTCAATTTCGCTGTCTACTTCAATGTTCTGGGGTGAAGTAGAGCGGTTCTTGAAACGTTTCTTGGACATACGTGTTTCTTGGAAGAATTCTCCTTCATATGTGTCTGGGTTAATGTGAGGTTCATAATCCTCTTCCTTGAGGGTAGGTTGTCTAAAATGTGGTGGCACTTCGTAAACAACATCCCAACCTTTGAGATTTGGATCAGTTTGGCAGGCCCACGGTAGATAGAAAACTTGTGTCGCCTGTTGAGCCGTAATATAGACATCGGGAACATCTAAGTGGGTGTTTTGGTTGATTTCGACTAGTCCTATATGTTCATGAGTCCTTCTAGTCTCCGTCGACTCAAATCAATAACATTTGAAGACTACGATGGTCGGTGGGTTTTCACCATAGAATAGAAGTTCATATATTGCTTCAACTCTTCCATAATACTCGGTGTCTCCTTTGCCGATAGCAGAGACAGAACAATTTGTAGACTTTAGGTCGGGCATAGTTAGCTCTTTGCCAAAGGTACGAAAGTGATACCCGTTGATGTTGTATTTGTCAAATGAATGGACCTTATAGTCAAAACCATTAGCGACTTGTCTCAACTCGGCGTCGATAGACTCTGCATCAGTCTACAAGTTTAATATGAAAGAATTGATGCATTAGCCGCAAATTAGACCAAGAAATCAAATGGGCCCTTAATGGTAATTAATTACCCTTTGTTTGATCCAAGATATGAAACCGGGATAGTCGCCTCCATGCTTTGCGAGAAGCTCATACTCTTCGACGGAACCTTTTCGATGACGGCTCCATCCGAGAATTCGGTGACGTATCGACTATATGAAATATCCGGGAATAAGAGTAGTTCAAAGCAACTAGAAGTTGCGGAACAATAAATTAACAAGAACTTAATCGATGTAAGGCCGCACTTCTGTTAGGTTGGTGAAGATATACAATGAAATGGTCCGCCATTCTTTGACATCCAACGATTTCCCTTTCGAAGCACCGGATGGTGCAAGCTTACCTTTGAATAGGCTGAGGTTGGATCGAACTTTTTTTCGATCGCCATCATTGTACCGAGGCTTTGGGTTATGCAAATGATGATTTTTGGCTTCGTAGTGTGTTGTCATGAAGTTTTCCGCCTCCTCAGTAATGAATGCCTCGGCCATCGATGCTTCAATTCTACGTTTATTTTTACACTTAGCTCGAAGCGTCTTCTGCAGCCTCACAGTTGAGTAGCACCATCGATTTTGAACGCCCTCCCATTCTTGCCTCGGTCGGGAGATGCAAAATCAAATGTTGCATTGGATTAAAGAAGCCCGGTGGAAAGATCTTTTCTAATTTGCAGATCAACTCCGGCGCCAACTCTTCCATTTCATCTAGCACGCAAGCAATAGTTCTTTCGCACAAAGAGAACGGAAGAAATAGCTCAGCTCTGCCAGTACTAGCCATTCATCCTCAAGGATAAAGCCACGCAACATCACCGGCATTACCCGCTCAATCCATATGTGCCAATCATGACTCTTGAGCCCAAATATTTTCAATTTCTCAAGACTCGCTCCCCTCTTTAGATTCGCAGCATACCCATCGGGGAACATCAACCGCGTTTTCACCCACAATAGCATTTCCCTCATAGCTGGCCTTTCAAGATTGAACCATGGCTTTGGCTTCGCTATGCTTTGCTTTCCTTTCCGTTGTCGCAAGTTTTGCAACGGTCTATCACATAGAGCCTCCAGGTCGATTCTAGCCTTAGGATTATCTTTTGACTTCCCCTCTATGCCGAACAATGTACCAAAAATGGCCTCCGCAATATTCTTTTCATTGTGCATCACGTCAATGTTGTGTGGGCAAAGGAGGTCTTTGAAGTAAGGCAGATCCCATAAGCATGACATGTGAGTCCAGGCGTGTTCCATATTATACCCTTTGAAGTATCCTGGACGCAAAGGATCAGGATCGAGAGCGTTTAACTGATCAAGGGTCTATTGGCCTGTCAACACAGCTGGTGCAGTGTTTTTGACAACTCTACCTTTGATGAAATTCTTCTTGTCTTTTCTGAACTTATGGTCAGGATCCAGGAATTGTCTATGCATGTCGAAGCAAGAACACTTGCGACCCGCCTGCAGCCAACGGAACTGAAGAGCTGCCTTGCATGTGGTGCACGGGAACCTTCCAAGCACACATCAGCCAGCGAATAGCGCAAACGCCGGATAATCATGCGTCGAGTACATGTACCACACATGCATTTTGAAATTTGTTTTGGTAGCCGCGTCGTAGGTCTTGATCCCATTATCCCAGGCTTCTTGCAACTCATCCTTAAGCGGTTGTATGTACACATTCATATTCTTCCCTGGATAGTTGGGCCCTGGAATTATCAACGTCAGGAAAATGTTCTTTCTTTTCATAATCTCTCCGGGTGGCAAATTTAGTGGAATGACAAATACAGGCCAACAACTGTATTGTTGTGCCGTCATACCATACACATTGAACCCATCCGTGCTGATGGCAACTCTAGGTTGCCTTGGATCTTCCGATTTATCCTTATGTAATGCATCGAAGTGCCTCCACGCAAAACCATCTGAAGTGTGTACCAGCATCTTGTTCCCATCCGCATCTAGTTCGGTTCTTTTGCCCAATTTATGCCATGTCATCTTTCTCGCCGTCTCTTCGACCATGAAAAGACGTTGAAGTCTTGGTACGATTGGCAGATACCGAAGAACACTAATGGGGATTTTGGTCTGATTCTTCTCACCCATGCCGTTGTCTACCACAATATACCTGGAAGAATTGCAAATGGGGCAATAGTTCAAGGCCGCATACTCAAGCCTAAATAAGGCACATCCATTCTCACAGGCATGTATCTTCTCATAGGGCATCTTAAATACATGGAGGATTTTCTCTGACTGGTACAGGTTTGCAGGCAGTGCATGTCCTTTGGGTAAGTGTCCAAATATCGTCATCATCGCGTCGTAGCATTCTCTGCCTAGGTTGAACTGAGCCTTCACAGCAATTACTTGCGTGATGGCATCCAGCTGACAAAGCTCAGTCTGCTCGTGGAGAGGACGTTTTGAAGACTCCAACATTTCATAGAAGGCCTTTGCAGATTCCTCCATCTCACCGTCCGAATCCCGAGCATCATCAAAGTCTTGCACCATGTCTTCAATCCCGGTACCATGCTCGTCGGTGCGACGACGAATCACCTCAGCTCTGGCATGTTGGTCAGACTCACCATGAAAAGTCCACACCGTATAATTAGGCGTAAAACCCCACTTCTGCAAGTGTTTACCCATTTCAAACTATGTTTGCTTTTCCAGTTGTCGTAGTTGGGACAGGGGCACCATGTTTTTTTCTTGCCATTTGCAAATGCGGCTCTCACAAACCCCCTGGTTTTTGTTAACCATTCATGGGTCATGTCTTTCTGACTAGGGTGACGAGTGTACATCCAAGAACGATCACTCATGTTACCTAGCTACCTATGGGGGCACAAGAAATAAATATATAATTCATCATCTATATTCATACGCTAATCAAGTTTGTCAGTTTTATTACGTCCATGTAACCTACACGCTAATAGGTAAAGATAAGTCCTAATCCCACCCGAGTATGTGTAGATTGGGTCCGTTTTCCCATGCACTGCTCCAGATGCGACGCGGAATTTCGGCAGCACCTCCCCGTCGTTCTCCTGATACACGTCTCGACAATAAGCAAAGAGGATGTGTACCCGGAGAACAACAGGGGAGGCACTGACAAAATTCCGCATCGGATACGGAGCACAACATACGGGAAAACAAACCCAATCTACAGCAACTCGGGATGTCCATGGATAATGTTGGACAATTCGAAAGGATGGCGGTTATAAATATGCAAAGAAATGCATATTTATAGATGTCGCCCTTTCGAATGGGAGACGCATACTGGTCACGCATAGTCATGATTGAAGAAACCTATAGCTAGAAAGTTTCATCGGCACGAAAACCAGGAAATAGCAAATTAAGGGGGTAGGAAGAGAAGTCATTTGTGCTCACCAACAAACGCAAGGGCGGAGCTCGTCCAACGCGCGTGGAGGTCGTCGAACAACTGCACATTGAAATTCACACGATCAACACAAATACGATGTTTTTATAATTAACATAATCGGAAAATATGTGATCTAACTCATAATTTAAAAAACTATGACCTCGTGGGCCTCTGGAAGGCCGAAAAGCATCTTCTCGTTCAAAAGAAGGCAGAAGAGGTGTCAGGGGTCGGGGCTAGTGGCGTCGGGAGTCAGTGCCGTCGAGGGTCAGTGGTGTCGAGTGTCGGTGGCATCGGGGGTCGGGGGGTTAGTGGCGTCGGTTGTGGGGTGTCAGTGGCGTCGGGGGTCCAGGGTCAGTGAGGTCGGTTGTCAGTGGCGTCGGGGGTCGGGGGTTGGTGGCGTCGAGCGTCGGGGGTCGGGAGTCGTGGGCTGAGGGTCCGGGTCGGGGGTTAGTGGCGTCGGGGGTCGAGGGTCAGTGGCGTCGGGGGTCAGTGGCGTTGGGGTTCGGGGGTGAGTGGCATCGCGGGTCGATGGTCGGGGGTCAGTGGCGTCGGGTGTCACGGGTCCGGGGTCGAGGGTCAGTTTCGGGGTGCCGGGGTTCCCTTTTCCTCTTCTTTCTTCTTCTCTTCTCTCCTCTTTTTCTTCTTCTTCTTCTTTTCTTCTTCTTCTTCTTCTTCTTCTTCTTCTTCTGCTTCTTCTTCTTTTTTCTCCTCCTACTCCCCCTCTTTTTCTCCTCCTATTCTTTTTCTTCTTCTTCTTCTTCTTCTTCTTCTTCTTCTTATTCTTCTTCTTTCACCCCCTCTTCCTCCTCCTCCTCCTCCTCCTCTTCTTCTTCTTCTTCTAATTCTTCTTCTTCTTCTTCTTCTTCTTCTTCTTCTTCTTCTTCTTTCTCCTCCTCCTCCTCCTCTTCTTCTTCTTCTTCTTCTTCTTCTTCTCCTTCTTCTTTTCGTTCTTCTTCTAATTATTTTCTTCTTTTGCTTTTTTCTTTTTCATTTTTTTCCTTCTACTTGTCCTCTTTTTTTCTTCTAACCTAACTAACTAACCTAATTAGCCTAATAATCTAACCAAATAAACTAACTAAATTACCCTATATATAATAAAAAACTAACCTAATAAACTAACTAAAGTAATTAACTTTTTTAAAAGGAAAAAGAAAAAGAACTCAACTCACCACGGTGGACGACGACAGGGGGCAGCGGCGGCAGCGGTGGACGACGGCAGGGGGCAGGGGCCGCGCGGCAGGCGGCCGACGGGCGGGAGGGGAGATGGCCGGCGAGGGGGAGGGGAGACGGCCGGCAGGCGGGAGCAGAGGCGGCGGGCGGGCAGGGATGAGTGGTGCCGCGGGCGGGCGCGGGGAGGAGGGCGCGGGGAGGAGGCCGCAGGGAGGAGGGGCGGGAGGGGAGGCGGCTTGCGGGCGGGGAGGAGGGGTGCCACGGGAGGGGACGAGGGGGCGAGGGAGGAGGCAGTCGGCGGGAGGGGAGGCGGCGGGCGGGCGGGGGACGAGCGGCTGAGAGTAACTGTCGGAGCGGAGGAGACTGTCGGAGCGGATGAGAGTGAGAGGGAGAGGGAGACGGCCGTTAGGCGGGGGGGCTCGCTTTTCCGTCCGCCCCTCGACGGCAAAGAGAAGGAGGGCAGACGGCAAAGGGAGCGCCCGTTATGGGGTGGGAGGGGGTGTACGGTGGCACTCCCTTTGTCGTGTGCCACCCCTTTGCCATCCGCCTGTGGTTCCTTTGCCATCTGCTGGCCGACGGCCTAGGGAAGGCCGACGGTAAAGAATTTTTTTGCCTTAGGTGTTCTCTTTGCCGTCTGCTTTGCGCCAGCTGATGGCAAAGAAGCTCTTTGCCATGTGTCAGCAGACGGCAAAGGAAAGGCAGACGGCAAATTTGTGAATTCCAGTAGTGATAGATACGTTGGAGACGTATCATGCACTAGCCCCTAGTGGGCTGGGCAGCCTGACTCATGGGCCTATGCAGTCGAAATAGTGGAGAAGGGGAGAAGTTGGACTAGGAGGAGTCCTCCTAGCGCCTCCACCAAACCCACTTGGAGGAGGACTCCTCCTCCTCTTGGACGCGGCCAGCCAAGCCTAGGGTAATCACTAGGGCGCCACCACTTTGCCCTCCCTCCTATCTATAGTGGAGGCTAGAGAGGGCAGCCACATCTCAATCCAAGGTGCAGCCCCTCTCCCTCCCTCTAGTTTGTTCTTCCTCTACATTAGCTTCGGGAGTGCACGGCGAAGCCATGCCGGATCAACTCGACCACCATCACCGCCACGCCGTTAGGCTGTCGGAGAACTATGCTACTGTGACAGCCCGATGCCGACATTCCAGAAGATTCCCCCTTCTATTCCGTTTCCGTCATGTGATTAGATTTATTCGTTGCATCGTCATGTAGTTTGCATCATCGCACCATGCATGGCATCATGTCAACCGTGTTTTGTCGGTGTTGCATGTTGCTCCATGTTGTTGGGTGTTAGTGCTTCGTGAGTGGCGTCGGTTGTTGGCATGATGAGAGTGCGTGCGTGAGAGCCACCGCTAAACCTTGTTGCACCGCAGACCTAAACTTTCTCTCCCCTTTGATTTTATTTCATGGTTGCGTTGAGGTTTCAGTTTTAACCCCTTTTAAAACAAGTTCGTCTTCTTTTAAAATCCGTTGTTAAATATGGGGGCAACCCCTTGGGTTTCCTTCAATTCTCCTTTTGTCTATACTCAACAATAGGACCTCATTTTTTTTATTTACAAAAGGAGTTTTATTTTATTCTGTATATAAAAGGGGTTTGATTATATTCGTTTGTAAAAAAAGGGTTTTATTTTAATTCTTCAAAACTGTTTTATTTTATACGTTTTTAAAAGATGCCCAAAACTATTTCTTATAATGGGGTATGTTTTTAAGTAGTTAAAAGACATTTTCTTTATTTTAATTTTTTTCTGTTAAAACTTTTCTTGTGAATTTCTATTTTTTTTCTTTTTTTTAAAAAAAGGAAAAAGTCAAGTTTAAAAAAAACCCAAATGGGGGAGGAGCCAGCCCAAGGCCCAGCTTTCCCCCCTGACCTAGCCCGCTTCCCCCGTGCGCCTTCTCCTCCTCTCCTCGTTCCCCTTCTTCCTCCCAGCGGCGCCAGCTCGCGCCGACCTCGCCCCTGGCCTCCTCGAGCCCCTGCCCGCGTCCCGCAACCCCCGTCGCCACGCCGTCCGGCCCTCGCCGCGTCGTCGTGGCCTCGCCAGCCCCTCGTCGCCCTAGGTCGCCGTTCTCTCCGCATCGCCTCGCCCTTCGCCCCTGCGCCGGTGCCCTGCCAGCGCCGCCGCCGGCCTCAGCTGCCCGCCGCCAGCACCTTCCGTGCCGCCCCGTCGTGCTCGTCTCCCCGTGCTCCGGCCTTCCGTCGCCCCTGGTCAGCCTCAACCGAGCCCGAGCCGGCCGTTGTTCCCGCACGCCCCGCCGTGTTCGCCTCCCGCGGCCCCATGCCGAGCCGCCCGTCGCGTTGCCGTGCTGGCTGCGCCGCCTGCGCCTTGGTCGCTGCGCCATCGGCCGTGGCCGTCTCCCGCTCCTCGGCTCCGCGTCCGTCGTGCCCTGCCCGTCGTGGACGCCAAGTCCTCTAGGCTCAGCCTCCTGCTCCTCCTACCGAGCCGTTGCTGCCATGCGGTGGCCTGCTGGTCTGGTGCGTTTATGCCGCTGTATTCTGCCGCTGTTGCTGGTATGTTGTTGCTGTTGCTGCTACCAGATGTTGGAGGCGGTGCTTTTTGCTGTGTAGCATGTCGCTGCGGTTTCCTGCTGTTACTGCGCCATGGCTTGCTGATGCTGCCGCCTGCTGCTGCTGTTGCTGTCGCGCCGATGCTGCTTGCCGTTCCCCGTGATCCCTGCCGGTGTGCCGAGCCGCTGCATGTGCCTGTTGCTGTGCCCGGTGTGCTGCTATGCTGCCAAGGCATGTGTAGCGCCTTGCTGCTGCTTGCCGTTGCCAAGCTGCTGCCGCTGTAGCCGTTGCTTGCTGCTTGCATTTTGCTGCTACTGGTAGGTGCTCGTGCATGCTGTTGCTAGCCGGCTACTACTTGTTGTAGCTGCTACCGAGCTGTTGCCTGCTTGAGCCGTGCCTTGCCTGTCGTTGCTGCTTGCCGTCGATGCCGCTAGGTTGCTGCCGTTGTTGCCTGATAGCGGCTCTTGCTAGATGTTGTAGCTTGTCGCTATGTTGCCGTGGCATGCTATGTTGCTATTCCCCCGTCGCTCCTAGGTGTTGTTGCCGCTTAGTTGCTGTTGTTTTCTGCTGCTAGCTTGCTTGTGCTTAGTTGTTGTTTGTTGCTGCTGTGCTTTGCTGCTAGTTGTTAGTTGCTGCTTAGATGTTGTTGCTAGCCGTAGTGCTAGTTGCCGTAGCTTGCTGCTAGGTAGCTATCAACAGCTAGATAGTGCTAGCTAGCCTTGCCGCCGCCTTGCTGCTTGCATCGCGTTGCGGTTTACTGTCGCTAGTTACATCACCGAAGACCCATGATCGACTACCGATGCCGAAGACCTGAGAACCACGACGCGAGCGAACGACTACCGTCGACGATACCGTGTACCACTACTTTAACTACCGGCGCGTGTACGACTACTTCCATGACGACCACGACTTCCACGACGACCGTTGGTCCGCTACGACCCGATCCCCTCCGATTCACATGCGTCGAAGGTCTAACGATGAGACGTGGCCGAGAACCATATGCATGTGTTGTATGAGTTGTATCGTGTGTTTGCACCGTTTATATGCCCGTTGCACGTTGTCTTCTTTTCGTCGTGCCCCCTACACATGGGAACCCAATATACGGGATCACCCCATTCTTTAATTAACGTTCCCGCACACGCTCCATATACGTTGGCACGATACCCCGTTGAGTATCGGGATAGGTACGTTGCCATGACATCGTTTCCGTCTTGCCGACATAGTACCCTTTTCGCTCGCCGTGGCGACATATGCTTCTTTCCCTTCTTGTCGTGATGTTGAACTCGCATGCATGACACATTCATGGCATATGATCTGGTGTTGCATGTCTCTCATGCCGTAGCTTCGTGCTATGCTCCGCGTGATAACCGACTAGGACATGTAGGATCATCACTTCACCCTTGCTATGTTTACAACAATTAAATATTCCAGTGTAAATAATCGAGAGTGAATTAAATAATTAATCGTGGAGTTTCGTCGATATGTAACCGTTGCATATCGAGCTTCACTTAATGTGTAGTGTTTGCGTGAGGTGAATTGCCATGCCATCCCGTGCATCGATGAACTGATCATGCATCATATTAGGGTATGCATCATGTTGTGCATCGTGAGGTGAATATCTGTGTTGATGTCTGTTTTCGTTTTTGCTCCGTCTCGATAGAGTTCCGCAAGCGTGTTGGAATGTGAAGACCCGTTCGGCTACGTTGGTTCGCCGACTTCACGGAGTTGTTCTTCTTCCAAGCGGGATCTCAGGCAAGATGATCAGTTCCCCCGATACCATTACTATCATTGCCATGCTAGTTATTTCGACGTTATCGATTATGTCTCGTTGCCTACCACATGTTAATTACCAGCCTCTCAACAATGCCATGATTAGCCTCAACCTGATCAACCTAGCAAACCACTGATTGGCTATGTTACTGCTTGCTTAACCCTGTTGATAGCGTTGCTAGTTGCAGGTGTAGATGCTTCCATGCGAAAGCATGGGTTCCTTGTTATATCACCATATTAAATGCTATTTAATTTAATGCACCTATATACTTGGTAAAAGGTGGAAGGCTCGGCCTTTTCTAGCCTGGTGTTTTGTTCCACCTTTGCCCCCTTAGTTTTCGGCTACCGGTGTTATGTTCCATAAATGAGCGCTCCTAACACGATCGAGGTTGTTATGGGGACCCCCTTGATAAATCGTTTTAGATTAAAGCTGGTCTGGCAGGGCCCAACTTTGGTACTACATTTTCCTAATAACTAATGAACTGCATAGGGAGTAATTAACGGGAGGAAATTTAATCAACCCCGGGCCAGTGCTCCTCATGAGTGTTAGCCCCACCTGAGCGATGTCCGGCGCCCCTCTGGTCACCCGGAGGTTTAGCGATCCCGACGTCTAGCTCATCCGCCGTGTCCTGAGAACGAGGTACGCGACTCCTATCGGGATCGTCGACACGTCGGGCGGCCTTGCTGGATTAGTTTTACCTTTGACGAAATATCTTGTGCATCGGGATTCCGGTGATGCTTTGGGTAATCTCAGAGTTGAGGTTTTCCACTAGGGAATCAGACGAGATCGCGAGCTTCGTGATTGAGGATTTCTATGCGGCTTGTGGTAATTTGTGATGGACTAGTTGGAGCACCCCTGCAGGGTTAAATCTTTCGGAAAGCCGTGCCCGCGGTTATGTGGCAACATGGAAGCCTTGTTTAACACTGGTTCTAGATAACTTGAAGTTAATTAATAAAAATATGCCAAACTGTGTGCGTAACCGTGACTGTCGCTTTTGTGAGTTCCTTCTCCGATCGAGGACACGGTGGGGTTATGTCTGACGTAGGTAGGTGTTCAGGATCATTCATTTGATCATCACTAGTTCACGTCCCCTATGCGTAGGTCTTCCCCCTCTTATTTCTTGTACTCGTAAGTTAGCCACCAAATATATGCTTAGCCGCTGCTGCAACCTCACCACTCAACCATGCCTCACCTAATAGGCTTTGCTAGTCTTGATACCTTTGGAAATGAGATTGCTGAGTCCCCTGTGGCTCACAGATTACTACAACACCAGTTGCAGGTACAGGTAAAGATTACTCGACATGAGCGCGTTCATTGTTCATTTGGAGTTGCTTCTTCTTCTTCTTCTTCATCGATCTAGGAAGGGTTCCAGGCCGGCAGCCTGGGATAGCAAGGATGGATGTCGTTCTTCTTTTGCCGTTTATCTTCGTCCGTAGTCGGACCCTGCTCTTACTCTTGATGAATATGTAATGTACCGATGTGACTCTGATGTAGCTTGTGGCGAGTGTAAGCCAATTCTGTATATCTCTTCTTTTCAGTACGTGTACTTGTAACGATATCCATTCTTGCGACACGACGAGATGCGGTTCTATCCCTGACGAGGCCCTCGTGCCAAATTGAGGATAGGGTCGCATCTTGGGCGTGACAAGTTGATATCAGAGCAAGGACCGACCTAGGAGCCCCCTTGATTGATCGAACATGGCCGAGTCGAGTCTAGTGAAAAACTGCTTTGAGTCTAGTTATATATCGGAGAGTAGGATTCTTTTTTCTCCTCTTCTATGCTCTGGTGAGGACTCTTGACGTAATATTTTAATTCTACTCCTCTTCTCACTCAAAAAAATTTTAGGATCACACGGATATTTTTGAGATCTATATGATGCCGATGTGACGGAGTTTTGTCTTGGTGCCTCCTGTCTGACTTGATTTTCTTCCGGGGAGTTGAGCTCCAGGGGATTCTTGAGCACATCGTTATCATTCAGATTTCTTAGTATCTCAGAACGAAGGATGTTCGTAATTTCTTCAATACTAGTAGTGGCGAGATAACCCCGATGTCCCCAGTACTGGTGCAGATTGTTCAGGAGTACTGCCATACTTTGTATCGTTGTGATCACGAGGGTCTGTTGTAGATGAAGGTCCGAGATTCTGGTTATGTGTTCACGGAAGTGATACAAGTGACGGGTTAGTATAGGAGTTGTGTGATATTACTCCTTGTATCCGTGTACCAGATTGCATGACCAGATATTTCGGGAATTCATAGGTGGGAATTCAAGTAGTTGCTTATAGGACAATATTCCAACAAATGCATGATGTTAGGTTGGGGTTCGATATCTGGTGGATTCATTTGTTCACGGTCGACTTACAGCAGTACACGTTGTGTCTTAAAGAGTCCTTGTAGCTTGCTACGACTCGGGGACGCTTTGTATGTCGGGTGCACTGCCTTGCACTTGATGAGTACTGTAAAATCGAGCCCGTGCGATCCTGTCCACGAAAATATCGGACGAAATCTCTCTCATGAGTTTGTTCTGGCTAATTGCAAGCCGCATCCTTGTTTTGTTGAATATGGTAATTCAAGTTGCTTCGATGTCAAGTGGTGATTTCAGATCTTTCCTAAGCGGTGTTCTCATATTTTTGTGGAAATGCTAATTCTCTTTGCTCAAATCAATTGTCTTATCATTCTTGTCAACCGGTGTCGTCATGTTAATATTTTTCCAACCGGTGTGCTTCCCTTCAGTGGATTCAATCCTCTCTAATTTTTTTTTGCAGATCATTCTCTTATCCCATCCGGAGTTCACCTCATATGTCCCAAGTTGTCTTTGTTTTTCCCCGCCCTCCCGCCCTTTTTCTTCAGTGATTGGATTTCATCCAAGCGCATTCATTTCATTGTGCTTCTGCCGTATGTTCTTTTCTCTCTTACCCGGTGATTCATTGTGAAGATTCTCAGGAGCTTCATGTTCATCTTTATTCATTCTTGTTATCTTTTCTGGTGAATTTAATTCAGCAATCCGTGTTCATCATATCCTTTTCATCCTTGTAATTCTTTCCTATGTTGGAAATTTTTACCAGTCTTTCTTGTTTATTCAGTTATCTCTATTCTATCCGATGTGTTGAAGACATCTCAGAGTTTCTTGTTTCAGATCATTCATTATTTCGAGGTTCTAACCTCATCTAGTTTTCTTATACCGGTGCAATATCTCTCGTTCTAGAATTTTTTTCAACGGTGATTTCTTTGAGAGGGCCCATAACCCACAGGTTCTTTCCCAAGATCTTACCTCGCTCTTTTAATCATCTCCGGTGATCTTTAAATATTTTCAACTATGACGTAAGTATGACTTCCATCAGTCATATCCCTTCTTCAAGTTCTATTTGAATTAATTCTCTTATTTGGTTCAACCTTGCATCCTTCTTTATTCCGGAGTGTCTCATTAATTCTTGGTGTTGCTCTCGCCATCATTTTCAGCTTGCAATTCGAAGGAGTGTTTCTCTCAATCTTGGTCTATTCTCTTGGATATTCGTCATTTCAGCTTCATATTATCATCTTGAATTTGTTCCAATCATGAGAACCCATTTCTCTCTATCCGATGGTTTTCTGAGTTGTTTTCATTCTCGATCCTCCGAAGGCCATCATTTCAGTAGAATCTTTGTTCTCAGCTTTCAACTTTCATCCTCAATCTTCTCAAGTGTTGCCTCTTCGTTCTTCTCTTGATTATTCCGGTGCCTTATTCAAGTTTTCTGTTTGGTGGCTCAATATCTTTTCATTCTCATGTATCTCCAGTCATTCTTGGTTGCCTCATTTATTTCAATTCTCACCGGTGCCTCTTTCAATATTTCTTCTAGTTTGTGCTTATATCTCTCCTTAATCATTTCAAGAGCAATAAGTGGTATGCTAGATCCGTTGCTTGTCATCAATTTAACTTGATGAAGGATAAGCATAATATAATTCTTATTCTTGTTCTTCCGTCCTCCAAGAGATTTCAATTCTTCTGCCGGAGTGGCTCAAGATATCAATTCTTTTCTCAAGTGCCATCTTTCTTTTCCGGAGTTCCAAGTTTTCTCAAGTATCTCTTTGTGAGGCTTCATCTTAATTTTAGCAAGGTCATAATGTTATTCTTTTCTACCTTCATATCATTGCATCATTCATACGGAGGTCCTTCATGGCGGTTCATCATCATATCAATTCATTCTCAAAGTGTTCTTCAAGATTCTTGTTAGAGAACCTCAAATATTTGTTCTCTTGCATTCCCAAGTGCATTTGTTCTTCCTTATCCTTTGAGGTGGTATTATAGCCTTCTTGTTAGTGTAGGAGCCTCGAAGAGTTTTCCTTTCAAGAATGGGATAATTAAATCCACCAATTCTTTGATCATGAGATATTGCAACCCATGATTTCTTCATTGAGCTATCTTGGTTTGGATTTCACCTAAAGATTTTCCTATGGATTGTGCTATCATGGTGCTTGTCATTAATCCTAGTTCTCAATGCACCTTCTTGGTGTAAGAAGTTTTCTTATCTATGCTTTCAGCTATCCTTGTTTCTTTTAGTGGTTGGTTGTCACCTCATATATGTTGAGATGATCTTCATAAGCCCACCACTGTCTTCTTCTTCGTTGTTGATTGTCCATCTACTACGTCAATTCTATGACCGGAGGCTCTTCAATTCTATTGTGGTGATAATTGTCATTCTTTTCTTCTTTCTCTTCTTCCGCTTGAACTAGTTCCTATTCTATTGTTCCGGAGGCTTTGTGTTATTGCTCTTTTGGGTCAATCCTGTTGTTCTACCAAGATCATGGTGTTCCCTTGGTCTATTTAGTTCTTTGTTATGAATATTGTCTATTTCTCTCTTCTTATCGAATTATTTGTCCCATTTTCGTACCGAAGTGCTGCCGAAATTTTCCGTGAATTCTTGCTTCTTTCTCATATCATTCCTCATCTCCTTGCAACCTTCAAGGATCGTTGGTTTCACTCGTTTGTCAAAGAAGCGACTAAGTTTTTACCTCTTGTTCTTTCTCATCCTCTTCCCCCTTTCGTTCTTGGATCTCGGGACGAGATCTTCTTGTAGTGTAGGAGAGTTGTGACAGCCCGATGCCGACGTTCCAGAAGATTCCCCCTTCTATTCCGTTTCCGTCGTGCAATTAGATTTATTCGTTGCATCATCATGTAGTTTGCATCATCGCACCATGCATGGCATCATGTCAACCGTGTTTTGTCGGTGTTTCCTATTGCTCGGTGTTGTTGGGTGTTAGTGCTTCGTGAGTGGCGTCGGTTGTTGGCATGATGAGAGTGCGTGCGTGAGAGCCACTGCTAAACCTTGTTGCACCGCAGACCTAAACTTTCTCTCCCCTCTGATTTTATCTCGTGGTTGCATTGAGGTTTTGGTTTTAACCCCTTTTAAAACAAGTTCGTCTTCTTTTAAAATCCGTTGTTAAATGTGGGGGCAACCCCTTGGGTTTCCTTCAATTCTCTTTTTGTCTATATTCAAAAATAGGATCTCATTTTTTTTATTTACAAAAGGAGTTTTATTTTATTCTATAAATAAAAGGGGTTTGATTATATTCTTTTGTAAAAAAAGGGTTTTATTTTAATTCGTCAAAAATGTTTTATTTTATACGTTTTTAAAAGATGCCCAAAACTATTTCTTATAATGCGGTATGTTTTTAAGTAGTTAAAAGACATTTTCTTTATTTTAATTTTTTCTGTTAAAACCTTTTCCTGTGAGTTTCTATTTTTTTCTTTTTTTTAAAAAGGAAAAAAATCAAGTTTAAAAAATAACCCAAATGGGGGAGGAGCCAGCCCAGGCCAACCGGCCCAAGGCCCAGCCTTCCCCCCTGACCTAGCCCGCTTCCCCCGTGCTCCTTCTCCTCCTCTTCTAGTTCCCCTTCTTCCTCCCAGCGCCGCCAGCTCGCGCCGACCTCGCCCCTGGCCTCCCCGAGCCCCTGCCCGCGTCCCGCAACCCTCGTTGCCGTGCCGTCCTACCCTCGCCGCGTCGCCATGGCCTCGCCAGCCCCGCGTCGCCCTAGGTCGCCATTCTCTCCGCGCCGCCTCGCCCTTCGCCCCTGCGCCGGTGCCCTGCCAGCGCCGCCGCCGGCCTCAGCTGCCCGCCGCGAGCACCTTCCGCCCCGCCCCGCCGTGCTCGTCTCCCCGCGCTCCGGCCTTCCGTCGCTCCTGGTCAGCCTCAATCGAGCCCGAGCCGGCCGCTGTTCCCGCGCGCCCCGCCGTGTTCGCCTCCCGCGGCCCCTTGCCGAGTCGCCCATTGCGTTGCCGTGCTGGATGCGCCGCCTGCGCCGTGGTCGCTGCGCCATCGGCCGTGTCCGTCTCCCGCTCCTCGGCTCCGCGTCCGTCGTGCCCTGCCCGTCGTGGACGCCAAGTCCTCTAGGCTCAGCCTCCTGCTCCTCCTGCCGAGCCGTTGCTGCCATGCGGTGGCCTACTGGTCTGGTGCGTGTATGCTACTGCGTTCTGCCGCTGTTGCTTGTATGCTGTTGCTGTTGCTGCTGCCAAATGTTGGAGGCGGTGCTTGCTGCTGTGTAGCATGTAACTGCTGTTTCCTCCTGTTGCTACGCCGTGGCTTGCTGATGCTGCCGCCTGCTGCAGCTGTTGCTGTCGCGCCGATGCTGCTTGTCGTTCCCCGCGATCCCTACCGGTGTGCCGAGCCGCTGCATGTGCCTGTTGATGTGCCCGGTGTGCTGCTATGCTGCCAAGGCATGTGTAGCGCCTTGCTGCTGCTTGCCGTTGCCAAGCTGCTGCCGCTGTAGCCGTTGCTTGCTGCTTGCGTTTTGCTGCTGCTGGTAGGTGCTCGTGCATGTTGTTGCTAGCCGGCTACTACTTGATGTAGCTGCTGCCGAGCTGTTGCCTGCTTTAGTCGTGCCTTGCCTGCCGTTGCTGCTTGCCGTCGATGCCGCTAGGTTGCTGCCGTTGTTTCCTGATAGCGGCTCTTGCTAGATGTTGTAGCTTGTCGCTATGCTGTCGTGGCGTGCTATGTTGCTATTCCCCCGTCGCTGCTAGCTGTTGTTGCCGCTTAGTTGCTGTTGTTTGCTGCTGCTAGCTTGCTTGTGCTTAGTTGTTGTTTGCTGCTGCTGTGCTGTGCTGCTAGTTGTTAGTTGTTGCTTAGATGTTGTTGCTAGCCGTAGTGCTAGTTGCCGTAGCTTGCTGCTAGGTAGCTATCAGCAGCTAGATAGTGCTAGCTAGCCATGCCACCGCCTTGCTGCTTGCGTCGCGTTGCGGTTTGCTGTCGCTAGTTACGTCGCCGAAGACCCGTGATCGACTAACGACGCCGAAGACCTGAGAACCACGACGCCGAGCGAACGACTACCGTCGACGAGACCGTGTACCACTACTTCAACTACCGGCGCATGTATGACTACTTCCACGACGACCACGACTTCCACGACGAAAGTTGGTCCGCTACGACCCGATCCCCTCCGATTCACACGCGTCGAAGGTATAACGATGAGACGTGGTCGAGAACTGTATGCATGTGTTGTATGAGTTGTATCGTGTGTTTGCACCATTTGTATGCCCGTTGCACGTTGTCTTCTTTTCGTCGTGCCCCCGACACATGGGAACCCAATATACAGGATCACCCCATTCTTTAATTAACGTTCCCGCACACGCTTCATATACGTTGGCACGATACCCCGTTGAGTATCGGGATAGGTACGTTGTCGTGGCATCGTTTCCGTCTTGCCGACATAGTACCCTTTTCGCTCGCCGTGGCGACATATGCTTCTTTCCCTTCTTGCCGTGATGTTGAACTCGCATGCATGACGCATTCATGGCATATGATCTGGTGTTGCACGTCTCTCGTGCAGTAGCTTCGTGCTATGCTCCACGTGATAACCGACTAGGACATGTAGGATCATCGCTTCACCCTTGCCATGTTTACAACAATTAAATATTGCCGTGTAAATAATTGAGAGTGAATTAAATAATTAATCGTGGAGTTTCGTCGATATGTAACCGTTGCATATCGAGCTTCACTTAATGTGTACTGTTTGCGTGAGGTGAATTGCCATGCCATCCCGTGCATCGATGAAGTGATCATGCATCATATTAGGGTATGCATCATGTTGTGCATCGTGATGTGAATATCTGTGTTGATGTCCGTTTCCGTTTTTGCTCCGTCTCGATAGAGTTCCTCAAGCGTGTCGGAATGTGAGGACCCGTTCGGCTACGTTGGTTCGCCAACTTCACGTAGTCATTCTTCTTCCAAGTGGGATCTCAGGCAAGATGATCATTTCCCCAGAGACCATTACTATCATTGCCATGCTAGTTATTTCGATGCTATCGATTATGTCTCGTTGCCTACCACATGTTAATTACCTGCCTCTCAACAATGCCATGATTACCCTCAACCTGATCAACCTGGAAAACCACTGACTGGCTATGTTACTGCTTGCTTAACCCTGTTGATTGCGTTGCTAGTTGCAGGTGTAGATGCTTCCATGCGAAAGCATGGGTTCCTTGTTATATCACCATATTAAATGCTATTTAAGTTAATGCACCTATATACTTGGTAAAAGGTGGAAGGCTCGGCCTTTTCTAGCCTGGTGTTTTGTTCCACCTTTGCCCCCTTAGTTTTCGGCTACCGGTGTTATGTTCCATAAATGAGCGCTCCTAACACGATCGGGGTTGTTATGGGGACCCCCTTGATAATTCGTTTTAGATTAAAGCTGGTCTGGCAGGGCCCAACTTTGGTACTACATTTGCCTAATAACTAATGAACTGCATAGGGAGTAATTAACCCGAGGAAATTTAATCAACCCCCGGGCCAGTGCTCCTCATGATTGTTGGCCCAACCTGAGCGATGTCCGGCACCCCTCTGGTCACCCGGAGGTTTAGCGATCCCGACGTCTAGCTCATCCGCCGTGTCCTGAGAACAAGGTACGCGACTCCTATCGAGATCGTCGACACGTCGGGCGGCCTTGCTGGATTAGTTTTACCTTTGACGAAATATCTTGTGCATCGGGATTCCGGTGATGCTTTGGGTAATCTCAGAGTTGAGGATTTCCACTAGGGAATCCGACGAGATCGCGAGCTTCGTGATTGAGGATTTCTATGCGGCTTGTGGTAATTTTTGATGGACTAGTTGGAGCACCCCTGCAGGGTTAAATCTTTCGGAAAGCCGTGCCCGCGGTTATGTGGCAACATGGAAGCCTTGTTTAACACTGGTTCTAGATAACTTGAAGTTAATTAATTAAAATATGCCAAACTGTGTGCGTAACCGTGGCTGTCGCTTTCGTGAGTTCCTTCTCCGATCGAGGACAAGGTGGGGTTATGTCTGACGTAGGTAGGTGTTCAGGATCATTCAATAGTTCACGTCCGCTATGCGTAGGTCTTCCCCCTCTTAGTTCATGTACTCGTAAGTTAGCCACCAAATATATGCTTAGCCGCTGCTGCAACCTCACCACTCAACCATGCCTCACCTAATAGGCTTTGCTAGTCTTGATACCTTTGGAAATGAGATTGCTGAGTCCCCTGTGGCTCACAAATTACTACAACACCGGTTGCAGGTACAGGTAAAGGTTACTCGACGTGAGCGCGCTGATTGTTCATTTGGAGTTGCTTCTTCTTCTTCTTCTTCAGCGATCTAGGATGGGTTCCAGGCCGGCAGCCTGGGATAGCAAGGATGGACGTCGTTCTTCTTTTGCCATTTATCTTTGTCCGTAGTCGGACCCTGCTCTTATTCTTGATGAATATGTAATGTACCGATGTGACTCTGATGTAGCTTGTGGCGAGTGTAAGCCAATTCTATATATCTCTTCTTTTCAGTACATGTACTTGTAACGATATCCAATCTTGCGACACGACGAGATGCGCTTCTATCCCTGACGAGGCCCACGTGCCAAATTGAGGATAGGGTCGCATCTTGGGCGTGACAGCTACCTCTCTGCCCCCTCTTGCTGGATCAAGAAGGCGGAGATCATCATTGAGCTATACGCGTGTCAAACAAGGAGGAGCTGTCCGTTCGGCAGTAGATCGGGATGGAACGTGATGGGATCGTGGGACATATCGTGCTGAGATCCCGTGACGAATTGTGAATTGAATCACGAAGATGTTCGACTACATCACCTGCGTTATATACGCTTCTGCTTACCGATCTACAAGAGTATGTAGATACAATCTCTCTTCTCGTAGATGGTCATCACCATGGATAGATCTTTTGTGTGCGTAGGAATTTTTTTCCCACGCCACGTTCCCCAAAAAGGGCATCATGAGCTAGATCCATGCGTAGATGATATCTCGAGTAGAACACAAAGGAGTTTGTGGGCATTGATATTCACATTGCTTCCCTTCTTAGTATTTTCTTGATTCGGTGGTATTGTTGGATGAAGCGGCCTGGAACAAAATTATCTTTGGGAACGTTGCATGGAAAACAAAGAATTTCGTACTCACACACAAGATCTATCCAAGGTGATGACCATCTACAAGAGGAGATATTGTATCTACATACCCTTGTAGATCGCTAAGAGGAAGTGTATATAACGCGGTTGATGTAGTTGAACATCTTCGTGTTCCAAATCCTAGTCCGTCCCTCGATCTCATCACGATCCGTCTCATGATTCGATCACGATCCATCCTCATCTAGTGCCGAACGGACGACACCTCCGTCTTCAGCACACATACAGCTCGATGACGATGTTCGCCTTCTTGATCCAGCAAGAGGGTGCGAAGAGGTAGCTGATTTCTCTAATAGACTAACGACATGGTGGTGATGGTGGTGGGGCTGATCCGGTAGGGCTTCATCGTGCACCGCCGAACCTAATCTAGAGGAAGAACGAACTAGAGGGAGGGAGACGAGCTGCGCCTTTGATTGAGATCCTGCTGCCCTCTCTCCCCTCCACTATATATAGGAGGGAGGGGGAAGGGATGGCGCCCTAGGGTTTTCCCTAAGGTTAGCCGGCCGCGCCCAAGAGGAGGAGGAGTCCTCCACAAAGTGGGTTTGCTAGAGGCGCTAGGAGGACTCCTCCTCCTAGTCAAACTCCTCCCCTTCTGCACTATTTCGGGTGCATAAGCCCATGAGGCTGGCCCACCAGACCACTACGGGCGGGTGCACCACCTCTTAGGCCTATGTGGCTCCCCGGGGTGGTTGGCACCTCTAGGTGAACCCACAGAACCCATTCGTCACTCCCAGTACACTACCAGAAATTCCCGAAACTTTTTCCAGAACCCAAATACCCTCTTCCTATATATAAATGTTCGCATCCGGACCGTTCCAAAACTCCTCGTGATGTTCAGGATCTCATCCGGGACTCCGACCAACCTTCGGTAACCAACATACATAACTCAACTATGCGGAAACATCGGCGATCCTTAAGTGTGCAGACCCTGCGGGTTCGAGAACTATGTAGACATGACCAAGACACTCTCCGGTCAATAACCAATAGCGGGACCTCGATACCCATATTGGCTCCTACATATTCTATGAAGATCTTTATTGGTCGAACCTTTATGTCAAGGATACAGTTAATCCAGTACACTATTGCCTTTATCCATCGGTATGTTACTTGCCCGAGATTCGATCGTCGGTATCTTTATACCTATTCCAGTCTCGTTATTGGCAAGTCTCTTTACTCGTTCCGTAATACAAAATCCTGTGACTAACTCTTTAGTCACATTGCTTGCAAGGCTTGTTGTGATGTTGTATTATCGAATGGGCCCTATAGATATCTCTCCGTCATATGGAGTGACAAATCCTATTCTCGATTCATGCCAACCCAACAAACACCGTTGGAGAGACCTATAGAGTACCTTTATAGTCACCCTGTTAGGTTGTGACGTTTCATACACACAAGGAATTCCTCCGGTGTCCGGGAGTTGAATGATCTCATGGTCATAGGAACATATACTTGACATGCAGAAACTAGTAGCAATAAACTGACATGATCACATGCTACGTTCATAGTTTGGGTCTTGTCCATCACATCATTCTCCGAATTATGTGATCCCGTTATCAAATGACATCTCATGTCAATGGTTAGGAAACCTTGACCATCTTTGAGGCTCACTAGGGACAGTGTGTTGTCTATGTACCCACACATGTATTTGAGTTTACAATCAATACAATTCTATCATGGATAACAAACGGTTATCATGAACAAGGAAATATAATAGTAACTAATTTATTATTACCTCTCGGGCATATTTCCAATACATTACTCGTACGCTTACGAGAGACCAGTTCCATCGACTAACATGCAACTTGTTGCATAAAGCTGGCTCGCAGGTGTCTGTTTCTCCTACTTTAGTTGAATCGGATTCGACAGAGGCGGTCCTTGGATAAGGTCAAATAGCAACTTGTATATCACAATTGTGGTTTTGCGTAAGTAAGATGCGATCATGCTAGATACCCATAGCAGCCACGTAAAACATACAACAACAAATTAGAGGACGTCTAACTTGTTTTTGCATGGTACGATGTTATATGACATGGCCAAAGACATGATATGATATATTTGATGTATGATATGATCATGTTTTAATAGTTAAATATCAACTTTCATGTCGATGCTATGGCACGACAGGAGCCATATGGTTGTCTTTAATTATTTTGCGCTTGGTGATGCTTTGCTTTATCGCTAGTTCAGTTGCTTTAGTAGCAACAACATAGTTAGCGCGACAACCTCAATTGCAGCTCAGTGATGGAGATCATGGTGCGGCGCCGGTGATGATGGAGATCATGCCGGTGATTTGGTATTTTTGGTTTATATATTTGAAAATATAATATCCAAAGTAGACCGGGGGGCCATAGGTTTCACTAGAGGTTTCTCTCATAAAGGAAAATAATGAGGTGGGAACAAATTACTGTGGAGCAATTGATAGAAAAGTGAATAACTATGAAGATATCTAAGGAAATGATTATTCATATAGGCATCATGTCCGTGTCAAGTATACCGAAACGATTCTGCATCTACTACTATTACTCCACACATCGACCGGCTCGTGCCTGCATCTAGAGTATTAAGTTCATGAAGAACAGACACTACTAGAAAAAAGGTTGTTAGTGGCGCACCTATTTTGGCTATTATCGGCGCACTATAGGTGCGCCACTACTAATAAATAGTAATGATGCACGCCTGGTGCGCCACTGTTAATCTACATAACAGTGGCGCACCACCTGGTCGTCATTACTATCCCAGACACTAATGGCGCACTTTTAGATAATGCGCCACTAGTGTGTTTATTCATGTGCGCCACTAAAGTGCAATTTGGTGCGCCACTACTATGAATATTAGGATTTTTTTTTCTTTTTTGATATTTGCACAGGTTACCAAAGACATTACAGCACAGAACATAAACAACAAAACATATAAACAACAGATTTATCGAATACGATAGAAGATTAGTCTCTGAATACAATTCATCATATTAGTCTCCGAATTCAAAAAACTGAAAAAAGTTAGAACATTACAAGTCTCGAGACCGCGAGTAGCGAGTTTGTCTTCACATTAAAAGTCGATATTACTAAAAAAAATTTGGATTTTCAGTTGCATGTAATAATTTTGGTTATCACTTTTTTTACTCATAACTTTTTTATCACCTCCTTTCAACCCTTGGTTACATCAATGCAATAGCCGTTGTCATCACAAGTAGTAATCTTGTTTCATGCAACAATGCCACATTATTAAGTCATGGATGGAATTATAAGTTACTTTTTTTATTAATCTCTTCATGCAAAAATACCACCTCGTGCATTATTTTTCCCAGGGAATTAAGTCATGTAAGAAAGGTTTATATTTGTTTTTGCATGAATTTTAGTCGTATACCACTTTTTTCAGGTAATTAAGTCATGTAAGAAAGTTTTATACTTGTTTTTGCATTAATTTTAGTCTTCTACCACTTATCCATATACTTTTTACAAGGTTTCTGCCGCAACGCGTGGGGTATCGTCTAGTTATCTAATTTTTTTGACACGTATTGCATGCACATGACTTAATAACCGAAAAATGGAATAGCCCAACGGTTTACACCTAACCATCCATAAAGCCCACGGAGAGAGACACTTACAAAAAATCATGTTATGAGGTGATATCACATTGTGCAAAGATTTAGAATTAGATGACATGGTTGAAATCAAGTGATATGAAATAACAGTCATCAAAGATTGAGCTTGCCACTGACACACACACGCGGCCGACAAGTCATGATTCGATCTTAGCTATCTTTTCACAATGATCTTCTTGACCTTCTTTCTCGCGGTTGAATAATTTTGCCCCGGATCCTCTTGAATTCTTCTCTTGAACGGACGTCCTTTAGGTAGGGTGGTCCTGCTTCTTCTTGTCATGTGTGCTACTTCATCGTCGTCATCATCTTCCATCTTCGGGTCGCCGTACTTGTCGAAGTCTTGCTCATTGGCGACTACATCCATTCCGATGATGTTCCTTTTGCCTCTCCTCACGACAATACGACTGGGCTTTGACGGGTCGGTAATGAAGAAGCATTGGTCCACTTGGCAAGCCAGTACCCATGACTCATTTTTCGCGGTGATGTTTGCGCCCGTGGTCTTGGATTTGGCTTCGTGTATAACCATGGTGGTGAAATACCGGTCTTCTTTTAGAATGCTCTTGGCCCATCTGACACGGAACATCCGGACCTTCTCTCCAGCGTAGCTCAGCTCCCACATCTCCTCGATCCTTTTGTAGTATCTGTCCTTGTCGTTACCGGTGTAGGATTCCATTGTTACCTCGGAGTTCTGATAGTCGCTATTCATGTCCTTTTCCTCGGTGTAGAATGTGTAGCCGTTGATATCGTACGCGGCATCCCACGTATTGGCTGGCGTTTTCCACAACGTGTCTACCTCCTCTTTCAGAAGGCCCAGATACAGATTGATGTCGTTCCCTGGTTGTTTCAGCCCTTCAATTAGCATACTCATGTGAATGTACTTCCTCTTCATGCACATCCAGGGGGAAGGTTGTACATCCACACAAACACAGGCCAGGTGCTATGTTTGCTTCTCTGGCTGACAAACGGATTGACTCCATCGGTGCTTGCGCCCAGCATGATGGTCCTTGGATCGTCCCCAAATTCTGGGTGTTCGAAGTTCAACGCTTGCCACTGGCTCGCATCCTTAGGGTGACTCAGCATCTTGTCTTTTTTCTTTATCTCCAGATCATTTCCGTCATCTTCTCGCTTCTTCTCATCCCTATCCACGTGCCAATGCAGGAACTCTGCTTGCTTAGGGTCCACGAAATACCACTGCAGACGAGGAGTGATCGGAAAGTACCACACCACTTTTCGAGGAGCTTTCTTTCTCTTCTTGTATCTAGTGACGCGGCACACCGGACATATGGTAGACTCTGCGTGCTCGTCCCGATAAATGATCCAATCGTTCATGCACACATGGTATTTCACGTGCGGTAAATCCAGAGGACACACGATTTTCTTCGCCTCCTCGAAACTGGTCGGGCACTTGTTCCCCTTGGGAAGACGTTCGTGCCAGAATGGCATGTTCTCGTCGAAGCATGCGTCAGTCATTTTGTGTTTTACCTTCATCTCCAGAGAGATGAGCGTTACTTTCACGCGGGTATCCTCAGGCATGCATCCTTCATACAATGGAGTAACCGCGTCTATCTCCAGTTGATCCAGCTTGGCTTTCTCTCGGGTGGCAGATCTTGCGTTACCCGTCTTCTTGAGAAGCAGCTCTTGAATATGAGGGTCCTGCATCCAGCCAATCGATGGTCCATCGTCGTCTGTTCCGGCATCTTCATCTTCATGATCATTCCCTTCGTCTTGATCTTCCTCATCATCATGTCCGGCATCTTCTACATGATGATTGTGTCCTGCATCTACTTCGTGATCATGTCCTGGGGATTCTTCGTCTTCTCGCCCGCCCTCGACTCTATTGTCTTGCTGCCCTTCCTTCTTTCTTGCCCGGCCCCCATGGACGACTTCATAATCATCTTCATCACCTTGCCACCGATAGCCATCCATGAAACCACGCATGAGCAGGTGGTCCCGCACCTGTCTGGAATCCGGGTCCATAAGGCTCTTCAGTTTGCATCTTCGACACAGACATATTTTCTCCTTCTCATTCTTTTGAAGCATCTCGGCCTTCGTGGAGCTCAAAAACCTATTCGCGATGTCTTCGGTCATCGTGCGGACCATGGTCGCCTGCGTGGTAGAGCAAAACGATATTTTAGAACCAAATCTTTTTTGGCATGACTTTTCCTAAAAATAGGACCGAAAAGAATGCACAATGCCAAATTCTTGCCGAAACAGAAATGAATCAACATTCCGGCAAAATATTGGCAACTATCGCATTTCAAATACCACTACCTGCAAACACAAACATATGTAACACTACAAACATACGTAGATCTAGGCCATAAAAAGTGTGTACCTTGGAGGGAGAAAAAAGTAGATCTAGAACATAAAGAAAGCTTTCCCCTTACTTACCTATAAAAAAAAGGAAATTTAACCACTTAATTTGGGTGAATCTATGGTGCAAATGAGGTGAGAAGGAGGAGGTAGCCGAGACCAACAGGCTTGGTAGAGGTGGAGAGAATGAAGTGGGGGGGGGAAGTGAGTGTGGTAAGTGGTTGTCAAAAATATCTAGCTGCTCTCAGGTTACCAATGGCGCACCACCAAAGAATGCTCCATTAGTAACCAGGGTTACTAATGGCGCACCTGGTAAGAATGCGCCATAAATAGTTTTGAAAGAAAAACTAAAAAAATTTGTTAGTAGTGGCGCACCGTGGGTGTGGTGCGCCATTACTATTTAAAACTAGTAATGGCGCACTTTCCCTTGGTGCGCCACAGCTATGTCTGGGAAGGGTTTGGGGTCAGGACAAAACTAGTAATGGCGCACCACACACTAGGTGCGCCATTAGTAATATGGCCATTAATGGCGCACCTATATCTTGTGTGCCGCTGCTATATAGCAGTGGCGCACCACATACATGGTGCGTCATTAATGTCCATATTAGCTATAAACGTTTTTCTAGTAGTGAGAGTAACGCATTAAGTAAGATGACATGATGTAGAGGGATAAAATCAAGCAATATGATGAAAACCCCATCTTTTTATCCTTGATGGCAACAATACAATACGTGCCTCGCTACCTCTACTACGTCATTGGGTGACGACACCGCAAGATTGAACCCAAAACTAAGTACTTCTCCCATTGCAAGAATTACCAATCTAGTTGTCCAAACCAAACAAATAATTCGACGAGACTTGCAAAGATATGAAATCATGCATATAAGAATTCAAAAGAGACTCAAATAATACCTGTGGATAATCTGAACATAAACTCACAATTCATCGGATCTCGACAATCACACCGCAAAAGAGTATTACATCGGATAGATCTCCATGAAGATCATGAAGAACATGGTACTGAAGATCAAACAGAGAGAAGAAGCCATCTAGCTACTTGTTATGGACCCGTAGCTCTGTGGTGAACTACTCACACATCATCGGAGGGGAAATGGAGTTGATGTAGATGCCCGCCATCATCAATTCCCTCTCCGGTAGATTACCGGAAAAGGCTCCCAGATTGGATCTCTTGGGGACAGAGGCTCACGGCGGCGTATAAGTATTTTCGTGGCTCCCTTTGGCGATACAGGAATATTTGGGATTTGATTCGCCGAAGAATAGGGTTAGGAGATCTGCAGGGAGCCCAGAAGCCAGGGGCGCGGCCACCCCCAGGGCGCGCCTTGCAGGCTTGTGGCCTCCCCGCAGTTGACCTGCCCCCTACTCCAAGTCTGTTGCGTGTCTTGTGGTCCAAGAAAAATCTTTCCGGAGATTTTGTTCCCTTTGGACTCCATTTAATATTCCTTATCTACAATATTCAAAAACGTGGAAAAACAGAAACTGGCACTAGGCTCTAAATTAATAGGTTAGTCCCAAAAATAATATAAAACATCATATCAATGCATATAAAACATACAAAACAGATAATATAATAGCATGGAACAATCAAACATTATAGATATGTTAGGGACATATCAATCATCCCCAAGCTTAATTCTTGCTAGTCCTCGAGTAGGTAAATGATAAAAACAATTTTTTTGATGGAATGCTACCTAAAATATTTATCCAAGTAATATTCTCTATTGTGGCATGAGTATTCAGATCCATAAGACTCAAAAGAAAAGTCTATATTGATATAAAAACAATAATACTTCAAGCATACTAATAAGGTAATTGCTTCCTTTTGAAATAGCATGGCCTTAGAAAGTTATCCCTACAAAATCATATGGTTTTGCTTTGCTCCATCTTCACCACACAAAGTATCTAAATCATGCACAACCCCGATGAAAATCAAGCAATTGTTTCACACTTTTTATGTTCTCAAACCTTTTCAACTCTCACGCAATACATGAGCGTGAGCCATGGATATAGCTCTATAGGTGGAATAGAGTGTGGTGGAGGTTGCAAAATAAAGAGGAGAAGAGAGTCTCACATAAACTAGGCATATCAACGGGCTATGGAGATGCCCATCAATAGATATTAATGTGAGTGAGTAGGGATTGCCATGCAACAAATGCACTAGAGCTATAAGTGTATGAAAGCTCAAAAAGAAAACTAAGTGCTCGAGCGAAAGATGTAATTCCACTAGTTATATGAAAGTGACAAAATAGGAGATTCTCATTGAAGAACATGGTGCTACTTTGAAGCACAAGTGTGGAAAAACATAGTAGCATTTGCCCTTCTCTCTTTCTCTCATTTTTTTTCTCTATTTTCTTCTTCTTTTTGGTGGGCTTCTTTGGCCTTCTTTAATTTTTTATGGGCTTCGCTGGCCTCTTTTTTTTGTAAAGTCCAGATACTCATCCCAACTTGTGAGGGAATCATAGCTTCCATCATCCTTTTCTCACATGGGACAATGCTCCAATAATGCAAATCATAACACTTTTATTTATTTACAACTCAAAGATTACAACTCGATAGCTAGAACAAAGTATGACTCTATAAGTAATATGGAAGTCATGGCGCGTGTCATAAATATGGGATGGTGGTGTTGCTTGGAGATATATCTCGGAATGGCTACGAAAATGCCATAATAGGTAGGAGTGGTGGCTGTTTTGAGGAAAATATATGGTGGCTGTTTTGAGGAAGGTGGGTTTAATGTACCAGTGAAAGTTGCGCGGTACTAGAGAGGCTAGCAAAGGTGGAAGGGTGAGAGTCCGTATAATCCATGAACTCAACATTAGTCAAAAAGAACTCACATAATTATTGCAAAATCCTATTAGTTATTGAAGCAAAGTATTAGATGCATACTCCTAGGGGAAGGGTTGGTAAGAGTTAACCATCGTGTGATCCCGACCTCCACACAAAGCTTGACAATCATTAAACAAGTCATGCTCCGACTTCATCACATAACGATTTACCATACGTGCATGCTACGTGAATCACAAGCTTTAACACAAGTATTTTTTCTAATTCAAAATTACTTACTAGCATGACTCTCATATTACCATCACACATCTCAAAACTATATGCAAGGAATGAAACTTCTCATCATATTCAATGCACTTACTATGAAAGTTTTTATTATATCCCTCTTGCGTGCCCATTATATTATGACTAAGTTCATAACCTAAACCAATTACCAAGCTGTTTAGAGAACTCTCAAAATAATATAAGTGAGGTATGAGAGTTTAATAATTTCTATAAAATAAAACACCGCCGTGTTCTAAAAGATATAAGTGAAGTACTAGAGCAACATTGCCTAGCTCAAAAGATATAAGTGAAGCATAAAGGGTATTCTAATAAATTCACGATTCAGTGTGTGTCTCTCTCTCAAAAGATGTGTGGAGCAAGGATGATTGTGGAAAACGGAAAAGTAAAGACTCATATCATACAAGATGCTCCAAGCAAAACACATATCATGTGGTGAATAAAAGTATAGCCTCAAGTAAATTTATTGATTGGTTGAAGACGAAAGAGGGGATGCCTTCCGGGGCATCCCCAAGCTTAGGCTCTTTGGTATCCTTGAATATGGCTTGGGGTGCCTTGGGCATCCCCAAGCTTTGGCTCTTAGGTATCCTTGAATATGGCTTGGGGTGACTTGGGCATCCCCGAGCTTAGCCTCTTGCCACTCCTTATTTCACAGTCCATCAAATCTTTACCCCAACACATGAAAACTTCACAACACAATACTCAACAAAAAACTCATGAGATCCGTTAGTATAAAAAAAATAAATCACCAATTTAGGTACTCTTGTGAACTCATTCTTTATTTATATTGATGTAATATTTACTGTGTTCCAACTTTTCCATGGTTCATACCCCCCGATACAACCCATAGATTCATCAAAATAAGCAAACAACACAAAGAAAACATAATTTGTCAAAACAGAACAGTTTGTAGCAATCTGTTTACTTTGAATACTTCTGTAACTCCAAAGATTCTGAAGCATAAGGAAAATTTGGGAAATTTGTAAACCAATCTTGTGTAAAAGTTCCTCGGCTGAGAGCAAAAGTTTCTGTTTTTCAGCAAAATCAACTTGCAAACACCATAGACCATCCCATAGGTTTTACTTGGCTCAAACACTAATTGAAACAAGAAAACACAATTATTACAGAGGTAATAATGTGTGCATCACTCAGAAATAGAAACAAAAAGAAAAGCATAAAAATAAAATTGGGTTGCTTCCCAACAAGCGCTATTGTTTAACGCCCCTAGCTAGGCATAACGATTTCAATGAGGCTCGCATAAAGATAAAGAACTGAAACATAAGCACAGCATCATGAATCACATGGCAAGCATATTTAAGTCTAACCCACTTCCTATGCATAGGTATTTTGTGAGTAAAAAAATTATGGAAACAAGAATCAATTAGCATAAGAAGGGAAAACAAGTATAAATTCGAAATTTCCAACACATAAAGAAGAAACTTGATATTATTGCAGTGTGTAAAAGCATATGTTCGTCTATCATAGTAATTTTCAATAGCATCATGAATAAATTAAACAATATAGCTATCACATAAAGCATTATTTTTATGATCCACATTCATAAAAGTCTTACAATCTTCCAAGGTAGTGGGATTAACATTAACTAAAGTCATGACCTCTCCAAACCCACTTTTATCAAAAAATTCATAAGATTGAACACTCTCCAAATATGTCTTTTTACCTAAATTGACACTCTTCCAAACCCACTTTCGATATCATATTCATCAAGAGTATTAAATAAATTATCAAGATCATAAGAAGCATTATCACCCCAATCAAGACCATTGCAATAAGTAGTGGTCATGGCAAACTCATCAAATATAGCATCCCCGCCAAGCTTGTGTGTCACACCCTGTTTTTGGCTTTCATCACTAATTAACTAATTTCAAAATTAGGACGAATTAAAAAAAATTGTGAATGCTTGTGATGCTTGGAGTGACTATTGTTTGCCTGTTTGCTTGAATGCATGTGATTTCTCCCCATTAATTCTTGCCATCCTCCAACTAATTCTATGATCTCCTCCCCAATGATCATGCCATGTGTTTAGGATAAATATCTATTTTCACCAAATATTATTTTCACCAAAAGGCATTTCTTTGAATTAAACTTTCAAACCCTTGAGATGAGGTTTGTACTACAAACCCTCAAATTAGGGAATTTCTTTTGCACCAATTATTTTATTTAAAACCTATTATCCAAATGTCTTCGAAAAACCACCATGTTATTATTTTAAAAGTTATTTTATTATTTTATTTAAAGGCCTTTCTGTGAGGCCAGAAATGGTCTCTTATGAAGGAAAGTTATTTTCATTGCTTTCAAAATATTTAAGAAAATTTAGGAAAACTCAGTGGATATGTTCATTCCATATTTGTGAGTTTCAACACATGGTCATGTTCAAAATATTGGGCAAACCCCTCCAAAACCATTCCTGCCTATTTCAAGCTTTTGGAATATTTCTATAAGAAATTTTCTCAATAAATTCCAGTAAAATTCTAGCGTGTCATCTATGATATTCTTGATGATCTTGCCACGTTTCATTTTAATACAAGTAGATTTGGATCCCCTAATCCCTCTAAAACCCTATCTGTCCAGAATCAAATTTGAGCAACTCTACATTGTGAAGTGTGTTCAATTGTGCTCAAATTTGGTGGACATGTACCAATACTCCAATAAAGAATCCACACCAAGTGGTACACCAAGGAGAATAGAGAAATTTGTCCTAAGACCCTCAAAACCCTCTCTGTTGATTTTTGGCTTTGGTAAACTTTACATTATAACGTTTCTCCAATTGACCTCAAACTTTTTGGGCATGCCTTAATGCTCAAATAATGCCCCTACACCAAATATTGGATTTGAGGGAATCTATTTGAATAGGGTTCTAAGCAGAAACCCATTTCTGCCCATTTTTAGGGTATTTCAAGTCTACATTGGAAAACTTCTCCAGCAAATCCCAAATTTAGTGTGCAAGCCTATTATCATCTATTATTTGACCCTGCTAAGTTTCATAGCCATTGAAATCCATCCGATAGCCTAACCACAGATCAAACACCTTGTGTGCACTCACGAAATTGGCTTCTTTTGCCCCTTCCACTTTTACCCTTAAGCTCAAATTTCTACCACAGCTTCATATAGTTAAATTTTATCTCCAGTAACATCCCCATGACCACTGGTCAATTATTGGGGAAGGACCCTTTGTAACTTTCCCTCATTTTCACCCTTGGTATCACTATTTTACCTCTCTTCCCATGCTTCTGTTTAAGCCAAAGCCCCCATATCTTTCCGGAGAGCACCTAGCATTCCAAAGCATTGTTTAAAACCAAGAGATGGCATGCTCATGTGGAGAAAATGAGCAGCACTTCTGTAAATGGATTTCTGGCTGAAACATGGCTTTCAACAGCAAGTAGTAGCTACCCTCCCTTGTTTGAGCTGAAACCTTGTAGTAATGAAGTCCTTCCAGGCCTAAGACTGCTAGACATGCTATTCTTCCAGTATCTCTCAAGTTAGTGCCCTATCTTCCCACCTTAAGTTTGTTGTTGCAAACTTAACAGCAGTCAAACTCATCTCTGGCCAGCCTCAGATGCTTATAAACTCCAGAGTCTCCCTCCTGCATGGGTGCCCTACGTGCCAGACATGTTTGACTGGTCTTGTGTGCCATGTGGACGTGAGTGGCCATGGTGACCACCTCCCTGGAGTGCAGAAACGGTCCTCTACACCTTATCTCCTTCCTGCAACTTCATTTAGGCGACCACAACTTGTCTCAGCATGCCACAGGATTCCCCTTGGCTGGTCCAAGCTCCTACCGACGCTAGCTAGCTTCCAAGCCTCCTCAGGCACGCGTGGCATCCATGCCCACGAGTGCTCCACGAGGTCCCAAAGCTCTTTGAGCTCTCCCATCGTCTCCTCCTCCCCATATAGCTTTCCCCGAGTCCAGCAGCCTCACCTGCTCTCTCCCTCTCTCCCTAGAAACCCCCTCGAGCCCCTCTCCTCTCGGGCTCTCTCCTCTCCCCATGTCCGCGGGTAGAGCCTCCCCTCGCCTCCTTCTTCCCCTACCGGAGACCCCAGGCCACCGCATCTCCTCCGCATCGCCTCCTGCTCTGTCCCTTCGCTGCTGGTGCCGAAGCAAGGGGTAGAAGGCCTCCCCGCAACCTCCATCGTCGGTGCCCATGCAGCCCTCCCCTATAGGCGCCGAGCAGGGGAACGGGGGCGGCCTAGGGTGGCTGCGGACGCCGGAGAATGCTCCAGCGTCGGCCGGCTCCCGCTCATATGCTCCCTCTGTGTCCAGCGAGGGAGGTAGAAGAAGACTACACGCGGGGCCCCCTCGTCAGCGAGCCAGGGGCGAAGGCGCACCTGATAAGTGGAGGCGCCCAGGCGCTCTACGCCTCCTTCCAGCCGGAGGCGTATTCAGTTGAATACGTCTCCTGCGTGGCCCCTGCGCGCCAGGCCGAGCCAGCAGGCCGGCCCATCGCCTAATAGCCGCCCGGGGCGCACTATAGTGTTCCTTGGTGGCCTCGTTTGCCTTTTTATTTTCTCCAAAACTTCAAAAATCCATAGAAAATTCATGTTGGATCCAAAAATGTTGATTCAAATTTCTGCAGGTCCCAAAAATCAAGGCCTATCCATATCTGTGTTTTGCACATTTTTCCTAGTACTTTTCCTGTTGTGTTATTTTTCAAATTCCAATCTGGATAATGAAAGCTCCATCTTGCAAAAATCCCATAGGCTTCAAATCAACTACAATTGGAGTGATTCCAATTTACACGACATTTTTAAATTATTCATTTTTAGGGCCCTGGTCAACATTTTTGTGTGACTTATTTTTATTAAATAAATAAATAGCTTCCTATTGCTATTTATTCCACATTAGAAAATTCCTAGTATATTCATTTCAACTCCAAATATAGTGAAACCACTTCCTAAATATTTCTAAAATCAGTCTCTGTTAAATGGGTGCCTCCACTCATTTTTAACAGAATGATTTCTGTTGGCCTATTCAATGATCACCTATTCCTCCTTCCATCCATTCAAAATTCCCTGATGATCCAAATATCCTATATCAAGCTTCAGATATTTTTCTTATGACCAGAGAGGTCCAAGAAAAATAAAACTTCTATTTATAGGACACTTTTGTTTTTGCTTGATGTGTGGCTTACCGTGGTTGTTTCCGACGATAGTTGACGGGTAGACGGAGTACTCGGATTTGGAGCGGAAGACCTCGAAGACCCCGAGGACTTATGTTAGCAAGGCAAGCAGCCCTTTGACCATGACTGAGCATATGTTACTTTGCATGTTATAATAGCAAGTATTCCCGTTGCATATGATCATAAGTACCGGTAATCATTTGATATGATTTTACCAAAGGCTCCTCCGGAGCACATGCATTGAGTTTGACTCTACCCCTTAGGGTCATGCAAATACCATGTTGACAACTAAAGATAGAAGTAGTACTATCATGAGCATGATATTGTCATAAAGCAAGAGTTTATGAAAACCCCGTCGGGTGCCACTAATGCCCGAGGGTGATGATGAGTTAGGTGGTCACATTTGGTGAAGTGATGCACCCGGTATTTGTGTGAGTATGGTTTCGGAAAGGGGATTAGATTTATGATGTGCCGACCGTCCCAACCTTACCAGTACGACCACGTTACCCCTTATGGGACGGGGCTATGTTAATTACTCTGGTCGGTGCTAGCATAGAGCAACATTACTAGTGGCGGGAGTGATGTGTGGTCACTCTCATGATAGGGTCGTGCAAGGTAGGACGACTATGCCATTTTTATAAGTTCCACTCACACCGTTGGTCCCCGCATGGTTGGTACTGTCCAGTGTTGGTGCTCGTAAGACGTACAACATGTGGGCTGGGTACCAATCGAGTGGACCTCTTTGTCTAGTATCGTCAGGGGAAAGGCATTGATCGGGTACTTACCTCGGGTATGTGATATACCGCGAGTCATGGATGACACATAAGTTTCCCGAATCTTGTGGGTCCAGCGTACTACCTCTGCAGAGTGTAAACTAGTCGAATAGCCGTGTCCACGGACAAGGACAGTTGGGTAATCCTGCTTAAACTACGTCCTTATATTTCCGCATAAACCAAGGGTGTGTGAGTGAGTGTGTGTGTGGTGTTGAAAAAGGTGTTGTTATGAAAGTAATAATATGACCAAGTTTGGTGACTTGGCATATAAGGTGAACCCGGATGGTTCAGCCCTGAACAGATATATTGATATCTGTAACCTGTTCTTCAAAAGTAATTCTTTAACTTGATGCATATTCATGATCATTCCACCCAGATGAGTTATACTAGAAATGCATGATATTGTTATCCTTCACTTTGGTTGATTTCATCATGGACTATTTGCGAGTACATTCAAAGTACTCATTGGCTTGCCACTAGTTATTTCATTGACCAGGTATGAAAGAACAAGATATGGTGAAGATTAACTCTGTGACGTTCTTGCGAGCTAGGATGCTTCCGAGTCAGAATGCTTGTAGGTTAAGTCTGATGGCATGGGTTCACGCTTTCAACCAATAATTCCGCCATTGGTCGAGTTTGGTGTGTTGGCCTATAAGGCCCTATATATGTAAGACTCGACCAAAGTGGTCATTTATTGTATCAAACGGTATGTATGGATGTAAGACTCTTTTATTCGGCATCTGTGTTCGGTGAGCATTGATCTCTGGGATCACTGAGCACGATGATCTCGACTCGTAATTCGGGGTCCCCACAGAGCTGGTATCAGAGCCATCCTGATTATAGGAAGCCCTTAGTTGGCACGGACGTTAGTTAGGATAAAACTGCTTTCCAGATCCTTCAAATACTTACAAAACCTATATGTCTTCTCGACTCTCCTAAATCTTCAAAGAAATTGAAGGTTATGCTCTAGCCTTCCACTCTTACTTCCTTGACACTCCTCGTCTACTTTTTAAAAACTTGCAAATGGTCGCTAGTACCTTATGCCTCTGACCACAGGATAAATTGAAATCCTCGTGGGCAGCCCGGAAGGAAGTAACCTTTCCAGGCAAGCATTTGTGCTGAAAGACAGAGAAGACAACTCTGCGAACAGGAGACACCAACAGAAGTAACTCCATGAGAAACAAGGACATCGAGGCTTAGAATACGGTGAGACCCTGGGCACTATCCAAGAGTGATGCCACTTTCGCCTACGATAATTTGGACATAATATATGCAAACCTTGATTTGAATCACTAATAGAGCGACCCTGTCAGTTGTAAGGAATTATGTCGACCACCACCGGTGGATGAGAACCTCGCCATTTGGTCCGCCTCACCTTAGTGAGCAGGAAAATTGGTTCTCTTTGTCCCCCGCTCTAGGTGTCGAGATCGCAATTAGTATGATTGACAGATCAAAACTCTATCATGTCATGCAAATGTCAATGCATGAATATGTCCACATGAGACTCTCGAGGCCTCAGAAGACAAGAAGACACTGACAAGATCATGAAGGCAACAGAAGACCCTGTCAATGACAACAATGAAGAACTACCTTCGTCATCAATTTCCCAGATGAGAAGACAAGAAGATTATAACTCAAGTGAAATGCTTCGGCAAGCAACACCAAGAGGCGTGAAAGCACCATGAGAAGGTCCAGAAGACTTAGGGACTCCTCTCCGGAGCATGAAGCAGGCACGACTGTCGAACCCTAGAACCTAGGATAGGCTGAGTCGTAACCCCTATGCGAAGTCGAGTCCGTGAAATGGTTCGGATGAACCATGTTATGTGTTGTTTGTTTTTGTTTGTGCTTTGATATAAATCACACTTTTGCTTAGGCAACAAGCATGCGGTTATATCACTCGTCTTATTTTGATGTTCAAGACGACTTTGGCACTTGTTCCAGCTGACCTTCCAACGCTTGTTTGACTACACTAAGACCCTTAGACACCCCCCCCCCTCTTTGCTCTCTCCCTCACCCCTCTTGACAGTTGAAGACGGCAAGGCAAGATGCACCAATGATCCACTTTGAAGGACGACTGACACTGAAGACACTGAATGTGCTATGCTTAACCACACGCAACCCGTAATAGTTATGCTTTCCCTCAAGATTGGGAAACCACACTAGACCAGACTAACCTCCACAAGCCTTTCCAGCTCAAAATTTTCTGGTCACGTGTCTAGTACACAGACTTGCCAGAACACGTGTAGGTTCCCAATGAACCCCACTTAGCACCGGGTTCCGTATGGAACAAGTGATCGCAATGAAAAAGTATCCTTCAATCTTAAGATATCACCACAACCCTGATGCCGTGAGTAAGACCGTTTTTGGATATAGAGTATAGACTAAAGGTTGTTGTGATGATACTAGTTGTCTTGAGGATACAGCTAGACTATCTTGGTGGATCATAAGACCCTTCTGTAGGTAGATGAACTTGGTGGAACAAGTTGTTATAGTAGCATAACATACCTATCCTTGGAGTAAGATTGGATTTAGTAGGACGATCATTATCGCGATCAACAATATTTTGGTGGTATACATAACTTTAGTAAGTAGTTGGCATGATTTGATGCCTTTACCATAATAACTTGGGGTAACGAGTAGACTCCTTATTGGATTTGAAACTTGGATTTAGATATGTAATCTTAATAGGGTATCAAGGATGACGGAAACCACATGGTTCGGAGTAAATTGGATTTAGCTCGATAATCTCGATCATGGTACCACGTTTCTCGGTGGATATAGAGTGCGTGTAGTCAGAGTTGTTAGATTGGTTTACAAACCTATGTGGTTTGGCCTTGGAGATTAGCTGGCCATGATTATTGAAGTTGGTGGATATACTATGACATAATCCTTGCAGTAATATGTGAATTATGAGGACTCTAAGAGATCATGTAGAACCCCGTCAATATTGGATTCATAGGAGTGATAGGTCGAGTGATGAATGATCGGATTGATAGATCACTTTGTCGGGTTCGCAACGGGGAATCAAGATATTGGATTGGTATATTGTGTGTTTCCCTAGAATAGTAATGCATTACCCTGTGCATTGGATGACTTCGATGGACATTTTCATTTGTTGTGTCTTAAATTAAAACATAGGAACTTGTATGTCTCCCCGTGGTTCTTGCATAAGAACGCATGTGCATCGTTGCTACACCATGCTTGTAGTGCTTGGGTTTAGTTCTTCCCCCAAACCGGAGTTAGCTAGCATGAGCGGTGTGGATTTGACCCCGTGGGATGGTATCTATGATGAGATGAGGTGATAACATTCCGAGATTTGAGGTCGAACCATTGGCATCTAGGGAAAGTGCTTAGATACAAGATGATAACTGTTCGCCCACATCCTAAGTTCCTTAAACCCTAAAGCTTCGTTGTGCCACAAGATGGACGGATTACGACCATAGTGGACGACTCTAAGTCGTTAAAATATGGCCAGTACCCGCCCACAGCAAGTTCCTGTTCTGCTCATCGGACTCATGAGCATTGTGCTTATGACATGTCCGGGGGAAGCATGTTGTCATCCTCACCGATGATATACTTATTCACCTAGTAAGAGGACGAGTGCCTCTGTGCTGTTTAGATGTGCCACAAACACCGCAGACTGCAATCCCCCCCCCCCCCCCCGCCCGGCAACCAAAGATAGTCCCCACGAGCATGGTGAAGCATCCACATGATCAAGGAGCCTCAACGACACAGAAGAACGACGCATTTTATTGCAACTCCAGCATCAACTACGCCAACCACGAAATGCAAGACAGTAAAGCCAGCAAGAACAAACACACCGGGAGCAACCTCCACCCGGACCACGACTGCGTCCACAGTCACACCGCACATCAATGCCTAACCACTTGCCACTATGACACACCTTGGTTCCTTCGTAAGAAGAGACCACAGGGACACCACTAGCACACTAACACCACACGCGCGTCGAACCGATGCCTAATCATCATGAACCCTGCCACCGCAGAGAGCCACCGTGCGGGCGGCAGCATTCTGGCGATCATCATGGACGATCGCGCAGTACAGCGTCGAGACCCCGACCAGCAACGCCACCATCCTGGACAGGAAGATGATGAGCCATCCCGTGGTCTCGTCCGCCATTGGCATCCCTCCTCGAGCACCTGCAGCTGCAGAAGAAGAAGAGGACCGGAGCAATAGCAAGTAGCGAGGCTGGGTGGAGAACAAGAAGGACTCCGTGACCAATTTATAGCCAGGCTCGGAGAGCCACTAGCCAAGCCACCAGCCACGTTTGCCGCTCAGCCGTCGGTGCTCGCTGGGAATCCCAGAGCAGTGCCGACATACCAGGCCCGTGAGGTGAGTTCTCGCTGCGCCGGCAGATGGCTCACCGTACACCACCGTAGGGCGGCCCAGGACACCGTACGCCCTAGACACCGCAAGTGGAGGCAGCACACGGGACTCACCCAAGAAAGAAGAATCAGAGGAAGAAGAAGAGGCTGACGGCGGACCCTGGGCCCACTTGTCAGCCGGAGAAGGTGCCAAGCAACAGGTACGACTAGCAATGAGGTATGACAACTTTCCCTTTCTCCAACATCCTCGTAGAAGGCAGATGCACCAATAAGTGGCACCCTTGAGGTGACCCCATCAGACGCGCATTTGGATTATTGTTGCGAGCAAGTCTTGCAGCAATAGCGGGAGTAGACCCTTGTTTCCGCCTTAGCAAATCTCGGGGACGAGATTTTCTTAAGGGGGTAAGGTTTGTCACACCCTGTTTTTGGCTTTCCTGACTAATTAAATTATTTCAAAATTAGGACCAATTAAAAAATTTTGTGAATGCTTGTGGTGCTTGGAGTTACTATTGTTTGCCTGTTTGCTTGAATGCATGTGGTTGCTCCCCATTAATTCTTGCCATCCTCCAACTCATTCTATGATCTCGTGCCTAATGATCATGCCATGTGTTTAGGATAAATATCTATTTTCACCAAATATTATTTTCACCAAAAGGCATTTCTTTGAATTAAACTTTCAAACCCCTGAGATGAGGTTTGTACTACAACCCTCAAATGAGGGAATTTATTTTGCACCAATTATTTTATTTAAAACCTATTATCAAAATGTCTTCCAAAAACCACCATATTATTATTTTAAAAGTTATTTTATTATTTCATTTAAAGGCCTTTCTGTGAGGCCAGAAATGGTCTCTTATGTAGGATAGTTATTTTTATTGCTTTCAAAATATTTAAGAAAATTTAGGGAAACTCAGTGGATATATTCATTCCATATTTGTGAGTTTCAACACATGGTCATGTTCAAAATATTGGGCAAACCCCTCCAAAACCATTCCTGCCTATTTCAAGCTTTTGGAATATTTCTATAAGAAATATTCTCAATAAATTCCAGTAAAATTCTAGCATGTCATCTATGATATTCTTGATGATCTTGCCAAGTTTCATTTTAATCCAAGTTGATTTGGCTCCCCTAATCCCTCTAAAACCCTATGTGTTCAGAATCAAATTTGAGCAACTCTACATTGTGAAGTGTCTCCAATTGTGCTCAAATTTGGTGGAAGTGTACCAATACTCCAATAAAGCATCCATAACAAGTGGTACACTAAGGAGAGTAGAGAAACTTGTCCCAAGACCCTCAAAACCCTCTCTGTTGATTTCTGGCTTTGGTAAACTTTACATTATAAACTTTCTCCAATTGACCTCAAACTTTTTGGGCATGCCTTAATGCTCAAATAATGCCCCTACACCAAATATTGGATTTGTGGGAATCTATTTGAATAGGGTTCTAAGTAGAAACCCATTTCTGCCCATTTCTAGGGTATTTCAAGTCTACATTGGAAAACTTCTCCAGCAAATCCCAAATTTGGTGTGCAAGCCTATTTTCATCTATTATTTGACCCTGCTAAGTTTCATAGCCATTGGAATCCATATGGTAGCCTAACCACAGCTCAAACACCTTGTGTGCACTCACTAAATTGGCTTCTTTTGCCCCTTCCACTTTTACCCTTGAGCTCAAATTTCTACCACAACTTCATATAGTTACATTTTATCTCCAGTAACATCCCCATGACCACTGGTCAATTATTGGGGAAGGACCCTTTGTAACTGTGACAGCCCGAGTCCGACGTTCGAGAAGATTCCCCTTTCCTTTCCGTTTCCGTCGTGTGGGTATTTTTATTTGTTGCATCATCATCATATTATTCGCATCATCAGCATTGCATCGGCATCTCCGTTGCCGCCAATTTTCAAAACTTGCATCCGTTGTCAGTTGCCGGTTCTCGTCGTTGTCCGTTCTGAGCCGATCGCACACGCCCGCACCCGCGGCATCGTCAAACCCTGTTTTAAAAGTACGTTTAAAACTTTCTTTGATTGGGGTGAAACTTGGCTTGCGGTCATGTTTAGTTATAGCTAGACCGCCTATCGAATTTCGTCGCGATCGGAGTTCGTCTGGTACCCAAACGGTCGACCGTAGCAGCACCGTATTCGGTCTATCGTCGGACGGTTATCGGTGTTTTAAAATTCGTTGCCGCGTCGCCCGTTTTCCCTCTCGTCTCCGGTATACCACTCTTCACAACCACTCACCCATTCCCGCGTACGAAATCGTCCGATTCTGACCGCACGGTTGGATCCGAAACGAAATTCCGGTTAACTTAGCCCCCCTTTGCCTATAAATAGGACCCCCGGGTTTTTTTAGACTGACACCTCCTTCCACCTCGGGATTCGCGCCCGAAACCCTAATCCTCTCTCTCTTCTCTCTCTCCCGCAGCCTCTCTCTCCCCAGCCGCCGTGGGCTCGCCGAGCCCATCCGAGGCCCGCCCGGGCCCGGATCGCGCCACCCCTGCGAGCCTCCTCTCACTGCCCGAGCTCCCGAGCCGTCCCCGCCGCCTGTAGCATGCCGCCACCTCGCCCCCAGCCTCTGGCCGCCGAGCCCTCCTGCAGCCTTGAACCGCCTCCGGCCGCCTCCTGCCGGAGTCCCTACCGTCGTCCCTCGCAAGCTCCTGCAAGGTTCCCGCTCGCCTGCCAGGGCTAGCCGCCGCCAGCACCGATCCCGCTGCCAGCCCGCGTCGCCGCGTCGACCCCAGCCCCGCCGGCGGCCAGATCCGGAGGATCCCGGCCAGATCCACTCGTCCCCGGGGTCCCTCCGTGCCTCCCCACGCCGTCGCCAAAGCCCCTCGCCATGGCGTTCCGACTCTGTCCGGGCGGGAGCGAGGAGGATGACGACGGCTCTGAGCGTGTTGACGCTTCGCTCATGGGCCGCCTTGCCCCACGCCGGCCGAGGCCACTCGCCCCCCCCCCCAGGGCCCTCTCCAGCCGAGGCCAGGCCGGCCTCCTCCCGCGCCTCGCCTCTGGTCGCCTCGGCCTGCCAAGCCTCGTGGCCCAAGCCGCGGCCTCCCAACTGGCCCAAGAGGCCTCCCCCAAGGTGAGGCCCCCTCATTCCAATTTCCCGCCCTGGGCGGCGTTTTTTATGTTGCGCCCATCATATTTCGGCCCGGTAGTTATTTTCGTTTAGGGATATTTGGGAATTAATTAAATTCTAGAAAAATATCCGTATATTATCTTGCCTGTATCTTTTAATCCGTAAATCGGATCACGACATGTAGTATATGGATTTCGTGTAGTTTCTCGCGTGGAATACGATTTCACAACTTGCATATTTGTTTGACGTGGTTTGCGATGCTAAATGCCTAGATTTACGTGCTGTCCCAGTAGGTTTTGTCCCGTATTTTCTTTTCGCGTGCGTTCGGATTGCCCGTACTACGTAGTAGAAATGTCCATGTTTTAGGAACCATTTTTTCATGCATTTTAGAGCGGTCATTTTCATTTTTGCGCGTAGGGATTTGCCGCAAGATTATTTTCCGTGTATAGGTAATTATCTCGCATTTATGTGTGGCAATATTTTTGTGTTGCAACCCCACATATTTTATATGTTTTCGGGGTAGACAAATCCATGTGATTTTTCTGTGCAATTAGTTTTAGCTTTTGAGCAAGTTAGTTCGCGCGATATTTTGCCATGTTGCCCTCTTGTCATTTTTGTAGGATTTATTTCGTGCTTCGTTTGACGGAGTTGTCAACTAGGGAGTTGTTCTTGGGTGTTTAGTCTAGCCCCTGGTATTTTTGGTTGCAATAGAAACGCACGTTTAGTTGTGGTTTGATTGCCCTCAAGTTGCTAGAAATAGTGCCGATTTGGAGGTGCTAAAATATTTCTAAGTCTGAGATCTGTTATATTTTGTTGTTGTCTTGTCTTGCTTGTATCTTTTGATCTGTAGCTCTTTTGAGGTTGGTCCAATGGAGTTAGTTGTAGCCCTTGTGTTTCTCTAGCATGCTATGAATTTGCCTGCCATTTGGAGTCCTGTAGCTATAGTTCTTGCTGCTGTATATATGGATTCATATCGAAAACTGCATTTCCATGAAGTGTTATTTTCACTAAGTCATTTCCTAGTGTTCCTTGCTGCCATGCGAGTTGTTGTTAGTTGTTTGTTGTAGTGCTTCTTGCCCTCTTTTCTGTCATGCATTGGTTGAGTTTATCGGAGTTGTGTAGCTCGTAGTTGTGGGGCGTAGAAATGCTATGTGGCTGATTTTGGCAGATTGTAGTGATTTCTTGTTTTGCTCGTAGTTTTTGAACCGTAGGTCCATTTTGATCGTGTCCTACATGAAACTTGCTTAGAATCTCGTGTAGTTTCATTTTCTCATGCTGGTTGTATGTTTTGAAGTGCTCAGAGCCGTCGTTGCACACATATTGCATTCATGCCATCATATCTTGTGGTGCTTGTATCTTTTGAACCGTAGCTCCGTTGGAGATGTTCTCTATGTGTAAATTGCTTGTAGCGACGCATAGAATCACGTGAACCTATTTGTTTTGCTGTTTAGCAACGAATTAAATGTGTTAGTTAAGATCTGGACAAAACTGTAAATTAACATGTGAGGTCGTTTCGGAGGTGCTATATGTCATTTCCGACCTCATTTAAAATGCCTAGATAGGTAGTTTAATTACGCTTCATCTCTTGTCATGTTTAACCACATTTAATATTGTCGTGTATCTAATCGGGATTGAACTAAATAAATAAACATGGAGTTTCACCAATATGCAACTCATTGCATATTGAACTTCACTTAATGTGTAGTATTTGGTTGAGGTGAATTGCCATGTCGTGACTTGCATGTACTCAGCTGCTCATGCATCATATGTGTTGTGCATCGTGTGGTGAATTCCGTGTGTTGATTTGTGTCTCCGGTTTGCTTCGTCTCTATAGAGTTCCGCAGCGTGCCGGGTTGTGAGGACCCGTTCGACTACGTCGGTTCGTCTGCTTCACGGAGGCATTCTTCTTCCAAGCGGGATCTCAGGCAAGATGACCATTTCGCCAGATACCATTACTATCATTGCCATGCTAGTATCACCGTTTCTATCAATTATGTCTCGTTGCCTACCACATGTTATTTTATCAGCCTCTCAACAATGCCATGAAACCTTCAACCTGTTCAACCTAGCAAACCACTGATTGGCTATGTTACCACTTGCTTAACCATGTGTTAGCGTTGCTAGTTGCAGGTGCATTGCTTCCATGTGAAAACATGGGTTCCTTGTTATATCACCCTATTAAATGCTATTTAATTTAATGCACCTATATACTTGGTAAAAGGTGGAAGGCTCGGCCTTTCTAGCCTGGTGTTTTGTTCCACCTTTGCCCCCTTAGTTTCGGCTACCGGTGTTATGTTCCATAAATGAGCGCTCCTAACACATTCGGGGTTGCTATTGGGACCCACTTTGTCACACCCTATTTTTCATCACAAGTATTTTATGTTGCAAAAATCAGAGCTTGTTAAAACTTTTTCAAATAATGTTGTGAGTGCAATGTCAGCCCTTGTATGAGTGAATGCTTGCTTGCTTGATGACTCAAACCCATGAAAAATTTATTATTTTGCTCTCTTCAAAAACCCTTTTTCCTTTATATCAAGATCACCTTCATCATGTTGGAATACACTACTAGATCATGAAGCCAAGTGGCACTTCCAACCAAAGTTGGTGATCTGATCCAAATATTATTTTCATTCATTAAAAACATTAATTGGTGATTTAACATATTATTTTCCTATTTTATATTTATGTTTGTTTCTAAGGCCAGGAATGATATTCCCACAAGGAAAATTGCTTTCCTGCCTTAGAAAATTCTGAGTAAATTCATGGAAGCTCAGAACGACATATATTTTCCATATATAAGATTTTCCACCCTATTTTATATTAATATTACTTGAGTAAAACCCTGAAAACCATTTCTGTCCGTTTTAGCTTTTTGAGATGTTTCCAAAGGAAATGATCTCAATAAATTCCCATAAAATTACAGGAGCCCTCCCAAGACATACTAGGTGCTCACATAAAATCTCACCTAGATCCAAGGTGGGGAAGTGCACCTAATGAGCCCAAAACCCTCTCTGTCCAGAGAAGAGTTGGAACAACTCTACATTGCAAAGTTTCTCCAATGGAGCTGAAACTTTGGAGAGGTGTTTGACACCCCAAATGAGGACTCCACACCAAGGATGGTATTTGTGAGACTCTGTTTGGCCACACTGCCTTTGTAAAGGACAGTACTGGTCATTTTGAAGCATTTTCAAGTTTACAAAGATAAACTTGTTCAATGGAGGTCAAATTTGGTGAAACCCCAAGTTTTTACCCCAAGACCAAACCTGTTAAGTTTCAGTTCCAGTGGTCGAGTGGAAGCACCCCGAATCACTGTCGAACACCTACTGACAGGAAGGTAAAAACCCTCCTAGCCACTGTTTTACCCAATGTCAAAGCCCCAAACTTGGTGAGTTAGGGCCCCAGAACACCCTGAGCACCCAGTCAACCAGCCCCTCCCCAACTCCAAGCACTAGTGACAAGATCTTCAATTGGAGCCGCAGGCCAGTACTGGCAACACTGGTGTTCCTTGCCTCCTTTGACCAGCTCGTGCTCCCACTAACACACAACGGCTAGGCACACTCCCAGCAAAACTCAGGACATGGAGGACATGTCCCAAGTGCCCCAGAGCGTGCCACCATGTCGTGGCATGCCAAAACAGCACTCTAGGCATGCTACAGAGTGCCTCCAGCAAGGGGACGTCGCCCCGGCCAGTTCCAACCCCCCCAGTAATGTCCAAACGCTCCCCCCGACACCCACTCTGTGCAAAGCTACCATCAGGGGCCCCCTCTCCTCGCGCAAGAGCTCAGGCGATGCGTGCCCGCGCGCGCCCGACGCGGCCGACCATGCACGGTCGCTGCGGTTCGACCCCACTCGCTTTCCCTCTACAGCCGATGCACCAGGAGGTCCTAAACCACGTCCCGAACCCGTGGTTTCATGGCCAGCACCTCACTATGCATGGATGCGCACCACGGTGAGTCAGCGGCGCGCCCGAGTTGGCTCACCGCCGCTGGCCTATAAATATGTTCCCCCAGCACCCCAGCACCCCCCAGGCAGCTTCAGCACAACCACTAGACTCCCCCTAGCTGCCCAATCGAGCTCGTAGAGCCACGGTGCTCGAGATCGACTGAGGCCCCTCCGCCTCGGAGCTCCGGTCGATGTCCGGCTACACGCCGGCTCCTGCGCCGCCCGACCTCCCATTGCACTCCCCTTGACGCCAGGATCATTTGCCCCAACTTCCCCGAGCTAATCCGTGCCCCTAGCCACTAGCTCGACGCCAACCCGAAACCTTTCCGCCACGGTCACCTCGTCGCGGGCGACCCAGACCACCTCCGGTGACGTGCCGACCACGAGCAGGTAGGCAGAGGAACGAGGGACCCATTTCCGCTACTAGATTAGCCTGAGGGCAACGGTAGCCTCGCCGGCGTCCGTCTCCACCTCTCTGGCTGGAGGTAGGAGAAGGACCCGACAGGTGGAGCCCACCTGTCGGTGTCCTCGGGCAGCCAGCGCACGCAGCCGCTGACACTGACCCCAGGGGCCGGCAGGTCAGGTTTGAACCTGGCCCGCGCGCACCTGGTAGTCGGTCTGCTAGCTGGGCCGACTGGATCTCCCCCCTGGCCTTTTTCTTTTATTTTTAACCTGCAGCTTAAATCATTTTTATAAAAATATTTACCCAGTAGAAAAATATGATTCTTCCACCAACAATTTTCTAAAAATGTGTAGTAGTTGATTCTGTAGAGTTTGACATTTATCAAAAACAGAATCTGTTTTGGTATAATAAAATGATATTAAAAGCATTTGTTCACTCCTGTTTGCTTTTAAATAAATATGCTTAGCTAATAAAAACATAGGAAACATTTTCCAAAATAATAAACTTAATTTATTCAAGCTTTGCAACATTTTTAAAAGCACCTTGTGATCTGTTTTGGTGTGAGCTATTATTTATTTATTCCTTTCTCGACGATGGAGTTACCGAGTGACGGAGGATCCGGAGCAGAAGACCTCGAAGACACCGGATACCTAGCTGACCAAGGCAAGCACCTTTGACCATGACTTGAGCACAAACATTGTTGCATGCTAGTATAGTTGGCATTCTCCCGTTGCATGTGATCACGATGTCGGTTCATCATTGTGGTGATGGTACCGGAGGCTTTTTCGAAGCACTTGCATGATAGTAATGTTATTCATATGGCTCCTCGGAGCACAAGCTTCATGAGCTTGACCCTACCATCTATTAGGATCATGCTACTGAGCTTGACCCTACCCCTTGAGGGTCATGCTAATACCATGTTGACAAGTAAAGATAGAGCATTTTATCATGAGCATGATGATGTGTTAAATCAAAGAGTTTATGAAAACCCCGTCGGGTGCCACTAATGCTCGAGGGTGATAATGAGTTGGTGATCACTTTTGGTGAAGTGATGCACCGGTGTTTTTGTGTGAGTATGGTTTCGGAAATGGGATTAGATTTCTGATGTGTCGACCATCCCAACCTTACCAGTACGACCACGATACCCCTTTATGGGATGGGGCTTTGTTGATTACTCTGGTCTATACTAGCAAAGAGCCACATTACTAGTGGCGGGAGTGATCGGTGTCACTCTCGTGATGGGGTCGTGCCAGGTAGGACGACTATGCCATTATTATGAGTTCCAGGCACACCGTTGGTCCCTGCATGGTTGATACTGTCCAGAGTCGGTGCTCGTAAGACGTACAACATGTGGGCTGGGTACCAATCGAGTGGACCTCTTTGTCTAGTATCGTCAGGGGAAAGATGATGATCGGGTACTTACCTCGGTTATACGTGATATACCGCGAGTCGTGGATGACACGGAAGCTTCCCGTTTCTCGTGGGTCCAGCGTACTACCTCTGCAGAGTGTAAACTATTCGAATAGCCGTGTCCACGGTCAAGGACAGTTGGGTGGTGCTGCATAAACTACGCCCAGCGTTTCCGCATAAACCAAGTGTGTGTGTGTGTGAGTTCGTTGAATGGTGTTAATAACCGGAGTTACTTGAGCAATTGATATGACCAAGTTCGGTGACTGGGCATATAGGGTGAACCCGGATGGTTCAACCCTTAGCAGATATGTTGATATTTGTAACCTGTTCTTCAAGAGTAGTTCTTTAACTTGTTGCATATACCTGATCATTCCACCAAATTGCATTCCACCATAGATACATGTTACTATTATTCTTCACTATCAATGTTCATATCATGGGCTGTTTGCGAGTACATTCAAAGTACTCATTGGCTTTCCACTGGTTATATTATTGACCAGACATGGAAGGACCGGAGTTTGGCGACGAGTACGCCGTCGGAGACGAACCTGTAATCTAGGACGCTTCCAAGTCAGAATGCCTGTCGGTGTAGGCTTGATGGCATGGGCACCGCTTAGCCCTTACGAGTTTCCGCTACTCGATGTATCTGTTTAATTTGGCTTTAGGCCTCTCTCTTGAACCCGACCTTCTGGTCGTTTGATGTAATAATTTCGGTACTTGGATGTAAGACTCTATTATTCAGTATATGTGTTCAGTGAACATTGATCCTTGGGGTTACTGGGCACAGCGAACTCGACTTGCTAGTCGGGGTCCCCACAGAACTGGTATCAGAGCCATCCTGACTATAGGAAGCCTTATATAGCATGGACGTTAGCCGAGAACGTTAGAACGCCAGCCTTGCACAAACTTTTGCACATACAACCTTCTGACCTCTCTCATATGCCTTGTAGATGGCTGCCATACCTGAGACGCTTCTGGAGACCGGCTTTCCACTACTCCTGGTGGATTGTCTCGAGAAGTGCCACGTACGTCGCACACCCATCTTCCTCTACCACGAGCACTGGGTCAACGCCGACACTAAGGAATATCACGTGGACGTGATAGTGAAGGCTAATGACTCCCCGTCTAGTAGGTTCTTCGAAGGACCACAGATGGGAGAGCTGATGTTGGCAGTGGAGACGGCCGCACGAGAGGCGCTCGTGCGTCTCCGCAACATCCTCCCTGAGATGGCTAATGAGCCTTTCACTCGTCACCTACCTTTCATTAAGGAAGGAGTGGATGGGAGTTGGACACTCACCCCAGCCATAGAGGATGGGATGCCATTAAGGTTTTAGACCTACTTCAGCCTCTCGTCGAACACCCTGACGCACTTCCTGGTTAAGGAATCAGCCAAGCTTTGCCAAGAGTTGCACCTAGTCAAGGGCCTGCTCCACACTGAGAAGATGCAGAATTGCAAAAAGAAGGCAGGCGCACCTGAGGGGAGGACAGTTGTTGCTACTACGGGTGGTGTGTTACCCATCCAGGCAGTCCCTCTTCGGAGTCGCCGCCTGACAGCGGAAGAGTACACTGAGATCTTCGCCGCCTCGCCTAAGAGACGCCGTGATGTGCGGATTCTTTCTTCCACTCCTATAAAGGAAGAAGATGTTGATGAAGACGAGGACAAAGATGAGGATCCTGTTGAATCCGCCTTTGAGACTGAGCAGTCCGCCGCGTAGGATTTAGCATAGGGAATTAGGAGTACCCCGAGCATAGGGTATCCATGTATCCGTTTCCAATTTACGTATGTGTGCATGATGTAAGTCACCTATTGCCTTAGGCAGCCTGTAAGTGACTAAATCACCTAGTTTTTTTGAATGCAATTTCCGTTTGTCAAAAACTTTGGTTTTGAAAACTCGGCACTTGCACGTATTGGACCCCCTCTTACTAGGAACGAATCCTTGTATTCCCGAGCAAGGTGGCATTTTGACCTGTATGTTTCTATGACAAGATGGTGAACGCAACCCGCAACAGCACCTTCGGCAACCCTGGCGCCGGCTCCTCAGGGACGCTGCAGGGAACCGAAGGAGAAGCTCACGCTGGAGGTCACCACGAGCAGCCTAGAGACCTTCCGCCACCTCCTCCTCCTGAGAACTTGACGATGGCTCAGTTCCTTCAAGCTCTTCGGGAGGAGCGTCAAGCCAGCAATGCCGCTATTCAGTAGCTGACTCAAGTCCTGGTGGACAACCCACCGCGGAATGGGAATGGCGGTGGCCGCTCTACTCTTTCTGAGTTCATGCGGACTACGCCCCCCATATTCACGGAGACGACTGAACCACTGGACGTCGATGATTGGATCCGCACCATTGAAGACCTCCTTGCGCTGGTCAAGTGCATCGACGATCATGAGAAGGTCCTTTATGCTTCTCACTGTCTCGGAGGCACCGCCAGGGCATGGTGGGATGGATTCCAGATCATGCGGATAGGGCAAGTCATCAGTTGGGTGATTTTCAAGGAAGGATTTCGCGCGGCTCACATTCCACCTGGACTGATGATCATTAAGAAGCGGGAATTCCGAGCCTTGAGGCAGGGCAGTGGAACTGTTAAGGAGTACTTGCAAAAGTTTAACCTCTTGTCGAGGTACGCGCCCGAAGATGTTAACACTGAGGCCGCTAAGGTGGAACACTTCATGGAAGGGTTACAGCAGTCCCTGCAATACCAGCTGGTGGTTTGCGACTGCCACACTTTCAGCGAGTTGGTTAACAAGGCGCTTATGCTGGAAGACAAGCGTCGTGCGATGGGCGACACCTGCAAGCGCAAACTGGTAGGCAGTGGAGGACCCAGTAGCGCAAGACCAAGACCATGGCAGTCATCACCTGCAAGTCCCAACTTTCAGCAGCAGCAGTACAAGCACCCGGTGTTACGCCAGAATTATCAGCCTCAGCAACAAGCCAAGCCAGTAGTCAACCCGCCGAACAACGGTGGAGTCAAGACCAACCCTCCGGGGCAGGTCACCTGCTTTGGGTGTGGTCAGACCGGGCACTATTCCCGGTAGTGCCCCAACAAGAATCCCGACGCACCGCGTCCTAATGCACCCAACCCCGGTCAAGGTGCACCAGGAAGGAACCAGGCCCCCCGCAACCAGCAGTTCAATGGCAGGGGCCGGATCAATCACATCACTGTAGAAGAGGCGCAGGAAGACCCGGACTGCATTCTGGGTACGTTCCTCATCAACTCAACTCCAGAAAAAGTGTTGTTTCATTGTGGTGCCTCGCATTCTTTTGTTACTCAAAGGTTTGCGGAGAAGTGTGGTTTAAAACCCACTCTACTCCGTGGACAGATGGCAATTCAAACCCCGGGAGCAGTATTGAGGACCAAGCTAGGGTGTAGAAGGGTTGAGATAGTTATCAATGGAACGAGTTTCTTGCCAGACCTCATTGTGCTTAAATCGCAAGGTGTAGAAGTAATCCTCGGCATGGATTGGTTGGCCAAGCACCAGAGTCTTTTGGACTGTGCCAACAGGGCCATTACCATGACAAGCAACCAAGGGGTCAAGGTCAAGTTTGTCTCCGAGCCAGTATCGGCTCAAGTCCCTCGAGTCAACAGTCTATCCGAGGTAGAGCTTGATCAAGTGCGTGTAGTCTGTGAATACCCGGACGTCTTTCCTGACGAGCTACCCGGAATGCCTCCCGACCGAGACATCGAGTTCATCATCGAGCTCATGCCCGGATCAAGGCCTATATATAAAAAGACTTACAGGATGGGTTCCGAAGAGCTGGCAGAGCTGAAGAAGCAGCTGGATGAGCAACTCGGGAAAGGGTTCATCCGTCCGAGTGCATCACCTTGGGGATCACCTGTTCTATTTGTTCCAAAGAAGGATGGTACCATTCGACTCTGCGTCGATTACCGTTCTCTTAATGAAGTCACAATTAAGAACAAGTACCCGCTCCCCAAGATCGAAGACCTGTTTGACCAGTTAAACGGGGCCAGGGTATTTTCCAAGATCGATCTTCGATCGGGATATTACCAGTTGACGATTCGACCCGAAGATATACCGAAGATTCCATTCGTGACCCAATACGGTCTATATGAATGCACTGTCATTCCCTTCGGTTTGACAAATTCCCCAGCCTACTTCATGTACCTCATGAACAAGGTCTTCATGGAATATTTGGACAAGTTTGTCGTCGTGTTCATCGATGACATATTAATCTTCTCCAAGTCCGAAGAGGAGCATGAGCAACAACTGAGGTTAGTTCTGGGAAAGCTTCGAGAGCACCAACTTTATGCCAAATTCAGCAAGTGTCAGTTCTGGCTGAACAAAGTTGGATTTCTGGGTCATACCCTGACGGCAAGCGGTTTGGTCGTAGATCAGTCCAAGATTACTACAGTGACCAACTGGGTATCACCAAAGGACGTGAAGGATGTCAGGAGTTTCCTCGGGCTCGCGGGATACTATCGCAAGTTTGTAGAAGGTTTCTCCAGCATCGCTCGACCTATGACTCAGCTCTTGAAGAAAGGCCGAAAGTTCGAGTGGACACCGGTGTGTGAAGAAAGTTTCCAGGAGTTGAAGAAGAGGCTAACTACCGCCCCGGTATTGGCTACCCCAGACATCAACAAGGAATTCGTAATATATTGTGATGCCTCTAGAACCGGGCTCGGTGGAGTCCTGATGCAAGATGGCAGGGTCGTGGCGTACTTGTCACGGCAACTGCGACTGCATGAGGAGAACTACGCCACCCATGATCTCGAGCTAGCAGCTGTAGTGCATGCTCTGAAGACGTGGCGACATTACCTTCTGGGGAAGCGATGTGAGATATATACAGACCACAAAAGTCTGAAATATATCTTCACTCAAAGGGAGTTGAATATGAGGCAGCGGCGATGGCTTGAGTTAATCAAGGATTATGACCTCAGCATTCAGTATCATCCCGGCAAGGCGAACGTGGTAGCCGATGCCTTAAGCCAGAAGGCAGGCTCCTTGAACGTCACGCTCGAGGAAAGGTTACCCGTCTTGTATGAAGAGGTGGAGGGCTTTGGGCTTGAGATAGTCGAACCAGGATACCTGGCCAACCTCGAAGTCAAGCCTACTCTGGCAGACGACATCAAGGAAGCCCAGAAGGGACACAAGAGTATCGAAGGCCTCAAGAGGAAGGTACGAGAAGGCAAAGCCCCAGGATTCTCGATTGATGAGCAAGGAGTACTGTGGTACGGGAAGCGCTTATGCGTACCTAACAAGGCCGAACTTAAGGACTTGATCCTGCAAGAGGCTCATGACACACCATACTCTATCCATCCAGGTGGTACCAAGATGTACCAAGACCTCCGAGAATGATTCTGGTGGCATGGCATGAAGAGGGAAATTGGCTCCTATGTCGCTAAATGCGATGTATGCCAACGAGTCAAGGCTGAACACCAGCGACCTGCTAGATTGCTGCAACCTCTTGAAGTGCCGGAATGGAAGTGGGATAAAGTCGGCATGGACTTCATCACCGAGTTGCCCCGGCCGAATAAGGGTCATCACTGCCTTTGGGTCGTAGTCGATCATTTGACCAAGCTGGCCCATTTCATCCCCGTTAACAAAACCTACGATGGAAGCCAGCTGGCCAGTCTATTCATTCATCGAGTGGTGAGTCTCCATGGAGTTCCCAAGGAGATCGTGTCCGACCGCGGCACGCAATTCACCTCAAGATTCTGGAAGAAGTTTCAAGAAGCTCTCGAAACCAAACTCTCCTTCAGTACGGCTTTCCACCCGCAAACGAGCGGACAGACCGAGAGGGTAAACCAGATACTTGAGGACATGCTGCGCGCCTCTGTTTTGGCCCATGGTGCCAAGTGGGAAGATTGCCTGCCATTTGCTGAGTTTTCTTACAACAAAAGCTACCAGTCCAGTCTTCAGATGGCCCCATTCGAAGCGTTATATGGGCGGAAGTGCCGCACCCTGCTCAATTGGTCCGAAACCAGTGAAGGACTTATTTTCGGACCAGAATCACTGGAGGAAGCAGGGGACAAGCTTCAGCTTGTCCGAGAGAACTTGGAGGCAGCTAAGTCAAGGCAGAAGAGCTATGCGGACCCTCGCCGCGGAGATGTGGAGTTTGTTCCCGGAGACCAGGTGTACTTGCGAGTCGCGCCTCTCAAGGGGACCAAGCGTTTCCACGTCAAAGGGAAGCTAGCTCCGAGGTTCATTGGACCCTTCAAGATCACGGCAAGGCGCGGGAAAGTAGCTTACCAGTTGGAGCTACCTCCTGAGCTTTCGGGTGTGCATAACGTGTTTCACGTGTCACAGCTCCGGAATTGTTTACAAGTGCCGAACCGTCCCCATCTTTACAAGGACATTGATCATCAAGCTATTGACCTTCAGCCGGACCTTACCTACCGCGAGAAACCGATCCGCATTTTGGATGAAGCCGAACGTTGCACCAGAAGCCGCACCATCAAGTTTTTCAAGGTTCAGTGGAGCAACCATACGAAAGCAGAAGCCACGTGGGAACGTGAAGATTATCTCCGATCAGAATTTCCCGAGCTATTTAATGCTTAGCTTAGGAATCTCGGGGACGAGATTCTTGTAAGAGGGATAGGTCTGTCACACCCTGTTTTTCATCACAAGTATTTTATGTTGCAAAAATCAGAGCTTGTTAAAACTTTTTCAAATAATGTTGTGAGTGCAATGTCAGCCCTTGTATGAGTGAATGCTTGCTTGCTTGATGACTCAAACCCATGAAAAACTTATTATTTTGCTCTCTTCAAAAACCCTTTTTCCTTTATATCAAGATCACCTTCATCATGTTGGAATACACTACTAGATCATGAAGCCAAGTGGCACTTCCAACCAAAGTTGGTGATCTGATCCAAATATTATTTTCATTCATTAAAAACATTAATTGGTGATTTAACATATTATTTTCCTATTTTATATTTATGTTTGTTTCTAAGGCCAGGAATGATATTCCCACAAGGAAAATTGCTTTCCTGCCTTAGAAAATTCTGAGTAAATTCATGGAAGCTCAGAACGACATATATTTTCCATATATAAGATTTTCCACCCTATTTTATATTAATATTACTTGAGTAAAACCCTGAAAACCATTTCTGTCCGTTTTAGCTTTTTGAGATGTTTCCAAAGGAAATGATCTCAATAAATTCCCATAAAATTACACGAGCCCTCCCAAGACATATTAGGTGCTCACATAAAATCTCACCTTGATCCAAGGTGGGGAAGTGCACCTAATGAGCCCAAAACCCTCTCTGTCCAGAGAAGAGTTGGAACAACTCTACATTCCAAAGTTTCTCCAATGGAGCTGAAACTTTGCAGAGGTGTTTGAAACCCCAAATGAGGACTCCACACCAATGATGGGATTTGTGAGACTCTGTTTGGCCACACTTCCTTTGTAAAGGACAGTACTGGTCATTTTAAAGCATTTTCAAGTTTACAAAGCTAAACTTGTTCAATGGAGCTCAAATTTGGTGAAACCCCAAGTTTTTACCCCAAGACCAAACCTGTTAAGTTTCAGTTCCAGTGGTCGAGTGGAAGCACCCCAAATCACTGTCGAACTCCTACTGACAGGAAGGTAAAAACCCTCCTAGCCACTGTTTTACCCAATGTCAAAGCCCCAAACTTGGTGAGTTAGGGCCCAGAACACCCTGAGCACCCAGTCAACCAGCCCCTCCCCAACTCCAAGCACTAGTGACAAGATCTTCAATTTGAGCCGCAGGCCAGTACTAGCAACACTGGTGTTCCTTGCCTCCTTTGACCAGCTCGTGCTCCCACTAACACACAACGGCTAGGCACACTCCCAGCAACACTCAGGACATGGAGGACACGTCCCAAGTGCCCCAGAGCGCGCCAGCATGCCGTGGCATGCCAAAACTGCGCTCTAGGCGCGCTACAGAGAGCTTCCAGCAAGGGGACATCGCCCCGGCCAGTTCCAACCCCCCAGTAATGTCCAAACGCTCCCCCGACACCCACTCTGTGCAAAGCTACCATCAGGGGCCCCCTCTCCTCACGCAAGAGCTCAGGCGACGCGTGCCCGCTCGCTCCCGACGCGGCCGAGCATGCATGGTCACTGCGGCTCGACCCCACTCGCTTTCCCTCTGCAACCGATACACCAGGAGGTCCTAAACCAGGTCCCGAACCCATGGTTTCGCGGCCAGCACCTCACTGTGCATGCACGCGCACCACGGTGAGTCACCGGCGCGCCCGAGTCGGCTCACCGCCGCTGGCCTATAAATATGTTCCCCCGGCACCCCAGCACCCCCCAGGCAGCTTCAGCACAACCACTAGACTCCCCCTAGCTGCCCAATCGAGCTCGCAGAGCCCCGGTTCTCGAGATCGACCGAGGCCCCTCCGCCTCGGAGCTCCGGTCGATCTCTGGCTACACGCCGGCTCCTGCGCCGCCCGACCTCCCATTGCACCCCCTTGACGCCAGGATAATTTCCCCCAACTTCCCCGATCGGATCCGTGCCCCTAGCCACTAGCTCGACGCCAACCCAAAACCTTTCCGACATGATCACCTCGTCGCCGGCGACCCAGACCACCTCCGGTGACGTCCCGACCACGAGCAGGTAGGCGGAGGAACGAGGGACCCATTCCCGCTCCTAGATTGGCCTGAGGGCAACGGTAGCCTCGCCGACGTTCGTCTCCACCTCTCTGGCTGGAGGTAGGAGAAGGACCCGACAGGTGGAGCCCACCTGTCGGTGTCCTGGGTCAGCCAGCGCGCGCAGCCGCTGACACTGACCCAGGGTCCCGCAGGTCAGGTTTGAACCTGGCCCGCGCGCGCCTGGTGGCCGGTCTGCTGGCTGGACCGATTGGGTCTCCCCCCTGGCTTTTTTCTTTTATTTTTTAACCTGCAGCTTAAATGATTTTTTTAAAAATATTTAGCTAGTAGAAAAATATGATTCTTCCACCAACAATTTTGTAAAACTGTGTAGTAATTGATTTTGTAGAGTTTGACATTTATCAAAAACAGAATCTGTTTTGGTATAATAAAATGATATTAAAAGCATTTGTTCGCTCATGTTTGCTTTTAAATAAATATGCTTAGCTAATAAAAACCAAAGGAAACATTTTCCAAAATAATGAACTGAATATATTCAAGCTTTGCAACATTTTTAAAAGCACCTTGTGATCTATTTTGATGTGAGCTATTATTTATTTATTCGTTTCTCGATGGTAGGGTTATCGAGTGACGGAGGATGCGGAGCGGAAGACCTCGAAGACACCGGATACCTAGCTGACCAAGGCAAGCAGCCTTTGACCATGACTTGAGCACAAACATTGTTGCATGCTAGTATAGTTGGCATTCTCCCGTTGCATGTGATCACGATGCCGGTTCATCATTGTGGTGATGGTACCGAAGGCTTCTTCGAAGCACTTGCATGATAGTAATGTTATTCATATGGCTCCTAGAAGCACAAGCATGATGAGCTTGACCCTACCATAGGATCATGCTACTGTCATGCTGACTAGTAGAGTAAGATCATTGCACTAAGCTTGACCCTACCCCTTGAGGGTCATGCTAATACCATGTTGACAAGTAAAGATAGAGCATTTTATCATGAGCATGATGATGAGTTAAATCAAAGAGTTTATGAAAACCCCGTCGGGTGCCACTAATGCCCGAGGGTGATGATGAGTTGGTGATCACTTTTGGTGAAGTGATGCACCGGTGTTTTTGTGTGAGTATGGTTTCGGAAATGGGATTAGATTTCTGATGTGTCGACCGTCCCAACCTTACCAGTACGACCACGATACCCCTTTATGGGACGGGGCTTTGTTGATTACTCTGCTCGGTACTAGCAAAGAGCCACATTACTAGTGGCGGGAGTGATCGGTGTCACTCTCGTGATGGGGTCGTGCCAGGTAGGACGACTATGCCATTATTACGAGTTCCAGGCACAACGTTGGTCCCTGCATGGTTGATACTGTCTAGATTCGGTGCTTGTAAGACGTACAACATGTGGGTTGGGTACCAATCGAGTGGACCTCTTTGTCTAGTATCGTCAGGGGAAAGATGATGATCGGGTACTTACCTCGGGTATACGTGATATACCGCGAGTCGTGGATGACACGGAAGTTTCCCGTTTCTCGTGGGTCCAGGCGTACTACCTCTGCAGAGTGTAAACTATTCGAATAGCCGTGTCCACGGTCAAGGACAGTTGGGTGGTGCTGCTTAAACTACGTCCAGCGTTTCCGCATAAACCAAGTGTGTGTGTGTGTGAGTTCGGTGAATGGTGATAATAACCGGAGTTACTTGAGGAATTGATATGACCAAGTTCGGTGACTTGGCATACAGGGTGAACCCGGATGGTTCAACCCTTAGTAGATACGTTGATATCTGTAACCTGTTCTTCAAGAGTAGTTCTTTAACTTGTTGCATATACCTGATCATTCCACCAAATTGCATTCCACCATAGATACATGTTACTATTATTCTTCACTATCAATGTTCATATCATGGGTTGTTTGCGAGTACATTCAAAGTACTCATTGGCTTGCCACTGGTTATATTATTGACCACACATGGAAGGACCGCAGTTTGGCGACGAGTACGCCGTCGGAGACGAACCTGCGATCTAGGACGCTTCCAAGTCAGAATGCCTGTCGGTGTAGGCTTGATGGCATGGGCACCGCTTAGCCCTTACGAGTTTCCGCTACTCGATGTATCTGTTTAATTTGGCTTTAGGCCTCGCTCTTGAATCTGACCTTCTGGTCGTTTGATGTAATAATTTCGGTACTTGGATGTAAGACTCTATTATTCAGTATCTGTGTTCAGTGAACATTGATCCTTGGGGTCACTGGGCACGGCGAACTCGACTTCCTAGTCGGGGTCCCCATACCCTTGATAATTCGTTTTAGATTAAAGCTGGTCTGGCAAGGCCCAACATTGGTACTACATTTTCCCAACATAAGAAATTTGTTAATTTGAAATGCATAGGGAGTTAGCGCTACCCGAGGAGTAATTCTACATAATACAGGGAGGACCAGTGCTGATGGTGCTGGTCCAAAACAGAGCACTGTGCGGGGCCACCGCGAGGAAACTCGAGGTTTGGCACTCGTACGCATAGCTTATCCGTCGTGTCCTGAGAACGAGATATGCGGCTCCTATCGCGATCGTTGACACGCCGGGCGGCCTTGCTGGATTAGTTTTACATTTGATGAGATATCTTGTGCATCGGGATTCCGGTGATGCTTTGGGTAATCTCAGAGTTGAGGTCTTCCACTAGGGAATCCGACGAGATCGCGAGCTTCGTGATTGAGGATTTCTATGCGGCTTGTGGTAATTTGTGATGGACTAGTGGAGCACCCCTGCAGGGTTAAATCTTTCGGAAAGCCGTGCCCACGGTTATGTGGCAACGTGGAAACTTTGTTTAACACTGGTTCTAGATAACTTGATGTTAACTTAAATAAAACTAGCCAACTGTGTGCGTAACCGTGAATGTCTCTTTCGTGAGTTCCTTCTCCGATCGAGGACACTGTGGGGTTATGTCTGACGTAGGTAGGTGTTCACGATCATTCCTTTGATCATCAGTAGTTCACGTCCGCTATGCGTAGATCTCCCCCCCTCTTATTTCTTGTACTCGTAAGTTTAGCCACCAAATATATGCTTAGCTGCTGCCGCAACCTCACCACTAAATTATACCTCACCCATTAAGCTTTGCTAGTCTTGATACATTTGGAAATGAGATTGTTGAGTCCCCTGTGGCTCACAGATTACTACAACACCAGTTGCAGGTACAAGTAAAGGTTATATGACGCGAGCGCGTTGATTGTTCATTTGGAGTTGCTTCTTCTTCTACTTCTTCATCGATCTAGGATGGGTTCCAGGCCGGCAGCCTGGGATAGCAAGGATGGACGTCGTTCTTCTTTTATCGTTTGTTTTCGTCCATAGTCGGACCCTGCTCTTACTCTTGATGATTATGTAATGTATTGATGTGACTCTGATGTAGCTCGTGGCGAGTGTAAGCTAATTATCTATTTATATATCTCTTCTTTTCAGTACATGTACTTGTAACGATATCCATTCTTGCGACACAACGAGATGCGCTTCTATCCCTGATGAGGCCTTCGTGCCAAATTGAGGATAGGGTCGCATCTTGGGCGTGACAAGTTGGTATCAGAGCAAGGACCGTCCTAGGAGCCCCCTTGATTGATCGAACATGGCCGAGTCGAGTCTAGTGAAAAACTGCTTTGAGTCTAGTTATTAGAGTAGGATTCTTTTTTCTCCTCTTCTATGCTCTGGTGAGGAATCTTGACGTAATATTTTAATTCTACTCCTCTTCTCACTCAAAAATTTTTTAGGATCACGCGGATATTTTTGAGATCTATATGATGCCGATGTGATGGAGTTCTGTCTTGGTGCCTCCTGTCTGACTTGATTTTCTTCCGGGGAGTTGAGCTCCAGGGGATTCTCGAGCACATCGTTATCATGCAGATTTCTTAATATCTCAAAACGAAGGATGTTCGTAATTGCTTCAATACTAGTAGTGGCGAGATAACCCCGATGTCCCCAGTACTGGTGCAGATTGTTCGGGAGTACTGCCATACTTTGTATCGTTGTGATCATGAGGGTCTGTTGTAGATGAAGGTCCGAGATTCTGGTTGTGTGTTGACGGATGTGATACAGGTGACGGGTTAGTATAGGAGTTGTGTGATTATTACTCCTTGTATCCGTGTACCAGATTGCATGACCAGATATTTCGGGAATTCTTAGGTGGGAATTCAAGTAGTTACTTATAGGACGATCTTCCAACAAATTTGTGTTGCTTCGATGTCAATTGGTGATTTCAGATCTTTCCTAAGAGGTGTTCTCATATTTTTATGTGAATGCTAATTCTTTTGCTCAATCAGTTGCCATATCAATTCTTGTCAACCGGAGTCGTCATGTTAATCCTTTTCAACCGGTGTGTTTCTCTTCATGTATTTCAATCCTCTCCAATTTTGCAAGATCATTCTCTCATTTCTTCCGGAGTTCATCTCATCTGTTCCAAGTTGTCTTTTGTTTTCCCTGCCCTCCCACCCTTTGTCTTCGGTGATTGGTTTTCATACAAATGCATTCATTTCATTGCTGCTTCCGCTATCTTCTCTTCCGTGTCCTATCCGGTGATTCATTGTGAAGATTCTCAAGAGCTTCGTGTCATATTTGTTCATTCTTGTCATCCTTACCGGTGATTTAATTCAGTTGTCCGTGTTCATCATATCCTATTTATCCTTGTAATTCTTTCGTGTGTTGGAAATTCTTATCATCCTATCTTGCTTTTCTATCCGGAGTGTTGAAGACAACCCACTAGTTTCTTGTTCTCAATTATTTTAATTATTTCGAGGTTCTCAACCTCATCTAGTTCTCTTCATACCGGTGCAATATCTCTCATTCTAGCAATCTTTTCTAACGGTGGTTTCTTTGAGTGGGCCCATAACCCATAGGTTTTCCCAGGATCTTATCTGGCTCTTTTAAACCTTGCGTGGAGATCATTAATTCTTTTCAACTATGACGTAAGTATGATTTCCATCAGTCATATCCCTTCGTCAAGATCTATTTGAATTAATTCTCATATTGGCTCAACCTTTCATTCTTCATTATTCCGGAGTGTCTCGGTTATTCTGGGTGAGGTTCTTCTTGTTTTTTTTTCTCCATTGAATATTTGTAGAAGTGTTTCTCTCAATCTTGGTCTATTCTCTTGGATATTCGTCATTTTAGCTTCATGTTATCATCTTGAATTTGTTCCAATCATGAGAATCCAATTCTCGCTATCCAGTGGTTTTTCTGAGTTGATTTCATTCTCGATCCTCCGAAGGCCATCATTTCAGAAGATTCTTTGTTCTCAGCTTTCAGCCTTCATCCTCAATTCTTCTCAATTGTGTCTCTTCGTTCGTCTCTCGGTTATTCCAGCGTCTTGTTCTAGTTTTCTTCTCTCGGGTGGCTTATGATCTCTTCATTGTCATGTATCTCCATTAATTCTTGCTTTTCCCATTTAATTGTGAATTCTTACCAGTGCTTCCTTAATATTACTTCAAGTGGTGCTAATCTCTCTGTCTCTTCAAGATCATTTCAAGAAGAATAAGTGGTATGCTAAATCCGTTGCTTGTCATCAATTAAACTTGACGAAGGATAAACATAACATAATTATTATTCTTGTTTCATCAAGTGATCTGAAATCTTCTTCCGTAGTGGATCATGATATCAATTCCTTTTTCTCAAGTGTTCTTATCTTTTCTTTTCCGGAGTTGCATGTTTTCTCAAGTATCTCTTTGTGAAGCTTCATCCAAATCTTGGCAAGGTCATAATCTTATTCTTTCATCCTTCATATCTTTGCATCATTCATTTGTATACGGAGGTCCTTCATGGTGGTTCGTCATGATATCAATTCATTCTCAAGTGTTCTTCAAGATTCTTGTTGGAGTACCTTAAGTATTCTTGTCTTGCATTTCCAATGCGGTTGTTCTCCTTTATCCTTTGAGGTGGTATTATAGCATTCTTGTTAGTGTAGGAGCCTCGAAGAGTTTTCCTTTCAAGTATGAGATAATTAAACCCACCAATTCTATGATCATGAGACATGTTTCGTCCCATGATTTCTTCATTGAGTTATCTTGGTTTGGATTTCACCTAAAGCTTTTCTTATGGATTGTTGCTATCATGGTGCTTGTCATTAGTCCAAGTTCTCAATGTATCCTCTTGGTGTAAGAAATTGTTCATGTCTTGTTTCTCCCAATCAATCTTTGTTTCTGTTAGTGGTTGGTTGTCACTTCATTAGTTTGAAAGGTTTCCATAAACCCACTACTATCTTGTTCTTTTCATTGTTGTTTTTCCAACAACTTCGTCCAATTCTTCTTGTAAGGATGCTTGCCAAGTTCATTGGAGTTAGTAGTTGTCATTCTTTTCTTCATTCTCTTATTCCGTATGAGCTAGTTCCTATTCTATTGTTCCGGAGGCATTGTGATGTTGCTCTTTTGGGTCTATTTTGTTGTTCTATCAAGATCATGGTGTTACCTTGCTCTATTTAGTTGTTTGTTATGAATATTGTCTATTTCTTCTACCTTTCGAATTTTTTGTCCAATTTTCCTACCGAAGTGCTGCCGAAATTTTCCGTGAATTATTGCTTCTTTCTCATATCACTCCTCAACTCTTTGCAACCTTCAAGGTTCATTGTTTTCACACGTTTGTCAAAGAAGCGACTAAGTTTTACCTCTTGCTTTCTCATCCTCTCCCCCTTTCATTCTTGGATCTCGGGGCGAGATCCTCTTGTAGTGTAGGAGAGTTGTGAGAGCCCGAGACCGACGTTCCAGAAGATTGCCCTTTCCTTTCCGTTTCCGTCGTGTGGGTATTTTTATTTGTTGCATCATCATCGCATCATTCGCATCATCAGCATTGCATCGGCATCTCCGTTGCCGCCAGTTTTCAGAACTTGCATCCGTTGTCAGTTGTCGGTTTTCGTCGTTGTCCGTTCTGAGCCCGACCGCACACGCCCTCGTCCGCCGCATCGTCAAACCCTGTTTCAAATGTGCGTTTAAAACTTTCTCTGATCGGGGTGAAACTTGGCTTGCGGTCGTGTTTAGTTATAGCTATACCTCCTATCGAATTTCGTCGCAATCGGAGTTCGTCTTGTACCCGAACGGTCGACCGTAGCGGCACCGTATTCGGTCTACCGTCGGACGGTTATCGGTGTTTTATAATTCGTTGCCGTGCCGCCCGTTTTCCCTCTCGTCCCCGGTATACCACTCTTCACAGCCACTCACCTGTTCCCGCATGCGGAATCGTCCGATTCCGACCGCACGGTTGGATCCAGAACGAAATTCCGGTTAACTTAGCCCCCCTTTGCCTATAAATAGGACCCCCAGGTTTTTTTAGACAAACCCCTCCTTCCACCCTGGGATCCGCGCCCGAAACCCTAATCCTCTCTCTCTTCTCTCTCTCTCCCGCAGCCTCTCTCTCCCCAGCCGCCGTGGGCCCGCCGAGCCCATCCGAGGCCCGCCCGAGCCCGGATCGCGCCGCCCCCAGTGAGCCTCCTCTCCCTGCCCGAGCTCTCGAGCCATCCCCGCTGCCTGTAGCGCGCCGCCACCTCGCCTCCAGCCTCTGGCCGTCGAGTCCTCCTGCAGCCTTGCCCCGCCTCCGGCCGCCGCCTGCCGGAGTCCCTACCGTCGTCCTTCGCGAGCTCCTGCAAGGTTCCCGCTCGCCTACAAGGGCTAGCCGCCACCAGCACCGATCCAGCTGCCAACCTACGTCGCCGCGTCGACCGCAGCCCCGCTCGCGGCCAGATCGGGAGGATCCCGGCCGGATCCACTCGTCCCCGGGGTCCCTCCGTGCCTCCCCACGCCACCGCTGAAGCCCCTCGCCATGGTGTTCCGTCTCTGTCCGTGCGGGAGCGAGGAGGACGATGACGGCTCTGAGCGCGTTGACGCTTCGCTCATGGGCCGCTTCGCCCCGTGCCGGCCCAGGCCACTCGCCCCCCCAGGGCCCTCTCCAGCCGAGGCCAGGCCGGCCTCGTCCCGCGCCTTGCCTTTGGTCGCCTCGGCCTGCCAGGCCTCGTGGCCCAAGCCGCGGCCTCCCAACCGGCCCAAGAGGCCTCCCCAGGGTGAGGCCCCCTCAGTCCAATCTCCCGCCCTCGGCGGCATTTTTTTATGTTGCGCCCATCATATTTCGGCCCGGTAGTTATTTTCGTTTAGGGATATTTAGGAATTAATTAAATTCCAGAAAAATATCCGTATATTATCTTGCCCGTATCTTTTAATTCGTAAATCGGATCGTGACATGTAGTATATGGATTTCGTGTAGTTTCTCGCGTAGAATACGATTTCACAACTTGCATATTTGTTTGACGTGGTTTGCCGTGCTAAATGCCTAGGTTTACGTGTTGTCCCAATAGGTTCCGTCCCGTATTTTTTTTTCGCGCGCGTCCGGATTGCCTGGACTCCGTAGTATAAATGTCCATGTTTTAGGAACCATTTTTCCATGCATTTTAGAGCGGTCATTTGTATTTTTGCGCGTAGGGATTTGCCGCTAGATTATTTTCCGTGTATAGGTAATTATCTCGCATTTATGTGTGGCAATATTTTTGTGTTGCAACCCCACATATTTTATATGTTTTCGGGGTAGAAAAATCCATGGGATTTTTCTGTGCAATTAGTTTTAGCTTTTGAGCAAGTTAGTTCGTGTGATATTTTGCCATGTTGCCCTCTTGTCATTTTCGTAGGATTTATTCTGTGCTTCGTTTGACGGAGTTTTCAACTAGGAAGCTGTTCATGGGTGTTTAGTCTAGCCCCTGGTATTTTTCATTGCAATAGAAATTCATGTTTAGGTGTGGTTAGATTGCCCTCAAGTTGCTAGAAATAGTGCTCATTTGGAGGTGCTGAAATATTTCGAAGTCTGAGATCTGTTATATTTTGTTGTTGTCTTGTATTGCTTGTATCTTTTGATCTGTACCTCTTTTGAGGTTGGTCCAATGGAGTTAGTTGTAACCCTTGTGTTTCTCTGGCATTCTATGAATTTTCATGCCATTTGGTGTCCTGTAGCTATAGGTTTTCCTGCTGTCTATATGGCTTCAGATCGAAAACTGCACTTCCATGAAGTGTTATTTTGTGACTTCTTTTCCTAGTGTTCCTTGCTGCCATGCTAGTTGTTGTTAGTTGTTTGTTGTAGTGCTTCTTGACCTCTTTTGTGTCATGCCTTGGTTGAGTTTATCGGAGTTGTGTAGCTCGTAGTTGTGGGGCGTAGAAATGCTATGTGGCTGATTTTGGCAGATTGTAGTGATTTCTTGTTTTTCTCGTAGATTTTGAACCATGGCTCCGTTTTGATCGTGTCCTACATGAAACTTGCTTAGAATCTCATGTAGTTTCATTCTCTTGTGCTGGTTGTATGTTTTGAAGTGCTCATAGCCGTCGTTGCACACATATTGCATTCATGCCATCATATCTTGCAGTGCTTGTATCTTTTGAACCGTAGCTCCGTTGGAGATGTTCTTTATGTGTAAATTGCTTGTAGAAACACGTAGAATCACGTGAACCTATTTGTTTTGCTGTTTAACAACTAATTAAATGTGTTAGTTCAGATCTGGACAAAATTGTAAATTAACATGTGAGGTCGTTTCGGAGGTGCTATATGTCATTTCCGACCTCATTTAAAATGCCTAGATAGGTACTTTAATTACGCTTCATCTCTTGCCATGTTTAACCACATTTAATATTGCCGTGTATATAATCGGGATTGAACTAAATAAATAAACATGGAGTTTCGTCAATATGCAACTCGTTGCATATTGAACTTCACTTAATGTGTAGTATTTGGTTGAGGTGAATTGTTATGCCGTGACTTACATGTACTCAGCTGCTCATGCATCATATGTGTTGTGCGTCGTGTGGTGAATTACGTGTGTTGATTTGTGTTTCCGGTTTGCTTCGTCTCGATAGAGTTCTGCAGCATGCCGGATTGTGAGGACCCGTTCGACTACGTCGGTTCGTATGCTTCACGGAGGCATTCTTCTTCCAAGCGAAATCTCAGGCAAGATGACCATTTCCCTAGATACCATTACTATCATTGACATGCTATTATCACCGTTTCTATCGATTATGTCTCGTTGCCTACCACATGTTATTTTATCAGCCTCTCAACAATGCCATGAAACCTTCAACCTGTTCAACCTAGCAAACCACTGATTGGCTATGTTACCGCTAGCTTAACCATGTGAAAACATGGGTTCCTTGTTATATCACCCTATTAAATGCTATTTAATTTAATGCACCTATATACTTGGTAAAAGGTGGAAGGCTCGGCCTTTCTAGCCTGGTGTTTTGTTCCACCTTTGCCCCCTTAGTTTCGGCTACCGGTGTTATGTTCCATAAATGAGCGCTCCTAACACGATCGGGGTTGTTATGGGGACCCCTTGATAATTCGTTTTAGATTAAAGCTGGTCTGGCAAGGCCCGACATTGGTACTACATTTGCCCAACATAATAAATCTGTTAATTTGAAATGCATAGGGAGTTAGCGCTACCCGAGGAGTAATTCTACATAATACAGGGAGGGCCAGTGCTGATGGTGCTGGTCCAAAACAGAGCACTGTGCGTGGCCACTACGAGGAAACTCGAGGTTTGGCACTCGTACGCGTAGCTTATCCGTCGTGTCCTTAGAACGAGATACACGGCTCCTATCGGGATCGTCGACACGCCGGGCGGCTTTGCTGGATTAGTTTTACCTTTGACGAGATATCTTGTGCATCGGGATTCCGGTGATTCTTTGGGTAATCTCAGAGTTGAGGTTTTCCACTAGGGAATCCGACGAGATCGCGAGCTTCGTGATTGAGGATTTCTATGCGGCTTGTCGTAATTTGTGATGGACTAGTTGGAGCACCCCTGCAGGGTTAAATCTTTCGGAAAGCCATGCCCGCGGTTATGTGGCAACGTGGAAACTTTGTTTAACACTGGTTCTAGATAACTTGAAGTTAACTTAAATAAAACTTGCCAACTGTGTGCGTAACCGTGACTGTCTCTTTCGTGAGTTCCTTCTCCGATCGAGGACATGTTGGGGTTATGTCTAACGTAGGTAGGTGTTCAGGATCATTCCTTTGATCATCAGTAGTTCACATCCTCTTTGCGTAGATCTTCCCCCTCTTATTTCTTGTACTTGTAAGTTTAGCCACGAAATATATGCTTAGCCGCTTCCGCAAACTCACCACTTAACCATACCTCAGCCATTACGCTTTGCTAGTCTTGATACCTTTGGAAATGAGATTGCTGAGTCCCCTGTGGCTCATAGATTACTACAACACCAGTTGCAGGTACAGGTAAAGGTTATATGACGCGAGCGCGTTGATTGTTCCTTTGGAGTTTCTTCTTCTACTACTTCTTCATCGATCTAGGATGGGTTCCAGGCCGGTAGCCTGGGACAGCAAGGATAGACATCGTTCTTCTTTTATCATTTGTTTTTGTCCGTAGTCGGACTCTGCTCTTACTCTTGATGATTATGTAATGTACTGATGTGACTCTGATGTAGCTTGTGGCGAGTGTGAGCCAATTATGTATTTATATATCTCTTATTTTCAGTACATGTACTTGTAACGATATCCATTCTTACGACACGACGATATGCGCTTCTATCCCTGACAAGGCCTTCGTGCCAAATTGAGGATAGGGTCGCATCTTGGGCTGATAGTAACTTTCCATCATTTTCACCCTTGGAATCACTATTTTACCTCTCTTCCCATGCTTCTGTTTAAGCCAAAGCCCCCATATCTTTCCAGAGAGTACCTAGCATTCCAAAGCATTGTTTGAAACCAAGAGATGGCATGCTCATGTGGAGAAAATGAGCTACACTTCTACAAATGGATTTCTGGCTGAAACATGGCTTTGAACGGCAAGTAATAGCTACCCTCCCCTGTTAGAGCTGAAACCTTGCAGTAATGAAGTCCTTCCAGGCCTAAGACTTCTAGACATGCTATTCTTCCAGTATCTCTCAAGTTAGTACCCTATCTGCCCACCTTAAGTTTGCTGTTGCAAACTTAACAGCAGTCAAACTCATCTCTAACTAGCCTCAGATGCTTCCAAACTCTAAAGTCTCCCTCCTGCATGGGTGCCCTACGTGCCACACATGTTTGACTGGTCTTGTGTGCCATGTGGACGTGAGTGGCCATGGTGACCACCTCCCTGGAGTGCAGAAACTGTGCTCTGCACCTTGTCTCCTTCCTGCAGCTTCATTCAGGCGACCACAGCTTGTCTCAGCATGCCACAAGATTCCCCTTGGCTGGTCCAAGCTCCTACCGACGCTAGCTAGCTTCCAAGCCTCCTCAGGCACGCGTGGCGTCCATGCCCACGAGTGCTCTAGGAGCTCCCGAAACTCTTTGAGCGCTCCCATCGGCTCCTCCTCCCCATATGGCTTTCCTCGAGTCTAGCAGCCTCACCTGCTCTCTCCCTCTCTCCCTGGAAACCCCCCTCGAGCCCCTCTCCTCTCGGGCTCTCTCCTCTCCCCATGGCCGCGGGTAGAGCTCCGGCCTCCCCACAGGGTTGGCGCGCTCAGAGTCTCCCCTCGCCTCCTTCCTCCCCTGCCGGAGACCACAGGCCACCGCATCTCCTCCGCATCGCCTCCTGCTCTCTCCCTTCGCTCCTGGTGCCGAAGCCAGGGGGTAGACGGCCTCCCCACAACCTCCATCGCCAGCGCCCTTGCAGCCCTCCCCTACAGGCACCGAGCAGGGGAACGGGGGCGGCTAACTCCCCCGAGCCTGCTGGTGGTCGAGGCACGGCCTAGGGTGGCTGCGGCCGCCGGAGAATGCTCCAGCGCCGGCCGGCTCCCGCTCCTGTGCTCCCTCTGTGTCCAGCGAGGGAGGTAGAAGAAGACTGCACGCGGGGCCCCCTCGTCAGCGAGCCAGGGCGGAGGCCCACCTAATAAGTGGAGGCGCCCCGGCGCTCTACGCCTCCTTCCAGCCGGAGGCGTATTCTATTGAATATGTCTCCTACGTGGCCCCTGCGTGCCAGGCTGAGCCAGCAGGCCGGCCCATCGCCTAATAGCCCCTCGGGACGCACTATAGCATTCCCTGGTGGCCTCGTTTGCCTTTTTAATTTCTCCAAAACTTCAAAAATCCATAGCAAATTCATGTTGGCTCCAAAATGTTGATTCAAATTTCTGCAGGTCCCAAAAATCAAGGCCTATCCATATCTGTGATTTGCAGATTTTTCCAAGTATTTTTCCTCTTCTGTTATTTTTCAAATTCCAATCTAGATAATGAAAGCTTCTTATTGCAAAAATCCCATAGGCTTCAAATCAACTCCAATTGGAGTGATTCCAACTTACAGAGCCTTCTTAAATTATTCCCTATTTTTAGGGCCCTGGTCAACATTTTTGTGTGACTTATTTTTATTCAATAAATAAATAGCTTCCTATTGCTATTTATTCCACATTAGAAAATTCCTAGTATATTCATTTCAATTCCAAATACAGTGAAACCACTTCCTAAATATTTCTAAAATCAGCCTCTGTTAAATGGATGCCTCCACTCATTCTTAACAGAATGATTTTTGTTGGCCTCTTCAATGATCACCTATTCCTCCTTCCATCCATTCGAAATTCCCTGATGATCCAAATATCCTATATCAAGCTTCAGGTATTTTTCTTAGGACCAAAGAGGTCCAAGAAAAATAAAACTTCTATTTATAGGACACTTTTGTTTTTGCTTGATGTGTGGCTTACCATGGTTGTTGCCGACGGTAGTTGACGGGTAGACGGAGTACTCGGAGTTGGAGCGTAAGACCTCGAAGACCCCGAGGACTTACGTGAGCAAGGCAAGCAGCCCTTTGACCATGACTGAGCATATGTTACTTTGCATGTTATAATAGCAAGTATTCCCGTTGCATATGATCATAAGTACCGGTAATCATTTGATATGATTTTACCGAAGGCTCCTCCGGAGCACATGCATTGAGCTTGACTCTACCCCTTAGGGTCATGCAAATACCATGTTGACAAGTAAAGATAGAAGTAGTACTATCATGAGCATGATGTTGTCATAAAGCAAGAGTTTATGAAAACCCCGTCGGGTACCACTAATGCCCGAGGGTGATGATGAGTTGGGTGGTCACTTTTGGTAAAGTGATGCACCCGGTATTTGTGTGAGTATGGTTTCCGAAAGGGGATTAGATTTATGATGTGCCGACCGTCCCAACCTTACCAGTACGACCACCTTACCCCTTATGGGACGGGGCTATGTTAATTACTCTGGTCGGTGCTAGAAAAGAGCCACATTACTAGTGGCGGGAGTGATGTGTGGTCACTCTCGTGATGGGGTCGTGCCGGGTAGGATGACTATGCCATTTTTATGAGTTCCAGTCACACCGTTGGTCCCCGCATGGTTGGTACTGTCCAAAGTTGGTGCCCGTAAGATGTACAACATGTGGGCTGAGTACCAATCGAGTGGACCTCTTTGTCTAGTATCGTCAGGGGAAAGGCATTGGTCGAGTACTTACCTCGTTTATGTGATATACCACGAGTCATGGATGACACGGAAGTTTCCCGGATCTCGTGGGTCTAGCGTACTACCTCTGCAGAGTGTAAACTATTCAAATAGCCGTGTCCACGGTCAAGGACAGTTGGGTAATCCTGCTTAAACTACGTCATGATATTTCCGCATAAACCAAGGGTGTGTAAGTGAGTGTGTGTGGTGTTGAAAAAGGTGTTGTTATGAAAGTAATAATATGACCATGTTTGGTGACTTGGCATATAAGGTGAACCCGGATGGTTCGGCCCTTAACAGATATATTGATATATGTAACCTGTTCTTCAAAAGTAATTCTTTAACTTGATGCATATTCATGATCATTCCACCCAGATGAGTTATACTAGAAATGCATGATATTTTTATCCTTCACTTTCGTTGATTTCATCATGGACTGTTTGCGAGTACATTCAAAGTACTCATTGGCTTGCCACTGGTTATTTCATTAACCAGTTATGAAAGAACAAGATATGGTGAAGATTAATTTCGTGACGTTCTTCCGAGCTAGGATGCTTCCCAGTCAGAATGCCCGTAGGTTAAGGCTGATGGCATGGGTTCACGCTTTCAACCAATAATTCCGCTATTGGTCCAGTTTGGTGTGTTGGCCTATAAGGCCCTATATATGTAAGACTCGACCAAAGTGGTCATTTATTGTATCAAATGGTATGTATGGATGTAAGACTCTTTTATTCGGTATCTGTGTTCGGTGAGCATTGATCTCTGGGATCACTGAGCACGGCGATCTTGACTCGTAAGTCGGGGTCCCCACATTCTGGGTTTGCATATCATTAGCACAACTGATATTAATAGAATTTATAACAACATCATTGCAATCATGTTTTTCATTCAAGGAAACATCATGAATCACTTCATCACAATTTTCAGATTCACGAATCTCAAGCAAAACTTCATGGATATAATCAAGTACACTCAACTCACTAGCAATTGCTTCATCATAATTGTATATCTTGAAAAGATTAGCCACTGGATGAGGATCCATATCAATAGATTTTTAGCAAGCAAATATGCATGCAAATAGATGGCACATGGTAATTCTAGTCATGGAGACGAGTAAAAGATAAAGAAAGAAAAGCGCATAAAAAGGAAAAAAATATTTTGTAAATTTTTTTTGAGAAGTGGGGGAGAGGAAAATGAGATGCAAATGGAAAATAAAGTAAATGCACAAGATGAGTTTGTGATGGGTACTTGGTAGGCATGATCTTGTGATGTATCCTCCCCAGCAACGCCGCCAAAAATCCTTCTTGCTACCTCTTGAGCTTGCGTTGGTTTTCCCTTGAAGAGGAAAGGGTGATGCAGCAAAGTAGATAAGTATTTCCCTCAGTTTGTTGAGAAACAAGGTATCAATCTAGTAGGAGGAACAAACAAGGCTCCAATAGTAGTACCTACACAAATAATCAAACACTTGCACCCAACGTTATAAAGGGGTTGCCAATCCCTTTAGAGTTATTTGCAAGGATGAGATCTAATAGTGATGGATATAAAATATTGTGGAAACAAAAGTAAATAAATTGTAGGAATATATTTTTAATATTTTTGGTTTATAGATTGGAAAATACAATATGGAAAATACACCCGGGGGCCATAGGTTTCACCAGAGGCTTCTCTCACAAAGGAAAATAATACGGTGGGTGAACAAATTACTGTCGAGCAATTGATAGAAAAGCGAATAATTATGAAGATATCCAAGGTAATGATTATGCATATAGGCATCACGTCTGTGTCATGTAGACCGAAACAATTCTGCATCTACTACTATTACTCCACACATCGACCAACTCGTGCCTGCATCTAGTGTATTAAATTCATGAAGAAGAGAGTAACGCATTAAGTAAGATGACATGATGTAAAGGGATAAACTCAAGCAATATGATGGAAGCCCCATATTTTTATCCTTGATGACAACAATACAATACGTGCCTCGCCACCCCTACTATGTCACTGCGTGAGGACACCACAAGATTGAACCCAAAACTAAGCACTTCTCCCATTGCAAGAATTACCAATCTAGTTGGCCAAACCAAACAAATAATTCGAAGAGACTTGCAAAGATATGAAATCATGCATATAAGAATTCAGAAGAGATTCAAATAATATTCATGGATAATCTGAACATAAACTCACAATTCATCGGATCTCGACAGACACACCGCAAAAGAGTATTACATCAGATAGATCTCCATGAAGAACATGGTATTGAAGATCAAAGAGAGAGAAGAAGCCATCTAGCTACTAGCTATGGACACGTGATCTACTGTGGTGGACTACTCACACATCATCGGAGGGGCAATGGAGTTGATATAGATGCCCGCCGTGATCAATTCCCTCTCTGGCACATCACCGAAAAAGGTTCCCAGATTGGATCTCTCGGTAACAGAGGATCCACGCGGTGTATAAGTATTTGCGTGGCTCCCTTTCGCGATACGGGAATATTTGGGAACTTAAAGGCGAAGAATAGGATTACGAGACATGCAGGGGGCTGATACGTCTCCAACGTAACTACTTTTCCAAACTCTTTTGCCCTTGTTTTGGACTATAATTTGCATGATTTGAATGGAACTAACCTGGACTAACGTTGTTTTCAGCAGAATTGCCTTGGTGTTAATTTTGTGCAGAAATCAAAGTTCTCCAAACGTCCTAAAAATTTACGGCGAGCAGTTTTGGAAAATATCAAAAATACCTACGCCAGGATCCACCTTACAGGGTGGGCCAGTGGGCCACAAGCCCCTGCTCCGCCACCACCCCCTCGTGGCGGTGGGCAGGCTTGTGGGGCCCACAGGCCTCTGCCACCCCAAACTCCAGCTCTATAAGTTGTCTTTCGTCCCAGAAAAAATAAAAAGAGTAGTTTTCGTCGCGTTTTCGATACGGAGGCGCCGCCACCACCTGTTCTTCATCTGGAGGGCAGATTTGGAGTCCGTCTTGTGCTCCGGAGAGGGGAAATCGTCGCCATCGTCATCATCAACCTTCTTCCCTCTCCAATTCCAAGAAGCTCTTCGTCGTTCGTGAGTAATCTATTCGTAGGCTCGCTGGGCGGTGATGAGTAGGATGAGATCTATCATGTAATCGAGTTAGTTTTGATGGGGATTGATCCCTAGTATCCACTATGTTATGAGATTTGATGTTGCTACTACTTTGCCATGCTTAATACTTGTCACTAGGGCCCGAGTGCCATGATTTAAGATCTGAAATTATTATGTTGTCACCAAATATGTGTGTTTTAGATCCGATCTTGCAAGTTGTAGTTACCTACTATGTGTTATGATCCGGCAACCCTGGAGTGACAATAACCGGAACCACTCCCGGGGATGACCATAGTTTGAGGACTTCATGTGTTCACCAAGTGCTAATGCGTTGGTCCAGTTCTTTATTAAAAGGAGAACCTTAATATCCCGTAGTTTCCGTTTGGACCCGCTCCCACGGGAGGGATGGATAATAGATGTCATGCAAGTTCTTTTCCCTAAGCACGTATGAGGTCACACGGAATGCATGCCTACGTCACATTGAAGAACGGGAGCTAGCCACTTATCTCTCCATGTTATAGCGTTGCATGATGAATATCATCCAAACAAATCACCGACCCAATGCCTACGAGTTTGTCCTACTTTTGCTACTCCTGTTACTTGTCTTGCTCTGCTGCTGCTACTACTGTTGCTACTGTTGTTACTTGTCTTGCTCTGCTGCTGCTACTACTGTTGCTACTGTTGTCACTTGTTTTCCTCTGCTCCTACTGTCGCTACTACTGTCGCTTGCTACTGTTGCTACTTGCTACTGCTGTCACTACTGCTGTTCCTTGCCACTGCTATCGCTCGTTCCACTGTCGATACCCGTTACTTCGGTGTTACTACTTCGTTGTTACTATTGTGCTTGCAGATACTAATCTTTCAGGTGTGCTTGAATCTGACAAATTCAGCTGCTAATACTTGAGAGTATACTCTCACCTCCTGTCTGGCGTACCTACGAATCTGGGTCGAATACTCTACCCTCGAAAACTGCTGCGAACCCACACGCTGGTGGGCCATCAACAACATTCTTCCAGTTTCATTGCCGGGGAGTGCTATCAGCAGTCTTCTGGTGCCGTTGCAGGAGAAGGTTGGTTGTTTATAAGCATTCATCTAGCTAACACTAGAGATTGCAGGATCAACCCTTTTCTGGAGCCATTGTTCGGGAAGCATAGCTGACGTCAACATTTTTCTGGCGCCGTTGCCGGGGAGGTATTGCTATATTCTCTGACTTACTTGGGATTTATATCTGCTGATCACTATGAAGAATCTGAAGGATCCGAAGACCAAAGTCTTGTCCTCAACTATGCGGGGAGGTAAGGAATTGCCATATAGCTCTGCACTTGATTCACCTTCCGTTATGAGTAAGTTTGAGACATCACCTCCTGCTAGAAATCTTGATATGTCGCCTGTGCTTGATGATGCTTGTGATACTACTGCTAGAGATACTATGCTTGATACTATGCCTGATGATACTATGCTTGATACTATGCCTGATGATACTATGCTTGATACTGCTAAAGATGCTATGCTTGATACTGCTAGAGATGCTATGCTTGATACTACTTTGCCTGATGATGCTAGAGATGCTATTGTGCCTGATGATGCTATGCTTGATTCTGCTAGAGATACTCCTTTGCCTGATGTTCCACTGGGAGCGTTCCTTGATGCTCATATTGCTAGAGTTACTGCCAATGCTCGTGATGCTTCTGATACTGCCGATGCTATTGAGATAGAACCTGCTTTTGCTCCTGTTAGACCTAGCTCTCCTAGATATGAATTGCCTGTTATACCTGAGGGTTACGTTACAGAGGGAGAGATAGTTGAGGATTTTCTTGCATGTAAGGATGCCTATGACGCTGAGAAATTAATTCTCAAGTGGAAGGAAAAATCTCGTGAAGTCAGGATGAAAAATGACCCGAAGTTTGCCACTTCGCCTATCTTTGTCACCGATAAGGATTATGAATTCTCTGTCGACCCTGAGATAATCTCTCTAGTCCAATCTGATCCTTTTCACAGTTATGAGTCTGAGACGGTCATAGCCCATCTTGCCAAACTATCCGAAATAGCCAACCTTTTCACTTATGAGGAGAAGATCCGCCACTACTATATCCTTAAGTTGTTTCCTTTCTCTCTAAAGGATGATGCTAAAGCCTGGTTCACCTCTCTTGCTCCTGGATGTGTGCGTAGTCCCCAGGAGATGGTCTATTACTTCTGTGAGAAATATTTCCCTGCCCATAAGAAGCAAGCTGCCTTCCAGGAAATATACAACTTTGCTCAACTCCAAGAAGAGAGTCTTCCACAAGCTTGGGGGAGGCTCGTCCAGCTACAGAATGCTTTGCCTGATCACCCTCTCAAGAAGAACGAGATACTTGATATCCTCTATAACAGACTTATCGATGCCTCTAGAGACTACCTAGATAGTTGTGCCGGTTGTCTTTTAAGGGAATGAACTCTAGAACAAGCTGAGACCCTCCTGAATAACCTCTTGATCAACGATAATGCTTGGACTATTCCCGAACCCCCTCCTAAGCCAACTCCTAAGAAAAGAGGTATTCTATTCCTAAGTCCCGAAGATATGCAAGAAGGCAAGAAATTTATGCAAGAGAAAGGCAGTAGATCTGAAGATGTCAAAAATCTACCGCCTATCGAAGAGATCCACGGTCTCGATAACCCGATACAGGTAGTGGAAGTGAATTCTCTGCGTAGGTTTGATGAGAGTGATATTCCTTTTGATAAACCTGCTAGCCTATGCTTTGATGAAGTTGACAACTTTGTTGCCAAACAATAGAGTTTCAATGATTATGTTAGCAGACATTTGGAACAAAGTACTCGTATGCTTAGCCATTTAAGTGCTTGTGTAGACAGATATGTCAATGCTCTGAAGCTTCTGAGTAAACATGCCTCTATGATTACTACTCAGGTAGAACAAGTACTTAAAGCTCAGAATGACCTGCTCAATGAATTACATGACAACTCTGTCAGAGTCATTACTAGAGGAGGCAAAATGACTTAGGAACCTTTGTATCCTGAAGGTCATCCTAAGAGAATTGATCAAGATTTTCAAGGAATCAATATTGATACACCTAGTCATCCTAAGGAGAAGAAGAGGGATGATAGAAGCCTACACGCCAGTTCACCAAATACTATCACACCTGAAGAACCTAATGATATTTCTGCATCTTATGCAGAAACACAATTAGGTGATGAACATGAACCTGGCGACAATGTGGACAGTGATGTTCATAATAATGCTCAACCTAGCCATGATGAGGATGTGGAGATTGAACCTACGGTTAATCCTGATAACCCACAACCTAAGAAATACGATAAGAATGACTTCACTATTAGGAAGCATGGTTAAGAAAGAGATCCATGGGTTCAGAGACCTATGCCCTTTCCTCCTAAGCCATCCAAGAAAAAGAATGATGAGGATTTTGAGCGCTTCGTTGAGATGATAAGACCCGTCTTTCTGCAGATGCGGTTAACTGATATGCTCAAGATGTCTCCGTATGCCAAGTACATGAAAGATATCGTGACTAATAAACGGAAGATACCAGATCTTGAGATCTCCACCATGCTTGCCAATTACACTTTCAAAGGTGGAACTCCTAAGAAACTTGGTGATCCCGGAGTGCCCACTATACCTTTCTCTATTAAAGGAAACTACGTAAGAACTGCCTTATGTGACCTTGGAGCCGGTGTTAGTGTTATGCCACTTTCTCTTATCGTAGACTTGAGTTGGATAAGTTGACACCCACTAAAATTTCTCTGCAAATGCCCGACAAATCAACTGCTTTCCCTATCGGCGTTTGCGAGGATGTGCCTGTTGTGGTTGCTAACACCACTATCTTAACAGACTTTGTTATCTTGGATATTCTCGAGGACGATGCCATGGCTATCATCCTCGAAAGACCCTTTTTAGACATTACAGGGGCTGTTATAGATTGCAACAAAGGCAATGTCACTTTCCATGTCAACGGTAATGAGCACACAGTGCACTTTCCGAAGAAACGATATCCAGTACAATGCATCAATGCTATTAAAAATACTTCATCGATTCTCATTGGGAGCTTTGAATGCCCTATTCCTCATGTCAAGATGAAGTATGATTTGCTTGTTGGGGAGATTCATATCCCCATTGAGGTGACTTAGTGACTATTCGAAAATTCTCCATTCTCTCTTGCGATTCGAGAAGGTTTTGTCATAAGAACTACATCATTCCCATTGACGGATTTCTTTTGATGACCATGAAACGGATGAATCAGAGAGTCACATACCTCTATTTGGAGTCTTCATTTTCTGTTACTTAGAAGAAAAATGATGGAATTAGTTTAGCTTTTCCTGTTTTCTGTTTTAGCGTCCCGGAGAAAAATACCTCGAAAAAAAAAGTTCTCCGATGGTCTTGAAAATTTACTATGATTTTTTCTGGAATTTTTAAAATTTCTGGGCCTGAGAGCTGGTCAGGGGGCCTGACCAGTGGGCCACAAGCCCCCCACCGCCACCTACCCCCCTGGTGGCGGCGTGCAAGCTTGTGGGGCCCATAGGAACCCCCTCCACTCATTCTAGCTCCCAGCCTCTTCTTCCACCTCCAAAAAAATTGTTTCGCAACTCAAACCCGTGTTCTTGCTCATTTGGCTGTGATTTTCGATCTCCTTCCTCAAAGCACCATTATCTGAACTGTTTTGGGGAAATTACTCCTTGGTAAGTGACTCCTCCGTTGGTCCAATTAGTTTTTGCTCTAGTGCTTTATCCTTCACGAATTCTTGCTACCTTGGTGACCCTGTTCTTGAGCTAGAAAAGTTGATTTTAGCTGGTCCCAAGTAGTTTTAGCGCGTGATACGGTCTCTAGGCACTAGTAGGAGTAGTTGCTACAAGGTGTGGTGGGTCTTTATTCACTTTTCTCTTGAACTTCAAAATTTTCAGCAAAAGGAAATTATGTTCAGGAGGAAGTTTCATGGTGGTTCCTCAAGTAAGAAGGGTCCTCGTTTCTCCTTTCGGGAGCCCGAACCTTTTCAACTAAGGGACGCGCCGGTGCAACCATGTGAATGGCCTTCCGATGAGTTCATGATCGAAGCAGGCTTCAAGGATGAGTTCGATGCACTTGTCCGCAATGCCGGGTTAGAAAAATTCCTCTCAGATAAATGTGAACAGTATGCTATGCTCACTGCCTCTTTCGTGCATAGATTTAAATTTTTAGCTGGGCATGAATCATCCATACTGTTTGATTTGTATGACAAATCCTATACCGTGGGTTTGGAGGATTTCAATAGGATTTCTAAGATTCCCGATGGAGGTAGTGTTATTGATCCTCCTAAGTCCTCGGTCAGAGACTTTGTCTCCAGTATAACTGTTGGAGAAACCAGAGATACCACGCAAGCCACCATAGGAAGCATCCATTTCACTGCCTTGCACTACCTTGCGCTCTTCATAGGTACGTGCATTAACGGCAAGGGTGCACATTGTCACCTATGCGCTTCCGACCTTAGTATCCTTAAGAGCGCAGTACCAGGTGACAGGAGCTTCAATATGGGAGCTATTATAGCAAGGACGCTGAATAAAAATGCCAGTGAGGGGGATTTCTTTGGTGGAGTTTATGCTACATGCTTAGCAAATTTTCTTGGGGTATCCATCCGTCCAGAAGACCCCCCTCTCCGTACAGCCTACCTTGATCGTGTCGCTCTAACACGCTACCCGTTCCTTAAGAGACATCATGGATCCCTCCTATACCGCTTGATATTTAACCGGCAACGTGTTTTCCATATTACCCTTCCTGCTCCTGATTTCTTTGACTTTCAGGTTAAACAAAGATACTACATAACCATAGGAGAAGCAGAGGAGTATGAGAGGGAGGCGACGGCTGCTCGACTCCGCGAGACAGCTATTCAAACAGTGGCTTCAGCACTCCCGTATAACACCCATTATGACTTTGGGTTTCGCCAGGATCATCCATGGGAGTAGATCAAGCTAGGCCAAAAGCCTAATCTTGGGGGAGTACGTGTTCTCACCGACTCTACATTCATGATTATGCTTTCACTTTGTTAGCCGGTGTTTACACTTTGCCACTTTATTATCCATGCTAGTTTATTTTCTTTTTCTTGTTTTCTTGTTTTGTGTCCTTTTGAGAAAACCCAAAAAGATTTTTCTTTCTTCTTTTTCTTGTTGGAGCTTTCCCGTGTAAGTAGTTTTCTTTCTCTTCGTGTCAAGGTAGAAGATATTGGTTACAATGCTTAGTGGTTCTTACATGCTTACCTGTTTAGCTTTCAAAGAGCCATATTGTTTTGTCTTCTCCTTTGTGTTTGCATGCAGATTCAGCTTAGTCCAATGCGCTTATTATCGTTTTCATTGTTCGATCGTGCAAATGAAAGGCAACAATGATGGTATATGATGAAGTGACTGAGACTGAAAAGCTGGTATGAACTCTATCTATTTTGTTTTTGTAAATATGACTAGCTTATCGACCCAGATTTAGCTTTGTTGTGAGAGAACCATATTTGCAATGACAACTTAGAGATCATAGTTTCTGATGCCATGCTTATTTAGCTGAGAGCTTATAATGGTTTGTCTTGATTGCCAACATAGATTTTGAGATGACTATGATGTAGTATGATAGGATGGTATTCTCCTTTGAATGTTTCAAGTGGCTTGACTTGGCACATGTTCATGCATGCAGTTGAAACAATATCAACATAGCCTCTATGATGTTCGTGTTCATGGTGATTTATATCCTGTTCATGCTTGCATTCAATGTTAGTCAAACTCATTGCATCTTGATGACCGTTGTCGCTCTCTAGTTGGTCGCTTCCCAGTCTTTTGCTAGCCTTCACTTGTACTAAGCGGGAATACTGCTTGTGCATCCACTCCCATAAACCCAAAAGTTTTTCTATGAGAGTCCACCATACCTACCTATTTGTGGTATCTACCTGTCGTTCCAAGTAAATTTGCATGTGCCACTCTCTAAACCTTCAAGAAATAAATCTGTTTTGCATGCCCGAACCTCTCATGTGGTGACATAGGGCTATTGGTATCTTCCATGATAGGAGTGTTATCCTCGACATGTGTTTATTCATAGTCATTCACGAGAAAGGGGCCGGGATTTGGGATTCCCAGTTCCACGCTTAAATCGAAAACATAACTGTAAAACAAGACTCCCCCTGGATTGATGTTAGTATGGACGGTACCCAAGGATTCGGCTAGCCGTGGAGTGTGATTGATTGGTGTTGGGGGAGTTAAAACTTTACTTTTCTGTTTGGGAACCGCTTATAGCATGAGTATCATGGAAGATATTGAGAACTCTTGGTCATTGTGTTGACAATGAAAGCATGCCACCCAAAATTATTATCTCTGTTTTCAAAGCTTGAGCTCTGGCACCTCTGCAAATCAATGCTTCCCTCTGCGAAGGGCGTGTCTATTTATTTTCTTGTCAAGTCATCCTCCTCTTATATAAGCATCAATTAGAGAGCACCTCTGTCATTTTTATGCTTTTCTTTTGATTGATATTGAGTATGACTATGACTGGATCTTCGTTGCTATGAATTACAATGTTTAGTCAGCCCTTGATCTTTGAAAGTGCTCTGCATTTATGTTTTGTGGTCTCAGAAAGAGCTAGCGAGATACCACCTATTCATATTTCTTCATGCTTGTTTTGATTGAAGTGTTGGTATTTGAAACTCATTATTAGTTTCTCGTTAGCTGATTATGCCATTGATATTAGTTTACCGTGAGACCTTTGTGTCATTTGCTTATGTGGTTAACTTGTGATCTTGCTGAAATTCTGGTTATGAGTTAGACATAGTTGCAACAACAAGATCGAACAGAGTTTGTCAAAGTTTTTCTTTCTCTCTAAGTTTGTCAATTGAGATGCTTGAGGACAAGCAAGGTTTTAAGCTCGGGGGAGTTGATACGTCTCCAACGTATCTACTTTTCCACACGCTTTTGCCCTTGTTTTGGACTATAATTTGCATGATTTGAATGGAACTAACCTGGACTGACGCTGTTTTCAGCAGAATTGCCTTGGTGTTATTTTTGTGCAGAAATCAAAGTTCTCCAAACGTCCTGAAAATTTAGGGGGGAGCAGTATTCGGAAATATCAAAAATACCTGCGCCAGGGTCCATCTGAGGGGGTGGGCTAGTGGGCCACAAGCCCCTGCTCCGCCACCACCCACCCTGGTGGCAGTGGGCAGGCTTGTGGGGCCCACAGGCCTCTTCCGCCCCCAACACCAGCTCTATAAGTTGTCTTTCGTCCCAGAAAAATAAAAAGAGAAGTTTTCGTCGCGTTTTCGATACGGAGGCGCCACCACCACATGTTCTTCATCTGGAGGGCAGATCTGGAGTCCGTCTTAGGCTCCGGAGAGGGGAAATCGCCGCCATCGTCATCATCAACCTTCTTCCCTCTCCAATTCCATGAAGCTCTTCGTCGTTCGTGAGTAATCTCTTCGTAGGCTCACTAGGCGGTGATGAGTAGGATGAGATCTATCATGTAATCGAGTTAGTTTTGATGGGGATTGATCCCTAGTATCTACTATGTTCTGAGATTTGATGTTGCTACTACTTTGCCATACTTAATGCTTGTCACTAGGGCCCGAGTGCCATGATTTCAGATCTGAAATTATTATGTTGTCACCAATATATGTGTGTTTTAGATCCGATCTTGCAAGTTGTAGTTACCTACTATGTGTTATGATCCGGCAACCCCGGAGTGACAATAACCGGAACCACTCCCGGTGATGACCATAGTTTGAGGAGTTCATGTGTTCACCAAGTGCTAATGCGTTGATCCGGTTATTTATTAAAAGGAGAACCTTAATATCCCGTAGTTTCCTTTTGGACCCCGCTGCCCCGGAGGGATGGACAATAGATGTCATGCAAGTTCTTTTCCCTAAGCACGTATGACGACACACGGAATGCATGCCTACATCACATTGACGAACGGGAGCTAGCCACTTATCTCTCCGTGTTATAGCTGTTGCATGATGAATATCATCCAAACAAATCACCGACCCAATGCCTACGAGTTTGTCCTACTATTGTTACTTGTCTTGCTCTGCTGCTGCTACTACTGTTGCTACTGCTGTTACTTGTCTTGCTCTGCTGCTGCTACTACTGTTGCTACTGCTGTCACTTGTTTTGCTCTGCTGCTACTGTCGCTAGTACTGTCGGTTGCTACTGTTCCTACTTGCTACTGCTATCACTACTGTTGTTCCTTGCCACTGCTATTGCTCGTTACACTACCGATACCCGTTACTTCGCTGTTACTACTTCGCAGTTACTATTGTGCTTGCAGATACTAATCTTTCAGGTGTGGTTGAATCTGACAAATTCAGCTGCTAATACCTGAGAGTATACTCTCACCTCCTGTCTGGCGTACCTACAAATTTGGGTCGAATACTCTACCCTTGAAAACTGTTGAGAATCCACGAGTTGGTGGGCCATCAACAACATTCTTCCAGTTTCATTGTCGGGGAGTGCTATCAGCATTCTTCTGGTGCCGTTGCAGGAGAAGGTTAGTTGTTTATAAGCATTCGTCTAGCTAACACTAGAGATTGCAGGATCAACCCTTTTCTGGAGCCATTGTCAGGGAAGCATAGCTCACGTCAGGGGCCTATAAGCCAGTGGCGCGACCACCCCCGAGGTCGCGCCCTGCAGGCTTGCACCCTCCGGGCAGTTGCCCTGCCCCCTACTCCAAGTCTATTGCGTGTCTTCTCGTCCAAGAAAAATCTTTCCAGTGATTTTGTTCCATTTGGACTCCGTTTAATATTCCTTATTGCAATACTCAAAAATGTGGAAAAACATAAACTGGCACTAGGCTCTAGATTAATAGGTTAGTCCGAAAATTAATATAAAACAACATATTAATGCATGTAAAACAGCCAAGAAAGATAATATAATAGCATGGAACAATCAAAAATTATAGATACATTGGAGACATATGAGTGCCCAAGACGTTTTGAACGTCACGGAACATATGAGATGTTCCAAGAGCTGAAATTAGGATCTCAGGCTCATGCCCGTGTTGAGAGGTATGAGACCTCCGGCAAGATTCTTTGCCTGCAAAGTAAGAGAGAAAAAGCTCAATCGTTGAACATGTGCTCAGATTGTCTGGGTGCTACAATCTCTTAAATCGAGTGGAGTTGATCTTCCAGATAAGATAGTGATTGACATAGTTCTCCAAAGTCACTGCCACGAAGCTATTGAGCTTTGTAATGAACTATGACATATTAGGGATAGAGATGATGATCCTTGAGCTATTCATGATGTTTGACACTGCGAAGGTAGAACTCAAGCAGGAGCATAAAGTGTTGATGGTTACTAAAACCACTAAGTTCAAGAAGGGCAAAGGGAATGAAGGGAAACTTCGAGAATGACAAGTCCGTTGTCACTCCAATGAATAAACCCAAGGTTGAACCCAAACCCGAGACTAAGTGCTTCTATCATGAGGGGAATGATCACTGAGGTGGAACTAACCTAGACACTTGGTAGATAAGAAGGCTGGCAACGTCAACAAAAGTATATTGGATATGCGTGTTATTTATGTGTACTTTACTAGTACTCCTAGTAGCACATGGGTATTAGATACCGGTTTAGTTGCTAAATGATAGTAACTCAAAATAAAAGGTACGGAATAAACGGAGACTAGCTAAAGGCGAGGTGACGATGTGTGTTGGAAGTGTTTCCAAGGTAGATGTGATCACCATTGCAAGCTCCCTCTACCTTCAAGGATTAGTGTTTAACCTAAATATTGATTGGTGTTTGCGATGAGCATGAACATGACTGGACCGTTCTTATTGCAATATGATTATTCATTTAAAGAGAATAATGGTTACTCTGTTTAGTTGAATAAAACCTTCAACGGTCATGCACCTAATATGAATGGTTTATTGAATCTTGATCATAGTGATACACATGTTCATAATATTAAATGCCAAAAGATACAAAGTATTAATGATAGTACCACTTACTTGTGGCACTGCCGCTTGAGTCATATTGGTATAAACGCATGAAGAAGCTCCATGTTAATGGATCTTTGGAATCGCTCATTTTTGAATCGTTTGAGACATGTGAACCATGCCTATTGGTGTAAACGCATGAAGAAACTCCATGCAGATGGATCTTTTGGACTCACTTGATTTTGAATCACTTGAGACATGCAAAGCATGCCACATGGGCAAGATGACTGAAGGTCTCGTTTCCAATGAGATGGAATGAGAAAGTAACTTATTGGAAATAATACATTTCAATTTATGCAGTCCAATGAGTACCAAGGCACGCAGTGGATATCATTATGTTCTTACTTCACAGATGATTTGAGTAGATACTGGTGTATTTACTTGATGAAATACGAGTCTGAATTATTGAAAAGATCAAGCAATTTCAGAGTGAAGTTGAAGATCGTCGTGACAAGAGGATGAAATGTCTATGATGTGATCATAGAGATGAATATCTGAGTTGCGAGTTTGGTACACATTTAAGAAAATGTGGAAATTGTTTCACAACACATGCCACCTAGAACATCATAGTGTGATGGTGTGTCCGAACATCGTAGCCACGCCCTATTAGATATGCTGCATACTATGATGTATCTTATTGAATTACCACTATTGTTTTGGGGTTATGCATTAGAGACAACCACATTCATAAATAGGGCACCATCTAAATCCGTTGAGATGACACCGAATGAACTATGGTTTGGAGAAAACAATGGCTAAGCTATCGTTTCTTAAAAGTTTGGGGTTACGATGCTTATGTCAAAAGGCTTCAGCCTGATAAGCTCGAACCCAAAGAGGATAAGTGCATATTCATAGGATACCCAAAATAGTTGGGTATACCTCCTATCTCAGATCCATAAGCAAAGTGTTTGTTTCTGGAAGCGAGTCCTTTTCGAGGAAGAGTTTCTATCGAAAGAATTGAGTGGGAGGATTGTGAAACTTGATGAGGTTTTTGAACCGTCACTTCAACCAGAGAGTAGAAGGGTGCAGGAAATTGTTCCTCTGGCGCCTACACCAAATTGAAGAGGAAGCCAATGATGATGATCATGAAGCTTCAAATCAATTTACTTCCAAACCTCGTAGGTCGACAAGGACACGCACTACTCTAGGGTGGTATGGTAATCCTATCTTGGAGGTCATGTTGTTGGACAACAATGAACCTACGAGCTATGGAGAAGCGACGGCGGGCCTGGATTATGACGAATGGTTGGACGCCGTGAAATCTGAGAGAGGATCCATGTATGAAAACAAAGTGTAGACTTTGTAAGAACTACTTAATGGTCGTAAGGCTATTATGTAGAAGTGGATCTTTAAAAGGAAGAGAGATGATGATTGCGAATGTCACCATTTAGAAAGCCCGACATGTTGCAAAGAAGTTTTTGAAAAGTGCAACGAGTTGACTACGATGAGACTTTCTCACCCTTAGTGATGCTAAAGTCTGTTAGAATTATGTTAGCAGTTGTTGTATTGTTCAATTATGAAATCTTGCAGATGGATGTCAAAAGATTGTTTCCTCGACGGTTTCCTTGAGGAAAGGTTGTATGTGATATAAGCAGAAGGTTATGTCGATCCTAAGGATGCTGACAAGTATGCAAGCTCCAGCGATGCTTCTATGTACTGGAGCAAGCATCTCAGAGTCGGACTATACGCTTTGATGAGATGATGAAAGATTTTGGGTTTATACAAAGTTTATGAGAAACTTGTATTTACAAGAAAGTGAGTGGGAGAACTATAGAATTTCTGATAAGTATATGCAGTTGACATATTATTGATCGAAAATGATGTATAATTTCTGGAAATCATATAGGGTTGTTTGAAAGGTGTTTCTCAAAGGAAAACCTGGAGTAAGCTACTTGAACATTGAGCATCAAGATCTATGGAGATATATCAAGATGCTTGATAAAACTTTCAACGAATACATACCTTGACAAGTTTTGAAGGAGTTCAAAATAGATCGATCGAAGAATGAGGTCTTGGCTGTGTTCTAAGGTGTGAATTTGAGTAAGACTCAAAACCTGACCATGGGAGAAGAAAGATAAAGGACGAAGGTAGTCCCCTATGCCTTAGCCATAGGCTCTATAGTATGCCATGATGTGTACCGCACCTCATGTGTGCCTTGCCATGAGTCTGTCAAGGGGAACAAAGGGGAAATATGCCCTAGAGGCAATAATAAATTAGTTATTATTATATTTCCTTGTTCATGATATAATCGTTTATTATCCATGCTAGAATTGTATTGGAAACTGAAATACATGTGTGGGTACATACACAACACACTCTCCCTAATGAGCCTCTAAGGACTAGCTTACTAATCAAACATGGTCAAGATTTCCTGGCCATAGACATGAGTTGTCATTTGATAATGGGATCACATCATTAGGTGCATGATGTGATGGACAAGAACCAAACTATGAATGTAGCATACGATTGTGTCAGTTTATTGCTACTGTTTTCTGCATGTCAATATATATGTTCCTATGACCATGAGATCATGCAACTCCCGGGCACCATAGGAATGCCTTCTGTGTATCAAACATCACAACGTAACTGGGTGACTATAAAGGTGCTCTACACGTATCTCCGAAGGTGTCTCTTGGGTTGGCGTGAATCGAGAATGGGATTTGTCACTTTGTATGACGGAGAGGTATCTCTAGGCCCACTCGGTAATACAACATCACAATGAGCTTGCAAGCAATGTCACTAAAGAGTTAGTCACGGGATTGTGTATTACGGAACGAGTAAACAGACCTAAGGTTGTCATTCTAATGAAGAAACCTAAGGTTGAACTCAAAACCGAGACTGAGTGCTTCTCTTGTGAGGGGAACGGTCACTCGAAGCGGAACTACCCCAGACACCTGGCAGATAAGAAGGTTGTCAATGTCAACAAAATTATATTTGATATCCATGTTATTGATGTCAGTGCTTGTAGTATCCCCTGGGTATTTGATACCGGATTGGTTGCTAATATTAGTAACTCAATACAGGAGTTGCAGAATAAACACAGACTAGCTAAGGGCAAGGTGACGATGTGTGTTGGAAGTGTTTCCAAGGTTGATGTGATCACTATCAGACGCTGCATCTACCTTCGGGGTTAGTGTTAAACCTAAATAAATGTTATTTGGTGTATCGTTGAGCATGAACGTTATATTGATCTTGGTTATTGCAAGTTGATTATTCATTTAAGTTGAAGAATAATGCTTATTCTGTTTAGATGAATAATATCTTTTATGATCATGCACCCAATGTGAATGGGTTATTGAATCGCAATCCTAGTGATACACATGTTCATATTATGGATGCCAAAAGACGTAAAGTTAGTAACGAGGGCACCACTTACTTGTGGCAATGCCGCTTAGGTCATATTGGCGTAAAACGCATGAAGAAACTCCATGTTGATGGATCTTTGGAATCACTCGATTTTGAATCGCTTGAGACATGCGAACCATGCCTCATGGGCAAGATATTTAAGACCTTGTTTTCCGGTAAGATGGAGCGGGCAAGTGACTTATTGGAAATAATACATTTTGACGCATCCAGTCCAATGAGTGCTAATGCATGCAGTGGATATTGTTATTTTCTCACCTTCACAAATGATTTGAGTAGATATTAGTATATTTACTTGATTAAACACAAGTCTGAAATATTGAGAAGTTCAAACAATTTTGGAGTGAAGTTGAAGATCATTGTGGCAAGAAGATAAAATGCCTATGACATGATTGCGGAGGTGAATATCTGAGTTACGAATTTGGTATACATTTGAGATAATGTGGAATTTATTTCACAACTCATGCCACCTGGAACACCATAGTGTAATGGTGTTCCCGTACATCATAGTCGTGCTCTATTGGATATGGTGCGTACTATGATGTCTCTTATCGATTTGCCACTATCGTTTTGGGGTTATCCGTTAGAGACAACCACATTCACTTTAAATAGGGCACCATCTAAATCCGTTGAGACGACACCGTATGAATTTTGCTTTGGCAGGAAACCAAAGCCGTCGTTTCTTAAAGTTTGAGGTTGCGACACTTATGTCAAAAGGCTTCAGCATGATAAGCTCGAACCCGAAGCAGAAAAGTGAGTCTTCATAGGATAACCTAAGGAAATAATTGGGTATACCTTCGAAGGCAAAGTATTTGTTGCCAAGAATGTATCCTTTCTAGAGACAATGTTTATTTTGAAAGATTTGAGTGGGAGGAAGGCAGAACTTGATGAGGTTATTGAATTGTCATTCCAATTAGAGAATAGCACGACACAAAAAGGTGTTTCTCCGATACCTACACCAATTGGAGAGGAAGCTAATGATGATGATCACGAAGCTTTAGATCAAGTTACTAACGAACCTCGTAGGTCAACAAGGACACGTAATGCGCCTTATTGGTACAGTAATCCTGTCTTGGAGGTCATGTTGTTGGACAACTTTGAACCTAGGAACTATGGAGAAGAAATAGTGGGACCTAATTCCAACAAATGGCTAGAGGCCATTAAATCCAAGATAGGATCCATGTATGAAAACAAAGTATGTACTTTGCAAGAATTACCTGATGGTCGTAAGGCTATTAAGTACAAACGGATCTTTAAGAGGAAGACATACGATGATGGTAATGTTACCATTTATAAAGCTCGACTTGTCACAAATAGGTTTCCCACAAGTTCAAGGAGTTGACTACGATGAAACTTTGTCATCCGTAACGATGCTAAAGTCTGTTGGAATTATGTTAGCAGTTGCTCCATTTTTCATTTATGAAATGTGGCAGATGTATGTCAAAAAAATGTTTCCTTAATGGTTTACTCGAGGAAAGGTTGTATGTGATACCACTAGAAGGTTTTGTCGATCTAAGGATACTAAAAGGCATGCGAGCTCCAGCGATCCATTTATGGACGGGTGCAAGCATCTCGGAGTTGGAACATGTGCTTTCGTAAGGTAATCAAAGCTTTTGGGTTTATACAAAGTTTATGAAGAAACTTGTATTTACAGGAAAGTGAGTGGGATCACTATATAATTTATGATAATTATACATGGATGGCATATTGTTGATCAGAAATGATGTAGAATTTCTGGAAAGCATAAAGGGTTGTTTGAAAGGAGTTTTTCAAAGGAAAACCTGGATAAAGCTATTTAAAATATTGGGCATCAAGATCTATAGAGATATATCAAGATGCTTGATAAAACTTTCAATGAATACATACCTTGACAAGATTTTGAAGGAGTTCAAAATAGATCAGTCAAAGAAGGAGTTCTTGCCTATATTGTAAGATGTTAATTTGAGTAAGACTCAAACCTCTACCACGATAGAAGAAAGAGAAAGGACAAAGGTCGTCACATATGCCTTAGCCTTAGGCTCTATAGTATGCCATGTTGTGTACCACACCTGATGTGTGCCTTGCCACAAGTCTGGCAAGGGGTACAAGAGTGATCCACGAGTGTTTCACCGGACAACAGTCAAAATTATCCTTAGTAACTGGAGGACTGAGGAAATGTTTCTCCATTATGGAGGTGATAAAGAGTTCGTCATAAAGGGTTACGTCGATGCAAGCATTGACACCAATCCGGATAACTATGAGTAGCAAACCGGATTCGGATACGGAGCAGTCATTTGTAATAACTCCAAGTGGAGCGTGGTAGCAGCATTTATAGTATGGCATATAGATTTGCAAAGTACACAGGGATCTGAATGTTGCACACCCGTTGACTAAAACCTCTCTCACAAGCAAAACATGATCAAACCCCAAAATTCATTGGGTGCTAATCACATAGCAATGTGAACTAGATTATTAAATCTAGTGCAAGTGGGAGACTGTTGGGATTATGCCCTAGAGGCAATACTAAATTAGTTATTATCATATTTCCTGGTTCATGATAATCATTTATTATCCATGATGTAATTGTATTGATTGGAAACTCAGATACATGTGTGGATACATAGACAACACAGTGTCCCTAGTGAGACTCTACTAGACTAGCTCATTGATGAAAGATGGTTAAGTTTTCCTAACCATAGAAATGAGTTGTCATTTGATAACGAGATCACATCATTAGTAGAATGATGTGATGAACAAGACCCAACAGTAAGCATAGCATTTGATCGTATGACTAAGTTTATTGTTAGTGCTTTCTGTATGTCAAGTATCTATTCCTATGACCATGAGATCATGCAACTCCCTAACACCGGAGGAATGTCATGTGTGTATCAAACACCACAACTTAACTGGGTGATCATAAATATGCTCTACGGGTATGTCTGAGGGTGTCTATTGAGTTGACATGGATCGAGACTAGGATTTGTCACTCCCTATGATGGAGAGATATCTCTGGGCCCTCTCGGTAATACAACATTACAAGAAGCTTGCAAGCAATGTGTCAAAGGAGTTAGTCGCGGGATATTTGATTATAGAATGAGTAAAGAGACTTGTTGATATAGAGATTGAACTAGGTATGGAGATACAAACAATCGAATCTCGTACAAGTAACATACCGCTGGATAAAGGGAACTGCATATGGGATTGATTGAATCCTTGGCATCATTGTTCGACCGATAAAGATCTTAATGGAATATGTGGGAACCAATATAGGAATCTAGGTCCCTCTATTGGTTATTGACTGGAGAGGTGTCTCGGTCATGTCCACATGGTTCTCGAAGCCATAGGGTTCGCACGCTTAACGTTCCGTGTAGGATCTGAAATATGTCTAGAGTGGGGTGATTAAACTGATTGACAAAATAAAAACTTAGCCTTTTCCCAATTTTAGTTGTGGGCCAATTTTAGCAATTATGACTAGTCAAGTTCACCCTACACATGCATATCTAAGAGTATAGAAGCGAAATGTAAAGACATGCAAATGTAAACTAGAGGGTAGGGAAGGAAGATCGAACGCAAACGTTGACACAGCTATTTTTGGCGTCGTTCCGATAGGTGGTGCTATCGTACATCCACGTTAGTGGAGACTTCAACCCATGGAGGGTAATGACTACGAGATTCCACGGAGGGATCCACCCAAAAGGGGCCCACGAAGAAGCGTCCTTGTCTATTACACCATGGCTTCCATCCACAAAGGACTAGCCTCACTCATGGTAGATCTTCACGAAGTAGGCGATCTCCTTGCCCTTACAAACTTCTTGGTTCAATTCCACAAGACGAAGTAGGAGGCTCCCAAGAGACACCTAACCAATATAGGAGGCATCACCCTTCAAAAGGTAATAGATGCAGTAGAACAATGAATTCCTTGCTCTCGTGCTTCAAAAGATAGTCTCCTAAACGTGCAACCACTCTCTCATAGATTTGGCATGGGTAGGAGCGATTGATTTTATGGAAGGCAACTTGGGGAGGCTAGAGATCAAGTTTCAAATGGTTGGATTGGAATCTCTTGATCTCAACACATGAGTAAGTCGCTCTCTCTCAGAAAAATGGATTTGGCAAGTGGGTGTACGTTCTGAGTGCTTCCTCCACGAATGAGAGGAGGTGGAGGGTATATATAGGCATCCCCCAAAATCCAAACGTTACAACATTATTGCCCAACTCGGTGACACCAAAATGAATCCCGGTGGTACCGAGTTGCACTAAATGTGGAAACTTTTGAATTCTCGGTGAGACCGATATATGAATCTCGGTGGTACCGATACAATGACCTAGAGCAGTTTCCAAATCTTGGTGAGACCGATTTGAATCTCAGAAATTCTGATTTTTGTAATTTTCTCAACAGAAAGTTGGTCACATGCGTACGGTGGCACCGATGTGAAACTTGGTGGTACCGAGAGATTAGGGTTTGGCAAAGGACCTGTCTCGTGGAAAATTGGTAGGTCCGAGTGGAAAAGGGTGGTGGCATCGATTTTGCTGGTTTGGCTTGGGTTAGAGATATTTGTGGGAGAATGAGTGAATATTTTTCGTGGCTATCTCTAAGCACTTGAGCAACCATCTAATCATACTACCTCACCCCCTTTTAATAGTATTGGCTTTCCTATGGACTCGAAAGTAATTTCTCACAAATGTAAAATGTAGAGTCATCTTGCTTGAAGCTTGAGCCAATCCTATCCTTTTCCTTGAATCAAGCGGTTGCTCCTCACAATCCTTTGGCCAATGCATCTTTGAACTTTTCTGAAATACACTTGGATAAGATCATTAGTTTAGTGATACATATGTTGTGATTAATTACCAAAACCACCTTAGGGAGAAATTATGCTTTCAATCTCGCCCTTTTTGGTAATTGATGACAATATATAGATCAAAGCTTCGACAAAAGATATAATCAATGATTAGCATCGATTCTTTGAGAAGTATGTGAAAAGGAAGAGCTCCCCTAAATTTGTGCATTATTTTAATTTGCGTTTGAATGCAAATGCACGATCGATTAGATCAAAAAAGATATAATTAATGATTAGCATCGATTCTTTGAGAAGTATGTGAAAAGCAAGAGCTCCCCCTAAAGCAAGAACTGGCATAGATGCTGACATATGCTCCTCTTTGGTCCTCAACTGTGGAGCTGGTGCTGGAACATCTCTAGCTGCCTCCGCCTGTGTTGCCTCTGCTACTTCGTGTGCTGAAGCTGAGCTGGGACGGCTGGGGTCCATCACAACTATGGTATCCTCGAAATCTGGCTGAAGTGGGACGTGCAAACGATCAAGTTGATATGCATGCTTGCCAATCTTTGCATTGATGAGCATCTGAATATAAGGTGCATATCCACAAGATCTCTTCTGATCTATAGCAGTCCTTGTGACAGTCTCTACTATTCAGTCCATCACTTGGAACTGGGTGTAGGTGTCTAGATGGTGCAACATGTTAATGGAATAACCTTTGATCATCTTATCATCTCCTGACTTGGGCATCAGGGTGTGTCTCATGATGGTGTTCGTAGTAGGTATTCCTTCTTGTAGAAAATAGATAGAGCCAAACTTATGTGTCTTCACATACTTATGGGGCCCGGGATTGTACATGTTTGACATGGAGTTATGATTCATCTTGGGTTCTGAGTACACATCCAAATCTACTTCTTATGCATTTGGGGCACCAATGATAGTGCCCACTCATCCACGGTAGACTCATACCGGTTACCTTCTATCATCCAAACTATCCTTCCATCAGGATAAAAATCAGCAGCTGAATAGAATTGCATGATCATCTCACCGTTCCAAGCAATCATCTCTGCCAACAAAATCTTCAATATCAACTAGCCTGAAATTTTGTCTCACACGAGGAAAGTAGTCCTCATTGGCCTTGATATATTCCCAATCAACATATCGCATGCCACTGACTCAAGGACTCTTGTCAAGCAACACTGTCTCATAGAAATCTTGTTTTCTCCTTAGTGTGAAAATGAGGATAAACAACAGTTCTTCTCTTGATAGCATATAGATCTGCAGACCACCACTGCATCAAACCTTGATCCCTTCTATTATTCATACCTTCAGCAATAGGATGAGCAGCATTGTGCAATGGCATATGAGATCTGAGTTTCATCATCCATGGTGCTTCTCCTTCTTCCTATGCAACAAACTCTCTTGATGTAGAGCCTTTGTTATTCTCTGTTGTAGGAATGTCCTTGGTAGTCCTCTTGGGAGCTACTGGCTTCTTAGGACCTGAAGGCATGGGTGCAAACTTCTTTGGCATAGCATCAGCCATAAGCTTCTTCTTCTTAGCAGGAGGAGCATTAGCTGGAATCTCTTCCTGCTCTTCCTCAGCAGCTTCTGTTGGGTCCTCATACATAGAAGTTGACCTTCCAACAACATGCACTACTCTCTTACTGGCTCTTTTCGGACCTGGCTTCTTAGCAAGCCTGGAAAAAGGGGCTCCAAGAGAGATCATCAATCCTCTCTGAGTTGCCTCTGGAGCTCTAACATCAGCAGGTCTGGCATACTCGTTCCTCACAGTCTTCCTGACTGTGGTCTTCTCCTTCTACTTCTGAGAAGAAATATCCACTCGGATAAAATCAACATCTTCTTCATCTGAAATTAGCTTCTTCCTGGACCTGGTAGGTGCCTTGGGCAAGCCATGGGAGCTAGGTGTTCGTGGATCAGAAGCTGTCCTCTCTCGACTAGTGCGTGAATCCATGTCAACACTAGGCTCACTAAAGTTGTTTTGACTATCTTCTCATCCTCACATACTGACAGACAACCAAGTAGACAAGCAGACCCTTGTGAAATGATTTAGAAGAGCTAGAAAATATGAACATCACAAAAATGAGAAGTTTTGCAAATATTTGAACTCTAAAAAAATTATGTTTAACATTCAGCAAAAACGGATTTCGGTTTCACTAAGTCAAACTTTTCGGAGCCACCGAGACTGACATTCCCCTAAACAGAAACTTGGCAACCCTTTTTAGTTTCACCGAAAAGGGAAACTCGGTTTCACCGAGAATGTTCTTTGTAGCCTCAAATAAAATCGGTAAGACCGACTTTTCTGAATTGGTGACACCGAGATTCGATTTTGCGGATGGCTAGCCCTAAGGTCTTCATCATTGTCTAATCTATAAGAAGTATCTTCTGGATAGAGTTTTGCAATCGTGGACAAAATTCATCAAAGCCTATTTGCACATGAATCGGAGATGGGAGCACAGAGAGGGCCCGGATCCATACCCTAGCTTGGTGACGGATCCTCTACGGCGACGATGTCGGTGAAGATTTCCGTCAACATCGAGGACTATAATGGAGAGGGCGCACAGGACAGTCAAGGCGACGTCTTGAGGACTAGGGCTCGACAGTGAGGAGGAGCGGGAGGCAAGGTTTTAAGATGTATTTCGAACGTCGGGTTCCGTAGATTATATACCCTCTAGCTGTCGGTGACACCTAGTTGGAATTTTCGGTGCCACCGAGTTCCATAACTGTCAGCTGACAGTGAAACTCGGTGAGGCTGAAACTAACAAATCGGTGGTACCGAGATAAGAAAACCTGATCAAGCCAAGGCTCCGGTGGGACCGAGTTTTTGAGGTTGGTCACACCGAGTTTCTTTTGGCAGAATTTGGAAGTGAGCCCTCTATCCCACAGACAACAGCGCCAGAAATTGACACGTTGACACAGGTTGGGCTTGCGTTGGTTTTTCCCTTAAAGAGGAAAGGGTGATGCAGCACAGGAGCAGTAAGTATTTCCCTCAGTTTGAGAACCAAGGTATCGATCTAGAAGGAGGGTCTCGTCAAGTCCAGAGTACCTGCGCAAACACAAACAAGCTTGCACCCAACGCTTCAAAGGGGTTGTCAATCCCTTCAAGATTGTTTGCAAAGTGAGATCTGAAGGCAGAAAGTGCAACGAAGTAAAAAGTGTAAGGCTGAAAATATGGTGTGGAGTAGACCCTGGGGGGCATAGTGTTCACTAGAGGTTTCTCTCAAAATAGCAAGTTTCACGGTGGGTGATCAAATTACTGTCGAGCAATTGATAGAACCGCGCAAAGTCATGATGATATCTAAGGCAATGATCATACATATAGGCATCTCGTCCGAGAGAAGTAGACCGGTACTTTCTACATCTACTACTATTACTCCACACATCGACCGCTATCCAGCATGCATCTAGTGTATTGAGTTCATGACGAACAGAGTAACGCTTTAAGCAAGATGACATGATGTAGAGGGATAATCTCAAACCAATGATGAAAACCCCATCTTTTTACCCTTGATGGCAACAACACGATGCGTGCCTCGCTACCCCTTTTGTCAATGGGTGAGGTCACCGCACGGTATGAACCCAAAACCAAGCACTTCTCCCATTGCAAGAATCATAGATCTAGTTGGCCAGACAAAACCCACAACTCGAAGAGAATTACAAGGATATGAAATCATGCATAAGAGAGATCAGCAGAAACTCAAATAAGATTCATAGATAATCTGATCATAAATCCACAATTCATCGATCTCGACAAACACACCGTGAAAGAAGATTACATCGGATAGATATCCATGAAGATCATGGAGAACTTTGTATTGAAGATCCAAGAGAGAGAAGAAGCCATCTAGGTACTAGCTATGGACCCGTCGGTCTATGGTGAACTACTCACGCATCATCGGAGAGGTCATGGTGTTCATGGTGTCCGAATCCCCCCTCCGGCAGGGCAACAGGACGTGCCCCAGATGGGATCTTGTGGAAACAGAAGCTTGCGGCGGCGGAAAAGTGATTGCGATGATCTCCTGATTTTTTCTGGAATTTATGGGAATATATAGGCGAAAGACCTAAGGCAAAGGGCGTCCAGGGGGCCCACAAGCCTGGATGGCGCGCCCCCCTGGCCGCGGGATAGGGGCTTTTGGGGCCCTTGGGGCTCCCTTGCCTTGGCTCCCAAGCTCCCCGATCTTCTTCCGTTCCAAAAGAAATCTTTTCGGGGATTTTCTTCCGTTTGGACTCCCTTTCAAAATCTCCTCTGAAAGGGGTCAAAAACATGGAAAAAACAGAAACTGGCACTTGGCACTGAGTTAATAAGTTTGTCCCAAAATATATATAAAAGGCATGCAAAACATCCAAAGTTTGACAAGATAATAGCATGAAACCATCAAAAATTATAGATACGTTGGAGACGTATCAAGCCCTTGTCGAGACGGATCTCCAAGTGCTCCTCACAAAGAGTGTCCCTAAACTCCTTGCTCAAATTTTGTGATGTAGCATGAAAAGAATTTGACACGAGAAAGTATAGATAGCTAGAGAGAGGTACTTAGGAATTCTTGTATATCCAATTGTACAAATAAAATAGAAACCCAAATAAAAACAATTGGATATCCTCGAATGAGCAAAATATGCATACCAACATGCTCACACAATAAGATGTTAAAATAAAACATGGTGAACATGCACAAACACTCTAGTATCTACCAAGCATTTTGACGATGACGAAGTCATCCATATATGAGTATACTGACTTAGAGGCCAAGCAAGTTTGGCTAGGATATTGCATATTATTTTTCCTTTTACCGTACTCTTGTTATCTAATAAGTGAATATGCAACTTATTATAGTGTGTAAAAACTAAGAAGGACTCATTATATTGTTGTTGTACGATGTCTGGTAAGATTTCCCTTGTGTTCTTCTTTTTTATTATTCTTTTTTGATTTAGGGGAACCTTTCATTTACTGTTACATATATATGCCTTATGAGTGCCACCTGTTGGACGGTAATCCTCTAAAATATTCACATTATGTCACTGGAATTCTACTGTGGAAAGTTTGTGATTACAATGCTAGATTTGAGCATGATGCACGTGAAACATCAAGTTCATTATTTCTCACGCGATTTGGATGATGAGAAAGATGGTTAGCATGACAATCATCATGCATTAGGATGTCAATAACTTTAGGCATTACTGGAGAGTTATAAGGTCGAGCAGTCGAGGCAGATCAGCAGGCCGTGTATCCTGATAGCTTGAGCAGAATTATAGCTTGTGTAATAGTTTGGAATACAAAAGTTTGAGAGATTGGAAGAGACCAAAAACATCGGTATATTTTCTCTGAACATGCTGCCTAGTTATGTTGCTGCCGAAACTATGGTTTTCGTGTCCTCAAATCGCATTAATACAAAACAGAGTTACGTGGCGTTTCAGCACACCTTTACGTAAAGAGGTCATCGGTAAGGCGCCTATCCATTGTTAAGCCTACATAATTTTAAAGGAACCCATGTCAAGACAAAGCCAAGAGTACATGTTTGTTATATTTGCGAGACTGCTGTAAGAGAAAAATGTTTTGTAAGACCTGTTTGGATCATAGTCTCTAAAACAAATTGTCTAAATTTTACGTGAAAATTTTATTTGAAGGATGAATATGTATTTGGTTCTTACGACTTGAGAATTGTTCGAAATGAATAGAGGGATTGGTGAAATAATTGTTGTATTGCTTGAGTCTCATGGCATATATATAGGAGTACATGATCATCTTAAAGTTTTGGGGATCGTAGTAATAATTCAAAAAAATTCCTACGTCACACCAAGATCTAACTAGGACAAACCAGCAATGAGAGAGGTAGAGCATCTTCATACCGTTGAAGATCGCAAAGCAGGAGCGTTACTATGAACGCGGTTGGTGGAGTCGTACTCGCGGTGATCCGATCAAACACCGAACGTTCGGTCTCTCCGCGTTCAACACACCTACAACCCCGGGTAGTCTCCTCCTTGTTGATCTAGCAAGGAGGGAGGAGAAGTTGAGGGAGAACTCCGACAGCACGACGGCTTGGTGGCGATGGAGTTTGTGGCTCTCCGGCAGGGCTTCGCCAAGCACCACAGAGGAGTAGATGTGGAGAGGTAGGGCTGCACCAAGGGAGAGAGAGACGTGTGTATGCAACCCTCCCAATTCCTCCACTATTTATAGGAGGGAGGGAGAGGGGGTGCGGCCACCCCTAGGGAAACGGTGGTGCGGTAGCCCTAGGAGGAGGAGGAGGTGGCGCCCTAGGGGTGGCTTGCCACCCAAGTCAGCCACCACGCCCTAGGGTTTGGCCCCTTGCGCCTTGGGCCTCCTCCCTTTGGCTCGGTCCCGGTACAATACCGATAAACCCCGAAACTTTTCCGGCGATCGAAACTGGTCTTCCTATATATAAATCTTTACCTTCGGACCATTCCGGAACTCCTCGTGATGTCCAGGATCTCATCCGGGACTCTGAATAACCTTCGTAACCACATATACAATTCCCATAACAACTCTAGCATCACCCAACCTTAAGTGTGTCGACCCTACGGGTTCGGGAACCATGCAGACATGACCGAGACATCTCTCCGGCCAATAATCAACAACGGGATCTGGATACCCATGTTGGATCCCACATGTTCCACGATGATCTCATCGGATGAACCACGATGTCGAGGATTCACTTAATCCCGTATGCAATTCCCTTTGTCTATCGGTATGACACTTGCTTGAGATTTGGTCGTCGGTATCCCTATACATTGTTCAATCTCGTTACCGGCAAGTCTCTTTACTCATTCCGTAACACATCACCCCGTGGCTAACTCCTTCTTCACATTGAGCTCATTATGCTTATGCATTACCGAGTGGGCCCAAAGATACCTCTCCGTCACACGGACTGATAAATCCCAGTCTTGATTCATACCAACCCAACAGACACTTTCGGAGATACATGTAGTGCACCTTTATAATCATCCAGTTACATTGTGACGTTTGATACATCCAAAGCACTCCTACGGTATCCGGGAGTTGCACAATCTCGTGGTCCAAGGACATGATACTTGACATTATAAAAGCTCTAGCAGACGAACTACACGATCTTGTGATATGCTTAGGATTGGGTCTTGTCAGTCACATCATTCTTCTAATGATTTCATCCCGCTATCAATGACATCCAATGTCCATGGCTAGGAAACCATAACCATCTATTGATCAACGAGCTAGCCAACTAGAGGCTCACTAGGGACATGTTGTGGTCTATATATTCACACATGTATTACGGTTTCCGGTTAATACAATTATAGCATGAATAACAGACAATTATCATGAACAAGGAAATATAATAATAACCATTTTATTATTGCCTCTAGGGCATACTTCCAACATAAAGTACAAGTCAAGGTAGGAACAAATCTAATCTATCTATGTTTCCTAAACAATCAGGATACTCAACATCCCCGCGCAGTCACAATGGTAGCGACGCAGACGGTGAGAGTGGAGAAGAATCCGAAGGTAAGCCGACGGTCAACCCCCACAGTCGTAACGGTCGATGCATCGTGAAAGTTGTGGCTAGAGTGGAAACTGACGAGGTTTCTCAAGCAAGGAGGTAGCCCTTTGTGCGTTTGTCGAGGTAGCCGAGAGCGTAGTATGGTGTACCCGTGGTCAAGGTAGCCGTGCGAAGAATGTCGTGGTCGATGTGGAGTTGAGGTAGCCGGTGTGGAGGAAGTCGCCGTGGAGCCGCGGACGCAAGGAGGTGCCTAGTTAGTCATAGGCATAGTGGTGTCGAAGTAGTGGCGCGTCGGGAAGAATACATAGTTGAGATGCGTCGCACCAAGTTTGCCAAGCCCAGGGATACATCATGGACGAAGGCATGCATCGGTGTTGCCAGCACCACACATGCGTAGACGGATGAAGTCGATGTTGACGATGCGTAGCTCCAGGCTTGCCAGGCCTGGGACCACACCGGGGACGAAGGCACACGTCGGTGTTGCCAGCACCGGGCATGCGTAGACGGGGACCTGCACACAACATGTACGCCATGCCGAGGAGGCTAGCAGAGAAGGACTGACGACACTTGCGGCGTAAATCGACAGGTGCCGATGTTTGCCCGCGGTGGTCAGAGTAGACGAAGTGGTCGGGGAAGACGACGACGACGCTGGCGATGAGCTGGTGCTGGACGGAGACAAAGGAGGTGGACGGGCGGCACGGCTCGGGTGAGTGAGCTGCAACGGCGCCAAAGAAGAGCGGCGGCGACGGCGGCTGGTTAGGAATGCGGCGGCGATGCTGGATGTAGGCGATGAAGAACCCGACAGCGTGACAAAGACCGACCTAAACAATGGTGTTCCCGCACCGAGGAAGACGGCGCGGCGCATACCACAGGAAGTCAACGCGCGGGGATGGCAAAGTGGACCGCGCCGCAACGCAACGGACCAAAGGGGCGACGAAGCGGCAGCGCACGGGTCGAGGCAACGACAAGAAGACCTCGGGGCGGCGGCGTGGATCTCGTGCCACGGCATGACGTCCCAACATGGCGGCGTAGCGGCGGTGCACGGGTCGATACAACAACGGGGACGGCCTCGGGCGATGGCACGGACCGCATGTCGCCGTGCTACAGCCCGAAGGGGCGGAGTAGCGACGAGTCGCGGGTCGGTGCAACCGCGAGGAGAACCACGGGGCGGAGGCATTGTGGCCCGACGGGGCGACGCAGCGGCAGCCCGGTGTTCGATCGGCGGAGGGGTGCGCTTTACTCGGGACAGTCTTCCTGGGACCTGCGAAGGCACGCGCAATCGACGGGCCAGATCGGTTGCACGGCGTAGATGAGCTGGATCGCGGATGGGCGGGTGATCAATCCGACTGCGCGCGAGGTAAGGGACGTTGCTCGATTGAGGCGGGTGACGGCGTCCGAGATAAAGCCGGCGATGACGATCGCAACCGGAGCCGACAGTTGGCCAAAAGGAGTCGACGAGGCCGACCCAGCCGACAGCTAGCAGACGGCCCGAGGCAGCAGGCGAGGCCGACGAGGCCGGAGCCGGCAGTCGGTCAGAGGCAGCCGACGAGGCCGACACCTAGAAGCCGGCCCGAGGAAGCCGACGAGGCCGACACGGCCGGAGCCGGGAGCCGGCCCGACGTAGCCGGTGCGCCACCACGAAGCGACGACGGAGGCAGATGGTGATGTAGCAGTCCCGGTCGGAGAAGGCCGGCGACGGCCGATGCAGGGCAACGACAAGAAGACGCGCGGTCAACGGCCGGGAGGGGCTGCCACGTCGGGTGAGGCCGTCAGGTCGGTGTAGAGGCCGGATCGCGCCGATGTCAGAGTAGAGGCGCGGTGGTCGTTGGCGACGACGGGCGATGCAAACCGATTTTAGATTGGAAAACCAAAAAAAAGACGCCGATCAACAAAGGGACCGGAAGAAAAGCGAAAACCCGGATCAATAGATCGGGAAAAAGACTCTCTAGGGCAACTGGTCAACACGACCGGCGGACGAACCGTAGGTACGGGCGGCGCGGCCCCCGGCGGCGGTAATGGAGGCCGACCGCCCCGGGGACGGCACGCGGGGAGGAAGCGGTGGGCGACAGCGCGCTAGGTCTAGAAACTTACGGCAGATACCATGTTGGAAGGGGGATTGATGGAATAATTATTGTATTGCTTGAGCCTTATAGACATACATAGAGAAGTACACTGGTGGAAAAAAGGCCTTTGGTCGCGGTTCGCAACTGCCATTAGTCGCGGTTGCGCAACCGCGACCAACTAAGCGCGACTAAAGCCCCCCACCTTTAGTCGCGGTTTCTTAAGAACCGCGACTAAAGGCCCGTCCACGTGGGCGCCAGGCGGCCGTCGGGGCGGAGGACCTTTAGTCGCGGTTCTTCTGGCCAACCGCGACTAAAGGCCCCCCCCCTAAACCTGTTTCCTGTTTAATTTGTATTGTTTTATTTCTTTTGTGCTTTATTTTAATTTTGAAGGAATTTCATATATTCTACGGTACTACATACATGCATATGAATGTACAATTTCAAACAAATTTGAAATTAGAACCAAAAAGAATTCAAGAGGAATATACAATATATATTCAATATCATCGGATGACCATATACAATTTTGAACAAGTTTCCATACATAATTTAATGCATATAAAGTTCTACGTCCTCGTAATGGTGTTCTCCTTTAGGATGGAGGACTTCCCTGCTGAACCATCCAGCTAGTTCCTCTTGAAGTGGTCGGAAGCGAGCTTCTGGACTAAGCATCATCCGGAGGTTATTCCTCTTAGCATTGGTATCACTCGGAACCCGCTCAGAGGTGTATCTCCGGATCATCTCACAGACATAGTATCCACATAGATTGGTCCCCGCTGGCTGAATATCCCCAGCATTCTTCGGCTTTGACCTTTTGAATTCTAGCTCTTTTTTGAATTCACCGACCTTTGTATCTACGAACCGTCTCCAAACCCTACGAGGCAAAGAAAATTAAATGAACAAGAGAGTTATTAGTTACTTGATATTAGGAAATGAACGAAATAGGCCGATCGATATAGAGCGCAAATGAATGAAAATAATTACTTCTGCAGCATTCTTCTCATGCCGCCCCAAAGCTTTGGATCCATATTCAGAGAGTCGTGGACGAGACATTCTGAGGTGTTAACTTTAATTACTAGCAGAATCCAGTGGAACCTGCGGACACGATACATGCACAGTACGTCATGCATAACTCATCGATTAGCCGGCCACATACCATGCATGGAGTAAACAAAAGAGAATGTGCTCAAGACAGAAACACTCACCCAAAATGGTAAGGAAATAGAATATCACTTTTGAGTTCCTGCTTTGTAAGAAACTGCCACGGGTCTTCCTCCATGTCGGCGGGGTGATGCTCCAACACATGTCCATTAACGATGTGTGGGTCAATGAACCCAACATCATGGATGTTCCTTACTCTGCATTCCTTAATCTTCATTCTGCATGTATAATAGCGGACACAACAATATAGTTAGGACATATATATAGTGCAGGCAATATGAACGAGATGGGGTAGAAATAAATCACTTACAGAACGTAGCAACTGATGATAGATTTGTCGAGATCGCGCAGATTGAAAAGCTGGAACAATTCACTCAGTTCAATTTGTACATAGTAATGTTTGAAGTGATGCTCATGTCTAACTTCCGCATAAATATAATCTTTGGCGCTTTTATTTTTTATGTAACCCTTGTACCATTTCAGCAGACCTTTCATTTGTGGAGGTAGATCCTTTTCCTGCGCAGGCTCGACGAGAGGCCCATTCTTGACATATGTAATTACTACCGCCTTCACTGGCGCCTCATCAAGGCCTAACAGTTCACGAAGAGTAATACCTAAGTTGGCCGCTTGTTCTCTGGCACTCGTTGCAGTCAATCCCTGTGCTGCCGCAGCTTGTATGATCTCGGGGGCATCCGGACCGGCGGCTTCCACTATAAGCGGGGCAATCGATTGTTTACTTTGTTCCCCGAGCTGGGCAACTTGTTTCCCGCTTTTTTTACTTTCGGCCTTCTCCCGCTCTTTGTTCTCCTTGAACATGAGTGCCTGCCTGCGAAGTTCACGTGCATAGTCGTCAGGCAGATTCTTCACGGCTTGGGACGGTGTGCTCAAAAATGACTTAGCCCACTTCTTTTGCTCATCAGAAAATACTGGCTTGGGCTCGGGCTCTCTTTTCTTCTTGCAGTCCGCCTTCCATTTCTCCAAATCAGCAGCCGCGGCCGTGTCGACTTCCTCGGCACTACGTTCCCAAGGCCTTGTGGGGAGAGGCTTCAGTGATGGCTCCGGTACCTTTGTGGTCTTAGGTACATAAGGGTCCGGGTTAATAATCCAGGACTGCTTCTGCTTCTGCTTCTTTGCCGGAGGTGGATTGGGGGGCGGCGTCTGATCACCCGCCGGACGAGGACTGGGGGCGGCGTCTGATCACACGCCGGACGTTGTGGACTGGGGGGCGTCGGCTGACGTGACGGAGGTGTAGGTGAACCGCCACCACCACCACCACCACCACCACCGCCACCGCCACCACCACCACCGTAGGGGGGTGGACTTGTTGTCCTTGGCGCCTCGCCTGGAAACTTGATAAACTTCTTTTGCCATAGAATGAAATGGCGCTTGACATCTCCAAGTCTTTTCTCCCCTTCAGGTGTAGCAATGTCAATCTCCAGGTCCTCAAACCCTTGGACTATGTCCTCCACCGTGACACGAGCATAGCCATCTTGAATGGGGTTGTTGTGGTGGAGTGCTCCAGGTAAACATGGTAAAGCACTGCCGATGGCTACCTTCATGGACATGTTCCCGATAGGATAATACAGATGACATTCTTTCATCTCCTTTATATCGTCCACGGGGTAGCGAGGAGGCTCCGGTGCAGTAATTTCGACCACCAGAGGCTCCGGTGCAGTAATTTCGACCACCAGAGGCTCCGGTGCATTAATTTCGATCGTCGGTGCATCTGCACCAGCCGGTGGGGCCTCCGTGGAAACCACGCTGCTTCTCCGCTGCTGGCTTCCGAGATCCGCTGGATGATCTTCATGCTGCACCCGAGCTGCATCTCTTTCGGCTACTAGTACACTCATGGTTTTCTTCATCACATCCATTTCCGATGCCAACCGCGCCACAACATCTGCTTCCCGATCCATCTTTCTCTTACGGCTTCTGTAACCGTACGGGTCATCGTTCTGGGGGAACCCTATTTTCCACGGAATGTGCCCCATGCCTCGTACACGTCCTCCGTGTTCAGGATTCCCGAGGGCTTTTGTCAGCGCGTCGTTCTCTCTGTTGAACTTGATCTTCCCCTCTTGAGCATCCCTCATTGCGTCAATAAGGGCTTGGGTGGGTTTAATTAATTTGCCCCGGTAAACACACTCCCCTGTCTCCGGGTTCAGCGTTCCCCCATGCCCGTACCACCAGCTTTTGGCCCTTGGGTCCCATCCCTCCGTACCTGGACGGATTCCTCGCGCCCTCAGCTCGTTCTCCATCTTCTCCAACCTAGGCAACAAAATGCGATACCCTCCTGGCCCCATAATATGATTGTACTCCTTCTTAGCCGCATTTTCCTTATTTTTTTCGATATTTGAATGAACTGCTCCGATTTCTTTTGCTTCACAAATTCTGGCCAATCATGTTTCAGTTTCTCATATTGTCCTTTGAAATCCGGAGTCTTGTTCTGCTTGACAAAGTCATGGGCTAGATTTTGCTTGAATTTCCGGAATGCGTCGGCCATCTTATGAAGAGCGAACTGTTTGACTAGCCTCCTCCTCTCCTTGTTTTCCTCAATCTTGTTACCCTGCTCATCGAATTTGTTGTATTCCGGAGGTAGAACGAAATGTTCCATAAGCTTCTTGAAGCAATCTTTTTTTGTTCTCTTATCGACAAAAGTGAAACCTGCAGCAATTCGTGCCTTCTTTGGCTCATTCCACTCCTGGACGGTGATCGAGACGTTGTCTCTAACAACGGCTCCGCATTGGCTGACAAACTTGGTGGCGTTCTTGCGGGGCTCCAGCGGCCTGCCGGTTGCACTGTCGACAACCTCGATGGTGCATGTTTCTCCTTGTTTCATCGTCTTGGTTGCGCCATGCTTTGACGACGTACTCGATTGTTTCGACGATCCGGCCGAGGGCTAAAATAAGAAAGAGAGTCGCGCGCGTTAGTACACACATATTTATTCAAATCAGTTAGTTTGTATCACCAGAGGCTCAATGTATATATATACCTCGGCGCCGGAGGTGGTTGCTACTTCCATTTGAAGGTCGTCGTTTATCGACGTTTGTTCGGCAACATCTTGCTGACGGCGCCCTTCATCTTCACCGTCAAGGTTCAGATAAGAAGAGATATCATCTTCTTCTTCTCCGGTCGGCACATATAGAATATCGCCGTTTATGATGCCGAACATATGTGCTTCACCGTCCGGATCATAGTTGTCCATAATCGGGTCAGCTCTATCGTCCGCCATTATGTCAGTCCTGAAAACATGTAGTAAAAACAAATTAATTAAGTGAAGAAGGGGGGCGGTGGCGGTGGCGGTGGCGAAAGGGCGGTGGCAAAAGGAGGGGGCGAGGAAGGGGTGGGAGAGGGTGTCGCGGTAGAGCGCGAGACGGGGCGGCAGACGACGGCGTCACGGAGAGTTTTAACTAGAGTTTTTGACCGTGAACCTGCTGCTTCAGCTTTGCACTGGCCGACCGCCGATTCGCTGGTTCATTTGCTAGTTTTTTTCAATTTAGATTGATTAATTATTTAAATTGATGATTTTTTAACTCGATGATCTTTTTTATATTCGATGAAACTTTTTCATATTTGATAGTCTCTGTTCTTTTTCATATTCGATGAAACTTTTTATATTCGATGAAACTTTTAAATAGATAGTCTCTGTTCTTTTTCTTCCAAGACGTTCTTTTTCTTCCAAGACGTTCTTCCAAGACGTTCTTTTTCTTCCAAGACGTTCTTCCAAGACGTTCTTTTTCTTCCAAGACGTTCTTCCAAGACGTTCTTCCAAGACGTTCTTTTTCTTCCAAGACGTTCTTCCAAGACGTTCTTTTTCTTCCAAGACGTTCTTCCAAGACGTTCTTTTTCTTCCAAGACGTTCTTCCAAGACGTTCTTTTTCTTCCAAGACGTTCTTCCAAGACGTTCTTCCAAGACGTTCTTTTTCTTCCAAGACGTTCTTCCAAGACGTTCTTCCAAGACGTTCTTCCAAGACGTTCTTTTTCTTCCAAGACGTTCTTTCAAGACGTTCTTCCAAGACGTTCTTCCAAGACGTTCTTCCAAGACGTTCTTCCAAAACGTTCTTCCAAGACGTTCTTTTTCTTCCAAGACGTTCTTCCAAGACGTTCGTTCTTCCAAAACGTTCTTCCAAGACGTTCTTTTTCCAAGACGTTCGTTCTTCCAAGACGTTCTTCCAAGGAAGCGAGGAAGGCGGGCGCGGCGCGGGAAAGATGAAAGGAACCAACCGCGACGGCGAGGGCGACGACGACGGCGAGGGCGACGGCGGGCGGCGTCGACGAGGGCGAGGGCGACGGCGGCGGCAGGCCTTCGGCGCGCGCGCGACGGTTGGAATCGGAGAAGACGAGAGAGATGGAGAAGACGGCGGCAGGGGAGGCGACCCGCACTGTATTTATAGCCCCCCCCCTTTAGTCGCGGTTGGGGACGAGACCCGCGACTAAAGGTACCCTTTAGTCGCGGGTCGCCTCCCCAACCGCGACTAAAGGGTTTTTGGCGGGTTTTTTGCCTTCCTGCGCCCCCCCCCCCCTTTAGTCGCGGTTGGGGAGGCGACCCGCGACTAAAGGGTAACCTTTAGTCGCGGTTGGCCAGACCAACCGCGACTAAAGCCCCCCCCCCCCCAAATCTTCTTTTATTTTCAGAACCTTTTATCTTTTTCTTTTCAGAAAAATCATCATTGCTTTTATAGAAACTTCAAACATTTTATTTTCTGTTTTCTAAGCATATTTTCGTAGGAAAAATATGCATAGAGACAATACATTGAATCTGCCTAAAACGGGACAGAAAAAAGAGAATCCATTTAAAGGGAACATTGGCCACAGCCTCTCTCCCCCCCGGCCTGGGCCGGCCTTCGGCCTCGACCCATCTTGCTCACGCCTGCCTGGTGCGGTGGCTGTGATGCCCCGCTGAGAGGCCTCTCGCCCGAGCCGTGAGCGTGCCGCCCCTTTCTTCTCCTATCCGCCCGCTGAGAGGTCGTTTTTGCGTTCCCCGCGCGCAACGACCTTTAGTCGCGGTTGGTCTGGCCTTTAGTCCCGGTTGCACCAACCAGCCGGGACTAAAGGTTAGATGACCAGCTCTGGATTCCTCTTCTTCCCGCCATTTCTTCCCTGTCTTCCCGCCTCTTTCTTCCCGCCACTTTCTTCCCGCCTCCTGTCTTCCCGCCTCCTGTCTTCCCGCTCCCATTTTTCCCGCCATTTCTCACTACATATATGTAGCCCGGCTTGGCCAGCATTATCACATCTCTACAATCTCTCATCACTCTCTCATGGCTTCCACCGCACCCACTCTAACCTACCAGCAGGTGGAGGAGCTTTGCGCCTCGAACTACCCTTGTCCACCGGGCTACCGCGTCCCCACCGGCTGGAGCCTAAGCGCCGGTGGCGTGCCGGTCCCTCCCGTCCCTCAGGGTACTGCGCGCCGGGCGGCCATCACGAACCACTACTACCTCGACCTCACGCCGGAGCAGCGGATGAATCCCCGCTGGCATCCCGATAACCAGCATACTTGGGACGCCTTCTTCATCAATCGACGTGAGAGGGCGCTCGCCAGGTATGAGGAGGACGGTCTGCCTCCTGGGAACTTCCACGAGGCCGGCCGTCGGCTATGGTGGTACGGCCGGACTCTGCAGAGCGTCATGGACTACATCACGGCCGGCGATATCCCCCGCCTGCGCTACCCTCAGTTCGAGCCACGAGCGCCGCCCGACGACAGCGACGACAGCAGCGACGACGACGGCGGCAACTTAGAAGGCGACGACTACCAGTACAACGACGACAGCGGCTATGAAGACTACGAGTATGCATATTATACGCCTAGGCAGGAGTATGACTAAATCACTCCAAATTTCATGTATCATCAGTGGTATCTCGAATCATTCGAAAATGGACACCAAACACATCACGGGTAATATAATTCACATGATCCATTCAACAAAGTTTGGTACAATAAATTATTACACATCATTTCTTCCCTTGTGTCCCTGCTTGCTTACGATTGTGCCGTATCCACGGAGCATCCTCATCATTTAACTTAATGCTTGGGTCGGTGTTTACTTTGAAGGGCGGAATTTCAGCAAACATATTATAATCTTCTGACATGTCTGTCTTGTCCTCCACTCCCACGATGTTTCTTTTCCCTGAAAGAACAATGTGGCGCTTTGGATCATCGCATGATGTACTGATCGTTTTCTTATCTTTCCGTTTCCTCGGTTTGCTACTCATGTCCTTCACATAGAAAACCTGAGCGACATCTTTCGCTAGGACGAATGGTTCGTCAAGGTAACCAAGATTGTTGAAATCCACCATTGTCATTCCGTATTGCTGGTCCACCTTTACCCCACCTCCTGTTAGCTTGAACCATTTGCACCGGAACAAAGGGACCTTAAAGGAGGGTCCATAGTCAAGTTCCCATATCTCCTCTATGTAACCATAATATGTGACCTCTTGCCCATTCTCGGTTGCTGCATCAAAGCGGACACCACTGTTTTGGTTGGTGCTCTTTTTATCTTGGGCGATCGTGTAAAATGTATTCCCATTTATCTCGTACCCTTGGAAAGTCGTTATAGTCGAAGATGGTGTCTTGGCCAACATGTACAGCTGATCTACAACATCATTGTCATTCATTAAATGTTTTCTCAACCAACTGCGGAAAGTCTCCATGTGGGCCTTCCTAATCCAGGATTCAGGCTTCCCCGGGTTGTCAGAGCGTAAAATATTCTTGTGTTTCTCAAAGTACGGAGCCACCAAGCTGGAATTGGTCAGTACAGTGTGGTGTGCTTCAGTCAGAGAATGGCCGTCCATACATATCGTTGATTTCCTTCCGATCGTGCCTTTTCCACTTAGTCTCCCCTCGTGCCGCGATCGAGGAAGACCAATCGGCTTAAGGTCAGGAACAAAGTCAACACAAAACTCAATTACCTCCTCATTTCCATAGCCCTTGGCGATGCTTCCTTCTGGCCTAGCACGGTTACGAACATATTTCTTTAATACTCCCATGAACCTCTCGAAGGGGAACATATTGTGTAGAAATACAGGACCGAGAACGAAAATCTCTTCGACTAGGTGAACCAGGAGGTGCGTCATAATATTGAAGAAGGATGGCGGGAACACCAACTCGAAACTGACAAGACATTGGATCACATCGTTCTGTAACCGTGGTAGAACTTCTGGATTGATTACCTTCTGAGAGATTGCATTGAGGAATGCACATAGCTTCACAATGGCTACTCGAACATTTTCCGGCAGGAGCCCCCTCAAAGCAATCGGAAGCAATTGCGTCATAATCACGTGGCAGTCGTGAGACTTCAGGTTTTGGAACTTTTTCTCCGCCATGTTTATTATTCCCTTTATATTGGACGAGAATCCAGACGGGACCTTCATACTGCTCAGGCATTCAAAAAAGATGACCTTCTCTTCTTTGGTCAGAGCGTAGCTGGCACGACCTTGAAACCATTCCGGATGCCGGTCATCAGGGTCTTTCAAACGTTGCTGGTCCTGCCGTGCTTCCTTTGTATCATTTGTCTTCCCATACACGCCCAAGAAGCTTAGGAGGTTCACGCAAATATTCTTCGTAACGTGCATCACGTCGATTGCAGAGCGGACATCTAGGACTTTCCAATATTCTAGCTCCCAGAATATAGATTTCTTCTTCCACATGGCTGCGTGCCCGTCAGCTCCCTTCGGAACTGATTATCCGCCAGGACCCTTTCCAAAGATGACTTTCAAATCCTTGACCATATCAAATACCTCAGCACCAGTGCGTTCCGCAGGCTTCGGCCGGTGATCTGCCTTGCCGTTGTAATGCTTGCCTTTCTTTCTTACTGGATGAATTTTCGAAAGAAATCGACGATGCCCAAGGTACACGTTCTTCTTACAATTTGGCAAATGTACACTTTAAGCAGTGCGTGCATGCATTGTATCCCTTATTTGACAGTCCCGAAAGGTTACTAAGAGCAGGCCAATCGTTGATGGTTACGAAAAGCAACGCTCGTAGGTCAAATTCCTCTTGTTTGTGCTCATCCCACACACGGACACCACCCCACAGCTGTAAAAGTTCATCAACTAATGGCCTTAGGTACACATCGATGTCGTTGCCGGGTTGCTTCGGACCTTGGATGAGCACTGGCATCATAATGAACTTCCGCTTCATGCACAACCAAGGAGGAAGGTTGTAGATGCATAGAGTCACGGGCCAGGTGCTATGGCTGGAGCTCTGCTCGCCAAAAGGATTCATGCCATCCGTACTTAGAGCAAATCTTATGTTCCTTGTGTCAGCTGCAAAATCTTTGAACCATCTGTCGATCTTTCTCCATTGCGTTCCATCTGCGGTGTGTCTCAACTCCCCGTCCGACTTACGGTCCTCTTTGTGCCATCGCAACAACTTGGCATGCTCTTTGTTCCTGAACAGACGTTTCAACCGTGGTATTATAGGAGCATACCACATCACCTTGGCGGGAACCCTCTTCCTGGGTTTCTGGCCCTCAACATCGTCACCAGGGTCATCGCCTCTGATCTTATAACGCAATGCAGTGCATACCGGGCATTCATTCAAATTCTCGTATTCACCGCGGTAGAGGATGCAGTCGTTGATGCATGCATGTATCTTCAGAACCTCTAAACCTAGAGGGCAGACAACCTTCTTTGCTTCGTACGTACTGGTGGGCAACTCGTTATCCTTTGGAAACATATTCTTCAACATTTTCAGCAAGTTTTCAAATGTCGAGTCAGCTACACCTGCCTCTGCCTTCCATTTCAGCAAATCCAGTGTGCAGCCCAGCTTTTTCAGACCATCATCGCATCCGGGGTACAGCGCCTTTCTGTGATCCTCTAACATGCGATCCAAATTCTCCCTCTCCTTTTCAGTTTCGCAGCGTCTCCGTGCATCAGCAATGGTCCGACCAAGATCATCAACGGGATCATCACGTGCCTCTTCTTCACCTTCCCCTTCACCTTCAGCATCCTCCATGAAAGTATCACCGAAATGAGCAAGATAGCTTTCATCGATGAAATCATCCCCTTCTTCATCTTCTTCCATTATAACCCCTCTTTCTCCATGCTTGGTCCAACAATTATAGCTTGGCATGAAACCGTGCCGAAGCAGATGCATGTGAACATCTCTTGAGGAAGAGTAACCCTTCTGATTCTTACAGTTAACACATGGACAGATAACAAAACCCCCCCGCTTGTTCGCATTAGCCACTACGAGGAAATCTTTCAAACCCGTAGTGAACTCGCCGGAGAGTCGGTTAACGTACATCCATTGCCGATTCATCTGCATTATTATAATATAAAATATATAATTAACCATCATGCATTTGTTAAACTAACTAGCTACAAACAATATAAATTAAACAATGAACTACACACATGCATATTTTATCAATGACACATCAAAGGTTCATCAAGTTGCTAACCGCGATCGAGGAGTGTGGCTCCAACACTTCATGTCATGTTTGTTTCATGCTCTTGGGGCATTTCATCAAACACCTTATGTGCATAAGAGGAACCAAAAGCAAACCTAAACCCTAAGTGTGAAGAGAATGGCTCTAAATGGCTAAGTGTTGGCTGCTGGATGGGTGTATATAGGGGAGGGGCTTTAGTTGCGGTTGGCCTGGCAAACCGTGACTAAAGGTGCCCGAAGGCCTTTAGTCGCGGTTGTCCTGGCCAACCGCGACTAAAGCCCCTCACGTGCACCAGCTGACCACCGAGCGCCCTGGGCCCAGGCCTTTGGTCGCGGTTCACCTCCAGAACCGCGACTAAAGGTCCCATTAGTCGCGGTTCCTACAGCTTCGCGACTTATGGGGCTGGACGGAAGCCTGTTTTTCCACCAGTGGTACATGATCATCTTGAAGTATAAGTCAAGGTAAAAACAAATCTTAGTCTATCTATATTTTTTAAACAATCACGATATTCAAAAAGGATCCATAACTCATCATCGGAAGGTTCTACTTTCGAGATAAAATGGACTTACCGGAAGTACCGACATGTTGCCATGTTGGAATGTGCCTTTTAGTTGTATGGGCTAAGGAAAATGGCAGTTTAGGCGAGAAAAGGGCATGTATTTTGGCTGAAAGTGGAAGAATATTAGCCCATAAGGTTGTTTAACAGTTGAGCAGACGAGGAGAAGCATTAAAGCTTCAATTTGAAATACCATCAGGAGAGATGTTTCCGATTCTGTTGCGGCCTCTTGATTTTAATCCTACGTCTTCAAATATCGATTCAGTGACAGAGACACTTTAGCAGCTTCAAAATAAATCACCTGGTTACTGCACTGCAATTAATCTTGTGCACAGTATGTATCAACTGGTCATACATACAGGGTAACATGCACGAACATAGGGCATAATAGCTCATAAATTAAATTCACATGACATGATCCAAGCACACAGCAGCCAGCAAGTCATTAGGCATGAACTGATGAAAAGATGTACAAACATTATGAGGATCTGCATACAGGGAAGCCGTGAATCTTGAGCTCATGCAAAATTCATTGAACTCCTGGTATGTCTATATATGTTCCATATGGCAGTGGTAGATCAACATTAAGAAATTACACCGTCAGAGAGTTGCATTGAGACAGAACATCGAGCTAGTCCCGGTGTGGTTGTAGTAACCACACCGCCGCCGCAAGAGGCCGCCTCCACCCCGTTCCTCCCCCCTCGCCGCCGCCACAGGGCGTGGACAGGCAAAGCCTGGCCGGCGCCGGCGGCGTCACGGCGCTCTCGGCTCCTCGCACGGTGGCCTCGATGCGGGACGGGGCGGCCACGGCGGGATGCGGCGCTAGCGACGGGCCCAACGGCACGGCGGCTCTCCGGCGCAGTCTCGGCGGCGGCAGAGCATGGGCCGTGTGCCGGGCGGCGCGATGGTGGGGAGGCATGGCTGTGGGGGCGGCTTCCCTCGGCTTCGATTTGGATCGGGCGGGGGAGGTGCCTGGCGGGCGGTGCGGGCTGGAGCTGGGGCGGCCCCGATGCGGTGGTGCGGAGCGGCGCGCTTGGCCATCACGGCCCGTTGTGGAAGCGGGCGGCATTGGCTTGGCGACGCTAGATGCGGGCGCGTGCATGGCGGATCTGGCGCCCACGGCGGCGCGGCCGTGTTCGGCGGTGGTGCATGGGGCTCTGGAGGTGTGGCGGCAGAGGGGGTGATGTGTTGTCGACGCGGCAAGGGGAGGAGCTGGGGCGCAGCGGCAGCGTTGAGCTGGCGCCGGAGGATGCGGCGGCCGCAGGAGGCGCCACGAGCTGGGCACAGGCGCGGGGTCTGGCGGGCCGCTTGCGCGCGCTGATCTTGCGAGGTCTCTTGGGGTCGTGGCGGTGGCGGGCATGGGCAACTTCGATGGTGGTCGTGTTTGGTGGGCTTACTAACGTCAATGCAGGATGATGTGCGGTTTAGGTGGTGTGGAGCTTCGTGAAAACCATGTCCTCACTTCGTGCCGTGACCAGCGATGGCGGCGGCTGTGGTCGTCGTTGACCTTCTTGGAGGCATCATTGCTTGTTCTCCCACTCATCCAGCACGGATCTGGCCTTTTCGGTCTCTCTGGAGAAACCTTGATCTGTGATCGGACGATGACGACGCCTTGGTGTCGTATTCCCTCTTGAGGGCTTCGTTTTGGGAGCTTGGCATCGGTGAGTGGGACCGCTGGACGGCGGTTGGTGGCGGGTGTGGCGTCCAGACTTCTGTGGCAACGATGAGGGTGGGAGCAATGGTTGCGGTAGTCGGCTCTTCCTCGGCGTGTCCACGGTTTTGCCTCGGTTTGTTTGTTGCTATGGAGTCGAAGCTGCGGCGGAGGGGGCTGCGGTATACGATGACTGGCTGCGGATAGCCCGTTCGGTGGTCCTTCGTGGCGCCAGCCATGCCTGGTTTTGTCCTTCAAAGTTCTCCGTCAGAGTCGGAGCTGCGTTGTTTGGTTGTAGGTCGACGTGTCAGTCTATGAGAGTGGGCTAGGCCCTTGTTGTATCGGTTTTTGCCTAGTTTTTGGTGATTAACTGGGCAATTCTCTTCTACTTATTTAATAGATGAGGCAATCTTTGCCTCCGTTTAAAAAAAAGCTAGTCCGATTTTGAGAAGATGGAGTGAAACAAAATAATAGTTCGAATGCGATTGGGAAACTTTCACCATAGCTGCATGTAATTTATGTTCGTGCGGTTATAGGGCTCTCTCTTTCTGTTTCAAGGAGGCTGAAAGCCCACAGTCGCCCAAACCTAAGCTTGTTGGAACTCAGCTCTCAGATCGATCACATCAAATTATGATGAACACATGCATACAAAATTATTTTGCCAAGGGTACGTCTCGTACCCTTAATTTTCCTCTTTATTCCCTTTTTTCCTTTTTTCTGAATACAGTCTTTCTCACGTTGAGACTAAATCTCTTGGCCTGTCTTTCACGTGTATATATATATATACGCACACCTAGCCAGGTCCAAAAACTACTCGGACACAGTCCTATAACCAGACACAATTTGCACTTTGCTAATCTAGCTACGTACACGGACACGTGAAACTCAAGCCTAGTCTGCCTCTTAGAGAAATCCTAATCAAACTATTGTATGCACGTGGCATACAAGCCAGGAAACCTACCTAAATAGACTAACACAAGTACTACCCTAATTTGCTAACTAGGACTAGACACAAACTCAATATTATACCTAATATTCTCCCCCTAATATTGACTTGCCATCTTCTTCGTGTTCCGTCTTGTCTTAACTCGTTGTTGACTCGCGACTTGTGGACACATCGACTAAACCGTCATATCCGAACATTGAGTATGACCCGTCTGGAAACATGGAGAACCTCATTGCTCTACAATGTTGTGCCACCGTCATTGCTTGGACGCTGTCTTGCACTCGGTTCGCACCATACTTCTTGTACTTGCTTGTAGTAGATCCACTCTCCACTGCTTGTGTTAGATAAAACGAGATCAACGAGACACGAGAGACACGGATTTTTACGTGAAAACTCTTGCGGGAGAAAACTACGGACGCACGAAGGCGCAATCACTATGAGGAGGAGTATTACAAGCACGAGACGACATGACGTCTTTAGGTGCGACTACATGGTGTATATATGAGGGGCAATACATGAGAGTCCTTGGAGGACAAGTAAACGAGTTGTACTCGTACGCGTCGGTACCAACGCAAAGGCCCACACCGTTTGTACTACGTCTAGTCCAATACAGTAGAGTTTGAATCACAATTTAACAATCTCCACCTTGAGTCAAATTCCCTCCAGTAGTCGAAGAAAGTAAATAACTCCATCCAAATCAGCATAAACACCTTGTGCGTCAAAGTCCAAAGGACTAGTGAGAAATACCAACTAAGCCTGAGCAAAGCTCAAACTTATTGGTAGGAACTGGCCTTGTCATCATATCACTAGGATTATCATGAGTACTTACCTTGCATACCTTCAAATCACCTTTAGCAACAACATCTCGAACATAGTGAAATCTGACATCAATGTGTTTTGTTCTCTCATGATACATTGGATTCTTTGTAAGATATATAGCACTTTGACTGTCAGAAAATATGGTAGGTCAAGATGAATCTCCACAAAGCTCAGTGTACAAACGTCTCAACCAGATAGCCTCTTTCCATGCCTCAGAAATAGCCATATACTCAACATCAGTAGTGGAACAAGCCACAATAGACTGCAAAGTTGATCTCCAACTCACAGCACAACCACTTATGGTGAAAACATAACCTGTGAGTGATCTTCTCTTATTCAAATCACCAGCAATATCAGAATCAACAAAACCAACAAGTCCATCTCCAGTTTTCCCAAACTGTAAATAAGCATTAGAAGTACCTCGTCGGTATCTGAAAATCCACAGAACTGCTTTCCAATGCTCTTTTCCAAGATTAGCCATGTATCTACTAACAATACTCAGTGCATAAGATAAATCCAGACGAGAACAAACCATGGCATACATAAGTGAATCAATTGCACTCGAATAGGGAACTCTAGACATGTACTCAATATCTGCATCTCACTCAGGACATAAGGCTGATGATAATTTGAAGTGTGCAGCTAATGGAGTACTTACTGGCTTGGCATTACGCATATTAAAACGATGAAGAACTTTATCAATATATCCCTTCTGACTGAGATATAATTTTCCAAACGGTCTATCTCTGGATATTTCCATGCCAAGTATTTTCTTTGTTGCACCAAAATCCTTCATCTCAAATTCATTACTCAATTGCTTCTTTAGTTCATCAATCTCTGACATGCTCTTTGCAGAAATTAACATATCATCAACATAAAGGAGCAAGTAAATAGCTGAACCGTTGACAGTTTTCAAATAAACACAACTATCATAATTAGACTGATTGAAACCTTGAGAGAGCATAAAGGTGTAAAATCTCTTGTACCACTGTCGAGGGGATTGTTTCATTCCATAAAGAGATTTCTTTAACTTACAGACAAGCTTTTCTTTTCCAGGAATAACAAAATCTTCAGGTTGTTCCATATAAATATCCTCTTCTAATTCTCCATGTAAGAATGCAGTATTAACATCCAATTGTTCAAGCTCAAAATCATTCATGGCAACAATACTAAGTAAAGTGCGAATAGAGCTATGCTTCACAACAGGAGAAAAGACTTCGTTATAGTCAATACCTGGAATTTGGCTATAACCTTTAGCAACCAACCTTGCTTTATATCTTGCCTCATCATTAGGAGAAAGTCCTTCCTTTATTTTGAAAACCCACGTGCAACGAATAGGTTTCTTCTCTCTAGGTAATCTTACCAAATCCCAAGTGCCATTCTTTTCAAGTGATCCGATCGTCATCCACTTATTACTATCACCAGAAATAATAGCTTCAGAAAATGAAGAAGGCTCAGCATTACCTTCAATTTCTTCTACAACAAATAAAGCAAAAGAAACAATATTGCACTCCTCAATTAACCTTTCAGGTGCATTAATACCCCGCCTAACTCTGTTACGTGCGAGATTCCAATCGTGTGGAACAATAGGCTGATTTGGAGTAAGATGTTCATCATCAAAGATGGGTTCATCATGTGCATCAATATTTTCCTTATCAGAAGTATCACCTGAATCTATAAAATGCTCCACCTAAGCAGTAGGCTGCTGAATAGTAGGTTGTTGTTCACTCTCAATTGGAACATTAGTAGATGCAACATCATGTAACATAGCAGATTCATTAAAGATAACGTTCCTGCTAATAACAATCTTGTGTGTTTCAGGATTCCACAATTTAAAACCTTTAACATCAGATTTATAACCAAGAAAGATGCACTTAACAGCCATAGGCTCGAACTTTCCATTATCAGCATGAGCATAAGCAGTGCAACCAAAAACTCTCAACTGTGAATAATCAAAAGGTGAACCAGACCATACCTCAATTGGAGTTTTCTTATTAAGAGGAATAGATGGTGAACGGTTGATGAGATAACAAGAAGTGGAAGCGGCCTCAGCCCAAAAACGCCTATGCAAACCTGCATTGGACAACATGCAACGGGCTCTGGAAATAATGGTCATGTTCATACGCTGAGCAACACCGTTTTGTTGAGGAGTATAAGGAACGGTGTGGTGGCTGACAATGCCTTCAGACTTGCAATAATTTCCAAATTTCTTAGAACAGGATTCCATACCATTATCTGTGCGAAGTATTTTTTACCTTCTTTTCAGTTTGTCTCTCAATCATAATCTTCAACTCCTTAAAAGCTGAGAAAACTTGCCATTTATGCTTCAAGAAATTAGGCCAAACCTTTCTCGAATAATCATCAATAATAGTCAACATGTAACTAGCACCACCTAGTGACTTTTGCGAGATGGTCCCCATAAATTAGAATGCACATAATCAAGAATACCTTTAGTTGTATGAGTGAAGTGTTGAACTTCACCCTCTTGTGCTTGCCGAAGATACAATGCTCACAAAATTTCAATTTACCAGTTTGATATCCTTTAAGAAGACCTCTCTTATTTAACTCTGCCAAACCAAGTTCACTCATATGTCCAAGAAGCATATGCCAAAGGTTAGAAGCATCACAATCAGAATTCTTTGAAATAACCGGAGTAGTGTTACCTGAAACGGTAGAACCTCGAAGGTAATAAAGACTATTGGTCGAACTTAAGTCACTTTTCATCACAATGAGAGAACCTTTGGTGACCTTCAAAACGCTATCTCCACCTGAATACTTGTACCCCTTTGCATCAAGGGCACTCATAGAGATCAGATTTCTCTTCATCTTCGGAATATACCGAACATCTGTGAAAGTTCTGATTGTGCCATCAAACATCTTGATTCGAATGGAACCTATGCCTTCAATGTTGCATGGTGAATTATCAAAACCCAAAACGGAACCAGCGGTAGTAATAGAATTAAAAGTAGTAAACCAATCTCTATGCGGGCACATATGAAAGGTACACGCAGTGTCAAGTACCCACTCATCATTGATCTCAGCACATCCAGCAATAACAACAAGAGCATCATCGGAATTATCATCACGAGCAACATTAGCAGAATTTTCACCTTTTTTGTTACCTTTCGGTTTATACGTAACATTCCTTTTTTTTCCTTGTTCTGCAACTTGAAACATTCTGAAATGTCATACCCGTCTCTCTTGCAATACCTGCAAGACTGCTTCTTGTCTTTGGATTGCGACCGGCCCCTCTGGTCGTTCTTACTTTTGCCAAGGTTTTCATTATGTGAGTCCTTCTCCTTTCACTAGTGGGGACATGGCCTATAGCCTCGACCCGTAAGGGGCTTTAGTCCCGGTTCACCAACCGGGACTAAAGGGGCGGGACTAAAGGCCTAACCTTTAGTCTCAGCCATGTTCCAAGCCGGGACCAAAGGTGCTCCACGTGGGCGCCTCGGAGCGCCCTCACGGGCAGGCCCTTTAGTCCCGGGTCTTAACACGGACCAGGACTAAAGAGTTACAGCTTTTGTTTATTTTTGGGTTTTAGGGTTTTAGGGTTTACGTGTTCGGGAGATTAACGTGATGCCTCGTTTGGTGTTCGGGAATTAGTTTTGATATAATTCTAAATAGAAATAATTATGCATATATATAAGATTAACTTATCTTACAAGCGAGCATATATATACAATTATATGGAGATCTGAATTATTGGGACTAGAGCCCGTCTATTCGATTACATGGACCAACATCAGTAATGGCCCCTAGCTACACTAAATCGTCCTTTGTCATCTATAGCTTCCGTCCTCAGAAAGGTCGCAAGCTCCTCTGCAACAGCAATCGCGCGTTGCTCTGGTAGGGACTTCTCGCTCATGGCCGTGTACTATATAAGAAGAGGAGATGAATATGAATATCAATCATGATAACAAAGAATGACGGGTAAAAATAGAGGTGTGAATGTTCATTGCTTACGTCGTATCTGTGATCCTTGTGCTCAGAGGTAAACGTGCGAATGGTCTCGCAAACATAGTATCCGCATAGATATGTCCCCCGTGGTTGCTGGTCGCACTTTACGAGAATAGAATATATATAATCAAAATAATAATCTAGCATCATAAATGTATTGAAAATAGAAGTATATCATACTACTACTTACCTGAGCCGCTCTAAAGGTCAGCTTCTCAGGCTCGATACCGGGAGTCAAGCACTTGAACCGCTTCCAAACCCTGCCCGACAAGGAAAATGATTTGCTAAGTTTTTCATTAATTGATATATCAGAAAATCATCGAAAGAGACCGATAGAGTGCAAGAATGATTGAAATTACCCTTGGAGCATGTCCTGCAGGCTTTGGAACTGTTCCAAGGGTCTCGATAATGGGTCGAAGGCATCAACTCTTCCCTTATCAATTTGAATGTCCAACAGAATCCAATGGAAGCTGCACATGTATATATATATATATATATATATATGTGTGTGTGTGTGTGTGTGTGTGTGTGTGTGTGTGTGTGTGTCAGCAACTTATCAATTACACTTATAAGTGAATGGACACAATAGAGTAAAGACCCTCACCTGAAGTTGTATGGAAACAGTATGTGGTCACACAAATTTTGATCTGTTAGAAACCTTAGAAGGTTTTCCTCCGTCTCCTTGGGTTTATCAGTTAGCGTCGCTATGTTTATTTTATCTGGGTCAATAAACCCAATATTTAGGATGTTCCTATTTTTACAATCCAAAATCTTCATTCTGCATAATAGAGTACAAATTATATGTAGACAATGAATTGAAATAACTAAACAAGTTATATGTAGACAACGAATTGAAAAACTTACACACAATAGCAACTCATAAGCGATCTGTCGAGGGCGTCGGCATTGTACATCTAGAAGAGTTCATCAAAGTCGATATGGATTTCTTCGGGGCGGCCGTAGTACTCCCGTGGGACACTCACCACGATCATCTTTCTCCCATTCTTTGATTCACTTAAGTACCATGTATGCAAGTAACGCATATTTTTTGGGAGATCATCTTTGCTGACCAAAGGCGCTCCCATGACAAACTGTGGCTTAGGGGCTACCACAACCTTGGGTAACCTGTCATCTTGGGAAGCCAGAATATCTTCAACCGGGATACCCCATTCATCCGCCCACTTCTTTGCTAATTCCAAATCTTGCCCCTGCACCGGAGGGGGGACATTCTCGGGTAACACCCTGAGGGGTGGGATCGACTGTTTGGCCTGTTGTCCAAGCTGAGGAACGTCTGATCTTTTTTTGCTTGTAGTTGAACTTGATTTGCTCCCACTTGCACTTGCACGTGATAAGCTCTTTTTCACTTCCTTCTGCAATGTGCGTGTATAGTCATCAGGCTTATGGTGTAAGTCATACTGTGATGGAAGGTTCGTGAAGTATTTTGCAAATGCTATTTGCTTCTCGGTGTATTCCGGGCAGGGCTCGGGTTCCTTCTTTTTCATCTGCGCATCATGATGTTCCTTTGCTATCCTGGCGTTTTCCTCGGCGGTACAATCATAAGGTCTGATAGGAAGATTAGCATGAGGTACCTTTGGGAGGGGCGATAGTTTGCGCTTTGGGGGGCTCCGTCGCTTAGAAATCATCGGCGGAGCGTTCTTGCTGGCACGCTTCCGCTTAGTATCCGGAGCGGGTGGCGGCGGAGACGGACGACGCAAGTCCAGCGACGGTGATCGAGATGGACTCGTGTTGTGCTGGCCGACGTCATGTGGAGGGCTTGGAGGTGATGGAGGTGTAGGTGACCTGCAACGACTCGGAGGTGGTGTTGTCCTTGGGGCCGATCCTGGAAGCTTGATGTAGTTCTTGTCCCATAGGATGACACCACCCAGTACTTTTCCGAGTGTCCTCTCATGTTCGGGTCCAGCTATGTCGAGCTCCATATCATGAAACCCCGCCATGATTTCATCCACACCGACTTTAGCAAAGCCAGCTGGAATCTCAAGGCCATGCCAACGTGCATCAGGGCCAGAAGGTAAAGCTTGTCCGACGGCCACCTTCATGGATATGTTCTTGAATTTCTCATGGAGTTCACATAATGTTGACTCCTTGATTCCATCCACGGGGTAGCCGGGACCGCCCTCTATCATTCTTCGTGCGTCGTTGGGCGGGGCCTCAGATTCAGCCACGCTGCTTTTTCGCTTTGATGGGGCGCCGGTAATATCAAGTGCAGGATCTTCCTGGCGCGCTACTCCTCTAAGCTCATCAATCTGCTTATGTTGCTCGTTAATCCTGGCAAGCAACTGGTTGAACTTGTCATTCTCCTCATCCTGCTGCCGCTTCTTTGCTCTCGCTCGGCTTCTGTAAGTGTCTTGGTCTCTGGCAAACCCAAGCCACCACGGGTAAGAAGGACCGAAGCCTCGTGTTCGTCCTCCATGTTCGTCATTGCCGAGGACCAGTGTGAGCAAATCTTTCTTTCTATCTGCAGTGAACTTTCTTTTTCCCTCCTTAATTTATTTCACTATCTTTTTCCAAATCTCCCTGGGTATCCTAAGACCGTCACTGCAGATGAGGTCCCCTTTTTCTTCGTCGTACGAACCACCATGCGCAAGGAACCAATTTCTTGCTCTCAATTCCCACTCATCACGGAGTGGTTCAGGTATGATGCCTTTAGCTAGCAGATCTTGCTCTTTCTTATCCCACTTTGGGATGGCAGTCTCATAGCCCCCTGGCCCCAGCTTGTGGTGATATTTCTTCTTGTCGGCATTTTTCTTGTTCTTTTCTGATAATGCCTGGGCATCTTCTGACTCCTTGTACTCTTGAAATGCCTTCCAGTGATTCGCCTGCTTGGCTAGATACCCCTCGAATACTTGCACTTTCTTTGTCTTCAAATAGTTTTTCCATAGCTTCTTCTTCCAGCTACGGAACAGTTCGACCATCTTATTTAGAGTCCACTGCTTGACTTTGGGCCTCAGTTTTTTTGCGGCGTCTTCATTCTCACATTCTGGCAGGTTGAAATGTGACATGAGATCATTCCAAAGATTATCTTTGTACCTTTCGGCGACATAGTCACTATCGGCTGCCCCTTTCCGCTTGTTCCACTCCCGAACACTGATCTGGACGTGATCCCCAACAAGAACTCCGCATTGCTTCTTGAATGTGTCAGCAGCATTCTTAGGAAGCTTGGGTTCGCCCGTAGGCAATATCACCTCAAAGGTGTAATGCGTCCGTGCATCCAACTTTCTAATCGGGCCTCGTTTCGTAACTTTGCTCGATGTGGAGGCCTAAGAGGGAGAAACATTCGTCAAATGAATGTATATGTATACAATATAGAGCTATCTCCAATATTTTTCACATATTACAAGTGATTGTCGAACTTCATATGTATACCTCGCCGGACTTTATTATTTCTCCACCGGCTTCTCCACCAGCTTCTCCATCAGTGGAGCTATCACCTTCTCCGTCATTGGACCTATCTCCTGCCCCATCGGCTTCATCTTCGTGTCGGTCGACCTCCATTCCATATCCGGAGGGGTTTAGATATGACGACGGAGATTCAGCTGGTTCAACGTCGGGGCCGTCTTTGATTATATCTTTGAGAAGTTCTTCCTCTTCGAGGTTCCTGATATGTGGATCCATAGTTCTGCAAAAAATGGACATTTGATTAACTAATAAACTAACAAACTATATAAGAGGGGTTGGAAACTTCGAAGTGTCGTTTTATATAGGAGGACCTTTAGTCCCGGGTCTTGGCTAGAACCTAAACTCTAAAATATGTCTAACGGATTCTCTTAACCTTTAAGGATTTAACAAAATGGCGACATTCTAGATGTGTAGAAAATGATCCTATTTTTCCTGATCTCATCTACCCTTCTATATGTCACATTGTCTAGTGTCAAAGGACTTTGTTGAAGTTTGTACCAAAAAAGAATTATTCTATCAGGAACTCCGTTCCAAAACAACTTTAGTCCCGGGTCGTGGCTCCACCCGGGACTCCTAGATTTCTGCATAGTATTGAAAGTAGGAGTACTTTTCCAATTTGAGCATTCAATAAGCAAAACCAAATCGTAAAATAAAGTAGTATTCAAATTAGCATGCATTCAATTATAAGCAAAACTACATCATCGCTTTTGTCCGTACATCATCGAATATTATCACTAATACTCCTCGAATACTATCATACATATAGCATCACTGATACAGCTAGAACCATAGCGCCCGACGGGTATCGTCGCGGGCAGTGGACACCCAAAGAGAAGGAACCATCACAGGATCATAGCTCCAGTGAGATCCCTGAAGAACCTGCCAGGTATGCTCGAACCTGCCCTCCAACGCAACCATGTAGCGACGGACGTGCTCATCCTCCTCGCTGACACGGTGACGTACCACCTCCGCGGTGTCCGGAAGCCTCGGCACCGTCAATGGCCCACGCGACCGCCACCAAACAAGGATCGGGTCAACAACGGGCTCGCTCCTCACCAACCTACGCCCCCCAGAAGGTAGCACCTCCCAATACCAGCCGGGCGGAGCCCAGTCCCGCACATGGCCCCTCTGATCAAGCAGGTGTCCTCCGCCGAGTCAACGACGAGGATGCGGGATAGGCATCGTAAAATGAACTAAAAAATAAACTAGTTCTATTAATTTTCTTGCTAAAAATAAACTAATTGTATATATAGTAAAATAAACTATTAACACTTAAGCATATACAATAGCAAAATTAAGCAATAATCTAAGAAACACTAATTAAGCATCTATATACGTAGAAATGTCTTCTTCTTCTTCTTCTTCTTTCTTATTTTCTTCTCCTCTTCTTCTTCAACTTCTCTTCTTCTACTTCTCCTCTTCTCCTATTTTTCCTCTTCTTCTCCTCTCCTCCTCTTCTTATTCTCCTTTTTCTTCTTTTCTTCTCCTCCTCTTCTTATTTTCCTTTTTCCTAATCTTATTTTCTTATTTTTGTTCATATTTCTTCTTCTTGTAACCCTAACCTAATTCTAAATATTACTAACCCTAATAATCTAGCACAAACCTAATAACAATAGGAATTAAATGACAAAAAAATCTTTTCTTCTCCTTTTTCTTCTTTTCTTCTCCTTTTTCTTATTTTCTTCTCCTTTTTCTTCTTTTCTTCCCTCTTTCTTCTTTTCTTCTCCTATTTCTTCTTTTCTTCTCCTTTTCTTCTTTTCTTCTCCTTTTTCTTCTTTTCTTCTCCTTTTTCTTCTTTTCTTCTACCGGCTGGAGTGTTGGGGAGGAGGGGCGGGGGGCTTACCGGCCGGAGGCGTCGACGATGGCGAGGAGGACGGCAGGCGGCGGCGAGGAGGACAACGGCGGCGAGGAGGATGACAGCGACGGCGAGGAGGACGGCAGGCGGAGACGAGGAGGACGGCGGGCAGCCTGACGGTGTCGTCGAGTTCGTTGCGGTGCTGCGCCTGGCACGAGAATGAGGAAGAAGAGAGAACGAAATGCGATTTGGGTTGGAAATTTTCTAACTCCCACTTATATAGGTGGACCTTTAGTCCCGGTTCGGGGCTCGAACTGGGAGTAAAGACACCCTTTAGTCCCGGGTGGAGCCACGACCCGGGACTAAAGGCCCTTTTTCGGTAGAACAAAAGGCGGGAAGCAGGGGCCTTTAGTCCCGGGTCGGGGCTCGAGCCGGGACTAAAGACACCCTTTAGTCCCGGGTGGAGCCACGACCCGGGACTAAAGGCCCGTGCTCGGCAGGTGGCAGGCGAGGGGCTTTAGTCCTGGATCGTGGCTCCACCCGGGACTAAAGCCCCTCTGCTCGCTGCACTATAAGTTTAGTCCCACCTCGCCCAGCGAGGGGGACTAACACTAGTTTATAAGCCCCGTCGCAGCATCTCCATCGAGCTCCTGTGTAAAGCAGGCTTACGGGCCTAAACTGACTGTAAATTTAAAAATTGAAACTATATTTGAAATTATGGAGAAAATTAAACCTGAATTCAAAGTGAGGTCACTTTGAATTTAGGTTTAATTTTCTTTATAAATTCTCATATAGTTTCAAATTTTTTCTATTTTCAAAATTAACTATTTTGTTATTTTCAATTAAAAACTATGTTTATTAAAATTCTTTTTGCATATTTGAGAATTTGACAAAACTATGATAATGAAAAGTGTTTGAAATTGAATAAATAATTCAAAACTATTTTCTATTTTCAAAATTAATTATTTTGACTATCCAAACTATTAACTATTTGGTTATTTTCAATTAAAAACTATGTTTATTAAAATTCTTTTTGCATATTTGAGAATTTGACAAAACTATGATAATGAAAAGTGTTTGAAATTGAATAAATAATTCAAAACTATTTTCTATTTTCAAAATGAATTATTTGGACTATCCAAACTATTAACTATTTTGTTATTTTCAATTAAAAACTATGTTTATTAAAATTCTTTTTGCATATTGGAGAATTTGACAAGAGGACTCGAAAGACACACTTTAGTCCCGGGTGGAGCCACGACCCGGGACTAAAGGCCCGTGCTCGGCAGGCGGCACGCGAGGGGCTTTAGTCCCGGATCGTGGCTCCACCCGGGACTAAAGCCCCTCCACTGGCTGCACGATAAGTTTAGTCCCAACTCGCCCAGCAAGGGGGACTAACACTAGTTTATAAGCCCCGTTGAAGCATCTCCATCGAGCTTCTCCCTAAAGCAGGCTTACGGGCCTAAACTCACTGTAAATTTAAAAATTGAAACTATATTCGAAATTATGGAGAAAATTCAACCTGAATTCAAAGTGAGGTCACTTTGTATTTTGGTTGAATTTTCTCTATAAATTCTCATATAGTTTCAATTTTTTTCTATTTTCAAAATTAATTATTTTGACTATCCAAACTATTAAATATTTTGTTATTTTCAATTAAGAACTATGTTTATTAAAAATTCTTTTTGCATATTTGAGAATTTGACAAAACTATGAAAATGAAAACTGTTTGAAATTGAATAAATAATTCAAAACTATTTTCCATTTTCAAAATTAATTATTTTGACTACCCAAACTATTAACTATTTTGTTATTTTCAATTAAAAACTATGTTTATTAAAATTATTTTTGCATATTTGAGAATTTGACAAAACTATGAAAATGAAAAGTGTTTGAAATTGAATAAATAATTCAAAACTATTTTCTATTTTCGAAATTAATTATTTTGACTATCCAAACTATTAACTATTTTGTTATTTTCAATTAAAAACTATGTTTATTAAAATTCTTTTTGCATATTTGAGAATTTGACAAAACTATGATAATGAAAAGTGTTTGAAAGTTGGCATGCTATCATCATTTCACCTACATAGCATGTGTTAAAAAGTTGAGAGGGCTACGACAAAAACTGGATGCACTTCGTGTACAAAACGGACAATCTCTCTCGAAGTATCAGGGTTTCGAACGAGAACTCATCTCTTACAAAGGGATTTCATTTTTTTGAACTTATTTGAACTCCATACTTTTTCCGTGTTCAAAATGCAACATTCAAAGGCACATCACAAAATTTCAACAATTTCTGACTTCATTTGGTATTCTTCGTGCATTTACTTTTTTTTTGAGCTAGTTGACCCTGAAATTGAAAAGCACTACAAATGAACTCTGAAAATATTGAAAGTTGGCATGCTATCATCATTTCACCCACATAGCATGTGTTAAAAATTTGAGAGGGCTACGACAAAAACTGGATGCACTTCGTGTACAAAACGGACAATCTCTCTCGAAGTATGAGGGTTTCGAACGAGAACTCATCTCTTACAAAGGGATTTCTTTTTTTTGAACTTATTTGAACTCCATACTTTTTGTGTGTTCAAAATGAACCATTCAAAGGCACATCACAAAATTTCAACAATTACTGACTTAATTTGGTATTCTTCGTGCATTTACTTATTTTTTTTTTGAGCTAGTTGACCCTGAAATTGAAAAGCACTACAAATGAACTCTGAAAATGTTGAAAGTTGGCATGCTCTCATCATTTCACCCACATAGCATGTGTTAAAAAGTTGAGAGGGCTACGACAAAAATTGGATGCACTTCGTGTACAAAACGGACAATCTCTCTCGAAGTATCAGGGTTTCGAACGAGAACTCATCTCTTACAAAGGGATTTCATTTTTTTGAACTTATTTGAACTCCATACTTTTTGTGTGTTCAAAATGCACCATTCAAAGACACATCACAAAATTTCAACAATTTCCGACTTCATTTGGTATTCTTCGTGTATTTACTTATTTATTTTTTGAGCTAGTTGACCCTGAAATTGAAAAGCACTACAAATGAACTCTGAAAATGTTGAAAGTTGGCATGCTATCTTCATTTCACCCACATAGCATGTGTTAAAAAGTTGAGAGGGCTACGACAAAAACTGGATGCACTTCGTGTTTGAAATTGAATAAATAATTCAAAACTAAAAGGTTTAGTACATTCCATACATGCATTACATAAAAGGTTTAATACATTATTACATTATTGCACCAATATTCCTATCTATTATTTCTGCTTTCTTCTGGGTCGTAGCCATAGAGAATCTTCATCATTCAGTAGGATGCTTGGGTCCATTTTCACTTTGAAGGGCGGAATTTCATGAAACTTATTATAATCTACTGACATGTCTGTCTTGTCATCTACTCCCACGATGTTTCTTTTCCCTGAAAGAACTATGTGGCGTTTTGGCTCATCGGACGATATCTTCTTTTGCTGATTTCTTTTTCTCGTTTTTGTAGACATGTCCTTCACATAGAAAACCTTTGCGACATCATTGGCTAGGACAAATGATTCGTCCATCTACCCAAGATTGTTGAGATCCACTCTTGTCATGCCATACTTTTGGTCTACAACTACTCCGCCTCCTGTCAGCTTCACCCATTTGCACCGAAAAAAAGGGATCTTAAAAGTAGGTCCATAGTCAAGTTCCCATATCTCCTCTATGTACCCGTAATATGTTTCCAAACAGTGCCCATTCTCGTCTGTTGCATCAAAGCGGACACCACTATTTTGGTTGGTGCTCTTTTTATCTTGGGCAACCGTGTAAAATGTATTCCCATTTATCTCATACCCTTGGAAAGTACATATAGTCGAAGATGGTGGCCTGGCCAAACAGTATAGCTGTTCTCCAACGGTGTCGTCATTCATGAGATGTGTCTGCAACCAACTGCCGAAAGTCTTCTCGTGTTCCCCTTTAATCCAAGAGTCAGCCTTCCCCGGGTTTTCGGAGCGTAGAATATTCTTGTGTCTCACGATATACGTAGCCACCACGGTGGAATTGTGTAGAACTGTGTACTGTGCTTGAGAGAAAGAATGCCCGTCCATACATACTTTTGCTTTCCTTCCTAGTGTGCCTTTTCCTGTCAGCCTACCCTCATACCGAGATTCAGGAACACCAATCGGCTTAAGGTCAGGAAGAAAGTCCACACAAAACTCAATGACCTCCTCTGTTCCATAGCCCTTGGAGATGCTTCCTTCTGGCCTAGCACGGTTACGAACATATTTCTTTAAGACTCCCATGAACCTCTCGAAGGGGAACATATTGTGTAGAAACACAGGACCGAGAATTCTAATCTCTTCGACTAGGTGAACTAGGAGGTGTGTCATTATATTGAACAACGATGGCGGGAACAACAACTCAAAGCTGACCAGACATTGGACCACATCAATCTGTAACCCTAATAGACTTTCTCGATCGATTACCTTCTGAGAAATTGCATTGAGGAATGCACATACCTTCACAATTTCCAGGCGAACATTTTCCGGTAGAATTCCCCTCAATGCAACCGGAAGCAATTGCGTCATAAGCACGTGGCAGTCATGAGACTTTAGGTTTTGGAATTTTTTGTCTTTCATATTTACGATTCCCTTTATATTCGACAAGAAGCCAGTCGGGACCTTGATACTGAAAAGGACTTCAAAGAAGATTTCCTTCTCTTCCTTAGTAAGAGCGTAGCTGGCACGCCCTTGAAACTGCCCTGGATGCATGCCATCTCTTCCTTCATGACGTTCCTGGTCCTCCCGTGCTTCCGATGTATCTTTTGACTTCCCATACAAGCCCAGGAAGCCTAGAATATTCACGCAGAGATTCTTCGTCAGGTGCATCACGTCGATTGCCGAGCGGACCTCATGGACTTCCCAGTAGGGTAGCTCTCAAAATATAGATTTCTTCTTCCACATGGGTACGCGCTTATCAGGGCCGTTAGGAACAGGTTGGCTGCCAGGACCCTTTCCAAAGATTACTTTTAAATTTTTGACCATATCAAATACTTCAACACCAGTACGGATGACAGGCTTCCCCCGGGGTTCTGCCTTGCCATTGAAATGCTTGCCTTTTTTCTTCAATGGATGCTTGGGCGGAAGAAAACGACGATTGTACGGGTACACATTCTTCCTACATTTGTCCAGATATATACTTTCTGTCTGATCCAAACAGTGCGTGCACGCATTGTATCCCTTGTTTGACTGTTCTGAAATGTTACTAAGAGCAGGCCAATCATTGATGGTTACGAAAAGCAACGCTCGAAGGTCAAATTCCTCTTGTTTGTGCTCGTCCCACACACGTACACTTGGTTCGGCCCATAGCTGTAAAAGTTCATCAACTAATGGCCTTAGGTACACATCAATATCGTTGCCGGGTTGCTTTGGACCTTGGATAAGCACTGGCATCATAATGAACTTCCGCTTCATGCCCAACCAAGGAGGAAGGTTGTACATACATAGAGTAACGGGCCAGGTGCTGTGACTGCAACTCTGCTCCCCAAAAGGATTCATGCCATCTGTACTCAGACCTAACCATAAGTTCCTTGCGTCACATGCAAATCTCGGGAAATCTCTCTCGATTTTTCTCCACTGCCGACCATCAGCGGTGTGCCTCAACTTATTGTCTTTCATACGATCTTCCATGTGCCATCGCAACAACTTTGCATGATCTTTATTTCTCAACAGACGTTTCAACCGTGGTATTATAGGAGCATACCACATCACCTTGGTAGGAACCCTCTTCCTGGGTGGCTCGCCCTCAATATCACCAGGGTCATCTTTTCTGATCTTATACCGCAATGCAGTGCATACCGGGCATTTATCCATATTCTCGTACTTCTCACCGCGGTAGAGGATGCAGTCATTAGGGCATGCATGTATCTTCTGCACGTCTAATCCTAGAGGGCAGACAAGCTTCTTTGCTTCGTACGTGCTGGCGGGCAATTCGTTCTTTCTTGGAAGCATCTTCTTCATCAGTATCATCAACTTTTTGAATGATGAGTCAGTCACACCGGTCTCTGCCTTCCACTTCACCAATTCCAGTATGCTACCCAGCTTCTTCTGGCCATCTTCACAAGTTGGGTACAACAATTTGTTGTGGTCCTGTAACATCTGCTAGAACTGCAACCTCTCCTTTTCTGTGTCGCAACCTCGCCGTGCATCAGAAATGACCCGGTCAAGATCATTAGCGGGCTCATCTGGTTCCCGTTCTTCATCCTGATCTTCTTCTTCATTGTCTTCCATTGCGGTATCAGCATACTCAGGGAACATAGATCGGTAGTTGTCATCATCGTTCTCTTCTTCTTCATCGTCGTCTTCCATCATAACCCCTCTTTCTCCGTGCTTGGTCCAAACATTATAGCCCGACATAAAACCGGACCGAAGCAGGTGGCTCTGAATGACTCTTGAGGAAGTGTAATCCTTCTCATTCCGACATTCAACACATGGACAAAACATATAGCCACCACCATGCTTGTTCGCATCGGCTGCATCTCGACAAGAATGCACGCCTTCTCTGTAAGCGGTTGTGCGTCGATCACCGTACATCCATGGATGGCTCATCTGCGTTATACGACAGTATATCAAATACAATCACGATCCTAAAAATTAGTACCGCACGGTCTAAACGAGGAAATATAGTTGCTAACCTTTTAGAATAAGTAGAAATAAAGAGGAAGATGTTTAAGCGTGGCTCGGGCATCTCATATCGTAGTTGTGTTCGGTGAACTGAAGCGGCATCGCTCTAACACACATTTCAACAAAAACCTCTAGTGCATAAAAAAATTGGAGAGGTAGCACACACCCAGACTCTTCCATCCAAGAAAAATGCAAGGAAGAGGGGAGAGGGGGGCTGTGCTATATATAGGCAGAGGACTTTAGTCCCGGCTTGAGACACAAACCGTGACTAAAGGTGGCGCACATGCGGCTGCACACCGCGTAGCCCTTTAGTCCCGGTTTGAGACACAAACCGGGTCTAAAGGCTCCTTACGGACCGGGACCAAAGCCTCATGGGCGGCATTGCGATTTGGGGCGACGTGGCCGGGCCTTTAGTCCCGGCCCAGAGGGAGGCCGGGACTAAAGGGTCCAGGCCAAAGGCCCGTTTTCCACTAGTGTTTGTCCTGCCACGAACAGATAATCCCTCGGTTTGGGATTAACTCGAACCATCATGAGGCACCATTAATTTCATCTTCTCCTTAGAGTGCAAAGCTTCATAAACTCCCTCGGGTAACCTGTGCATGAATAATTTTTGCTTTAAATGCATCTTGCTGGTGAGATCTTCTGTCATGCAAATCCCTTCCAGCTTTAACCATAGAGCGGCGGCAGTTTTCTTGCTCAAAACTTCCTGCAAAATATTATTATGCAAATGGAGTTGAATTTATGACAAAGTCTTACGGTCCCTTCTTTTCTTCTCAGCAGTCCAATCCTCAATTCTATTCTTCCCAAAACTATCCAGGGCATCATCGTAGTCGGCCTGCGCCAACAACGCCCGCATCTTGACTTGTCATAGGGTAAACCTTGTATCACGGTCCAGCAGCGGAAGATCATACTTCATGGATGTCATGAGTAGATAAATCTGTGTACACAAAGTAGTACAAACCGACAGAAAATTCTTAACAAAAGTAATTAATGCAGTGCAACGAAAATTGAAACAATAGCACGTGATAACTCTCGGGTAGATGTAGCAAGTGGAGGAAAAAATAAATCAAATCTGAACTAGTAGCTCAGATTGACCTTCACGTGAGAGAGAGAGATATTAGATCTCGATTCCTGTACGTGCAAGCACAAGTACGTAGTAGCTCTTTCACGCGGCGAGAACAGCGATGCTTCGCGTAGCCTCGGGACCTCGGGACTTATTCCGTGCGTGGAGCAGCAGTCAAACTCGACGACAGGTCTGTACGCAGCAACAACTATCTTCGGCCAAGTCGACGCAGCACACGGCAACAACTCGGCGGATCGATCGGCACAGGAGACAGGGCGAAGCAGCTTGCGGACATGTTCCCTCGGCTGTGATATAAACGCTTACGGACGTAACACCAGTCGGAGTCGGCTCCTTGCTCGATCTGGCTTCGGATTGCCAGGTCGCGTTGATGGCGACGCACGCCACGCCAAAACCCTAGCTCTCGTTACAAATCTCGTATTTGTACAACCTCAGCTCTGTATATCACTTGTTAGATAAAACGAGATCAACGAGACACGAGAGACACGGATTTTTACGTGAAAACCCTTGCGGGAGAAAATCAGGGACGTACGAAGACACAATCCCTATGATGAGGAGTATTACAAGCACGAGACGACATGACGTCTTTAGGTGCGACTACATGGAGCATACTAGATCATGGGTGACGTGCGTTGCCGCTCCCATCTATTTAGACAATAAAATGGTAGGAATTTATGTAAATATATAGATGCAAGAAATATTATAGTTACATTTGTATATACTGGTAGATATTTGTTAGCGATGGAAGAGGTCAAGTTTGACTACTTTTATATATATATCAAATTACAAGAGGCTGGTGTACCATCCAGCAAGAGATGTGTCTGAAAAATATGAACAAATATTGTTGTTAGTAGCCCGAAAACAATATTTGGTAATCAAATTCACAATCAGCACCTAAAATCGGCTACCAAAACGGAATTGTACCTTAGCTCAAAAGTAAGCATTCTATTATGCAAATAATGTTAGCTTAAGGGAAGATTTTGTACCTGCAACCTTTTAACATTTCTTAGAAAATGATAAACGTGACTACTGTTCCAAACATACAGCACAAATCTCATATAGCAGCTAGCGGTGGCCAAACAGGAAAGGAGAGAGGTCCGAACATATTTGCGAGCAAAGTGGATAGGCTTGGACGTAGGGTTCGCAACATCGGATCCTCACGCGCGTCATGTCATGTCGATCATGGCTGGATGCATCGCCTCCGGTCGATCCCCTCCTGCGCCGGAATCCCTCGCGAACTTGGCCTAATCCCCACCCGCACCTCAGCTGGATGGAGGCAGACTGAAATACCACTAAAACATCATAATGTAGGTTATAATGAATGATAACATAGGAACACACCTTCGGCCGTTCACTGTAATTAAAAGGGGTCATCTAAGATGCCCCTGCTCACAAGTTGTGCATCTAAATCGATCACTGGTAATGGATTGATGAATGTTTTACAGGATATATCAGTAAGAGAGAAATGTCAAAGTACCTTCAGATGCGAGATATGAACAGAGGCGATTTCATAGCCTATCTTGCATTCCCGTAATGCCCGACTTAACATGCATAGCAAGTGTGGAAGAAACATTAAAGCCAATAGATAATATTCAAAGTGCGAACTGCCAAGTATGAATGATGCCCTCTATTACCATGATCTACGCTATTCATTAGTATGTTGCAGCTGCACAGTCCAGAATCAAGTCTGATTAGTGTCATCTATTATCTATGTATCATCCATGTAAACTACCATTCCTTATCTTGAAGCTGGGTGCTCCGGCAGCATTGATAACTCTTGTACCAGTACCATGATTGTAAACCATCATTCCTTCTCTTGCAATTGCATGGATACCCAGTACTATAATCCAAACGGAATGATCTGACATATATTCCTAATATTCAAAGATGGAAAGATTTCCGTACATGTTTTTTAGAACAATTTTCTTCTTATTTGTTGTTGTTAATATATTACTTCTAGGAATCGAATCATATTATCAGTAGCCAATCACTCCAGCTCTGCTCAGCGAAAGCAAGGAATGAACATTATATGGCTGCACAGCATATGTACTACAACTCATTCTGCATACAAGCATTACAAAGTGGCAATACTTATTGTGAAGAAAAGTTTTCTCTTCACAAAGCTAGAGCATGAAACACCAAGGTCGTGGTTGGGATCTAACCGATATTTAGTAAAATTCCCATCTTGTGTATTGTATCTCTGATAAAAAGAACAACAGTTTTTCAAGCCCTCGCCAAGTTGAGATAAATAAAATAACCGGCCAACTGGGTAATATATACCTACACATGAAGACAGGAAGCATTTTTGGCAATCGACATAAATAATGATGTTGAAAGAGATTGGTGGGAACAAATATAACCTTCGAATGAACAATTCACGTAGAACAGTGTTAAATGCTTGAGAGAATCCTTCGCTATTAATTCATCCAGACAAAAATTTATACAATGTTATCAGGAGTTCAGGACACAAATTTTTATCTCACGCCTTGAGAGAGCAGCAACATGAGTAAGCAACATTAATTAGATAAGGGTTATTGATAAGTCGAGAATATCATACCTTTCTGGGGCTTACCCACCATGAAGACTATCTTCCTGATCAGATAGTGTTACTTCAAAAGCCCACTTCAGCTGACCATGAGAGGGGCATCAACACCACCGCTCGAGGTCGAGGTCAGGGGAGCTGGTCGAGGTCAGGGGAGCCAAACGCATGCATGATGAGGTGGAAGGAATTGGCTACCAGCAAGCGTCTACTCTCAAACTGCTCTGAACCTGACTGTCTGGACCCAAAACCTTTGGCTATCAATGTAGGGGAACTGCCAGCCTCAGCCTGGAATAGATGTATTCGATGGAGCCTTAGAGATGTAACTTCACGGAATGCACCTAAAGTGAACTACGTACTACAAAAGTCAAAACCATGAGAAAGTGGATACCTTTAACCTACCCCAGCTATAACACTGTTAATAAGCTACTCAGCCTTGTTAATGCTCATATGAGTTCCAAACAATTCCACTCGACGAGTCATGACATTTGAAGGAACATCTACGCGCATATTTTCTCCGCAAAAAAAAGTATGATCTCTACCTAGTACGCTAGTGGCTAAAAGTATGCAATTTTTTTGGTCCAATCGACATTTTGGGGTTCATTTGCAAGCTTTGGGAAAATTATTCAATAAATAATCTGTTGAATTAGGGACAGACTCACTGCTCTCGGCAATAGCTAGAAAATTTACTCCCTATGTTCACTTGTTAATTGTTAGTTTTGGAACTCAAAGTATCTGCGGAGTATGTGCTGCTGCTGCTTCTCCTTTGCTAAACAATGTTAGACAGACATGATTTTGAAGGCAGAGCGAGGTCAGGCATTATTGTGCTACCGTGTGGTACTCGAAAGTCATTGGTAAGTGTATCTGCAGCATGTCATATTAAAGAGTTGTCTATGCTTGGCAGTTGGCACAAATGTTGTGTCTGTTGATCAATGGGCATTCCAGTTCAAGCTCACGTCAACTATAAGAGTTGAAACCTGCCCATATGTTCAGAAAGGTCATCAGCATTACCAAGTCTTGGATATAGAGGGGTGGGGTGTTGTCGAGATTAAACCTAAACGTTGTCGTCCACAGGCGGTCGGTTGGCGTCCTCCCCGGCGTCGATCGCATCCATGCCCGCGTCAAGCACCTCGAGCTTTCTCTTGTGGTCACCATCGGCCTTTGCCGAGGGCGCCTCTTTTCTTCCTGCGCGTGGGCGGTGGCGGCAGGCTCGGATAAATCGTCTCCCTGCACGATAGTGACGCACGAGTGCTCAGCCTCTCTATTCCTTTCCGATTTGACCATCTATGAGACCAGATCGAATAAACAACTCGTAGAAAACAGGGATGCACAGGAGAAGGAGAGGTATACACAGACCTGTTGATGATGGAAGAAGTGACTCTGGCCGCCCCAATCGCCATCATCCATGTTTTCCGTGCGAGATTTGGAGACTCGATCTAGAAGGGCAGAGAACCCACAAGCAGCAGTTAGTCTTACAAAAGGGCGCATCAAGTTTCATCGCCATGATTTCACCGCCGCATATCCCGAGACAGGCTGATCAATGAGGAATCATGACGGCAGAGCGGGTGCAGCAGGCCATCGAAGCAACTGGCATCACCCCATCATAGTCGCTCAAGGGCTTCGCCTCCGTCCCACGTCGGATACCCTCGCGAGCATCGCCTCTTCTTGTTCCCCAACCGCACCACGCCGCCCCTGCATCGACTACCTTGTCTGGATCCCTAGAGCGAGTCGTTTTTTTACGACTGAAGCGAGTCAACGACAGATCGCTTTATAAATGGGCTTGCCGTACCAGCCGAAGCCCAATCAACCACAGCGCTTAGAAAAAGTCACGAGAGTAGCGGCCCCTTAGGGCACGAGGACCAGATCGCGGAAACTTGCGCTGTAACGGTGATCTCACGGCCAGGAACGATTTCAAAGCAAAATCTGACGGTCGATATCACTCAGTACGTGAGAGCGCTCGGTTTGGGTGCAGTTTTACTGTCCTAAATATGAGGGGCAATACATGAGAGTCCTTGGAGGACAAGTAAACGAGTTGTACTCGTATGCGTCGGTACCAACGCAAAGGCCCACACCGTTTGTACTACGTCTAGTCCAATACGGTAGAATTTGGATCACAATTTAACAGCTTGCACATCTCCTTGCTTTACGATGGCATCGCCTATCATTGTCCGCCTTCGGCATCACACCGAATCCACACTGGCCGCAACCAGGGCGCTTCACAAGGACATGGACATGACTCACGGAACACCGTGCACACCACTTCATCTTCAACGAATCATCACCTAGACGAGCACTTGGACATCACGACGCTGATGACAACTGAACATGTGACTCACACGACTCCTTGACTTGTCCAACTCCGCTGGACGACGATCTTGATGAGCTTCAGCGCCGCACTTCGGCACCACCTCTCCCATCAATGATCTCCTTCCACCACCTTGCCGACGACAGCCTACTGATACGTCCATTTTCCATCATGCTTTCATGTTGATATTTATTGCTTTATGGGCTGTTATATTACTTTGTGATACCATATTTATGCCTTTTCTCTCTTATTTTGCAAGGTTTATTTGAAGAGGAAGAACTCAGGCAGCTGGAATTCTGGACTGGAAAAGGAGAAAATCTTAGTCCACTATTCTGCACATCTCCGAATGCCCTGAAAAGTTACGTGGAATTTTTTGGGATTATATAAAAAATACTGGGCTAAAGAAGTATCATAGGGGGTCTACCAGGGCGCCACAAGCCCTGCCACCGCCACCCCCTGGTGGGGAAGGGCAAGCTTGTGGGCTCCCTGACGGCCCACTAGCTCCCCTCTTTTGCTATATGAAGGGTTTCGTTCCAGAAAAAAAATCAATCAGGAGCTTTTTCGTGGTTTCGCCGCCGCCATGAGGCGGAACTTGAGCAGATCCAATCTAGAGCTCCGACAGGACGATCCTGCCGGGGAAACTTCCCTCCCGGAGGGGGAAATCGTTGGCATCGTCATCACCAACACTCCTCTCGTCGGAGGGGAGGCATCTTCATCAACATCTTCATTAGCACCATCTCCTCTCCAACCCCTAGTTCATCTCTTGTAACCAATCTCCGTCTCACGACTTCGATTGGTACTTGTAAGGTTGCTAGTAGTGTTGATTACTCTTTGTAGTTGATGCTAGTTGGATTACTTGGTGGAAGAGTTTATGTTCAGATCCTTGATGCTATTCATTACACCTCTGATCATGATTATGATTATGCTTTGTGAGTAGTTACTTTTGTTCCTGAGGACATGGGATAAGTCATGTTAATAATAGTCATGTGAATTTGATAACCGTTCGGTATTTTGATATGTTGTATGTTGTTTTTCCTCTAGTGGTGTTATGTGAACGTCGACTACATAACACTTCACCATACTTGGGCCTAGAGGAAGGCATTGGGGAGTAGTAAGTAGATGATGGGTTGCTGGAGTGACAGAAGCTTAAACCCCAGTCTATGTGTTGCTTCGTAAGGGGCTGATTTGGATCCACTAGTTTAATGCTATGGTTAGACGTTGTCTTAATTCTTCTTTTGTAGTTGCGGATTCTTGCGAGAGAGGTTAATCATAAGTGGGATGCTTGTCCAAGTAAGGGCAGTACGCAAGCGCCAGTCCACCCGCATATCAAACTATCAAAGTAACAAACGTGAATCATATGAACATGATGAAACTAGCATAACAGAAATTCCCGTGTGTCCTCGGGAACGTTTTTCCTCCTATAAGACTTTGTTCAGGCTTGTCCCTTGCTACAAAAGGGATTGTGCCACTTGCTGCACCGTTGCTACTACTTGTTACTTGTTACTTTTCGCTTGCTACGTTTCACCTCGCTACGCCATCAGTTGTTACCGCTACTTTCAGTGCTTGCAGTTATTACCTTGCTTAAATCCGTTTATCAGAGACTTCTGCTCCTCGTTGGGTTCGACACTCTTACTTGTCGAAAGGACTGCGATTGATCCCCTATACTTGTGGGTCATCAAGACTATTTTCTGGCGCCGTTGCCGGGGAGTGAAGCGCCTTTGGTAAGTGGAAATTGGTAAGGAAACATCTATATACTGTGCTGAAATTTATTGTCACTATGGAAACTGTTCCTTTGAGGAGTTTGTTCGGGGTATCTTCACCATGAACGGAAGCATGAGGAGTTGTTCCTCAACCTGAGGTACCTACTGAAAATATCTTTTATGTAATTCCTTCGGGTATGCTTGAGAAACTGTTGGCTAATCCTTTCACATGAGATGGATCTTCACATCCAGACTTGCATCTGATCTATGTAGATGAAGTTTGTGGTTTATTTAAGCTTGCAGGTTTGCCCGAGGATGAGGTAAAGAAGAAAGTCTTTCCTTTATCTTTGAAGGATAAGGCGTTGACATGGTATAGGCTATGTGATCATACTGGATCAAGGGGCTACAATCGGTTGAAATTGGAATTTCATCAAAAGTTTTATCCTATGCATTTAGTACATCGTGATCGGAACTTTATTTATAACTTTTGGCTTCGTGACAGGGAAAGCATAGCTCAAGCTTGGGGAGGCTTAAATCAATGCTATATTCATGCCCCAAGCATGAGCTCTCGAGAGAAATCATCACTCAAAACTTTTATCCTCGGCTTTCTCATGAAGATCGTACCATGCTTGACACTTCTTCTACCGGTTCTTTTATGAAGAAGGATATTGACCACAAGTGGAATTTATTGGAGAGAATCAAACGTAACTCTGAAGATTGGGAGCTGGAGGAAGGTAAGGAGTCAGGTATGAATTTCCAGTTTGACTGTGTTAAATCTTCTGTTGAGACAAACACTTCTAGAGATTTTAGCGCTAAGTATGGACTTGGCTCTGAGATAGTAGCTTCTCTATGTGAATCTTTTGCTTCTCATGTTGATCTTCCCGAAGAGAAGTGGTTTAAGTATCATCCTCTGTAGAAAGAACCATAGTTAAAACCAATCTAGTTGAGGAGAAAGTCATTGCTTTTAGTGATCATGTTGTTCCTTGTGCTTACACTCAGAAACCACCATACCCTGCTAGGATAAAGCATTATTCTAAATCTCCAACTGTGATACGTAGGGGTTACATTAGACCACTTGCACCCCCTGATGAGATTAGAGTTGAACCTAGTTTTGCTATTATCAAAGATCTCTTAGCCGAAGACGTAGATGGGCATGTTATTAAATTCTATGAGGACTCCGCTAGAATTGCTAAACCTCACGCGAAGGACAAATACAGACCTGTAGTTGGCCTGCCTGTTGTTTCTGTCAAGATAGGAGATCACTGTTACCATGGTTTATGTGATATGGGAGCTAGTGTTAGTGCAATACCCCGTTCCTTATATGATGAAATCAAAAATGAGATTGCACCTGCTGATCTAGAACCCATTGATGTCACTATTACGCTAGCTAATAGAGACACTATCTGCCCTCTGGGAATTGTGAGAGAAGTAGAAGTCGTGTGTGGTAAGACGAAGTATCCTACTGATTTCCTCGTCCTTGGTACTGCACCAGATAACTTTTGTCCCATCATATTCGGTAGAACCTTTCTCAACACTGTCAATGCTCACATTGATTGCATTAAGTAGGCTGTCACAGTTCTCATGAATTTAACTTCTCCAAGTTTGGAAGACAAGCCCATGAAAAAGAGTCGTCTGGAAGGGATGAAATCATTGCTCTTGCCTCTATTGCCATACCTCCTACGGATCCTTTAGAGCAATATCTGCTTGAGCATGAAAATGATATGCATATGGAGGAGAGAGATGAGATAGGTAAAATTATCTTAGAACAATATCCTATTCTCAAGAATAATCTGCCTGTTGAACTACTTGGGGATCCTCCCCCACCAAAGGGTGATCCTGTGTTCGAGCTTAAACAGTTGCCTGATACTCTTAAGTATGCCTATCTTGATGAGAAGGAGATATATCCTGTTATTATTAGTGCTCTCCTCTCAGAGCACGAAGAGAAGAAGTTACTAAGAACTCTGAGGAAGCACTGTACTGCTATTGGATATACTATTGATGATCTTAAGGGTATTAGTCCCACTCTATGTCAGCACAAGATTAAAACCGATCCTGACTCTAAACCAGTTGCTGATCATGAAAGGATATTAAATCCTCAGATGAAAGAGGTTGTTAGAAAAGAAATGTTAAAGCTTATAGAAGCAGGAATCATTTATCTTGTTGCTCATAGTGATTGGGTAAGTCCAGTACATTGCGTACCTAAGAAGGGAGGTATCACCGTAGTTCCTAATGATAAGGATGAACTAATCCCACAAAGGATTATTACCGGCTATAGAATGGTGATATACTTCCGGAAACTGAACAAGGCAACCAGGAAAGATCATTATCCTTTGCCGTTTATCGACCAAATGCTAGAAAGGTTATCAAAACACACACACTTCTGCTTTCTAGACGGTTATTCAGGTTTCTCGCAAATACCTGTTGCACAATCTCATCAGGAGAAAACCACTTTCACCTGCCCCTTCGGTACCTTTGCTTATAGACGTATTCCTTTTGGCTTATGCAATGCACCTGCCACTTTCCAAAGATGTATGATGGTTATATTCTCTGACTTTTGTGAAAAGATTGTCGAGGTTTTCATGGATGACTTCTCCGTTTATGGGTCTTCCTTTGATGATTGCCTCAACAACCTTGATTGAGTCTTACAGAGATGCGAAGATACCAACCTCGTCTTGAATTGGGAGAAGTGCCACTTTATGGTTAATGAAGGTATCGTCTTAGGACACAAAATTTCTGAAAGAGGCATTGAAGATGATAAGGCTAAGGTTGATGCAATTGAGAAAATGCCTTGCCCCACAGATATCAGAGGTATACGAAGCTTCCTAGGTCATGTTGGTTTCTATAGAAGGTCATTAAATACTTCTCTAAGATTTCTAGGCCTCTTACCAACCTTTTGCAGAAGAATGTTCCTTTTGTTTTTGATGAGGATTGTGAGGAAGCTTTCGAAATACTTAAGAAGGCTTTGATAACCGCACCTATTGTTCAACCACCTGACTGGAACTTGCCCTTTGAAATCATGTGCGATGCTAGTGATTATGCTGTTGGTGCTGCTCTAGGACAAAGAGTTGACAAGAAGTTGAATTTCATTCACTAAGCTAGTAAAACTCTAGACAGTGCCCAAAGAAACTATGCCACTACGGAGAAGAAATTTTTAGCAGTCGTGTTTGCATGTGAAAAGTTCAGATCTTATATAGTTGACTCCAAAGTCAGTATTCACTCTGATCATGCTGCTATTAAGTACCTTATGGAGAAGAAGGACGCTAAGCCTAGACTGATCAGATGGGTTCTACTGCTACAGGAATTTGATTTGCACGTCGTTGACCGAAAGGGTGCTAATAACCGTGTAGCAGATAACTTGTCTAGACTAGAGAATGTCCTTGATGACCCACGACCTATTGATGACAACTTTCCTAATGAGAAATTAAATTTCATCCGCACTTCACATAGTGCATTGTGGTATGCTGACTACGCGAACTATATCGTAGCCAAATACATACCACCCAGTTTCACCTATCAGCAAAAGAAGAAATTCTTCTTTGATTTGAGACACTACTTTTGGGATGATCCTCACCTTTATAAGGAAGGAGTAGATGGTGTTATTAGACGTTGTGTACCTGAACATGAACAGGGACAGATCTTGCAGAAGTGTCATTCCGAAGCCTACGGAGGACACCACGCTGGAGATAGAACTGCCCATAAGCTATTGCAATCAGGTTTCTATTGGCCCACTCTCTTCAAGGATGCCCGTAAGTTTGTGTTGTCTTGTGACGAATGCCCAAGAATAGGGAATATCAGTAAGCGTCAGGAAATGCCTATGAACTATTCACTTGTCATTGAACCATTTGATGTCTGGGGGTTTGATTATATGGGACCCTTCTCGAGCTCCAATGGGTACACTCACATCTTAGTTGTCGTGGATTACGTTACTAGGTGAGTAGAAGCTACCCCCACTAAAAATGTTGATCACCACACCTCTATTAAGATTCTTAAAGAAGTTATTTTCCCAAGATTTGGAGTCCCTAGATATTTGATGACTGATGGCGGTTCACACTTCATTCATGGTGTTTTCCGCAAGATGCTCGCTAAGTATTATGTCAACCATAGAGTTGCATCTCCTTATCATCCTCAGTCTAGTGGTCAAGTGGAGTTGAGTAATAGGGAGATCAAATTGATCCTACAAAAGACCGTCAATAGATCTCGAAAGAATTGGTCTAGCAAACTTGATGATACATATGGGCTTATAGGACTTCTTATAAGAATCCCATGGGCATGTCGCCGTATAAAATGGTTTACGGTAAGGCCTGTAATTTACCTCTTGAGCTGGAACACAAAGCTTATTGGGCAATCAAAGAGCTCAACTTCGATTTCAAACTTCCCGATGAGAAGCGGTTGTTTGATATCAGCTTATTAGATGAATGGAGGGCCCAGGCATACGAGAATGCCAAGTTGTTCAAGGAAAAGGTTAAGAGATGGCACGACAAACGAATACAGAAACGAGAGTTCAATGTAGGTGATTATGTCCTGCTATACAATTCTTGTTTGAGATTCTTCGCAGACAAGCTTCTCTCTAAATGGGAAGGTCCTTACATTATCGAGGAAGTATATCGTTTCGGTGCCATCAAAATCAATAACACGGAAGGAAATTTTCCTAGAGTGGTAAATGGGCAAAGAATCAAGCATTACATCTTTGGTGCTCCCATAAATGTTGAGACCAATATCATCAATGTCATAACTCCAGAGGAGTACATAAGGGATGTTTATCAGCCTGTTTCAGACCCTGAAAACAAAGAGGTCTCTGTTTCGATAAGAAATTGGACTCTGATGCTTTTCCAATAGGAATTTTCCTCCGTTTTGGAATTTTTGGAAAATTAGAAAAATAAAAAGCAGTCCGGAGAGCGCACGAGGCGGCCACAAGCTTGGCCACCACCACCTACCCCCCTGGTGGCGGAGGGAGGGCTTGTGGGCACCTCGTGTGCCTCCCGGACTCCGTTTTCTTGCGGAGCACTCCTTCTGGTCCAGAAAAAATCAATATATATTCGCCTGAAGGTTTTGATCTCCGTATCGCGCATTTTTCCTCTGTTTTCGTTTCGAGCTTGTTGTCTGCCGCAGATTTACGTCAAGATGTCTTCTCAAGATTCAGAAGAAGAGATCTATGTGGCCGATGATCGTGCTAATTCTAGGATTAATGGGGACTTGGAACCATATAGCTGGACCACTAACGAGTAAGAGGAATATGAGCCCAAGGGGAAGGAACAAATGAGTTCCGATGAAGAGGAGGCTCCTCTACCTCAACCTCGACGCACGTATGTGGAGTTCAAGAAGTCAAGCCTCCCTGACCATAGGAAGAAGCCTAAGACCTTGTTTATCCCTTCTCGTTTCTTGCACGAGAGTAAGCAGGAACTTTGCCATAGAGTGTTGAAACTTGAGGAGGAAAATGACGATCTAAGGGAGCAGAACTTTTTTGCTCAAGTGGAAATTAGACAAGCTCAAGACTGCTTCAACAACTCCACCACCATCACCACCAAAGGAAGACAACTAAGCATTGGTATGGGCAATCCCCTTGGCTTCTGCCAAGCTTGGGGGAGTTGCCCTAGTATCGTATCACCTTTATATATTTTGCTTTTACCTTTGTTTTAGTTCTTTCCTTTTCAGTTTTTATTTCTTCCCTTTGAGGAATAAGTCTTTAGTGTTTAGTTTGAGTCTTTTGCTTTTGTCTCTCCCCCGATGTATTCGAGCTTACGAGCTATATAATAAAGAGTATCTTAGTCAAGGGCTTTGCTTTGTGCCATGATCAAAAGTATGAAAAGAATGATAGCATGAAAGATCATGAGACGATATTATGGAAAGTGATAACTTCACATATGACATGTATGATGATTGAAACTTGTTGAGAATAAATCAACATAGACCTCAGTCATTGTTGCAATTAATAAGAAGTAATAAGGAAAGAGAGGTTCACATATAAATATATCATCTTAGACACTTTTTACAATTCTGAGCACTCACCAAACTATTACATGCTTAGGAGTAGATGTTGGACAAGGAAGACAACATAATGAATTGTGTTTGCTTCGTTCCAAACCATGTTATATGATTAGAGATCCCTTAGCATGTGACGATTGCTTCCACCTCATATTAGCCAAAACTCCCGCACCAAGTAGAAATACTACTTGTGCATCCATAAACCTTCAACCCAGTTTTGCCATGAGAGTCCACCATACCTACCTATGGAATGAATAAGATCCTTCAAGTAAGTTGTCATCGGTGCAAGCAATAAAAATTGCTCTCTAATATGTATGATCTATTAGTGTGTGGAAAATAAGCTTTGTACGAACCTGTGATGAGGAAGACATAAAAGCGACAGACTGCATAATAAAGTTCTTTATCACATGAGGCAATATAAAGTGACATTCCTCCGCACTAAGAGGACACACATTCAAACCTCAAAAGCGCATGACAACCTCTGCTTCCCTCTGCGAAGAGCCTATCTTGTACCTTTACTTTTTGCCCTTGTAAGAGTCATGGTGATCTTCACCAATCCCTATTTTTGCCTTTGTCTTGGCTACCGTCACATGCTTGGGAAAGATCTATATTCATATATCAACTTGGGGTTGAGTACTTATGATTTTTTATTGTTGACTTTACCCTTGAGGTAAATAGTTGGGAGGCAAAACTGTAAGCCCCTATCTTCCTCTGTGTCCAGCTGAAACTTTGACACCATGAGTACCACGTGAGTTGTAACAATTGTGGAAAACAAAAGAGATGATTGAGTATGTGGGTTTGCCTTACAACCTCTTATTTGACTCTTTCTGATGTTGTGATAAATTGCAATTGCTTCAATGACTATGGACTTTTGTTGGTTACTTCTCGGTAAGGTTTTTGCTTCATGCTTTGCTTTGTGAAGGAATTGTTACTTTCCCATAAGAATCTTTATGATGTATTGCTGTCCTATGTGTGATCATGATGCCCTCATGTCCGTATTATGTTTTTTTGACACCTTCGTCCCTCAACATGTGGACATGTTTATGGAAGTTGGTTTTCGCTTGAGGACAAGCGAGGTCTAAGCTTGGGGGAGTTGATACGTCCATTTTGCATCATGCTTTCATGTTGATACTTATTGCTTTATGGGCTGTTATATTACTTTGTGGTACCATATTTATGCCTTTTCTCTCTTATTTTGCAAGGTTTATTTGAAGAGGGAGAATTCAGGCAGCTGGAATTCTGGACTGGAAAAGGAGCAAATCTGAGTCCACTATTCTGCACATCTCCAAATGCCCTGAAAAGATACTTGGAATTTTTTGGGATTATATAAAAAATACTGGGCTAAAGAAGTACCAGAGGGGGGCTACGAGGGCGCCACAAGCCCTGCCACCGCCACCCCCCTGGTGGCAGAGGGCAAGCTGGTGGGCTCCCTGACGGCCAACTAGCTCCCCTCTTTTGCTATATGAAGGGTTTCGTTACAGAAAAAATCAATCGGGAGCTTTTTCGTGGTTTCGCCGCCGCCACGAGGCGGAACTTGAGCAGATCCAATCTAGAGCTCCGGCAGGATGATCCTGCCGGGGAAACTTCCCTCCCGGAGGGGGAAATCGTCGTCATCGTCATCACCAACACTCCTCTCGTCAGAGGGGAGGCATCTTCATCAACATCTTCATCAGCACCATCTCCTCTCCAACCCCTAGTTCATCTCTTGTAACCAATCTCCGTCTCACGACTCCGATTGATACTTGTAAGGTTGCTAGTAGTGTTGATTACTCTTTGTAGTTGATGCTAGTTGGATTACTTGGTGGAAGAGTTTATGTTCAGATCCTTGATGCTATTCATTACACCTCTGATTATGATTATGATTATTCTTTGTGAGTAGTTACTTTTGTTCCTAAGGACATGAGATAAGTCATGTTAATAATAGTCATGTGCATTTGATATCCGTTCGGTATTTTGATATGTTGTATGTTGTTTTTCCTCTAGTGGTGTTATGTGAACGTCGAATACATAACACTTCACCATACTTGGGCCTAGAGAAGGCATTGGGGAGTATTAAGTAGATGACGGGTTGCTGGAGTGACAGAAGCTTAAACCCCAGTCTATGCGTTGCTTCGTCAGGGGCTGATTTGGATCCACTAGTTTAATGCTATGGTTTGACGTTGTCTTAATTCTTCTTTTGTAGTTGCGGATGCTTGCGAGAGAGGTTAATCATAAGTGGGATGCTTGTCCAAGTGAGGGCAGTACCCAAGCGCCGGTCCACCCACATATCAAACTATCAAAGTAACTAATGTGAATCATATGAACATGATGAAACTAGCATGACAGAAATTCCCGTGTGTCCTCGGGAGCGTTTTTCCTCCTATAAGACTTTGTTCAGGCTTGTCCCTTGCTACAAAAGGGATTGGGCCACTTGCTGCACCGTTGCTACTACTTGTTACTTGTTACTTTCCGCTTGCTACGTTTCACCTTGCTACACCATCACTTGTTACCGCTACTTTCAGTGCTTGCAGTTATTACCTTGCTGAAAACCGTTTATCAGAGCCTTCTGCTCCTCGTTGGGTTCAACACTCTTACTTATCGAAAGGACTACAATTGATCCCCTATACTTGTGGGTCATCACCTACCGTCTCCCTCCATATCTCCCCGCCGAACGACGATCGCCATATTTCATGGCCCACCCCTCCTTGTCGCTGCACCACCTAGCAACTTCATTGCCTGCCCCGAGGCGCTAGTCGGATCGCCTCCCCGTGGCAAGCGCAGCTTTACCTCGACCTTGCTCTGATACCAATTGTTCGAACTCAGTCCTCAGATCGATCACATCAAATTATGATGAACACATGCACACAAAATATTTTTGCCAAGGGTACGTCTCGTACCCCTTAATTTTCCTCTTAATTCCCTTTTCTCCTTTTTTCTAAATACAATCTTTCTCACGTTGAGACTAAATCTCTTGGCCTGACTTTCACGTGTATATATATACGCACACCTAGCCAAGTCCAAAAACTACTCGGACACAGTCCTATAACCGGACACAATTTGCACTTTGCTAATCTAGCTACGTACACGGACACGTGAAACTCAAGCCTAGTCTGCCTCTTAGAGCAACTCTAGCAGACCACGCATCCCGCCCACGACCCGTAAAATAACTGCCAAAATGCGGGTCCGGCGGAAAAACCAGCCCGATCAGACCCCGCATCCCGCCCCGGCCCGCAAATTTTTTTAGGAAGCTCGGCAAAATCCCGACGCCAACCTGGGAAAACGGATTTTTTGTCTAAAAAGACCCCTTACCGAACGCATTTGTTAAAAAAGACCATCTGTAAAAACTATTGTTAAAAAAGACCCCCTCCCAGCGGGCGGCAGGTGCGCCAGCTGACATATGTCACCTGCCACCAAGACACACGCGGCCAATCATTTTGGTGGGCAGGGCTCTTTTCCCTCACGAAGGGCCCAATCATTTCGGTGGAGCTCGGCCACGGCATCGACTCTAACACGAGATCGCGATTGATGTACACAATACATGCATGTCTTCTTCATTGCACATGCAACATCAGAAAGCCAAAAGCATCCCAGGTCCACGTGTTAATCCATACGAGGAACACAAAACCGTGAAAGAAAAGGAACGGGAAAAGAAGCCTGGCTGACTGCTAGCCGCCGCTGCGCGTGGCGGCAGGTGACACATGTCACCTGGCGCGTCTGCCGCCTGCTGAGCTGGGGTCTTTTTTGACAATATGTCCTGCAGATAGTCTTTTTTAACAAATGCGTTCGGTAAGGGGTGTTTTTAGACAAAAAATTGGGAAAACGTGGGTTTCCCTCTCGCGGCTGCGGTGCCCTGCATATAAGAGGAAGCGGTTGGTGGAGGGACATTTCATCCCACGCTTTCTCCCACCAACCACCTCTCCTCTCCCCCCTCGTGCTGCCGCCGGCCACCGCCCAAGATTCCGGTGACAGTAGCCGGCAGGAGCACGCCGGAAGCACGCCACGCGCACGAGGCCTCCCCTCCCTCTCCCCTGCGTCGGCGGGCCGTCGGATTTGCAGATCTGCGGCACTTCATCGTGGGCCGCCGGATTTGGCTTTTTCCGATCGCTGGTTGCTGCCCCAGGCGATGGAGTGGTTGGGGAGCTTCTCCCGCAGCCCAGGCAAGGGCGCATCGCTGCATGCAGGCATGGGTTCGTCCGCCCGCCGCCGCCAAAGGTTTGCGGGTCCGGTCGTCCACCGGGTTCGGCGCTCGCGCAGCGTCTTTGTGGCCTGCCGATGCCGCTCATAGAGTGCGATGACTGCCAGCGCCAAGTGCTGCGGCTCACTTCGGGCACGCCGAAGCACCCCGGATGGGTGTTCTACAAATGCGAAAACGACGGGGTATGTGCACTTGCGGTAGCTCGTTCCATAGCTCATTCTTTAGTTCAATTATGGTAGCTCACTTCGAGCTTGCTTATTCGTTTGTGTAGGACGATGGATATCTTTTGTATCTAATGTTGTTGCAAAAGAAAAGAAAAGCATTGTGCTAGATCAATTTAAGTTGTAAATCTAAGTTTTAAGGGTCGGGAGGAGATGCGTCAGATCAGAACCCGCAGAAGCCGACCCGTAAAAAAAGTATATTCCACGAATATGCTTTTTTACGGGTACATTATGCGGGATATGTATCTGTGCCAGCCCGCCCCGGCCTGCAAAAACGGTTTTGTACGAAATGCAAACACATTTTGCGGACCGGCCGGATACGAGGTCTGCTAGAGTTGCTCTTAGAGAAATCCTAATCAAACTATTGAATGCACGTGGCATACAAGCTAGGAAACGTACCTAAATAGAAAAACACAAGTACTGCCCTAATTTGCTAACTAGGACTAGACACAAACTCAAGATTATACCTAATAAAGCTGAGGTCTCCTTTCTCATAATACTCCACCTTCCCTATCATCGATCATACAGTCACACGTGATTGAGCCACACATGGAAAATCATACTTCTCCCACGCGTTATGGTAGAATGCGCATGCAACGGCGGCGATATTCAAAAGCAAGACTAGCTTGTACTCCCTCCGTTCCTAAATATAAGTCTTTTTAGAGATTCTACTAGAGGATTACATAAGTATGTATATAGACATATTATAGAGTGTAGATTCACTCATTTTGCTTCGTATGTAGTCACCTAGTGAAATCTCTTAAAGACTTATATTTAGGAACGGAGGGAGTATTCAGTCAATTTGGTTTGCGTTACTTTATACTATTCGGTGTATATAAATATTTCAATTTCGGACATTTCTGTAACGAGAGTGACAGTAGGTCGGCTAGCTTAGGTTTCTAGCTAGTTCACAGTAGTGGGGACGGGGCCTTTAGCCCCGTCCCGTAAGGGGCTTTAGTCCCGGTTCACCAACCGGGACTAAAGGGGCGGGACTAAAGGCCTAACCTTTAGTCCCGGCCCTGTTCCAAGCCGGGACTAAAGGTGCTCCACGTGGGTGCCTCGTAGCGTCCTCAGGGGCAGGTCCTTTAGTTCCGGTTCTTTACACGGACCGGGATAAAGAGTTTCAGATTTTGTTTATTTTTGGGTTTTAGGGTTTTAGGGTTTAGGTGTTCGGGAGATTAACATGATGCCTCGTTTGGTGTTCGGGAATTAGTTTTCATATGATTCTAAATACAAATAATTATGCATATATATATATATATAAGATTAACTTATCTTACAAGTGAGCATATATATACAATTATATGGAGATCTGAATTATCGGGACTAGAGCCCGTCTATTCGATTACATGGGCGAACATCAGTAATGGCCCCTAGCTACACTAAATCGTCCTTTGTCATCTATAGCTTCCGTCCTCAGAAAGGTCGCAAGCTCCTCTGCAACAGCAATCGCGCGTTGCTCTGGTAGGACCTTCTCCCTCATGGTCGTGTACTATATAAGAAGAGGAGATGAATATGAATATCAATCATGATAACAAAGAATGACGGGTAAAAATAGAGGTGTGAATGTTCATTGCTTACGTCGAATCTGTGATCCTTGTGCTCAGAGGTAAACGTGCGAATGGTCTCGCAAACATAGTATCCGCATAGATGCGTCCCCCGTGGCTGCTGGTCGCACTTTACGAGAATAGAATATATATAATCAAAATAATAATCTAGCATCATAAATGTATTGAAAATAGAAGTATATTATACTACTACTTACCTGAGCCGCTCTAAAGGTCAGCTTCTCAGGCTCGATACCGGGAGTCACGCACTTGAACCGCTTCCAAACCCTGCCCGACAAGGATAATGATTTGCTAAGTTTTTCATTAATTGATATATCATAATATCATAGAAAGAGACCGATAGAGCGCAAGAATGATTGAAATTACCCTTGGAACATGTCCTGCAGGCTTTGGAACTGTTCGAAGGGTCTCGATAATGGGTCGAAGGCATCAACTCTTCCCTTATCAATTTGATTGTCCAACAAAATCCAATGGAAGCTGCACATGTATATATATATATATATGTGTGTGTGTGTGTGTGTGTGTGTGTGTGTGTGCCAGTAACTTATCAATTACACTTATAAGTGAATGGACACAACAGAGTAAAGACCCTTACCTGAAGTTGTATGGAAACAGTATGTGGTCATAGAAATTTTGATCTGTTAGAAACCTTAGAAGGTTTTCCTCCGTCTCCTTGGGTTTATCAGTTAGCGTCGCTATATGTATTTTATCTGGGTCAATAAACCCAATATTTAGGATGTTCCTACTTTTACAATCCAGAATCTTCATTCTGCATAATAGAGTACAAGTTATATATAGGCAATGAATTAAAATAACTAAACAAGTTATATGTAGACAACGAATTGAAAAACTTACAAACAATAGCAACTCATAAGCGATTTGTCGAGGGCGTCGCCATTGTACATCTGGAAGAGTTCATCAAAGTCGATATGGATTTCTTCGGGGCGGCCGTAGTACTCCCGTGGGACACTCACCACGATCATCGTTCTCCCATTCTTTGATTCACTTAAGTACCATGTATGCAAGTAACGCATATTTTTTGGGAGATCATCTTTGCTGACCAAAGGCGCTCCCATGACAAACTGTGGCTTAGGGGCTACCACAACCTTGGGTAACCTGTCGTGTTGGGAAGCCAGAATGTCTTCAACCGGGATACCCAATTCATCCGCCCACTTCTTTGCTAATTCCAAATCCTGCCCCTGCACCGGAGGGGGGACATTCTCGGGTAACACCCTGAGGGGTGGGATCGACTGTTTGGCCTGTTGTCCAAGCTGAGGAACGTCTGGTTTTTCTTTCTTGTAATTGAACTTGATTTGCTCCCACTTGCACTTGCACGTGATCTGCTCTTTTTCACTTCCTTCTGCAATGTGCGTGTATAGTCATCACGCTTATGGTGTAAGTCATACTGTGATGGAAGGGTCGTGAAGTATTTTGCAAATGCTATTTGCTTCTCGGTGTATTCCGGGTGGGGCTCGGGTTCCTTCTTTTTCATCTGCGCATCATGATGTTCCTTTGCTATCCTGGCGTTTTCCTCGGGGGTACGATCATAAGGTCTGATAGGAGGATTAGCATGAGGTACCTTTGGGAGGGGCGACAATTTGCGCTTTGGGGGGCTCCGTCGCTTAGAAATCGTCGGCGGAGCGTTCTTGCTGGCATGCTTCCTCTTAGTATCCGGAGCGGGCGGCGGCGGAGACGAACGACCCAAGTCCGGCGGCGGTGATCGAGATGGACTCGTGTTGTGCTGGCCGATGTCATGTGGAGGGCTTGGAGGTGATGGAGGTGTAGGTGACCTGCGACGACTCGGAGGCGATGTTGTCCTTGGGGCCGAGCCTGGAAGCTTGATGTAGTTCTTGTCCCATAGGATGACTCCACCCAGTACTTCTCCGAGTGTCCTCTAATATTCGGGTCCAGCTATGTCATGCTCCATATCATGAAACCCCGCCATGATTTCATCCACACCGACTTTAGCAAAGCCAGCTGGAATCTCATGGCCATGCCACCGTGCATCAGGGCCAGAAGGTAAAGCTTGTCCGACGGCCACCTTCATGGATATGTTCTTGAATTTTTGATGGAGTTCACATGATGTTGACTCCTTGATTCCATCCATGGGGTAGCCGGGACCGCCCTCTATCATTCTTCGTGAATCGTCGGGCGGGGCCTCAGATTCAGCCACGCTGCTTTTTCGCTTAGATGGGGCGCCGGTAATATCAAGTGCAGGATCTTCCTGGCGTGCTACTCCTATAAGCTCATCAATCTGCTTCTGTTGCTCGTTAATCCTGGCAAGCAAATGGTTGAACTTGTGATTCTCCTCATCGTGCTGTCGCTTCTTTGCTCTCGCTCGGCTTCTATAATTGTCTTGGTCTCTGGCAAACCCAAGCCACCACGGGTAAGAAGGACCGAAGCCTCGCGTTCGTCCTCCATGTTCGTCATTGCCGAGGACCAGTGTGAGCAAATCTTTCTCTCTATCTGCAGTGAACTTTCTTTTTCCCTCCTTTATTTCTTTCACAATCTTTTTCCAATTCTCCTTGGGTATCCTAAGACCGTCACTGCAGATGAGGTCCCCTGTTTCTTCGTCGTACGAACCACCATGCGCAAGGAACCAATTTCTTGCTCTCAATTCCCACTCATCACGGAGTGGTTTAGGTACGATGCCTTTAGCTAGCAGATCTTGCTCTTTCTTATCCCACTTTAGGATGGCAGTCTCATAGCCCCCTGGCCCCAGCTTGTGGTGATATTTCTTCTTGTCGTCATTTATCTTGTTCTTTTCAGATAATGCCTGGGCATCTTCTGACTCCTTGTACTCTTGAAATGCCTTCCAGTGATTCGCCTGCTTGGCTAGATACCCCTCGAATACTGGCACTTTCTTTGTCTTCAGATAGTTTTTTCATAGCTTCTTCTTCCAGCTACGAAACAGTTCGGCCATCTTCTTTAGAGTCCACTGCTTGACTTTGGCCCTCAGTTTGTCTGCGGCGTCTTCATTCTCACATTCTGGCAGGTTGAAATGTGACATGAGATCATTCCAAATATTATCGTTGTACCTTTCGGCGACATAGTCACTATCGGCTGCCCCTTTGCGCTTGTTCCACTCCCGAACGCTGATCGGGACGTGATCCCTAACGAGAACTCCGCATTGCTTCTTGAATGTGTCAGCAGCATTCTTAGGAAGCTTGGGTTCGCCCGTAGGCAATATCACCTCAAAGGTGTAATGCGTCCGTGTATCCAACTTTCTAGTCGGGCCTCGTTTCGTAGCTTTGCTCGATGTGGAGGCCTAATAGGGAGAAACATTCGTCAAATGAATGTATATGTATACAATATAGAGCTATCTCCAATATTTTGCACATATTACAAGTGATTGTCGAACTTCATATGTATACCTCGCCGGACTTTATTATTTCTTCACCGGCTTCTCCACCGGCTTCTCCATCAGTGGAGCTATCACCTTCTCCGTCATTGGACCTATCTCCTGCCCCATCGGCTTCATCTTCGTGTCGGTCGACCTCCATTCCATATCCGGAGGGGTTTAGATATGACGACGGAGATTCAGCTGGTTCAACGTCGGGGCCGTCTTTGATTATATCTTCGAGAAGTTCTTCCTCTTCGAGGTTCCTGATATGTGGATCCATAGTTCTGCAAAAAACGGACATTTGATTAACTAATAAACTAACAAACTATATAAGACGGGTTGGAAACTTCGAAGTGTCGTTTTATATAGGAGGACCTTTAGTCCCGGGTCTTGGCTAGAACCTAAACTCTAAAATATGTCTAACGGATTCTCTTAACCTTTAAGGATTTAACAAAATGGCGACATTCTAGATGTGTAGAAAATGATCCTATTTTTCCTGATCTCATCTACCCTTCTATATGTCACATTATTCTATCAGGAACTACGTTCCAAAACAACTTTAGTCCCGGGTCGTGGCTCCACCCGGGACTCCTAGATTTCTGCATAGTATTCAAAGTAGGAGTACTTTTCCAATTTGAGCATTCAATAAGCAAAACCAAATCGTAAAATAAAGTATTATTCAAATTAGCATGCATTCAATAACTTTGAAGGGCGGAATTTCATGAAACTTATTATAATCTTCTGACATGTCTGTCTTGTCATCTACTCCCACGATGTTTCTTTTCCCTGAAAGAACTATGTGGCGTTTTGGCTCATCGGACGATATCTTCTTTTGCTGATTTCTTTTTCTCGTTTTTGTAGACATGTCCTTCACATAGAAAACCTGAGCGACATCATTGGCTAGGACAAATGGTTCTTCCATGTACGCAAGATTGTTGAGATCCACTGTTGTCATGCCGTACTTTTGGTCTACAACTACCCCGCCTCCTGTCAGCTTCACCCATTTGCACCGAAACAAAGGGATCTTAAAAGTAGGTCCATAGTCAAGTTCCCATATCTCCTCTATGTACCCGTAATATTTTTCCAAACAGTGCCCATTCTCATCTGTTGCATCAAAGCGGACACCACTATTATGGTTGGTGCTCTTTTTATCTTGGGCAACCGTGTAAAATGTATTCCCATTTATCTCATACCCTTGGAAAGTACATATAGTCGAAGATGGTGGCCGGGCCAAACAGTACAGCTGATCTCCAACGGTGTCGTCATTCATGAGATGTGTCTGCAACCAACTGCCGAAAGTCTTCTCGTGTTCCCCTTTAATCCAAGAGTCAGCCTTCCCCGGGTTTTCGGAGCGTAGAATATTCTTGTCTCACGATATACGGAGCCACCACGGTGGAATTGTGTAGAACTGTGTAGTGTGCTTGAGAGAATGAATGCCCGTCCATACATACTTTTGCTTTCCTTCCTAGTGTGCCTTTTCTTGTCAGCCTACCCTCATACCGAGATTCAGGAACACCAATCGGCTTAAGGTCAGGAAGAAAGTCCACACAAAACTCAATGACCTCCTCTTTTCCATAGCCCTTGGAGATGCTTCCTTCTGGCCTAGCACGGTTATGGACATATTTCTTTAAGACTCCCATGAACCTCTCGAAAGGGAACATATTGTGTAGAAACACAGGACCGAGAATTCTAATCTCTTCGACTAGGTGAACTAGGAGGTGTGTCATTATATTGAAGAAGGATGGCGGGAACAACAACTCAAAGCTGACCAGACATTGGACCACATCAATCTATAACCCTGATAGACTTTCTCGATCGACTACCTTTTGAGAAATTGCATTGAGGAATGCACATACCTTCACAATTGCCAGGCGAACATTTTCCGGTAGAATTCCCCTCAATGCAACCGGAAGCAATTGCGTCATAAGCACGTGGCAGTCATGAGACTTTAGGTTTTGGAATTTTTTGTCTTTCATATTTACGATTCCCTTTATATTTGACGAGAAGCCAGACGGGACCTTGATACTGAAAAGGATTTCAAAGAAGATTTCCTTCAATTCCTTACGAAAAGCAACGCTCGAAGGTCAAATTCCTCTTGTTTGTGCTCGTCCCACACACGTACACCTGGTTCGGCCCACAGCTGTAAAAGTTGATCAACTAATGGCCTTAGGTACACATCAATATCGTTGCCGGGTTGCTTTGGACCTTGGATAAGCACTGGCATCATAATGAACTTCCGCTTCATGCACAACCAAGGAGGAAGGTTGTAGATACATAGAGTAACGGGCCAGGTGCTGTGACTGCAACTCTGCTCCCCAAAAGGATTCATGCCATCTGTACTCAGACCTAACCATAAGTTCCTTGCGTCAGCTGCAAATCTCAGGAAATCTCTTTCGATTTTTCTCCACTGCCGACCATCAGTGGTGTGCCTCAACTTATCGTCTTTCATACGATCTTACATGTGCCATAGCAACAACTTCGCATGATCTTTATTTCTGAACAGACGTTTCAACCGTGGTATTAGAGGAGCATACCACATCACCTTGGCAGGAACCCTCTTCCTGGGTGGCTCGCCCTCAATATCACCAGGGTCATCTTTTCTGATCTTATACTGCAATGCAGTGCATACCGGGCATTTATCCATATTCTCGTACTTGTCACCGCGGTAGAGGATGCAGTCATTAGGGCATGCATCTATCTTCTGCACGTCTAATCCTAGAGGGCAGACAAGCTTCTTTGCTTCGTACGTGCTGGCGGGCAATTTGTTCTTTCTTGGAAGCATCTTCTTCATCAGTACTAGCAACTTTTCGAATGACGAGTCAGTCACACCGGTCTCTGCCTTCCACTTTAGCAATTCCAGTGTGCTACCCATCTTCTTCTGGCCATCTTCACAAGTTGGGTACAACAATTTGTTGTGGTCCTGTAACATCTGCTCGAACTGCAACCTCTCCTTTTCTGTGTCGCAACCTCGCCGTGCATCAGAAATGACCCGGCCAAGATCATCAGCGGGCTCATCTGGTTCCCGTTCTTCATCCTGATCTTCTTCTTCATTGTCTTCCATTGCGGTATCAGCATACTCAGGGAACATAGATCGGTAGTTGTCATCATCGTTCTCTTCTTCTTCATCGTCGTCTTCCATCATAACCCCTCTTTCTCCGTGCTTGGTCCAAACATTATAGCCCGACATAAAACCGACTGAAGCAGGTGGCTCTGAATGACTCTTGAGGAAGTGTAATCCTTCTCATTCCAACATTCAACACATGGACAAAACATATAGCCACCATCATGCTTGTTCGCATCGGCTGCATCTCGAAAAGAATGCACGCCTTCTCTGTAAGCGGCTGTGCGTCGATCATCGTACATCCATGGATGGCTCATCTGTGTTATACGACAGTATATCAAATACAATCACGATCCTAAAAATTAGTACCGCACGGTCTAAACGAGGAAATACAGTTGCTAACCTTTTAGAATAAGTAGAAATAAAGAGGAAGAGGTTTAAGCTTGGCTCAGGCATCTCATATCGTAGTTGTGTTCGGTGAACTAAAGCGGCATCGCTCGAACACACATTTCAACAAACACCTCTAGTGCATCAATAAAAGTGGAGAGCTAGCACACACCCACAATCCTCCATCCAAGAAAAATGCAAGGAAGAGGGGAGAGGGGGGCTGTGCTATATATAGGCAGAGGACTTTAGTCCCGGTTTGAGACACAAACCGGGACTAAAGGTGGCGCACATGCGGGCTGCACACCGCGTAGCCCTTTAGTCCCGGTTTGGGACACCAACCGGGACTAAAGGCTCCTTACAGGCCGGGACTAAAGCCTCGAGGGAGGCATTGCGATTTGGGGCGACGTGGGCAGGCCGGGACTAAAGGGTCCCGGCCAAAGGCCCGTTTTCCACTAGTGTCACCTCTGTCTTGGTTGTTCCTTTGGTTGTATAATCCCTTCATGTGTATTCACCCGTGTGCGAGTGCCCGGCCGGCCCGCATTATTGTAAAACTATTTTTTTTTTTGCGATACATTGTAAAACTATTTCTATCTTCTTCGGGGCCTGCTACGCATCCACCGGTGGATGTTTACTAAACATCCACCACTTGGAGGGCCGTCCGATCTACACGTAGCCGTCGGATCTGCTCCGGTCAGGCACCCCATAATTCCTGAAACGATGGCTGAGTTGCAGAAACTTTCGCTTTGTTACAAGAAATAAACTTTGGACCGGTTAATTCGTGAAACAACGGTCGAGTTTCAGAAACAATTTGCTTGTTGCAGGATTTTTTTTCTTCGTTTTTCTGCAACATAGGTACTTTTGCGGGAGAATTTTTTGCAACAAATGTCATGTTTCAGGAATGTTTACAACAAAGGTCAAGTTGCAAAAAATTTTTGCAACGTTCATGGGCGGCTGACGGTGGCCGGATGGTCAGAACATAAATCTATAGTAGACCACTGCAACATCGTATATGTTTCAGAAACATAGTCTTTGTTGCAGAACCGCATAGTCACTTGGATGCATGTCTTACGGGAGAGGTGGCTGATGCGGCCATTATAATCCGCCAGGTGATGGTTAGCTTTTCCCATCTTCTTAATACAAAGATACGTAACTCCCTTGTGTATTCCTGAAAAAAATGAGGGCTTTGTCACAACCATAATTGTTCAAGCTAGTCTTTTGGTTCGAAGCAAGACTCATCAAGCTCGACGCATCAAGGGGCCCAGATAGCCTTGTTCTCCAAGGCTGGTTGGAAATCCTATCCATCTTGCTTCGAACCTTTCAATATTTGAGATTCGTGCAACTAATAAGACCCGTTAGATTGACTCCAACTCAAACTCTAGCCTCCCTCCCTCCCCTGCATTGCACTGTCACGTCACGCCCCGTCCATCGCCACCATGACCATCCCTGTTCGTCGCCGCGCGCACCCCTGTGCTGCCGACCTGGTCCATAGCTTATTAGGACATGCCATAAAATTGGTGAACTTCAATTCTCCGGAGCAACAAAATAGTAAGTTGCTCATCTCAAACAAGAAAACTGTTGTTGCTCCCTCCATTTTAAATTATAAGTCTTTCTATTTTTCCTTTTTACGTTCATACATTATTATACATCTAGAGCCATACTATATGTGGTTGCATATGAAAAATTATGCACTTATAAAATAAAAAATGATTAATCTGGAATGAAGGGAGTATTTGTTAAATGAAGCGGAAGGTTCAGGCATACTGCATTCCTGGATGGGGACACCGGCCAGTCAGATGCTGACGGGAAGATCCTGGGATGGGACATGCTGCAGTGATGCGGCCTGGATGTGCATACTCCCATCATAATAGGCATGCGTCCATGGTAAATACAACATAGTTAGCACAAAGCACCACTAAAATTTAAATCAGCTGTAGGAACAAAGAGAATAATGCAGCGGGACCAAACTATACCAAAGATGTATGTATAAATGGGAATTCTAGTCCTGCACTGAGAAGTTTAGACATCCAAGCCGTTACTTACTACATAGAGTGTTGAAGTGGATATGTGGATTGCCTAGTCTTTTCCATCAGTTCCGGCTTTTAATTGGGTTAGCTAGTGCATGAAGCTTAACATGGTATCAAAGCCTAAGGTCTTGTGTTCAAGTCCTATCTTTCGTAATTTATTCAAAAATTGCTCCCGCCCCCTATCTGTCCACGTATAGGCCTCTTGAGCCATACCTCTGAGTTTGTCCACGTGTTGACTTTCCGCGTTACATGTGATAGGGGTGTTGAAGTGTTTTTTAGAAAATGAGGCATAGCCCCGGCCTCTGCAAGGGGTGTTGAAGTGTATATGTGGATTGTCTAGCCCTTTCCATCAGTGCAAACTTTTAGTTGCATTGGCTAGTGCATGAAGCTTAACACAGAGATGTCATCATAAGCAAGCTTAACAATTGCTTCTCCTTGGGTTTATGTGATGATTTGAGAAGTTGGATTGAAACAAAATGGCATGTTGAGTAATCTCAGCCCGCGAATGGCGAGATAGCTTGCATTTGAAACCCAACCCAATTACAACACCATTGGCCAACCACAAATTATAGAAGCAATTTAGATTCGTAGGGACATCGGATAAGCGAGCTAACATCCGTCCATGAATGGCTCAGACATGGAGCAGTCTTATTGTGATGATCAAGAGTTTGAAAGTGTATGTGAATGGAATAGGGAAACCTGTCGATGGAGATCTTGATATTAGCATTGTAGAATGAAAATGTCCACCATGTAAAAAAAGCTAGTTCAACTTAATCACATAAGACCCATGAAAAAAGAAAAGAAGTTATGTGTTACGTACTCCATTCTTCTTATGTTCAAACATGCTTGTGTACTTGAGTACCTCAGAGACATATGCATCCCATCCGTCCATGCACTACTTGTTCATTTTTCAGAAATGGAACAATTGGTATGTATGCAACTTATACAGGACGAGGTATATGCATGAAGAGTGGACATGGATGTTGTCAATTACTGGGAATAATCGTCCAGAGCATATTTAACAAGTCTTGAAGGAAGATGAATCCTACTGTCCCAGTGGCTGTGCTACCGTTGAATCAGCTACACATCTGTTCTTCGAATGCCCTGCAACTACCTCTGTTTGGGGACGCTCTGATGATCACATACGATGGACTCGTAGACCCATGGCATTGTGTGGGCAACCCCATCACCATCCTCAAGGTGTGTGGAATGTGTTGGAAATAACCAAGCTGTCCGTGTCCGGTTCGGACCGGAACAATCAACCGACTCGTTTTCGTATTAGGCTAGCTTTAGTTCTTTATATACTCATGTAAGCTACCCCTTGTAAACTCAGATCAAAGCAATTGAATCATAGGTGCGACACGCACCTATTAGCCATCGTATCTCTGGTGTTTCGTCGAGTCGTACAAATCCGAGATCGATCCATCGAGTCACCACATACATCCTAGCTAGCTAGCTTCTGCGTATCCATCTAGCTGCTTGCATGCTTGCTTAGTACTACTACGTGTGTATTGGATCAGCGTGGTATTGCATTGTACGTGTTCGGTTGACGGAAAATATTCGTCAAGGAGCCGACGTGCAATTTCTGATCGGGTATGTGCCAACAATTGGTATCTAGAGCTTGGTTTATTGGCGTGATCTTCGGAAAGCAATCGAAGGATCATGTCAAACTTGAACAAAAGGAGATGGTACGTGGCCTACCGTGCATTGATCATGTTGAGCAAGTGTGCGACGGTTGCCTTGTTCGGAAACAAAGGCGGGCCTCGTTCCCGAGAGAGGGAAACTTTAGAGCAAGTAAAGCTCTTGAGTTGGTCCATGGAGACTTGTGCGGACCCATTACACCAGCTATCCCAGCTGGGAACGAATACTTCTTACTCATCGTCGACGACTTCAGCAGATACATGTGGATTGTGTTGTTGAAGACGAAGGATCAAGCTTTGCAAGCCTTCAGGAAAGTAAAGATGGCGGCCGAGGTAGAATCCGAAGCCAAGCTGAAGGCCCTCCGTACCGATCGCGGGGGGGGGGGGGTGAGTTCAAGTCTCGTGAATTCACAGAATTTTGCGAAGCACATGGGATCAAGCGGTATCTTACGGCGCCATATTCACCGCAGCAAAACGGTGTTGTGGAACGGAGGAATCAAACCATGGTGGCGATGGCACGAAGCATGATGAAGAGCAAAGGGGTCCCGGGCAAGTTTTGGGGTGAGGCGGTCAATACGGCCGTTTATTTGCTGAACCGGGCTCCAACCAAGAGTTTGGTTGGGATGACGCCATACGAAGCATGGTACGGACATAAGCCTGTGGTTGATCATCTTCGTACTTTCGAGTGTGTGGCGTATGCGAAGACGGTGGCCGGGCATACAAGTAAGTTGGCGGATCGGAGTACTCCAATGATATTGGTTGGCTATGAAGCAGGCTCGAAGGCGTACCGTGCGTGCAACCCCTCTACCAATAAGGTGGTTGTGACGCGTGATGTGGTCTTTGAAGAAGCAAGGTCATGGAATTGGAACTCTACCGAGCCGGTATACCCGATCTTTGATGAAATCTTTCACGTTATTTACAACGAATACGAGCATGCCGATAATCAACCGGAGACTACAACGACGCCGAGTGATTCTCTCGACAACGGAGCGCAGACGAACGCGCCAGATAAAGCAGGGGTAGAGGCGCGCCAAGGCACGCAGCAGAACGCGGCAGACGAGGCATGCGATGGCTCGTGCAACACACCAAGCAATGCTCGAAGCGCTCGATCAAGTGACTGCGTACCACAGGGGAGCAGCCTGGGAGCTGCGCCTGGAAGTCCACAGCCTGGACGTGGCCACAATCTGGTTCCTACTCAAGATAGTTGTGAGACAGGAAGGCATGCACGTGGACTTGAAGGTTCACATGTACGTGCAACGAATTCTAGAGAACCTGGATCGCCAGAAAACAGGAGTTTGGCATCTCCACAAGATGAAAATTCCTCGTCTTCGACAGAACAGGAGACAAGGGAACGTCCGCCGACACCAGTTCGTCTTCGACCAGTGGTGGATTTATATCCGAAGGAAGCACTTCGTACTATTAATCTTGTCAAAGTTATAAGAAGAGGACGACAATGTTTGCTTAGCGTCGAGGAACCGACGAAATTTGAAGAAGCAAATACTGAGGAGTGTTGGCGTCGTGCTATGGATGAAGAGTTGGGATCAATACGAGACAACAAAGTATGAGAGCTCGCTGATCTTCCCAACGGTCACAAATCCATAGGGCTCAAGTGTGTGTACAAAGTCAAGAAGGATGCTGAAGGAAACTTGGTCAAGCATAAAGCTCGGCTCGTAGCTAAAGGATTTGTGCAAGAGCAAGGTGTGGACTTCGAGGAAGTGTTCTCTCCAGTCACAAGGATGGAGTCAGTGAGGCTAGTTATAGCTCTCGCGGCTCAAGAATCTTGGAGGCTACGTCACATGGATGTAAAATCCGCATTTTTGAACGGGGAGTTGGAAGAAGAAGTATACGTGAAGCAACCACCGGGGTACATCAAAGAAGGAGAAGAACACAAGGTGTTGAAGCTACACAAGGCATTGTACGGGCTACATCAAGCTCCTCGGGCATGGAACATCAAGCTTGACCGTACATTTATTTCTCTTGGTTTTGAGAAAAGTCCACTCGAACATGCTATGTACAAGCGAGGCAAAGGAAAGGATCGTCTCTTAGTGGGCATCTATGTTGATGATCTCTTGATAACTGGAGCAGACGAAGAGGAGATTGCAAGATTCAAGCTACAAATGAAGGAGCTATTCAAGATGAGTGATCTAGGGCTCTTGACATACTACCTCGGGATCGAGGTACAACAAAAGCCGAACGGGATCACAATATGTCAAGAGGCATATGCAAAGAAGATACTTGAAAGTTGTAGCATGGAGGATTGCAAACCAACTTATGCTCCAATGGAGCCTCGGCTTAAACTTAGCAAAAGGAGTGAAGCCCCTGCGGTTGATGCAACGGATTATAGAAGTGTGGTCGGAAGCCTAAGGTATCTTGTGAATACACGACCGGACTTGGCCTATTCCGTTGGCATAGTGAGTCGCTTCTTGGAAGCACCCACGACTGAACATTGGGCAGCTGTCAAACATATACTCAGGTACATCAAAGGGACAACAAACTTCGGTTGTGTCTATTTGAGAGAGAAAAAGAAGGAGATGGTGGAGCTACTTGGCTACAGTGATAGCGACCTGGCAGGAGATGTAGATGACCGTAAAAGTACCTCGGGTCTGGCATATTTCTTGGGCAGGAGCATAGTAACTTGGCTATCACAAAAGCAGAAGGTGGTCGCATTATCGTCCTGCGAAGCAGAGTATATAGCAGCTGCAACCGCAGCGGGTCAAGGTGTGTGGCTAGAAAGGCTACTCGGTGACCTCACGGATAAAGAACCAGAAAGAGTGGTGCTCAATGTTGACAACAAGTCTGCGATTGCCCTGTGTAAGAATCCAGTGCATCATGACAGGACTAAGCACATAGATATAAGGTATCACTACATACGGCAGTGCGTGGAAGAAGGCAAGATTGAAGTCAACTACGTTTGCACCGACGATCAGCTTGCAGATATCCTGACCAAGTCTTTGGGACGACAGAAATTTACAAAGATGCGGAGAAGGATCGGCGTCCAAGCTGTGAAGTGAGGACATCGTGTTTAGGGGGGTGATTATTGGAAATAACCAAGCTGTCCGTGTCCGGTTCGGATCGGAACAATCAACCGACTCGTCTTCGTATTAGGCTAGCTTTAGTTCTTTATATACTCATGTAAACTACCCCTTGTAAACTCAGATCAAAGCAATTGAATCATAGGTGTGACACACACCTATTAGCCATCGTATCTCTGGTGTTTCGCCGAGTCGTACAAATCCGAGATCGATCCATCGAGTCACCACGTACATCCTAGCTAGCTAGCTTCTGCGTATCCATCTAGCTGCTTGCATGCTTGCTTAGTACTACTACGTGTGTATTTGATCAGCGTGGTATTGCATTGTACGTGTTCGGTTGACGGAAAATATTCGTCAAGGAGCCGACGTGCAACTTCTGATCGGGTCTGTGCCAACAAATGATGCCCTCCTAATCATTCTGTGGGGGATATGGAACTGTCGCAATGATGTGATCTTTCGCTCGAAACCCGTTTGGCATAAGTGAAAGAAAGATATTCTCACACTTTTGAGCAGCATAAGGAAATGGACACAACTAAACGGAGATCCCTCTCCTTATCTCTACATAATATTAAAGCAAGGATTGCCGGTGGATGGGCGCGGCTCCGGGCCTTCGACGGAGATGTCGTACAGCAGCTGGGGAGTAGCGCAACAGTGCTGAAGTGCGGCAGCTCAGAAGCGGCGTGGAAAGCATGGACGAAGCAGAGCCATGGGAGGACAGCGCGGCGAGGCTGGAGCGAGCTGCGGAGACCGGGGAGCAGAAAGACAAGGAATGAAAAAGGCGCAACACGCAGCAGAGAAAAAAGAGCGGTGGAGACGGAAGAAAGGAAGATAAACTTCTGATTTCTAATCCCAAATGAAAAAAAACAAAGGACAAGGACATGGTAAAGATGGCAAAGTGAGAGTAAACAAAGAGAAAAAAATGCGTTGGGAAAAGGGATAATAATATTTTTTAGCTTATTGTTGGTAAGAATATTTTTTATTTATTTATATTTATATTTGCAGATCTACTCTAATAATACTAAAGTACCGTTGTTTATTTCGTTATTAAAGTACCGTAGTTTTTTCCACCATTGTAGTTGTTTTGCAAAAATCATTCACCCTTTTTCTAATAAATACAGATGTCATTAATGATTGATAAGTCATATGCTATTTGATAGGTAGAGTTATCTCGACCCATTTATACCGGGAGGCATGAGGGTGGTGGAGATGACAACACGGATGATGACGAGGTTGGGGAGGAGTGGACGATGGCAGGCGATGTCGTGTTGATGCATGCACGCTGCCGACCGGATGACGTAGGCGTGACAGTGAGGTTGGAGAGACGTCGGGGTGGTGGGAATGATGACACGATCAGAGTGGCTGAAGGCAAGGCGGCTGGTGGCACGGAGCACGGCATGATCAGAGCAGACGATGATGAGGTCGAGAAGGTACGGGGCGGCACGATGAGGATGGAGTGGAGGATGGTGTAGTAAGAGGGAGGTGGGAAGAAGACAAAGATGGCTAAAGAGGATGACATGTGGAACACATGTGCAATAGCGATAAAACGTGTCAAAATGGCATTCATACTTCTAACTAAAAATTGGGTCGGAACCGTCCCTCTCAACTACATACAAAGTTGAGTTGAACTCAACCTTAAAAATTGAGATTGAGCCAATTCATTACAGTTGATCCAAAAAATAAACACATGTTTAAAGATTAAGATTATGTTCGGCTTCTCTTTTCTACTTCTTGTGCAGTATTTTTGTCCAAAAATAAACTCAACTTGCACAGACATAGTTAAAATGAGAACCCACCTGCGCCCAAAAAAACAAGAACCCACCTAATTGGTGTGACACTCTCACCCCACACCCGAACCTTATTCTGAGAGTCTCCTTTTCGAAGTGTTTTTTCTCAGTACCACACGAGCCTCCGCTGCCCCCGCCTCCCGGTCGACGACAGCGCGGCCCATGCAAATCGGTACCCAACGAGGACCCTCCTTCCCTCCCTTCCTCTTCCACTCCCGTACTTCTTTCCCATATGGATCTGCAGGGATCGGTAAGTTTCATGTCATCATTTTCCTCTTCTCAGACGTTTGCCCCCACCACCACCGACCTCCACCACCACTCGCGGTCGGGGGTAACCCGCCGCCGCCAGCTCTCCCCACCTTGCGCCCGAGGCCCCATTGCCCACCCTTCCTAACCTCTATCAGCTTCACCCTCGCCGTCGGCCCTGCCCACCGGAGGTCCTCCACCACCCGAACGGTGGGGTCATCGCCGCCCGGTCTCATCGACCACACCCCACCGCCGCCTGCCATCCCTTTATAATTGTCACCCATGGAGCCCTCCCCTACAACCCCGAACCCCAGTAACCCCAAAACCATAAAACCGCCAGCCTCCACAACCGCCCGCGGCCGATGGTGACCTGCGGTCAGCGGGGACCCGCCGCCGCCCGCCCCGCCCACCTGTCGCCCAGTTTCTACTTCATCCTATTAATTTCTCCTATGCTACCACAGATGTAACTCGAGAGGCCTCTCGATGTAGCGTTTGCGTAAGGAAATTCAGATGTTATCAAACGATGTGGTTATAGACACAATTATGATCTAGCAATCTAATGAGCGCACGATTATTATTGATGATCGGCTTTGAGAATTTGGAGTGAAACAAAATAATCAATATGATCATGTGTCATAGATAAATGGATGACTGTGCTATGATTTTGGAGGCGAGACTGCCGCATTAGTTCAGTGAATCACAAATTGACATGATGTACTATTTATAGAATGATGAGTTCAACAGGCCTGCTCGAATTCTAATCAACATGCATTGCATCAGTTTGTTCATGTAATTTTTTAAAAATTATTTTCAGTAAAATTAAGATAGTTTAGTTTGTAGTCTCAACTATTTAAACATTTAAGTGCAATAAAGATGACTAAAAATCTTGTCCTATTGATGAGAGGAGGTTACATGGGGCTTGTTTGGATTGAGTGGCTAAACATTAGCCCTGCCTAATATCTGGCCCTCTTGTTGCGGCTAAATGTTTTGAAAGGGGGCTAAATATTAGCCCCTTATTTGGAGATGCGTCGATCCATGGGCTAATTTGGGGTTAAAAGTGGGGGATAATGTTTAGCCTCCAATTGGTGGGGTAGATGGAGACCTTCGGCTCCCGGCAGAGCCCATGGGAGCAGGTCCAGTCTCGAGTTTCTCGTCGAGTCTGTGGCGCCGTAATTACTGTAGAATCGGCCCCCTCTTGGGTTGATTCCTAACTCCGCCACTCGCCTCCATGACCACGAGGAAGGAATGACTCTTGACGTTGAATTACAACAATGACAACTGAGGGAGGTTATGAATGCTAAATTATGTATGTTTGTAGTGATTAAGAACATGTTTTTCTAAGTAGGTCCTTCTGGTTATGGACAAAAACTTATTGTCTACTATGTTGTTGGTGTACTTGTGCAAAACTTGGAACCCATTGTTGCTCTAATGTTGGTACTTCTCGCTATGCTTGTTGTGATATTGTTGTCACTATTTTTTTTTTGCTATTTTTCGAATTTTTCTTCTAATTTTATAATATACACCATTATTCATGTGTAAAGTAATTGTAATTATTTAAATATACTCACAAGTGGTGGAAACTATATTTTCATGCGTGTGAGGCATTGCATAATGGTGGAACTCTTCAAGATATAGAATTCAAGAGTTTGTGCATCCAAACATGAATTGGAATTGGTTGCTACCATTTGATTCCAAGTATATGTTACATGTACATCCAAACAACAGCATTGGCATTGAAGTGCATTTCATTTCCACTCCAGCTTTGGCATTCCTTCCCAATAAGATTCCTTGATATGTCCATTTTGCATCATGCTTTCATGTTGATATTTATTGCTTCTTGGGATGTTATATTACTTGTGGTATCATATTTATGCCTTTTCTCTCTTATTTTACAAGGATTATTTGAAGAGGGAGAATTCAGGCAGCTGGAATTCTGGACTAGAAAAGGAGCAAATCCTAGTCCACTATTCTGCACATCTCCAAATGCCCTGAAAATTTACGTGGATTTTTTCTGGAATATATTAAAAATACTGGGCGAAAGAACTACCGGAGGGGGGCCACCAGGGCCCCACAAGCTTGCCCACCACCACCACCCCCCTGGTGGCGCAGGGCAGGCTTGTGGGCTGCCTGAAGGCCCACTAGCCCCCCTCTTTTGCTATATGATGCGCCCTGACCTGGAAAAAATCATACGGGAGCTTTTTCGTGGTTTCGCCGCCGCCACGAGGCGGAACTTGAGCAGATCCAATCTGGAGCTCCGGTAGGACGATCCTGCTGGGGAAACTTCCCTCCCGGAGGGGGGAATCATCGCCATCGTCATCACCAACACTCCTCTCGTCGGAGGGAGTAATCAATCTTCGTCTTGCGACTCCGATTGGTAATTGTAAGGTTGCTAGTAGTGTTGATTACTCTTTGTAGTTGATGCTTGTTGGATTACTTGGTGGAAGAGTGTAGTACCCCAAGTGTGTAATTGCCATATTTGGAACCTATTGCATGTGGGTCCACCTTGTCTTGGATATGATGATGTCATTTTGTGTCTATGAATTCATGTGTCACCTTGTGTTCTTATTGTCCTTTTGCATGCATGCATCCATGTCATCCCATCCTTGCCTTACCTTGTGATGCATGTGATCTTGTTTATGTGATGAGGTGCTGTTATGGTTTCATGTGGTTGTGGTGGAAGTACTAAGGGTAGTGGTGCTTGTCATATTTCAAACCCCCTCTATTTATTTGCAAAACCCTTTTCCTTCCTTTCATCTCATGTTAAAAATCCATCTTCCCCAAAGCTGATTTAAAAATGTCTTTTATTTAGGAAATATTGTGGGAATAAAGGTGTACTAGTTTGGTGATTTGTTTTGGGTGCTAGAGGGGCTAGAATAAACACAAAACAGCCACCAATATTGTTGTTTTGTAGTTATTTAATATGCCCCAAAAATCATGTTGTTATTTTATTCAACTAGCTTGCTAAATTTCAGGCCGAGGGACATTTTCCTTTTATTTTTATCTTTTGTGGTTCACTCTGTGGCCTTTCCCTTTTCCTGTTGTTTTAATAAATAGGAAATGGCTAGCAGTGGCCTTTTCCTTTAAGATGTGCTCTCGTGGGCTTCCTCCCACCATAGAGGCCCAACTCTACTTCCCTCTCGCGCCAGGAGCACACTCCCGACCGCCTCCTTCCTGACGCCGTTCCCTCCCAGCGCGCATGCTTCCTGTCAGCATCAGAGAGAGAGCGAGCATGCCGTGAGGTCTCACGGACGTCGAGGTCGCCCCTTATAACGCGTTGGCGTACGTGCCCTCTTCCTCTCCTAGGGTTCCCTCTTCCCCACATCTCGCGCCACCACCATCTTCTTCCCCATCTCCTTCTCTTCTTCTCCTCGGTAAGGCTCTGTAGGTTAGGGAACCCGATAAAGAGCAGCTCCTCGCCGGCGTCTTCCCCGCTTCTGTCGTCATCCGCCGCCGCCGCCATGTTCGGGAGCTCGGGGTACTTCCCCGCGATCCATTCCCGGCACTAGGAGCCCCGGGGATCGACTACACGGACGGCCCCGAGCTCGTCAAGGGCGCGCCCGCGGTGTTCCTGCTCCTTCCCCTACTTCGGTTCTGCAGATCCCCCGTCGTCGGTCTTCTTCCCCTCCGGTGCTTCTTCCTCCACAGATCGACCCCCCTTCATTCCCAAGGTGAGACCTAGCTCCAACCCTCCTTCCTCCTCGCTCGGATCGGCCTAGAGTTCGCCGGAGTGTCCCTGTCCCGAGAGGTAGTTTGATCTAGTGATGTTGTGTTTGTCTGTTTGTGTTGTGCTCGGTCAGAGCAGTGCATAGCAGGGGATCCCTCCCCCGCGTAGAAGTCGAGAAGTAGCAGTAGAGTTCCCCCTCGAGGTGCAGAGCAGCAAGGCAGCATGGCGTCCCTCCTGTCGTGGGCGACCCTGCGTGCCGAAGCAGAGCACCAGGCGCTCTTGTTATTTCACCTAGTTTTCGTTCCCTCCTTTGTCAGACGTCCGGTTCGTCGCGCAGTGGCATGGTGTGTGTGCATGTGTGCTCGTGAGCCCGTGGGTTCGAGTCCCGCAGGTGCCAACCCCCCTTTTGTTTTGTTTTAATTCTGTTTTGGGCTCAGTAGCGCATAGGTATGGCTTTACCTTGCAGACTCCTCTATACTGTCAAGTGTTCGAGCCATAGTGCAGTGGTGTAGGCTCAGTAGGTAATACCTGCAGGTCTTGGGTTCGAAACCCAGACCAATCCCTTTTAATTTTTCCTTTCATGTGTTGTTTCTCTTACAGCTTGCTATGGTAGGCAATACAGCTCATGTAGTATTTATTTCTTTTGCTCTCAACACTAGGGGTTCTAGCATTTGTTGCTAGTTTGAGATGAATGCATGTGTGGACTTTGGAACATAAGTGCATATGTTGTTCTAGATCATATGTGTGTGTGTGTTTGCATTAGGGGTGCATGTGTACATATATCATGTGTAGGCATGCATGTATAGGTTTGGGTGCATGTATATATTTAGGTTATGCTAGATTATATGTGAGTGTGGAGTAGATGTGTGTGTGAGAATCATTCCACCTTTGCAAGCAGGCTATGCACCTTCACATGACCATATGTGAGAGGGCATGGTGTTTTGTTTGTGTGGATAGCTTGGTAGAGGTGCTTGTGATGTGGATGTGTTATGACACACATACATGGGGTTAAAACCCTCATGTAACCATTGGTGTTGTGCACATGAACAAGCATCCATGTAGGAGTTGAGCTAGTGAATGCACATGAGATGTTGCACTATTCACTATATAGGAATCTATGTTGTTTTTCCTTTCTAGTTTGTGATCACTTGTTCCAAGCAAGTGCATATGTTGTATATATGGTTTTGGGGTACAAAGATCCCAGGAATCCTTTGGTGAAATCATTTTTGCCATTGGAACATTTTCTGGAAAAGTCATATTTGCATTTTCTTCTAAGTTTAGAGCTTGGTTCCATGAATTGTGATTTGCTCTTGTGTTTGTTTCTTGTTTATGGTAGTAGAGGGTGACCCCCGCTACCACATGTTGGTTTCAATTCATGAGTTGGAATCTATGTGTGCAAGTTGTGCCCAACCAAAGTAGGCTTGTGACTGAAATTCCAGATTAGTGAAAATCTGAGATTTTCACTAAGTTTGAGAATCTGGATATATTTTCTTCTCCTGTAGATGAGGTTGTGCTGGTCATTGTGTTGTGATCTATCCCTAGCTTTCAACTAGTAAGTTGGACCTGATATGTTTGTCTAGCTCCGTGTAAAATTTCATGTCATTTGGATCCCTGTAGGTATTGTTTTGGCTGCTGTCAAAAAGCTTCAGAGCGAAGACAGAAAGTTAGGTGCAGGAATTTTCACTAAGTCCGTGAGATCTGATGGGTTTGGTAAAGTTTGCAGCCTTGTATCTTCCTGTGTTTAATTCCTTTTTGGGTGATTCTTGCTTGTGCTGGTAGTATTCTTGGCTAGCTACAACCACATATATTATTTGTCATAGTTGGGTGGCTGTAGGTGCTTTGCATGTAGCTCACAAAGTGCTATGATGCAGTTTATGGCAGATTATGTAGTTTTGTCATTTTGATGATTGTGAGTGCTTAGTTGATGTTGTGGTGTTCTTCTTTGATGCACCCCATCCATGATGGTTTGTTATATGTCTTGGCAACCTGGGAATACCAGATTTGTGCAATTTGAGTGTGTGGTGTTGATTTTGACACGTAGGGCTTCATATCTTGTTTTGTTGATTCCGTTGATCCGTAGCTCCGATTGTATTGTTCTTTATATGGTTTTGCATCATTTTCACGAGACACATCTGATCATTTCATTCTCATGCATGTCAAAATAGGTTATCTTGCAGTTCTGTCCAGGAACTTGTTTTAGCTTCTTAAGCTTGTGCTAGTGATAGAAATTAGTGATGCATGCTCATATTCATCTCATGCATTTCGTGCTTGTTGCATCTTGAGGTGCTGTTGTTGATTGGATGTTATTATTATGTTGCATAGAACCGGGATCGGAGAACGAGTATGTGGATTTGGGAGAGTACGTGCAGGACGAACAAGAACCATTCCAAGCTGAGGATATCACATGCAAGATGATATGACCTCGATTCCATCTCTAGACTTGTTATGCTAGATTGCGTTTCCATGTCATATTGCTCGCTTCCTACCACTGAATTTAATTGGCTCTTGATATGCCATGAACCCAAACACTAATCCCTTCCTAGCAAACTTGAATGGCTAAGTAGGCTTTGCTCAGCTACTAATGTTAGCGTTGCTAGATGGAGGTGCCTTGTCTCATGTGACAACATGAGCTTGATATCATTATCATAAATTTCTGTTATTTAATTAATGCACCTATATACATGGTAAATAACGGAAGGCCTAGCCTTTTGCCGGGCGCTTTGTTCCGTTATTGCCGCCATAGTTACCGGCTACCGGTGTTTGATTCCATATTGATCGCTCCTAACACGTTCGGGGTTGTTATGGGGACCGCCTCGATAAATCGCGTAGTGTTAAGGCTTGTTCGGCAGGACCCAACATTGGTGTTAATTTGCTAATCACTTAATAATGAACTACATTGGGAATAGCTACCCCGAGGAATTTAATCAACAACCCGGACTAATGCTCCTCATGAGTGTTGGTCCAAACTGGGCAGACTATGGGGCCACCACAGGGCAACCTGAGGTTTGGTATACCTGTAGTGTGAATCATCCGGCATGTCCTGAGACTGAGATACGCGGCTCTTATCAGGGTCGTCGACATGTCGGGAGGTCCTGCTAGCCTTGCCTTACCTTAGCGATATATCTTACGTATAGGAATCCCAGTGAAGCTTTGGTTTTCTCCAGAGTTGAGGTTTTCCTCTAAGGAATCCGACGAGATCACGAGTTTCGTGATAGAGAATTACTTTGCGACCTGTGTACGTTTGTGATGGACTGGTTGGAGCACCCCTGCAGGGTTTAATATTTCGGAAAGCCGTGCCCGCGGTTATGTGGCAACTTGGAATATTTTGTTAACATCCGGTATTAGATAACTTAAACAAAACCTAATAAAATTGCCAACTGTGTGCGTAACCATGACTGTCCCCCTCGAAGATCTCTCTTCGATCGGGAACACGGTGGGGTTATGAATGACGTAGGTAGGTGTTCAGGATCACTTGGTGATCAAGTATTCATGACAGCTAGTATTCATAAAAGCTACGTAAGATAGCCACCAAATCAAGCTTAGGATGCTGCAACCTTAAACACTTCACCTTATCCTACCTAATAACTTGACTAGTTCTGGCACCAATGTCATAGATTGCTGAGTCCCCGTGGCTCACGGATTCCTCCACAATACCAACAGGTTCAGGTACCCCAGAGACAGATGACCCCGACGGCACGCAGCTGGCGTGGCAGTACGATGAGGAGACAGATCGCCTGTACGTGAACTATCCAGAAGATTCAGGCGTGGTCGTGGTCGTGGGCCTGCAGGCAGGGTAGCATAGCCTTTCTATGTTTTGTAGTCCGTAGTGGAACTACCTTGGTTGTATTTGTGATGTACTCTGAGATATTTATGAGAAGGCAATTGAACCCCTGATTGTCTGTCTTTATTATTATGTATGTGCTGTGTTACCTGTTTGCGAGACGCTTAGATGCGCTCCTTTCCAATTTGGGGCCTCGAATCCCAGATCGGAAAGGACCGCATCTTGGTTGTTACAAGTTGGTAATCAGAGCCTTACGACCATAGGAGCCTTTGTGTGATCGTACTTGGCCGAGTCGAGTCTAGAAAATGTTTTGAGTCTTAGTTATATCGGAGAGTAGGATTCTTTTTTCTCCTCTTCTATGCTCTGGTGAGATTCCCGTCTTAGGAAATCTTTAACTCTACTCCTTTTCTCGCTCAAATTTTTTTTAGGATCACGCGGGTATTTGTGAAATCTATATGATTTCGATGTGACGGAGTCCTGTCCTGGTGCCTCCTATCTGCTCTAAGTTTCAGGGGAGTTGAGCTCCGGGGGGATTTTGCGCACATCGCCATCATTCAGATTTCTGAGTATCTAAGAACGAAGGATGTTCGTTATTGCTTCAATACTGGTAGTGGTGAGATAACCCCGATGTCCCCAGTACTGGTGCAGATTGTTCGGGGGGTACTACCACACTTGTTATCGTGGTGATCACGAGGGTTTGTTGTAGATGAAGGTCCGAGATGCTGATTGTGTGTTGAAGGATGTGATACAGGTGACAGGTTAGTTTAGGAGTTGTGTGAAATACTCCTTGTATCCGTGTACCAGATTGCATGACCAGTTATTTCGGGAATTCATAGGTGGGATATCAAGTAGTATCTTATAGGACTATCTTCCTACAGACGCTTGACTGAGGTTTGGGAAATCTCGATCATACGTTTGTTCCGAGCAGTCCTAGCTCACACCTGTTTGCAGTGGTCCTTATCGGAATTTTGTCGTTCGTCACTTTGAGGATGCATTCTTGCTATGTTGTTCAAGTGCAATTGCTAAATTCTGTTCATATATTCTGTCTTTTGATTCAGCAATATCTTCAATTATTATGTGGACTAATATGCTATCCGTCTTCAAGATGGCTCCACCGACTCGTCAGAACCCAGGGCGTGAGGATATGCCGCCTCCACCACCTCCTCCCCCTCCGCCGCCGCCGCCTCCTCCTGCAGAGGCCTGGCAAGCAGTGATGGCAACTACTAATGCAAACACCCAGATGCTAATTCAGTTGCTGCAAGAGAGAGCCAACCAACAGCCAGGCAGTTTTCAACATGGTGGAAATCAGTTTGCGAGTCTGAGTCGGTTCCTGTCAAACCAGTCCAAGACGTTCACTTCATGCGACCAGCCATTTGATGCAGAAGATTGGATCCGTGATATGAACAAACATTTCGAGTGTAGCAATGTGCGTCCGGAGTGTCAAGTTTGCTACATTTCAGTTGAAGGGGCAGGCTTCTATATGGTGGTAGCAGCTCAAGGACTCGAGAGGCGCCAGGGTGATGTCTTGGGACGAGTTCTGTCGTGACTTCAGGTCCCACTACATCCCTTCCAGTTTTGTGGAGGAGATGCGTGAGAAGTTCAGGCGTTTGAAGCAGGGCGGCAATTCCGTGTACAAGTACAATGTCGAGTTCCACGAGCTGTCCTGTTACGCGCTGCAGGATATCCCGGATCAGAAGAGCAAGATCTAACAGTTCAGGGACGGCTTGAAAGAAGACTTGCAGTTAGCTCTTGCCTTGCACGATCCTGAGGAATTCGACAAGTTCTACAACCTAGCTCTCAGATCAGAGGCAACCTTGCTCAGGGTGGAAAATTCCAAGAAGCGCTTCAGAGATTCCAGCTCTTCCTCGACTCAGGTGGTTCAGAAGCAATAGAGGTTTTGGGTTTCTCCTCCTCCTCCTCGGCACTCACAGCAGCTGAAGCACTCAGGTGGTCGTGGTTCTTCCCACCCACCCAACCCTGGCTTCCAGCAGAGATGCCAGCATCACAAGCAAGGGCCTCCTCAGATTCAGTTCCGACAGCCAGCAGATGTCACTTGTCACAAATGTGGGTAGAAGGGTCACTATGCCAACAAATGTACTTCTCAGCTCCGTCTGCCGCCTCCTCCTCTAGGCAAACCTCCAAGCAACGCTCTTGTGAAGTTCAACCCCAGATCAGCTCGAGTCAACATGGTGAACGCAGCTGAAGCAGACAACTCCTCTGATGTGATCATGGGTAACCTCCTCGTCAATGATTTTCCTGCTAAAGTGTTATTCGATTCTGGTGCATCGCATTCTTTCTTGTCATATCCTTTTGCGGCAAAGCATGATTTCCATTTTCAAGAGTTGGCTAGGTCTTTGCACATTGTTTCTCCGGGTATGCTTATGAGTTCTCGTTGGGTTGTTCCGGATGCTTCTGTCAAGATAGGAAGTTATTCTTTTCTGGCCTCTCCGTATGTCTTGGGCAATTCCGACATCGACTTGATTCTTGGTATGGACTGGCTGGCCATGAACAAGGCATCAATTGATTGTGAAGCCAAAGAAGTGAAGCTTACCAACTCTTCGGAAGACGTGATTATATTCGCGGCGCGCGATGATACAATCCGTCTGTTCTCCTCGAATGAAAAGGGTGAGATCAATCCTATTGAGCAAGTCCCAGTGGTCTGCGAATATCAAGATGTGTTTTCTGAAGAGCTGCGAGGAATGCCTCCGCACCGTGAAGTTGAGTTTGTCACTGAGCTTGAGCCAGGCACAGAGCCAGTGTGGAAACGACCGTACAAGCTGGGTCCAGAAGAATTGAAGGAACTTAAGAGGCAACTCGATGAGCAGGAGCGTTTGGGTTTGATCAGACCGAGCTCGTCTCCGTGGGGCTGTGGTGTTCGATTTATCAAGAAGAAGGATGGCACGGACCGACTGTGTGTCGATTACCGTCCATTGAACAAGAAGACAATAAGGAACAAATATCCACTTCCGAACATAACTGAATTGTTCGAACAGTTGAAAGGTGCTAAAGTATTCTCCAAGCTTGATCTAAGAATGGGCTATCATCAAATTCGCATTCGCGAGGAAGACATTCCAAAAACGACCTTCAGGACTAGTTTTGGCTCGTATGAGTATACGGTCATGTCTTTTGGTCTGGCTAATGCTCCTCCGACATTCTATCGATTGATGAACTATAATTTCTCCCCGTACAAGAATGAATTTGTCTTGCTCTATCTCGATGACATTCTGGTCTTTTCTGAGGCTGAGGAAGAACATGAAGAACATCTCAGATTGGTGCTTGATAAGCTGAGAGAGTACAAGTTGTATGCCAAGTTTTCCAAGTGCGAGTTCTGGCTGAATGAAGTGGTTTATCTTGGGCATATTATCTCTGCCGAGGGCATTAAAGTTGATCCGTCCAAGGTTCAAGCCATTGTTGAATGGGAGCCTCCGCAGAATGTCAAGCAGCTTCGAAGCTTTCTCGGGCTTGCTGGCTATTGCAGGAGGTTCGTTGAGAACTTCTCCAAGATCGCCAAGCCACTCTCAAGTCTTCTTCAGAAGGGTGTTAAGTATGCTTGGTCTCCAGAGTGTCAACTGGCCTTCGATACACTCAAAGAGAAGCTTATCTCCACTCCGGTCTTGGCCCCTCCGGATGATTCCAAGCCGTACCAGGTCTTTTGCGACACTTCTCTCCAGGGTCTTGGTGCAGTCCTGGTGCAAGATAAGAAGGTGGTTGCTTATACCTCCAGGCAGTTGAAGCCTGCGGAGAAGAACTATCCTGTGCATTATCTCGAGCTAGCAGCTGTGGTACACGCCTTGATGACTTGGAGACATCTCTTGTTGGAACGTAAGGTTGAAGTCTTCACCGATCACAAGAGTCTCAAGTACATCTTCACGCAGCCTAACTTGAATCTTCGGCAAACACGTTGGGTGGAAATGCTCCAGGATTTTAATCCGAGTGTTGAGTACACGCCAGGCAAAGCTAATGTAGTGGCGGATGCTTTGAGCAGGAAGGCATATTGCAACAGTTTGATTCTACAACCTCTCGAACAGGGTCTTTGTGAGTCTTTCAGGAAGCTCAACCTTTAGATAGTACCTCACGGTTTTCTTGCAAACCTTCAGATCTCTCCTACCTTGGAAGATCAGGTCAGAGCAGCTCAGCTTCTTGACGCTATGGTGAAGAAGGTCAAGATTGGCGTGGGAAAGAGTCTCCCCAAGTATAAGTGCTTCACTGTTGATGCCAGGGACACGTTGTTTTTCGAGGATCGCCTTGTCGTCCCGAAAGGTGATCTCAGGAAGGTGATCATGGAAGAAGCTCATAACTCTCTGCTCTCTATTCATCCTGGAAGCTCCAAAATGTACCATGACTTGAAGCAGACATTCTGGTGGACTCGTATGAAACGTGAGATTGCTCAGTTCGTAAACGAGTGTGATGTATGTCGAAGGGTGAAAGCAGAACATCAACGCCCAGCACGTCTCTTGTAGCCTTTGCCGATTCCCGAGTGGAAGTTTGATCACATTGAGATGGATTTCGTCAACGGGTTTCCGAAGTCCAAGAAGGGTAATGATGCTATCTTCGTCGTCATCGACAAGTTGAGTAAAGTGGCTCATTTTCTTCCACTCAAGGAGTCCATTTCAGTAGCTCACCTAGCAGAGTTGTACACCTCCAGGATTGTCTCTTTGCACGGCGTGCCTATGATGATCTCTTCAGATCGTGGAAGTATCTTCACTTCCAAGTTCTGGGACTCCTTTCAGTCTGCTATGGGCACGAAGATCCGCTTCAGCACAGCGTTCCATCCTCAGACTAGTGGTGAAGTTGAGAGTGTGAATCAAGTTCTTGAGGATATGCTGAGAGCCTGTGTTATCTCTTTTGGCATGAAGTGGGAAGATTGTCTGCCTTTCGCGGAGTTCTCGTATAACAACTGTTATCAAGCTAGTTTTGGCAAGGCTCCGTTTGAAATTCTCTATGGCAGGAAGTGTCGTACTCCGCTCAACTGGTCCGAGACCGGCGAGCGTCAGATCCTTGGCAATGATATGATAGAAGAAGCTGAGGAGATGTGTCGGATCATTCGCGACAACCTCAGCGCAGCTCAGTCCCGTCAGAAGAGCTATTATGATAGCAAGCACCGTGACATGTCTTATGAGCTTGATGACTTTGTCTATCTCAAGGTGTCGCCTATGAAGGGTATGCAGCGCTTTGGCATCAAAGGCAAGCTTGCGCCTCGTTTCGTTGGTCCGTTCAGAGTGGTTGGCAAGAGAGGCGACCTTGCGTACCACCTCAAGCTTCCGTCAACCTTTGCAAATGTCCATGATGTGTTCCATGTTTCTCAGCTTCGGAGGTGTTTCAAGACCCCCGAGCGCATTGTGCTTCTTCAAGACATCGACCTTCAGCCTGACCTTTCTTATCGTGAGCATCCAGTTGCGGTTCTCGAGGCGACTGAGTGCAAGACCCGTAACAAGACTGTCAAATTTCTCAAAGTGCAGTGGTCACACCATTCCGATAAAGAGGCGACTTGGGAACGCGAGGATCACCTCCGTTCCGAATTTCTCGATTTCTTTCAGTCTTAGATCTCGGGGGCGAGATCTTCTTTGTAGTGTGGGAGAGTTTGTAGTGCCCCAAGTGTGGAATTGCCGTATTTGGAACCTATTGCATGTGGGTCCACCTTGTCTTGGATATGATGATGTCATTTTGTGTCTATGAATTCATGTGTCACCTTGTGTTCTTATTCTCCTTTTGCATGCATGCATCCATGTCATCCCATCCTTGCCTTACCTTGTGATGCATGTGATCTTGTTTATGTGATGAGGTGTTGTTATGGTTTCATGTGGTAATGGTGGAAGTACTAAGGGTAGTGGTGCTTGTCATATTTCAAACCCCCTATATTTATTTGCAAAACCATTTTCCTTCCTTTCATCTCATGTTAAAAATCCATCTTCCCCAAAGCTGATTTAAAAATGTCTTTTATTTAGGAAATATTGTGGGAATAAAGGTGTACTAGTTTGGTGATTTGTTTTGGGTGCTAGAGGTGCTAGAATAAACACAAAAAAGCCACCAATATTGTTGTTTTGTATTTATTTCATATGCCCCAAAAATCATGTTGTTATTTTATTCAACTAGCTTGCTAAATTTCAGGCCGAGGGACATTTTCCTTTTATTTTTATCTTTTGTGGTTCACTCTGTGGCCTTTCCCTTTTCCTGTTGTTTTAATAAATAGGAAATGGCTAGCAGTGGCCTTTTCCTTTAAGATGTGCTCTCGTGGGCTTCCTCCCACCATAGAGGCCCAACTCTCCTTCCCTCTCGCACCAGGAGCCCACTCCCAACCGCCTCCTTCCTGACGCCGTTCCCTCCCAGCGCGCACGCTTTCCGTCAGCATCAGAGAGAGAGCGAGCATGCCGTGAGGTCTCACGGACGTCGAGGTCCCCCCTTATAACGCGTTGGCGTCCGTGCCCTCTTCCTCTCCTAGGGTTCCCTCTTCCCCCCATCTCGCGCCGCCACCATCTACTTCCCCATCTCCTTCTCTTCTTCCCCTCGGTAAGGCTCTGTAGGTTAGGGAACCCGAGAAAGAGCAGCTCCTTGCCGGCGTCTTCCCCGCTTCCGTCGTCATCCGCCGACGCCGCCATGTCCAGGACCTCGGGGTAGTTCCCCGCGATCCATTCCCGGCGCTAGGAGCCCCGGGGATCGACCACACCGACGGCCCCGAGCTCGTCAAGGGCATGCCCGCGGTGTTCCTGCTCCTTCCCCTGCTTCGGTTCTACAGATCCCCCGTCGTCGGTCTTCTTCCCCTGCGACGCTTCTTCCTCCACAGATCGGCCCCCTTCCTTCCCAAGGTGAGACCTATCTCCAACCCCCCTTCCTCCTCGCTTGGATCGGCCTGGAATTCGCCGGAGTGTCCCTGTCCTGAGAGGTAGGTCGATCTAGTGATGTTGTGTGTGTCTGTTTGCGTTGTGCTCGGTCAGAGCAGTGCATAGCAGGGGATCCCTCCCCTGCGTAGCAGTCGAGCAGTAGCAGTAGAGTTCCCCCTCGAGGTGCAGAGCAGCAAGGCAGCACGCCGTCCCTCCTGTCGCCAGCGACCCTGCGTGCCCAAGCAGAGCACCCGGCGCTCTTGTTATTTCACCTAGTTTTCGTTCCCTCCTTTGTGAGACGTCCGGTTCGTAGCGCAGTGACATGGTGTGTGTGTGTGTGCTCGTGAGCTCGTGGGTTCGAGTCCCGCACGCGCCAACCCCCTTTTTGTTTTGTTTTAATTCTGTTTTGGGCTCAGTAGCGCATAGGTATGGCTTTACCTTGCAGACTCCTCTATATTGTCAAGTACTCGAGCCATAGGGGAGTGGTGTAGGCTCAGTATGTAATACCTGCAGGTCTTGGGTTCGAAACCCAGACCAACCCCTTTTAACTTTTGCTTTCATGTGTTGTTTCTCTAATAGCTTGCGGTGGTAGGCAATGCAGCTCATGTAGTATTTATTTATTTTGCTCTCAACACTAGGGGTTCTAGCATTTTTTGCTAGTTTGAGATGAATGCATGTGTGGACTTTGGAACATAAGTGCATATGTTGTTCTAGATCATATGTGTGTGTGTGTGTTTGCATTAGGAGTGCAGGTGTAGATATATCATGTGTAGGCATGCATGTATAGGTTTGGGTGCATGTATATATTTAGGTTATACTATGTGTGTGGCGTAGTTGTGTGTGTGAGAAGCATTCCACCTTTGCAAGCAAGCTATGCACCTTCACATGACCATATGTGAGAGGGCATGGTGTTTTGTTTGTGTGGATAGCTTGGTAGAGGTGCTTGTGATGTGGATGTGTTATGAAACACATACATGGGGTCAAAACCCTCATGTAACCATTGGTGTTGTGCACATGAACAAGCATCCATGTAGAAGTTAAGCTAGTGAATGCACATGAGATGTTGCACTATTCACTATATAGGAAACTATGTTGTTTTTCCTTCCTAGTTTGTGATCACTTGTTCCAAGCAAGTGCATATGTTGTATATATTGTTTTGGGGTAGAAAGATCCCAGGAATACTTTGGTGAAATCATTTTTTCCATTGGAACATTTTCTGGAAAAGTCATATTTGCATTGTTTTCTAAGTTTAGAGCTTGGTTCCATGAATTGTGATTTGCTCTTGTGTTTTTTTATTGTTTGTGGTAGTAGAGGGTGACCCCCGCTACCACATGTTGGTTTCAATTCATGAGTTGGAATCCATGTGTGCAAGTTGTGCCCAACCAAAGTAGGCTTGTGACTGAAATTCCAGATTAGTGAAAATCTGAGATTTTCACTAAGTTTGAGAATCTGGATATATTTTCTTCTCCTGTAGATGAGGTTGTCCTGGTCATTGTGTTGTGATCTAGCCATAGCTTTCAACTAGGAAGTTGGACCTTATATGTTTGTCTAGCTCCCTGTAAAATTTCATGTCATTTGTAGCCCCGTAGGTATTGTTTTGGCTGCTGTCAAAAAGCTTCAGAGCAAAGACAGAAAGTTAGGTGCAGGAATTTTCACTAAGTCCCTGATATCTGATGGGTTTGGGAAAGTTTGCAGCCTTTTATCTTGCTGTGTTTAATTCCTTTTTGGGTGATTCTTGCTTGTGCTGGTAGTATTCTTGGCCAGCTACAGCCACATATATTATTTGTCATAGTTGGGTAGCTGTAGGTGCTTTGCATGTAGCTCACAAAGTGCTATGATGCAGTTTATGGCAGATTATGTAGTTTTGTCATTTTGATGATTGTGAGTGCTTAGTTGATGTTGTGGTGTTCTTATTTGCTCCACCCCATCCATGATGGTTTGTTATATGTCTTGGCAACCTGGGAATACCAGATTTGTGCCATTTGAGTGTGTGGTGTTGATTTTGACACGTAGGGCTTCATATCTTGTTTCTTTGATTCCCGTTGATCCGTAGCTCCGATTGTACTGTTATTTTTATGGTTTTGCATCGTTTTCACGAGACGCATCTTATCATGTCATTCTCATGCATGTAAAAATAGGTTATCTTGCAGTTCTGTCCAGGAACTTGTTTTAGCTTCTTAAGCTTGTGCTAGTGATAGAAATTAGTGATGCATGCTCATATTCATCTCATGCATCATGTCCTTGTTGCATATTGAGGTGCTGTTGTTCATTGGATGTTATTATTATGTTGGGTAGCACCGGGATCAGAGAACGAGTACGTGGATTCGGGAGAGTACGTGCAGGACGAACAAGAACCATTCCAAGCTGAGGATATCACAGGCAAGATGACATGACCTTGATTCCATGTCTAGACTTGTTATGCTAGATTGTGTTTCCATGTCATATTGCTCGCTGCCTACCTCTGAATTAAATTGCCTCTTGATATTCCATGAACCCAAACACTAATCCCTTCCTAGCAAACTTGAATGGCTAAGTAGGCTTTGCTCAGCTACTAATGTCAGCATTCCTAGATGCAGGTGCCTTGTCTCATGTGACAACATGAGCTTGGTATCATTATCTTAAATTTCTGTTATTTAATTAATGCACCTATATACTTGGTAAATAACGGAAGGCCTAGTCTTTTGCCGGGTGCTTTGTTCCGTTATTGCCGCCATAGTTACCGGCTACCGGTGTTTGATTCCATATTGATCGCTCCTAACACATTCGGGGTTGTTATGGGGACCCCCTCGATAAATCGCGTAGTGTTAAGGCTTGTCCGGCAGGACCCAACATTGGTGTTAATTTGCTAATCACTTAATAATAAACTGCATAGGGAATAGCTACCCCAAGGGATTTATTCAACAACCCGGGCTAGTGCTCCTCATGAGTGTTGGTCCAAACTGGGCAGACTATGGGGCCACCACAGGGCAACCTGAGGTTTGGTATACCTGTAGTGTGACTCATCCGGCGTGTCCTGAGACTGAGATACGCGGCTCTTATCAGGGTCGTCGACATGTCGGGAGGTCCTGCTAGCCTTGCCTTACCTTAGCGATATATCTTGCGTATAGGAATCCCAGTGAAGCTTTGGTTTTCCCCAGAGTTGAGGTTTTGCTCTAAGGAATCCGACGAGATGACGAGATTCGTGATAGAGGATTACTTTGCGGCCTGTGTACGTTTGTGATGGACTAATTGGAGCACCCCTGCAGCGTTTAATCTTTTGGAAAGTCGTGTCCGCGGTTATGTGGCAACTTGGAATAATTTGTTAACATCCGGTATTAGATAACTTAAACAAAAGCTAATAAAATTGCCAACTATGTGCTTAACCATGACTATCCCCCGCGAAGATCTCTCTTCGATCGAGAACACGGTGGGGTTATGAATGATGCAGGTAGGTGTTCAGGTTCACTTAGTGATCAAGTATTCACGACCACTAGTGTAGACCACCTTCATAAAATCTATGTAAGATAGCCACCAAATCAAGCTTAGGATGTTGCAACCTTAAACACTTCACCTTATCCTACCTAATAACTTGACTAGTTCTGGCACCAAGGTCTTAGATTGCTGAGTCCCCGTGGCTCACGGATTCCTCCACAATACCAACAGGTTCAGGTACCCCAGAGACAGATGACCCCGACGGCACGCAGCTGGCGTGGCAGTACGATGAGGAGACATGCCACCTGTTCGTGAACTATCCAGAAGATTGAGGCATGGTCGTGATCGTGGGCCTGCAGGCAGGGTAGCATAGCCTTTCTATGTTTTGTAGTCCGTAGCGGAACTACCTTGGTTGTATGTGTGATGTACTGTGACATATTTATGAGAAGGCAATTGAACCCCTGATTGTCTGTCTTCATTATTATGTATGTGTTGTGTTACCTGTTTGCGAGACGCTTAGATGCGCTCCTTTCCAATTCGGGGCCTCGATCCCCAGATCACAAAGGACCGCATCTTGGTCATTACAAAGAGTTTATGTTCAGATCCTTGATGCTATTCATTACACCTCTGGTCATGATTATGATTATGTCTCGTAAGTAGTTACTTTTGTTCCTGAGGAAATGGGATAAGTCATGCTGATAATAGTCATGTGAATTTGATATTCGTTCGGTATTTTGATATGATGTATGTTGTTTTTCCTCTAGTGGTGTTATGTGAACGTCGACTACATAAAACTGCACCATATTTGGGCCTAGAGGAATGCATTGGGAAGTAGTAAGTAGATGATGGGTTGCCGGAGTGACAGAAGCTTAAACCCCAGTTTATGCGCTGCTTCGTGAGGGGCTGATTTGGATCCACTAGTTTAATGCTATGGTTAGACTTTGTCTTAATTCTTCTTTTGTAGTTGTGGATTCTTGCGAGAGAGGTTAATCATAAGTGGGATGCTTGTCCAAGTAAGGGCAGTACCCAAGCGCTGGTCCACCCACATATCAAACTATCAAAGTAACGAACGCGAATCATATGAACATGATGAAACTAGCATGACAGAAATTCCCATGTCTCCTCGGGAGCGTTTTTCCTCCTATAAGACTTTGTTCAGGCTTGTCCCTTGCTACAAAAGGGATTGGTCCACTTGCTGCACCGTTTCTACTACTTGTTACTTGTTACTCTTTGCTTGCTACATTTCACCTCGCTACACAATCACTTGTTACCGCTACTTTCACTGCTTGCAGTTATTACCTTGCTGAAATCCGTTTATCAAAGCCTTCTATTCCTCGTTGGGTTCGACACTCTTACTTATCGAAAGGACTACGATTGATCCCCTATACTAGTGGGTCATCAAGACTCTTTTCTGGCACCGTTGTCGGGGAGTGAAGCGCCTTTGGTAAGTGGAAATTGGTAAGGAAACATTTTTATACTATGCTGAAATTTATTGTCACTTGTCACTGTGGAAACTCTTCCTTTGAGGAGTTTGTTCGGGGTATCTTCACCAAGAACGGAAGCACGAGGAGTTTCTCCTCAACCTGAGGTACCTACTGAAAAATCTTTTATGAAATTCCTTTGGGTATGCTTGAGAAACTGCTGGCTAATCCTTTTTACAGGAGATGGATCTTCACATCCACACTTTCATCTAATCTATGTAGATGAAGTTTGTGGTTTATTTAAGCTTGCAGGTTTGCCCGAGGATGAGGTAAAGAAGAAAGTCTTTCCTTTATCTTTGAAGAATAAGGCGTTGACATGGTATAAGCTATCTGATGATGCTGGATCATGGGGCTACAATCGGTTGAAATTGGAATTTCATCAAAAGTTCTATCCTATGAATTTAGTACATCGTGATCGGAACTTTATTTATAAATTTTGGCCTCGTGACAGGGAAAGCATAGCTCAAGCTTGGGGGAGGCTTAAATCCATGCTATATTCTTGCCCCAATCATGAGCTCTCGAGATAAATCATCACTCAGAACTTTTATGCTCGACTTTCTCATGCAGATCGTACCAAGCTTGACACTTCTTGTGTCGGTTCTTTTATGAAGAATGATATTGATCACAAGTGGAATTTATTGGAGAGAATCAAACGCAACTCTGAAGATTGGGAGCTGGAGGAAGGTAAGGAGTCAGGTATGAATTTCCAGTTTGATTGCGTTAAATCTTTTGTTGAGACAAACACTTCTAGAGATTTTAGCACTAAGTATGGACTTGGCTCTGAGATAGTAGCTTCTCTATGTGAATCTTTTGCTGCTCATGTTGATATTCCCAAAGAGAAGTGGTTTAAATATCATCCTCCTGTAGAAAGCAACATAGCCAAAACCAATCTAGTTGAGGAGAAAATCATAGCTTTTAGTGATCCTGTTGTTCCTTGTGCTTACACTGAGAAACCACCATACCCAGCTAGAATGAAGGATTATTCTAAAGCTCCAACTGTGATACGTAGGGGTTACATTAGACCACTTGCACCCCCTGAGGAGATTAGAGTTGAACCTAGTGTTTCTATTATCAAAGATCTCTTAGCCGAAGACATAGACGGGCATGTAATTAAATTCTGTGAGAACTCTGCTAGAATTGCTAAACCTCACGCGAAAGACAAGCACAGACCTGTAGTTGGCCTGCCCGTTGTTTCTGTTAAGATAGGAGATCACTGCTACCATGTTTTATGTGATATGGGAGCTAGTGGTAGTGCAATAACCCGTTCTCTCTATGATGAAAGCAAACATGGGATTGCACCTGCTGAGTTAGAACCCATTGATGTCACTATTACGTTAGCTAATAGAGACACTATCTGCCCTGTGGGAATTGTGAGAGACGTAGAAGTCATGTGTGGTAAGACGAAATATCCTATTGATTTCCTCGTCCTTGGTACTGCACAAGATATCTTTTGTCCCATCATATTTGGTAGACCCTTTCTCAACACTGTCAATGCTCACATTGATTGCATTAAGGAGACTGTCACAGTAAGTTTCGAGGGTGTGTCTCATGAATTTAACTTCTCCAAGTTTGGAAGACAACCCCATGAAAGGGAGTCGTTTGGTAGGGCTTAAATCATTGCTCTTTCCTCTATTGCCGTACCTCCTACGGATCCTATAGAGCAATATCTGCTTGAGCATGAAAATGATATGCATATGGAGGAGAGAGATGAGATAGATAGAATTGTCTTAGAACAACATCCTATTCTCAAGAATAATCTGCCTGGTGAACTGCTTGGGGATCCTCCCCCACCAAAGGGTGATCCTGTGTTTGAGCTTAAATAGTTGCCTGATACTCTTAAGTATGCCTATCTTGATGAGAAGGAGATATATCCTGTCATTATTAGTGCTCTCCTCTCAGAGCGTGATGAGAAGAAGTTACTAAAAACTCTGAGGAAGCACCACGCTGCTATTGGATATACTCTTGATGATCTTAAGGGTATTAGTCCTACTCTATGTCAGCACAAGATTAAAACCGATTCTGACTTCAAACCAGTTGCTGATCATCAAAGGAGATTAAATCCTAAGATGAAAGAGGTCGTTAGAAAATAAATACAAAGGGCTTCTGTAAGCAGGAATTATTTATCCTGTTGCTCATAGTGATTGGGTAATTCTTGTACATTGCGTACCTAAGAAGGGAGGTATCACCGTTGTTCCTAATGATAAGGATGAACTAATCCCACAAAGGATTATTACCGGCTATAGAATGGTGATAGACTTCTGGAAACTGAACAAGGCAACCAGGAAAGATCATTATCCTTTGTCGTTCATCGACCAAATGCTAGAAAGGCTATCAAAACACACACACTTCTGCTTTCTAGACGGTTATTCAGGTTTCTCGCAAATACTTGTTGCACAATCTGATCAAGAGAAAACCACTTTCACTTACCCTTTCGGTACCTTTGCCTATAGACGTATGCCTTTTGGCTTATGTAATGCACCTGCCACCTTCCAAAGATGTCTGATGGCTATATTCTCTGACTTTTGTGAAACGATTGTCGAGGTTTTCATGGATGACTTCTCCATTTACAGGTCTTCCTTTGATGATTGCCTCAGCAACCTTGATCGAGTCTTATAGAGATGCGAAGAAACCAACCTCGTATTGAATTGGGAGAAGTGCCACTTTATGGTTAATGAAGGTATCGTCGTGGGACACAAAATCTCTGAAAGAGGCATTGAAGTTGATAAGGCTAAGGTTGATGAAATTGATAAAATGCCTTGCCCCACAGATATCAGAGGTATACAAAGTTTCTTAGGTCATGTTGGTTTCTATAGAAGGTTCATTAAAGACTTCTCTAAGATTTCTAGGCCTCTTACCAACCTCTTGCAGAAGGATGTTCCTTTTGTTTTTGATGAGGATTGTGAGGAAGCCTTTGAAATACTTAAAAAGGCTTTGATAACCGCACCTATTGTTCAACCACCTGACTGGAACTTGCCCTTTGAAATCATGTGTCATGCTAGTGATTATGTTGTTGGTGCTGTTCTAGGACAGAGAGTTGACAAGAAGTTTAATGTCATTCATTACGCTAGTAAAACTCTAGACAGTGCCAAAAGAAACTATGCCACTACGGAGAAGGAATTTTTAGCAGTAGTGTTTGCATGTGAAAAGTTCAGATCTTACATAGTTGATTCCAAAGTCACTATTCACTCTGATCCTGCTGCTATTAAGTACCTTATGCAGAAGAAGGACGCTAATCCTAGGCTGATCAGATGGGTTCTCCTGCTACAGGAATTTGATTTGCACGTCGTTGACTGAAAGGGTGCTGATAACCCTATAGCAGATAAATTGTCTAGGCTAGAGAATGTCCTTGATGACCCACTACCAATTGATGACAACTTTCCTGATGAGCAATTAAATGTCATCCGCACTTCACTTAGTGCACCGTGGTATGCCGATTATGCAAACTATATCGTAGCCAAATACATACCACCCAGTTTCACCTATCAACAAAAGAAGAAATTCTTCTTTGGTTTGAGACACTACTTTTGGGATGATCCTCACCTTTATAAGGAAGGAGTAGATGGTGTAATTAGATGTTGTGTGCCTGAACATGAACAGGGACAGATCCTGCAGAAGTGTCATTCCGAAGCCTACGGAGGACACCATGCTGGAGATAGAACTGCCCATAAGGTATTGCAATCAGGTTTCTATTGGCCCACTCTCTTCAAGGATGCCTGTAAGTTTGTCTTGTCTTGTGACGAATGCCAAATGATAGGGAACATCAGTAAGCGTCAATAGATGCCTATGAACTATTCACTTGTCATTGAACCATTTGATGTCTGGGGCTTTGATTATATGGGACCCTTCCCGAGTTCCAATGGGTACACTCACATCTTAGTTGCTGTGGATTACGTTACTTAGTGGGTAGAAGCTATCCCCACTAAAAATGCTGATCACCACACCTCTATTAAAATGCTTAAAGAAGTCATATTCCCAAGATTTGGAGTCCCTAGATACTTGATGACTCATGGCGGTTCACACTTCATTCATGGTGTTTTCCACAAGATGCTAGCTAAGTATGATGTCAACCATAGAGTTGCATCTCCTTATCATCCTCAGTCTAGTGGTCAAGTGGAGTTGAGTAATAGGGAGATCAAGTTGATCCTACAAAATACCGTCAATAGATCTCGAAAGAACTGGTCTAGCAAACTTGACGACGCACTATGGGCTTATAGGACTGCTTATAAGAATCCCATGGGCATGTCACCGTATAAAATGGTTTACGGTAAGGCCTGTCATTTACCTCTTGAGCTGGAACACAAAGCTTATTGGGCAATCAAAGAGCTCAACTTTGATTTCAAACTTGCCGGTGAGAAGCGGTTGTTTGATATCAGCTCGTTGGATGAATGGAGAGCCGAGGCGTACGAGAATGCCAGGTTGTTCAAGGAAAAGGTTAAGAGATGGCACGACAAACGAATACAGAAACAAGAGTTCAATGTAGGTGATTATGTCTTGCTATACAATTCTCGTTTGAGATTCTATGCATGCAAGCTTCTCTCTAAATGGGAAGGTCCCTATGTTGTCGAGGAAGTATATCGTTCCGGTGCCATCAAAATCAATAACACGGAAGGAAATTTTCCTAGAGTGGTAAATGGTCAAAGAATAAAGCATTACATCTCTGGTACTCCCATAAATGTTGAGACCAATATCATCAATGTCATAACTCCAGAGGAGTACATAAGGGATGTTTATCAGCCTGTTTCATACCTTGAAAACGAAGATGTATCTGTTTCGGCAAGAAATTGGACTCCGATACTTTTCCAATAGGAAACTTCCTCAGTTTTGGAATTTTTGGAAAATTAGAAAAATAAAAAGCAGTTCGGAGAGCAAACGAGGAAGCCACAAGGGCCCACTCCGCCACCACCCCCCTGGTGGCGGTGGGCAAGCTTGTGTGCACCTCGTGTGCCTCCCGGACTCCATTTTCTTGCGGAAGACTCCTTCTGGCCCAGAAAAAATCAATATATAGTCGCCCGAAGGTTTTGATCTCCGTATCGCATAGTTTTCCTCTGTTTTCGTTTCGAGCTTGTTGTCTGCTGCAGATTTGAGGATTCCAGCGACTCGTTCATCCTGCCATGATGGAGCATCTACGCCTTGGAAGACGGAGGATCAGACCGCTCCAACAACACCACCATCACTACCGAAGGAAGGCAACTAAACATTGGTATGGGCAATCCCCTTGGCTTCTGCCAAGCTTGCGGGAGTTGCCCTCGTATCGTATCACCTTTATATCTTTTGCTTTTACCTTTATTTTAGTTCTTTCCTTTTCAGTTTTTATTTCTTCTTTTAGAGGAATAAGTCTTTAGTTTTTAGTTTGAGTCTTTTGCTTTTGTTTCACACCCGTTGTATTCGAGCTTACGAGCTATATAATAAAGAGTGTCTTAGTCAAGGGCTTTGCTTTGTGCCATGATCAAGAGTATGAAAACAAAGATAGCATGAAAGATCATGAGACGATCTTATGGAAAGTGATAACTTCACTTATGACAAGTATGATGATTGAAACTTGTTGCAATTAATAAGAAGTAATAAGGAAAGAGAGGTTCACATATAAATGTATCATCTTAGACACTTTTTGCAATTGTGAGCACTCACCAAACTATTACATGCCTAGGAGTAGATGTTGGACAAGGAAGACAACATAATGAGTTGTGTTTGCTTGGTTCCAAACAATGTTATATGATTGGAGATCCCATAGCATGTGACGAGTGCTTCCACCTCATATTAGCCAAAACTCCCGCACCAAGTAGAGATACTACTTGTGCATCCCTAAACCTCCAACCAGTTTTGCCATGAGAGTCCACCATACCTACCAATGGATTGAATAAGATCCTTCAAGTAAGTTGTTGTAGCGACCCGAATCAAAACGAGTCAAGCCTCTGTGTTTCTGTGCCATCCCTCGATCAGTATGCTGGCACACACAGTACATCAATGTATATATCAAAGTGCAATCACATGTAAATAGCGTAAAACTGATATATACCTTAAATATCTCAGTGGAAGCAGTCAAGGGAGTGGAGTCCCAATAAACACCAACGGCAATTGAGTGTAGACCGTAACCCTGAATCGTACTCTTACTCGTCGAAGAAGAATATCTGCAACATAAGACGTTGCAGCCGTGTAGGTCAGCATATTGAATATGCCGGCAAGTCACATAAGAGAGGGGTGAAAAGTAATCATCTATACTATATGCATATATGGCAGGTGGGGCTATAATTGTTTTTTAAGCGAAAAGCAAGTTTTTTCCTACATCAAGAGAGGGCTAAAAGCAAAATGTTACTATATTGTTGGTTGTTAACGAGATGGTTCCGCCAACCAGTTCTCGTACCCGAGTTGTCAATAATTACCCTTATAAAATATATATAATGGTGTTGAGAAATCCAGATAACTTCAGTTCCTTTGGCTCAAGTTGTCCATGACCGTGGACACAGCTAATCGATTAGGTTTGAGTACTCTGCAGAGTTCTGCACACGTTCCCCACAAGATTTGATCGCCTCCGAGTATGTCCTCGCACTTCAGGGTGTTTGAAGACCGGATGATCAAAACATGGTCTTTCAATGGGTCCCTCTGAATCCCTGTCGGTGCCCATCCATTCCTACCGTTCGTCTACATCTGCTAGCACCGCCTGTCCAGAGTCGCCGCGTTGTCCAACCAAGCCAGAGCCCATAATGACTTGTGGCTGTGCAAGTAAGCCTTGGGTCTTGAAAATATCCGTCCTTCTCTTTGAGCCTGGGTGAAGCTTTCCGCAGGATGTCATGGCCTCTCCAGCATCCCGGGTCATCCACTAGGTTCTCCAGGGAGCCGATCAACCGTCCTTCACCCAGAGTTGCATTGCGTCCGAGGTCTTGAAAATCTTGTCTTAACCGGTCTTGATTATTTAATCAACCTCGAATCACTCGTGTTATGCACTCAACCGAAATCCCGTCTACTCAAGCATAGCAATATGAAATTTGTCGTCCCGGGGCCAAGTATCGGGGTTGTTGTGTGCCTACCACATGATACTACAATCTATACTAAAATTTCCAAGTACCTACTCAGCATGCAATTGGGCATAGGATGGTAGAACTACGATGCATAAAACATAGGTGATAGTATGATCAAAGTGACTTGCCTGGTGATGTTGACGAAGAAGAATTTATCGAGAAATAACTTGATAGACTACTCGTCACTCTCCGATGAAATCTATATAACAAACATATCATTCACATAAGCACTCATACTAGCAATCATTCTAGCAATCAAAACAAAAGAGAGAGCGAATAGGAATCCGAAAGAAACTTCAAATAAGACTAGGGAGTCTTCTACTACGTCAAACAATAAATAGTTTTTGTCTAACAGAAAAAAATAACAAGGAACTAAGATATAAATTCTACTAAGATAAAATAAAATATTTTTCACAAAACTATTTGAAAGTATTTCCGAACGGGATTTGAAACAGTGGAGAAACCAATTGCAAGCTACTAAGGAACTAGAATTGATTCCATGCAAACAAATAAGAATAAATAAAAATAAAATTTTGTTGTTGTTGAAAAGTTACTGGTCAATATCAAAAAACAAAATATAACTTGTCACAATTACAAAAAAACAAATTAAGAACAATTAATACAAAAGAAATAGCAAGAAAACAAAAAAGGCTAAAACAGAATCTGTATTGCTTAAAACCAAAAGTAAAAATATTTAAAAAAAATTGAAACGTAAACTACTGAATGATATGATAAATACGAAGCAGCAGCAAAAAGAATCAAATTAAAAGCTATTTTTAAACTCCCGGAATAAGCAAAACAAGCTTTAATTTAAATCTGATCTAACTCAATTTTTATAAATCCAAACATAGACAAATCATATATCTACAGAAACTACATAAAATTTGTGATCCAACGCAAGAAGAATCACCTAATTCGGAGTTATAGACTAAAAGATATGAATTTTCTAGGATTGCAATTTTCTGAAAAAACTGCAATACGGGATTTCGTGAATCTCACCATGGGTGACAGAGAGGAAGAACTCCGGTGAGGTAGCTGCTCCGGCGAGGTGGGGAGGTCGCCGGCGGGGTGGGGAATCGGTGGAGGAGGGGTGGGGCGCGCAGGGGTTGGGAGGGGGTGCAGGGGCGATGGGGAGCTCCGGCGGTTCTCTGGTGGCCGACTCCGGCGATGGTGCAGGGGGAGGAGGAGGTGGGGAGAGGCGGCGGTTTCAACGGGAATGGAACTAGGAGGGCCGGGGCCTTCTTATAGGGGCGACGGGAGGTGCTGGGAGGGAAAGAGCTTCGCGAATCCCGGAGGTGAAGATCTCCCTGTCCATGGCTAAGGAAAGCTCCTGTGACGTGGGGAAGAGACAGAGGAGGAAGAAGATCCTCTGTTGGGCCAAAATAGGAAAACTCTTGATGGGCCAGCAGGTGTTTCCAAATAAAAGTGATTCCTTTCCTATTTTTAAAACTAGGAAACTAAAACGATAAAAGGGAATTCAAATCAATTCGGAATAAAGAGTTTCTATATACTAAAATTATCAGAAAAATAAAATATAAATGATGGGCATTTTTCCACGGCAAAAAATAAAAATTTCAGAAAAAATTATTTTCACAAAATTGCCTAAAAGATTTATTTTCTTTTGCGAATAATTTTCCAATGACCCTCTAAGTTTTAGGGTTCAAATAACTTTCAAAATGCCCGTGTGTTTGAGGGTCATGTTCCTCCGCTCTTTCTTGCGTGTAAGAATTTTGTCGGGGCATTTTCTCGGGGAAGAAAAATATAGAAGCAAGGGAAAATATTTTGAAAGGATTCAAATGCAAACTCCGTTCAAATTCTTTATAGTTGAAGAAGTCATGTCATCTTCTCTCTTTGCTTTTAAATGATTGAATTTGAATTCACCAGAGAAGGGGAAAGTCATTTTATTCCCTCTCATTCAAAAGTTTTTGAAAAGTTTCAAATTTTCACTCAAGTTTCAAACACTCAAGCAAACAAACAAACAATCTAATAATTAGTTTAACATTCCAAAATTTGGGATGTTACAAATCTACCACACTTAAAATGAATCTCGTCCTCGAGATTCGAAGAGGTTACAAAGAAAGGTTAGGGTTTGGGGGGGTCTTCGAACAAATCCAACTCCGGCAAGGTGGGATGCTACCACACTTAAAATGAGAGATACTGGTCCCTTAAGATTTTAATAATCCTCTGGGGTTTTGGCATCTGACTCCTCACAGTCTTCATATCTTCCGTTATATTCATAACATCTCCATCAAAACGAGGGCTCTTCCGTTGATATAAGCTTCTTCCGTTACTGGGTCTTCTTAACTGACAGTCTCGAGGTCAATTCTAAATAACATATCGATGGTTCTCATGGTGGTCTACCATTTGTGACTATCCTGCAGAGGGAGGGGTCTTGGTTTCATTCTCACCGTAAAATTTCCTACGCGTGACAACAGATGTCATGTACATGGGGCGTTCAACATACCATTCTAAGGCTTAAACAAAAGCTTCAAAGAACGTCGTCTCTCACTATGGGTAAGTCTCTCAGATTTACCATTCCGAATAACAAGATAAATGATAAGAGTAAGTCGTCATGGTGATCAATCCATTCCGCACCCAAATCATTTCTCTGTATAAGGTTTAGCGAATCTCGCATTCTAATACTTGGGCATCCTCACAAGCGTTGCAGAATTTCTCTTGTCCACGGACGAAGTTCGGATAATCCATTGGTTCTGCAAGCTGAACGAAACATCTATCGTATCTTCACAACTCTCAGGTTTTCGTATGCTCCTAAGAAAACGTTTGCTGATCCATCATAGCTTCTTCCATAAATCATATTCATTTCATAATCAATCCTTTATTACATCCTTGCTTTCTTCAAAATTCTAACTCAAAAGTAATTTATTACAAATGCTGCCATCCACATTGTTCGGTATGGTCAAGCATTTCTGCCAACTTTATTCATCTGTCTCTCTTGGAGGTACTTTAGTTCCACTCGAACTTTCCGAGGTGCTCCTTGAAATCATCCATCTTTTGCTTCATCATGGTGGTCATGAGCTTCATCTCCATCATCTCCACACGTACCTCACTCAGGTATTCCTGGGTATGACGGAGTCTTGCTTCAAGTATTTCTCCAATCTGACGTATGGCTTCCATGGCAGCTTCATGAACAACATCAAAGAAGGTTGCTCGTGGTACACGTGAAATGAAAAAGTAGTGCCCCATAGTCTTTGGACAAACTCCTTTAACATGGTGGAGGTGTACTTCCACGTACCAAAGTTCCACTCCATTCTCCAGGAATGGGTAGCCTTTGTAGACTGCATCTCCTTCAAGGTGAATGTGCTTCATCATGTCCTTCAGGATTTTCGGGTAATCATGATCACTGGTCAGGGTCATGATCGTTTCTGGGCCCTTGAGGAATGACTCGTAGAGAGTTGTCATCTGCAGGTGTCAGTAAATAGGTACTGAGAGGAATGTATATGTCTCCTTGGTAGTTATGGCACATTCCTACTAATTGATCCTGTGGGTTTACTGATTACTACCACACTTAAAATGAGACATACTCATGCCTGCATAGACCATATTTTCTCATATCCTCATAATGTTCAGAGATCTTTGTTCGAAGAGAAACAACGCATACAGTTTCAACATAGGCAATCATGAGACAATAAATTCCATTTATTCATGATGTTAGTACAATCTCAGGGACTTCTGTTACAAAATAATACACTCCATGATCCCATGAAAAACAAGAGTGCTTCAGGTTCCACTTATTGCCACTGTCCAAACTTATCTACTCCATTTTAGCTTTCTTCCCTTGTGGACAATCACTAGCATAATGTGCTGCTTCCTTGCAACGAAAGCAAATGAGTTATGACAAGTCTCGAGGCTTCTTAGCGTTTGCTTTTGCTCCTTGGATTTCCGGCTTCCTTCCTGAGCACATGTATTTGTGGTGGCCAAATTCCATGCACTTGTAACATCTGACATGACTCAGGTCTATATTTACAAAGATTTGGCTCTTCCGAGGGTACTTTCTCTTCTTTCCGGACTCCTTTATTTTGGCCAGTTCTTCAATTTCAAGTGGATCAAACTCCACTTTTTTCGTCGGGAAGTTTCCCAGATACTCTTGGCTTCTCTTCATGCAGTCCTGTGAATAATGTGCTTCTTCTCCACATGAGTAGCATGCATTGGAGAAAAAATCTGGTCAGACCTTGTCCATCAGGGTCTTCAATATTTTCGTTCATCACCGGCTCTTCTAGAATCTTCTTCTTGAGGGTTTCCTTCACTGCATCTTTCTGCTGCTTGACAACTTGTTGCACCTTGGGGTAAATATGACACTGAGCGGGGTAGTGGGTGGTTCCTTCACACAAGAAACAAGTCACCTGACTAGTTGGGCATTCCTCAGCTGGGTGATTTTCTTCACAATGAGTGCATCCATCCTTGTGTTCTTCCTGGGTGTGTCCTATTTCTCCACAGATCTTGCATGCACAAGTCTTCTCCGTCGGATTATCATAGCATTTCTGAATGAGACGTGATCTTAACAGAGTCTTCTTGAATTCGTCCCAAGTTTCTGCTCCACTGAATCCTTGTATGGCATGATGCATTTTCCACCAGATTGCAGCACTTTGTGTAAAGTACTAAAGAGCGTGTTCCACTTCATACTTCCTGGAGATCAAGTTGCTCCCGACGTGGTTCTCCATGTTCTGAATTCATATATCAGCTTCCAGCTGGGTCATTGGTCCAGAGACTACAAGTCCAGCTTCATACTCCATCTGGTAGGGTTGAGGTTTTGGGGATGAGATGGGTAAGAGAGGGAGGGAGATACACACAATACAAACAGTATTTTTGAGAATAGGTTTTAGTTGTGGCCGTCGGAAAACACACACCAATGACGGCACACAATTCATCATATCTAACGTGGGTATATAAAAGGGGTTTGGACTTCTAATGGTCATATAATTATTCGAACACTTCAGGGTCTTCGAGTTCTTCGGGTCTTGAGAGTCTTCAATTGGTCCAGCTTCAATTCTTCAAATGCATGATGAAATCCTCTTTACTTTGAAGTGGGAGTCGGTTGATCCTTCACGTGGTCAAAGGGGAAATGGCATTGTCTAACTATTTGAGGTGAGAGAGAATGTTTGATGAAATCAGAAGAGATGAGAAGTAAAAGGTGTTCTTGAAAATTTGGAATTTTTGAGAGATCCTTTCCTAAGAAATTTCCAGTTTCTAGGGTCATGTCCTGCAGTCAACATGTGCTCTGATACCATTTCTGTAGCGACCCGACTCCAAACGAGTCAAGCCTCTGTGTTTCTGTGCCATCCCTGGATCAGTATGCTGGCACACACAGTACATCAATGTATATATCAAAGTGCAATCACATGTAAATAGCGTAAAACTGATATATACCTTAAATATCTCAGCGGAAGCAGTCAAGTGAGTGGAGTTCCAATAAACACCAACGGCAAGTTGAGTGTAGACCGTAACCCTGAATCATACTCTTACTCGTCGAAGAAAAATATCTGCAACATAAGACGTTGCAGTCGTGTAGGTCAGCATATTGAATATGCCGGCAAGTCACATAAGAGAGGGGTGAAAAGTAATCATCTATACTATATGCATATATGGCAGGTGGGGCTATAAGTTTTTTTAAGCGAAAAGCAAGTTTTCTCCTACATCAAGAGACGGCTAAAAGCAAAATGTTACTACATTGTTGGTTGTTAACGAGATGGTTCCGCCAACCAGTTCTCGTACCCGAGTTGTCAATAATTACCCTCATCAAATATATATAATGGTGTTGAGAAATCCAGATAACTTCAGTTCCTTTGGCTCAAGTTGTCCATGACCGTGGACACGGCTAATCGATTAGGTTTGAGTACTCTGCAGAGTTTTGCACACGTTCCCCACAAGATTTGATCGCCTCCGAGTATGTCCTCGCACTTCAGGGTGTTTGAAGACCAGATGATCAAAACATGGTCTTTCAACGGGTCCCTCTGAATCCCTGTCGGTGCCCATCCATTCCTACCGTTCGTCTACATCTGCTAGCACCGCCTGTCCAGAGTCGCCGCGTTGTCCAACCAAGCCAGAGCCCATAATGACTTGTGGCTGTGCAGGTAAGCCTTGGGTCTTGAAAATATCCGTCCGTCTCTTTGAGCCTGGGTGAAGCTTTCCGCAGGATGTCATGGCCACTCCAGCATCCCGGGTCATCCACTGGGTTCTCCAGGGAGCCGATCATCCGTCCTTCACCCAGAGTTGCATTGCGTCCGAGGTCTTGAAAATCTTGTCTTAACCGGTCTTGATTATTTAATCAACCTCGCATCACTCGTGTTATGCACTCAACCGAAATCCTGTCTACTCAAGCATAGCAATATGAAATTTGTCGTCCCGGGGCCAAGTATCGGGGTTGTTGTGTGCCTACCACATGATACTACAATCTATACTAAAATTTCCAAGTACCTACTCAGCATGCAATTGGGCATAGGATGGTAGAACTACGATGCATAAAACATAGGTGATAGTATGATCAAAGTGACTTGCCTGGTGATGTTGACGAAGAAGAATTTATCGAGAAATAACTTGATAGACTACTCGTCACTCTCCGATGAAATCTATATAACAAACATGTCATTCACATAAGCACTCATACTAGCAATCATTCTAGCAATCAAAACAAAAGAGAGAGCGAATAGGAATCCGAAGGAAACTTCAAATAAGACTAGGGAGTCTTCTACTACGTCAAACAATAAATAGTTTTTGTCTAACAGAAAAAAATAACAAGGAACTAAGATATAAATTCTACTAAGACAAAATAAAGTATTTTTCACAAAACTATTTGAAAGTATTTCCGAACGGGATTTGAAATAGTGGAGAAACCAATTGCAAGTTACTAAGGAACTTGAACTGATTCCATGCAAACAAGTTACTAAGTAAAAATATTTAAAAAAAATTGATCAATACGAAGCAGCAGCAAAAAGAATCAAATTAAAAGCTATTTTTAAACTCCCGGAATAAGAAAAACAAGCTTTAATTCAAATCTGATCTAACTCAATTTTTATAAATCCAAACATAGATAAATTATATATCTACAGAAACTACATAAAATTTGTTATCCAAGGCAAAAAGAATCACCTAATTCGGAGTTATAGACTAATAGATATGAATTTTCTAAGATTGCAATTTTGTGAAAAAACTGCTATACGGGATTTCGTGAATCTCACCATGGGTGACAGAGAGGAAGAACTCCGGCGAGGTAGCTACTCCGGCGAGGAGGGGAGGTCGCCGACGGGGTGGGGAGTCGGCGGAGGAGGGGTGTGGAGGGGGTGTAGGGGCGATGGGGAGCTCCGGCGGTTCTCTAGTGGCCGACTCCGGCGATGGTGCAGGGGGAGGAGGAGGTGGGGAGAGGCGGCGGTTTCAACGGGAATGGAACTAGGAGGGCCGGGGCCTTCTTATAGGGGCGACGGGAGGTGCTGGGAGGGAAAGAGCTTCGCGAATCCCGGAGGTGAAGATCTCCCTGTCCATGGCTAAGGAAAGCTCCTATGATGTGGGGAAGAGATAGAGGAGGAAGAAGATCTTCTGTTGGGCCAAAATAGGAAAACTCTTGATGGGCCAGCAGGTGTTTCCAAGTAAAAGTGATTCATTTCCTATTTTTAAAACTAGGAAACTAAAACGATAAAAGGGAATTCAAATCAATTCGGAATAAAGAGTTTCTATATACTAAAATTATCAGAAAAATAAAATATAAATGATGGGCATTTTTCCACGGCAAAAAATAAAAACTTCAGAAAAAATTATTTTCACAAAATTGCCTAAAAGATTTATTTTCTTTTGCGAATAATTTTCAAATGACCCTCTAAGTTTTATGGTTCAAATAACTTTCAAAATGCCCGTGTGTTTGAGGGTCATGTTCCTCCGCTCTTTCTTGCGTGCAAGAATTTTGTCGGGGCCTTTTCTCGGGGAAGAAAAATATAGAAGCAAGGGTAAATATTTTGAAAGGATTCAAATGCAAACTCCGTTCAAATTCTTTATAGTTGAAGAAGTCATGTCATCTTCTCTCTTTGCTTTTAAATGATTGAATTTGAACTCACCGGAGAAGGGGAACGTCATTTTATTCCCTCTCATTCAAAAGTTTTTGAAAAGTTTCAAATTTTCACTCAAGTTTCAATCACACAAGCAAACAAACAAACAATCTAATAATTAGTTTAAAATTCCAAAATTTGGGATGTTAGAGTTGTCATCGGTGCAAGCAATAAATTTTTTTCTCTAATATGTATGATCTATTAGTGTGTGAAAAATAAGCTTTGTACGAACCTGTGATGAGGAAGACATAAAAGCGACAGCCTGCATAATAAAGTTCTTTATCACAGGAGGCAATATAAAGCGACGTTCCTCTGCACTAAGAGGACACGCATGACAACCTCTGCTTCCCTCTGCGAAGGTCCTATCTTGTACCTTTACTTTTTACCCTTGTAAGAGTCATGGTGATCATCACCAATTCCCTTTTTGCCTTTGTCTTGGCTACCGTCACATGCTTGGGAAAGATCTATATTCATATATCAACTTGGAGTTGAGTACTCATGCTTTATTATTGTTGACTTTACCCTTGAGGTAAACTGTTGGGAGGCAAAACTATAAGCCCCTATCTTCCTCTGTGTTCAGCTAAAACTTTGACACCATGAGTTCCACGTGAGTTATAACAATTGTGGAAAACAAAAGTGATGATTGAGTATGTGGGTTTGCCTTACAAGCTCTTATTTGACTCTTTCTAATGTTGTGATAAATTGCAATTGCTTCAATGACTATGGACTATTGTTGGTTACTTCTCGGTAAGGTTTTTGCTTCATGCTTTGCTTTGTGAAGGAATTGTTACTTTCCCATAAGAATATTAATGATATATTGATGTTCTATGTGTGATCATGATGCCCTCATGTCCGTATTATATTTTATCGACACCTTTGTCCCGAAACATGTGGACATGTTTATGGAACTTGGTTTTCGCTTGAGGACAAGCGAGCCCTAAGCTTGGGGGAGTTGATACGCCCATTTTGCATCATGCTTTCATGTTGATATTTATTGCTTCTTGGGCTGTTATATTACTTGTGGTACCATATTTATTCCTTTTCTCTCTTATTTTGCAAAGATTATTTGAAGAGGGACAATTCAGGCAGCTGGAATTCTGGAGTAGAAAAGAAGCAAATCCTAGTCCACTATTTTGCACGTCTCCAAATGCCGTGAAAATTTACGTGGATTTTTTCTCGAATATATTAAAAAATACTAGGCGAAAGAACTACCGGAGGGGGGCCACCAGGGCCCCACAAGCTTGCCCACCGCCACCACCCCCCTGGTGGCGCAGGGCAGGCTTATGGGCTGCCTGAAGGCCCACTAGCCCCCCTCGTTTGCTATATGATGCGTCCTGACCTAGAAAAAAATCATAGGGGAGCTTTTTCGTGGTTTCGCCACCACCACGAGGCGGAACTTGAGCAGATCAAATCTAGAGCTCCGGCAGGACGATCCTGCCGGGGAAACTTCCCTCCCGGAGGGGGGAATCGTCGCCATCGTTATCACCAACACTCCTCTCGTCGGAGGGGAGATCTCCTCTCCAATCCCTAGTTCATCTCTTGTAATCAATCTTCGTCTCGCGACTCCGATTGGTACTTGTAGGGTTGTTAGTAGTGTTGATTACTCTTTGTAGTTGATGCTTGTTGGATTACTTGGTGGAAGAGTTTATGTTCAGATCCTTGATGCTATTCATTACACCTCTGGTCATGATTATGGTTATGTCTCGTGAGTAGTTACTTTTGTTCGTCTGGACATGGGATAATTCATGCTGATAATAGTCATGTGAATTTGATATTCGTTCGGTATTTTGATATGATGTCTGTTGTTTTTCCTCTAGTGGTGTTATGTGAACGTCGACTACATAACACTTCACCATATTTGGGCCTAGAGGAATGCATTGGGAAGTAATAAGTAGATGATGGGTTGCTGGAGTGACAGAAGCTTAAACCCCAGTTTATGCTGTGCTTCGTGAGGGGCTGATTTGGATCCACTAGTTTAATGCTATGGTTAGACTTTGTCTTAATTCTTCTTTTGTAGTTGCGGATGCTCGCGAGAGAGGTTAATCATAAGTGGGATGCTTGTCCAAGTAAGGGCAGTACCAAGCGCCGGCCAACCCACATATCAAACTATCAAAGTAACGAACGCGAATCATATGAACATGATGAAACTAGCATGACAAAAATTCCCGTGTGTCCTCGGGAGCGTTTTTCCTCCTATAAGACTTTGTTCAGGCTTTTCCCTTGCTACAAAAGGGATCGGGCCACTTGATGCACCATTGCTACTACTTGTTACTCTTTGCTTGCTACGTTTCAGCTCGCTACACAATAACTTGTTACCGCTACTTTCAGTGCTTGCAGTTATTACCTTGCTGAAATCCGTTTATCACAACCTTCTGCTCCTCGTTGGGTTCGACACTCTTACTTATGGAAAGGATTACTATTGATCCCCTATACTTGTGGGTCATCATTCCTCACCTCAATGCCAACATCCAAATGAAGCAATTAATTTCTTATATTTCATCTGGAAATTTCAATTTTGTTGCAATTCATGTACAACTTCATTTTCAGTTCATATATCTTGTGCCCATTGTTCAAGATGACATGAGTTTGTGTCCGAGAAGCAAGGTTAAACATTTATTATGTTGAGTGTGCATAGTACCCACAAAAAGTACAGCTATTACTTCGTAGCCATGATAGATTTATGTTGCTGTAACAGTGTAAATCAAAGGAACAAGTCGAAATTACTGCCCTCAAGTATAATCAAAGTGTAGATAACCTTCTAAAGTATTTCTTGGTTCAGTTTACGCCCCCCCCCCCCCCCCACCAATTAAATAAAGGGATTAAGTGGTGATGGATGAAAATTATGGGAAGGAGTAGTAGTTGCTTTAATATTAGGTATATTTATCCATGCTCCAGCCAACTCATCCAAAAGTCCGAACTGATGGAAGAAGACGGACAATATATTTCAACACTACCCCTCACATCTAGGCTATTTTAGTCCCTAGACGTGGGATTGATGTAGGTCACATAATCATTTATTTTTAATACTGCGTTGGCAGGATCTTGAACTAAAGACCTCTTGGCCGTGATACCATATAAAAGATGTTGAAGCGTCTCAACCCTCCGAGGAGAGCCCGCATTGGTATATATTGATGGTACGAGAAAATCCTCTCGTAGGTGTTTACAGGATTGTTGCAGAATCAGAAACAAAAGAAGAGATAGAAAGATAAACAACCTCTAACCAATTCTATCTACAAAAGCTTGGCCTCTAAGAAAGAGATCCATACGTGAGAGAGAGAGAAACGTGACAATATATCACGGTATAATGTTGAACACCCTCCCTTAATCACAACTGCGCAAGTTGAGATTATGTTTAAATTCTTCAAAACTTCTAGCTGCTAATGCTTTTGTAAACCCATCTGCAAGATGATCCTTGGAAGGAAAAAATGTGATCTCAAATTGTTTATTTGCAACACGTTCTCCGACAAAATGAAAATCTATCTCAATGTGTTTAGTCCTCGCATGGAAAACTGGATTGGCAGACAAGTAAGTAGCACCAAGATTATCACACCAAAGACATGGAGGTTGATCTTGAGATACTTCAAGTTCTTTCAACATAGAGTGCACCCAAATAATTTCAGCTATTACAATTGCTAGTGCTTTGTAATATGCGTCAATACTTGACCTGGAAACAGTTTCTTGCTTCTTTGCACACCATGAAATTAAATTTGGCCCATAAAAGATAGCAAACCCACTAGTTGATCTCCTATCATCAAGACAACGAGCCCAATCCGCATCGGAGAAGGAACTAATACGAGTACATAAAGATTTTTTAAAATTTAGACCAGGACTTGTTGTATTCTTCACACACCTTAGAATACGTTTTGGTGCCATCAAATGATATATCAAGCCGAGTAAGGGTCAAATGCTTAAGAGCACCAACAATGCTTCTGTAGCTAGTATTATCTTCCTGATTCAGAAGTTCTCCTTGAGTCAAAGTGAGTGATTCTGAGCTGGACAAAGGTGTTGGTGAAGGCTCGCAATATTTCATGCCAACTCTGCTCAACAAATCATTTCAATACTTCTCTTTAGAGAGATCAATGCCATCTTTGGTTTTCTTTGACTTCAGTTCCTAAAAATAAATGTAAATCTCCTAGATCTTTGAGAGTAAACTGTGAACTCAAGTCTTTCAGCAATCCAGTTATAGCATCATTAGATGAACTAGTTACAATAATATCATCAACATATATGAGAACAAAAATGGAAGTGTGAAACTTGGTGTAAATAAACAATGAGGTGTCACACTTGGATGGAACAAATTGAAGTTGTTGTAGTTTTCCGATGAGGCGTGAGTACCATGCTCTAGGAGCTTGCTTCAACCCATACAAGGACTTGTCAAGCTTACAGACATGAAAAGGTGCATTTTTATCATCAAACCCAGGAGGTTCTTTCATGTATGCTTCCTCTTCCAGAACACCATGAAGAAACACATTCTGCACATCTAGATGTTTGAGACTCCATCCCTTGGAAACAACAATGGATAACACAAGGCGGATAGAGGTAGCTATGGCAACAAGACTGAAAGTATCCTGATAATCAATGCCATAACACTGCTTAAAACCCTTTGACACTAATCTTGCCTTATAACGATCAATTTGCCATGTGGTTTTCTTTTAGTCCTATAGACCCATTTGTAGTCAATCAAATTTTTACCTCCTTGACGAGGAACCAAGTGCCACGTCTTGTTTTTCTGAAGAGCAGAAAATTCCACCTCCATTCCTTGTTTCCAACAGGTATCACCAAACACCTCGTGAACAGTGCGGGGTTCACCTGATAAACATGATAACCCAAACTTAGCTATATTACGATAGTTAATTCGGATGGTAACTCCCCTTTGAAGTTATGTACGCAGCATAGAAGATGCAGCTGAGCCTGGCGTAGCAGGAGCTAGGGCAGAAGATCCAACCCACGTAGCAGCACTCGGAGACCCCGCAGCAGGGGACTCATGCGCAGGTGCCTCGTTTCCCGCCACGAGAGGCGAAGACCCACCAGGCTGACCGCCCTAGGAGTGGGCGGTCACCTCGTCGTAATGTAGAACACGGGTCAAGGCTGATCGCCCTATCCCGCCTATCTCAACTGTCCACGCGGAAGCCGGAGCACATAGCTGGGCAGGCTGCTCCAGAGATGATACCGAGGCAGATGTGCCCATGTTGTGTAGGGGAGCACCTCGACACATAAAATATGAATGTTGTGGCACCAAATCAACATTTTTTCAGTGTTGTTTGCTCCTTCATTGCCTAAAACATCAAACTCAGCCAACATATTAGAAGAATATTATCACCCTCAAGGGAGACACCGTAAATATGAGAAGGAAGCAAAATAATTTCTTTCCAAAGTTGGGCGCTCGCATTGGGATGAAGCTTTGCAAAAGGAAATTGAGTTTCATCAAACACAACATCATGAGATATATAAACGCGACCACTCGAGACATCAAGGAACTTAACCCCTTTTTGCTTGGCACTATAGCCAAGAAACACACATTTAGTGGAATGAAACATGAGTGTACGTTGATTGTAAGGACGAAGATTAGGCCAAAAATGCACGGCCAAACACACGAAGAGATGTGTAAATAGGTTTGACATGTAAGAGACGTTCATTAGGGGTTTCATTGTTGATGACACGGCTGGGTAGGATGTTTATAAGGTGAACAGCGGTGAGAAAGGCTTCATCCCAAAATTTGAGTGGCATAGATGCATCAGCAAGTAAAGCAAGCCCTACTTCAACAATGTGCCTATGTTTTCTTTCAGGAGAACTGTTTTGCTGATGAGCATGAGGGCAAGAAACATGGTGAGAAATTTCTATCTACTGAAAAAGGTGTTGAGCTTTTCATATTCACCACCCCAATCGGATTTCACAACAAGAATTTTATTAGCAAATTGTCATTCAACAAGAGGTTAGAAATTGTGAAAGACTTGATACAATTCAGAACGGTTTTTAAGAAGATAAATCCATGTATATTTTCTATAATCATCAACAAAGCTTACATACTAGGTGTGCCTCCCAATAGATGAGGGAGTTGCCTCCCACACATCAGAAAATATGAGTTGAAAGGTTTAACAAAGACACTGCTGGAAATAGGGTAAGGTAGTTGGTGACTTTTAGCTTTCTGACATGGATCACAAATATTTTCTGAGCTATTCTCACCAACAGATGGGAGCTTGTTTTTGCTAAGAACTTGCTGAACAATAGAAAAAGTAGGGTGGCCTAAACGATGATGCCATCTATCCAAAGAGATTTTGATGAAACCAAGCACTTGTTTATTGAGTCTCCTAAACTTGGGAATCAACGGGTAGAGTCTATCCACGCATCTACCTCGATAAATTATTCTCCTCGTGGCGTAATCCTTGATCGAAAAGAAAAAGGGGTGAAACTCTAGAAATACATGATTATAAATAGCTATGCGGTGAACGAAAAGGAGACTCTTGCTAGTGGTAGGAACATGGAGAACATTATTGAGATCGATGTCTATATGTGGGGTTCAAATAACTGATGACCAACGTGACTAGTCTTCATACCTGCGCAATTAGCATTGTGAACTTGCTCATGGACATTGTACCACTCATGCATGGTGATATTCTCTAGCTCAACAGTGACGTGATCTGTGGAACTCGTATCAGCGTACCAATTTGTGTCTACTTCATAGGAGTTGTCAACAGCCGCAACCACCTTTTGTTTCCTCGAGTTATCTTGTGCATAGCGTCATTTGCAATCTTTTGCACTATGTTTAGGTTTTTTTACAAATTTGACAGATACCGTCGAAGTTATTGTTGTTGCGATTTTGGTAGTTATTTTTGTTGTAGCCTCCACCTCCACCGTAGTTGCCATGGCCGTCGCCATAGCCACCAGGATGGCCACGGTAGCCACCACCATGGCCGCCACATTGATGACATGAGCCACCACCGTAGTTGCTATTGTTGGAAATATTCCCTAGAGGCAATAATAAATTAGTTATTATTATATTTCTCTGTTCATGATAATCGTTTATTATCCATTCTATAATTGTATTGATTGGAAACACAATACTTGTGTGGATACATAGACAAAACACTGTCCCTAGTAAGCCTCTAGTTGACTAGCTCGTTGATCAAATATGGTCAAGGTTTCCTGACCATAGGCAAGTGTTGTTACTTGATAACGGGATCACATCATTAGGAGAATCATGTGATGGACTAGACCCAAACTAATAAACGTAGCATGTTGATCGTGCCATTTTGTTGCTACTGTTTTCTGCGTGTCAAGTATTTATTCGTATGACCATGAGATCATATAACTCACTGGCACCGGAGGAATGCCTTGTGTGTATCAAACGTCACAACGTAACTGGGTGACTATAAAGATGCTCTACAGGTATCTCCGAAGGTGCCCATTGAGTTAGTATGGATCAAGACTGGGATTTGTCACTCCGTGTGACGGAGAGGTATCTCGGGGCCCACTCGGTAATACAACATCACACACAAGCCTTGCAAGCAATGTGACTTAGTGTAAGTTACGGGATCTTGTATTACGGAACGAGTAAAGAGACTTGCCGGTAAACGAGATTGAAATAGGTATGCGGATACCGATGATCGAATCTCGAGCAAGTAACATACTGAAGGACAAAGGGAATGACATACGGGATCATATGAATCCTTGGCACTAAGGTTCAATCGCTAAGATCTTCGTAGAATATGTAGGATCCAATATGGGCAATCAGGTCCCTCTATTGGATATTGACCGAGGAGTCCCGCGGGTCATGTCTACATAGTTCTCGAACCCACAGGGTCTGCACACTTAAGGTTCGACGTTGTTTTATGCGTATTTGAGTTATATGGTTGTTTACCGAATGTTGTTCGGAGTCCCGGATGAGATCACGGACGTCACGAGGGTTTCCGGAATAGTCCGGAAACAAAGATTGATATATAGGATGACCTCATTTGATTACCGGAAAGTTTTCGGCATTACCGGGAATGTACCGGGAGTGACGAATGGGTTCCGAATGTTTACCGAGGGGGAGGGGGCAGCCCACCCGGGGGAAGCCCATAGGCCTTAGGGGTGTCGCACCAGCCCTTAGTGGGCTGGTGGGACAGTCCAAGAGGCCCTATGCGTAGGAGAGAGAAAAAATCAAAGAGAAAAAAAGTGGGTAGTGGGAAAGTAGAGAAGGACTCCACCTTCCAATCCTAGTTGGACTAGGATTGGAGGAGGACTCCTCCTACCCCCTTCGGCCGACCCCTTGGGGCTCTCTTGAGCCTCAAGGCAGGTCCCTCCCCCTCCCTCCTATATATACTGAGGTATTAGGGCTGATTTGAGACAACTTTGCCATGGCAGCCCGACCACATACCTCCACGGTTTTTCCTCTAGATCGCGTTTCTGTGGAGCTCGGGCGGAGCCATGCTGGAATAAGATCACCACCAACTTCCGGAGCACCGTCATGCTGTCGGAGAACTCATCTACCTCTCCATCTCTCTTGCTGGATCAAGAAGGCCGAGATCATCGTCAAGCCGTCCGTTCGGCACTAGATCGGAGCGGATCGTGGGACGGATCGCGGGACGGTTCGTGGGACGGTTCGCGGGGCGGATCGAGGGACGTGAGGATGTTCCACTACATCAACTGCGTTGCTTAACGCTTCTGCTGTGCGATCTACAAGGGTACGTAGATTGGAAATCTCCTCTCATAGATGGACATCACCATGATAGGTCTTCGTGCGCGTAGGAATTTTTTTGTTTCCCATGCGACGTTCCCCAACAGTGGCATAATGAGCTAGGTTCATGCGTAGATGTTATCTCGAGTAGAACACAAAAGTTTTTGTGGGCAGTGATGTGCGATTTGCTGCCCTCCTTAGTTTTCTTGATTTCGCGGTATTGCTGGATCGAAGCGGCTCGGACCGACATTACTCGTACGCTTCCGAGAGACTGGTTTCATCGCTACGAGCAACCCCGTTTCTCAAAGATGACTGGCGAGTGTCGGTTTCTCCAACTTTAGTTGAATCGGATTTGACTGAGGAGGTCCTTGGAGAGAGTTTAAATAGCAATTCATACATCTCTGTTGTGGTGTTTGCGTAAGTAAGATGCGATCCTACTAGATACCCATGGCAACCACGTAAAACATGCAACAACAATTAGAGGACGTATAACTTGTTTTTGCAGGGTATGCTTGTGATGTGATATGGCCAACGACGTGATGTGATATATTGGATGTATGAGATGATCATGTTGTAATAGTTAATATCGACTTGCACGTCGATGGTACGGCAACCGACAGGAGCCATAGGGTTGTCTTTAAACTAACGTTTGTGCTTGCAGATGCGTTTACTATATTGCTAGGACGTAGCTTTAGTATTAATAGCATGAGTAGCATGACAACCCCGATGGCGACACGTTGATGGAGATCATGGTGTGGCGCCGGTGACAAGAAGATCGTGCCGGTGCTTTGGTGATGGAGATCAAGAAGCACATGATGATTGCCATATCATGTCACTTATGAATTGCATGTGATGTTAATCCTTTATGCACCTTATTATGCTTAGAACGATGGTAGCATTATGAGGTGATCTCTCGCTAAAATTTCAAGCTCAAATTGTGTTCTCCCCGACTGTGCACCATTGCGACAGTTCGTCGTTTTGAGACACCATGTGAAGATCGGGTGTGATAGACTCAACGTTCACATACAACGGGTCCAAAACAGTTGCACGCGCGGAACACTCGGATTAAAGTTGACGAGCCTAGCATGTGCAGACATGGCCTCGGAACACATGAGACCTAAAGGTCGAGCATGAATCATATAGTTGATATGATTAGCATAGAGATGCTTACCACTGAAACTATTCTCGACCACTGAATCGGACTTGAGATAGTAGATTTGTATCATGTACCACTCAAATGAGTAGAGAGATGTAATTTTTGAGTGGGAGTTCTTAAGTAATATGATTAATTGAACTAATTGTCATGAACATAGTCTAATGGTCTTTGCGAATTACGATGTAGCTTGCGCTATAGCTCTACTGTTTTTGTATGTTCCTAGTGAAAATTTAGTTGAAAGTTGGTAGTAGAAAACTTTGCAGACTGAGTCTGTAAAACTGAGGATTGTCCTCGTTGCTGCGCAGAAGGCTTATGTCCTTAATGCACCACTTGGTGTGCTGCACCTCGAGCATCGTCTGTGGATGTTGTGAACATCCGACATACACGTTTTTGAGGACTACGCGATAGTTCACTGCAAAATACTTAATGGCTTAGAAGCAAGGCGCCGAAGACATTTTGAAACGTCACAGAACATAAGAGATGTTCTAAAGAGATGAAATTGTGATTTCATGCTTGTGCCCTTGTTAAAAGGTATGAGACCTCCGACAAGATTCGTTGTCCACGAAGTAAAGGAGAAAAGCTCAATCATTGAGCGTGTGCTCAGATTGTCTGAGTACGACAATCGCTTGAATCAAGTGGGAGTTAATCTTCCAGATAAGATAGTGATGGTTCTCCAAAGTCACTGCCACCAAGCTGTGAGAGCTTCGGGATGAACTATAACATATCAAAGATAGATACAATGATCCTTGAGCAATTCGCGATGTTTGACACTACGAAAGTAGAAATCAAGAAAGAGCATCAATAGTTGATGGTTAGTAAAACCACAAAGTTTCAAGAAAGGCAAGGGCTAGAAGGGATACTTCGTGAAACGGAAAAACAGTTGATGCACTAATGAAGAGACCCAAGATTAAACCCAAACGCGAGACTAAGTGCTTCTGTTATGAGGGGAACGGTCAGTGAGGCGGAGATACCCTAGATGCTTGGTAGATAAGAAGGTTGGCAAAGTCAAAAGAAGTATATTGGATATACATGATGTTGATGTGTACTTTACTAGTACTCCTAGTAGCGCGAGGGTATTGGATACCGGTTCGGTTGCTAAGTGATTAGTAACACGAAATAAAAGATACGGAATAAACGGGGACTAGCTAAAGGCCAGGTGACGATACGTGTTGGAAGTGTTTCCAAGGTTGATATGATCAAACGTCGCACGCTCCCTCTACCATCGGGATTGGTGTTAAACCTAAATAATTGTTATTTGGTGCTTGCGTTAAGCATGAACATGATTGGATCGTGTTTATTGCAATGCGATTATTCATTTAAAGAGAATAATAGTTACTATATTTGCTTGAATAATCACCTTCAAATGGTTTATTGAATCTCGATCATAGTGTTACACATGTTCATGATATTGGTGCCAAAAGATACAAGGTAATGATGATAGTACCACTTACTTGGGGCACGCCGCTTGAGTCATGTTGGTATAAATTGCATGAAGAGGCTCCATGCTGATGGATCTTTATCCTCACTTGATTTTGAATCACTTGTGACATGCAAATCATACCACATGAGCAAGGCCTTGTTTTCATTGACATGAAACAAGATAGTAACTTGTTGGAAGTAATACATTTTGATGTATGCAGTCCAATGAGTGCTGAGGCACGCTATGGATATCATTATGTTCTTACTTCAATGACGATTTGAGTAGATGCATGAGTATTTACTTAATGAATCACAAAGTCTGAAATATTGAAAAGTTCAATTTTGTTTCAGAGTGAAGTTCGTCGTAACAAGAGGATAAACTGTCTACAATATGATCATAGAAATGAATATCTGAGTTGCGAGTTTTGGTACACAGTTAGGACAATGTGGAAGTTGTTTCGCAATTCATGCCACCAAGAACACCATGGCGTGATGGTGTCATAGCCGCGACCTATTTGATATGGTGCATGCTATGATGTCTCTTACCGAATTACCAGTATCATTTATGGGTTATGCATTAGAGACAATCACATTCACTTTAAATAGGGCACCGCGTAATTCCGTTGAGATGACATTGTATAGACTGAGGTTTAGAGAAATCTAAGCTATCGTTTCTTGAATGTTTGGGGCTACGACACTTATGTGAAAAAGTTTCAGTTTGATAAGCTCGAACCCAAAGCGGATAAATGCATCTTCATAGGATATCCAAAATAGTTGGGTACATCTCCTCTCTCAGATCCGGAAGCAAAGTGTTTGTTTCTAGAAACGGGTCCTTTCTCGAGGAAAGGTTTCTCTCGAAAGAATTGAGTGGGAGGGTGATAGAACTTGATGAGGTTATTGAACCATCACTTCAACTAGTGTGTAGCAGGGCGCAGGAAGTTGTTCCTGTGGCGCCTACACCAATTGAAGTGGAAGCTGATGATAGTGATCATTGAGCATGAGATCAAGTTACTACAGACCTCGTAGGTCGACAAGGTCGCATACTACTACAGAGTGGTACGGTAACCATGTCTTGGAGGTCATGTTGTTGAACAACAATGAACCTACGAGTTATGGAGAAGCAATGGTGGGCCCGGATTCTGACAAATGGCTGGAGGCCATGAAATCCGAGAGAGAATCCATGTATAAAACAAAGTGTAGACTTTGGAAGAACTGCTTGATGGTAGTAAGACTATTAAGTAAAGATGGATCTTTAAAAGGAAGACAGACATGATGGTGATAAGTCACTATTAAGAAAAGCTCGACTTGTCGCAAAGATGTTTTCGACAAGATCAAAGAGTTGACTATGATGTGACTTTCTCACTCGTAGCGATGCTATAAGTCTGTTAGAATTATGTTAGTAGTTGCTGCATTATTTTTGAAATATTGCACATAGGATGTCAAAACATTGTTTCCTCGACGGTTTCCTTGAGGAAAGATTGTATGTGATACAATCAGAATGTTTTGTCGGTCGTAAGAATACTATCAAGTGTGCAAGATCCAGCGATCTTTTCATGGACTGGTGCAAGCATCTCGGAGTTGGAATATACGCTTTGATGAGATGATCAAAGCTTTTCGGTTTGTACAAGGTTTATGAGAAACTTGTATTTCCAAAGAAGTGAGTGGGAGCACTATAGAATTTCTGATAAGTATATGTGGTTGATATATTGTTGATCAGAAGTAATGTAGAATTTCTTTGAAGCATAAAAGGCTATTTGAAAGGAGTATTTCAAAGGAATACCTGGATTGAGCTACTTGAACGTTGAGCATTAAGATCTATGGAGATAGATCGAAACACTTAATAGAAGTTTCAATAAGATGCATGCCTTGACAAGTTTTGGAAGGAGTTCAAAATAGATCAGCGAAGAAGGAGTTCTTGACTGTGTTGTAAGGTGTGAATATGAGTAAGACTCAAAATCTTGACCACGGCAGAAGAAAGAGAAAGGACAAAGGTCGTCCCCTATGCCTTAGTCGTAGACTCTACAGTATGCCATGATGTGTACCGCACCTGATGTGTGCCTTCCTACAAGTCTGTTAAGAGGTACATAGAGTGATCAAGGATTGAATCACTGAACAGTGGTCAAAGTTATCCTTAGTGACTAATGTACTAAGGAATTTTTCTCGATTATGGAGGTGGTTAAAGAGTTCATCGTAAAGGGTTAGGTTGATGCAAGCTTTGACACTATTCCGAATAACTATGAGTAGTGAAACAGATTTGTATCGTAGAGTAGATATTTGGAGTATTTCCGAATAGCACATAGTAGCAGCATCTATAAGATGATATAAATATTTGTAAGGCACGCACGGATCTGAAGGATTCAGAACCATTGACTAAAACCTCTCTCACGAGCAAGACGTGATTAGACCCCAGAACTACATGGGTGTTGATTCGTTGAAATCACATGGTGATGTGAACTGGATTATTGACTCTAGTGCAAGTGGGAGACTGTTGGAAATATGCCTTAGAGGAAATAATACATTAGTTATTATTATATTTCTCTGTTTATGATAATCGTTTATATCGATGCTATAATTGTATTGATTGGAAACACAATACTTGTGTGGATACATAGACAAAACACTGTCCCTAGTAAGCCTCTAGTTGACTAGCTCGTTGATCAAAGATGGTCAAGGTTTCTTGACCATAACCAAGTGTTGTTACTTGATAACGGGATCACATCATTAGGAGAATCATGTGATGGACTAGACCCAAACTAATAAACGTACCATGTTGATCGTGTCATTTTGTTGCTACTGTTTTCTGCGTGTCAAGAATTTATTCCTATGACCATGAGATCATATAACTCACTGACACCGGAGGAATGCCTTGTGTGTATCAAACGTCACAACGTAACTGGGTGACTATAAAGATGCTCTACAGGTATCTCTGAAGGTGCCCGTTGAGTTAGTATGGATCAAGACTGGGATTTGTCACTCCGTGTGACGGAGAGGTATCTCGGGGCCCACTCGGTAATACAACATCACACACAAGCTTTGCAAGCAATGTGACTTATTGTAAGTTACGGGATCTTGTATTACGGAACGAGTAAAGAGACTTTCCAGTAAACGAGATTGAAATAGGTATGTGGGTACCGATGATCGAATCTCGAGCAAGTAACATACCGAAGGACAAAGGGAATGACATACGGGATTATACAAATCCTTAGTACTGAGGTTCAATCGATAAGATCTTCATAGAATATGTAGGATCCAATATGGGCATCCAGGTCCTGCTATTGTATATTGACCGAGGAGTCCCTCGGGCCATGTCTACATAGTTCTCGAACCCGCAGGGTCTGCACACTTAAGGTTCGACGTTGTTTTATGCGTATTTGAGTTATATGGTTGGTTACCAAATGTTGTTCGGAGTCCCGGATGAGATCACGGAAATCACGAGGGTTTCCGGAATGGTCCGGAAACGAAGATTGATATATAGGATGACCTCATTTGATTACCGGAAAGTTTTCGGCATTACCGGGAATGTACCGGGAGTGACGAATGGGTTCCGGATGTTCACCGGGGAGGCAGCCCACCCGGGGGAAGCCCATAGGCCTTAGGGGTGCCGCACCAGCCCTTAGTGGGCTGGTGGGACAGCCAAAGAGGCCCTATGCGCAGGAGAAAGAAAAAATCAATGAGAAAGAAAAAAAAAGGGGAAGTGGGAATGTAGAGAAGGACTCCACCTTCCAATCCTAGTTGGACTAGGATTGGAGGAGGACTCCTCCTCCCCCCTTCGGTCGACCCCTTGGAGCTCTCTTGAGCCTCAAGGCAGGTCCCTCCCCTCCCTCCAATATATACTGAGGTATTAGGGCTGATTTGAGACAACTTTGCCACGGCAGCCCGACCACATACCTCCACCATTTTCCCTCTAGATAGCGTTTCTGCGGAGCTCGGGCGGAGCCCTGCTGGAATAAGATCACCACCAACTTCCGGAGCGATGTCACGCTGCCGGAGAACTCATGTACCTCTCCGTCTCTCTTGCTGGATCAAGAAGGCCGAGATCATCGTCGAGTTGTACGTGTGCTGAACGCGGAGGTGCCGTCCGTTTGGCACTAGATCGGAGCGGATCATGGGACGGATCGCGGGACCGTTCACGGGGCGGATCGAGGGATGTGAGGCCGTTCCACTACATCAACCGCGTTTCTTAACGCTTCTGTTTTGCAATCTACAAGGGTACGTAGATCAGAAATATCCTCTCGTAGATGGACATCACCATGATAGGTGTTCGTGCGCGTAGGAAACTTTTTGTTTCCCATGCGACATTCCCCAACAGTTATTGGGGCCGCCACAACCATAGCCACCGTTGGGGGTGACCGCCACCATAGTTGTTGTTCTGGCAGCCACCGCGGCCAACACCGTCTCCCTGGCCAGGGTTATCGTCGCCGCCCTGGCCTGGGTAGGTGTTGTCGCCGTTGCGAGGGCGTCCCTTGAAGAAGCCGCCGCCGTCCTGGCCTCCGTAGGTGTTGTCTCCTTTGCGAGGGCGTCCCTTGAGGAAGCCGCCGCCGCACTGACCTAGGTAGGTATTGTCACCGTTGCGAGGGTGTAACGACTAAGATGCGGTCCTTTCCAATTTAGGGGGCGATGCCCCAAAATGGAAAGAAGCGCATCTATGCGTTTCACAAGCAAGATAAACATATCACATACATAATTTAAGAATGACAAATAGGTAATAGTTTGCCATCTCACATAGATAATATCAGAGTTTACATCCACACATTTATTCAGACAAGGTACTTCCGCTACGGACTACATAACATAAGAAAAGGCTATGCTATCCCGCATGCTTGCCCACGACCATGACCACGGCCTCAGTCTTCTGGATAGTTCACGTACACGCGGTCGTTCTCCTCATTGTACTGCCACGCCAGCTGCGTGCCATCGGGCTCACCTGTGTCGGGCGTACATGTACCTATTGGGATGTTGCAGTAATCTGTGAGCCACGGGGACTCAGCAATCTATGAACTCGGTACCGAAACTAGTCAAGTTATGAGGTAAGGAAGGTTTAGTGTTTAGGTTGCAGCTCCCTAAGCATTTATGGTGGCTAACTTACGAAGATCAAAGTTATAGTAGTGGTGGTCTACGTGAGCGGGCGAAGACTAGATGATCACTAAGTGATCCTGAACACCTACTTACGTCAAACATAACCCCAGCGTGTTCCCGATCAAAGAGAGGTCTTCGAAAGAGACAGTCACGTTTACGCACACAGTTGGCAGTTTTATTAGATTAAGTTCAAGTTATCTATAACCGGATGTTAATAAATAATCCATGTTGCCACATAACCGCAGGCACGGCTTTCCGAAAGATTAAACCCATGCAGGGGTGCTCCAACTAGTCCATCACAAACGGTCACGGGCCGCAAAGTAATCCTCTATCACGAAACTCGTGATCTCGTCGGATTCCTTAGAGGAAAACCTCAACTCTGGGGAGAACAAAAGCTTCACCGGGATTCCTATACGCAAGATATATCGCTAAAGTAAGACAAGACTAGCAGGACCTCCCGTCGTGTCGACGACCCCGATAAGAGCCGCATATCTCAGTCTCGGGACAAGACGGATGGAACTATCTACGAGAACAAAACCTCAAGTTTCCTTGTGGTGGCCCCGCAGGAAGACCAGTTTGGACCAACCCTCATGAGGAGCACTGGCCCAGGTTTTTGATTAATTCCTCGGGGTAGCTATTCCCTATGCAAATTATTATTAGGTGATTCGAAAATTAAAACCAATGTTGGGTCCTACCGGATAAATCTTAACACTACACGATTTATCAAGGGGGTCCCCATAACAACCCCGAATGTGTTAGGAGCGATTAGTTATGGAATCAAACACCGGTAGCCAGAAACTAAGGCGGCAATAACGGAACAAATCACCCGGCAAAAGGCTAGGCCTTCCGTCATTTACCAAGTATACAGGTGCATTAATTAATAGCAAATTTAAACATAATGATATCAATTCTCATGTTATCACATGAGACAGCTGGCACCTACAACTAGCAACGCTAACATTAGAAGATGAGCACGCCTACTTAGCCAAACAACATTAGCTAAGAGGGGAAGGTGTTTGGGTTCATGGCAATATGAGGAGGCAAATATATCAAGTGGTAGGCAGCGAGCATATGACGAAGGAAACGTGAATCTAAGCATAACAAGGCTAGAGATGGTATCAAGGTCACGGTCATCTTGCCTTTGATGTCTTCAGCTTGGAACTGCTCTTGTTCGTCCTCCACGTACTCTCCCGAATCCACGTACTCTAATGACAGCCAATGAACAACAACACAACATGATGCAACAAACACATGATGCATGAGATGAGAATGAAGCATGCATCTCTAATCTAGTCACTTGCATATGCATGAGAAGAAAAGACAAACTTCTGGACAGAACTTCTCTCTAAGCTATCTTGACATGCATGAAGATGACATGAATAGGTGCATCACGAGAAAACGATGCAAAAACATATAAAGAACGTAGAGAACGGAGCTACAGATCAACCGGAAACTACGAAACAAGATACGGAGTCCTACGGATCAAATCTACCACAAGCACACTCCAATGGCACACTTCTGGTATTCCCAGGTTGCCACATGATCAAACAAAAAAGTAAAGATGGGGTGGTGCAAAGAAACTCACCACACCACCAACTATGCACTCACAAGCTTCAAAACAACAAACTATGCAATCTGTCCTAAACAACACCATAGCAGTTTGACAGCAACATGCAAAGCACCTACAGCCACCCAAATGTGCCAAACAAGATATGTGGAAAAAGGTATTCAAAAGCTCTACAAGCATGAGCAAGAAGATAATACAAAGGAGTTACACACAGAAAGATCTATAGGTGCTAACTTGGACAAAAATAACAGATCTCAGGGACTTAGTGAAAATCTCAGATTCTCACCAGCTATTTATGCTCTGAAGCATTTTGACAGCCTCCAAAACAATATCTACAGGAAGTGAAAGTGCATGAAATTTAACAGAGATCTGTACGAACACAAAATCTCCAACTCTCTAGTGGATTGCAAGGGCTGATTCCCAACACATGAACTTTTGCAACCACAACTACAAGGGAAGAAAATAACACCAGTTTCTCACACTTAATGAAAATCACAGATTTTCACCAAGCTGACAATTTCAACCACATGTCTACTTTGACAAGGCACAACTTGCACATACAAACTCCTAAGCATAAAACAAAACAACCATGCTGTAGAGGGGTTCACCCACTACTGCCACATCAAGGAATCATTCTCTTAAGCTCATCACACCACATGGCACCAAGCTCTAAATATAGCATCAAGGCAGAAAAATGACCATCCCAGAAAGTGTTCCAAAGTGAAATATGATTCCACCAATGGATTCCTGGGATGATTCTACCCCAAAAATATATATAATACCTAGGTACTTGCATACAACATGTAGGCACAAAGTTGAAAGGAAAAAACAACATGGAATCACAAAGTCTCAAATAGTGCCATATCACATGTGTTTCTTACTATATCATCATCCACACTTGCACATGACAACTTCACAACAACTATGGTGAACATGAGGGTTAGACCACATGTATGTGTGCCATAGCACATCACCACACACACTCACATACACCCACATGTACTCATACACTCACACACCACCTACACTTCATAGCATGTCTCACACTATATATGCACACAAACACATATCAACATGGGTGCATCACAAGTGCTTATGCACACACATGTGTGCCATGCCCAAGACGCGACCCTATCCTCAATTTGGCACGAGGGCCTCGTCAGGGATAGAAGCGCATCTCGTCGTGTCGCAAGAATGGATATCGTTACAAGTACATGTACTGAAAAGAAGAGATATATATAGATTTGGCTTACACTCGCCATAAGCTACATCAGGGTCACATCAGTACAATACATCAACAACATGAATAAGAGCAGGGTCCGACTACGGACGAAAACAAACGAGAAAAGAAGAACGACGTCCATCCTTGCTATCCCAGGCTGCCGGCCTGGACCCCATCCTCGATCGATCAAGAAGAAGAAGAAGAAGCAACTCCAAATGAACAATCAACGCGCTCGCGTCAAGTAACCTTTACCTACACCTGCAACTGGTGTTGTAGTAAACTGTGAGCCACAGGGGACTCGGCAATCTCATTTCTAAAGTTATCAAGACTAGAAAAGCTTAATGGGTGAGGCATGGTTAAGTGGTGAGGTTGCATCAATGGCTAGGCATATATTTGGTGGCTAAACTTACGAGTGCAAGAAATAAGAGAGGGAAGATCTACGCATAACGGACGTGAACTATTGATGATCAAATGAATGATCCTAAACACCTACCTACGTCATACATAACCCCACCGTGTCCTCGATCGGAGAAGGACCTCACGAAAGAGACAGTCACGGTTACGCACACAGTTGGCATGTTTTAATTAAGTTAACTTCAAGTTATCTAGAACCAGTGTTAAACAAAGCTTCCACGTTGCCACATAACTGCGGACACGGCTTTCCGAAAAGATTTAACCCTGCAGGGGTGATCCAACTAGTCCATCACAAATTACCACAAGCCGCATAGAAATCCTCGATCACGACACTCGTGATCTCGTCGGATTCCTTAGTGGAAAACCTCAACTCTGACATTACCCAAAGCATCACCGGAATCCCGGTGCACAAGATATTTCGTCAGAGGTAAAACTAATCCAACAAGGCCACCCGATGTGTCGACGATCCCGATAGGAGCCGCGTATCTCGTTCTCAGGACACACCGTCTATGCATAATGGACGGGAACCAAACCTCGAGTTTCCCAGTGGTAGCACCGCCGACTCCTAGGTGGGTGGACCAACACTCATGAGGAGCACTGGCCCCGGGATTGATTAAATTTCCTTGGGTTAATTACTCCCTATGCAGTTCATTAGTTATTAGGCAAAGGTAGTACCAAAGTTGGGCCTTGCCAGACCAGCTTTAATCTAAAACGAATTATCAAGGGGGTCCCCATAACAGCCCCGATCGTGTTAGGAGCGCTCAATTATGGAACATAACACCGGTAGCCGAAACTAAGGGGGCAAAGGTGGAACAAAACACCAGGCTAGAAAGGCGAGCCTTCCACCTTTTACCAATTATATAGGTCCATTAAATTAAATTGCATTTAATATGGTGATATAACAAGGAACCCATGTCATCACATGGAAGCAACTACACCTGCAACTAGCAACGCTAACGACATGGTTAAGCAAGCAGTAACATAGCCAATCAGTGGTTTGCTAGGTTGAACAGGTTGAAGGTTTCATGGCATTATTGACAGGCTGATATTTAACATGTGGTAGGCAACGAGACATAATCGATAGAAGCGATAAAACTAGCATGGCAATGATAGTAATGGTATCTGGGGAAATGGTCATCTTGCCTGAGATCCCGCTTGGAAGAAGAACAACTTCGAGAAGTCGGCGAACCAACTTAGTCGAACGATTCCTCACATTCCGACACGCTTGCGGAGCTTTATCGAGACGGAGCAAACCGGAAACAAACATCAACACAGATATTCAGCACGGTAAAAGCAAGACATGATACATAACCTAATATGATGCATGATCAAATCAATAATGCACGAGATGGCATGGCAATTGACCTCACGCAAACATTACACATTAAGTGAAGCTCGATATGCAACGAGTCGCATATCGACGAAACTCCATGCTTAATTATTTAATTCACTCCCGTTTAATTAAACGACAATGTTTAATGTTGTTTAACATGGCAAGGGGTGAAGCGGTGATTCTCCATGGCATCCTAGACGGTTAATACGGGGAGCATAGATCAGAGCTACATCACAAGAAACATGCAACACAATATATCATGCCATGAATGCGTCATGCATGCGAGTTCAAACATCACGGCTAAGAAGAGAAAGAAAGAGGTTTCGCCACGGCGAGCGAGAGGGAACCATGGCGGCAAGACGGAAACGAAGGCACGACAAAGTTCCTATCCCGATACTCGTCGTGATATCGTGCCAACGTATAGGAAGCGTGTGCGGGACAAACGAAAAAATGATTGGGTGATCCCGTCTATCGGGTTCCCATATGTCGAGGGCACGATGAAATAGAAACACGTGCAACGGGCAAACATACGGCGCAAACATACGATACAACTCATACAACATATGTGTTCGGTTCACGACAACGTCCCAACGGTTTACCTTCGAATCTTGCAAATCGGAGGGGTTCAGTTCGTAGCGGTGTGAACATGGGTCGTCGTGGTCATCGCGGAAGTAGTGGAAGTCGTGGTACTCCGGTCTCGTCGACGGTAGTAGTACACGGCGGTCTTGTCGGCGGTGGTCGTACTCTTGGCGTCGGCACACGGTCTTCGGCATCGGAAACCAGCAACACAACAGCAACATCGGCGGCGGCAACTAACAGCAAGCTAGAGCAGATAGCTACCTACAGCAAGAGCAACAGCAACTAAGCATCGGCCAGCAACAGCACTAAGCTACTACAGCAGCAGCTGGCAGCAAGCAACTAGCAAGCCATGGCACGCAGCAGCCAGGCACGCAACAGCAATCGGCCACGACAGCGGCTAACAACGACAATAGGCGGCAGCAGCATCTCGCGCAAGCAAGCACAACAAGCAGCAAAGCAAGCTAGCATGCATCGGCAAGGCAAGCTATCAACTACAGGCAAGCTGTGCAGCAGAGCAGCGGCAACAGCACTAGCAACCCAAGCAGCTACAGGCAGCAGCAAAGCAACGCAAGCAGTAGCCAGCATCGCAGCATGAACAACATCAGCAAAAGGGCAACACAGCGACACGCACGACGACATGGTCAAGTCGGCGGCAGGGCAATCACCGGCGGGGGAACCTCGGGCCGGGTCCTGTCGGCGACCACAGCGGGAGATGAGGCGGCGCGGCCATGGCACGGGGAGAGCTCGGCCTGGGGCAAGCGTACGAGGAGGAGGAGGATGGGGGCCCTGGAGGGCAAGCCGGCGGCGGGGCGAGTACCAGCGAGGAAGAACGGCGAGAGGACTCGGGGCGCAGCGAGGCGAGGGCGAGGGAGGTGGCCATGGTGGCGAGAGGCGAGCCATGGGACTCCGGCGACATGAGCTGGGCGAGGCGGCGAGGCGGGCGCCGCGAGCTGCTGGTGGCGCGGGGAGGCGAGGGGACGCCTTGGGCACGGGGATCGGGGAAGAACAGAGGGGAGGCTGATGGGAGGAGGACGGGGAAGAAGGGGATCGGGAGAGGACGAGCGCTTGGCGGCTGCGGGAGGAAGATGGGGAAACGGGCTGAGGGACGCTAGGGCGCTAGGGTAGGGGAGGCTTGGGCCTTGGGCCAGCTCGGCTGGGCTCCCTCTCCCTGCTAGTTTTTTTTCGTTTTTTAAGAACAGAAAACACACTCTAAAAGAAAAATATTAAACAAAACAGAAAAATGCTTTTGGTCTCCTTTGAAGAATATACCCCAACTATAAAAATAGCTTGGGAATTTTTTTAACGAATAAAAAAAATAAAACCTTTGGAAGAATAAAATAAAACCTCTTTTATTTAAAGAATAAAATAAAAGCTCTTTAAAGGAGAAAAGAAAATGAGACTGTTTTAGAAAATAAACAAAAGGAAAAAAATAAAGGAAACCCAAGGGGTTGCCTCCACCTTTAATAAAATGAGTTTTAAAAGAAGACGAATTTATTTTGAAGGGGTTAAAACTGAAATCTTTTCCGCAACCACAAAAAATAGAATAGAGAGGAGAGAAGGGTTTTAGGTCCACGGTGTAACAGGGTTTGAAGCGGCTCTCTTGCACCCACTCTCATCACGCCAACGAACAACGCCACACTCACAAAGCACTCACAAGCATTAACATCCAACAACACAGAGCAACAAGCAACACCGACAAAACATAGTTGACATGATGCCATGCATGATGCCATGATGCAAACTACATGATGATGCAAAAAATAAAACTAATCACACGACGGAAATGGAAATAACAGGGGAATCTTCTGGAACGTCGGCATCGGGCTGTCACAACTCTCCTACACTACAAGAGGATCTCGCCCCGAGATCCAAGAATGAAAGGGGGGAGAGGATGAGAAAGAACGAGGTAAAAACTTAGTCGCTTCTTTGAGAAACGAGTGACACCAACAAACCTTGAAGGTTGCAAAGAGATGAGGAACGATATGTGAAACAAGTGAGAATTCACGGAAAATTTCGGCAGCACTTCGGTAGGAAAATGGGACAAAAAATTCGATAAGAAGAGAGAATTAGACAATATACACAACAAACAACTAAATAGAACAAGGGAACACCATGATCTTGACAGAACAAGATAATAGACCCAAAAGAGCAACATCACAATGCCTCCGGAACAAGAGAATATGAACTAGCTCAAGCGGAAGAAGAGAATGAAGAAAAGAATGACAACTATCATCACAATAGAATTGAAGAGCCTCCGGACAAAGAATTGACGTAGTAGTTGGAAAACCAATAACGAAAAGAACAAGATAGTAGTGGGCTTATGAAGATCATCTCAACATTATTGAGGTGACAACCAATCACTAAAAGAAACAAGGATTGATTGGGAGCAACACGATAAGAACACTTCTTACACCAAGAGGATACCTTGAGGACTTGGATTAATGACACGCACCATAATAGCAACAATCCATAGGAAAAGCTTTAGGTGAAATCCAAACCAAGATAGCTCAATGAAGAAATGATGGGTTGAAATATCTCATGATCAATGAATTGGTGGATTTAATTATCTCATTCTTGAAAGGAAAACTCTTTGAGGCTCCTACACTAACAAGAGTGCTATAATACCACCTCAAAGGATAAAGGAGAACAAACGCACTTGGAAATGCAAGAGAAAGAATACTTGAGGTACTCCAACGGGAATGTTGGAGAACACTTGATAAAAAATCACATCCTTGAAGAACGAGCATGACGAGCCTCCGTATCAAAAGGATGATGCAAGATATGAAGGATGAAATAATAAGATTATGACCTTGCGAAGATTTAGATGGAGCCTCACAAAGACATACTTGAGAAAACTTGGAACTCCGGAAAAGAAAAAATAAGTACACTTGAGAGAAAGGAATTGATATCATGAGCTACTCTGGAACAAAAATTGAAATCATTTGATGAAACAAGAATAAGAGTTATGTTATGCTTATCCTTCATCAAATTAAATTGATGACAAGCAACGGATTTAGCATACAACTTATTCCTCTTGAAAGAATCTTGAAGAGACAGAGAGATAAACACTACTTGAGGCATAATTGAAGGAAGCACCGGTAAGAATTCACAAATGAATGGAAACACCACGAATTAATGGAGATACAAGAGAATGAAGAGATCATGAGCCACCTGAGAGAAGAAACACTTAAACAAGGCACCGGAATAATTGAGAGACGAACGAAGAGACAACAATTGAGAAGAATTTGAGAATGAAAGCTGAAAGCTCAGAACGAAGAAGTCTTCTGAAATGATGGCCTTCGGAGGAACGAGAAATAAAAACAACTCGGAACTACACCGGATAGAAAGAAATGAATCACTCATGATCGACAACAATTGAGATGATGGCACAAAGCTGAAATGACGAATCTCCAAGAGAATGAACAAAGATTTGAGAGAAACACTCCTTCGAATTGCAAGCTGAGGATGATGACGAGAAACACGACCACGAATAACTGAGACACTTCGGAATAAACAAGAATGAAAGTTGAGCCAAATATGAGAAATAATTCGAAAAAATCTTGAAGAAAGAATATGACTGGTGAAATCATTCTTACGTCACATTGAAAAAGAAAAAAAAAGAGAACTCCGAAAAATTACAAGAGCCTGAAAAGATCCTGGGAAAAACCTGTGGGTTATGGGCCCACTCAAAGAAACCACCGTTGAAAGGATTTCTTAGAAAGATTGATATTGCACCGGTATAAGGAAAACTAGATGAGGTAGAGAACCTCAAAATAATGAAAGATCTGAAACAAGAAACTCTGAGATATCTTCAGCACTCCGGATAGGAAAGAGTGGAATAAATAGGAAGATAGGCTCAGAAAAATTTCCGACATGGGAAAGAATTACCAGGATAAATAGGATATGATAAACACGGACAATTGAATTAAATTCATCAGAAAAGATGACAATAATGAAGGAATGATGAACTAGAACTTCTGAGAATCTTCACAATGAATCACCGGCTACAAAAGGATGAAGAGATAGCGGAAGCATCACTAACTATAAAGGCACTTGGATGATGACTGAAATATTGAAGAAAAAGGGTGGGAGGGCGGGAAAAACAAAGACAACTTGAGACAGATGAGACAAACTCTGGAATAAAAGAGAGAATGATGTGCAAAAAAATTGGAGAGGATTGAATTCACTAAAGAGAAGCACACCGGTTGAATGGAATTGATACTATGACTCCGGTTGAAAATGAAATGATAAGACGATTGATTAAACAAAAGGATTAATACTCTCATAAAAATATGAGAACACCACTTAGAAAGGATCTGAAATCACCACTTGACATCGAAGCAACTATCATTACCATGTTTCAACAAAACAAAGGGTGTGGCTTATGAAACAAGCCAGAACAAACTCATGAGAAAGATTTCGTCTGATATTTTCGTGGACAGGATCGCACGGGCTCGATCCTTACAGAAGCCATCAAGTGCAAGGAAGTGCACCCGACATACAAAGCGTCCCCGAGTCGTAGCAAGCTACAAGGACTCTTTAAGACACAACTAGAATCGTTGTAAGTCGACCATCAACAAACGAATCCACTAGATGTCGAACCCCAACCTAACATCATGCATTTGTTGGAAGATTGTCCTATAAGTAACTACTTAAATTACCACCTAAGAATTCCCGAAATATCTGGTCATGCAATCTGGTACACGGATACAAGGAGTAATATTTTACACAACTCCTATACTAACCCGTCCAATGTATCACATCCGTCAACACACGACCAGAATCTCAGACCTTCATCTACTACAGAACCTCGTGATCACAACGATACAAAGTATGGCAGTACTCCCGAACAATCTGCACCAGTACTGGGGATATCGGTGTTATCTCGCCACTACTAGTATTGAAGCAATTACGAACATCCTTCGTCCTGAGATACTAAGAAATCTGAATGATAACGATGTGCTCAAGAATCCCCTGGAGCTCAACTCCCCGGAAGAAATCAAGTCAGACTGGAGGCACCAAGACAGAACTCGTCACATCGGCATCATATAGATTCCAAAAATATCCGCGTGCTCCTCAAATTTTTCTGAGTGAGAAGAGGAGTAGAATTAAAATATTACGTCAAGATTCCTCACCAGAGCATAGAAGAGGAGAAAAAAGAATCCTACTCTTCGATATATAACTATACTCAAAGTATTTTTTCACTAGACTCGACTCGGCCAAGTTCGATCAATCAAGGGGGCTCCTAGGTCGGTACAGCTCTGATACCAACTTGTCACGCCCAAGATGCGACCGTATCCTCAATTTGGCACGAGGGCCTAGTTAGGGATAGAAGCGCATCTCGTCGTGTCGCAAGAATGGATATCGTTACAAGTACATGTACTGAAAAGAAGATATATATAGAGAGAGATTTGGCTTACACTCTCCACAAGCTACATCAGAGTCCCATCAGTACAATACATCAACAACATGAATAAGAGTAGGGTCCGACTACGGACGAAAACAAACGAGAAAAGAAGAACGACGTCCATCCTTGCTATCCCAGACTGCCGGCCTGGACCCCATCCTAGATCAATGATGAAGAAGAAGAACAAGCAACTCCAAATGAACAATCAGCGTGCTCGCATCAAGTAACCTTTACCTGTACCTGCAACTGGTGTTGTAGTAAACTGTGAGCCACAGGGGACTCAACAATCTCATTTCCAAAGGTATCAAGACTAGCAAAGCTTAATGGGTGAGGCATGGTTAAGTGGTGAGGTTGCAGCAGCGGCTAGGCATATATATGGTGGCTAAACTTACGAGTGCAAAAAATAAGAGAGGGAAGATCTACACATAATGGACGTGAACTACTGATGATCAAATGAATGATCCTGAACACCTACCTACGTCAGACATAACCCCACCGTGTCCTCGATCGGAGAAGGAACTCTCGAAAGAGACAGTCACGGTTACGCACACAGTTGGCATGTTTTAATTAAGTTAACTTCAAGTTATATAGAACCAGTGTTAAACAAAGCTTCCATGTTGCCACATAACCGCGGGCATGGCTTTCCGAAAAAATTTAACCCTGCAGGGGTGCTCCAACTAGTCCATCACAAATTACCAAAAGCTGCATAGAAATCCTCGATCATGACACTCGCGATCTCGTCGGATTCCTTAGTGGAAAACCTCAACTCTGAGATTACCCAAAGCATCACTGGAATCCCGATGCACAAGATATTTCGTCAAAGGTAAAACTAATCCAGCAAGGCCACCCGGTGTGTCGAAGATCCCGATAGGAGCCGCGTATCTCGTTCTCAGGACACATCGTCTATGCATAGTGGACGGGACCCAAACCTCGAGTTGCCCCGTGGTGGCACTGCCGACTGCTAGGTGGGTGGACCAACACTCATCAGGAGCACTGGCCCGGCGGTTGATTCAATTTCCTTGGGTTAATTACTCCCTATGCAGTTCATTAGTTATTAGGCAAATGTAGTACCAAAGTTGGGCCTTGTCAGACCAGCTTTAATCTAAAACAAATTATTAAGGGGGCCCCATAACCACCCCGGTCGTGTTAGGAGCGCTTAATTATGGAACATAACACCGGTAGCCGAAACTATGGGGGCAAAGGTGGAACAAAACACCAGGCTAGAAAGGCCGAGCCTTCCACCTTTTACCAAGTATATAGGTCCATTAAATTAAATAGCATTTAATATGGTGATATAACAAGGAACCCTTGTCATCACATGGAAGCAACTACACCTGCAACTAACAACGCTAACAACATGTTTTAGCAAGTAGTAACATAGCCAATCAGTGGTTTTCTAAGTTGAACAGGTTGAAGGTTTCATGGCATTGTTGAGAGGCTGATATTTAACATGTGGTAGGCAACGAGACATAATCGATAGAAGCGATAAAATTAGCACGGCAATGATAGCAATGGTATCTGGGGAAATGGTCATCTTGCCTGAGATCCCGCTTGGAAGAAGAACAACTCCGAGAAGTCGGCGAACCAACGTAGTCGAACGGGTCCTCACATTCCGACACGCTTGCGGAACTCTATCGAGATGGAGCAAACCGAAAACAAACATCAGCACAGATATTCACCAGGGTAAAAGCAAGACATGATGCATATCCTAATATGATGCATGATCAGATCAATAATGCATGGGATGGCATGGCAATTCACCTCACGCAAACATTATACATTAAGTGAAGCTCGATATGCAATGAGTCGCATATCAACGAAACTCCATGCTTAATTATTTAATTCACTCCCGTTAAATTACACGGCAATGTTTAATGTTGTTTAACATGGCAAGGGGTGAAGCGGTGATTCTACATGGCATCCTAGATGGTTAACACGCGGAGCATAGATCGTAGCTACGTCACAAGAAACATGCAACACAATATATCATGCAATGAATGCGTCATGCATGCGAGTTCAAACATCACGGGCAAGAAGAGAAAGAAACAGGTGTCGCCACGACGAGCGAGAGGGAACCATGGAGGCAAGACGGAAACGAAGCCACGGCAAAGTTCCTATCCCGATACTCATCGAGATATCGTGCCAACGTATAGGAAGCGTGTGCGGGACAAACCAAATAATGATGGGATGATCCCGTCTATCGGGTTCCCATGTGTCGAGGGCACGACGAAAGAGAAACACGTGCAACGGGAAAACATACGGCGCAAACATACGGTACATCTCATACAACATATGTGTTCGGTTCACGACAACGTCCCAACGGTATACCTTCCAAGCGTGTGAATTGGAGGGGTTCGGTTCGTAGCGGTGTGAACATGGGTCATCGTGGTCGTCGTGGAAGAAGTGGAAGTCGTGGTACTCTGATCTCGTCGACGGTAGTCGTACACGGCGGTCTTGTCGGCGGTGGTCGTACTCTTGGCGTTGGCACACGGTCTTCGGCATCGGAAACCAGCGACACAACAGCAACATCGACGGCGGCAACTAACAACAAGCTAGAGCGGATAGCTACCTACGGCAAGAGCAACATCAACTAAGCATCGGCTTGCTTCCCAAGGAAGGCCAAGTGAGTTTCAGCCAAAAATGTACAAGAAATAAAAAAGGCGGGAGCTTGGATTCGAACCCAAGTCTTCCTATACACTACACAAGCCCACCACCACTGCGCTAGCACCTCTGGCTCGACAGAACAGAGGAAGGAAACAAGGAGTGTTTGCCCCTGCCGAGCTACTGTGCCACAGAACGATAAAACAAAAGGGCACCACTGGGTTTCGAACCCACGACGTGCTGGCAGCAAAACCGCCCTACTGCCACTCTGCTACTCTGCGGTTCCTGGCCTAACAGGGGAATCCTACGAGGCAAGCTACTCTGCTCTACACTACCACACTCGAATTAATTGCGTGGAACAAAAAGGAGGGGGCGCTGGGCTTGATAGTCTCCAACGTATCTATAATTTTTGATGGTTTCATGCTATTATCCTGTCAAACTTTGGATGTTTTGTAAGCCTTTTATATCTTTTTTGATACTAACCTATTAACTCAGTGCCAAGTGCCAGTTCCTGTTTTTTCCGTGTTTTTGACCCTTTTCAAAGGAGTATTTTAAACGGAGTCCAAACGGAATAAAACTTCTGAAAATATTTTTTTCCAAAACAGAAGAAGATCGGGAAGCTTGAGAACTAAGGCAGGGGGTCACCAGGGACCCCACAAGCCCCCTAGCCGCGGCCAGGGGGGCCCGCGCCTCCCAGGCTTGTGGGCTCCCTAGGCCACCTCTACCCTTGGTCTTTCGCCTATATATTCCCTAAAATCCCAGAAAAATCAAGAGATCATCGAAAATAATTTTCCGCCGCCGCAAGCTTCTGTCTCCGCAAGATCCCATCTGGGGCACGTTCTGGTGCCCTGCCGGAGGGGGGATTCGGATACAGAGGGCTTCTTCATCAACTCCATGACCACTCCGATGATGCGTGAGTAGTTCACCATAGACCTACGGGTCCATAGCTAGTAGCTAGATGGCTTCTTCTCTCTTTTGGATCTTCAATACAAAGTTCTCCATGATCTTCATGAAGATCTATCCGATGTAATCTTCTTTTGCGGTGTGTTTGTCGAGATCCGATGAATTGTGGATTTATGATCAGATTATCTATGAATCTTATTTGAGTTTCTTCTGATCTCTCTTATGCATGATTTCATATCCTTGTAATTCTCTTCGAGTTGTGGGTATTGTTTGGCCAGCTTGATCTATGATTCTTGCAATGGGAGAAGTGCTTGGTTTTGGGTTCATACCGTGCGGTGACCTCGCCCAGTGGCAGAAGGGGTAGCAAGGCACACATCATGTTGTTGCCATCAAGGGTAAAAAGATGGGGTTTTCATCATTGGTTTGAGTTTATCCCTCTACATCATGCCATCTTGCTTAAGGCGTTACTCTGTTCGTCATCAACTCAATACACTAGATGCATGCTGGATAGCGGTCAATGTGTGGAGTAATAGTAGTAGATGCCGAAAGTATCGGTCTACTTGTCTCGGACATGATGCCTATATGTATGATCATTGCCTTACTCTTTTCTTCGTTGCACTTTCCGCCTTCAGATCTCACTTTTCAATCAATCTTGAAGGGATTGACAACCCCTTTATAGCGTTGGGTGCAAGCTCTTTTGTGTTTGTGCAGGTACTCTGGACTTGACGAGATTCTCCTACTGGATTGATACCTTGGTTCTCAAACTGAGGGAAATACTTACTGCTCGTGTGCTGCATCACCCTTTCCTCTTCAAGGGAAAAGCCAACGCAGGCAAGTCTCCGTCAACGTGTCAATTTTTGGCGATGTTGTTTGAGAAGTAGCAGAAGGGTTTCTGGCACCGTTGCCGGGGAGGATCAAGTCAAGAACTCATCCAAGTAAGTGTCGCAAACTCATCTCTTGCATTTACTTTTTTGCATCTCGTTTTCCTCTCCCCCACTTTCGAAAACAAAAATTTACAAAAAAATATTTGCCTTTTTCGTTTTCCTTTTTCGCTTGCTTTCTGTTTGCTTGTGTTGCCTTCTTCCTTCAATATACTTGCATCTTTGCTTTCTGAAAATCTAGTGATATGGATCCTCACCCAGTTGCTAATCTCTTTAAGAGATCCACTTATGTTGATCCAATTGCTAGTGAGTTGAGTGCACTTGACTTTCTCTATGGAGTTTTGCTTCAGATGCGTGAATCTGAAAATCGTGATGAAGAAATTTATGAAGTGATTCACGAGGGCCCTTGAATGAAAAGCATGATTGCAACGATTTCATTATAAATTCTATTAATGACAATCATGCTAAAAATATCCAAAACCCTAAGCTTGGGGATGCTAGTTTTGCTTTCTCCACTACTTGTTGCAATAATCATGATTGGGGTGTTGATTTTTCTTATGATCTTGAAAAATTGTTTAATCCTCATGATGATTATGATATTTGCAATAATATTGAAAGTGGGTTTGGAGAAGCCATGACTTTAGTTGATGATAATCCCACTAGTTTTGAAGAGCGTCAACTTTGCATGCATGTGGATCATGAAAAGAATATCCTTTGTGATAGCTATATTGTTGAATTTGAATATGATCCCACATGTAATTGCTATGAGAGAGGAAAATATTGTGGTAGAAACTTTCATGTTACCAAATTACCTCTCGTTATGTTGAGATTGCTATTGTCTCTTTCTTCTTCCTTGCATTTGGTAACTATTGGTTGTCTTGCGAATTTGTTTCCCTATAAAATGCCTATGCATAGGAAGTATGTTAGACTTAGATGTGATTTTCACATGTTTCATGGTGCTCTCTTTGTGTCCGATTGCTATCTTTTATGTGAGCATCATTGAATTATCAATGCCTAGCTAAGGGCGTTAAACAATAGCGCTTGTTGGGAGGCAACCCAATGAATTTATCTTTTTATTTCTGTTTTGTTGCATCCACACCATCATAATTCTGTTGTGATTGTTTCTTTTGTGTTTCTTTTTGTGTTTGAGCCACGCAAAACCTTTATGACTATTCTTGGTGATGGTTGTTTGATCCTCGTGGAAAAATACAGAAACTTTTCGCTCACGAGATTATTTTTCATTTTTATTCAAAAAGAGCTTTTGAGTTGATTCTTATTTCTGCTGGTTGATATGCCTTTCGCCCAGGAAGTTGTAATCTTTTAGAATTTTTGAGGTACCAGAAGTATACGAAGTATACAGATTTCTACAGACTGGTCTGTTTTTGACAGATTCTGTTTTTGTTGAGTTGGTTGCTTGTTTTGATGAAACTATGGATGGTATCGGGGGGTACTAGCCATGGAAAAGTGGGAATACAGTAATCTAACAACAATATAAATAGAAATAAAGATTGCTACAGTACCTAAAGAGGTGGTAGTTTGTTTTCTTGTACTAATGTTATCACGAGTTTCTGTTTAAGTTTTGTGTTGTGAAGTTTTCAAGTTTTGGGTGATGTTCTCATGGACAAAGAGATAAGGAGTGGAAAGAGCTCAAGCTTGGGGATTCCCAAGGCATCCCAAGCCAAATTCAAGGACACCAAAAAGCCTAAGCTTGGGGATGCCCCGGGAAGGCATCCCCTCTTTCGTCTTCAATCCATCGGTAACATTACGTGGAGCTATATTTTTATTCACCACATGATATGTGTTTTGCTTGGAGCGTCTTGTATAGTAGGAGTATTTTATTTTTGTTGTGTCACAATCATCCTTCCTGCACACCTTTTGAGAGATACATGCACTCATCGTGATTTTGCTAGAATGCTCATCGTGCTTCACATATATCTTTTGAGCTAGACAATTTTTCTCTATGTGCTTCACTTAGATCTTTTAGAGCACGGCGGTGCGTAAATTGGTAGTTGGCTTGTGCTATGAAAGTAGTCCCAAAGGTGATAGGTACCCAAAGAGGATACAAAAACCTCCATCTTCATGTGCATTGAGTAGAAAGAGAAGTTTCGATTCCTCTCAATTAGTTTTGAGACGTGGATTTGGTAATATTAAGAGTTATGTTAGTAGGGTGTTGTGAATCTAGAAATACTTGTGTTGAAGTTAGTGATTCCCGTAGCATGCACGTATGGTGAACCGCTATGTTAGGAAGTCAGAGCATAATTGATCTATTGATTGTCATCCTTTGTGTTGCGGTCGGGATCGCGCGATGGTTAACACCTACCAACCCTTCCCCTAGGAGTATGCGTTTAGCACTTTGTTTCGATTACTAATAAAAACTTTTGCAACAAGTATGTGAGTTCTTCATGACTAATGTGAGTCCATGGTATAAATGCACTTTCACCATCCACCATTGCTAGCCTCTCTAGTGCCGCGCAATTCTCGCCAGTGCACAAACAGAGGAAGGAAACAACGAGTGCTTGTCCCTGTTGAGCTACTGTGCCACAGAACGACAAAACAAAAGGGCGTCACTTGGTTTCGAACCCATGACGTGCTGGCACCAAAACCGCCCTGCTGCCACTCTACTAGTCTGCGGTTCCTGACCTAACAAGGGAGTCCTACCAGGTAAGCTACTCTGCTCTGCACTACCACATCCGAATCAATCGCCGGGAACAAAAAGGAGGGGGCGCTCGGGCTAGATCCCGAGACCTGCCAAATCACAATGCACGCAACAAACCACTACGACGCTGCTGCGAAGTCTACCAGAGAGGGAAGCTTGCCCCTTTTGGGCAGATCCCACGCCCTACTGCACACACACGCGCACGCACTGCCGGCACAGAGTGCCCTCCGGCGAGCCGCTCCGATCTACGCGAGGACGACGCACGGTCATGCGGTAGAAGAAGAGGGAAGGTGTTTCTCACCCTAGGGTCCCTCGACGAAGCAGATCTCGTGGAAGAAGAGGAAGAAGAACGGTTGCTGTAGGCTTCGGGTCCGCCGGGAACTCGTCGGAGACGAGGTCGTGGCCGTCGGTGTAGTCGTGCTCCGGCCTCACCGACAACGGGAATGGAACGCGGGGAGACCCCCCGAGTTCCCGGACATCCTCGCCGGCGCCGGAGACGAGGGACACGCGGTGGAGACGGCGGCGCTCTTCTGCTGCTCCTGTGCTACCTCTCGATCTACCCTACAAAGCTTACCTTGGGGAGGGAGAGAGATGGAGGAGGAGATGGCGGCGGCGATGAGGGAAATAGGGAAACCCTATCGGGCACGCACGCCGATGCACTAAATAGGCCACGGATGGGACGCACGGCGTCAGCTCTCTCTCGCTCTCTCTGAAGAACTGACGGAAAGCAGCGCGGGGAAGAGACCACGTCGGGAGGAAGGAGAAGGAGCGCGCGGGCCGTTGCTAGGAAAAGAATGGAGGAGGCCCAAGCGGAAGGAGGGAGGAAGCCCACCTACCTCTCGGCCTGACAGCTAAAACGAAAAGGGTTTTTCCCTTTTATTTAAAACCACACCGCAAAAGAAAATTCCTAGAGTCAAACTTGCACAATAAAAACATAATAAAAATATTCTCGGCATTAGGGAATTATACCCTAATAAAATAAAAAGGAAAACTGAATTTTCAAGCAAATAAAATACAAATGGAAACCAGGGTTTACCCTACTGTTTTAAACAAAAGGAAAATAAACCAAACCCCTCGACTCCAAGGGAGCTACCCAATCGGCCACAAATATTAAACATAAATTAACCAACATTTGTAAAACAGGTTTTAACCAAGCAAATTCCACAAGTTAACAAAATGAGGAAGATAGGGTATTTTTGAAACCTAGCTTTGGAAGAAGAAGTAAAGTTGATATCAAGCTTTCACAATACTACCTCCACTTGCACTCATCACACCACACACAAAAGGATCAACACATCAACACTTAAGGAGGCATGAATGATATGGATGCATGAATGCAAAGGGGAGACAAGGTATGATCACATGAAATAACACATGGCATGTAGCTCTCATAGCAATGACATCATGGACCCACACATGGCAAGGTTCCAAATATGGCAAGTTACACTTGGGGCATTACAGAGGGCGTCCCTTGAAGAAGCCGCTGCCTCCACCACGGCCATGCCCGGCAAGGTTCACCAAGGATTTGAAGCCTCTTGCACCCGAGCTATGAAACAATTCCACTCGATTGATCGAAGTTTCTCACCATAGAAAAGAGATCATCGACAGAGAGTTGCTCGGGGCCGGCAGACATCCAGCGCAGAGATGATCGGCTGGTAGTCCATGTCGAGGCCAACAATGATGAAGGAGAGCAGCTGGCCGCCGGTGATGGGATCCCCGGCCATGGCGAGCTCGTCTGCGAGAGCCCTCATAAGGCCAAAGTAGACGCCCGCAGATTCGTTTCCCTTCTGCGCGTTCGTGAGGCTGATGTGGAGGTTGTTGATGCGTGATTGAGACGTGGAGGCGAACATGCTTGTGACTGCTGTCCAGGTTGCATGTGATTTCTCATGAGATGCAAGCTGAATCAACACTTCTTTGGAGAGATTATTCAGCAGGTAGGCGAGAACCTACTGATCTTCCCGTGCCGAGATCGTATACTCAGGATTAACTACGATCTGCTCCTTGCCATCGGAGATTTTGATGGTGAGGGTTTTGGGTGGGTCGGGAAAGCTTTTGTCTAGGTAGCCATACATGCCCGCAGCTCGGATCTGTGATAGCACTTGGGCACGCCATAGAACATAGTTGGTTCTAGTAAGTTCTTTGGACACTTGCGAGTTTAGGCTAAAGGAGTTTGCGGAGGTGGAGGATGACGCCATTGGAGGATGTGCTAGATGTGATGGAAGAGAGGGGCTCTGTATATCATATTAAATTCATGCTCCAGCCAACTCATCCAAAAGTCCGAACTGATGGAAGAAGGCTGGCAATATATTTCAACATAGTAGAGACATGTAATAAAGATAGAAGCATAGAGGAGAAATTTGTCTTGTCCAAGATCTTAACTTGAAATGAAGTTAATAAATTATACCCATTTGTTATGGTACTGGTTTCTCAGAGAAATGTTTCAGAACTAGTTTCTTACTTAAAAACGTTTCATATCCAAATCCTCTACCGAAACAGAGTCACTTCTTGTTCAATTCATTTGGCTACTGAACCATCATCTTCTTAAAATAAACTAGAATTGCCGAGAAACACCATTTTAGGTGATTCTCCTTCCTAGTGTTGAAATGAGAGATGTTTTACAATGATTTCATCAGAGTGAAACGTATCTTAGTTTTCATCGTCGTTTGGTAGGAACGATTCAGGTGATTGTACCTAAAATCGGAAACGATTGACCCTTTTAAACTGAGCCTTGATCGATCAAGAAACGACTCCGAATTTGGATCCATCAGATTGACAAGAAGTTTCGGAGAAAACAAAGAGAGCCTAATTAAGAAGCACGCAGCGCATGCAGATGATTCCGTACGTATTCTCCAAAACTAAAATCCTCCTTCGGGGGACATATGCTCTCGATCCCTCAGCTCCCTGACGGCCGGATGATCATAGGAGAATGTATAATTAATCCCGTACGTACTTTTCCTTAATTCAGCTAGCGGTGGAAAACACTAGACCGGCCGGCTTTTATAATATTATTGGCAATTCCAATGGATCGGATCCATGCATATCCGCCCGTCAATCGATCGGGTAGTGATGTATATATGCATGCTCGGTAGCTAGCTAGCTCTTGGACATCAAGCAGTGTGATTACATTGTCACATTAGTAGATAGACTTCGTTCTCCAAACGCCCACTAACTAATCTGCTAGCTAAGCTAGCTTCTTGCTCAACCTTCTTCAACGTACAAGAATCCACCAGGAAACAAGCAATACACACATGGCGCCTTCTTCACGAATGTATCTCTTCGCCGTCCTCCTACTCATCGTCACCATGGGCGGCGCCGCTGCCAGCAGTACGTTTAATTGATCGATGTGCCCTCGACGACGACATTGTTCTTGCATTGCGTATGTCATACACATGTTTATGATGATGCCTGATGGATGGATCCACGCACGCATGCAGGGTCAGCAGCGTCCACTGGGGAAGAAGATGATGCTATTTGTGGCGATCACCTGAGCGGCAATTACAAAGGGGTGTGCTGGGGACTTTGGAGCAACGGCCACTGCAACAGTGTATGCATAGGCGAAAGCAGCGACAACATTTCCGGCTCCTGTAAACTTTACAAGTGCTGGTGCAAGGCCAGATGCACGTCGTCTGAGATAGGTGCTGCTGCTGCTAGCGCTCCAACCAGCATCCAGCCATGATGCAATGATGGATCCGCGCGCATGCGGCCGGATCAAAATAAATTTGGATTTTCTCATCAGGCACGTATATATACCACGTGTACTATACATGATATCGTCTATACCAACAAAAACTGTAAAATTAAATTTATGAGGTTATATATATATATATATATATATATATATATATATATATATATATATATATATATATATATATATAGGTGTCCGGGCACCTTGATCGGGTCCAACCAGTTAATGCTTCCTCTTGTAAATGACGTGCAAGCCAATGATTTCTTTCCTAATTTACATGCATGCTAGATAGGATAACTTTAACCAATTTAAACTTTCTTATTTAGTACGTCTCCTTTTTATTCCTGACTCATCAGATTTTTTTGGTTCGTGTATACGAGAGATATGAATATGTGAAAGTTGAGAGTATTCAACATATAAATTCATACTGAAGATATTTCTCTGTACGTATATACCTAGATGTGAAATTTATTTATACATACCCATAAATGACGCACACTAACATACTTTTAGGGTATGTACGCATACATTTCATACGAGGGTATGTAGTTTGTGGAGAAATACGATGAGTATGCACATACATGAAAATATATTAAGTACTTTATATCTCGTATATCCATAAATATTTTGGGTATGTAGTTTTTGGATATTATACCTAATAAAAATATTTATGTGTTGGTGTTATACCTTACCAAAATATACACATACTTAGGGTATTGTATCAAAAAATATATACACATACTCAAGATATCCATGTGTATGTGCTAGTAATTCCGTTTAAATACACGTGCATGCCCTTCTAATTAAAACTGTTTTTTCTCTCCTTATAATGAGTATTACGTACCTTCCATCTATGAAATATCAAACATAGTAAGAAAAAAGAGACAATTAATCACCACGCATTAATTAGTAATTTCTCTCTCCTATTATGTCTCTCCATCATGAAGCGCTGCCATGCATGGTGTGTGGGGCTTACATGCAATTAGTGTTTATGTGATAATTAGTTCATCAATGGTTTTTAGTGGAATAATCCGTTAACAAACATACCCGTTATGATAGTGCACATCTAAATGCAATCCATCGGTCGAAAGGCAAGGAGCCTGGGCACCTAGGTGTCCCAAACGATCGTCCTATATATATATATCGTACATCAAAATACAGTTGCGGGTTCAGCACAACACAACGTACACAAAACAAGCCACAGATGGACTACTAGAGACCCAAACAGGGACAGAGATCAGGTGGCATGCACGTTTTGCATGTCACCGTGTGCCTTACGTCTAAATTCAAATTTAAACATTGCAGAAAAATCTTTAAAAAAATCATACATGTTCATAGCACATATTAATATAAACCTTAAAAAATTCAGATCAAAATTCGAAACATACATCGAGAAACAAAAAAGAGAAATCTATCATGAATAGTTCTTGAATGGTTCTCTGTAGACTATTCACGTCTGAGTTTCTCTTTTTTGTTTCTCGATGTATGTTTCGAATTTTAATCTGAATTTTTTAAGGGTTATATTAATATGTGCTGTGAAAATGCACGATTGTTTTTAGATTTTTCGTAATGTTTAAATTTAAATTTAGGCCGCAAGGCACACGGTGACATGCAAACGTGCATGTCACCTGATCTCTGTCCCCCAAACAGACGGGTGAAAGAGATGAAAGCACGCACACATCAGGGTTAATGGGGCTTTGTCGGCTTTATGGAGCTATGTTATTGGTGCCAATGCATTTTGTTTTGAAGGTTGTAAGTAGTGTTACATCTTTTCCCAGAATATTTGCTGGTTTACAGTGATATCCATATGTAATTGTTTCTTACTTGTTGGCTTATTTGGGAAACTTATTTTATTGAACATATAACCACCTAATAATACCATATATATGTTGTCCTCTGAAAAAAAGATCAGATGCATTATTTTACTGTTGTTCCACATTCAGATTGGGACTGAGAGAATTGATTCTAAACTGCGATTTGTGCACATACTCCCATGATTGGAATTCTTCTATGCATCTTTTCATATGTGATCTGGTTGTTGAAATTTAACGAGTTTGTGTGAGTCACCAGCTTGTGTACACCAGCAATCGAGTACGACTTAAAAACGTCCATTTTTATGCTATCTTCTACTTTCAGAAGATCTCAAATTGTAATCTTTATTTCCATGAAGCAGTTAATACAAACATCCTATATATGGCGGATGAAGCTGGCATGCATGGCAGATACACGGCGATGGCGAAGAGGAGGAGGAGGTCCACTGTGGTCGCTGCGGAGAGATTCCTTCGTGATGGATCCATTATTACTGGTTGTTTTTTCTGGTGGAATTGGAATTTGTGGTAAGTTGAAAAAGAAAGAATGAGTAAGCATATATATATATATATATATATATATATATATATATATATATATATATATATATATATAGACAGAGAGAGAGAGTTTTTATTCCTGTCGAGGCCTTCGTGTCAAATTGAGGATAGGGTCGCATCTTAGGCGTGACAAGTTGGTATTATTACTTGAATATGCTCGATTCAAAACGACGTAACCTTGTCATAAGATTAAATTATCACAGTCCGCACCAAACCAGACAGATGCATGGATTATACCAGTGGGACTTGATTACAAAAATGTGCGAAGAAAACAATGGTGCCTGACTTGCCTATTGGCAGACATGTAACCAACAGTGTTGTAGTATCAGCCTATCAGGTGGTACGTACTATATCATCTCTTGCTAGCACTGTCAATATTTCTAGCAAGCACCATATTATTGTTTAATGTTTGGAGCTCGATGTCTTTGCTCGCTAAATATTTCTTGATAAGGATGTCATTATTGTATTTTATACATGCATAAGATTTCTTGCTCTAAGTCAATTCGCACCCTTCTTTCCTTTCCCTTTCTCTTTTTCTGTTTCGGAAAAAACTTTATATTTCCGTTATGCTATATAATGAAAAGGGGAGAAGCCCGGTTTGAAAAAGTCAATCCGTACCAAACTAAAAGAATATGAAAACAAAAACACTAGATGAAAGGTTAAGATATTCTGTGGTTTTATATAAGAGTGAATTCTAATTTTTAACCCATGTTTTGACATTTTTAACAGTAGTTACCCCATTTAGCAGGATTTCATCCGCTTTATCCCATTTATCAAAAGTTATGCCATAATTTACCCTATTTAAAAATTTATGAGCGTCTTGATGGGAAAGTCCCAACTGTTAGGTTCACCTGGCATGCCAAATCGACGGGTTTTTTCTGCCTACTTTACTCCATCTTGAACCGGTCTTTGCAGCTCGTCCCGACCCAGCGGGTCCGATATGATCCATAAATACAGTTCGTTCGTGTCACTGGCTAATGCTGACTCAATTTTAGAAGGGTGATACGTATACACTTGATCTTCTAATAAGCATCTTATTTATGCCCGAATGAAATGCCTCATCGCCCAATGCATGAGTCACGGAAATTTTAAAATATACAAATTGCTATGATAGTGATGGTCAAAATCATGTGGAATAGGGTACGAATGAGAAGGCCATAGACCCGCCATCTATGAGCACAACCTGATGGTGTCCAGCTATGTCATCAAAGTAGAAAGAACAAAGACATCGGCGAGCTTGACGGAGTCGTCAGACTCCATGGGGTCGTATCTTGCCTTAATGTTGAGGCCATACAGCCCTGTTCGAGGAGGTATGAAATCGCGCTAGATGGGTCCTTGCAGTCAGAAACCTGAACCGGCGATGCAATCGATTAGGGGCGAGGATGACGCACGGCCGACTCAGACATTATATGTTGGACGTGATGCGAGCGACCTGCATCGGGTCGGGCCCGATCCGAACAAGTTGTGATGAACGGTTCAGCAGACAGAAAAATAGGCAAGAAAAAAGGTTCATATGACAGAACGCTCGCAAAATTTTAAACAGGGTAAATTGTGACAGAAGTTTTACTAAATGGGATAAAACGAATGAAATTTCACTAAATGGGGTAATTAGTGTCAAAACTGTTAAAATAGGAGGTAAAAACCAAAATTTACTCTTTATATCTTTACCTAATAATAAAGCGGCTATCGTTTCTGTCGGAATTTCTGCCGAGGCATTTTTACAAAAAAGTCCCTGTCGTTTGGTTGAATAAACCCGCAGTCCCTCCTCCCAGACGAGCCCGCTGGGCCCAGATTTGACCCGCCCCGGGCCCGATCCAGGCCGAGCAGTTATCGCCCGCGCCCCGCGCCATATCTGGGAGAGGAGCTACCGAGTCTGACCGCAGCCAGAGCACCCACGTCGCCCGACCCCATCCACCTCGCGCTGTCGACCAACTCCGGCCGGTGCCTCGCGGCGACCCAGGCCATCAAAGTCGCTCACCCCTTATTCTTCCCTTTTATCTCTCTCCTGCCTCACCATCGATCTTTTCACTACCACACACCGCCATGGACGCCCGAACTCCCAACCGCATCTCTAGCACGTCGACGCTCAGATCCACGTTCCCTCGCCCAGATCCTGTTGCCATGGACCCATTCCCGCCGGATCCGCCCCAAACGTCGTTGCTTCGCCGGAGTCCATCGCCGTTGTCTCCCTACCCCGGGCAGGAGGAAGGGGACGAGCTCCCGTTGGCCCCTCGCTCGCTGCCCCATCCGCTCGTGTGGGCCGCGCAACCCAAGCCGCAGCGCCAGGCTGCCTCCCACAACGTCAAGGCCCAACGTTTCATTTTTTTTGTAAAGTCAATACGTTTTATTATGGGTATTTACGAGTAGACTACTAATTTACTACTATCATATTAGTAGCCCAATGGCTAGAGGTTAAACCTTTTACCGTATAGTCCTCAGTTCGATCCTAGATAAGCGTATCTTTTTTATTAAACATATTTTTATTAATAAAACACAGAATTGTGGGGACCCTTTTAAGGGCTATTGTCCCACGCATTTAAGAACGGATGGAGTAATTAAAATGAAAATATATGCTGCACTGGAGAAATAAAAAAGTGTTGATAACTTATTGAGGTATTTAACATGCTTCATCAATCGAACTGGCCATTTTTCCTCTTCAAAGAGCATATAGAAAAACCACAGGAGTGTGAAGAATTTTCATTCACGTTGCAGCACATGTGCATGTGACAAATTGAGACGAGAACTGAGGAAAATAGGTGTAGACATGAGACATATAACAATGTCTTCCGTTGCAACGCACGGACATTTGTGCTAGTAATTATAATGTACCGTAGTAGAGAAACGACCTTTGATCCAACTCCTTTAGTTTCGGACCTTTCATTGCGCACCTTTCTCTGCTTTCACTCGTCGAGGCACCTTTTTATGTTGTTCCATATCTAGATTGGGACTGAGAGAGAACTGAATTGATTGTAAACTGTGATTTTATGCACATACTATACTCCCAAGATTGGAATGTGATCTCGTTCTTGAAGTTTATCGAGTTTGTGCGAGTCACCAGATTGCTTACTCAAAAACATCCATTTTTATGCTTTGTTCTATTTTCGGAAGATCCCAAATTGTAATCTTAATTTCCCATGAAGCAGGCATGCAAACGTACAACATATATCCATTTATCAGCTGGTTGATCAATAACTCCACACCAGTATATTATTTGTCACAATCATATCGTAAGCAATTTTATTAGCAGCATGCATGCATGGGAGCAACAATCTCAGGGCGGATGGAGCTAGCATGACGTGACACAGTAGCAACGAGGGGGGGCATCGTCGCAGTAGCCGTCAATGTTGTCACGGCTTTCGGCTATGCATGTATGGGTGCACTGCTTTAACTCGTTGAAGCACATCCCATGATAGTTGCCGCTCAGGTGCCTGCACAAACTCCATGCCTCAACGAAGACAATCTCTGCAATATATATTTATATTTTCATGAGCATATTCATAACTAAAGCAAGAACGTCATAAATTAGCAGCCAAAAGAACAGTCGAAAGATCGAGACCAGGAGGAATGCATATAGCTATAACATGTGCATGTGTAAATATATGTGATCGTAGCTGGTACCGGTAGTGACGAAGAAGAGGAGCACAATGACGACTGCGGCCGCTGCAGAGAGATTCCTTCGCGAAGGATCCATTAATATTACTTGCTTTTCTGGTGGAATTGAAGTTCTTGGTAAGTCGAAGAACAAAGAACGAGCGAGCATATATGTAGACAGAGAGAGATAACATAAGCATCTCCAGGTAGAAGGACATTAATTAACTTCATGTCCTAGTAGAAGACTAACTTGGATATGCTCGATTCAAAACGAGGTAACCTTGTCATCAAACTAAATTATCACACTTGGTACCAGGCTGCGTGGATTATATCAATGGGACTTAATTATAAGAATGTGCGGAGAAATCAATGGCGCCGGACATGTATCAAAGAGTGTTGTAGTATCAGCCTATCAGGTGTATGGTACATACGATATCGATAGCTATCACTATCAACTTTTCTTGCTGGCACCATATTATTGTTTAATATTTGGAGCTGGATCGATCCTCGCTCACTAAAAATATTACTTCCTTCGATCCTAAATATAAGTATTTTCAGAGGTTTTATTAGAAAAGTATATACGAATATATATAGACATATTTTAGAAATAATTGCAGGGCACTATCACAAGTACCAATAGTCAAATTTTTTGCATATCAGTACCATTTCGGAGACTAATTGTTGCAATATACGTATCCCCGTATTAATCACGTATCTGACAGACCTGACCCGCATGTTAGGTTGTTTCCGTCGATTTGGACGAATAAATAAAAGAAACAAAATTCTGGCTCCAACAGGATTCAAACCTGCCGAAGAGAGCAGAAGGTACTAGCCACCATGCCAGAACAACGTTGCTGTTTCTCGGTGGACGTTATGTCTTTTATAGTAAGACTAGTAAAAGTGTCCGTGTGTTGCAACGGGAGAAAAAAAAACATGCTCTTAACCCAATAACCATGATTCAAGACCACGTCCACTAATTTAGGCTGCATATTTTTTATTTAGTTTTTGAAACACCTATCAAATTAAACATTTGGCTATTCATTTCATATGCAGGTACTAATATGTACCCGTCTGTCACGAAATAAGTGACTCAAAAGACCACAAATCACAATTTCCGCTTGAACTACAGTAAGACCTAGATCACAAATGCAAATGTAAATTCTTGGAGCACAAAAGTTATGAACCCTCACACAATGCACAACTGTATTAAGAAATGCTACAATTTCAAACATCTAGACATCGAATCCAACGGCCACGAAACAGTTTTCACCGTTAGAAATTTGCAAAGCACCTGGTCTGATGTTGAAGTACTACTGTACTATACTGAACTGCAACCAAATTTCATCATCTTCAAATTGCAATGCACGAGACCCTTTCCAAACTAACCTAAACCCTTGCATTAGTAAAAAGTACTAGCGGACTAAGCGTCATCAGGAGGTGAACTTGTCTATGCGAATCTTGAGAGACATCCGGCGGGACGCCCCTGCCCCAACCAGCAACTTGGGCGGCACCGCCAGGTACGCCAGCTCCTCGACGGCGACGGCGCCTGGCGCCGTGCTGCTCGTCACCTCGATCTCCGCCATGACGGTGTCGGCCTTACCCTTCCGGTTCGGCGCCGGCGCCGGCCCGCTCGCCCACACCTTGAGCGTGTACCGCGGCCACACCACCGCCTCCGCCCTGACGCACACCGTCGACACAACTGCGCCGGCGCCGAGCGTGCCGCCGACGATGAGGAACGTGCGACCGTCCTCGTCCCCGAGCAGCAGGCCCCGCGGCTCCAGCGTCGCCGGCACCTGGAGCACGAGGACCTTGCCGTACTGGACCCTATGCACGGGCATCGAGTGAAGGGGTGGTCAGGTGGCCGAGGAGCGCCGGCGCCAGGCCGGCGAAGGCGCAGCCGGGGACCGTGCATGCGCAGGGCGCGTGCGGGCACTCGCCGCGGTGGCCGGCGAGGTCGTGGTAGGTGACGTAGCGCCTGCAGCCGGCGTGGTCGCAATCGGCCGTGGTCGAGGAGACGACGGCGTCCATCGCCGCGTTGTGGGCGTCGAAGGGGACGCCGTACTCCGCGCAGGGCTCCGCGAGGCAGCGGCCGCAGGCCACGTGCCCGTCCTTGCACTGCCGGGGAAACCAAACGCCGGCTGCCGTCACGGACATGGACACGGACCGAATCGAGCCGAATGCTTAGCTGGGAGGACCTACAGCCGCATGGCACAGGCACAAAACAGAGGCGGTCAACGCCAGGGCGGCGGCAGGTCGATCTAGATCCGATCCAGGGCGCGACGGGGCGGAGGTGCTTGTCGAGCAGGCGGCTACAGCGCCCGGAGGGACTGGCAGGCGAGGCGCGCGGCGGGGGCGGCTGCTGGCGCGAGCTGCGGCGGCGCGAGGCGGCGGCACAAGGAGAGGCAGGGAGAGCAGGGAGGCGCTGGAGGCAGGGCAGCGTGGCTGCTCGCGGGGGCGGCGCTCCGGATCTGGGCGGAGCTCCGGAGGAGGCTGGGCTAGGGGCGACGGCTTCGGCAGCTCGCCGGCGGCGGGATCCGGCATGGATCGGGGCCGGCGACCGGCGGGACGAGCGGGGCGGGGAGCAGATCAGGGACTGCTCGTGGGTGCGGGAGATGAAGGGGGTTATGTAAAACCGAAACGTTGTTAACTTAAAAACGTAATGCGGGTTGAATACCGGAAAAGCGAGGGGTGTTTTTGTAAAAATGCCGCGACGGACGACAGAAGCGATGCACGCTTTATTATTAGGGGAGATAGGTCCATCTCCAAGACAACAAATGCAACAACAAACAAATAAGTACACTGAACTGGTCACATCCATTATATGAATAATTCCAGTATATGTGATTCTTTTATTTCAGTCATCATTCATGATTCCGTATATACCCACTGTATACAATGATGCTGAGCATATGTATGCATTCATCTTCGGTCTCTCACGGATAGATGTGTGCATCCCTCAAAACAAAACAAAACAAAAAATGTATTCTTCACAGCTCTAATAGCAGTCAGGTATCAGGTCACCTATTCCTCTACAGGTCTACTCTTCTAACACCATACCAGCTCAAGCAGACAACCTGCAGGGCATAAGCTTTCGATGGTGCCTAGTGAAGGATCATCAGCCTCCGAGATTATTATTCTCATCAATCTAATCCTCGGCCCCCTTGCCAATAGCTGTTCGACAACATAAAGTTGAGCTGGAGTCCCTAAGTAGTTGACGACATCCACTTTTGTCAGAGCGCTCAACGGAACAACCTCAACTCCTGGTTCTGTATGGCAAATGCAGCCTTGCAAACAGTATTTTTTCACCTGGAATGAGAACAACCTAAGTTTGTTGGGAATGAACGCCCCACCGCGCACGCCCGCCGCTCCGCCGTCTCCACGCTCGCGCCCTCCTCCAGCGGCTCGAACGGGGAGGCCTCGGGCAGGCTGTGGAACCGGAGGAGGTAGTCCCGGTCGCGCGGCGGAGGTTGAGCCCGCGGCGGAGCGGGACATGCGGGAACGTCCGCGGCCGGTCGATGAGGCGGTCAGTCCACACGGCCGGGCGGAGCGGCGGAGGGAGCAGCGAAGGGGGCGGCGGCGGTGCGGCGGCGAACGGCGGCGCACGTGTGTGAGGAGGGGTGGGGCGAGGCGGGGCTGGAGTCCAGATGTGATCGAGAGGAAGGGTTGTGCTGCTGTTTTTTTTTCTTGCACGTACCGCTTCAGGTTCACTTAATGCAAGGATTGCGGGTTTATTCAGCCAAACGATAGGAATTTTTTTATAAAAATGTTGCGACGGAAATTCCGAGAGAAGCGGTAACCTCTTTATTATGTCTTTTATAGTAGATTTCGAGGGCTGTGCCGGCTGGTTCGGCCCAGCATTTCTTTATTTATTGCTGCGTACAGGATTTTAGTTTTTGCTGCATTTTTGTTGTTGTTTTTCTTTATTTCTTGCTGCGTTTCTTATTTTATTTTTCTGCGTTTCTTTCTTTATTTTGTTAATTCTTTTCTTTATTTCTTTCTTGGTTTTCTTTGGATTTTTATTTTTTTTATTTTTTCTTTGTTTTGTTGTTGTTGTTCTTCATTTTTATGTATAAGTTTAACATTTTGAATGCATCAGAAATATTTTTCTTTACAGATTTAACACTTCTCAAATGCAAATTTTTCATTTTCTAAATACATGGTCAGTATTATGTGTACGTGCTCAGCATTACGTGTGTACATGCATTTAACATTTTTCAAATGCTTGATAAATATTTTCCAAATACTTATTTAAAAACTTTCTTAAAAGCTCGATTATCATTTTTATAAATACATCATCAATTTTTTTACATGGTCAACATTTTCTATATACACATTTAACATTTTTAAAATGCATGATTAACAATTCCAAAACATTGCATGAAGTATGTTTTTGTAATATATCTGTTTGGAATTTTTTGAAGTGTAACCAAAAATACAAAAAACTAAAAGGAAGTCAAATAGAAAAAAGCAGATTCGGCCTTGTGCGCACCTCGGCTAGCTCACTGAAGTGTGTGGGCCATTAGCATCGCAGCAAGAAATAAAGAAATGCTGGGCCAAACCAGCCGGGCCAGCGCTCGGAACCTACTATAAAAAAATTGATGCCCATACACAAACATCAGCATTGCTCTAGCATGGTGGCTAGCACATGTTGTGTCCGTTCGAACGGTTGCAGGTTTGAATCCCTTCCGCGCCAGAATTTTATTTCTTTTATTTATTCATCCAAATCGACGGAAACAACCTGACATGCGGGCCAGGTCTGTCAGATACGTGATTAATACGCGTTTATATGTAAATTTTTTGACTATTGGTACATATCCGTTACGACGTGTTCAAGTGTGGTAGTGCCCTGCAATTATGTTCATATTTTAGAGTGTAGATCCACTCATTTTGCTCTATATGTAGCCCCCTAATGAAATCTCTAAAAACACTTATATTTAGAAATGAAAGGAGTACTTTATAGGGATGTCACTGTTGTATTTTATACATGCATAAGAGTTCTCGCTCTAAGGCTGGTTGTAATGGGTAGTATCATATACTAGTATCATGCATATGCACTAGTAGAAAACGAGGCTATAGTCCCGGTTAGTAAGGACCTATAGTCCCGGTTCATCAATCGGAAGTATTAACTTGGGACTAAAGGGACCCCCTTTAGTCCCGGTTTGTCACGAACCAGTACTAAATCCCTTCCACGTGGCTATCAGAATGTGTCAAGCGGCAGGGACCTTTAGTCCCGGTTGATAACACCAACCGGGACTAAAGGATTCTATGATTTGGGGTTTCGGGATTTTGGGGTTTATTCTTTACTTTTTGCTTTTCATTTTCTGTTTTTCATTTAATTATTTTTCATTTCAAACATATCATAGAATTTCTTGTAGGATGTATATCATAGAATATCTCGTACGACCATATATATATATATATATATATATATATATATATATATATATATATATATATATATATATATACACATACATACACAACATGCATATGTATATATATATATATAATTTGGCATATACAATTTCTCTTACAACTTGCGGATCAATTACATGCATGCATTAACCGGTGAAGTGGTATTCTCCCTTGGGATCTATGACCTGATCCAGCAAAAATCCGACAAATTCCACTTGAAGTTCTCGTATGCATTTCATTCGGAGGAGTTCCACCCGCTTCTCCGTCATCTTTTAAAGAAGGAGACCAATATGAATATTTTATATGTGCATGTATATATATTAGACCATGAATATAAAAATTGTGAATATTATTTACGTACCGCAGGAGTTCTGGTTTAGTGGGCAGTTCGGTCGTAAAGGAGCGAATGTTCTCGCAAACAAAGTATGCATATATATTATTCCCTCACCGAACTTTGATGATTCGAGAAAAAATTCTTCAACATCATCGTCGTCTGGTTCCCCTTCGTCTCTTGGTTGTTCTTCCTCAATTCCATCACCGGATGGGTTAAGGTATTGTGTGCAATCATCATCCGCTTCTTCATTCTCTTCATTTCCACAAGGTATCATGTCGTACAAGACATCATGTTGATCATGGTGACTGCTCTACCGTCCATAGATTAACTAACCGACAAAAAGATAAAACAATTTAGTATTTACTTTAGCTAGCAAGATCATCATGTATATGTAATATCACTAATACATCGAATAATCCACTTAAATAATGCATCATCCAATAATCCACTTAATATTATCGAATATATAATTTCGAATACATCACTAATATATCTATCGAATAATATCTAACTAATCAACCAATAAAGAGCTACCGCTGTACTGAGGCGCGGGGGGTGGACACCCAAAGAGCAGGAACCATCACAGGATCATAGCTCGGGTGAGATCCCTGAAGAACGTGCGAGTGGCGAGCGGTAGTACCAACAAGCTTGGGTTTGCTCGATTCGGAGCTCGTATGCGAAAGTTATGGCTGTTTCAGTGGCGAGCGGTAGTACCGCTGGACCTAGCGGTAGTACCGCTGGCCCTAGCGGTAGTACCGCTAGCGCTGGCGGCAGTACAGCTGGCCCTAGCGGTAGTACCGTTAGAGCTGGCGGTAGTACCGCTGGCCCAGCGTTAGTACCGCCTCTGGTCAGCGGTTGTACTGCGTCGGACTTTTTGCGAAGACTTTTTTGGCGGTGGTTGGCCCGGTAGTATCTTTGCGCTACCATGGGCTCAGCAGTAGTACCGCTACAGCCAGCGGTAGTACCGCTGGAGGGTCAGTGGTAGTACCGCTGCAGCCAGCGGTAGTACCGCTAGAGGGTCAGCGGTAGTACCGCTGAAGCCAGCGGTAGTACCGCTGGGCTCGGGCTGTAAGTGGGGGTAACGGTCTGATTCCTTTCACCACTATATAAAGGGGGTCTTTTTCCCCCTTGGTCTTATCTATCCGTTGAGCTCATGTTCTACCTCCGTTGTTGACATTCTTAGAGCTTGCTAACTCTCAATCCCTCCAATGATTCTTGCTTGTTCTTGAGGGAAAAGAGAGAGGAGATCTAGATCCACATCTCCACCAATCACTTTCTCCTCTATGATTGGGGAACCCCTTGGATCTATATCTTGGAGTTCTTTGTGAGCTCCTTGTTCTTCCTCTCATATTTCTCCATAGCTTTCATTGTTGTGGAGGGATTTGAGTGTGAGGGACTTGACCACTTCATGTGTTCTTGCCATTGCATTGGTTGCAACGGTTTGAGTTCTCCACGGTGATACGTGGAAGTGAAGTTTGAGAAGCTTATTACCCTTTGGTACTTAGTACCCTAGATATTGTTCTTCGTGGATGCTTTGGCGTCCTAGAAGCTTGGTGGTGTCTTGGAGCTCAATCATTGTGGTGTAAAGCTACGGGAAAGCGTGGGGGTCTCCAATTAGGTTTTGGAGATTGCCCCGAGCAATTTGTAAGGGTATCGGTGACCGCCCCAAGGTTTGCCATTTGTACGGGTTCGGTGACCGCCCTCAAGGGTCCCTTAGTGGAATCATGGCATCTTGCATTGTGCGAGAGCGTGAGGAGATTACGGTGGCCTTAGTGGCATCTTGGGGAGCATTGTGCCTCCACACCGCTCCAACAGAGATTAGCATCCGCAAGGGTGTGAACTTCGGGATACATCATCGTCTCCGCATGGCTCGGTTATCTCTTACCCGAACCCTTTACTTATGCACTTTACTTTGTGATAGACATATTGTTTATTGTCATATATCTTGCTATCACTTAGTTGTCTATCTTGCTTAGCATAAGTTGTTGGTGCACATAGGTGAGCCTAGTTGTTGTACGTTTTTTGCTTGACAAATCAAACATTATTTTTATTCCGCATTTGTTCAAGCCTAAACCGTAATTATTTTAAAGCGCCTATTCACCCCCCCCCCCTCTAGGTGACATCCACGTCCTTTCAACATAGTCGTGTCGAACACCTTCGCGGCGAACGTGGCGTTGCCGTCATACCTGAAGACAAGGAAGTACCCGATCCCCAGGTCGTAGGCACAGACGAACTACTTCCAGCCACGATCTAGGTACAAGCGGCCATCGGCGTCGAACACCACCTCCACATCCCACAGCTTGCGAAGCCCATTGCCGGCCTACCTCAGCTTCATGTTATGTGGCCGATGGCCGTCCAGCATCTTCACAAAATTGTGTGGCAGCACCAGCCTGGAGGATTTCTCAAGTATAACCGTGAAGAACTCCATCTCTGAAAAGCAGCAGAAGAGACCAATTACTACCCTTTACAACATTGTCATACAACATTTACAGCAACATGATCATTACTATTAGGGAGTACCTAATTAAATACCCTATTTAAGGTAAAATAGCATAAAACAATATAGACCCTGACTCGAGGTCGGAGGGGAATCGGTGACGGGGACGACGGCGCGGATGATGGAGGGGGGCTCCTAGATTTCTGCATAGTGCACTCTAATTTTAGCATGCAAAGTAGGAGTACTTTTCCAATTTGAACATTCAATAAGCAAAAACAAATCATAAAATAAAGTAGTATTCAAATTAGCATGCATTCAAATATAAGCAAGACTACATCATCGATCTCTTGTGTCCATACATCGTCGAATATTATCACTAATTAATACTCCTCGAATACTATCATACATAAAGCATCATTAATACAGCTAGAACCGTAGCGCCCGACGGGTATCGTCGCGGGCGGTGGACACCCAAAGAGAAGGAACCATCACAGGATCATAGCTCCAGTGAGATCCCTGAAGAACCTGCCAGGTATTGTCGAACCTGCCCTCCAATGCAACCATGTAGCGACGGACGTGCTCGTCCTCTTCGCTGACACGGTGACGTACCACCTCCGCGGTGTCCGGAAGCCTCGGCACCGTCATTGGCCCACGCGACCGCCACCAGACAAGGATCGGGTCAACAACGGCCTGCCTCCTCACCAACCTACGTCCCCCAGAAGGTAGCACCTCCAATACGAGTCGGGCGGAGCCCAGTCCCGGACATGGCCCCTCTGATCAAGCAGGTGTCCTCTGCCGAGTCGACAACGAGGATGCGGGATAGGCATCGTAAAATGAACTAAAAAATAACAAAATCAATACGTTGAATGAAACTATTCTATGCTTTATTATATTTCATTTAAATGTTAAAATTATAAAGCATTTGATTTCTGTTTTAAGATACCCACAAAAATTAGCACTTTGGTTTTCACATTTGTTTTGAAGGAACTACACACATAACAAAAAAATCTGACAAGTATAAGACTAACCACTATTTCCAAAATCAATATACTTTCACAAGACCATTGCTAAGTAACCATGCATTAAAACTAGCCCGTGCAAATGCACGGGTTGTTGACTAGTGGATATTAGTTTGAATCGTCCTTTGCATGTAATTATATGCATGAATGAGAAAACTAGGGATTGTTGATAGAGTATATTCACTGAATGATCTAGAAACACCATATGAATTATTGACCACTACACAAAGTGGTTGGGTATATCGGATAACAAACACATGCTAACGATCTATTCATAGCAAGAATGATGAACAATGAAGAACGTGAAAGCATATAAACAAGGGAGAGATAAATAGGTATATAAATGTAAAAAGTGGTTGATTGAATATTTTGCTATGTGTTGTTCAATGCACCGTGACCTCACATCTATTTATGATGTTGCTGGACTTCCCATAAAATGGAAGTATTCCAAATCCTTTAAACATTCTTTAAAAATTAACCGAACTCGGATTTAAGTATGGTTGAGACAACAATTTCATTTTTGGGTACCACAGTCCACATATGATCTCAAATGAAGGTGCGCCCAATTTCAAATATATATATATGGGTGATACAAGCAACTTTCTTGTTGAACCTTTTTTGATTTGAGGCCATATTTGTGCCAAATATCACGCACAAAGAAGGCAACGACTCACGCTACCCATCACAAGTTGGTCATATGGGTATATTTTTGTTTGAAAAGGAGGTTAAGACCCCCGGTCTCTGCAAACATACATATATGAAAAATGCAAACATACATGCATGAAATGAGCCTTCTACAACTATATATGTATATAGAAATCAAATGTTACAAATCAAAAATTAAAAACAATAAATAAATAAATAACAGAGCCATGGCGGCGGCGGCTCACATTGGGGGCGGCCGGGGCGAAGGCGTGGGCGGCGAGGGCGACGACGACGGCGGCGGGGGGTGGAGGGCGACGGCGACGGTGACGGGCGACGGCTCGGGGGCGGCGGAGGGCGACGGTGACGGCGGCAGGGGGCGGAGGGCGACGGCGACGGGCGACGGCGTGGGCTTGGGGGCGTAGGGCGACGGGCGACGGCGACGGGGCAGCCTGGCGGCGCCGTGGATGAGCTCGCGGTGTCGTCGGGCGTGAATGAGCTCGCGATGCCGTCAAATCTGAAAATTTCCAAAGTGTTGGATTATATAGCAGAAGCATTGGTCCCGGTTCGTGGCACCAACTGGGACTAAAGTGTTGCATTGGTCCCGGTTGGTGGCACCAACCGGTACCAAAGGCCTCTTTTCGGCAGCCCAAAGGGCGGGAAGCAGAGGCCTTTGGTCCCGGTTGGTGCCACCAACCGGGACTAAAGAGGGGCCTTTGGTCTCGGTTGGAGCCACCAACCGGGACTAAAGGCATGTGCGTGCCACAGCCGCGGTGCGGTTGGATGTTTAGTCCCACCTCGCCAAGCGAAGGGTTGTCGAGCCTGTTTATAAGATCCGCTGCGGCTGCAATGTCGAGCGGTACGAATTTAGAGACAAAATTCAGCCTAAATTCAGACAGTTAGTTAGGCTAACTAGCACTTTAAATTCAAAGAGCTAGTTAGGCTAACTAGCACTTTAAATTCAAAAAGCTAGTTAGGCTAACTAGCACTTTGAATTTATGTTGAATTTCTCTCTAAATTTGAATCTATTTTTTTTTTAAATTCATTATTTTTGTTTTGTTTTTTGTTTTGTTTCTACTTAAATTCAAAGTGCTAGTTAGCTTATTTTCTTTTGTTTCTACTTACAACAAAATACTTATTTTTTTATTTTATATTGTTTCTAATTACGTATTTATTTTCTTTTATGTTAATTATTTTTTCTATTAAAGTTTGTAACAAAATTCTATATAACTTTAGTTTCAATAATACTAGAGTTTATAAAAGCTTTTTAGTTGATTCCTTTATTTTAATTTTTTTCCCATTTTTTTTGCTTTCTCTTTTGTTTCTAATTACTTATTTATTTTCTTTTACAATAATTCTTTTTGCTATTAAAGTTTGTAACAAAATTCTAATTACTTATTTATTTTCTTCTATGATAATTCTTTTTGCTTTTAATGTTTTGAACAAAATTCTATATAATTTTAGTACAAAGGCATTTTATTTGGTACTGATTTTAGGGCTGGGCCCCACGAGCACCTTTTAGTACCGGTTCGTGGAATGAACCGGTAAAAGAGTTTTTTAGTTGATTATTTCTGCAGCTGTTTTTTAGTCCCACCTTGTCAAGCGAAAGGCACTCGCAGCGGTTTATAAGCCCTGAGTGTAGAGATGATGATGGGAGAAGCGCAGTGCTCACCTGTCTGTTACAACATGCATTGCAAATGAACTACAAAAAGGTTGAAAGTTGGCATGGTATCATCATAATAGTTGTGGAGAAAGTCTTCACTTTTTCTTCGCTTGTGTCCTTTCCTTATTGCGCCGTAACCATGGATAATCTTCATCATTTTTATCACGATGCTTGGGTCAGCCTTGACTTTGAAGGGAGGAATTTCATGAAACTTTTCATAATCTTCGGACATGTCTGTCTTGCCCTCCACTCCCACGATGTCCCTTTTTCCTGAAAGAACTATGTGACGCTTTGGCTCATCGTATGATGTATTCACTTCCTTATTTTTTCTTTTTCTGGGTTTGGTAGACATGTCCTTCACATAGATAACCTGTGCCACATCATTGGCTAGGACGAACGGTTCGTCAGTGTACCCAAGATTGTTCAGATCCACTGTTGTCATTCCGTACTGCGGGTCTACCTGTAACCCGCCTCCTGACAGATTGACCCATTTGCAATTAAACAAAGGGACCTTAAAATCTACTCCGTAGTCAAGTTCCCATATCTCCACTATGTAACCATAATATGTGTCCTTTCCCCTCTCGGTGGCTGCATCAAAGCGGACACCGTTGTTTTGGTTGGTGCTCTTTTGATCTTGGGCGATCGTGTAAAATGCATTCCCATTTATCCCGTATCCTTTCCAAATCGTAACAGTCGAAGATGGTCCCTTGGACAACGAGTACAGCTCATCACAAACAGTGTTTTCATCTTTGAGACGTGTTTCCAACCAACTGTTGAAAGTCCTGATGTGTTCACATGTAATCCAGTCGTCGCACTCCTCCGGGTGTTTGGAGCGCAGACTGTTCTTGTGTTCATCGACATAAGGGGTCACCAAGGTAGAGTTCTATAGAACTGTGCAGTGTGCTTGAGACCAATAATATCCGTCCCTGCATATTATTGTCTCCCCTCCAAGCGTGCCTTTTCCAGTCAGTCTCCCCTCATACCGCGATTTAGGGAGACCTATCTTCTTAAGGTCAGGAATGAAGTCAACACAAAACCCAATGACATCCTCTGTTTGATGGCCCATGGAGATGCTTCCTTCTGGCCTAGCGCGGTTACAGACATATTTCTTTAGGACTCCCATGAACCTCTCAAAGGGGTACATATTGTGTAGAAATACGGGGCCCAGAATGACAATCTCGTCAACTAGATGAACTAGGACGTGCGTCATGATATTGAAGAAGGATGGTGGGAACACCAGCTCGAAACTGTCTTGGTATGATTTCCGGATCGATCACCTTCTGAAAGATTGCATTGAGGAATGCACATAGCTTCACAATGGCTAATTGGACGTTTTCCGGTAGAAGCCCCCTCAATGCAACCAGAAGCAGTTGCGTCATAATCACGTGGCAGTCATGAGACTTTAGGTTCTGAAACTTTTTCTCTGCCATATTTATTATTCCCTTAATATTCAACGAGAAGCCAGTCGGGACCTTCATACTAAGCAGGCATTCAAAGAAGATTTCCTTCTCTTCTTTGGTAAGAGCGTAGCTGACACGACCTTCATACTGCTTTGGAGGCATGTCGTCTTTTTCATGCAAACGTTGCAGGTCCTCCCGTGCCTCACCTGTATCTTTTGTCTTCCCATACACGCCCAAGAAGCCTAGCAGGTTGATGCAAAGGTTCTTCGTCACGTGCATCACGTCTACCAAAGAGCGGACCTCTAGGTCTTTCCAGTAGGGTAGGTCCCAAAATATAGATTTCTTCTTCCACATGGGTGCGTGTCCCCGAGCGTCACTCGGAACATCTAGTCCGCCGGGACCCTTTCCAAAGATTATGTGTAAATCATTGACCATAGCAAGTACGTGATCACCGGCACGCATGGCGGGATTCTTCTGGTGATCTGCCTCGCCTTTGAAATGCTTGCCTTTCTTTCGACATTGATGGTTGGTCAGAAGAAATCGACGATGGCCCAGGTACACATTCTTCGTGCAGCTTCCAAGGTATATACTTTCAGTGTGAGCTAAACAGTGCATGCATGCATGGTATCCCTTGTTTGTCTGTCCTCAAAGGTTACTGAGAGCGGGCCAACCGTTGATGGTTACAAACAGCAACGCGTGCAGGTTAAATTCCTCCTGTTTGTGCTCATCCCACGCACGTACACCGTTTCCATTCCACAGCTGTAAAAGGTCTTCAACTAATGGCCTTAGGTACACATCAATGTCGTTGCCGGGTTGATTAGGGCCTTGGATGAGAACTGGCATCATAATGAACTTCCGCTTCATGCACATCCAAGGAGGAAGGTTATACATACATAGAGTCATGGGCCAGGTGATGTGATTGCTGATCTGCTCCCCGAAAGGATTAATGCCGTGCGCGCTTAAACCAAACCATATGTTCCTTGGGTCACATGCAAACTCAGCCCAGTACTCTCTCTCGATTTTTCCCCACTGCGACCCGTCAGCGGGTGCTCTCAACTTCCCGTCTTTCTTACGGTCCTCACCGTGCCATCGCATCAACTTGGCATGCTCTTTGTTTCTGAACAGTCGTTTCAACCGTGGTATTATAGGAGCATACCACATCACCTTCGCAGGAACTCTCTTCCTGCGGGGCTCATCGTCAACATCACCAAGGTCATCTCGTCTGATATTATACCACAACGCATCGCATACCGGGCATGCGTTCAAATCCTCGTACGCACCGCGTAGAGGATGCAGTCATTAGGGCATGCATGTATCTTCTGCACCTCCAATCCTAGAGGGCATACGACCTTCTCTGCTGCGTACGTACTGTCGGGCAATTCATTATCCTTTGGAAGCTTCTTCTTCAATATTTTCAGTTGCTTCTCAAATCCTTTGTCAGGCACAGCATTCTCTGCCTTCCACTGCAGCAATTCCAGTACGGTACCCAGCTTTGTGTTGCCATCTTCACAATTGGGGTACAACTTGTTTTTGTGATCCTCTAACATGCGATCGAACTTCAGCTTCTCCTTTTGACTTTCGCATTGCGTCCTTGCATCGACAATGACCCGACGGAGATCATCATCGGGCACATCATCTGGTTTCTCTTGATCTTCAGCAGCTTCCCCCGTTGCAGCATCATCGGGCACATCGTCTGGTTCCTCTTGATCTTTAGCAGCTCCCCCCATTGCAGCATCACCGTATTCAGGGGGCACATAGTTGTCATCGTCCTCTTATTCTTCATTGTCTTCAATCATAACCCCTGTTTCTCCGTTCCTCGTCCAAACATTATAGTGTGGCATGAAACCCTTGTAAAGCAGGTGGGTGTGAAGGATTTTCCGGTCAGAGTAAGACTTCGTATTCCCACATTTACTTCATGGACAACACATAAAACCATTCTGCTTGTTTGCCTCAGCCACTTGGAGAAAAATATGCATGCCCTTAATGTACTCGGAGGTGTGCCTGTCACAATACATCCATTGCTGGTTCATCTGCGTGCATTACATATAATTATGTGTGTCAAAATTAAGAAAATCAGACAAATATCTATCTAAAGTAAGAAAATCAGACAAGTATCATAAAGAAGATAAGAACAAGAGGCTCACCACGGTGGTGCCGGCGACGAGATCGGCGCCGGCGATCAACGGCGTTGAAAACGGGGACGGGGCGTGACGGACCCCTAAATCTAGACAAATCTCGGAAAAAATGAAGCGCCTAGGTCGAGCTTCGAGAGGAGAAAGCTTAACTAGTGTGGCTCGGGCATTTCATCGAACACCTCATGTGCATAGGAGGTGAGGTAGAGCACCAAAATGCCCTCCCCTCGCCGGCCAAAAAAACAGAGTGCTATGCCGCGGCGATGGGTATATATAGGCAACTTATTTGTACCGGTTCGTGGCATGAACCGGGACTAAAGCCACCCCTTTTGTCCCGGTTCATGCCACGAACCAGGACCAATGGTTGTGGGCCAGCAACGAGGACCATTGGTACCGGTTCGTGGCTCGAACCGGGACAAATGGTTCTACACGAACCGGGACCAATGCCCACGAGGCCTCGGCCGGCCCCCTGGGCTCACGAACCGGGTCTAATACCCCCATTGGTCCCGGTTCTTGAAGAACCGGGACTAATGGGCTGGCCAGGGCCGAACGATACCCCTGTTTTCTACTAGTGTACGTCAACGCCGAGAACCAATTCTACAACTATTTCAATTCCAACTATTTAATAAACTTTTCTAAACTTTTACTACTAGATACGAGTAGCAACTATTTAATTAGGTTTAGCAAAAAACTTAACAAAAAATAAAATATTGCTTATAAATAATAGTTTCTATATTATATAATCCCCAATGATGCAATAGAGCACTGCTAACTAATTATTGCATAACTAATTTTTGCAGTGCTCGTCGGGGATTTTTGCATAACTAATTTTTGCAATAGAAACAGAAGTAATGTTTGCAAAATAAAGTAACAGGCTTCCAAATGTACATATCTCTGTTTCCTTTCATAACATGTTTTGTTACTTTTGTGCAGGCTCATAAGCGAAATGGTCTAGATAGTGGATGCTCAATGGTTCTACTGTTGAAACAAGCAAATTCAGTTGAAGAAATTGAGGAGTTTGTAATAATTTTGCGCGGAGTATTCCCTTTATCATGGGGGAGCCTGAGCGCGGGGGTGGACGACACCGTCGAGGGGAGAGGATGGGGGTGCCTAAGCACGGCGTGGGGAGATGAGGGGGCGCCGGAGCGTATCCCGACGGGAGGCGGCCGGAGCTAGGGGAGGAGAGGGAGGAGCGGCGGCGGAGCTCACCGTGGGAAGTACAAGAGGGCAGGGCGCAACAGCTGCTCAAGCTACAAATGAACTCTAAAAAGGTTGAAACTTGACATGTTATCATACATCACAATGCTCCAGAAATCTTGCTCACATCATATTTAAACAGGGACATAAATATATAATAGCTAGAAATAGAAGTGTTCGCCGTTGCGAACACTACTCGTCTGAATCAGAATATCCCCAAATTGGTGGGGGTGGTGGTGGTTGATGTACCAGGTGACGCTGGCCATAGTTCATGATTCGAATCCTCCGGTACAACTCGTATGCAACGTACGCATATTTTCCTACATACTCAATGTTGATACAGTCAAGTGGGGTCGTCTCTCACTCTTTGTGCTGATCCGAGGGAAATTTGGTCTTCATAGTGGCATACTCCTCGCCGATCATGGCGACTGCCATATGAGCCATCGAAGTCCTCGTATGTTCATGCCTGAATATGTCTTGGATATCAATGTAGCAGTCAGCTGGTATCTCAATACCGAAGTTGTGCCTCATCTTGAGCTTGTCATTCCTTATATCAACGCTAGCAAAACGTATGCCTCTACGAAGCAAGTCCATGAGTACTGGACATTGCTTGTCACTACTGCAACAACAACAAATTAATATGGAACAAATGTTACATACATACTGCTCTCGGATACTGTATGTGTAAGCAAGATGCTGTCCTAGAGAGTGATCTTTGGAGGAACACACCTATATGAGCCTGACTGCTGGTCACAATCTATGAGAATGGGGTGATCTCTAGTAAACTCATGAATAGACCAGGAGTGTGACTAATATGCTCCACCCGAGGGGTCAGCCTTCGGTAGCCTAGTACTAGTAAGACTTGTGGTGAAACTTCTTTACGCCAAACTGAAAATTCAAGGCATAGTCCATTGGTCACTTGTAAAGGGGCGTAGCTGCTTGTTCTAGGTGAAGCTCAACCTTAATAGGTCTTCACTGAAATGCTGGTATATTAAAAGAGTGATTGGAACGAGGGAACACGGCGTGCCCTTGAGATCTGGTGGGGGATTGTTCAAATTAGTAGTGGGCTTTAGGCTCATAAGAGAATTTCAGAAATCTCTAAGGGCCCATTTAGGTGGTGGCATGACAAGGTGGTGGTGGGAAGTTTAGTCCCACCCCGCTAGTGGAGAAGAAATTGGACCCCTTTATAAGGGTCTCTCTTCTACATGCTATTGGAGAGGAGAAGAGAAGAAGCCCTCGAGCACTCCTCCTCCGCCTCCCGCCTCGCCACGCCACGCCTCGTCACGATGCAACGCGCCGCGCGTTGCGGAAATGAGCCGAGCCAAGATCATACCTACACGCTTATTTTTGCCGGTCAGGATCGGAGAATACGTAACAGATGCGCCACGATCTGAGACGTCGGATCGTGGGCTGTTACCGACTCGGACGTGGGTTCAGCCCACGTCTCTCCACCCGGCCGCCTATATAAGTAGGGCTAACACCAACCCTAGCCGTCACGAGATCATATCGCCTCTGCCTCACGCGCTTGTTCCTTTGCTGCTGCTGCCGCTGGCGACTCCGTCCCGTTCACCGCGTACACGGTTGACGGGAGAGCAGGCCTCCGAAATCCCGCCTCTCCTGTTCCTGTACGGGAGAGAGGCGAATAGGTTTTTGGGAAGCGACTACGCGACTCCTCGCCTCCGATTCACTACTTCCTCTATGTCTGCGTCGTCTCTGTCATCACCATGTCCACCGACGCCGAATGTACTACCGCCGAGAAGACCGAGGCCGACAAGAAGGCCGCCGAGGACGCTGCTGCTGCCGCCACCGTTGCGGCGGCTCCTGCATGGCCTACTGGAGGGTATAACGCGCTTATCCCTGTCGTGATTATTTTTGTATTAGCAGTACTAGCATCATGTGTAGATTTGTCTACTGCTTGCGTAGTACGTGCTTGTTTAGATCAGTATCAGTATGTCGTTAATCCTGTCAATGACATGCTAGTCATCTACTTATGGATTAAATTAGTCAAAAAATTGCCTATTTACTCAGCAACAACAACTGTAAAAATAAAATTTACAATTTTGTGAATAAAACTTCCCGTCCAGTTATGCCACAATTTATCCTATTTAAAATTTTGTGAGCGTCTTGATGGGAAAGTCCCAGTTGTTAGGTTCATCTGGCATGCCAAACCTACGGGTTTTTTCTGCCTATTTTACTCCATGTTGAACTGGTCCTTGCAACTCGTCCCGACCCAGCGGGTCCGATATGATCCATAAATACAGTTCGTTCGTGTCACTGGCCAATGCATAACTCAGTTTTAGAAGGGTGATACGTATACACTTGATCTTCTAATAAGCATCTTAATTATGCCCGAATCAAATGCCTCATCGCCAAATGCATGAGTCACGGAAATTTTAAAATATACAAATTGCTATGATAGTGATGGTCAAAATCATGAGGAATAGGGTACGAATGAGAAGGCCATAGACCCGCCATCTATGAGCACAACCTGATGGTGTCCAGCTATGTCATCAAAGTAGAAAGAACAAAGACATCGGCGAGCTTGACGGAGTCGTCACACTCCATGTGGCCGTATATTGCCTTGATGTTGCTGCCATACATCCCTGCTCGAGGATGTATGAAATCGCGCCTGATGGGTCCGTGCATGTCAGAAACCTGAACCGGCGATGCAATCGATTAGGGGCGAGTGTGGCGCACGGCCGACTCAGACATTATATGTTGGACGTGATGCGAGCGACCTCCATCGGGGCGGGCCCGATCCGAACAAGTTTTGATGAACGGTTCAGCATACAGAAAAATAGGCAAGAAAAAAGGTTCATATGACAGAACGCTCGCAAAATTTTAAACAGGGTAAATTGTGACAGAAGTTTTACTAAATGGGATAAAACGAATGAAATTTCACTAAATGGGGTAATTAGTGTTAAAACTGTTAAAATAGGGGTAAAAACGAAATTTACTCTTTATATAGTTATAATGTACCGTAGTAGAGAAACGACCTTTGATCCAACTCCTTTAGTTCCGGACCTTACATTGCGCACCTTTCTCTGCTTTCACTCGTCGAGGCACCTTTTTATGTTGTTCCATATTTAGATTGGGACTGCGAGAGAACTGAATTGATTGTAAACTGCGATTTTATGCACATACTATACTCCCATGATTGGAATGTGATCTCGTTCTTGAAGTTTATCGAGTTTGTGCGAGTCACCAGATTGCTTACTCAAAAACATCCATTTTTATGCTTTGTTCTATTTTCGGAAGATCCCAAATTGTAATCTTAATTTCCCATGAAGCAGGCATGCAAACGTACAACATATATCCATTTATCAGCTGGTTGATCAATAACTCCACACCAGTATATTATTTGTCACAATCATATCGTAAGCAATTTTATTAGCAGCATGCATGCATGGGAGCAACAATCTCAGGGCGGATGGAGCTAGCATGACGTGACACAGTAGCAACGAGGGGGGGCATCGTCGCAGTAGCCGTCAATGTTGTCACGGCTTTCGGCTATGCATGTATGGGTGCACTGCTTTAATTGGTTGAAGCACATCCCATGATAATTGCCGCTCAGGTGCCTGCAGAAACTCCATGCCTCAACGGAGACAATCTCTGCAATATATATTTATATTTTCATGAGCATATTCATAAGAAAAGCAATAACGTCATATATTAGCAGGCAAAAGAACAGTCGAAAGATCAAGACCAGGAGGAATGCATATAGCTATAACATGTGCATGTGTAAATATATGTGATCGTAGCATATAGCTATAACATGTACCGGTAGTGACGAAGAAGAGGAGGACAATGACGACTGCGGCCGCTGCAGAGAGATTCCTTCGCGAAGGATCCATTAATATTCGTTGCTTTTCTGGTGGAATTGAAGTTCTTGGTAAGTCGAAGAACAAAGAACGAGCGAGCATATATATAGACAGAGAGAGATAACATAAGCATCTCCAAGTAGAAAGACATTAATTAACTTCATGTCCTAGTGGAAGACTAACTTGATATGCTCGATCCAAAACGAGGTAACCTTGTCATCAAACTAAATTATCACACTTGGTACCAGGCTGCATGGATTATATCAATGGGACTTAATTATAAGAATGTGCGGAGAAATCAATGGTGCCGGACATGTATCAAAGAGTGTTGTAGTATCAGCCTATCAGGTGTATGGTACATACGATATCGATAGCTATCACTATCAATTTTTCTTGCTGGCACCATATTATTGTTTAATATTTGGAGCTGGATCGATCCTCGCTCACTAAAAATATTACTTCCTCCATTGCTGAATATAAGTATTTTCAGAGGTTTCATTAGAAAAGTATATACGAATATATATAAACATATTATAAAAAAATTGCAAGGCACTATCACAGGTATCAATAGTTAAAAAATTTGCATATCAGTACCATTTCAGAGACTAATTGTTGCAATACGGGCGTATAAACGCGCATTGATCACGTATCCACGTATTGACCATGTATCTAACAAACCTGGTCCGCATGTCAGGTTGTTTCTGTCGATTTGGACTAATAAATAAAAGAAACAAAATTCTGACTCCAACAGGATTCAAACCTGTGACGTTCCGAAGAGAGCAGAAGGTGCTAGCCACCATGCCAGAAAAACGTGATGTTTCTCCATGAACGTTAAGTCTTTTATAATAGACTAGTAAAAATGCTCGTGCATTGCAGCGGAAGAAAAAAGAGTATCACATCCCGTAGCCTACACGAGTAATTGTTTGATTTATGACTCACATTAACAATTCTTAACATGAAGAATTATGCTGTCGGCCTTGCCATCTTTGTAAAATGGCTAAAAAATGTTTGCATTGTTTGGTTTGGGGCGTTACTATTTTTATTCTCACCGTCACTATTGTAGGTACTCCATTCAGTTAAGATATGTCCTGCTTAATAAGACATATCTTAATTTAATAGAAAAATGGTCTTGAAGATGACATATTTTTTGGGTTCAAAAAATACCATTCATGAAAAGTGTATGCAATGCAGTGTTGTTGTGAGTCTCACATGCATATTAATATATTCACACGCAGGCCTCGTGCACATACATTGGCCGGGGCGAGCCCGACACGTAGCTCCATCGGTGTCCAGCAGCTTCTGGTCCAGCACAACATCTAGGACAACCCCACTGCCCATCGGCCACTTCCCACTACATGCCCCTTATCTACAACACATCACCATTCTTCTTACTCTTCTCCATCCACGTGACGCTCTCCCTTCTTCTCAATCCGGCGCGCCCATGAGGTGGTGGTTGGCCCACCCAAGCGCCTCGTCCAGCCATGGAGCTGGCTCTACTATTGTCGCTCGATTTGGACGCCCGCGCCCAGTCGCCCGCGGCCCGGCCTGCGGCAGCGGTTCTCGTGCCGTGGTGGTGGAGCCTGATGGGGAATGTCGCATGGGAAACAAAAAATTTCCTACGCGCACGAAGACCTATCATGGTGATGTCCATCTACGAGAGGGGATGTGAGATCTACGTACCCTTGTAGACCGTACAGCAGAAGCGTTAGTGAACGCGGTTGATGTAGTGGAACGTCCTCACGTCCCTCGATCCGCCCCGCGAACCGTCCCGCGACCAGTCCCACGATCTAGTGCCGAACAGACGGCACCTCCGTCTTCAGCACACGTACAGCTCGACGATGATCTCGGCCTTCTTGATCCAGCAAGAGAGACGGAGAGGTAGAAGAGTTCTCCGGCAGCGTGACGGCGCTCCAGAGGTTGGTGATGATCTCGTCTCGGCAGGGCTCCGCCCGAGCTCCGCAGAAACGCGATATAGAGGTAAAACCGTGGAGATATGTGGTCGGGCTGCCGTGGCAAAGTTATGTCAAATCAGCCCTAAAACCTCCGTATATATAGGGGGAAGAGGGGGAGCCTTGCCTTGGGGTCCAAGGACCCCTAAGGGCTTCGGCCGAGCCAAGGGGGGCAGCCCTCCCCTTCCAAACCGAGTCCAACTAGGTTTGGAAGGAGGAGTCCTTCCCCCTTTTCCCACCTCCTCTTTTTTTTTCTCTTTGATTTTTCTTCCTATGGCGCATAGGGCTCTTTTGGGCTGTCCCACCAGCCCACTAAGGGCTGGTGCGCCACCCCCAATGCATATGGGCTTCCCCGGGGTGGGTTGCCCCCCCACCCCCCGGTGAACTCCCAGAACCCATTCGTCATTCCCGGTACATTCCCGGTAACTCCGAAAACCTTCCGGTAATCAAATGAGGTCATCCTATATATTAATCTTCGTTTCCAGACCATTCCGGAAACCCTCGTGACGTCCATGATCTCATCCGGGACTCCGAACAACATTCGGTAACCAACCATATAACTCAAATACGCATAAAACAATGTCGAACCTTAAGTGTGCAGACCCTGCGGGTTCGAGAACTATGTAGACATGACCCGAGAGACTCCTCGGTCAATATCCAATAGTGGGACCTGGATGCCCATATTGGATCCTACATATTCTACGAAGATCTTATCGTTTGAACCTCAGTGCCAAGGATTCATATAATCCCGTATGTCATTCCCTTTGTCCTTCGGTATCTTACTTGCCCGAGATTCGATCGTCAATATCCGTATACCTATTTTAATCTCGATTACCGGCAAGTCTCTTTACTCGTTCCGTAATACAAGATCCCGCAACTTACACTAAGTCACATTGCTTGCAAGGCTTGTGTGTGATGTTGTATTACCGAGTGGGCCCCGAGATACCTCTCCGTCACACAGAGTGACAAATCCCAGTCTCGATCCATACTAACTCAATGAACACCTTCGGAGATACCTGTAGAGCATCTTTATAGTCACCCAGTTACATTGCGACGTTTGATACACACAAAGTATTCCTCTGGTGTTAGTGAGTTATATGATCTCATGGTCATAGGAACAAATACTTGACACGCAGAAAACAGTAGCAATAAAAAGACACGATCAACATGCTACGTCTATTAGTTTGGGTCTAGTCCATCACGTGATTCTCCTAATGACGTGATCCAGTTATCAAGCAACAACACCTTGTTCATAATCAGAAGGCACGGACTATCTTTGATCAACTGGCTAGCCAACTAGAGGCTTGCTAGGGACAGTGTTTTGTCTATGTATCCACACATGTATATAAGTCTTCATTCAATACAATTATAGCATGGATAATAAACGATTATCTTGATACAGGAATTATAATAATAACTATATTTATTATTGCTTCTAGGGCATAATTCCAACAGTCTCCCACTTGCACTAGAGTCAATAATCTAGCCCTCACATCACCATGTGAATTACATTGTAATAAATCTAACACCCATACAGTTCTGGTGTTGATCATGCTTTGCCCGTGGAAGAGGTTTAGTCAGCGGGTCTGCTACATTCAGATCCGTGTGCACTTTGCATATATTTACATCCTCCCCTTCGACGTAGTCGCGGATGAGGTTGAAGCGTCGTTTGATGTGTCTGGACTTCTTGTGAAACCGTGGTTCCTTTGCTAGGGCAATGGCACCCGTGTTGTCACAGAACAAGGTTATTGGATTCAGTGCGCTTGGCACCACTCCAAGATCCGTCATGAACTGCTTCATCCAGACACCCCCCTTAGCCGCCTCCGAGGCAGCCATGTACTCCGTTTCACATGTAGAATCTGCTATGACGCTCTGCTTGGAACTGCACCAGCTTACCGCACCCCCATTAAGAATAAATACGTATCCGGTTTGCGACTTAGAGTCGTCCGGATCTATGTCAAAGCTTGCATCGACGTAACCTTTTACGGCGAGCTCTTCGTCACCTCCATACACGAGAAACATCTCCTTAGTCCTTTTCAGGTACTTCAGGATATTCTTGACCGTCGTCCAGTGATCCAATCCTGGATTACTCTGGAACCTACCTGCCATACTTATGGCCAGGCTAACGTCCGGTCTAGTGCACAACATTGCATACATGATAGAACCTATGGCTGAAGCATAGGGGACGGTGCGCATATGCTCTCTATCCTTATCAGTTGCTGGGCACTGAGTCTTATTCAATCTCGTACCTTGTAAAACTGGCAAGAACCCTTTCTTGGACTGTTCCATTTTGAACCTCTTCAAAACTTTATCAAGGTATGTGCTTTGTGAAAGTCCTATCAGGCGTTTTGATCTATCCCTCTAGATCTTAATGCCTAGAATGTAAGCAGCTTCTCCTAGGTCCTTCATAGAGAAACTTTTATTCAAGTAAACCTTTATGCTCTCCAAAAACTCTACGTTGTTTCCAATCAGCAATATGTCATCCACATATAATATTAGAAACGCCACAGAGCTCCCACTCACTTTCTTGTAAATACAAGATTCTCCAACTACTTGTATAAACCCAAATGCTTTGATCACCTCATCAAAGCGTTTGTTCCAACTCCGAGATGCTTGCACCAGTCCATAAATGGATCGCTGGAGCTTGCACACCTTGTTAGCATTCTTAGGATCAACAAAACCTTCGGGTTGCATCATATACAACTCTTCCTTAAGGAAATCGTTAAGGAACGCCGTTTTGACATCCATCTCCTAGATTTCATAATTGAAAAATGCAGCTATTGCTAACATGATTCTGACGGACTTAAGCATCGCTACGGGTGAGAATGTCTCATCGTAGTCAACTCCTTGAACTTGTGAAAAACCCTTCGCCACAAGTCGAGCTTTATAAATGGTCACATTGCCGTCAGCGTCCTTCTTCCTCTTAAAGATCCATTTGTTCTGAATAGCCTTGCGGCCCTCAGGCAGTACTTCCAAAGTCCACACTTTGTTCTCATACATGGATCCTATCTCGGATTTCATGGCTTCTAGCCATTTGTTGGAATCTGGGCCCACCATTGCTTCTTCATAATTTGTAGGTTCATTGTTGTCTAACAACATGATTGACAAGACGGGATTACCGTACCACTCTGGAGCAGCACGTGGTCTCGTCGACCTGCGTGGTTCGACAGAAACTTGAACCGAAGTTTCATGATCATCATCATTAACTTCCTCCTCAACCGGTGTTGCAACGACAGAGGTTTCCCCTTGCCCTGCGCCACCATCCAGAGGGATGAGAGGTTTGACAACCTCGTCAAGTTCTATCTTCCTCCCACTCAATTCTTTCGAGAGAAACTCCTTCTCGAGATAAGCTCTATTTTTAGCAACAAACACTTTGCCCTCGGATTTGAGATAGAAGGTGTACCCAACTGTCTCTTTTGGGTAACCTATGAAGATGCACTTTTCCGCTTTGGGTTCCAGCTTTTCAGGCTGAGGCTCTTTTACATAAGCATCACATCCCCAAACTTTAAGAAACGACAACTTTGGCCTTTTACCATACCACAGTCCTTATGGTGTCGTCTCAACGGATTTTGATGGTGCCCTATTTAAAGTGAATGCAGCTGTTTCTAATGCATAACCCCAAAACGATAACGGTAAATCGGTAAGAGACATCATAGATCGCACCATCTCTAATAAAGTATGATTACGACGTTCGGACACACCATTACGTTGTGGTGTTCCAAGCGGTGTCAACTGTGAAACAATTCCACATTGTCTTAAGTGAGCACCAAACTCGAAACTCAGATATTCACCCCCACGATCAGCCCGTAGGAACTTGATCTTCTTGTTACGATGATTTTCAACTTCACTCTGAAATTGCTTGAACTTTTCAAATGTTTCAGACTTGTGCTTCATTAAGTAGACATAACCATATCTACTCAAATCGTCAGTGAAGGTGAGAAAATAACGATATCCGCTGCGTGCCTCTACGCTCATCGGACCACACACATCGGTATGTATGATTTCCAACAAGTCACTTGCACGCTCCATTGTTCCGGAGAACGGAGTTTTAGTCATCTTGCCCATGAGGCATGGTTCGCACGTGTCAAGTGAATCAAAGTCAAGTGACTCCAAAAGTCCATCGGCATGGAGTTTCTTCATGCGTTTTACACCAATATGACCTAAGAGGCAGTGCCACAAAAATATGGCGCTATCATTGTTAACTCTAACTCTTTTGGTCTCAATGTTATGTATGTGTGTATCACTATCAAGATTCAATACGAACAATCCTCTCACATTGGGTGCATGACCATAAAAGATGTTACTCATAGAAATAGAACAACCATTATTCTCTGACATAAAAGAGTAACCGTCTCGCCATAAACAAGATCCAGATATAATGTTCATGCTCAACACAGGCACTAAATAACAATGATTCAAGTTCATAACTAATCCTGATGGTAACTGAAGTGAAACTGTGCCAACGGCGATTGCATCGACCTTGGAACCATTTCCTACGCGCATCGTCACTTCATCTTTCGCCAGCCTTCGTCTATTCCGCAGTTCCTGTTTCGAGTTGCAAATATGAGCAACAGAACCGGTATCGAATACCCAGGCACTACTACGAGAGCCGGTTAAGTACACATCAATAACATGTATATCAAATATACCTTATTTTTCTTTTGCCGCCTTCTTATCAGCCAGATACTTGGGGCAATTGCGCTTCCAGTGACCCATACCCTTGCAATAGTAACACTCTGTTTCAGGCTTAGGTCCAGCTTTGGGTTTCTTCATCGGATTGGCAACAGGCTTGCCGCTCTTCTTTGAATTACCCTTCTTGCCTTTGCCGTTTCTCTTGAAACTAGTGGTCTTATTCACCATCAACACTTGATGCTCTTTACGGAGTTCAGACTCTGTGACTTTCAGCATCGCAAACAACTCGCCGGGAGACTTGTTCATTCCTTGCATGTTGTAGTTCAACACAAAGCCTTTATAGCTTGGCGGCAGTGATTGAAAGATTCTGTCAGTGATAGCTTCTTGCGGGAGTTCAATCCCCAGCTCAGCTAGACGGTTTGAGTACCCAGACATTTTGAGCACATGTTCACTGACAGACGAGTTCTCCTCCATCTTGCAAGCATAGAATTTATAGGAGGTCTCATACCTCTCGATCCGGGCGTTCTTCTGAAAGATAAACTTCAACTCCGGGAACATCTCAAATGCTCCATGACGCTCAAAGCGACGTTGAAGTCCGGGTTCTAAGCCATACAAGATGGCACATTGAACTACTGAGTAGTCCTCCTTACGTGCTAACCAAGCGTTCTTGACATCCTGACCAGCCGTAGCGGGTGGTTCATCTCCTAGCGCAGCATTAAGGACATAATCCTTCTTCCCAGCTTGTAAGATTATCTTAAGATTTCGAGCCCAGTCTACAAAGTTGCTTCCATCATCTTTCAACTTAGCTTTCTCTAGGAACGTATTAAAATTCAGGGTGACTGTCGCGTGAGCCATGATCTACAACACAAATATATTCAAAGTGGACTTAGACTATGTTCAAGATAATTAGAGTTTAACTTAATCAAATTATTCGCTAAACTCCCACTCAAAAAGTACATATCTCTAGTCATTTGAGTGGTTCATGATCCACTTACACTAGCTCAAGTCCGATCATCACGTGAGTTGAGTATAGTTTCAGTGGTAAGCATCCCTATGCTAATCATATCATCTATATGATTCATGATCGACCTTTCGGTCTCATGTGTTCCGAGGCCATGTCTGCACATGCTAGGCTCGTCAAGCTTAACCCGAGTGTTCCGCGTGCGCAACTGTTTTGCACCCGTTGTATGTGAACGTTGAGTCTATCACACCCGATCATCACGTGGTGTCTCGAAACGACGAACTGTAGCAACGGTGCACAGTCGGGGAGAACACAATTTCGTCTTGAAATTTTAGTGAGAGATCACCTCATAATGCTACCGTCGTTCTAACCAAAATAAGGTGCATAAAAGGATTAACATCACATGCAATTCATAAGTGACATGATATGGCCATCATCACGTGCTCCTTGATCTCCATCACCAAAGCACCGGCACGATCTTCTTGTCACCGGCGCCACACCATGATCTCCATCAACGTGTCGCCATCGGGGTTGTCATGCTACTCATGCTATTACTACTAAAGCTACATCCTAGCAAAATAGTAAACGCATCTGCAAGCACAAACGTTAGTATAAAGACAACCCTATGGCTCCTGCCGGTTGCCGTACCATCGACGTGCAAGTCGATATTATCTATTACAACATGATCATCTCATACATCCAATATATCACATCACATCGTTGGCCATATCACATCACAAGCATACCCTGCAAAAACAAGTTAGACGTCCTCTAATTTTGTTGTTGCATGTTTTACGTGGTGACCATGGGTATCTAGTAGGATCGCATCTTACTTACGCAAACACCACAACAGAGATATATGAGTTGCTATCTAACCTCATCCAAGGACCTCCTCGGTCAAATCCGATTCAACTAAAGTTGGAGAAACTGACACCCGCCATTCATCTTTGAGCAACGGAGTTACTCGTAGCGATGAAACCAGTCTCTCGTAAGCATACGAGTAATGTCGGTCCGAGCCGCTTCGATCCAACAATACCACGGAATCAAGAAAAGACTAAGGAGGGCAGAAAAACGCACATCACCGCCCACAAAAACTTTTGTGTTCTACTCGAGAATACATCTACGCATGAACCTAGCTCATGATGCCACTGTTGGGGAACGTCGCATGGGAAAAAAAATTCCTACGCGCATGAAGACCTATCATGGTGATGTCCATCTACGAGAGGGGATGTGAGATCTACGTACCCTTGTAGACTGTACAGCAGAAGCGTTAGTGAGCGCGGTTGATGTAGTGGAACGTCCTCACGTCCCTCGATCCGCCCCGCGAACCGTCCCGCGATCAGTCCCACGATCTAGTGCCGAACGGATGGCACCTCCGCGTTCAGCACACGTACAGCTCGACGATGATCTCGGCCTTCTTGATCCAGCAAGAGAGACGGAGAGGTAGAAGAGTTCTCCGGCAGCGTGACGGCGCTCCGGAGGTTGGTGATGATCTCGTCTCGGCAGGGCTCCGCCCGAGCTCCGCAGAAACGCGATCTAGAGGTAAAACCGTGGAGAAATGTGGTCGGGCTGCCGTGGCAAAGTTATGTCAAATCATCCCTAAAACCTCCGTATATATAGGGGGAAGAGGGGGAGCCTTGCCTTGGGGTCCAAGGACCCCTTAGGGCTTCGGCCGTGCCAAGGGGGGCAGCCACCCCCTTCCAAACCGAGTCCAACTAGATTTGGAAGGAGGAGTCCTTCCCCCTTTTCCCACCTCCTCTTTTTTTCTTTTCTCTTTGATTTTTCTTCCTATGGCGCATAGGGCTCTTTTGGGCTGTCCCACCAGCCCACTAAGGGCTGGTGCGGCACCCCCAATGCCTATGGGCTTCCCCGGGGTGGGTTCCCCCCCCCCCGGTGAATGCCTCTAGGGCATATTTCCAACAACGAATGGGTTCCGGGAGTTCACCGGGGGGGGGGGGGGGGAACCCACCCCGGGGAAGCCCATAGGCTTTGAGGGTGGCGCACCAGCCCTTAGTGGGCTGGTGGGACAGCCCAAAAGAGCCCTATGCGCATTGGAAGAAAAATCAAAGAGAAAAGAAAAAAAGGAGGAGGTGGGAAAGGAAAGAAGGACTCCACCCACCAAACCAAGTAGGACTCGGTTTCGGGGGGGAGACCTTCCCCCCTTGGCTCGGCCGACCCCCTTGGGACTCCTTGAGCCCCAAGGCAAGGCCCCCCCTCTCCCACCTATATATACGGAGGTTTTAGGGCTGATTTGAGACGACCTTTCCACGGCAGCCCGACCACATACCTCCACGGTTTTTCCTCTAGATCGCGTTTCTGCGGAGCTCGGGCGGAGCCCTGCTGAGACAAGATCATCACCAACCTCCGGAGCACCGTCACGCTGCCGGAGAACTCTTCTACCTCTCCGTCTCTCTTGCTGGATCAAGAAGGCCGAGATCATCGTCGAGCTGTACGTCTGCTGAACGCGGAGGTGCCGTCCGTTCGGCACTAGATCGTGGGACTGATCGCGGGGCGGATCGAGGGACGTGAGGACGTTCTCAACCACGTTCACTAACGCTTCTGCTGTACGGTCCACGAGGGTACGTAGATCACATATCCCCTCTCGTAGATGGACATCACCATGATAGGTCTTCGTGCGCGTAGGAAATTTTTTGTTTCCCATGCGACGTTCCCCAAAAGTGTTATCAGAGCTAGGTTCATGCGTAGATGTCTTCTCGAGTAGAACACAAAAGTTTATGTGGGCAGTTATGTGCGTTTTTCTGCCCTCCTTAGTCTTTTCTTGATTCCGTGGTATTGTTGGATTGAAGCGGCTTGGGCCGACATTACTCGTACGCTTATGAGAGACTGGTTTCATCGCTACGAGTAACTCCGTTGCTCAAAGATGAATGGCGGGTGTCAGTTTCTCCAACTTTAGTTGAATCGGATTTGACCGAGGAGGTCCTTGGATGAGGTTAGATAGAAACTCATATATCTCCGTTGTGGTGTTTGCGTAAGTAAGATGCGATCCTACTAGATACCCATGGTCACCACGTAAAACATGCAACAACAAAATTAGAGGACGTCTAACTTGTTTTTGCAGGTTATGCTTGTGATGTGATATGGCCAACGATGTGATGTGATATATTGGATGTATGAGATGATCATGTTGTAATAGATAATATCGACTTGCACGTCGATGGTACGGCAACCGGCAGGAGCCATAGGGTTTTCTTTATACTAACGTTTGTGCTTGCAGATGCGTTTACTATATTGCTAGGACGTAGCTTTAGTAGTAATAGCATGAGTAGCACGACAACCCCGATGGCGACACGTTGATGGAGATCATGATGATGGAGATCATGGTGTGACGCCGGTGACAAGAAGATCGTGCCGGTGCTTTGGTGATGGAGATCAAGAAGCACATGATGATGGCCATATCATGTCACTTATGAATTGCATGTGATGTTAATCCTTTATGCACCTTATCTTGCTTAGAACGACGGTAGCATTATGAGGTGATCTCTCACTAAAATTTCAAGACGAAATTGTGTTCTCCCCGACTGTGCACCGTTGCGACAGTTCTTCGTTTCGAGACACCACGTGATGATCGGGTGTGATAGACTCAACGTTCACATACAACGGGTGCAAAACAGTTGCACACGCAGAACACTCGGGTTAAGCTTGACGAGCCTAGCATGTGCAGACATGGCCTCGGAACACATGAGACCGAAAGGTCGAGCATGAATCGTATAGTTGATATGATTAGCATAGAGATGCCTACCACTGAAAATATTCTCGACTCACGTGATGATCGGACTTGAGATAGTGGATTTGGATCATGTACCACTCAAATGACTAGAGAGATGTACTTTTTGAGTGGGAGTTCTTAAGTAATATGATTAATTGAACTAATTGTCATGAACATAGTCTAATGGTCTTTGCGAATTACGATGTAGCTTGCGCTATAGCTCTACTGTTTTTATATGTTCCTAGAGAAAATTTAGTTGAAAGTTGATAGTAGCAAACTTTGAAGAGGATTGTCCTCGTTGCTGCGCAGAAGGCTTATGTCCTTAATGCACCACTCGGTATGCTGCACCTCGAGCATCGTCTGTGGATGCTGTGAACATCCGACATACACGTTTCTGATGACTACACAATAGTTCAGTGCAAAATACTTAATGGCTTCACCAAAGACGTTTTGAAACGTCACGGAACATAAGTGATGTTCTAAAGAGATGAAATTGTGATTTCATGCTCGTGCCCTTGTTGAGAGGTACGAGACCTCCGACAAGATTCTTTGTCCACAAAGTAAAGGAGAAAAGCTCAATCGTTGAGCGTGTGCTCAGATTGTCTGAGTACGACAATCGCTTGAATCAAGTGGGAGTTAATCTTCGAGATGAGATAGTGATGGTTCTCCAAAGTCACTGCCACCAAGCTGTGAGAGCTTCGTGATGAACTATAACATATCAAGGATAGATACAATTATCCTTGAGCGATTCGCGATGTTTGACACTGCGAAAGTAGAAATCAAGAAGGAGCATCAATAGTTGATGGTTAGTAAAACCACTAAGTTTCAAGAAAGGCAAGGGCTAGAAGGGATACTTCGTGAAACGGCAAAACAGTTGCTGCACTAATGAAGAGACCCAAGATTAAACCCAAACCCGAGACTAAGTGCTTCTATAATGAGGGGAACAGTCACTGAGGCGGAGCAACTCTAGATACTTGGTAGATAAAAAGGCTGGCAAAAGTCGAAAGAAGTATATTTGATATACATGATGTTGATGTGTACTTTACTAGTACTCCTAGTAGCACGAGGGTATTGGATACCGGTTCGGTTGCTAAGTGATTAGTAACACGAAATGAAAGCTACGGAATAAACGGAGACTAGCTGAAGGCGAGGTGACGATACGTGTTGGAAGTGTTTCCAAGGTTGATATGATCGAACGTCGCACGCTCCCTCTACCATCGGGATTGGTGTTAAACCTAAATAATTGTTATTTGGTGCTTGCGTTAAGCATGAACATGATTGGATCGTGTTTATTGCAATACGATTATTCATTTAAAGAGAATAATAGTTACTCTATTTTCTTGAATAATCACCTTCAATGGTTTATTGAATCTCGATCGTAGTGTTACACATGTTCATGATATTGGTGCCAGAAGACACGAGGTAATGATGATAGTAACCACTTACTTGTGGCACTGCCGCTTGAGTCATGTTGTTATAAATTGCTTGAAGAGGCTCCATGCTGATGGATCTTTGTACTCACTTGATTTTGAATCACTAGTGACATGCAAATCATACCACATGAGCAAGGCCTTGTTTTCATTGAGATGAAACAATATAGTAACTTGTTGGAAGTGATACATTTTGATGTATGCAGTCCAATGGGTGCTAAGGCACGTAGTGGATATCATTATGTTCTTACTTCAATGACGATTTGAGTAGATACAAGAGTATTTACTTAATGAATCACAAGTCTGAAATATTGAAAGGTTCAATTCTGTTTCAGAGTGAAGTTCGTCGTAACAAGAGGATAAACTGTCTACGATATGATCATAGAAATGAATATCTGAGTTACGAGTTTTGGTACGCAGTTAAGACAATGTGGAAATTGTTTCGCAGTTCATGCCACCTAGAACATCATAGTGTGATGATGTGTCTGAACGTCATAGCCACACACTATTTGGTATGGTGCATGCTATGATGTCTCTTATCGAATTACCACTATCATTTATGGGTTAAGCATTGGAGACAACCGCATTCACTTTAAATAGGGCACCACGTATTTCCGTTGAGATGACACAATATAGACTAAGGTTTAGAGAAATCTAAACTGTCGTTTCTTGAAAGTTTGGGGTTTCGACACTTATGTGAAAAAGTTTCAGTCTGATAAGCTCGAACCCAAAGCGGATAAATGCATCTTCATAGGATATCCAAAACAGTTGGGTACATCTCCTATCTCAGATCCGAAAGCAAAGTGTTTGTTTCTAGAAACGGATCCTTTCTCGAGGAAAGGTTTCTCTCGAAAGAATTGAGTGGGAGGGTGGTAGAACTTGATGAGGTTATTGAACCATCACTTCGACCAGTGTGTAGCAGGGCGCAGGAAGTTGTTCCTGTGGCGCCTACACCAATTGAAGTGAAAGCTCATGATGGTGATCATCGAGCATCGGATCAAGTTACTACAAGCCTCGTAGGTTGACAAGGTCGCGTACTACTACAGATTGGTACGGTAACCCTGTCTTGGATGTCATGTTGTTGAGCGACAGTGAACCTACGAGTTATGGAGAAAGCAATGGTGGGCCCAGATTCCGACAAATGGCTGGAAGCCATGAAATCCGAGAGAGGATCCATGTATGGAAACAAAGTGTAGACTTTGGAAGAACTACTTGATGGTCAGATGACTATTGAGTAAAGATGGATCTTTAAAAGGAAGACAGACGATGATAGTGATAAGTGACTATTAAGAAAAGCTCGACTTGTCGCAAATATGTTTCCGACAAGATCAAACAGTTGACTATGGTGAGATTTTCTCACTCATAGCGATGCTAAAAGTCTGTTAGAATTATGTTAGTAGTTGTTGCATTATTTTTGAAATATTGCACATAGGATGTCAAAACATTGTTTCCTCGACGGTTTCCTTGAGCAAACATTGTATGTAATACAACCAGAAGGTTTTGTCGATCCTCAAGATACTAACAAGTATGCAAGCTCCAGCGATCCTTCAATGGACTGGTGCAAGCATCTCGGAGTTGGAATATACACTATGATGAGATGATCAAAGATTTTGGGTTTGTACAAAGTTTGTGAGAAACTTGTATTTCCAAAGAAGTGAATGGGAGCACTATAGAATTCCCGATAAGTATATGTGGTTGACATATTGTGGACCAGGAGTAATGTAGAATTTATGTAAAGCATACAAGGTTGTTTGAAAGGAGTTTTCAAAGGAATACCTGGATTGAGCTACTTGAACGTTGAGCATCAAAGATCTATGGGGATAGATCGAAAACGCTTAACGGAAGTTTCAACAAGATGCATGCCTTGACAAGTTTTTGAAGGAGTTCAAAATAGATCAACAAAGAAGGAGTTCTTGGTTGCGTTGTAAGGTGTGAATTTGAGTAAGACTCAAAACTCCACCACGGCAGAATAAAGAGAATAGACGAAGGTAGTCTTCTATGCCTTAGCCGTAGACTCTAAAGTATGCCATGCTGAGTACCGATCCTGATGTGTGCCTTGCAGCAAGTCTGTTAAGAGGTACACAGATTGATCTAGGATTGAATCACTAATCAGCGGTCAAAGTTAGCCTTAGTAACTAAATAGACTAAGGAATTTTTCTCGATTATGGAGGTGCTTAAAGAGTTCGTCGTAAAGGGTTACGTCGATGCAAGCTTTGACACTAATCCGAATAACTATGAGTACTGAAACGGATTCGTATAGTAGAGTAGATATTTGGAGTATTTCCGAATAGCACATAGTAGCAGCATCTATAAGATGACATAAAGATTTGTAAAGAACACACGGATCTGAAAATTTCAGAACTGTTGACTAAAACCTATCTCATGAGCAAGACGTGATCAGACCCCATAACTATATGGGTGTTGGATTCGTTGGAATCACACGGTGATGTGAACTAGATTATTGACTCTAGTGCAAGTGGGATACTGTTGGAAATATGCCCTAGAGGCAATAATAAATTAGTTATTATTATATTTCTTTGTTCATGATAATCGTTTATTATCCATGCTACAATTGTATTGATTGGAAACACAATACTTGTGTGGATACGTAGACAAAACACTGTCCCTAGTAAGTCTCTAGTTGACTAGCTCGTTGATCAAAGATGGCCAAGGTTTCCTGGCCATAGGCAAGTGTTCTTACTTGATAACGGGATAACATCATTAGGAGAATCATGTGATGGACTAGATCCAAACTAATAGACGTAGCATGTTGATCGTGTCATTTTGTTGCTACTGTTTTCTGCGTGTCAAGTATTTCTTCCTATGACCATGAGATCATATAACTCACTGACACCGGAGGAATGATTTGTGTGTATCAAACGTCGCAACGTAACTGGGTGACTATAAAGATGCTCTACAGGTATCTCCGAAGGTGTTAGTTGAGTTAGTATGGATCGAGACTGAGATTTGCCACTCCGTGTGACGGAGAGGTATCTCGGGGCCCACTCGGTAATACAACATCACACACAAGCCTTGCAAGCAATGTGACTTAGTGTAAGTTGTGGGATCTTGTATTACGGAACGGGTAAAGAGACTTGCCGGTAAACGTGATTGAAATAGGTATGCGGATACTGACGATCGAATCTCGGGCAAGTAACATACCGAAGGACAAAGGGAATGACATATGGGATTATATGAATCCTTGGCACTGAGGTTCAAACGATAAGATCTTCGTAGAATATGTAGGATCCAATATGGGCATCCAGGTACCGCTATTGGATATTGACCGAGGAGTCACTCGGGTCATGTCTACATAGTTCTTGAACCCCGCAGGGTCTGCACACTTAAGGTTCGACGTTGTTTTATGCGTATTTGAGTTATATGGTTGGTTACCGAATGTTGTTCGGAGTCGCGGATGAGATCAAGAACGTCACGAGGGTTTCCGAAATGGTCCGGAAACGAAGATTGATATATAGGATGACCTCATTTGATTACCGGAAGGTTTTCAGAGTTACCGGGAATGTACCGGGAATGACGAATGGGTTCCGGGAGTTGGGGAACGTCCCGGTGAACTCCCGGAACCCATTCGTCACTCCCGGTACATTCCCAGTAACTCCAAAAACCTTCCGGTAATCAAATGAGGTCATCCTATATATCAATCTTCGTTTCCGGACCATTCCGGAAACCCTCGTGACGTCCGTGATCTCATCCGGGACTCCGAACAACATTGGGTAACCAACCATATAACTCAAATACGCATAAAACAACGTCGAACCTTAAGTGTGCAGACCCTGCGGGTTCGAGAACTATGTAGACATGACTCGAGAGACTCCTCGGTCAATATCCTATAGCAGGACCTGGATGCCCATAATGGATCCTACATATTCTATGAAGATCTTATCATTTGAACCTCAGTGCCAAGGATTCATATAATCCCGTATGTCATTCCCTTTGTCCTTCGGTATGTTACTTTCCCGAGATTCGATCGTCAGTATCCGTATACCTATTTGAATCTCGTTTACCGGCAAGTCTCTTTACTCGTTCTGTAATACAAAATCCCGCAACTTACACTAAGTCACATTGCTTGCAAGGCTTGTGTGTGATGTTGTATTACCGAGTGGGCCCCGAGATACCTCTCCGTCACACAGAGTGACAAATCCCAGTCTCGATCCATACTAACTCAACGAACACCTTCGGAGATACCTGTAGAGCATCTTTATAGTCACCCAGTTACGTTGCGACGTTTGATACACACAAAGTATTCCTCCGGTGTTAGTGAGTTATATGATCTCATGGTCATAGGAACAAATACTTGACACGCAGAAAACAATCGCAATAAAAAGACACGATCAACATGCTACGTCTATTAGTTTGGGTCTAGTCCATCACGTGATTCTCCTAATGACGTGATCTAGTTATCAAGCAACAACACCTTGTTCATAATCAGAAGACACTGACTATCTTTGATCAACTGGCTAGCTAACTAGAGGCTTGCTAGGGACAGTGTTTTGTCTATGATCCACACATGTATATAAGTCTTCATTCAATACAATTATAGCATGGATAATAAACGATTATCTTGATACAGGAATTATAATAATAACTATATTTATTATTGCCTCTAGGGAATAATTCCAACAGAGCCTCACTCTCCGGTGGGCGACGGGGGCTGCGGGGCATGTGAGCAGTGGTGGCATGGTTGCTTGCCAGATCTGGCTGCGGTGATTGAAGACTTCACGCTCGGTTTGGATGGTTTATTGGATTTATGTGCCATTCCTCCTCTTTGATGCTCGTATCTCATCCTCTTTGCTGGCTTGTTGAATCTTGCAATTTAAAACGTATATAAGTTGCTAGAATTTGATGTATTGTGGCGGTGTGGGACTATTGATTCGAATCTGAAATTTTAGCACAAGGCTCCGCACAGTCGCGACCCACCTCTGGGCACCGAAGCACCGACTCCACACAGCAGCGAGATAAAGCCCGGAAGAAGAAGGAAGCAAATCCGAGAAGGAGCCATGAAATCGGAGGTGAGGAAGCAACGAACCTTGTAGGGCGACCTGCGAACCTTGTAGGATCTTACTCGACAACAAAATTGTTGCTACAACACGACGACAATACAATTAGTGGATGTGAATCTTGGTTATCTCTGCTTGTTTTTGAGCTACTCCTACAATACTTCTACGCTCTCACAAGTTCTTACAAAGTTTTTCGGCCAATAAGAATCCTTGAATCACTGCATTTCCTTATGATCCTTGCAGTTGCAAACAGACATGCTCTTCTTTGAGGATGCTGGTTGATGCCAATGTGCCTATGCTTGTCCCAGCTATGTACCCACAAGTCCATGCATTCTGTGGAAAGCAAACAACAAATGCTGAATTGAAGCCCTTTTTGTTCGCACCTCAAAAGTTTTCACTCATCAACTGTTCTCCTAGAAGTGATATAATCTGAAATTTATAATCATTACCTGAAAGTTGAATCCGCCGGTGACCCATCGACATTAAGAACCTACAGCAACATCACACACTCTGTAAGACAGTAAGATGGCCAGAGTGTTGCAAGTTCAGGAACAGATGTGCTATTACGGTATTACCTCTCCGGCAAAGAACAGATTGGGTTGCTTCTTGCTTTCCATAGTGCTAAGTGATATCTTTACAACAGATGGACAAGTTAGATTTTCTTTGCGAGTCGGGTCATGTTTATGAAAACTGCAATTAAGTTGTCGACTAATAAATACCTCTGAAAGTGGAACACCTCCAGCTGTCACAAATTCATCTTTGAAGTGACCCTACATATGATGAGGAACAACAACACAGTGAGTAAACACGTATCGCATCGCTAGTGAAATTTTCAAGTGATGCGCTGAGATACCATATACCTTCCCAACAACCTCAAACATCCATTGTTTATCCATAAAAGTAAATTTAATTCCAGTTCCAAACAATTATATGGGTCATGCTACCGTTTGATGTTGTAGGTGTGTGGTCTTATAATAATCTATTTCTAGCTATCATGTTGCAGACGTGAATCATTGTATGCCAGCATTTGATCATCCTCATTGTTTTAGCATGAGACAACAATTTCCTCATGTGGGTCAAAATGCCATTGCTGATGGAAACACAGAACAGAGGTCAAACCATTCATGCTGCAAGAGAAGAGATTTTCCACAAATATCAGCATTGCCCAAGTTATCTGAGAAGAACGAGTTTGGAAGTTCCAGCACTTTTATGCAGCCATCAGTTTCTACGAAAGCATCAGCCGCGAGTCCTACAGAAGAAACAAATCCACCAAAGCCTCCAAAATTTCTTGCGGGAACTTGCAACCGTCAACCACATCATGGCAGTGTGAGTATCTCTCATTACGTGTTTCAGATTCTGTTTTTTCATCTAGTGTCCATTTTAGATGTTATTGTTTCCCACTGCTACAATCTTTGTTTTTTTACACTTCAGTTCTTTTTTCTTTCGTTCACTTTGGTGCTGATTTTGATAATGCTTTGTTGTGTTGTTACTCTAGGTTGTCCTACCTATTCAATATCAAGATTTCTTTATAACTAACCTAGGAGAAATTGATAAAAATGCAAGCTACCACAATTGCCAGCAGATATGGCCAGTGGGTTTTACATCTTACTGGCATGATAGAGTTACTGGTTCACTCTTTGAGTGTGAGGTGTGTGATGGAGGGAGTTCTGGACCTTTGTTTAAGGTCAGAAGGTTACCATGTTCAGTGCTCCCCCTTCCAGTGGCCTCGACGATTCTCTCCCAGAATGGTGCAAGGAAGGCGGATACAACTGAAACAAAGGAAAGTAGCAGTTTTATTGGAGATGCTGCTAATGATATGGAAGATAATATTTATATGATGATGGATATTCCCTTTGAGACCAATCAAGATTTCTTATCATGTCTTGCCAATGATACAGAGGATAAAAGGACTTCTTTGGATTGCAATGATGTACAGAGTCCAAATATGATGTCACAAATACTGGTGCCTACTGTGATGACCACCGCAAGCATCTATTCACATACCTGCTGGCTGCTGCATGTAGCAACCAAGACATAATTAACGCTGATGTAATCAACAAAATCAACAGCACGCTTCTCAACTTTGACAACAAACTTCCCGTTGGCGTCGACGGATGCACCGGACGCTGATTTACCAGCCTGCAGGGAAACTTCAAAAGGAACTCAATTCCAGAAAATTGTTTACTCACACTGAAGGGTGTGTGGATGATAACTGAATGGACAACAGAGAACTAAACAACATTAGCTACCTCCCAGTCTTCTAGCCTCGTTCAGCACGCAGTCTACTACCAACGCGGAGGAATATGTTGCCGCCGACGGGGGAGCCGACGGGGGAGGAGGAGGAGGAGGCCGCGGCGGAGGAGGCGAGGCGGTCAGGCGTGTCGGGCCCGAAGAGCGCGACGCGGAGGAGCGCACAGTAGGGCGAGGGGGCGGCAGATCCGACGGAGGAGGAGGCGGTGGCGGAGGGGGCGGGGCGGAGGCAAGGTTGGATCTGGTGCGGGTGGGGATGAAGCGGTCGCTGTAGACGGTGCGGGAGGCCGGCGTGGCGGGGGCCGAGGAGGTCGCCGGCCCGCGGCGCTCGCATCGGAGGAGGGCGGCCAGGGGGGCGCCACCGCTCCGAGGGCGTGGAGGGGAGGACTGTGGGTTCAATTACCAAAACAAACAGGCGCTTTTCTGTAAAAGATTTCTAACTGAACCGTTTTTATACTTAAAAAGGGAGTGCGGGTTGAATACTGAAAAACGAAGGGGCCTTTTTGCAAAAACGCCAACGACGGACTACACAAGCAATAGGTGCTTTATTAATAGGTAAAGATTTCGAGCGCTGGGCCGGCTGGTTCGGCCCAGCATTTCTTTATTTCTTACTGCATACAGGCATTTAGTTTTTGCTGCGTTTTTGTTGTTGTTTTTCTTTATTTCTTGCTGCGTTTCTTGTTTTTTTTGCGTTTGTTTATTTATTTTGTTGTTGCTTTTCTTTATTTCTTTCTTGGTTTTCAATTGATTTTATTTTCTTTATTTTTTCTTTGTTTTTTTGTTGCTGTTCTTCATTTTTATGTATAAGTTTAACATTTTGAATACATGAGAAATATTTTTCTTTACACATTTAACATTTTTGAAATGCAAATTTTTCATTTTCTAAATACATGGTCAGCATTATGTGTACGTGTTCAGCATTATGTGTATACATGCATTTAACATTTTTCAAATGCTTGATAAATATTTTCCAAATACTTATTTAAAAACTTTCTTAAAAGCTTGATTATCATTTTTTTAAATACATCATCAATTTTTTTACATGGTCAATATTTCTACACACATATTTAACATTTTTAAAATGCATGATTAACAATTCCGAAACATTACGTGAAGTATGTTATTGTAATATATCTGTTTGGAATTTTTTGAAGTGTAACCAAAAGTATAAAAAGTAAAAAGGAAATCAAATAGAAAAAAGCAGATTCGGGCTTGTGCGCACGTGGGCCAGCTCACTGAAGTGTGTGGGCCATTATCATCGCAACAAGAAATAAAGAAATGCTGGGCCAAACCAGCCGGGCCAGCGCTCGGAATCTACTATAAAAAAGTTGATGCCCATACAGAAACATCGGCATTGCTCTAGTGTGGTGGCTAGCACCTGTTGTGTCCGTTCGAACGGTCGCAAGTTTGAATCCCTTCCGCGCCAAAATTTTATTTCTTTTATTTATTCGTCCAAATCGACGGAAACAACCTGACATGCGGGCCAGGTCTGTCAGATACGTGATTAATACGCGTTTATACGCTTGTCAGCCCGCATTGCAACAATTAGTCTCTGAAATGGTACTGACATGTAAATTTTTTGACTATTGGTACCAATCCGTTACGACGTGCCCAAGTGTTATAGTGCCCTGCAATTATCTCCATATTTTAGAGTGTAGATCCACTCATTTTGCTCCATATGTAGTCCCCTAATGAAATCTCTAAAAAGACTTATATTTAGAAATGGAGGGAGTACTTTATAGGGATGTCACTGTTGTATTTTATACATGCATAAGAGTTCTCGCTCTAAGGCTGGTTGTAGTGGGTAGTATTATATACTAGTATCATGCATATGCACTATTAGAAAATGAGGCTATATTCCCGGTTGGTAAGGACCTATAGTCCCGGTTCATCAATCGGGAGTATTATCTTGGGACTAAAGGGACCCCTTTTAGTCCCGGTTTGTCACGAACCGGTACTAAATCCTTTTCACGTGGCTATCAGAGTGTGCCAAGTAGTAGGGACCTTTAGTCCTGGTTGATAACACCAACCGGGACTAAAGGACTCTATGATTTGGGGACTCGGGATTTTGGGGTTTATTCTTTATTTTTTGCTTTTCATTTTTTGTTTTTCATTTAATTCTTTTTCATTTCAAACATATCATAGAATTTGATACATATATCATAGAATTTCTTGTAGGATGTATATCATAGAATATATATATATATATATATATATATATATATATATATATATATATATATGTGTGTGTGTGTGTGTGTGTGTGTGTGTGCATACCCACATGCATATATATATATATAAACAATTTGGTATATACAATTTCTCTTACAACTTACGGATCAATTACATGCATGCATTAACCGGTGAAGTGGTATTCTTCCTTGGGATCTATGACCTGATCCAGCAAAAATCCGGCAAATTCCACTTGAAGTGCTCGTATGCATTCCATTCGGAGGAGTTCCACCCGCTTCTCTCATTTTGCTCCATATGTAGTCCCCTAATGAAATCTCTAAAAAGACTTATATTTAGAAATGAAGGGAGCAATTTATAGGGATGTCATTGTTGTATTTTATACATGCATAAGAGTTCTCGCTCTAAGGCTGGTTGTAGTGGGTAGTATTATATACTAGTATCATGCATATGCACTATTAGAAAACGAGGCTATAGTCCTCCTTGGTAAGGACCTATAGTCTTGGTTCATCAATCGGGAGTATTATCTTGGGACTAAAGGGACCCCCTTTAGTCCCGGTTTGTCACGAACCGGTACTAAATCCTTTCCACGTGGCTATGAGATTTTGATTTTCATTTTTTTATTTTCATTTATTTTTTGATTTTCATTTTTTGTTTTTCATTTAATTCTTTTTCATTTCAAACATATCATAGAATTTGGTACATATATCATAGAATTTCTTGTAGGATGTATATCATAGAATATCATATATATATATATATATATATGTGCATACCCACATGCATATATATATATATAAACAATTTGGTATATACAATTTCTCTTGAAACTTGCGGATCAATTACATGCATGCATTAACCGGTGAAGTGGTATTCTCCCTTGGGATCTATGACCTAATCCAGCAAAAATCCGGCAAATTCCACTTGAAGTGCTCGTATGCATTCCATTCGGAGGAGTTCCACCCGCTTCTCCGTCATCTTTTAAACAAGGAGACCAATATGAATATTTTATATGTGCGTATATATATATATATATATATATTAGACCATGAATATAAAAATTGTGAATATTGTTTACGTACCGCAGGAGTTCCTGGTTTAGTGGGCAGTTCAGTCGTAAAGGAGCGAATGTTCTCGCAAACAAAGTATGCACATAGATTATTCCCTCACCGAACATTGATCATTCGAGAAAAATTTCTTCAACATTGTCGTCGCCTGGTTCCCCTTCGTATCTTGGTTGTTCTTCCTCAATTCCCTCACCGGATGGGTTAAGGTATTGTGTGCAATCATCATCCGCTTCTTCATTCTCTTCATTTCCACGACGTATCATGTCGTACAAGACATCATGTTGATCATGGTCCCTGTCTCTACCGTCCATAGCTTAAGTAAACGACAAAAAGATTAAAAAAAATAGTACTTACTTTAGCTAGCAAGATCATCATGTATATATAATATCACTAATACATCGAATAATCCACTTAAATAATGCATCATCCAATAATCCACTTAATATTATCAAATATATAATTTCGAATACATCACTAATATATCTCTCGAATAATATCTAACTAATCAACCAACAAAGAGCTACCGCTGTACTGAGGCATGGGCGGTGGACACGCAAAGAGCAGGAACCATCACATGATCATAGCTCGGGTGAGATCCCTGAAGAACCTGCCAGGTATTGGAGAACCTGGCTTCCAACGCCTCCATGTAGCACCGGACGTGCTCGTCCTCCTCCCTAACACGGCGATGTACCTCCTCCTCGGGGGTCGGAAGCCTCGGCAGCGAAAGTGGCCCACGGGACCGCCACCAAAGAAGCTCCGGGTCGATGATGGGAGCCCGGTTCATCACCAAGCTATGCGCCCCGGAAGGTAGCCCCTCCCAGTGTCAGCCAGGCGGAGCCCAGTCTTGCACATGCTGGCGCCTCTCAAGCAGGTGGTCGCCACAGAGTCGATGACGAGGATGCGGGCAAGGCATCGTACGTCGACGCCGAGAACCAATTCTACAACTATTTCAATTCCAACTATTTAATAAGCTTTTACTACTAGCTACGAGTAGCAACTATTTAATTAGGTTTAGCAAAAAACTTAACAAAAAAGAAAATATTGGTTATAAATAATAGTTGTTATATTATATAATCCCCAATAATGCAATAGAGCACTGCTAACTAATTATTGCATAACTAATTTTTGCAGTGCTCGTCGGGGATTTTTGCATAACTAAATTTTGCAATAGAAACAAAAGTAATGTTTGCAAAATAAAGTAACAGGCTTCCAAATGTACATATCTCTGTTTCCTTTCATAGCATGTTTTGTTACTTTTGCTGAGGCTCATAAGCGAAATGGTCTAGATAGTTGATGCTCAATGGTTCTACCGTTGAAACAAGCAAATTAAGTTGAAGCAATTGAGGAGTTTGTAATAATTTTGTGCAGAGTATTCCCTTTCTCACGGGGGAGCCTGAGCGCAGGGGTGCACGACACCGGCGAGGGGAGAGGATGGGGGCGCCTGAGCGTGGCATGGGGAGAGGAGGGGGTGCCGGAGCTAGGGAAGGAGAGGGAGGAGCGGTGGCGGAGCTCACCACGGGAAGTAGAGGAGGGAAGGGGCACAGCAACTGCTCGTCGACGGCTAGAGGGATCGAGGAATCGCAGGAGGTCGGCATAGGTGGCGGCGACCACGAGGATGGCTTCGGAGGCGCCACCGACTCCGACAGCTTGGCGGCGTCGGGGGCAGGGGCGGTGTCGGCGTCGGGATCGAATGGAGAGAGGGGGAGAGATCGAAATTTCCCACCTACCGCTTATATAGCCCCACCTTTAGTCCCGGTTGGTGGCCTCAACCGGGACTAAAGGTCCCTCTATAGTCCCGGTTTCAGCCACCAACCGGGACTAAAGGTCATTTTCGGCAGCCTAGAGGGAGGAAAGCAAATGGATTTAGTCTCGGTTGGTGGCTCCAACCGGGACTAAAGGCCCCCCTTTAATCCCGGTTGGAGCCACCAACCGGGACAAAAGCCCTGTTCTTGGAGCATCCACAAGTTTACTCCCACCTCGCTAGTTGAGAGGGGCTCGGAGTGGTATATAAGCGATGCTGCCGCCACCCACTCGAGCTCCTCTCAACTTCACGGAGTACATGCCTATTAGTCGCCATGTTGGGCCTCCTTTCACTGCGGGCCTGCATCCTGGCCAATTTCTAAGGTTTCTAGTCGTATGCAGGCCATGGTGGCAAGTAGGTGGGCCTTTATTATTTTTTTCATGTGGGTGAAATGATAGTCCAGTTTGTACAAGAAGTGCATCTTGTTTTTGCCGTAACCCTTGGAATTTTTTAGCACATGCCATGTGGGTGAAATGATGATACCATGCCAAGTTTTAACCTTTTCTGAGTTGATTTCTAGCGCTTTTCAATTTCATGATCATTTAGCTCCAAAAAATAATTTAATGCATGAAAAATAACAAATGAGGTGAGAAAGGGTTAAAAATTTATGAGGTGGCTTTGAATTATGCATATTGAGGGCACAAAAAGTGTGGAGTTGAAATAAGATTTAAAAAATGAAATGCCTTCGTAAGAGATGAGTATTCGTCCAAAACCGTGATACTTCGAAAGAGATAGTCTAATTTGTACACGAAGTGCATCATGTTTTTGCCGTAACCCTTCCAATTTTTTAGCACATGCCATCTGGGTGAAATGATGATACCGTGCCAAGTTTCAGCCTTTTCCGAGTTGATTTGTAGAGCTTTTCAATTTCAGGGTCATTTAGCTAAAAAATCATTTAACGCATGAAAAATAGCAAATGAGGTGAGAAAGGGTTGAAAATTTATGAGGTGGCTTTGAATGATGCATATCGAGGGCACAAAAAGCGTGGAGTTGAAATAAGATTAAAAAAATGAAATGGCTTTGTAAGAGATGAGTATTTGTCTAGAACGATGATACTTCGAAAGAGATATTCCAGTTTGTACACGAAGTGCATCTATTTTTGACATAACCTTTCCAACTTTTTAGTACATGCCATGTGGGTGAAATGATGATATCATGCCAAGTTTCAGCCTTTTCACAGTTCATTTGTAGCGCTTTTCAATTTCAGGGTCATTTAGCTAAAAAATCATTTAATGCATGGAGAAAGGGTTGAAAATTTATGAGGTGACTCTGAATGATGCATATTGAGGTCACAAAAAGTCTAAGTTGAAATAAGATTAAAAAATGAAATGCCTTTGTAAGAGATAAGTATTCGTCTGGAACCCTAATACTTCGAAAGAGATAGTCGAGTTTGTATACGAAGTGCATCCTGTTTTTGCTGTAACCCTCCCAACTTTTTAGCACGTGCCATGTGGGTGAAATGATGATACCATGCCATGTTTCAGCCATTTCCGAGTTGATTTGTAGCGCTTTTCAATTTCAAGGTCATTTAGCTCAAAAAATAATCATTTAATGCATGCAAAATAGCAAATGAGGTGAGAAAGGGTTGAAAATTTATGAGGTGGCTTTGAATGATGCATATTGAGGGCACAAAAAGTCTTGACTTGAAATAACATTAAAAAATGAAATGTCTTTATAAGAGACGAGTATTTGTCTGGAACACTAATACTTCGAAAGAGATAGCCCAGTTTGTACACGAAGTGCATCCTGTTTTTGTCGTAACCCTCCCAACTTTTTATCACATGCCATTTGGGTGAAATGATGATACAATGCCCTTCCAAGCCACATCCTCAAATATCAACAGTTTCTAACTGGAGTTGCTATTTTTCATGCATTTAATGATTTTTTAGGTAAATGACCCTGAAATTAAAAAACAATACAAATAAACTCTAAAAAGGTTGAAACTTGGCATGGTATCATCATTTCACACACATAGCATGTGCTAAAAAGTTGAGAGGATTACGACAAAAACTGAATGCACTTCGTGTACAAACTTGGTCATCTACTTCAGTATGAGGGTTTCAGACGAAAACTCATATGTTACAGATGCATTTCATTTTTTTAACTTGTTTCAACTCCAGACTTTTTGTGCATTCAATATGCACAATTCCAAGCCACATCCTCAAATTTTTTTAGGTAATTGACCCTGAAATTAAAACACACTACAAATGAACTCTAAAAAGGTTGAAACTTGGCATGTTATCATACATCACAATGCTCCAGAATTCTTGCTCACATCATAGTTAAACAGCGACATAAATATATAATAGCTAGAAATAGAAGTGTTCGCCATTGCGAACACTACTCGTTTGAATCAGAATATCCCCAAATTGGTGGTGGTGGTGGTGCTTGATGTACCAGGTGTCGCTTGCCATAGTTCATGATTCGAATCCTCCGGTACAACTCGTCTGCAATGTACGCATCTTTTACTACATACTCAATATTTATACCGTCAAGTGGGGTCGTCTCCCACTCTTTGTGCTGATCCGAGGGGAATTTGGTCTTCATATCGGCATACTCCTCGCCGATCATGGTGACTGCCATATGAGCCATCTAAGTCCTCGTATGTTCAAGCGTGAATATGTCTAGGATATCAATGTAGCAGTCAACTGGTATCTCAATACCGAAGTTGTGCCTCATCTTGAGCTTGTCATTCCTTATATCAATGCTAGCAAGACGTATGCCGCTACGAAGGAAGTTCATGAGTAGTGGACATTGCTTGTCACTACTGCAACAACAACAAATTAAAATGGAACAAATGTTACATACAGCTGCAAAACAAGTATATTTTGGTAGAAGTATAATAATTAAGAATCATAACAAGTATATATTGGCAAAAGTATAATATGCAACTATAAAGGAAAATTCGTTCACTTCAACAAAAGAGGAATGAAAAGAAGCCCTAGATGTTGCTAACCTATGCAATTTTCATATATAAATCAAAATCATAACTATATGCAACAAGTAAAATTCTTTCACTACAACTAAATAGGAATTAATATTTCCCATAGGATTCAAATGGAGAGCACCTTCTAAGACCAAGGGCTGACTGAACATTGTAATTCATGGCAAAGAAGAACCAGTCACATTCATACTCAATATCAATTAAAAGAAAAACATAGAAATGACGGAGGTGCTCTCTAATTGGTGCTTTTATAAGAAGAGGATGACTCAACAGAAAATAGATAGATAGGCCCTTCGCAGAGGGAAATATTGATTTGCAGAGGTGCCAGAGCTCAAGCTTTGTAAACGGAGACAAATATGGCATACTTTCATTATCAACGCGATGACCAAGAGTTATCACCATCTTCCATGCTACACATACTATAGGCGGTTCCCAAACAGAAAAGTAAAGTTTTGACTCCCCCACCACCAATCAATCACACTCCACGACTAGCCGAATACCCAGGTGCCGTCCATTCCAACAACAATCCAGGGGGAGTTTTTTTGCAATTATCTTTTCGATTTGAGCATGGAACTGGGCATTCCAATTACCGGCCCCTTTCTCGTGAATGATAGTGAATAAACACATATCGAGGATAACACGCCTAGCATGGAAGATACTGATAGCCTCCTGTCACCACATGAGCGGTTCGGGCATGCAAAACAGATTATTACTTGAAGGTTTAGAGAGTGGCACATGCAAATTTACTTGGAACGGCAGGTAGATACCGCATATAGGTAGGTATGGTGGACTCATATGGAACAACTTTGGGTTTATGGAAGTCGATGCACAAGCATTATTCCTGCTTAGTAAAAGTGAAGGCTAGCAAAAGACTGGGAAGCGACCACCTAGAGAGCGACAACAGTCATCAATACGCATTGAAATTAACCAACATTGAGTGCAAGCATGAATAGGATACAAGTCACCATAAACATGAATATCAAAGAGGCTATGTTGATTTTGTTTCAACTACACAAGTCAAGCCACTTGAATAATTCAAAGGAGGATACCATCCTATCATACTACATCATAATCATCTTGAAATTCATGTTGGCATCCAAGACAAACCATTATAAGCTCCTAGCTAATTAAGCATGGCATCAGAAACTATGATCTCTAAGTTGTCATTGCAAACATGTTTCTCTCACAACAAAGCTGAATTAGTAACGATGAGTTAGTCATATTTACAAAAACAAAATAGATCGAGTTCATACCAGCTTTTCCAAGCTCAGTCACTTCATAATATATCGTCATTATTGCCTTTCACTTGCACGACCGAATGATGTGAACAATAATAAGAGTGTTCGTGCATTGGACTGCGCTGGAATCTGCAAGCAAACACAAAGGAAAAGACAAAGTAATATGGCTCTTTGACAGATAAACAGATATGCATGCGAGAGCCACTAAACATTGTAACCATGCTCTTCTACCTTGACCCAAAGGTAAAGAAAACTATTTACACGGGAAAGCTCCCAACAAGAAAAAGAAGAACGAGAAATCTTTTTGGGTTTTCTCAAACTAGACAAACACACGAGAAGAAAGCGAGAAAAAGAAATAAACTAGCATGGATGATAAAGTGGCAAGGTGTGAACACCGACTAACAAAGTGAAAGCGTAAGCATGATTATAAAGTCGGTGAGAAACACGTACTCCGCCAAGCTTAGGCTTTTGGCCTAAGTTGGTCTACTCCCAAGGCTGGTCCGGGCGATATCCAAAATCATAGTGGGGGTTGTACGGGAACGCGGCAGCTACCGCCTGAATAGCTGCCTCACGGAGGCGAGCAGCCTTTGCCTCCCTCTCATACTCCTCTGCCTCTCCTCTGGTTATGTAATATCTCTGTTTAACCTGAAAGTCAAAGAAGGTAGGAGCAGGAAGGGTAATATGGAAAACACGCTGTCGGTTAAATATTAACCGGTATAGGAGGGATTCATTATCCCTCTCAAGGAACTGATAGCGTGTCATAGCGGCGCGATCAAGGAAAGTTGTATGGAGAGGGGGATCTCCTTCGCAGATGGGTGATCCAAGAAAATTTGCAATGCGAGTGGCATAGATCCCACCAAAGAAATCCCCTTCTTTAGCATTATTATTTAGCCTCCTCGCGATTATAGCTCCCATGTTGAAACTTCTATCACCCGTTACTACGCTCTTAAGAATACTAAGGTCGGGTGTGCAGAGGTGATAATGCTCAATCTTGCCGTTAATGCATCTACCTATGAAGAGGACAAAGTAATGCAAGGCAGGAAAATGAATGCTCCCCATGGCAGCCTGCGTAATATCTCTAGTTTCTCCGGCAGTTACACTAGAGATAAAATCTCTAACCGAAGATTTAGGAGGATCATTGAGACTACCCCAATCAGGTATCTTGCAAATTCTATTGAAATCCTCTAAATCCATGGTATACGATTTGTCGTAGAGATCAAACAGTATGGATGAGTCACGACCAGCTGAAAATTTGAATCTACGAACAAAAGAGGCAGTGAGCGAAGTATACTATTCACATTTATTGGAGATGAATTCTTCAAGTCCGGCGTTGTGAACAAGTGTATCAAACTCGTCTTTGAAACCTGCATCAATCATGAATTCATCAGATGGCCATTCACATGGTTGTACCTGTGCATTCCTCGGTTGGTAAGGATCGGGCTCCCGAATCGCGAGACGGGGACCCCTCTTGCTTGAGGAACCACCATGATAGTTTCTCCTGAACATCTTCCTTTTCTGAAATTTTTAGTGAGTCAAAGGAAAAGTGAACAAGGCTCAACGAAACTCATAGCAACTACTCCTACAAGTGCCTATAGGCCATATCATGCATCAAAACTACTTGGGACCAGCTAAAATTAGCATGAAAAGCTCAAGAACAGGCAGCAAAAATACGCAACGAATAAGGCACTAGAGCAAAAACTAATTGGACCAATGAAGGAGTCACATACCAAGGAACAATTCCCCCAAAACAGTTTGGTGAATGGGGCTTTGCACAAGGAGATCGAAAATCGCACCAAGAAGAGCAAGAACACGGGTTTGAGTTGTAGAATGAATTTTTCTGGAGGTAGGAGAAGGAGATGGGAGCTGAAATAAGTGGAGGGGGGACACGTGGGCCCCACAAGCCTGGTAGGCGCGACCAGGGGGTGCCCGCGCCTCCTGGGCTTGTGACCCACTGGTGTATCCCCGTGACTAGCTCTGTGTCTCAGAATTTTTCAAAAATTCCAGAAAAAAATCAAATTTGATTTTCAGGACATTTGAAGAACTTTTATTTTCGAGACACTTTTCTACGGGACGCAAAAAGAAGAAAACAGGGAAAACTAAAGCTAAACCTATCATTTTCTTCTAAGCAACGGAAAATAAAAGATCGGGACATAGGGCTGTGACTCTCAGATTCATCCATCTCATGGTCATCAAAATAAATCCGTCAATGAGGTTGATCAAGTCTCCTTGACAAACTTTTTTCGAATCGCGTAAAAATGTGGAATTTTTGAATAGTCACTATGTTACCTCAATGGGGATGTGCATATCCCCAACAAGCAAATCATACTTCATCTTAACAGTAGGTATAGGGCATTCAAAGCTCCCAATAAGAATCGATGAAGTTTTTTCAATAGCATTGATGCAATGTACTCGATATTGTTTCTTCGGAAAGTGCACCGTATGCTCATTACCATTGACATGGAAAGTGACATTGCCTTTGTTGCAATCAATAACAGCCCCTGCAGTGTTTAAAAAGGGTCTTCCAAGGATGACCGCCATGGCATCATCCTCGGGAATATCCAGAATAACAAAGTCCGTTAAGATAGTAACATTAGCAACCACAACATGCACATCCTCGCAAATGCCGATAGGGAAAGCAGTTGATTTGTCGGTCATTTGTAGAGAGATTTTAGTGGGTGTCAACTTATCCAGCTCAAGCCTACGATAAAGAGACAGAGGCATAACACTAACACCGGCTCCAAGATCGCATAAAGCCGTTCTAACGTAGTTTCCTTTAAGGGAGCAAGGTATATTGGGCACTCCGGGATCACCTAGTTTCTTAGGAGTTCCACCCTTGAAGGTATAAATAGCGAGCATGGTGAAAATCTCAACCTCAGGTATCCTCCTTTTATTAGTCACAATATCCTTCATGTACTTAGCATAAGGAGACATTTTGAGCATATCTATAAAACGCATTTGCAGAAAGACAGGTCTAATCATTTCAAAAAATCGCTCAAAATCCTCATCATCCTTTTTCTTGGATGGTTTGGAAGGAAAGGGCATGGGTTTCAGAACCCATGGTTCCCTTTCTTTACCATTCTTCCTAGCAATGAAGTCGTTCTTATCGTATCTCGTATTCTTAGGTTGTGGGTTATCAAGATCAACTGGTTCAATCTCCACATCCTTATCATTGCTAGGTTGAGCATCAACATGAACATCACTATCGATATTATCACTAGGCTCATGTTCATCACCAGATTGTGTTTCGACATCAGAAACAGAGACATCGTTTGGATTCTCAGGTGTAATAGCAATAGGGTTGCTAGCGTGCAAGTTCCTATCATCTTTCTTTTTCTTCCTAGGATGACTAGGTGCATCAGTGCTTACTCCTTGAGAATCTTGTTCAATTCTCTTAGGATGGCCCTCACGATACAAAGGTTCCTAGGTCATTCTACCACCTCTAGTGACCACTCTAACAGAATTGTCATTCAACTCATTGAGCAAGTCATTTTGAGCCTTAAGTACTTGTTCTATTTGAGTAGTAACCATAGAGGCATGTTTACTCAAAAGCTTAAGATCATTGACGTTTCTGTCCACACAAGCACTTAAATGACTAAGCATACGAGCATTCTGTTCCAATTGTCTGCTAACATAATCATTGAAACTTGGTTGTTTGGCAACAAAGTTATCAAATTCATCTAGGCATAAGGTAGTAGGTTTATCAAAAGGAATATCACTCTCATTGAATCTACGAAGAGAATTTACCTCTACTACATGTGTCGGGTTATCAAGACCATGTATTTCTTTGATAGGTGGTAGATTTTTGACATCTTCAGATTTAATGCCTTTCTCTTTCATAGATTTCTTAGCTTCTTGCATATCTTCAGGACTGAGGAATAGAATACCTCTTTTCTTCGGAGTTGGCTTCGGAGGTGGTTCGGGAATAGTCAAAGCATTCTCATTGCACAAGATATTATTCAATAGAATCTCAGCTTGTTCCACAGTTCGTTCCCTGAAAACACAACCAGCACAACTATCTAGGTGGTCCCTAGAAGTATCGGTTAGTCCATTATAGAAGATATCAAGTATTTTATTCTTCTCAAGAGGGTGATCAGGCAAAGCATTCAATAGCTGGACGAGCCTCCCCCAAGCTTGTGGGAGACTCTCTTCTTCAACTTGCACAAAGTTATATATTTCCTGGAAGGCAGCTTGCTTCTTATGGGCACGAAAATATTTCTCAGAGAAGTAGTAGATCATATCCTGGGGACTACGCACACAACCAGGAGCAAGAGAAGTGAACCAAGTCTTAGCATCATCCTTTAGCGAGAAAGGAAACAACTTAAGGATATAGTAGTGGCAGATCTTTTCCTCACTCGTGAATAGGGTGTCTATATCATGCAGCTTAGTAAGATCTGCTACAACCGTTTCAGAATCATAACCATGAAAAGGATCAGATTCGACCAAAGTGATTAACTCAAGGTCGACAGAGAATTCATAATCCTTATCGGTCACAAAGATAGGCGAAGTAGCAAACTTCGGGTCGTATTTCATCCTAGCGTTAAAAGATTTTTCTTTCCACTTGCGCAGTAATTTCTCAAGATAATAGCTATCCTTACAAGCAAGAAATTCCTCAGCTATCTCTCCCTCCATAACATAACCCTCGGGCATATCAGGCAATTCATATCTAGGAGAGCTAGTCTTAACAAGTGAAATAGCATGTTCTACTTCAATAATCTCAGCAGTTTCAGAAGTATCATCACATTCAGCAGCAACTCTAGCAATTTGTGCATCAAGGAATGCACCTAGTGGCAAAGCAGTATCAAGCAAAGCATCATCACAAGTATCATGGATAGCAGAAGTAGCATCATCAAGCACAGGCGACACATCAAAATTTCTAGCAGGAGGTGGTGTCGCAAACTTACTCATAATTGAAGGTGAATCAAGTGCACAACTAGATGGCAGTTCCTTACCTGTCCTCGTAGTTGAGGGCAAGACTTTAGTTTTTGGATCTCTCGGATTCCTCGTACTGATCAACAGACGTAAATCCCAAGTGACTCAGAGAATAGTGCTAGGCCTCCCCGGCAAAGGCGCCAGAAAATAGTCTTGATAACCCACAAGTATAGGGGATCGCAACAGTTTTCGAGGGTAGAGTATTCAACACAAATTTGTTGATTCGACACAAGGGGAAGCAAAAGAATATTCTCAAGTATTAGCAGTTGAGTTGTCAATTCAACCACACCTGAAAGACTTAGTATCTGCAGCAAAGTATCCGTAGCAAAGTAGTGTGAAAGCAACACTAGCAACGGTAACAGTAGCAGCAGTGACAGCAGTAGCGGTAACAATAGCAGCAGTGACAGCAGTAGCGAGAGAGTCACAGTAGCAGCAGTGATAGCACTAGCGGAAAAGTAACATAGCAAGGACCAATAGGAAAAACTCGTAGGCATTGGATCGGTGATGGATAATTGTCCCGGATGACATTCATCATGCAACAATCATAATATGGGGAAATATGTAACTAGCTCTAGTTCGTCAATGTAATGTAGGCATGTATTCCGTATATAGTCATACGTGCTTAGGGAAAAGAACTTGCATGACATCTATTCTCCATCCCTCCCGTGGCAGCGGGGTCCTAATGGAAACTACGGGATATTAAGGTTCTCCTTTTAATAGAGAACCGGAACAAAGCATTAGCACTTAGTGAATACATGAACTCCTCATACGATGGTTATCTCCGGGAGTGGTTCCGGCTATTGTCACTCCGGGGTTGCCGGGTCATAACACATAGTAGGTGACTACAATTTGCAAGATTGGATCAAGAACACACATATATTAATGAGAACATAATAGGTTCAGATCTGAAATCATGGCACTTGGGCCCTAGTGACAAGCATTAAGCATGGCAAAGTAGTAGCAACATCAATCTCAGAACATAGTGGATACTAGGGATTAATCCCCATCAAAACTAACTCGATTACATGATAGATCTCATCCAACCCATCACCGTCCAGCAAGCCTACGATGAGATTACTCACGAACGGTGAAGAGCATCATGGAATTGACGATGTAGGAAGGTTGTGATGACGATGGCGACGATATCCCTTCTCCGGAGCTCAGAAAGGACTCCAGATCTGCCCTCCAGAGGAAGAACAGGTGGTGGCGGCACCTCCATATCGTAAAACGCGATGAACTCTTCTCCTTGAATTTTTTCTGGACGAAAGGGACTAAATAGAGCTGGAGTTGGAGGCGACGGAGCCCCGAGGGCCCCACAAGCCTACTAGGCGTGACTAGGGTGCGCCTCCTGGGCTTGTGGGCTCCTCGATCCACGCCTCCGGTTGATTCTTGCGCCAGTATTTTATATGTATTCCACAAAAAATCCTCGTAAATTTCCAGGTCATTCCGAGAACTTTTATTTCTGCGCAAAAACAACACCATGGCAATTCTGCTGAAAACAACGTTAGTCCGGGTTAGTTCCATTCAAATCATGCAAATGAGAGTCCAAAACAAGGTCAAAAGAGTTTGGAAAAGTAGATACAATGGAGACTTACCAACGACATTGAGTTTGGTCGTGCCATGTGCGAGCACCTTGCTGTAGTGAGTGATTGGATCATCCATGGTGGAATATATGGGGAAGAAGAGAGGAGAGAGAAGAGGAGACAAACAAAATGGTCGCGGTTACCGTAGCCATCGCATTCTGTACCACTTATCCTGTTTTTCATCGCGCGAAACAACATGGCATGCGAACGGTTTGGACCATAAGTCCCGGTTTGAGAAACCAACCAGGACTAAAGGGGCTCACACCAGGCGAACGGTTGTCACCACCCCTTTAGTCCTGATTCGTGGCTCACCCCAAGACTAAAGGCCCTTAACGAACCGGAACAAAAGCCGGTTGGCCTCCAGCCGCTCGAACCGGGACTAATGGTCACATTAGTCCCGGTTTAAAATCAAACCGGGACTAAATGGTCAAATGAAAGACCTATTTTCTACTAGTGATGATACTAGTCTATGATACCACATCCGTAATGCATAGTATCATATGTTAGTATGATAGGGTAGTTCATTTATTACCATGCAAGACACATAGTAGCACATCATTTAATATGATACAGTATCATGATATGATACTCAACCCTCTCTTTCTTCATTTAATTCTATGCCACCTCATTGAAATTGCCTAGTTGGCATGCATGATACTACCTATGATATTCCCATTACGAACAACCTAAGTCAATTTGCACCAAACAATAGAGGAATTGATAAAATATTATATGGTTTTAGACAATTATAATGTACTTACATTTGTATAAACCTAAAAAAATTGACATACTTCCATGTTAATCTGTTAACTATAATAATAACTAAACATCAAATAGTAATCATGAGGCGACTAAAGTTATTTAGAAAAATAATGCCTAAACTGTCACAATAATGCAACCCCATACCTTGCTTGGATTTCATAGGAACTAATATATACCCCAGTTTTTTTATTATATATAAGAATAGTCTCAGTGTGCAATTTCATTGCACATATATCAAGACTTAAGACTTAGTAAATACTAGGTTTCATGGTGAGGAAATTAAACTCCTCTCACATATGATGAAACTCTATCTCCTCTTTCCACATAACAATCTTACTATGTCAACAAAGTTATTGACGTGGTATCAGCCTACTATCAGGTGGCGTGCAGGAAGGAGCTGTCGAGCGGCTGGGCAGGATAGACGGACTGCGAGGTGAGTAAGGGTGATGAACATGACATGTGAGCCTTGAGTTAGGTGTTGGAAATATGCCCTAGAGGAAACAATAAAATGGTTATTATTATATTTCCTTGTTCATGATAATTGTCCATTGTTCATGCTATAATTGTATTAACAAGAAACCGTGATACATGTGTGAATAAATAGACCACACCATGTCCCTAGTGAGCCTCTAACTGACTAGCTCATTGATCAACAGATGGTCATGGTTTCCTGACCATGGACATTGGATGTCGTTGATAACAGGATCACGTCATTAGGAGAATGATGTGATGGACAAGACCCAATCCTAAGGATAGCACAAGATCGTGTAGTTCGTCTGCTAGAGCTTTTCTAATGTCAAGTATCATTTCCTTAGACCATGAGATTGTGCAACTCCCGGATACCGTAGGAATGCTTTGGGTGTATCAAATGTCACAACGTAACTGGGTGAATATAAAGGTGCATTACAGGTATCTCCGAAAGTGTATGTTGGGTTGGTACAAATCGAGACTGGGATTTGTCACTCTGTCATGGAGAGGTATCTCTGGGCCCACTCGATAATACATCATGATAATGAGCTCAATGTGACTAAGGAGTTAGCCACGGGATCATGTGTTACGGAACGAGTAAAGAAACTTGCCGGTAACGAGATTGAACAAGGTATAGTGATACTGACGATCGAATCTCGGGCAAGTATAATACAGATAGACAAGGGGAATTGTATACGGGCTTAATCAAATCCCCGAGATCGTGGTTCATCCGATGAGATTATCGTGGAACATGTGGGAGCCAATATGGGTATCCAGATCCCGCTATTGGTTCTTGGATGGAGAGGCGTCTCGGTCATGTCTACATGGTTCCCGAACCCGTAGGGTCTACACACTTAAGGTTCGGTGATGTAGAGTTGTAATGGGAATTGTAAATGTGGTTATCAAAAGTTGTTTGGAGTCCTGGATGAGATCCTTGATGTCACGAGGAGTTCCGAAATAGTACGTAGGTGAAGATTTATATATGGGAAGTACAGTTTCGGTCATCGAAAAGGTTCCGAGTTTTATTGGTATTGTATCGGGACCACCGAAAGGGTTCCGGGGGTCCACCGGGAGGGTCCACCTGTCCCGGAGGGCCACATGGGCCGAAAGAGGGAGAGAACCAGCTCCCTGGTGGGGTGTTGCGCACTACCCAAGGGGCCCAAGGCGGCTAGGGCTGGGAACCCTAGGGTGTGGGGGCTGCCTCTGAGCAACTTGGGCGGCAAGCCACCCCCTTGGTCGCCACCGCCCCCTCCTAGGGTTTCTAGGGTGGCCGTCCCCCTATCCCCTTCCTCCTATAAATAGAGGAGGGGTGAGAGGGCTGCGCACACACCTGAACCCTCCTCCTTGGCGCAGCCCTACACCTCCAATCTCCTCCTCCGCGGGGCTTGGCAAAACCCTGCCGGAGAACCACAAGCTCCACCGCCACCACTCTGTCGTGCTACCGGAGCTCCCTCAACTTCCCTCCCATTGCTGGATCAAGAAAGGAGGAGACATCCCCGGGATGTACGTGTGTTGAATGCGGAGGCGCTTGATACATCCCAAACGTATCTATAATTTCTGCTTGTTCCATGATCTTTTGGGTGACATTGTTATATGTTTTGCTACACTTTTATATCGTTTTACACATATTTTGACTAACCTACTAACTCAGTGCACCCAGTGCCAGTTTCTGTCTACTGATGTATTTTTTGTAGGGGCTTTTACCTAATTTTCCGAAGCTCGAAAAATTCCAGAAAAAATATATAAATAATCAGCAAAACAGAAGCATCGGGATCACCGAAGGAGGACCATAGGGGGGCCAGGGGCCTCCCAGGCGGCCTCCTGGCGCGGCCAGGCCCTAGGTCGCGCCAGGAGGTCGCCTGGGTGGGTCCCACCTCCTCCGGTGCCCTCCTTTGGCATATATTTAGAGTCCCAAGGGGAAACCCTCGTAGACTTTCTGGAATCGTGAATTTCTTCGTCGTTCAGCCGCCGCAGCGTTTCCAAAATCGGGAGCGTTAAGAGACCTCTTCCCTGCACCCTGCCGGAGGGACGATTGACCTTCGGAGCATCTCCACCGCCATGGACGCTTCCCGGACGTCGCGTGAGTAGTCCTCCTTGGACCATGAGTCCATGACTAGTAGCTATGTGATGTCTTCTCTCCAATCTTGTGCTTCAATGGTTAGTCCTTGTGAGCTGCCCTATATGATCAAGGCATCTATGTAATTCTTTTGCTATTGCTATGCTCGGTTTGTTGAGATCCGATGGATTATGATATTATGTTCAGATTGTTATGAGTTATATATTTGATTATCCTTTTATATTATGTTCCTTAGTGATTCATGCATGTTCTCCGTTGCTTTTTATTGCTTTGGTCAAGTAGTAGATCATAACTCCAAGAGGGAGCGTTATGCATGATTGTGGGTTCAGGCCCCTTGATATCTAGCTAGAGTGACAGAAACATGAGACTAGGGGATGTGCCTGTTGCCACCAGGGAGAAAACAACGGTGCTTGTGACCAAGGTTGCAAGGATTTTTACCTCACCATAGTTCGTTAATGCAGTTGTCTGTTGCTCTGAGTTGAAACTTTGGGTGGGGCTCGCAACTTAATACCGTAGAGGTGTTCTGGATAGATACCTGAAGGTGGATGATTAGTAAGTAGATGCTGATGAATAAACGGTCTACTTGTCTTGGCGTACTGCCCATTACTATTGAACCTCTAACTATCAAGCAGCATAATTAGCATTGCGGTGCGATCATTATTCTGTCAATTGCCCAACTGTGATTTGTTTACCCTTGCATAGTGTTTATCATCTTTTGGGAGAGAGACATCACTAGTGAACATCATGTGACTCCGTTCCATATCACCATCATTGTTTACACCTCCATCATTTACAACTTTCATTTACTTTTCCGTTGCAATCACTATTACCTTCCCGCTTGTGCTTTGATCCTTTGCAAACTACATGGCCGGAGTGATTGACAACCTCTCTGTACTCGTTGGGAACAAACTTATTTGTTGTGTGTGCAGGTCCACGTCTTCTGCTAGCGCCAGGCTGGAAGAAACCTACTTGTTGATCCTAGGAGTCCTCCTGGTTCGATAAACCTTACAGTCCCTGTGTGAGGGAAATTTGATGCTTACTACATCTCCCCCTTCCACTTGGGGTATCCAATGAGGGGCGAGAAGTATATCCATCAACTCATTATCAAGGGAATTTCTGGCACCATTGCCGTGGACTCCAGTCTCCAAGATAGGGGAGTTGCACGCTATCTTTTACATTTGCTTTTTAGTCTGGTTAGTTTGCTTTCTAGTTTTTGCTTTAGAGTCTTTTACCAAAAACCATTAAAAAAATTAGTTATTTTGCTTTGTTTAGTCGGTATGCCTAAATCCTTTGCCTCTAGTGTTGCACCCGAAGGAGAGACTCTCACCTTCAAACATAGGGTTGGAGAAAGTTTGAAAGATGCTTGGTATAGAATTAAAAATTATCAAAATAGAGCCACCAAGAAGCAATCCACCACTATTTTTCTTAGAAATTTATATGTTGGTATTAATTTTGGCATAGGTCTGTTCCAGACACAACAATAGGAGGGAATTTCTTGGAAGCTCCCATTGGGGAGGCTCTTAACGTTATGGAAAATCTTGTCGGAATCCCACCTATTGTTGACATAAAGGATGATATCACTTTATCTCATGTTATGAGTAAACTTGAGAAAATAGATTTAGAGTTTCCAGGCATGAGTAAGATTAATGAAGTAGATCATAGGATCCAAGGGAACTTAAATAGACTTGATAGCTCCATGAACAAAATTTATTAAATTTTGGAGACCCTTAAATCCCATGATGTGGATCCTTCTAGGATTGATAAGATCGAGGATATATTTTTGAAACTTTAGGAACTACTCTATCCTCCATCAAGACTGAAAAGGTAGAAACCCCTGCAAGGAAGGGACCTAGGTTCGTCAACGTACCCAAGGTTCCTCTACCCAAAACAAGTATACCTATTGCTAAGGGTGTTGAAACTATGAAGACCTTGGAAGAGATACCTCTCTTAAATAGAATTAGAAATGAAATTCAAATTGGTCTTACTACCTTTGCTTTTGCTCCTAGAAGTGTTGCCACTAAGCCTCTCTTTGAGAGTCCTCTTAAGACTAGTTTGTATTAATGAAGAGCTCTTTGATGATCATGATGATGGCTCAATTGATACAACTTGATCTTCTTGCATTGTGCCTAGCTTAAAGGCATAAAAGAAAGCGCTTATTGAGAGGCAACCCAATTTGTTTTTACTTTATGTTTTAGTGGTCTTGATGTGTTTTACTACTGTAGCAACATCATTGTATCTTTATTTTTAAGCTTTGTGCCAAGTTATAGCCTCCGATTGCAAGAAAGTTCAAAAATTGTGACATGTTGTCGAGAAACAGATTCTGTTTGGTTGACGGAAAAATTCGCCAAAAAATCACCAGATCATCTTTTTGATCTGAATTTTTTGACAACATGCTCTATATAATTGTATTTCTCGCATCTGTTCTGAATTTTTTGATTTGAGTTGCAGAAGTACCTAAATAAATTATTTACTACATGTTGTTCTGTTTTTCACAGATTCTGCCATGTTTTGTGTTTTCATTGTTTTGCGAATCCTAAGCTTTCTTTTTATTTGCAAAAACCTTTTCGCAATCATGAGAAACACTAGCTTTTCATGAAAATCTTTATTTCCAGCAGGGAGTTTTCAAGTATGCGATGGGAGAGATGATGAAAGAAGATATAGGAGTGTCAAACGCTCATGCTTGGGGATGCCCCCATGCACCCCAAGAAATATTCAAAGGAGACTCAAGCGTCTAAGATTGGGGATGCCCCCATGCATCCCCTTCTCTATGAACAATAATTAGTTCGTCCATCTCCATGCTATATTTTTATCACTTCATATGATATGTGCTATGCTTGGAGCAACCCGCTATTTGCTTTTTACTTTGTTTTAGTTTTGCTTGTTGTTCATAACAAGTCAAAACCTAGCCTACCTTGTTTGGGAGAGACACACGCTCCATTCCACTCTAGAACACAACATAGCTTTTCATGCTTATTCTTTTTGTGTGTTCTTCATCTTCTCGTAGCTACTGTCATGATTAGCTCTTAGTTTTGATCCTTATCTTTTTAAGAGCTATTATTTAGGTTGATTTTGGAACTCTCTTGAGTTATCATGCTTATCTTGTTTAGAGAGTTGGCTTGTTGCACTGAGTTGTGTGTCTTGCATAAGTAGGTAATTGAGATTGCTATTTAAGTATAGTAGTAACGTGCAATAGTTTTGAGGTATTGATTTGAGTAATGTTTGGACTATTAGTGCCAAGAGCTTGAGACTATTAGTGATAGGTGTCGTATTTTGGGAAATCCGTGTGTTTTTCAAAAACTAAAAATTAGTTGAGAACTCTAGCTACTAAATTGACCGCTAACCTCTGGAGGGGTTGGAATATATAGTGTACCCTCACGTTACCATGAGTCGAGGATGCGCAAGGATAACCAAACCCCCAAACACTCCTCCTCGGGGTACTTGTCTCTTTGTGAATTTCCTAACTAGATAGAGAGTTTTCGATTGTTAGCACTTCCACCATCCTTTGCTAGCCTCTTCGGTACCGTGCATAGCCCTTTCTCACATTGAGAGTTGGTGCAAACTCCGCCGGTGCATCCAAACCCATGACATGATACACTCTGTCATACATAAGCCTCATTATATCTTTCCTCAAAAACAGCCACCATACCTACCTACTAAGGCATTTGCATAGGCTTTCCGAGATACATTGCCATGCAACATCCATCATCTCATGACCTGATCTTCATGTCATACATCCTTTTTCTAGATCATAGAGCCGCATGCTAGTTGGGCCTTGCCCTCATTACTGCTACATGATGCGCTAGTATCATTGCATATCCTGCTACACTGGTAGAGGCATACATTTGCATACATCATGATAGTTTTCACTTGTCTTTATGTTGAGTACTTCCGATAAAGTGTGATGATTTTTATTTCTATTCATGTAAAACATGGAGTGTCGCCCTTAAGTGAGGAAAAGATCCCAAAGTGGACAAAACAAAAGATCTCAAAGAGGACAAATGAGAGATAAAAAGAAAGAGCCAAATATGCCACAAAAAAAGAGAAAAAGAAAAAGAAAGAAAAAGAAATAAAAAGAGAGAAGGGGTAACACTACTATTCCTTTTGAAAGATCCACACTCGTACTCCATTACTACATTGGTACTACATAGAGATTATCATTCATGCATGACTACGTGGGGACCCTTACACTATAGAACTTGGTTTGCATATTCGAATGATGATCCTCCTCAAATGAGCACTAGGTCTTCATGATAAAACAAGTTGGATGCACCCCCACTGGTTCCCTTAGTGTAATGCCCAAGATGCAATCCTATCCTTATTTTGGCACGAAGGCCTCGACAGGGATAGAAGCGCATCTCGTCGTTTCGCAAGAATGGATATCGTTACAAGTACATGTACTGAAAAGATGAGATATATGGAATTGGCTTACACTCGCCACAAGCTACATCAGAGTCACATCAGTACAATACATAAATATCACGAAGAAGAGCAGGGTCCGACTACGGACGAAAAAAAACGAGAAAAGAACGACGTCCTTCCTTGCTATCCCAGGTTGCCGGCCTGGAACCCATCCTAGATCGATGAAGAAGAAGAAGAAACTCCAAATGAATAATCATGGCGCTGACGTCAAGTAATCTTTACATGTACCTGCAACTGGTGTTGTAGTAATCTATGAGCCACAGGGGATTCAGCAATCTCATTTCCAAAGGTATCAAGACTAGCAAAGCTTAATGAGTGAGGTATGGTTGAGTGGTGAGGCTGCAACAAGGGACTAAGCAATATGAGGTGCCTAACTTACGAGTACAAGAATAAAGAGAGGGACGATCTACGCATAGCGGACCTGGACTACTGATGATCAAATGAATGATCCTCAACACCTACGTACGTCAGACATAACCCCACCGTGTCCTCGATCGGAGAAGGAACTCGTGAAAGAGGCAGTCACGGTTACGCACTCAGTTGGCATATTTTAATTAAGTCAACTTCAAGTTATCTAGATCAAGTGTTCAACAAAGTTTCCACGTTGCCACATAACCGTGGGCAAGGCTTTCCGGAAGATTTAACCCTGCAGGGGTGCTCCAACTAGTCCATCACAAATTACCACAAGCCGCATAGAAATCCTCGATCATGAAGCTCGCGATCTCGTCGGACTCCTTAGTGGAAAATCTCAACTCTGAGATTACCCAAAGCATCACCGGAATCCCGATGCACAAGACATTCATCAAAGGTAAAACTAATCTAGCAAGGCCTCCCGACGTGTCGACGAACCCGATAGGAGCCGTGTATCTCGTTCTCAGGACACGACGGATAAGCAACACGTACGGTGGCCTGATAGAAATCACCCAAGTTTCCCTGGGTTGGCCCCGCACAGTGCTTTGTTTTGGACCATTACCATCAACGCAGACCCCCCTGTATTATGTTGAATTACTCATCGGGTTCATGACGCCCTATGCTTTTCAGTAGTAACAGAATTATTATGTTGGGAAAATATAGTACCAATCTTAGGCCTTGCTAGACCAGCTTTAATCTAAAACGAATTATCAAGGGGGTCCCCATAACAACCCCGATCGTGTTAGGAGCGCTCATTTATGGAACATAACACCGGTAGCCGAAACTAAGGGGGGCAAAGGTGGAACAAAACACCACGCTAGAAGCCAAGCCTTCCACCTTTTACCAAGTATATAGGTGCAATAAGTTAAATAGCAATTAATATGGTCATATAATAAATAACCCATGTTATCAGATGGAAGAAACTACACCTGCAAATAGCAACGCTATCTCATGGTTCAGCAAGCGGTAACATAGCCAATCAGTGGTTTGCTAGGTTGTGAACAGGTTGAAGGTTTTCATGGCAATGTAGGGAGGCTGATATTTAACAGGTGGTAGGCAGCGAGACATAACGATAGAAACTGTAAAACTAGCATGGCAATGATAGTAATGGTATCTGGGGAAATGGTCATCTTGCCTGAGATCCCACTTGGAAGAAGAATGACTACGTGAAGCAGACGAACCTATGTAGTCGAACGGGTCCTCACTTTCCGACATGCTTGCGGAACTCTATCGAGACGAAGCAAACCGGAAACAAGAATCAACACACGATATTCACCATGCCTCATGCACGATAGGATGCAATCCACATACGATGCATCATCAGTTGAATATATGCAAGACATGGCATGGAAATGCCCAATAATCAAACACTACACATTAAGTGAAGTTCAATATGCAACGAGTTGCATATTGACGAAACTCCAGATACGAATTATTTAATTCCATCCCAATTAGGTACACGTCAATATTAAATGTTGTTAAACATGGCAAGAGGTGAAGCGTAGCTAATCTACCTTCCTAGGCATCTTAAATGAGGTCGGAAACGACATATAGCATCTCCGAACTGACCCCACATGTTAGTTTACAATTCTGTCAAGATCTGAACTAACACCTTTTAATATTTGTTAAAAAGAAAAATAAATAGGTTCACGTGATTCTACGAGTCGTTTCAATCAATTTACATATAGAGAACATCTCCAACGGAGCTATGGTTCAAAAGATACGAACACCGCCAGATATGATGGCATGAATGCAATATGTGCGCAACGACAGTCACAAGCATTCCAAAACAGACAACCAGCAAGATAATATGAAACTACACAAGATTCAAAGCAAGTTTCATATAGGACATGGTCAAAATGGAGCAATGGTTCAACAACTACGAGCTAAACAAGAAATCACTACAATCTGCCAAAATCAGCCACATAGCATTTTCTACACCCTCGAACAACGAGCTACACAAATCCAAAATGCTCAACCAAGCCATGAGACAGTAGAGGGGAAGTTTCACTACAACATACTACCAATAAAATTTAGCATGGAGGCATGAATCACTAGGAAAAGAAGTCACAAAATGGCATCCCACACACAGTTTCAGACTTTGTGAAAATATCAGTTTTTGACAGAGCAGTTTTCGATCTGAAGGCATATTGACGGCAACAAAACTATATGCTACAGGTCTCCAAATGGCATGAAAATTTACAACATGCTAGAGAATCTTAAGGACTACAAATAACTCCGTTGCACCAACCTCAAAAGAGCTATAGATCACCAGATATGAGCATTTGAACTACGGGGTTTGAGCAATCCGGACACGCACGAATATGACTACGGAATAAACAACCTATTAGGACAACACACGTTTCTAGTCATATGGAAACTCAAATCAAGTCAAACATGAATGCAAGTTGCAAATTATGAATCTACGCGAAAAACTACACAAGTTACATATATGACTCGCCTCGATCCGACATACGGTTAAATATCTACGGGCTTTTTAATATTCAGCTATACTCTGAAACTAACTAGTTCACAGAAACAAATCCTAAAAAAATACTAGAGCCAAATTCCTAACCTGGGCCGAACATGGCAACACAATTAACTATAACGCCGCTCGGGGCGAGGGATAAAGGGGGGCGCTCACCTTGCTCTTGGGCCGGCCTTGACTGGGGCGCGCGTGGGCCGAGTGCGGTGCGGCGAAGGAGGCCGAGCTGGGCCCAGGAACGGGGCGATGGCACTGCGGATCTGAACCACGTCCAGATCAGAAGGAGGTTGTGGTCGCCGACGGGGGCGCTGGCCGAGGCGCTGGGCACGGTGCGGTGCTGGGCCGACGCGGGGCCCAGCTAGCGAGCGGGAGGGGCGACGCACGAGGGGCTGCTCCCTCAATCCCGATAGGATCGGAAGCCAGGGAGGCAGCATGCTCCAGGAGGTGGGGGCAATGGCGCTAGAGAGGCGGCACATGATACGTCTCCGTCTTATCTATAATTTTTGATTGTTTCATGCCAATATTCTACAACTTTCATATACTTTTGGCAACTTTTTATACTATTTTTGGGACTAACATATTCATCTAGTGCCTAGTGCCAGTTCCTGTTTGTTGCATGTTTTTTGTTTCGCAGAATATCCATACCAAACGAAGTACAAACGCAATAAAAAACCTACCAGGATTTTTTATGGAATATTTATGATTTTTGGGAAGAAGAATCAACGCGAACCGATGCCCGAGGGGGTCATGAGCCCAGGAGGCGCGCCCTACCCCCCAAGGCGCGCCTGGCAGGCTCTTGACCAACCCCTAAGGCGTTTGGGCCCCTTCTTTCACCGCAAGAAAGCTAATATCCGGAAGAAAATCGTGTTAAAAGGACACTTCAATCGGAGTTACGGAACTCCGGGAATTTAAGAAACGGTGAAAGGCCAGAATGTGGGAGCACAAAAACAGAAGGACACAGAGAGAGAGATCCAATCTCGGAGGGGCTCTCGCCTCTCCGCCACCATGGAGACCATCGACCAGAGGGGAAACCCTTCTCCCATCTAGGGAGGAGGTCAAGGAAGAAGAAGAAGAAGGGGGCTCTCCCCCCCCCTCTCCCGACGGCGCCGGGACGCCGCCCGGGACATCATCGTGTGACGGCGATCTACACCAACACCTCCATCATCTTCACCAACACCTCCATCACCTTCCCTCATCTATATTCAGCGTTCCACACTCCTGCAACCCGCTGTACCCTCTACTTGAACATGGTTCTTTATGCTTCATATTATTATCCAATGATGTGTTGCCATCCAATGATGCCTGAGTAGATTTTCGTTTTCCTATCGGAGATTGATGAATTGCTATGATTGGTTTAATTTGCTTGTGGTTACGTTGTTGTCCTTCGGTGCCCATCATATGAGAGTGCGCGTGGATCACACCATAGGGTTAGTATTATGTTGATAGGACTATGTATTGGAGGGAAAGGGTGACAGAAGTTTCAGCCTAGCATAGAAATTGATGCATACGGGATTGAAGGGGGACCAATATATCTTATTGCTATGGTTGGGTTTTACCTTAATGAATGTTAGTAGTTGCGGATGCTTGATAATAGTTCCAATCATAAGTGCATAGAATTCCAAGTAAGGGATGACATGCTAGCAGTGGACTCTCCCACATAAAACTTGCTATCGGTCTAGTAACGTAGTCAATTGCTCAGGGACAATTCCGCAACTCCTACCACCACTTTTCCACACTCGTTAAACTAATGTAATTGTTTCTTTATCTAAACAGCCCCTAGTTTTTATTTATGTGTTCTTTATTATCTTGCAAACCTATGCTATCACACCTACAAAGTACTTCTAGTTTCATACTTGTTCTAGGTAAAGCGAACGTAAAGTGTGCGTAGAGTTGTATCCGTGGCCGATAGAACTTGAGGGAATATTTGTCCTCCTTGTTGGGTTCGACACTCTTACTTATCGAGAAAGGCTACAATTAATCCCATATACTTGTGGGTTATCAAGAGCGGGGCAGCCGACGGGCCGGGAGGTGGCGGATCCGTCCCCACGAGCTGGGGGCGGCCGCAGGCCGGGAGGGCCGGCTGCGGGCTCGGGTGGGTCGGCGGCTGAGGAGAGAGGAGAGAGAGAGCGCTAGTGCGGCTAGGGTTTGGTGGAGTGGATAACGAGGAAGAGAGATGGTTGCGGTCTAAAAATGGCATGGGGGTCTATTTATAACAATGGGGGGCTAGGTTTAGCACAATTTCGCCCCGGTTTCAACTGTGCGATCTAAATCGGACGGTTTCGAACGGGGGAAAGGCTAAGTGGCCATGTAGAGTAGGCTAGCTGGGGATGAGAGGGAAATGGCACCCGGCAACGTGATTTTAAAACACCAAAAAAACATCCGACGATAGACCGAAGACGGTGCCGCTACGGTCGACCGTTCGGGTACCAGACAGACTCCGATTGCGACGAAAATTGATAGGCGGCCTACCTATATTTTATTAAGACCGCACACCAAGTTTCAACCCAATAAGAGAAAGGTTTATACACACTTTTAAAACCAAATATTTTAATGATGCCGCGGGCGCGGGCGAGTTTGGTCGGGCTCACTACGGGCAACGACGAATACGGAGAGAACCGGCAACTAATAACGGATCCAAGTTTGAAAACTAGCGGCAACGGAGATGCCGGTGCGATGCGGATGATGCGATGATGAGGCGACAAATAAAAATAAACACACGACAAAAACAGAAGGAAAAGGGGAATCTTCTGGAGCGTCGGTCTCGGGTTGTCACAACTCTCCTACACTACAAGAGGTTCTCGACCCGAGATCCAAGAATGAAAGGGGAAGAGAAAGAGAAAGAGAAAGATAAAGAGGTAAAACTTAGTTGCTTCTTTGACAAACGAGTGAAACCAACGATCCTTGAAGGTTGCAAAGAACGAAGAAGAAATTGAGAACTACTACCACTAGAATCTTGAAGAACACCTTGAGAATGAAGAGATCTTGAACCACCTAATAGAAAACTGAATGAGGCACCGAACTAACTGAGAGGCGAACGAAGAGACAACAATTGAGGATGAAAGCTGGAAGCTGAGAACGAAGAATCTTCTTAAATGATTGCCTTCGGAGGATCAAGAATGAAAACAACTCAGAAAAGAACCGGATAGCAAGAAAGGAATTCTCATGATTGGGAACAATGATATGATAACATGAACCTGAGATGGCAATCTTCAAAAGGATGGACAAGATATGAGAGAAACACTCCTTCGGTCTTGAAGGTGAAAATGATGAGGAGAACACCACCGAGAATAACTAAGTCACTCCGGAATAAGAATATGAAAGGTTGAACCAAGGATGGGAATAATTTCGAATAGATCTTGGAGAAGGGATATGACTGATGGAAATCATACTTACGTCACAGTTGAAAAGAATTAGAGAACCTCGGAAAGATTACAAGAGCCAGATAAGATCCTCGGAAAAACCTCTGGCATATGGGCCCACTCAAAGGAACCACCATTGAAAAGATTGCTCAGAAAGAGAGATATTGCACCGGTACAAATGAAAACTAGACGAGGTTAGCACCTCGAAATAATTGAAAGAATTGAAAACAAGAAACTTCTGAGATATGTTCAACACTCTCGATAGAAAAGAGAGGAATGAATAAACAAGATAAGTTGATAGGAATTTCCAACATAGGAAAGAATTTAAAAGATGAAAAAGATATGATGACACAGATAACTAAATTGACTTCACCAGAAAAGATGACAAGAATGGATAAATATGAACATGAAGCTCGTGAGAATCTTCACAATGAATCATCGGATACGAGAGAAAAGAAAAGAAAGTCGAAGCAAGAATGAAATGAAATGAACTTAGATGAGAATCGAATCACTCAAGAAAAGGGTGGGAGGGCGGGGAAAACAAATACAACTTGGGCCAGATGATAGGAACTCCGGAAAGAAAAGAAAGATTGATCTTGCCAAAATTGGGGAGGATTGAATAACTTGAAGAGAAACACACCGGTTGAAAAGAATTGACACGACAACTCCGGTTGACAAGAATTGATAAGACAATTGAATGAGCAAAGAATTAGAATTCCCATAAAACACGAGAACACCTCTTGGAAGGATATGAATTCACGACTTGACATCGAAGCAACTCGAATTACCATACTCCATCAAACCAAAGGGTGAGGCTTACGAAACAAGCCAGAACAAATTCATGAGAGAGATTTCATCCGATATTTTCATGGATAGGATCGCACAGGCTCGATCCTTACAGCAGCCATCACGTACAAGGAAGTCCACATGACATACGAAGCGTCCCCGAGTCGTAGCAATCTACAAGGACTCTTTAAGACACAACGAGAACCGCTGTAAGTCGATCGTGAACAAACGAATCCACTAGATGTCGAACCCCAACCTAACATCATGCATTTGTTGGAAGATTGTCCTATAAGTAACTACTTGAATTCCCACCTAAGATCTCCCGAAGTTTCTGGTTATGCAATCTGGTCCACGGATACAAGGAGTAATATATCACTCAACTCCTATACTAACCCGTCTAGTGTATCACATCCGTCAACACATAACCAGAATCTCGGAACTTCATCTATTTCAGACACTCGTAATCACAATGATATTAAGTATGGCGATACATCCGGAACTCTCTGCACCAGTTGTGGGGAAGCCGGACTCCTCTCGCCACTACTAGTATTGAAGCAATTTCGAACATCCTTCGTCCTGAGATACTAAGAAATCTGAATGATAACGATGTGCTCAAGAATCCCCTGGAGCTCAACTCCCCGAAATTAATCAAGTCAGACAGGAGGCACCAAGATAGAACTCCGTCACATCGGCATCATATAGATTCCAAAAATATCCGCGTGATCCTAATTTTTTTTTGAGTAAGAAGAGGAGTAGAATTAAATCATTACGTCAAGATTCCTCACCAGAGCATAGAAGAGGAGAAAAAGAATCCTACTCTCTGATATATAACTAAGACTCAAAATAATTTTTCGCTAGACTCGACTCGGCCAAGTTCGATCAATCAAGGGGGCTCCTAGGTCGGTACTGCTCTGATACCAACTTGTAACGCCCAAGATGCGATCATATCCTTATTTTTGCATGAAGGCCTCGACAGGCATAGAAGCGCATCTCGTCGTTTCGCAAGAATGGATATCGTTACAAGTACATGTACTGAAAAGATGAGATATATGGAATTGGCTTACACTCGCCACAAGCTACATCAGAGTCACATCAGTAGAATAAATATATATCACGAAGAAGAGCAGGGTCCGACTATGGACTATAACAAACGAGAAAAGAACAACGTACATCCTTGCTATCCCAAGCTGGCGGCCTAGAACCCATCCTAGATCGATGAAGAAGAAGAAGAAGAAGAAACTCCAAATGAATAATCATCGCGCTCACGTCAAGTAATCTTTAAATGTACCTGCAACTGGTCTTGTAGTAATCGATCAGCCACAAGGGACTCACGAATCTCATTTCCAAAGGTATCAAGACTAGCAAAGCTTAATGGGTGAGGTATGGTTAAGTGGTGAGTGTACAGCAAGCGACTAAGCAATATGAGGTGGCTTACTTACGAGTATAAGAATAAAGAGAGGGAAGATCTACGCATAGCGGACATGAACTACCGATGATCAAATGAATGATCCTCAACACCTACTTATGTCAGACATAACCCTACCGTGTCCTCGATCGGAGAAGGAACTCGTGCAAGAGACAGTCACGGTTACGCACTCAGTTGGCATATTTTAATTAAGTTAACTTCAAGTTATCTAGAACCAGTGTTTAACAAAGTTTCCACATTGCCACATAACCGCGGGCACGACTTTCCGAAAGATTTAACCCTGCAGGGGTGCTCCAACTAGTCCATCACAAATTACCACAAGCCGCATAGACATCCTCGATCACGAAGCTCGCGATCTCGTCAGACCCTTAGTGGAAAACCTCAACTCTGAGATTACCCAAAGCATCACCGGAATCTCGATGCACACAACATTCGACAAAGGTAAAACTAATCCAGCAAGGCCGCCCGACGTGTCGACGAACCCAATAGGAGCTGCGTATCTCGTTCTCAGGACACGACGGATAAGCGACGCGTACGGTGGCCTGATAGAAATCACCCAAGTTTCCCTGGGTTGGACCCGCATAGTGCTCTATTTTGGACCAGCACTGGCCCCCCTGTATTATGTTGAATTACTCCTCGGGTTCATGAAGCCCTATGCTTTTCAGTATTAACAGAATTATTATGTTGGGAAAATGTAGTACCAATGTTGGGCCTTGCCAGACCAGCTTTAATCTAAAACGAATTATCAAGGGGGTCCCCATAACAAACCCGATCGTGTTAGGAGCGCTCAATTATGGAACATAACACCGGTAGCCGAAACTAAGGGGGCAAAGGTGGAACCAAATACCAGGCTAGAAAGGCCAAGCCTTCCACCTTTTACCAAGTATATAGGTGCATTAAGTTAAAAAGCAATTAATATGGTGATATAACAAATAACCCATGTTATCACATCGAAGCAACTACACCTGCAACTAGCAATGCTAACTCATGGTTAATCAAGAGGTAACATAGACAATCAGTGGTTTGCTAGGTTGTGAACAGGTTGAAGGTTTTCCTGGCAATGTTGGTAGGCTGATATTTAACAGGTGGTAGGCAGCGAGACATAACGATAGAAATGGTAAAACTAGCATGGCAATGATAGTAACGGTATCTGGGGAAATAGTCATCTTGCCTGAGATCCCACTTGGAAGAAGAACGACTCCGTGCAGAAGACGAACCGATGTAGTCGAACGGGGCCTCACTTCCCGACACGCTTGCGGAAATCTATCAAGACGAAGCAAACCAGAAACAAGAATCAACACACGATATTCACCATGGCTCATGCACGACAAGATACAATCCACATATGATGCATGATCAGTTGAATATATGCAAGACATGGCATGTCAATTCACAACAATCAAACACTACACATTAAGTGAAGTTCAATATGCAACGAGTTGCATATTGACGAAACTCCACATATGGATTATTTAATTCCATCCCGATTAGGTACATGTCAATATTAAATGTTGTTGAACATGGCAAGAGGTGAAGCGTATCTAATCTACCTCCTAGGCATCTTAAATGAGGTCGGAAACGACATATAGCATCTCCGAACTGACCCCACATGTTAGTTTACAATTCTGTCCAGATCTGAACTAACACGTTTTAATATTTGTTAAAAAGCGAAATAAATAGGTTCACGTAATTCTACACGTCGTTTCAATCAATTTACATATAGAGAACATCTCCAACGGAGCTACAGTTCAAAAGATACGAACACCGCCAGATATGATGGCATGAATGCAATATATGTGCAACGACAGTCACAAGCATTCCAAAACATACAACCAGCAAGATAATATGAAACTACATGAGATTCAAAGCAAGTTTCATATAGGACACGATTGAAACGGAGCAACGGTTCAACAACTACGAGCTAAACAAGAAATTACTACAATCTGCCAAAATCAGCCACATAGCATTTTCTACAACCTCGAACAACTAGCTATACAAATCCAAAATGCTCAACCAAGGCATGAGACAGTAGAGGGAAAGTTGCACTACAACATACTACCAATAACATTTAGCATGGAGGCATGAATCACTAGGAAAAGAAGTCACAAAATGGCATCCCACACACAGTTTCAGAATTAGTGAAAATATCAGTTTTTGACAGAGCAGTTTTCGATCTGAAGGTATATTGACAGCAACTAAACTATATGCTACAGCTCTCCAAATGGCATGAAATTTGATAGGATTCTAGAGAATCTTAAGGACTACAACTAACTCCATTGCACCAACCTCAAAAGAGCTATAGATCACGAGATAAACTCATGACAAGACAACAACAAAATATAACAGATTTGCTCAAAAGCTAAAACTAAATGCACAGTTAAATTCTATGGATTTTTCTACCCCGAAAACATATATAACATGAGGGTTTGCAAAATAAAAATAACACCACACGAATATGCGGGAATATGTCCTAAACATGATATAGCAAACTAGCGACGAAATGCTACATGGAAAAATACAAACAACTACTCTGAAATACATGGAAAAGGGTCCCTAAAAATATGAGCATTTAAACTACGGGGTTTGAGCAATCCGGACACGCACGAATATGACTACAGAATAAACAACCTATTAGGACCGCACGCGTTTCTAGGCATACAACAAGTCAAATTTAAACTACAAGTTGCAAATTATGAATCTATGCAAAAAAGTACACAACTTACGTATATGACTCGCCTCAATCCGACATACGGTTAAATATGTACGGGCTTTTTAATATTCAGCTATATTCTGAAATTAACTAGTTCACACAAACAAATCCTAAAAAATACTAGGGCCAAATTCCTAACCTGGGCCAAACATGGCAACGCAATTAACTAAAACGCCGCTCGGGGCGAGGGATAAAGGGGGGCGCTCACCTCGCTCTTGGGCCGGCCTGGACTGGGGCGCGCCTCCGCCGAGGGCGGCGCGACGAAGCAGGCCGAGCTGGGCCCAGGAACGGGGCGATGGCGCTGCGGATCTTGACCTCATCCAGATCGGAAGGAGGTTGAGGCGGCCGAGGGGGGCGCTGGCCGAGGTGCTGGGCACGTTGCAGCGCTGGGCCGGCGCGGATCTAATACGTCTCCAACGTCTCTATAATTTTTGATGGTTTCATGCTATTATCTTGTCAAACTTTGGATGTTTTGCATGCCTTTTATATACTTTTTGGGACTAACTTATTAACTCAGTGCCAAGTGCCAGTTCCTGTTTTTTCCATGTTTTTGACCCCTTTCAGAGGAGGATTTTGAATGGAGTCCAAACGGAATGAAACTGCCAAAAATATTTTTTTCCGGAACAGAAAAAGATCGGAGAGCCGGAGAATCAGGGCAGGGGGCCACCAGGGACCCCACAAGCCCTCATGGCGCGGCCAGGGGGGCCGCGGCCCCCTGGCTTGTGGGCTCCCCGAGGCCCCTTTGCCCTACGTGTTGCGCCTATATATCCCCTTCCACAAAAAATCAGGAGATCATAGAAAGTACTTTTCCACCGTCGCAAGCTTCTGTCTCCGCGAGATCCCATCTAGGGCACGTTCTGGTGCCCTGCCGGAGGGGGATTCGGATACGGAGGGCTTCTTCATCAACACCATGACCTCTCCGATGATGCGTGAGTAGTTCACCATAGACCTATGGGTCCATAGCTAGTAACTAGATGGCTTCTTCTCTCTCTTGGATCTTCAATAAAAAGTTCTCCATGATCTTCATGGAGATCTATCCGATGTAATCTTCTTTTGCGGTGTGTTTGTCGAGATCCGATGAATTGTGGATTTATGATCAGATTATCTATGACTCTTATTTGAGTTTCTTCTGATCTCTCTTATGCATGATTTCATATCCTTGTAATTCGCTTCGAGTTGTGGGTTTTGTTTGGCCAACTAGATCTATGATTCTTGCAACGGGAGAGGTGCTTGGTTTTGGGTTCATGCCGTGCGGTGACCTCACCCAGTGACAGAAGGGGTAGGGAGGCATGCATCATGTTGTTGCCATCAAGGATAAAAAGATGGGGCTTTCATCATTGGTTTGATATTATCCCTCTACATCATGTAATCTTGCTTAAGGCGTTACTCTGTTCGTCATGAACTCAATACACTAGATGCATGCTGGATAGCGGTCGATGTGTGGAGTAATAGTAGTAGATGCAGAAAGTATCGGTCTACTTGTCTCGGACGTGATGCCTATATGTATGATCATTGCCTTAGATATCGTCATGACTTTGCGCGGTTCTATCAATTGCTCGACAGTAATTTGTTCATCCACCGTGATATTTGCTATTTTGAGAGAAGCCTCTAGTGAACACTATGGCCCCCGGGTCTACTCCACACCATATTTTCAGCCTTACACTTTTTACTTCGTTGCACTTTCCGCCTTCAGATCTCACTTTGCAAACAATCTTGAAGGGATTGACAACCCCTTTGAAGAATTGGGTGCAAGCTCGTTTGTGTTTGCGCAGGTACTCTGGACTTGAAGAGACCCTCCTACTGGATCGATACCTTGGTTCTCAAACTGAGGGAAATACTTACTGTTCCTTTGCTGCATCACCCTTTCCTCTTCAAGGGTAAGACCAACGCAAGCAAGTCTCCGTCAATGTGTCAATTTCTGGCGCTGTTGTTTGAGAAGTAGCAGGATCCCAACTGGCGAGCGGGAGGGGCGACGCACGAGGGGATGCTCCCTCGATCCCGATAGGATCGGGAGCCAGGGCGGCGGCGTGCTCCAGGCGGCGGGGCACCGGTGCTAGAGAGGCAGCGGGGCAGCCGACGGGCCGGGAGGCGGCGGATCCAGCCGTACCTCGCCGGATCCGGGCCGTACGGCGGCGGCGCGACGACGACAGGGCACACGGGAGCTGCTCGGGCAGGATAGGCGGCGCGCGGGGAGACAGGGGCTGGCTCGGGGGCGCCTCCCCACGAGTTGGCGCGGCCGCGGGCCGGGAGGGCCTGCTACGGGCTCGGGCGGGCCGGCGGATGAGGAGAGAGGAGAGAGAGAGCGCTAGTGCGGCTAGGGTTTGGTGGCGCGGATAACGAGGAAGGGAGAGAGGGTTGCTGTCTAAAAATGGCAAGGGGTCTATTTATAACAATGGGGGGGCTAGGTTTAGCAGAATTTCGCCCTGATTTCAACCGCGCGATCTAAATCAGACGGATTCGAACGGGGGAAAGACTAAGTGGCCGTGTTGAGTAGGCTAGCCGGGGATGAGAGGGAAATGGCACCCGGCAATGTGATTTTAAAACACCGAAAAAACGTCCGACGATAGACCGAAGATGGTGCCGCTACGGTCGACCGTTCAGGTACCAAACGGACTCCGATTGCGACGAAAATTGAGAGGCGTCCTACCTATATTGTATTAAGACCGCATGCCAAGTTTCAACCCAATCAGACAAATTTTTATGCACACTTTTAAAACCGAATATTTTAACGATGCCGCGGGCGCGTGCGAGTGTGGTCGGGCTCAGAACGGGCAACGACGGATACGGAGAGAACCGGCAACTAATAACAAATGCAAGTTCGGAAACTGGCGACAACGGAGATGCCGTTGCGATGCGGATGATGCGAATGATGCGATGATGAGGCGACAAAAAAAAATAAACACACAACAAAAACGGAAGGAAAAGGGGAATCTTCTGGAGCGTCGGTCTCGGGTTGCCACAACTCTCCTACACTACAAGAGGATCTCGACCTGAGATCCGAGAATGAAAGTGGAAGAGAAAGAGAAAGAGGTAAAACTTACTTGCTTCTTTGACAAACGAGTGAAACCAACGATCCTTGAAGGTTGCAAAGAGATGAAGAATGATATGAGAAACAAGCAAGAATTCATAGAAACTTTCGGCAGCACTTCGGTAGGAAAAGGGGATATGACTGATGGAAATCATACTTACGTCATAGTTGAAAAGAATTAGAGAACCTCAGAAAGATTACAAGATCCACATAAGATCCTGGGAAAAACCTGTGGGTTATGGGCCCACTCAAAAAACCATCGTTGAAAAGATTGCTCAGAAAGAGAGATATTGCACCGGTATAAATGAAAACTAGATGAAGTTAGCACCTCGAAATAATTGATAGAATTGAAAACAAGAAACTTCTGAGATATCTTCAACACTCTGGATTGAAAAGAGAGGAATGAATAAACAAGATAGGCTGATAAGAATTTCCAACATAGGAAAGAATTTAAAAGATGAAAAAGATATGTTGACATGGATAACTGAATTGAATTCACCGGAAAAGATGACAAGAATGGATAAAGATGGACACGAAGCTCCTGAGAATCTTCACAATGAATCACCGGATACGAGAGAAAAGAAAAGAAAGTGGAAGCAAGAATAAAATGAAATGCACTTGGATGAGAATCGAATCACTGAAGAAAAGGGTGGGAGGGCTGGGATAACAAATACAACTTGGGCCAGATGATAGGAACTCCGGAAAGAAAAGAGAGATTGATCTTGCCAAAATTGGGGAGGATTGAATAACTTGAAGAGAAACACACCGGTTGAAAAGAATTGACACGACAACTCCAGTTGACAAGAATTGATAAGAAAATTGAATGAGCAAAGAATTAGCATTCCCATAAAACACAAGAACACCTCTTGGAAGGATATGAATTCACCACTTGACATCGAAGCAACCCGAATTACCATACTCCAACATAACAAAGGATGAGGCTTACAAAACAAGCCAGAACAAATTCATGACAGAGATTTCATCCGATATTTTCGTGGACAGGATCGCACGGGCTCGATCCTTACAGTAGCCATCACGTACAAGGCAGTGCACATGACATACGAAGTGTCCCCGAGTCGTAGCAAGCTAAAAGGACTCTTTAAGACACAACGAGAACCGCTGTAAGTCGACCGTGAACAAACGAATCCACTAGATGTCGAACCCCAACCTAACGTCATGCATTTGTTGGCAGATTGTCCTATAGGTAACTACTTGAATTCCCACCTATGAACTACCGAAATTTCCGGTCATGCAATCTGGTCCACGGATACAAGGAGTAATATATCACTCAACTCCTATACTAACCCGTCCAGTGTATCACATCCGTCAACACATAACCAGAATCTCGGAACTTCATCTATTTCAGACACTCGTAATCACAACGATATTAAGTATGGCGGTACAGCCGGAACTCTATGCACCAGTACTCGAGAAGCTGGACTCCTTTCGCCAGTACTAGTATTGAAGCAATTTCGAACATCCTTCGCCCTGAGATACTAAGAAATCTGAATGATAACGATGTGCTCAAGATTACCCTGGAGCTCAACTCCACGGAAGAAATCAAGTCCGACAGGAGGCACCAAGACTGAACTCCGTCACATCGGCATCAGATTCCAAAAATATCCGCGTGATCCTAAATATTTTTTGAGTAAGAAGAAGAGTAGAATTAAATTATTACGTCAAGATTCCTCACCAGAGCATAGAAGAGGAGAAAAAACAATCCTACTCTCCGATATATAACTAAGACTCAAAATAGTTTTTTGCTAGACTCGACTCGGCCAAGCTCGATCAATCAAGGGGGCTCCTAGGTCGGTACTGCTCTGGTACCAACTTGTAACGCCCAAGATGCGATCCTATCCTTCTTTTTGCACGAAGGCCTAGACATGGATAGAAGCGCATCTCGTCGTTTCACAAGAATGGATATAGTTATAAGTACATGTACTAAAAAGATCAGATATATGGAATTGGCTTACACTCGCCACAAGCTACATCAGAGTCACATCAGTACAATACATAAATATCACGAAGAAGAGCAGGGTCGTACTACGGACGAAAACAAACGAGAAAAGAACGACGTCATCCTTGCTATCCCAGGTTGCCGCCCTGGAACCCATCCTAGACCGATGAAGAAGAAGAAACTCCAAATGAATAATCATCGCGCTCACGTCAAGTAATCTTTAAATGTACCTGCAACTGGTGTTGTAGTAATCTGTGAGCCACAGGGGACTCAACAATCTCATTTCCAAAGGTATCAAGACTAGTAAAGCTTAATGGGTGAGGTATGGTTAAGTGGTGAGGCTACAACTATTGACTAAGCAATATGAGTTGGGTTACTTACGAGTACAAGAATAAAGCGAGGGAAGATCTACGTATAGCGGACGTGAACTATTAATGATCAAATGAATGATCCTCAACACCTACTTATGTCAGACATAACCCCAACGTGTCCTCGATCGGAGAAGGAACTCGTGAAAGAGACAGTCACGGTTACGCACTCAGTTGGCATATTTTAATTAAGTTAACTTCAAGTTATCTAGAACCAGTGTTAAACAAAGTTTCCACGTTGCCACATAACCGCGTGCACGACTTTCCGAAAGATTTAACCCTGCAGGGGTGCTCCAACTAGTCCATCACAAATTACCACAAGCCACATAGAAATCCTCGATCACGAAGCTCGCGATCTCGTCGGACTCCTTAGTGGAAAACCTCAACTCTGAGATTACCCAAAGCATCACCGGAATCCCGATGCATAAGGCATTCATCAAAGGTAAAACTAATCCAGCAAGGCCGTCCGACGAACCCGATAGTAGCCGCGTATCTCATTCTCAGGACACGACGGATAAGCCACGCGTACAGTGGCCTGATAGAAATCACCCAAGTTGCCCTGGGTTGGCCCCGCATAGTGCTCTATTTTGGACCAGCACCATCAGCACTGGCCCTCTGTATTATGTTGAATTACTCCTCGGGTTCATGACGCCCTATGCTTTGAAGTATTAACAGAATTATTATGTTTGGAAAATGTAGTACCAATGTTGGGCCTTGCGAGACCATCTTTAATCTAAAATGAATTATCAAGGGGGTCCCCATAACAACCCCAATCGTGTTAGGAGCGCTCAATTATGGAACAGAACACTAGTAGCCGAAACTAAGGGTGCAAAGGTGGAACAAAACACCAGGCTAGAAAGGCCAAGCCTTCCACCTTTTACCAAGTATATAGGTGCATTAAGTTAAATAGCAATTAATGTGGTGATATAACAAATAACCCATGTTATCACATGGAAGCAACTACACCTACAACTAGCAACGATAACTCATGGTTAAGCAAGCGGTAACATAGCCAATCAGTGGTTTGCTAGGTTGTGAACAGGTTGAAGGTTTTCATGGCAATGTTGGGAGGCTGATATTTAACAGGTGGTAGGCAGCGAGACATAACGATAGAAATGGTAAAACTAGCATGGAAATGGTAGTAATGGTATCTGGGGAAATGGTCCTCTTGCCTGAGATCCCGCTTGGAAGAAGAATGACTCCGTGAAACAGACAATTGATGTAGTCGAACGGGTCCTCACTTCCTGACACGCTTGCGGAACTCTATCGAGACGAAGCAAACCGGAAACAAGAATCAACATACGATATTCACCACGGCTCATGCACGACAAGATGCAGTCCACATATGATGCAAGATCAGTTGAATATATGCAAGACATGGCATGGCAATTCACAACAATCAAACACTACACATTAAGTGAAGTTCAATATGCAACGAGTTGCATATTGACGAAACTCCACATACGAATTATTTAATTCCATCCTGATTAGGAACATGTCAATATTAAATGTTGTTAAACATGGAAAGAGGTGAAGTGTAGCTAATCTACCTATCTAGGCATCTTAAATGAGGTCGGAAACAACATATAGCATCTCCGAACTGACCCCACACGTTAGTTTACAATTCTGTCCAGATCTGAACTAACACATTTTAATATTTGTTAAACAGCGAAATAAATAGGTTCACGTGATTCTATGCGTCGTTTCAATCAATTTACATATAGAGAACATCTCCAACGGAGCTATGGTTCAAAAGATACGAACACCACCAGATATGATGGCATGAATGCAATATGTGTGCAACGATAGTCGCAAGCATTCCAAAACATACGACCAGAAAGATAATATGAAACTACACGATATTCAAAGCAAGTTTCATATAGGACACGATCAAAATAGAGCAATGGTTCAACAACTACGAGCTACACAAGAAATCACTACAATCTGCCAAAATCAGCCACATAGCATTTTCTACACCCTCAAACAACTAGCTACACAAATCCAAAATGCTCAACCAAGGCATGAGACGGTAGAGGGAAAGTTGCACTACAACATACTACCAATAACATTTAGCATGGAGGGATGAATCACTAGGAAAAGAAGTCACAAAATGGCATCCCACACACAGTTTCAGACTTAGTGAAAATATTAGTTTTAGACAGAGCAATTTTCAGACAGCAACAAAACTATATGCTACAGCTTTCCAAATGGCATGAAAATTGACAGCATGCTAGAGAATCTTAAGGAATACAGCTAACTCCATTGCACCAACCTCAAAAGAGCTATAGATCACCAGATAAACTCATGACAAGACAACAACAAAATATAACAGACTTGCTCAAAAGCTAAAACTAAATGCACAGTTAAATTCTATGGATTTTGGTACCCCGAAAACCTATATAACATGAGGGGTTGCAAAATAATAATAACGCCACAGAATATGCGGGAATATGTCTTAAACATGATATAGCAAACTGGCGACGAAATCCTACATGCAAAAATACAAACAACTACTCTAAAATACATGGAAAAAGGTCCCTAAAAATATGAGTATTTAAACTACGGGGTTTGAGCAATCCGGCCACGCACGAATATGACTACAGAATAAACAACCTATTAGGACAGCACACGTTTCTAGGCATACGACAGGTCAAATTACTTCAAACATGCATGCAAGTTGCAAATTATGAATCTATGCGAAAAACTACACAAGTTACATATATGACTCGCCTCGATTCGACATACGGTTAAATATTTACGGGCTTTTTAATATTTAGCTATATTCTGAAATTAACTAGTTCACAGAAACAAATCCTAAAAAAATACTAGGGCCAAATTCCTAACCTGGGCCGAACATGGCAACACAATTAACTAAAACGCCGCTCGGGGTGAGGGATAAATGGGGGGGTGCTCACCTCGCTCTTGGCCGGCCTGGACTGGGGGGCGCCTGGGCCGAGGGCGGCGCGGCGAACGAGGCCGAGCTGGGCCCAAGAACGGTGCGATGGCGCTGCGGATCTGGACCTCGTCCAGATCAAAAGGAGGTTGTGGCGGCCGACGGGGGCGCTGGCCGAGGTGCTGGGCACGGTGCGGCGCTGGGCTGGCGTGGGGCCCAGTTGGCGAGTGGGAGGGGCGACGCACGAGGGGCTGCTCCCTCGATCCCGATAGGATCGGGAGCCAGGGCGTCGACGTGCTCCAGGAAGCGGGGCACCGGCGCCAGAGATGCAGCAGGGCAGGCGACGGGCCGGGAGGCGGCGGTTCCGGCCGGACCTCGCCGGATCTGGGCCAGACGACGGTGGTGCGACGACGGCAGGGCAGGCGGGCGCTTCTCGGGCAGGATAGGCGGCGCGCGGGGAGACAGGGGCTGGCTCGGGGGTGCCTCCCCACGAGCTGGCGGCGACCGCAGGCCGGGAGGGCCGGTTGCGGCCTCGGGCGGGCCGGCGGCTGAGGAGAGAGGAGAGAGAGAGCGCTAGTGCGGCTAGGGTTTGGTGGCGCAAATAACAAGGAAGATAGAGAGGGTTGCTGTCTAAAAATGGCATGGGGGTATATTTATAACAACGGGGGGCTAGGTTTAGCACAATTTCTCCCCGATTTCAACCGCGCGATCTAAATGGACGGTTTCGAACGGGGGAAAGGCTAACTGGTCGTGTAGAGTAGGCTAGCCGATTGCGACGAAAATTGAGAGGCGGCCTACCTATATTTTATTGAGACCGTACGCTAAGTTTCAACCCAATCAGAGAAAGTTTTATACACACTTTTAAAACCAAATATTTTAACGATGTCACGGACGCGTGCGAGTGTGGTCGGGCTCAGAACGGGCAACGACGGATACGGAGAGAACCGGCAACTAATAACGGATGCAAGTTTGAAAACGGGCGACAACGGAGATGCCGATGCGATGCGGATGATGCGAATGATGCGATAATGAGGCGACAAATAAAATAAAACACACGACAAAAACGGAAGGAAAAGGGGAATCTTCTGGAGCATCGGTCTCGGTTTGTAACAATTAGAGAGCTTACCTTAGCTCATATGTGCATCCGTTACATGGCAAACCCTACTCCTCACATCATATCTATCATTTGGCTTTCTGTCGCCTATGGTTGTCCTCATTGATGTGATCCTTTCACACCTTTTTTTCTTCCTTCCACATCATTATTCTATTTGCCATCCTCAGTGCCAACATATCTTGCTTACGCTCATTCATTGCATGAGTGCTGAAAATCGAAAGGGGGAGGATCATTTTGACTTGTGCCTCGCAAGTGGTCTAGGGATGAGTCAAAATAAGATTCCGAAGGAGACTAAGTGTGAGGTTTAGTAGATTGAGTTCTCAATTAAAAATATATATTTTATCTCTAAACCCATCTCTCACTTCTTGCATGCAAACACCATTTGGAGACATTCGAGTCATGGACAGCGAGAGCTCTTGCACCTTTATGTTCATACTTTGCTAAAATCAATACTAGATATAGACTCTTGCTTGTTATTGTCTTGACTTGAATTTCATATCTCACTTGCTTTACTTTGAAGTTCTTATATGTGTGTTAGCATGTCACCACAGAAATTATTGTGTTATCATTTATCTACTCGAGGACGAGCAGAAATTAAGCTGGGGGATGTTGATACGTCCAAAACGTATCTATATGTTTTGCTTGTTCCATGATATTTTGGGTGACACTGTTACATGTTTTGCTACACTTTTATATCATTTTACACATATTTGGACTAACCTACTAACTCAGTGCACCCAGTGCCAGTTTCTTTCTGCTGATGTCTTTTTTGCACGGGCTTTTACCCAATTTTCTAAAGCACAAAAAATTCCAGAAAAATATAGAAAAAATCAGCGAAATAGAAGCTTCCGAATCACCGAAGGAGAGCCAGGGGCCTCCCAGGCGGCCTGCTGGCGCGGCCAGGCACTAGGCCGCGCTAGGAGGTCTCCTTGGTGGGTCCCACCTCCTCCGGTGCCCTCCTATGGCCTATATTTAGAGTCCCGAAAGGAAACCCCCGCAGACTTTCGGGAATCGCGAATTTCTCCATCGTTCCACTGCCGCAGCGCTTCCAAGATCGGGAGCGTAAGGAGACCTCTTCCCGGCACCCTGCCGGAGGGAGGATTGACCTTCGGGATCTTCTCCACCACCATGGACGCTTCCCGGACGTGCCGTGAGTAGTCCTCCTTGGACCATGAGTCCATGACCAGTAGTTATGTGATGTATTCTCTCCAATCTTGTGCTTCAATGGTTAGTCCTTGTGAGCTGCCCTACATGATCAAGGCATCTATGTAATTCTTTTGCTATTGCTATGCTTGGTTTGTTGGGATCCGATGGATTATGAGATTAGGTTCAGATTGTTATGAGTTATATATTTGATTATACTTTTATATTATGTTCCTTAATGATTCATGCATGTTCTCCGTTGCTTTTTATTGCTTTGGCCATGTAGTAGATCATAACTCCAAGAGGGAGTGTTATGCATGATTGTGGGTTCGGGCCCCTCGATGTCTAGCATGAGTGATAGAAACATGATACTAGGCGATGTGCTTGTTGCCACCATGGAGAAAAAAATGGTGCTTCTGACCATGGTTGCAAGGATTGTTTACCTTCCGCATAGTTCGTTAATGCAGTTCTCCGTTGCTTTGAGTTTACACTTTGGGTAGGGCTCGTGACTTAATACCGGAGAGGTGATTTGGATTGATACCTCAAGGTGGATGGTTAGTAAGTAGATGCTGATGAATAAATGGTCTACTTGTCTTGGCGTACTGCCCATTACTATTGAACCTCTAACTATCAAGGAGCACAATTAGCATTGCGGTGCGATCATAATTCTGTCAATTGCCCAATTGTGATTTGTTTACCCTTGCGTAGTTGTTTATCGTCTTTTGGGAGAGATACATCACTGGTGAACATCATGTGACTCTGGTCCATATCACCATCATTGTTTACACCTCCATCATTTACCGCTTTCATTTACTTTTCTGTGGCAATCACTATTACATTCCCGCTTGTGTTTTGATTCTTTGCAAGCTACAAGGCCGGAGTGATACACAACCTCTCTGTACTCGCTGGGAGCAAATTTATTTGTTGTGTGTGCAGGTCCATGTCTTCTGCTAGCGCCAGGGTGGAAGACACCTACTTGTTGATCCTAGGAGTCCTCCTGGTTCGATAAACCGTACAGCCTGTGTGTGAGGGAAATTTGCTGCTAACTTCATCTCCACCTTCCACTTGGGGTATCCAACGAGGGGCGAGAAGTATATCCATCAACTCTTCATCAGAGCCGTTCGTTCGGTGTTTGGATCGGATCTTCCGCGATTTGAATTGCCGGGAGTATGACTCCATCAACCGCATTCATTCTTATGCTTCCTCTTAGCGATCTTCAACGGTAAGAAGATGCTCTCCCTCTCTTGTTGCTATAGCAACTCCTAGATTGATCTTGGTGATGTAGGAAATTTTGAATTATTACTACGTTCCCCAACAGTGGAATCATGAGCTCGGTCTACGCGTACATTCTATGCACGACTAGAACACAAGTAAGTTGTGGGTGATGAATTGGTCAATTTCTTAATGTTACTAGTCCTATGTTGATTAGGTGACATCGTGGGATGAAGTGGCCTAGACCGACTTTACACGTACCCTTACATGAGACTGGTTCCATTGCCTAACATGCACTTGTTGCATAAGTTGGCTAGCGGGTGTCTGTCTCTCCCACTTTAGTCGGATAGGATTCGATAAAGAGGGTCCTTATGAAGGGTAAATAGAAATTGGCATATCACCATTGTGTTTGCAACGTAGGTAAGAAACGTTCTTTCTAGAAACCCATAGCAGCCACGTAAAACTTGCAACAACAATTAGAGGACGTCAAACTTGTTTTTGTAGGGTATGCTATGTGATGTGATATGGCCAAAAGGATGTGATGAAATATATGTGATGTATGAGATTGATCATGTTCTTGTAATAGGATTCACGAATTGCATGTCGATGAGTATGACAACTGGCATGACCCATAGGAGTTGTCTTAATTTATTGTATGACCTGCGTGTGAATCAAAAACTCCATATGATTACCTTACTTTGTTGCTAACCGTTAGCCATAGTAGTATAAGAAATAGTTGGCGAGACAACTTCATGAAGACACGATGAAGGAGATCATGGTGTTGTGCCGGTCACGATGGTGATCATGCCACACCCCGAAGATGGACATCAAAGGCGCAAGATGATATTGGCCATATCATGTCACTTTATGATTTGCATGTGATGTTTATCATGTTTTTACATATTATTTTCTCAGAACGACGGTAGTAAATAAGATGATCCCTCACTAAATTTTCAAGAAATGTATTCCCCCTAAGTGTGCACCGTTGCGAATGATCGTTGTTTCGAAGCACCACGTGATGATCGGGTGTGATAGATTCTAACGTTTGTATACAACAGGTGTAAGCCAGATTTACACACGCGAAAAACTTAGGTTGACTTGACGAGCCTAGCATGTACAGACATGGCCTCGGAACACGAGAGATGGAAAGGTCGAACATGATTCGTACAGTTGATGCGATCAACATGGAGATGTTCACCATTGATGACTAGTTCCTCTCACTTGATTATCGGACACGGCCTAGTCGATATGGATCATGTATCTCTTAGATGACTAGAGGGATGTCTATCTGAGTGGGAGTTCATTAGATAATTTGATTAGATGAACTTAATTATCATGAACTTAGTCTAAAATTGTCTTTAAATGTATATTGTAGATCCAATGGCCCACGCTAATGTTCCCCTCAACTTCAACGAGTTCCTAGAGAAAACCAAGCTGGAATACGATGGAAAGAACTATTTGGGCTCGGTCCGTGACTTGAGGTTCATCCTCATAGCTTCCAAGAAAATATATGTCCTTGATGCGCCGCTAGGTGACGCACCTGAATTCCCAGTGGCTCAAGACGTTATGAACGCCTGGCAGTTGAGTAGTGCTGATTACTCCCTGGTTTAGTGCGGCATGCTTTATAGTTTAGAACCAGGGCTCCAAAAGCATTTTGAGAAACATGGAGCATATGAGATATTCCAAGAGCTGAAACTGGTTTTTGAATCTCATGCCCGGGTCGAGAGATATGAAGTCTCCGACAAGTTCTTCAGTTGTAAGATGGAGGAAACTGATTTTGTCAGCGAGCACATAGTCTAAATGTCTGGGTTGCACAACTGCTTGTCTCAGCTGGGAGTTAATCTTCCGGATGACTCGGTTATTGACACAATCCTCCAGTCACTTCCACATAGCTACAAGAGCTTTGTGATGAAATAACATATGCAAGGAATGGAGAAGTCCATTCCTTAGTTATATTCGATGCTTAAATCAGCGAAGGTGGAAATCAAAAAGGAACATCAAGTGTTGATGGTGAATAAGACCACCAGTTTCAAGAAAGGCAATGGTAATAAGAACTTCAAAAAGGACGGTAAAGCAGTTGTCGTGCCCGGTAAATCAGTTGTCGGGAAGAAGCCCAAGAATGGACCCAATCCTGAAACTGAGTGCTATTATTGCAAGGGAGCCGATCACTCGAAGAGAAACTGCCCCAAGTAGTTAGCGGATAAGAAGGCCAACAACGTCAAAGGTATATATGAGATACATGTTATTGATGTGTACCTTACCAGCGCTCGTAGTAGCTCCTAGGTATTTCATACCGATGCAGTTGTTCACATTTGTAACTCAAAACAGGAGCTGAGGAATAAGTGGAGACTGCCGAAGGACGAGGTGACGATGCGCGTCGGGAATGGTTCCAAGGTCGATGTGATCGCCGTTGGTACGCTACCTCTACGTCTACCTTCGGGATTAGTTTTAAAGCTTAATAATTGTTATTTAGTACCAGCTTTGAGCATGAACATTGTATCCGGATCTCGTTTGATGCGAGATGGCTACTCATTTAAATCTGAGAATAATGGTTGTTCTATTTATATGAGAGATATGTTTTATGGTCATGCCCCGCTGGTCAATGGTTTATTCTTAATGAATCTCGAACATGATGTTACACATATTCATAGTGTGAGTACCAAAATATGTAAGGTTGATAATGATAGCCCCACATGCTTGTGGCACTGCCGCCTTGGTCATATCGGGGTCAAACGCATGAAGAAACTCCATACAGATGGACTTTTGGAGTCTGTTGATTTTGAAACATTTGACACGTGTGATACGTCTCCATCATATCTACTTTTCCAAACTCTTTTGCCCTTGTTTTGGACTCAAATTTGCATGATTTCAATGGAACTAACCCGGACTGACGCTGTTTTCAGCAGAATTACCATGGTGTTGTTTTTGTGCAGAAATGAAAGTTCTCGGAACGTAGTGAAAATTTACGGAGAATATTTCTGGAAAATATGAAAAATACCTGCGCTAAGATCCACCGGAGGGGATGGGCCAGTGGGCCACAAGCCCTGTTGCCACGGCCCCCCTGGTCGCGGCAACCAAGCTTGTTGGGACCACGAGGGTCTGTCGCCCCCAACTCCAGCTCTATAAATTCACTTTCGCCTAGAAAAAAATCAGGAGAGAAGATTTCATCGCGTTTGCGATACGGAGGCGCCGCCACGTCCTGTTCTTCATCTGGAGGGCACATCTGGAGTCCGTTTTTCGCTCCGGAGAGGGGAAATCGTCGCCATCGTCATCATCAACCTTCTTCCCTCTCCAATTCCATGAAGTTCTTCATTGTTCGTGAGTAATCTATTCGTAGGCTCGCTGGGCGGTGATGAGTAGGATGAGATCTATCATGTAATCGAGTTAGTTTTGTCGGGGATTGATCTCTAGTATCCACTATGTTCTGAGATTGATGTTGCTACTACTTTGCCATGCTTAATGCTTGTCACTAGGGCCCGAGTGCCATGATTTCAGATCTGAAATTATTATGTTGTCACCAATATATGTGTGTTTTAGATCCGATCTTGCAAGTTGTAGTTACCTACTATGTGTTATGACCCGGCAACCCCGGAGTGACAATAACCGGAACCACTCCCCGTGATGACCATAGTTTGAGGAGTTCATGTGTTCACCAAGTGCTAATGCGTTGTTCTGGTTCTTTATTAAAAGGGGAACCTTAATATCCCGTAGTATCCTTTTGGACCCCGCTGCCACGGGAGGGATGGACAATAGATGTCATGCAAGTTCTTTTCCCTAAGCACGTATGACTACACACGGAATACATGCCTACATCACATTGACGAACGGGGGCTAGCCACATATCTCTCCGTGTTATAACAGTTGCATGATGAATGTCATCCAAACGAATCACCGGCCCATTGCCTACGAGTTTGTCCCACTGCTGCTGTTACTTGTTTTGAACTGCTCTAGTTACTTGTTTTGCTCTGCTATTGTTACTACTGTTGCCGCTGCTGTTACTTGCTACTGTTGCTACTTGCTACTGTTGTCACTACTGTTGTTCCTTGCCACTGTTGTTACTCGTTACACTGCTACTACCTGCTACAATACCTTTTTCTTGCGCCGTTGACGGGAAACAATATTTTCCGTCCACGGTCAACTTCTGGCGTCATTGATACAACAGTTAGGAATAGTCTGTCGTCAACAGATCGTTTCTGGCACCGTTGTTATCATACTACTTTGCTACTGATACATTGCTTGGAGATACTAATCATTCAGGTGTGGTTGAATCCGACACATTCAGCTGCTAATACTTGAGAGTATCCTTTCACTTCCCGTCTGGCGAACCAACAAATTTGGGTTGAATACTCTACCCTCAAAAACTGCCACGAACCCACACGCTGGTGGGCAATTGCAAGACAATTTCTAATTGTTGAGCAACTAGGAGCAGTTCTGGCTCTATTACCACGGAGGCATCAAGTCAGGCACACGTCAACAACATTCTCCTAGTGTCGTTGCCGGGGACTGCCGTCAGCAGCACTTTTCTGGCGCCGTTGCCGGGGAAGGATTGCTATATTCTGTGAGTCACTTGGGATTTATATCTGCTGATCACTATGAAGAATCTGAAAGATCCAAAAACCAATGTCTGGCCCTCAACTACGAGGGGGGTAAGGAACTGTCATCTAGCTCTGCACTTGATTCACCTTCAGTTATGAGTAAGTTTGCGACATCACCTCCTGCTAGAAATCTTGATACGTCGCCTCTGCTTGATGATGCTATGCCTGATACTGCTAGAGATGCTATGCCTGATACTGCTAGAGATGCTATGCCTGATACGCTAGAGATGCTATGCCTGATACTGTTTTGCCTCATGATGCTAGAGATGCTATTTTGCCTGATGATGCTATGCTTGATACTGCTAGAGATACTACTTTGCCTGATGTGCCACTAGGGGTATTACTTGATGCTCATATTGCTAGAGTTACTGCCAATGCTCGTGATGCTTCTGAAACTGCCGATACTATTGAGATAGAACCTGCTTTTGCTCCTTCTAGATCTAGCTCTCCTCGATATGAATTGCCTGATATACCTGAGGGTTACGTTATGGAGGGACAGATAGCTGAGGATTTTCTTGTGTGTAAGGATGCCTATGACGCTGAGAAATTACTTGTCAAGTGGAAGGAAAAATCTCTGAAAGCTAGGATGAAATATGACCCGAAGTTTGCCACTTCACCTATCTTTATCACCGATAAGGATTATGAATTCTCTGTCGACCCTGAGGTAATCTCTCTAGTCGAATCTGATCCTTTCCACGGTTATGAGTCCGAGACGGTCGTAGCCCATCTTACCAAACTACACGATATAGCCACCCTTTTCACTAGTGAGGAGAAGATCCGACACTACTATATCCTTAAGCTCTTTCCTTCCTCTCTAAAGGATGACGCTAAAGCCTGGTTCACTCCTCTTGCTCCTGGATGTGTGAGTAGTCCCTAGGATATGGTTTATTACTTCTGTGAGAAATATTTTCCTGCCCATAAGAAGAAAGCTGCCTTGCAGGAAATATATAACTTTGCTCAACTCAAAGAAGAGAGTCTCCCACAAGCTTGGGGGAGGCTCGTCCAGCTACAGAATGCTTTGCCTGATCACCCTCTTAAGAAGAACGAGATACTTGATATCTTCTATAACGGACTTACCGATGCTTCTAAAGACCACCTAGATAGTTGTGCCGGTTGTGTTTTTAGGGAACGAACTGTAGAACAAGCTGAGACTCTACTGAATAACATCTTGATCAACGATAATGCTTGGACTATTCCCGAACCACCTCCTAAGCCAACTCCGAAGAAAAGACGTATTCTATTCCTCAGTCCCGAAGATATGCAAGAAGCCAAGAAATATATGCAAGAGAAAGGCATTAGATCTGAAGATGTCAAAAATCTGCCACCTATCGAAGACCCGATATAGGTATTGGAAGTTAATTCTCTGCGTAGGTTTGATGAGAGTGATATTCCTTTTGATAAACCTGCTAGCCTATGCTTTGATGAATTTGACAATTTGTTGCCAAACAACAGAGTTTCAATGATTATGTTAGTAGACATTTGGAACAAAGTACTCGTATGCTTAGTCATTTAAGTGCTTGTGTAGACAGAAATGTCAATGATCTGAAGCTTCTGAGTAAACATGCCTCTATGATTACTACTCAGGTAGAACAAGTACTTAAAACTCAGAATGACCTGCTCAATGAATTAAATGACAACTCTGTCAGAGTCATTACTAGAGGAGGCAAAATGATTCAGGAACCTTTGTATCCTGAGGGTCACCTAAGAGAATTGATCAAGATTCTCAAGGAATTAATGCAGATGGACGCAGTCATCCTAAGGAGAAGAGGAAGGATGATAGAAACCTGCATGTTAGTTCACCAAATATTGTCACACCTGAAGAACCAAATAATATTTCTGCGTGTGATGCAGAAACACAATCTGGTGATGAACATGAACCTGGTGACAATATGGACAGCGATGTTCATAATGATGCTCAACCTAGCAATGATGAGGATGTGGAGATTGAACCTACGGTTAATCCTGATAACCCACAACCTAAGAGATACGATAAGAACAACTTCACTGCTAGGAAGCATGGTAAAGAAAGAGAGCCATGGGTTCAGAGACCTATGCCCTTTCCTCCTAAGCCATCCAAGAAAAAGGATGATGAGGATTTTGAGCGTTTTATTGAAATGATAAGACCCGTCTTTCTGCAGATGCGGTTAGTTGATATGCTCGAAATGTCTCTGTATGCCAAGTACATGAAAGATATCGTGACTAATAAACGGAAGATACCAGATCTTGAGATCTCCACCATGCTTGCCAATTACACTTTCAAAGGTGGAACTCCTAAGAAACTTGGTGATCCCGGAGTGCCCACTATACCTTGCTCCATTAAAGGAAACTACATAAGAACTGCCTTATGTGACCTTGGAGCCGGAGTTAGTGTTATGCCTCTCTCTCTTTATCGTAGACTTGAACTGGATAAGTTGACACCCACTGAAATCTCTCTGCAAATGGCCGACAAATCAACTGCTTTCCCTGTTGGCATTTGCGAGGATGTGCCTATTTTGGTTGCTAACACCACTATCTTAATAGACTTTGTTATTTTGGATATTCCCGAGGACGATGCCATGGTTGTCATCCTCGGAAGACCCTTTTTAAACACTGCAGGTGTTGTTATAGATTGCAACAAAGGCAATGTCACTTTCCATGTCAACGGTAATGAGCATACCGTGCACTTTCCGAAGAAACGATATCAAGTACATTGCATCAATGCTATCGAAAAAACATCAACGATTCTTATTGGGAGCTTTGAATGCCCTATTCCTCGTGTCAAGATGAAGTATGATTTGCTTGTTGGGGAGATTCATATCCCCATTGAGGTGACTTAGTGGCTATTCGAAAATTCTCCGTTCTCTCTTGCGATTCGAGAAAGATTTGTCATAAGGATTTGATCCACCCCATTGACGGATTTCTTTCGATGTCCATGAAATGGATGAATCAAAGAGCCACATACCTCTGTTTTAAGCCTTCACTTTCTTTTGCTTAGAAGAAAAATGATAGATTTAGTTTAGTTTTCCCTGTTACCTGTTTTAGCGTCCGGTAGAAAAATACCCCGAAAATAAAAGTTCTCTGATGGTCCTAAAAATCTAGTATGATTTTTCTGGAATATTTGAAAAATATTGGGACTGTGAGCTGCCCTGCTGGCCACACCAGTGGGCCACAAGCCCTGTCTCCGCGGCCAACCCCCTAGCCGCGGCACGCAAGATTGTGGGGCCCACAGGGGGCCCCTCCACTCATTCTAGCTCCCATCCTCTTCCTCTACCTCCAGAAAAAATCGTTTCGCAGCTCAAACCCGTGTTCTTGCTCATTTGGCTGTGATTTTCGATCTCCTTGCTCAAAGCACCATTCTCCGAATCGTTTTGGCGAAATTACTCCTTGGTAAGTGAGTCCTCCATTGGTCCAATTAGTTTTTGCTCTAGTGCTTTATCCTTCGCGTATTCTTGCTACTTTGGTGACCATGTTCTTGAGCTTTAAATGTTGATTTTAGCTGGTCCCAAGTAGTTTTAGCGCGTGATACGGTCTCTAGGCACTAGTAGGAGTGGTTGCTACAAGGTGTGGTTGGTCTTTATTCACTTTTCTCTTGGACTTCGAAATTTCAGCAAAAAGAAATTATGTTCAGGAGGAAGTTTCATGGTGGTTCCTCAAGTAAGAAGGGTCCCCGTCTTTCTATTCGGGAGCTCGATCCTTATCAACTAAGAGACGCACCGGTACAACCATGTGAATGGCCTTCCGATGAGTTCATGATCGAAGCAGGTTTCAAGGATGAGTTTGATACACTTGTCCGCAATGCCGGGTTAGAAGAATTCCTCTCAGATAAATGTGAACAGTATGCTATGCTCGCTACCTCTTTCGTGCGTAGATTTAAATTTTCAGTTGGCCGTGACTCATCCATACTGTTTGATTTGTATGATAAATCCTATGCCATGGATTTGGAGGATTTCAATAAGATTTGCAAAATACCCGATGGGGGTAATCTTATAGATCCTGCTAAATCTTCGGTCAGAGATTTTTTCTCTAGTATATCTCTTGGAGAAACTAGAGACATCACGCAAGCTACCATAGGAAGCATTCATGTCCCTGCCTTGCACTACTTTGCCCTCTTCATAGGTAGATGCATTAACGGTAAGGTTGAACATTGTCACCTATGCGCATCCGACCTTAGTATCCTTAAGAGCGCAGTTACGGGTGACAAAAGCTTCAACATGGGAGCTATTATAGCAAGGAGGCTGAATAAGAATGCTATTGAGGTAGATTTCTTTGGCAGCATCTATGCCACTCGCATAGCAAATTTTCTTGGAGTACCCATCCGCGCAGGAGATCCCCCGCTCCATACAGCTTTCCTTGACCGCGTCGCTATGACATGCTACCAGTTCCTTGAGAGGGATGATGAATCCCTCCTATACTGATTGATATTTAACCGACAGCGTGTCTTCCATATTACCCTTCCTGCTCCTGCTTTCTTTGAATTTCAGGTAAAACGGAGATTCTACATAACCATAGGAGAGGCAGAGGAGTATGAGAGGGAGGTGACGGCTGCTCGTCTTCGTGAGGCAGCTATTCAGGCAGTGGCTGCAGCGCTCCCGTATAACCCTGATTATGATTTTTGATTTCGCCAGGACCGTCCTTGGGAGTAGACCAAGCTAGGCCAAAAGCCTAAGCTTGGGGGAGTACGTGTTCTCACCGACCTTACATTCATGCTTATGCTTTTACTTTGTTCGTCGGTGTTCACACTTTGCCGCTGTATTATCCATGCTAGTTTATTTTCGTTTTCTTGTTTTGTGTCCTTTTGAGAAAACCCAAAAATATTTTCCTTTCTTCTTTTGCTTGTTGGGAGCTTTCCCGTGTAAATAGTTTTCTTTTTTCTTTTGGTCAAGGTAGAATATATTGGTTACAATGTTTAGTGGCTCTTGCATGCATACCTGTTTAGCTTTCAAAGAGCCATATTACTTTGTATTCTCCTTTGTGTTTGCCTGCAGATTCAGCTTAGTCCATTGCACGAGCATGCTTATTATTGTTCACATCGTTCGATCGTGCAAGTGAAAGGCAATAATGACGATATATGATGAAGTGACTGAGCCTGGAAAAGCTGGTATGAACTCTATCTATTTTGTTTTTGTAAATATGACTAGCTTGTCGTCCCAGATTCAGCTTTGTTGTGAGAGAACCATGTTTGCAATGACAACTTAGAGATCATAGTTTCTGATGCCATGCTTATTTAGCTAGGAGCTTATAATGGTTTGTCTTGGATGCCAACATAGATTTTGAGATGACTATGATGTAGTATGATAGGATGGTATTCTCCTTTGAATGATTCAAGTGGCTTGACTTGGCACATGTTCATGCATGTAGTTGAAACAAAATCAACATAGCCTCTATGATGTTCGTGTTCATGGTGATTTATATCATGTTCATGCTTGCACTCCATGTTAGTCAAACTCATTGCATCTTGATGACCGTTGTCGCTCTCTAGTTGGTCGCCTCCCAGTCTTTTGCTAGCCTTCACTTGTACTCAACGGAATACTGGTTGTGCATCCAGTTCCATAAACCCAAAAGTTTTTCCAAGAGAGTCCACCATACCTACCTATTTGCGGTATCTACCTTCCGTTCCAAGTAAATTTGCATGTGCCATTCTCTAAACCTTCAAGAAATAATCTGTTTTGCACCCCCGAACCGCTCATGTGGTGACAGGGGGCTATTAGTACCTTCCATGTTAGGCGTGTTATCCTCGACATGTGTTTATTCACTGTCATTCACGAGAAAGGGGGCAGTAATTGGAATGCCCAGTTCCATGCTTAAATCGAAAACATAACTGTAAAACAAGGCTCCCCCCGGATTGATGTTAGTATGGATGGTACCCGAGGATTCGGCTAGCCGTGGAGTGTGATTGATTGGTGGTGGGGGAGTTAAAACTTTACTTTTTTGTTTGGGAACCGCCTATAGCATGAGTAGCGTGGAAGATATTGAGAACTCTTGGTCATTGCGTTGACAACGAAAGCATGCCACCCAAAATTATTATCTCTGTTTTCAAAGCTTGAGGTCTGGCACCTCTGCAAATCAATGCTTCCCTCTGCGAAGGGTCTGTCTTTTTATTTTCCTGTTGAGTCATCCTCTTCTTATATAAGCACCAATTAGAGAGCACCTCTGTCATTTTTATGCTTTGCTTTTGATTGATATTGAGTATGACTATGACTGGATCTTCTTTGCTATGAATTACAATGTTTAGTCAGCCCTTGATCTTTGAAAGTGCTCTGCATTTATGTTTTGCGGTCTTACAAAGAGCTAGCGAGATGCCACCTATTCATATTGCTTCATGCTTGTTTTCATTGAATTGTTGGTATCTGAAACTTATCATTATTTGCTCGCTAGCTGATTATGCCGTTGATATTAGTTTACCGTGAGACCTTTGTGTCACTTGCTTATGTGGTTAACTTGTGATCTTGCTGAAATTCCGGTTACGAGTTAGACATAGTTGCAACAAGAAGATCAAATAGATGTTGTCAAAGTTTTTTCTTTCTCTTTCAGTTTGTCAACTGAGTTGCTTGAGGACAAGCAAGGTTTTAAGCTTGGGGGAGTTGATACTCTCCATCGTATCTACTTTTCCAAACTCTTTTGCCCTTGTTTTGGACTCTAATTTGCATGATTTGAATGGAACTAACCCGGACTGACACTGTTTTCAGCAGAATTGCCATGGTGTTGTTTTTGTGCAGAAATGAAAGTTCTAGGAACGTCCAGAAATTTACGGAGAATATTTCTGGAAAATATGAAAAAATACCTACGCAAAGATCCACCGGAGGGGATGGGCCAGTGGGCCACAAGCCCTGTTGCCGCGCCCCCCTAGCCGCGGCAACCAAGCTTGTGGGGCCCACGTGGGTCTGCCGCCCCCAACTCCAGCTCTATAAATTCACTTTCGCCCAGAAAACAACTACGAGAGAAGATTTCATTGCGTTTGCGATATAGAGGCGCCACCACATCCTGTTCTTCATCTAGAGGGCAGATCTAGAGTCCTTTTTGGGCTCCGGAGAGGGGAAATCGTCGCCATTGTCAACATCAACCTTCTTCCCTCTCCAATTCCATGAAGCTCTTAATCATTCGTGAGTAATATATTCATAGGCTCGCTGGGCGGTGATGAGTAGGATGAGATCTATCATGTAATCGAGTTAGTTTTGACGGGGATTGATCCCTAGTATCCACTATGTTCTCAGATTGATGTTGCTACTACTTTGCCATGCTTAATGCTTGTCACTAGGGCCCGAGTGCCATGATTTCAAATATGAAATTATTATGTTGTCACCAATATATGTCTGTTTTAGATCCGATCTTGCAAGTTGTAGTTACCTACTATGTGTTATGACCCGGCAACCCCTGAGTGACAATAACCGGAACCACTCCCGGTGATGACTATAGTTTGAGGAGTTCATGTGTTCACCAAGTGCTAATGCGTTGTTCCGGTTCTTTATTAAAAGGGGAACCTTAATATCCAGTAGTATCCTTTTGGACCACGCTGCCATGGGAGGGATGGACAATAGATGTCATGCAAGTTCTTTTCCCTAAGCACGTATGACTACACACGCAATGCATGCCTACATCACAATGACGAACGGGAGCTAGCCACATATCTCTCCGTGTTATAACTGTTGCATGATGAATGTCATCCAAACGAATCACCGACCTATTGCCTACGAGTTTGTCCCACTGCTGATGTTACTTGTTTTGCACTGCTGCTGTTACTTGTTTTGCTCTGCTGCTGTTACTACTATTGCCGCTACTATTACTTGCTACTGTTGCTACTTGCTACTGCTGTCACTACTGCTGTTCCTTGCCACTGTTGTTACTCGTTACACTGCTGCTACCTGCTACAATACCTTTTTCTCGCGTCGTTGACGGGAAAGAATATTTTCTGTCCACGGTCAACTTCTGGCGCCATTGATACAACAGTTAGGAATAGTCTGTCGTCAACAGATCGTTTCTGGCACCGTTGTTATCATACTACTTTTCTACTGATACTTTGCTTGCAGATACTAATCTTTCAGGTGTGGTTGAATCCGACACATTCAGCTGCTAATACTTGAGAGTATCCTTTCACTTCCCGTCTGGCGAACCAACAAATTTGGGTTGAATACTCTACCCTCGTAAACTGCCGCGAACCCACACGCTGGTGGGCCATTGCAAGACAATTGCTAATTGTTGAGCAACTCGGAGCAGTTCTGGCTCTGTTGCCGCGGAGGCATCAATTCAGGCACACGTCAACAACATTCTCCTAGTGTCGTTGTCGTGGACTGCTAGCAAGCAACGTGCGAACCATATCACTAGAAGAAATATGTCAACTAACGACCTTCAATATTGGTCACTGAATGGTCATTGATTTCCATTTGCGACCTTTTTACGACCAAAAACAAACGGTCAAAAGTTGAGGGTTTCTAGTGAACTACAACGACCTTTTTGCTGGATTGGTTGTAGGATTTTACGGCCAACCGAAAGCATTGAAATTATTTTGGTCACTAGCAATCTACCCACGCCACGTCGGATCTGACATGGCAAGCTGATGTGGCAGAGAATCAGCCCGGTCCAATTCCGTGTTTTCAATGGGCCGAGCCCAACAATTCGGCCTTTTTACATATATTTTTTTCTATTAATTTTGGTTAGCTACATGGGCCTGGGCCAATAATTCATCCTTTTATTTTATTTTGTTGGTGGCCTTTTACATGTTATTTCCTTTTTGGGCCTCATTCATTTTATAGTGTAATTTCTTTTTAATTTCCATCCTTTGTTCCCACTAATATATTTTGAGCCATGGCCTTTTCAAAGCCCAAACAGATTTGATCCAATACACATTTCATCCACTTCTTGATTTGGGTTGTGCCTCGTCATATCAAATAATATTTACATCATAGATATACATTCAATCCAGATTCAATGCTAATATGTTTTCCAATCCAAAAATAAATTTAAAGTAAACATGGTGGCAAGAAAATATACACCAAATTCTTAGCAAAATCACTAGTACAACAAAATTCCCAGAAAAAAGGGCATTACAAAGTCCTACACCTCCCTAGATCCAGCATGCATTTCTTTTTCCAACTTCTTCATCCTCGAGCTCAGGACGAAACATGAATAAAGTCCCTGCAAATTAAAAGGGAATTTGCATCAGCGGGTAGCTAAAGTGAAACAAATTAATCCGATTTTGTTAGTTAAACTGAAAGGAACTGAAAACCGGAAAGCTTAATTCATACATATTTCATAAATTCATGTGTGGAGTTATTACAGTATACAAGTAGTAGTACAAGGACTGCCTAACTGCAGCTATACACGTTCTGCTGGTCATGAACATTCATACATATTTCATACATTCTTGTGTGGAGTTTTACAGTATACAAGTAGTAGTACAAGGTCTGACTAACTGCAGCTATACATGTAGATGAACAGCCCACAAACAGAAGCGAAAAGATGAATATGTACAAAACAATGCTTATCTAGCATGCGACTTAGCATATCCAGTACATAAATCTTATCAGTTCAGTGATGCTTAATATTGGGGTACAACTAAAATTCACTAGTCTCGAGAACTGATAACTGTATGTATTGCTGGTTGTAACTTATCAATTAAAACAAAGGGTACAAACAGGAAATACCCTGAAAATTGACTATTAAGAAGACCACCAGATCAAGAGGCAAAATCAATCAATTCTTCAGTTCAAGAATAGGATAACCTGCCCTCGGAAATATGTTAACATTTAAATCTACCAAATGCATGTAGAAACAACAAAAAACAAATTGTGCCCGGAATTTTTATCACTACAAGGAATATGCTAGTACACGACGCTATTTTTTCGTCGCTACATCGTCACGGTTTTTCATTTACGACGATCGCACGACGAAAAACCAAGCGTCAAAAACGGAGCGTCAGAAATGAACAGCAACGATGTTTTGGTCAAAATCGTCGTAACTTTACGACGATTCCTGGATCGTCGTAACCTTTACGACGATCCTAAATCATTGCTGGCAATCAAACCTAGTCCAACGTGGCAAAATTACGACGAAATCAAAACGTCATGGCTGAAATCAGCCCAACCCATTTCAATTGATCACATGGGCTGATTTTATTTTTTTGGGCTTTTTCTTATTGGGCTTCTTTTTGGGCCTTAGCCTATTTACAGCCACTTTAGTATTTTTTTCAAATTTTTTGTATCATTATAATTTGGGCCCTGGCCTTTTAGTGCCCAAATACATTTGGCCCAGTTTTAGTTTTGGCCTTTTGAATTTCAGTTTTGTGTGTACGTCCCACTTGTCATGTTCTTCTCATAATTTGTCCCATATGTCAAGAAGTTATGGTCAGGTTTTCATTTCACACATTTTCAAATCGCATACGATATGAATATTTCAAATAGAGCAGAAAGAACATGTGAAATTCATCAAATTAACACGAAGGTAGTATATTACAATTTTTCCAATCTGTTATAAAGCAGATATGCCTATTATTACAATATATAATATGCATTCTTGGATAAGTAGAGCTTCACACAATTGGCTTCAAGGCTTCGCACTTCAACTTTCTTAGGCCTAGAGGTCCTGTAGAAGAAACAACCATATTTTTAAGAGCTACAAGATACAGATCAAGAATAGAAACAAGGCACAAAAACTGCATAACAGTTACAATACATCTATTTGTTTTAGTTCGTACTACTACTGTAATCGATGCAAAAAAAAACATACTACTACTGTAATTGACATAAAAACCTTGAAAGAGACAAGCAGAAGTCAAAACATACTTTTAGAACAGATATTTGCATTAAAATTAGGCATTAAAAATAATGGACACAAATATTTGCATTAAAGATTAGGCATTGCACACCCAGCAGAAAGAGACAAGCAGAAGTCAAAACATATTTTTAGAACAGCTCACGACTACCAACAATAATGTAAAATCCAGATCCTACATCTTCATCCATTTGGATGTTGGCATCATTGCATGCTTTGCTCAACCATAGCATGCTTTCCATGATGGAAAGAGACTCTACAGCAATAACACAATAGACAGCCAGGAAGCATCAAACTTAACTGCAAAATTAAAGAATAGGTGCAAGATAATGAATATTTGATCCAGTGTCATCCTATTCATGACAACACAATAGATGACTAATTCTCTTTGACAATAACACAGATGTAAAAATATATACTGCAATATATGTTACTACCGAATATATATACCTGAACAGAGTTTTTCTTTTCGACCGTCAAGCTGCCAAGCAGTCTGATCATCTTCTGTAATGGCAAATGTCACTGGCATCAGCTGATATCACAAGAGAGCTACACTTTCAAACATTTTAGATGGACAACTGCATAAATAAAAAATGCATATACCAGACTCGGGGACTGACCCCCAACACCTTAACTGTAGTCAATAATTATCAGTACTAGATCATGGAAGGCGCGCGTTGTCGCGCTCATCTATTTTTGTAATAGAATGGTTGTTGCCAGTACACATAAAACATGGGACTTCAATTTTCATAAAGTTACACATATATGTGTTGGTTACCAAAGAGCAGAATTTAATGAGTTCACGGGGAAATAATAATTCGGTGCTAGGTGACCATAGAACTTGCAAACACAAAATATTGGGAATAAATCCCTAAAATAATCTTATAGGCACAGAAGCCATATGTGCTGAAACTTTAAGGACAAAATACAAATTACCAATTGGGAAGAAGCTTCTCAATATATCGCAGAGAAAGAAATAGCCACCTCATTCTTAGAAATTAAAGATTTCATTCATTAGAAACTTGATATCAGTCGTACGTGTTACATTCTAGCAACAATTAGTTGACAACATTACTAAAAACATCCCTGCCACGATGTAGGAGTCATTCCTTGTTAAGATGCAGCGGTGAGCCACTCTTAACAGTGGGCATGAGATTCCTGAATCTAGAGGCCTCCTGGAAACAGTACAAAGACAGTGGGCAGCGTAAATGCGTGAGACCATGGGAAAGATAAGATCCTGTCACGGCTAATTGATCAACTGAAAGAAAAGAACTAATGCTCTGCCTGAGTTCTACATCAAATAGATGTGCTCTTCTATCAGGGCTAGGTCATGTACCATCAACCCCATCCAATATATTGGCAAAAAAATCAGAACTTTCTGGATCAAACTTAGATTCCATCAAAATATTAAAGAAAATAAAGGCACACTTTGCGGGGGTACATTACAAGCTTAATTGTGTTAATTACTTTACGAACATCATCTTCATCAATAACAACATTCCTCCCTGCAGCAAACCTTTATGTTCTCAGCAATCAATAGCACTACAAGACAATAAAACAAATTGTTCAGGCATATGTGATCCCAACAACATGAGCAGCATCTATATCAATGAACAAATGGTAACAGATTTAACAAGGAAGAGCAAGCACGCAGAGGGCATCATTTGGCGATCCTATATCTGAAGTAACAGTGTGTCAAGTCCATTTGCAATATCCACTAGTACACTGTATATGAGACTAAAACTATTCATTGGAAGATTTAGAATTCACATAACATTGAATTTCACTATCAAATTCGCAAGAACTTTACAGTTGCAAGACAGCAGTTACGATAGTGAGAAAACAAGCAATTTTCTGACCCAGAAGGAAGCAAGCAAAAAAAACACACACCTTTGGAACGAGAGTGACCGAGACGGCATCAGCGAGCTTGTGGATGCCGGTGGCGAGCCCCCGCCAGCAAGCGTCGCCGGTGGATATCACCTTGACGTCCGCAATGCATCATGGTTGTCGGACCTAATTGAGAAGGAGGCTCGGCAGTGGCCGCTGGAACTCTACCAGCGTCGATGTACTTGACTAATGGATTGAGTGGGTACCATAAAAGAGCTCTAATTCAGAGCCCAAGCGTGGGAGCAGCATCACCCAGAGCAGGCCCTGATCAATACTTATAGATAGATATTACTAGTACAGTTAATAGCCAAAAGAAATAAACAGAGCAGGGATGTAGACATGCAGCTCTTAGTTACCCTCCGGTCTCGTCGCCGGCGGCGCCACCAGGCGATGACGACACGGCCTTGGGCGCGGCGGACGGCAGCACGAACGTGACCTCGGTGGCCATCGCCTGCTTGCACTGCAGGAAGCAATCTGCGTCAAAAAAGGGTGCACAGATCGAACTCACAAGCCAACAAGGGGAAAAAAACAAAAAAAGGTAGGGATTGAAAGAAGGGAGGAGCAGCGACAGAGGTCGCGTCCGCTCACCTGCCACGGCGACGGCACGCCACCACCATTGCTCCCGCCGCCGTACACCACCGGAGCCGTCCCTCCCGGTGCCGAGACCTGCAAACAGCCACGCACGCACGCCACCTCGATCAGTTAACCAAGCATATACATACAACCAGACAACCCCGAATGTTTACTGCCCTACGAGAAAGCGCCTACGAACCTGCGGCGCGTGGGGGCGGTGGTAAGGGGCCGGTGGCGGCGGCGGAGGCGGGCGCGCAAGTCCCTCCTTTTCTAATGCCATACACGATATGCATCCACGATGAAAATGCTTCCCCATATGCATGCACGATGAAAATGCCATTCTATAACGCACTTTTCTAACGCAGAATCTGGGCAACTGATGGAGCAACCCAGTTCCAGTCGACATGGTATTCATGAGGTAATGTTGCATATCTAGTCAATATCTATGACCATGGTTAATTTTCATCCAAGCTAAAGAAAATTATCCCTACTTATTTGCAGTGCACCTATCCTGCACCCATTCCTCAACCTTCACGGTCATTGGATTACCTTCCTACGAGAGTAGCTTGTACACTATCACAGGGATCTAATGTAACTAGCATGGACTTTCATCCTTCACATCATACGCTACTACTAGGTACCATCAAAATCTATAATTTAATCTATATATATATATATATATATATATATATATATATATATGCAGACGCAACTTTGCAAGTAATAAAGCTGTTTCATGTGATTTGGTTGTATATTAGGATTTTAGCACCTTATTAATTTTCTTGTCATGATTACTACTCAAATAGTTGGATCTGCTAATGGTGAATTTACACTTTGGGACATTGGTACACACGAGAAGCTGGTCTCTAAGCCCTTCAAAGTCTCGGACATGCAAGCATGTTCAACACAATATCAGGTAACTGAGCACATTTTGAAATTCTCGCTCCTCTTTGGTTTTAGTTGTAGGCATGTTCTCATATTATATATATGTGCCTCACTATTTTTCTACTATGAGAAAAGAGTGTCATGGCTAAAGACTCTTCCATTGCCGTTAATCAAGTTACATGGAGCCCTGATGGAGACTTGACTGGTCAGTGTCAATATTTTCCATCTCCACCCAGGAGCCCCAAATCGTGAAATTTTCCCACCTCCAGTTACAAAACTACTAGTTCAAGCCGCAGTTCCCCACAAAACCGCAGTAGCATCGATGTTAATCAACCAGTCAACAGTGCTGCTAGTGGTGATAGTCCAGTAGAAAGGAGAAGAGGAGAGCTGGGTACTAGTGTTAGTTAGCACGGAGCTCTGCACATACCACCCCACCCCACCCCATTACTTGTCGACGAGAAGGAGACTGTTGTAGTACGATAGGCAATCGGCAGCATGAGAGACGACCGACCGACCGACCAAGCCACACCACACGCAAGGAGCAGGAACCACCCCCAAGTACCAACCAAGGAGGAAACAAATCTCACCTGTAGAGCGGATCGGCGTCGCCGTCCTCCGGCGCAGCCGAGGCCGTGGCGACGAGTCCGAGAAGCATCAGCAGCAGCAGCAGTGGAGGCCCTCCCCTCCTGCGGAACCCCATCTCCGTCTCCCCTCGCCGCGGCTCCGTATCAGGCGGGCGAAGCGGCCGGTGAAGCCCGCGCCGCCCGTCACCAGCACGCTCCTGCTAGTCCGGGAAGGAGCCCCGACGCGAGATCCACAAGCACCTGGACGTGGAGGAGGGGATGAGCAGGTCGGCGTGGATCTGGTGAGGGGGACAGAGAGAGGGCTCGCGGGGGGAGAAGGGGGATCATGCACGGGAGTGGTGGCGGCGGTAAGGGAGGAGCGAAGCTCTAGGGTTCAGAGAGAAAGAGAGGGGTTTGGTGCGGTGTTGTGTGGTGGGTTGGATCAAAAGTGGATGGAAGGATGGACGGACTGATATTTGCCATGTCACCGGTCCAAGGCACAAGTGATCTCACCAATTAGAGTTGAGTTTTTTTTAATTTTTTCACTTATAAGGCAAATAGTCAATGTGATGTCAAAATTCACGGTAAAGTTTGTACAAATGATCTCACATTTTGCATAAGTGTGCATCTTGGAATGGCAAACAATGTTGTTAAATGGAGTTTCCATTTTCTTTCCATAGAAATTTCATTTTCCTTTTTTTGAGTGCCCAAACTAAGTATTTTTTTAAGGACGTACCATATATTTGATGTAAAACTGGACCAAATCATTTTTATAAAATACTAGGCCATATTTAATGTACAATTGATCAAATGGTCGGGTGTCAAAAGCTTTGATCCACCTCTCGTGAAAAAGACAAATTTTCATGGAATCAGTTGGAAGCGGGTCAAATTTGAACTGCAGTTGCATTATAGTTTGATATTTATTTTCCTGAAAAATCATTTATAGGTACATAAGAATCTATATAATCATAGAAACACCAAAAAATTTCCAAGATTCAACCACTAGGTAGGAACGGTCATACCCGCTGCTTTGACCGCATTTTGAAATGGCCATGAAAAATTCAAAACAAATTCAAAAAAATAGAAAACCTTTGCATTGTGTCATTATATGTGACAAAGTTACCAGTAAAAATAATAAACTAGTAATACGACAATTATTTTAAATAAGTGTTCTTAGAAATGAGCTATCATGTGTGAAGATTCATGGCTTTCAAACCAAATGATCAATCTTATGGCCACATTCATGACCTAGTTTGTTGAAATGATATAATATTATGCACAAGGGTGCATATTGGAATGGCAAACAATGTTGATTAAGGAAGTTTTCATTTTCCTTGTATGAAAAATTCATTTTTCATTTTTCAAGTGACCAAAATGAGTTGTTTTATGAAGGACGTACCATATATTTGTTTCAAAATTGGACCAAATCATTTTTATAAAATACTAGTCTATATGTAATGTACAATTGAAAAAATGGTTGGATGTTAAAAACTTTTATCCACCTCTCGTGAAAAAGACAAATTTATGTCGATTTAGCTGGAAGCGGGTTAAATTTGAACTGCAACTGCATTATAGTTTGCTCTTTATTTTTCCCAAAAATAATTTATAGGTATATAAGTGTCTATTTAATCAGAAATACATGGTGTGGTGCCTTGACGTCGAGGTTTGGATGGTGGTCGAGGGTCCCAACTCCAGAGCGTGTGAACTTGCATGCCACACGCATGGTCACCTCCTGACCGTTGTGTTGCCACGCGTTCTAGGTGGAATAGGCATGTCTGTTGGGTTGGACAATCCCTCGGTAGGTGTTAGCAAGAAGAATACAATAGAAAAATCTCACGAGGAAAGTGAACTAAGCTCAAACATGAATTAGCAGCCAAGTGTTTGATTAGCGGTGCGGGTAATTCACATAGCCAATGGGACTAAATTTTGGCTGAGGATGATCATCTACTAAGGGGACTCTCTTGGCAAATTTTTAGCTCAAATGGATGAATCTAGGTGGCACTTGCTTTGCAAAGTAACACACTGTGCAGAAATATGGATGTTGAAGCTGGGATCAAATGAATGAATGGATTGAGCTGAAATTTGGTGTATGATGTTAATTCGGGCATATGAAGGCACTGTATAAAAATTATACCATTTGGACATGCCAAAGTGACACTTCCTTCACAATGTGCCAATCTAGACAGAAAATTGTAATTGAAACTGGGCTCACATAGATGATTGGATTGAGCTGAAATTTCAAGGAGGAGGATAATTTGGGCACATTAAGGTACTGTAAAAATTTCATAAAATTTGGATAATCAAAAAATGTAGTTCCTTCACAATGCTCTCTACTGAACAAAATATTGGGAAAAATATTGAGAGAAACTGGCTGAATTAAATGAGCTAAAATTTGGTGCAGTGAGGTTATATGGTCAGTATCATCCCGCGGTAAATTTTTCATCAACTATAAAGCAATATAAAACATAGTTGCTTCACAAAATGAAAATATTACCAAAAACAAAGATTGGATGATGAGCTCACATGAATTGTTAGATGTGGCTAAAATTTTATGGAGAGCTACGTTTTGGGCACATAGATGATGTGGAAAAAATTCAACTCATCGGGATATTCCTATCTAGTACTTCCTTCACAAAGCTGTTAGCTGAACACAAACTTTGGAAATTTGCTGAGAAATATTTACTAGGCAAATCGTTACGAAAGTTTTCATGAGGCAATGATTTGTATAGGAAAGAGTGCCCAAAAAATATGAGGGTAATCAAAGAAATATAAATAGCACTTCCTTCACAAAGTGCTATTTTGAACAGAATAGGAAAATGAATATTGCTGAATTGTTTTTGAACTATGGAAGGAAGGGTTTTCACATATTTGAGAAATATATGATCCAAAGTATTATGAGAATTTTTCGAGAATTTTTGGAATGACAGAATAGTAGGTTGCTTCACAAACTAGGATCGGTGGGATAGAATGGACCCACGAGTGACATGTCAACATAGTTAGAACGTGTTACGACATTTTTATAATCGTCGTAAAAGTTATGACGATCTCATCTTATGCGGTTACGACGTTTTTGACTCACGTCGTCGTAATTTATATGTAGATTTGATCCCCTCAAACGGTTTACGACGATCTCGGATGAAATCGTCGTAGATTTATGACGAACTCATCAACGACGTCTTAAAAACGTCAAGTATGAGCATATTTCTTGTAGTGTATATGCACAGCACAGCTAAATAAGTTGATAACAACAACTCTGTCTAGTTCTCAAGGTGACAAGTCTATGTTTTAGAACAATACTACTACAACCATGTCCATTTCTCAATATAGTGGTGAGCTTAGTCTCCACAAGACCTACCTAAAAATCTTCATCATTTCTTTAATATTAGCTATTCGGAAAAGGGCCAGAAACAGGACACTGAAACTTAGTCCAAAATCTCATTCTTTACACAAGAAATCAAGATGATTTGGAATCAATCCCTAGAGTAAAACATGTCTAAATTATGCAAGAAACAAAACTGTTCCAATCTATCATAGCAGACACAAGACAGCCCCACATTTGATCATCAATCAGCTCCCACAAATGCACATTGCTACAATCAACAGAATCCTACATAAGCCAAATTTGATTTTACGAGAGCATCACAATCTGCCACTACTAGGAAAAGGCTTGCTAATGGCGCACCTATTTTTGCTACTAATGGCGCACTATAGGTGCGCCACTAGCATCACGCCATTAGATTTTTTTACTAACGGCGCACCACAAGTGCGCCATTAGTATCTGGTATACTAATGGCGCACCAGGTAGTGCGCCATTAGTATTGCTCACGGTGCGTCATTAGTATCTGGTATACTAATGGCGCACCAAGTAGTGCGCCATTAGTGTAGATCCTGGTGCGCCATTAGTATAGATCCCGGTGCGCCATTAGTATAGATCCTAGTGCGCCATTAGTATAGATCCTGGTGCGCCATTAGTATAGCTTATGGTGCGCCATTAGTATGCCTCCCACGGCCATATTTACCCATATGCTCTGGCTTACTAATGGCGCACTAGTGTGCTGAGTGATGCGCCACGAGTGTGCTGAGTGATGCGCCACTAGTATGAATATTAGGTATTTATTTTATTTTTTCTGATATTTGCACAGATTACAAAATATATTATTGCACAGAATATAGATAGCACAACATATAAACAACAGATTTATCGAATACAATAGAAGATTAGTCTCCGAATACAATTCATCATATTAGTCTCCGAATTTAAAATACCGAACAAACTTAGAACATTACAAGTCTCGAGACCGCGAGTAGCGAGTTTGTCTTCACATTACAAGTCGATATCGACCATCTAAAATACCATCACATAGAAGAGAGCTGCGGTCATCACGATGAGCATAATCGCAATGGAACTGGTCTTCATCCGGTTCCTCCAACGCTCCCTCCTCTCTCCCGCTAGATAGCGCGCGCATCTAACTCCCGCCTCCGCCCTTGTGGTGTACCCTTTGTAACTGTTACCGCTGAATCGGTGAACCTGTCTCCGACACTCCTCCCAGTCGTCTTAGACTCCGGGAACCTTACCCTTGTACACGACATACGACGGCATCTCTATGCACTAGCCAAACAAAACGTTAGTAGCAATTCACACAGACATACAAGTTCATTAAAGTTTAATATTACAACTATAACAGCATGATTCATGGTCCTACTAATAAATAGCATCGATTATATATAAGTTGAACGACTGTCCAAACCAAAGAGACATACCAATTCATTAAAGTTTAATATTGCAACATGAATTAGTAGCGATTCACGGAAACGTGGATGAAGCCGCCGTCTTTCATGATGGTCATGAAATTGCGGTCGTTGTCAGCCTGTATTTGTAGCATTGTATCTATCTCACTATTGGACAGCGGAGATCTGAGGTAGAACTACCCCGAGGTACGAAGGACATCTTGATGGATGATTTCCGCAAACTCCGACTGGATGCGAAAGAATTCTTGTCTGATGTCCGCATCCTGGATTGCCGACAAGCGTGCGGCCCAATCTTTGAGATTATTTGGTAGCCAAAGGTGATTACTGTCTCGTATGATCGCCCCATGTGATGGAGGGCGTAGTAGGCATCCTTCTAACTGCCATGCGGCTGCTTGACGCAGGCAAACGTCGTATTGTGGGTGAACACGTGCTTGCCGTGCCTGAGACTTGTCCTGCTGAAGGTGCCTCCAGATATGGCGTAGCCGGGAAGAGCTTCATCAAGAACTTTCTTGATATTTGTGTAGTCTTTTTTTGACTGACGGTCCGAGTCGAAATACGTGGCCGTGGAATATTTCAGGCTTAAGAGGATGAGTGTGTAACGTGTGTCACTGCACAAAACACGGAATGTTAGAAAAAAAGGACGATCAAAATCTAAGAAATCATATGTTACGTGGCGATGAGGGGATAACTTACCAGGGAAAGTAAGGCACGAGGAAGTTATCCTTTTCTGAGTTTGCCAGAATGACGCCTTCGAGGTATGAACTCGCGACTTGCCGGTCCCCAGCGCTGCCCAAGATCTTGGCACGCATATAGAAGTGGTCGACTATCACTAGGTCCGGGGTCTTGTCTCTAATGATCCGCATCTCCATACTCAGCGAAAATAGCCGAATGAAGGTGTAGTGCAGCGGATGAAGGTTAAACATAGCAAAGATGTCAGCAAACCGCAGGACGATCATACCCCCGATGGCGCTATCGACAAAGCCCTTGCCCTCTCGCACCTTGGCCACGAAAACCGGGTATGCCACATTATTCTCGGAGAGACGTCGCTTCTCCAAATAAAGAACACTGTCATGCAGACTCCGCATAGCACCGGTTGCAGCATTGAGCAGATTAGTCGGTAGCATCAGCCTACCCGCCACATGCACCCTCCTCGAGATATCCTTAGGTGAAGGTGGCCCGTCCAAAGCACGGATCGTACTCAGTGCCGGCTGGCTCGCACCCTTGTTAGTCTTTCTTTTCCGTCCCTTCTTCTGCTGATGTAATGGGATCGAGTTCATCTGCTCAGAGACCACCTTCTTGAGTGTGTTGGGGCTGATAATATTTCGCACCTCGGCTATCTGAGGCTCGGTGAAGGCGGCAGCTGGAGGCGTCTCCTCAAAACTAAATGCCAGACAACGCCTGTTGCAATTGGGTTTCTCCGCGGTACCAGCTAGATCGCGGTCGTATTTTGCAGGGTTGGGTTCTTGAGAAGGAGGCCCCAAGAATTCCTCACCGTACCCATGTTCGGCAAAGTACTTATTGACCTTGGTACATGTACCATCGTCGTCGTTCGGAACCTGTGTCCTATGCATGTCCGGATCGTGTGCCATATGCATGTCCGGTAGCGTTGCGGCGGTCTTACCATGGCTTGGCGCCGGCACGACTCGCGGTGTTGTCTGTGGGGTGGTGTCCCCCGCCCCCAAACGAATCTGGCTCTTCGGCCAAAGCAAGGGCCAGCTTAAGCAGGCGATGAGGGCCATCACATCATCTTTGTCGGCCCCAGCGGGGTGGAACGGAGGTAACAAGTCATCGCAGCCTGGCAGCACCCGAACCAGTTGAACCCTATACGTGGTAGGTGGCATCGGTTTACCGTGGAACATGGGGTTGCCCGGTTGAACGATTATGCCCTTGGCGACATCGATCAACTCGCCGCCCATGAAGTGCAGGAGAGTGCATGGAACGTCGGCGCCGGCGCCCTGCGAAAACATGTAGGGCGTCAGGGGATGCCCAGTCAAAGGCAAGGAGATGAAGTCATCGGCCGAGAGAGGCTTAGTTACCGTGATGGCGTCGAGCTCGGCTAATGTCGAGGCACCACCAACGACGGGTGTGCAAGTGACGGAGGGGCCGTTTGCTGCCGAGGTGCCGGCCGGCGCCGGAGACACCAATGGCGTCGCCTGCGCGTTGTGCGAGTTGCTGGCCGTGAAGCTGGGAATCGGGGGCGGCCCCTGTTGGCCGCCCGCAATCCACGCCTGCAGCCCCTCAATCAAGGTAGGCACAATGGCGGTGATCACCCCTCCTACTTGGTGTTGCACTAGCTCTTGGACCATCTCCGGAATCCGCGCCACTTTTGCCTTGAGTTCTTCAACCTAGCGCGACTGGCTTTCCAAGTTGGTATTTCTCTCCTTTCGCCCACCAGCGTTATAGTATGATGACCATTTCGTGGACAAGCCTTTGCCGGCCACACGACCAGCTGACGACGACTTACTGGATTTATCCTTGTTTTTCATTATGTTAAACGCCCTATTTAAATTGGTGTCCCAATGGGAGCTCTGAGACGACCCCGTGCTACTGCTTTCAGTGTCCTGCGGAAGGAATCAACCATTTAGAAATTTGGCTTCATTAATTAGAATGCAACCATATGGAGCTAATTACGTGGGGTGTATTCCTTACCAGAACACGCTCAAGCGCCCTGGTCTTCGCATCCGTGGTAAGCTCCTTTGTTACTGGGTCCACCTTGTACCGGGCCCTGACATAGTTCCTGGTCTGCTTGTCACCGTATTTCTCGAAGCGGGGTGGTAGGCCTTGCTCGGCACGCTCCGCGTCCTCCTTGTCCCATATAGGTTCCGCCACTCTGTAACCGCCGGGACCGAGTTGGTGGACCCCTAAGTTCAACTCCCGCATTTCTTTCCCCCACTGACTTGATTCCGCGGTTGCCTTGCTCTCGCACTTGATCTTGAACTCCTTGTAGTCATCTTCGCTGATCGAAGGATTTTTCGCCTTGATCTTCTCATAACTATCACCTTTGTCAATCATTCTCTTCACCACGCTTCTCCAAGTAGACAGGGCCTTGCTCATCTTCGTGAGGGCGGCACTGTTCACTTTATTCCTTGAGAGGCGTGTGTTTGCGACGTCGCCGGGGAACTTGTATCGTTCGTGCAGCTTCGTGAAGAGGAGGTTGCGCAAATTTCCTCGGTCCTTATGCCTTAGGTTCTCGGTGTTGATCGAGACAGTGCTCCGGGAATGCACCCGAGCTGAACCGCGTACCCCTTGACTATTTCTTTGGGCACCGTTGGATACCCTTCGGAGTTCACTTCAGTAAATTCCTCCTTTACGATGCTAAGCACGTTCGGGCGCCGGTCCTTCCGTTGCCTCTTCGATTGGCTGCCATCTGTGCGTGCGCTGCCATCATCAGTGGTGGCATCCTCGGCGGCACCATCAGTGGTGTCATCCCCGACGCCACTAGGGGTTGTGTACTCGGGATCGGTGTCTTCCACGGCGTCCTCATAGCGGTGAGGTTCTTCCTCCATCTCCTGGGACAGCTCCCAGAATGGCTTCCCCGAACCGTCGGCCTCATCGTTGTGGGCCATGTTTCGCTCTAAATAGGAAAAAAGTTTGGTCAAAAAGTTGGTTATTGTCAAGGAACAAGATCATGGTCTCATCATTTAGGGTTTGTCCACACCGAGGCATCCTAAAAGCTAAAATTTTATCATTTAGGGTTTGTCGACGCCGAGGCACCCTAAAAGTCTAAGCTTTCATCATTTAGGTTTTTATCGACACCGAGGCACCCTAAAAGCCAAGGTTTTATAATTTAGGGTTTGTCGATGCTGAGGCACCCTAAATGCTAAGTTAAGTTTTCATCATTTAGGGTTTATCGATGCCGAGGCACCCTAGGTTGACTGATATATATGGGTATCTTCTAATAATATACCCTATCAAGAAAAGGGAAGGAGAATTCTAAGTTGGCCTAATCACTTGCTCTATTGCCACCTATGGTTTAATGCACCAAGAATAAAGGGGCAGTTGATCCTACTTAATTAAGTACTAAGATACCCCGGCCCATGCATTAGTCGCAAGTACCCCATATGTCCTATTTTTAGAAAGTCATGCTAAAATTCACGGAGAATTCAGCATGACCTTTGCTGAAAATAGGACATATGGAGTACCTGAATTTGCCGGAAGAGAAGTTAATCGACATTCCGGCAAACTCAAGGGCCTCTCGGGGTACCTGCAAAATCATCACGACACGATGGTCGGAAACAAAACCCAGCAAACTAGCACCACAATGTGCCTCTACTTTCATATGGATGAAAAGGACACAGACCATATGGTCCTCTGCTTTCATATGGACAAAAATAGGTCACCCAACAAAAAATCATCAATAGTTTAGCAAGTTTGTACCCTCAAGAATGAACATATAGCAATATCTGTTGTCCCCCCATAACATAAGGAAATCAAAATCAGCTCAACTTAGATGACTAGCTAACTCATTTTTCAGATAGCAATATCTGTTGTCCCCCCATTGTACCTGAAGAACTAGCGGCTGCTGCTCCTCTTCTGCTAATCCAAGTGACTGTGTTGTGCTGCTGCTGATTAGAACAATTTTGCTTCTCTGCACTCTGAAGAAGGTGACTCCGTCAGAGTATTGTACCTGAAAATTAATGAAGTTGATTTAGTGTTAAAATTAGGCATGCGTTAAGTATGACAACGCATGTAAAATTGATAAGTACTAGGACACACTAAGTTAAGAGTTACGGATTACGATGTAGACGTTTTTGCAAGCTTACGAAGTAAACTAAACATTACTTACGAAGTAAGCTAAACTTTGAATGGAAGGGAGGATCGCACCTTGAAAGTATCTATCATAAGCATCTCTTAGATTTTTTTCATAAAGAATAAGCCACCTTTAACAAGCCATTAGACATTAACAGCAACAACAAAAGGACAAAACTAGACATGAGTCCAGTGTCCACGACAAGCATTTAATATTTCAGCTTAACATTCAAGCATATGCTCACATAGACAACCATTAGAAAATCGTGCCAGTCTTTCAGAGACTGCAAAATGATCTATGGCCAGTCTGATACTTAACTGGCCAGTAGTTTAAAAGAGCGATATGAAGATAAAACAAACTGGAGATGATACTTTATGTAACACTTTGTAGAGTATTACTTATGTTTTGGTTACCATAAAAATCCAGTAGAGCTCATCCGCGTCGAGAACATTAGCTAATCCTGGGGAAGAAAATAACAGCAACATTTTTTACAGACGGAGGAAGTAATTAACTGTTGGTTGCAGGAGTGGTAGTAACTACTGATAGTAGAGATCAGTGTGGAAAAAAGGATGGAGGGGGGAGAAAGCAAGGGGAGGGAGACAAATAAAAACAAGGGTACGACATCAGCAGCACCAGCAAATAATAACTTAACCACAGCACAACAACGACGAAGATTATTACTTATTAAACGCGCAAGGAAGAAAAAAGAATAGAAAAGGGGAGGGGGGATACCAAAGGAGGAGAGAGGGTGACAACAGCGACGTTTTCCTAAGACCCAGCGCTCCCCTTAACCTCGGGCTCTGTCCAATTCCGATACATATCATCAGCAGCGGCGTCGGCGGCAGGAGGGATCAGCAGCAGAGCCGCAGCAGCAGCAGCACAAACACTGAGAGTTTTTTTTATAAGCGAGCTGCACCGGGGTGTATATTAGCCTCCTCGCCCTCCCCCTTTGCGTCGCCACTCCTTTCAGAACATTAGCTAATCTCCAGTGAGCAAACAAACTGAGGAAGAAAATTCCTGCAATGACGAGAGTATCCGATTGGCCGTTAGCTCATCCGCGTCGCAGAAGTAAAAAAGATCTGACACACACACATGATGAAATGAAGTGAAAAGAAAATAAAATGCTCCAGCTTATTTGCCAATCTTGCAGGAACTATGAACTACAAAGGTTCTAGACCGAGTTTTAGAGGTTGGAAATCTGGCTTTGTTGCAGATGCTACCTTTCTTAGGCATAAGGTGAAGAAACAGCCAGTTACCCCTCTGTCATTATGGATTGGCAGACTGTTGAAAAACTGTTTCCTTTTTCCTAGCCGATGTAAATAGTTGGTTGTAACTATTTATCTGTTTAGTAACGAAAACATCCAAGTGCTTATATCCACAAACAAATATAAGTAACAGCTAGACTAGACTAGAAACAGGGGTGGCGAAGTGATGGAGGCAGGGGCATAGGGCCAACAACACACCCATTCACACCAATCATGATTCCTGTGTCATGATTGCTGTAGAAGAACAATAAAATCAATGGCATTTGCTGCACTGAATAATACACATTTTACTTCAAAAGAAAGACAAGATCTAGAGGTACCCTAAACTGTTTAGTCCATAAGGGGTCCTATCTGTAGGGTGACTTTTGGTTACATTGGCAGGCTACATGTACCTGATCTATTAGAAGTTTATCGCAACTAACCTGTTGTAAATGTAACAGTGCTACACGACGATGTGTGACTCGACAGGTGGTACTGCAGTTACTACTTACTAGAAATGGTGAAGGTTGTATGGCCACTCCCGTCCAAAATCTTTTGTGGGCAAAGCCAGCTTTTGATTCCACACAAGGCATGAGTGAAAGAATCGACTAATATCACCTAATTTAGCATTGGTAAAAATAAAACTAATTTACCAGCTATATTACATAAGAAAAGGCTATACTGATCTGCTGAAACCACACAATCTTCCACAACTAATTGTGTTGAACAACAACAACAATTGGCAACCATCGCCGCTGGGAAATTTCAATGTGAGGCATGCACCCAACCACCGCAGCTGATACAGAGGATCAATAAAGATGCAAGGACAAAGGTTTGCCGTTTGTAGGGCCATGGCCAACTAAGGCAAGAACAGGCACGAGCGCAAACAAGGCGAATCAAAATGAACTCGGTTCGTACCAGCTACTGATTTATTTACTTATTATTAGGCTACCGAATAATCCAGCGATAACGTCGGCAGCGCGAGTCGACGAACCCTAGAAAGAACCCCCCGGCAGGCACGGCGGACACAGAGAGGGAGGGAATGCGCGCGGGGGGCAGGCGTCGTGGATGGACGGCGCACCTGCGACGCGGGGGCGGAGGAGAGCCGGAGCGCGACGAAGACGAAGAACCGGCGGGGAAGAAGCTGGGCGGCGTCGTCGTCGTCATCGTGTGGGGGAAAGAACAGAAAGGGGATCAGGCGGCGGTTACAGGATGGGGATTAGGGGCGGCCGGCTTCGGGGGGACGAAGGAAGGGAGCCTGGCCGACGCGGAAGCCGAGGCCGACAGCGAGCGATCTCTGCGCCAAACCCTAGCGCCGCCAGAGCTCTCTGCGTGGACGAAGGTGGGGGAAGGGGTGGGCGGGGACGAGGGCGCACGAGGGCAGATGGAGTAGAGGCGCGCTAGGACAGTCGGCTTAGGAATGGCGCACCCCGAGCGGTGCGCCATTAGAATTTTTTTATATATATAGTAATGGCGCATGTATATGAGGTGCGCCTTCTCTACATTGTTAATCTCCGAAAGACTGGCGCAGTGGTGCATGGGTTTTGCCTGCTAGCAGGAGGTGGCGGGTTCGATCCCCCCTCAGCACCCTTTTTGGGGTTATTTTCCTTCGGCACACTAGCCATCAGAGAGTATTCCTTGCCCTCTTGCACTTTGTTGTCGAGCAGATGCTTCTTAGCCTAGTGGTTTGATGCAGGATTGAGCATCCTAGTGGTTTGATGTAGGATTGAGTACCAGGGGGACAGGGTTCGAATCCTCTTCCCCCCTCCTTTTATTTTTTCCTTTTATTTTTTTCTATGCATTGTTTTCTTGTGCTGGTTGCACCTTGGTTTGAGAAGTTGATGTTGTGGTGTGCAACACACCATGAGGGTGATTTATTTATTTTTTGATATTTGCAAGTATATTTTTTTTTATGTTTGCAAGTATCTTTTTTTTGCATCACACCATGGTGTGCATCACTGCCTAGTATTTTTTTTATGTTTGCAAGTAGATGCCTATGAATAGGAGTTGAACCTTGTGAATAGGTGTTCTAGTGGTAAGTATGCCGACGGCGGCGACGATGGAGCGGGAAGGGTGCGGGGGGTGCTCGGCGGCAAGGGGGATCTTGCGAGGGGTGATAGCGATCGAGATGGAGGGGATCGAGATCGAGTGTCCTCATGAATATTCAATATTTTTTCATATTGAATATGAAAAAATATCATCAAATTTGAAAATGTCGAAATACAATCGAGAAATGTGAAACGAATCAAAGTGATTGTCGATGGTTACAGGGAGTATATATAACTCCTGGAGAGATGCGACTACAGAGAGGAGATGCGTCGGTTCCAGGGAGTCGGGAGAGAGGCGCCCGTGCGGGAGGAAACCGCTCGAACGGTTACATCAAGAGGAGATTTTCCCCTAATTTATGTAATTAGTTTTAACACTCCCCCTAATCTACGCTTGACCATGTGGAGTCGTCTTCATGATTGTCCGGGAAGCTTTATCATCAAAAACTCTTCTTCAAAAGTTCTTCATAAAGACTTTGATGAAAACCTGAAATGTAAACTCACAAAGAGATAGCATAATGTGATGTTATTGAACAAGGATATCTCAAGAAGAGACTCCCCCTGTTGCCTGCAAGTCTCTAAGTCGCCGCATACCAATTCTGTGAACATATTTCTGGAATGTTGAGTTTGGTAAAGACTTAGTAAACAAATCAGCAAGGTTGTCACATGATTTGACTTGCAGAATGCTTATTTCCCCGCTTTTCTGAAGATTGTGGGGGAAAACCGTTTAGGAGAAATATGCTTAGTGATATTGCTCTTGATATATCATGTCTGCATCTGTGCAACACATGCCGCATTATCCTCATAGATAATGGTGGGTGATTCAATAGAACCAATTCCACATGACTGTTGTATGTGGTTTATCATTCTGCGAAGCCATACACATTCACATGACGCTTCAAATAATGAAATTATTTCAGAATGATTGGTAGATGTAGCCACTAGTCTGTTTGGAAGACTTCCATGATATAGTTGTACCACCATATAGGAACACAAAACCGGTCTGAGATCTGGCATTATGGGGATCACACAAATAATCAGCATGTGCATAGCCAATCATATGAGAGTCCAGATTTTGCTGGAACTGAAAAAATAGGCCAAGATCCTTTGTGCCTTGGAGATATCGAAAGATATTCTTTACTCCAGACCAATGTCGTTTGGTGGGAGCTGCGATGTGTCTAGCAAGTAGATTCACTAGAAATGCAATATCAGGTCTTGTGCAATTTGCAAGATACATAAGCGCTCCAACTGCACTGAGATATGGAACTTAAGGTCCCAACACCTCTTCTCCATCATCCCTCGATCTGAACGGGTCTTTCTCTACGTCTAGAGATCGAACCACCATAGGAGTTTTAGATGGATAGGATTTGTCCATATTGAATTTCTCCAATATTTTCTGGATATAGGCAGCTTGGTGTACCATGATTCCTGAGGGAAGGTGCTCAAGTTGAATACCTAAGCAAAATTTGGTTTTACCCAAATCCTTCATCTCAAATTCCATCTTTAGGTGATTGCGTGCTTCATCAATGTCTGGTGCACTGCCAATGATGTTGAGATCATCAACATACACAAAAATGATGCAAAAGCCTATAGAGGACTTCTTGACGAAGACACATGGGCAATCATCACTATTGGAGTAACCTTTCTGAAGAAGGAACTCACTTAGTCGGTTGTACCACATCCGTCCCGACTGTTTTAAGCCATACAATGACTTATTCAGCTTTACACAATACATGTTGCGTTTTGCACTGTTATTTGGGACGGAGATTCCGTCAGGAACCTTCATATATATGTCCGAATCTAGTGACCCGTAAAGATATGCGGTCATGACGTCCATCAACTGCATGGATAGACGATTTTGTACTGCCATAGATATAAGATATCGGAAAGTTGTTCCACTCATTACTGGAGAGTATGTCTCATTGAAATCAATGTCGGGTTTCTGCGTAAAACCTTGTGCTACGAGCCTTGCTTTATATCTCACCACCTCATTGTTCTCATTCCGTTTTCGGAGGAAAACCCATTTGAATCCCACAGGGAAAACATTGGGAGGTGTAAGTATTGCTTCAGTGAATACCTTCCTTTTATTAAGCGAGGCAATTTCTGCTTGGATTGCATCCTTCCATTTAGGTCAGTTAGAGCGCCTTTGGCACTCGACGATAGACCTTGGATCATGATCAGTGATAAGGGTATCTGCAATCTTTTCAGCAAAATATATGTCGACACTCGTAGTCTTGCGATCAAATGATTCTCCAGAATCAACATAGTTGATGGAAATTTCTTGCTCCCCTCGAGACTCTTCGTGATTTCCCAATACGATTGAGCCTGGGTGTTCCGATGTTCCAGCTAGTTTGTGCACACTGGAGCTGGGTTGTGAAGGTTGCCCTTCCACTAGGTGTTTGTCAACGTTGAGTTGACCTGCATTTACTGACTCTGAGGATTTTCTCCTCGATTTCCTTTGCTGCTTGCTAAAAGCTAGCTCCAGGTCAGAAGCCATACTACTCCCCCTCTTTTTAGGAACAGGGAGTTGAGTGGTTTTTATTGGTACCTCCACTCTTTCTAGCGCGTTTCTGGCCGGATTTAAGGATTTTGTAACACCTTTTAGATCAGTAAATGAATCTGGCAGATTATTTGCAAGATGTTGCAAATTAATGATCTTCCGAACTTGAAGTTCGGTCTCATGGGTACGTGGATCAGAGGATGAAATGGTATGAGCATTCCAATCAATTTCCGGGCATTCTTTCTGGTACTTGAAATCTCCCCCTAATGCCGAAAAATGTTCCTCATTAAATATGCAATCAGCGTGACGGGCTGTGAACAGATCCCCAGTTAGGGGTTCCAGGTACTTGATAATCGATGGTGATTTGTACCCCACATAGATCCCCAACTTTCTATGTGGGCCCATAGATGTCCGCTGTGGTGGTGAGATCGGGATGTATGCAGCACATCCGAACTTACGCAGATGGGAAATGCTAGGAGGATTTCCACGTACCAATTCCAGAGGGGAAGAACTGTGATATGCAGTTGGCCTCAATTGTATCAAGTCAGCAGCGTGTAAAACTGCATGACCCCAACAAGAGGTTGGCAAGTTGCAATTCATCAACAAAGGTCTTGCAATGAGTTTAATCTTCTTAATTAATGCTTCAGCCAAACCATTTTGTGTATGGACATATGGAACAGAGTGTTGAACTTCAATCCCCAAAGCCATGCAATAATCATTGAAAGCACGTGAGGAGAATTCTGCAGCGTTGTCCATTCGAATCGTCTTAATTCGACTTTCAGGATAATGGGCTTGCAACTTAATGGCTTGCCTCATTATTTTGGCAAATGTATGGTTTCGTGTGGACAGAAGACACACACGTGACCATCCTGTAGATGCGTCAATCAGAACCATGAAATACCGGAATGGTCCAGATAATGGCTGAATAGGACCACAAATGTCTTCTTTAATACGTTCAAGGAACTGAAGTGGTTCAGCTTGTATTTCGAGATGCTGGGGCCACAAAATTAGCTTTCCCGTGGCACAAGATGTGCACACAAAATCAGAAGATTGATGAAATTTTGACTCAAGCAAATTATGACCAATGGAATTGCTAGTAATTTTTCTCATCATCGCGATTCCGGGATGGCCCAGGCGATCATGCCAGGTTTGGAATGCGTCAACATTCTAAAAAATTACTTTGTATGCAACATGTTCCACGGGTTTGATGTACGTATAGTACAAACCAGACGATAAAGAAGGAATTTTTTTCATGTACCTTATTGCCATATCCGTGATCTTTAGTAAAGAGTAAATACTCCTCTTTGTTGTCTTCATGGGTTTCAATATGAAAACCATTCTTACGGATAACTCGATAACTGATCAGGGTACGTGATGAGTCAGGATACAATAAAACATCCTCTATTGCCAATTGTGTACCATTTGGGAGTGTGAATATGGCACGTCCAGTACCAACAATCACTCTATCGCGTCCAGCGATAGTTAGAATATCTCCATTCATCTTTTTCAGAGTTTGGAAATATTTTATCTCCCTCAGTATGGAGTTTGTGGTACCACTGTCCACAAGGCATAATTCCTCTTCCATCGGATTGTCCCCGTAGAAAAACTATATAAAAACGAAAGAATTTTCAATAAGAAAACCTTATGTTAATACATAGAATACAATCTTTATTATATCAAATTTGCTGATACAATACAATATAAAGACAACAACAAACTTATGTTCTTATTACAATCATCACAAATGGACATAGTTAAATAAATCACTAAGGAGGTCGAAGGACTAGTCAAAGTCACCAAACACATCGTTTGAGGTGTACTCAAGTAACATGGCCTCCTTTTCAGCAGGGTCCTCAAGTAGATAAGGAATCTTGACGTTGCTTGGTCCAGGAGGAATATCCTGTGAATCGCCAGCTCCATTTGCGCTATGCGGATGTAGGTTGAAGTTAGCTTCAAGCCTTTTCCCTTGAGGTGCTTTGCGTCCCTGAGATTGCTGGTACAGCATGACCAGATGCTTGGGCATGGAGCACTTTTCAGTAGAATGCGAGTAGCATCCACACTTGTTGCAAAGCTTAGATTTATCAAACTTTGGCTTTGCAGTGCCTTTTCCCTTGACCATGTTTCTGAATTTTCTGTTCCCATTGCGCTTGTGCTTGTGCTCAGAATTGGAATGTTTACCTCGAAAGGTACCATTAAACTTCTGTCTATTCGCGACATTCAGATGAACTTCAGGTAAAGGTTGTGCCCCAACTGGACGCTGAGAGCCATTCTTAACGAGTAGCTCATCATGTTTTTCAGCCTGAAGTAACATGTGAATAAGCTCCGAATAGACCGTGTAGTTGCGAGCACGGTATTGCTGTTGGAGGATCCTATCAGAAGGGAGCATATTAGATAAAGTTTTCTCTATCATCTCCCCCTGAGTAGGTTCCTTCTCACAAAAGCGCAGTTTGGAACATATCTTATGAACAACATGATTGTACTCACCAATGGACTTGAAATCCTGAAGGCGAAGATGAGTCCAATCATGTAGTGCTTCAGGCAGGACCACTGCCTTCTGTTGTTCATACCTCGTTTTGAGGGCCAGAAACAGAGTAGTAGGAGATTCCTCCTGTAATACTCATACTTGAGATCTGGATGAATATGGTGCCTTATGATGAATAAAGCAGCATAATTCTGCTGTTCTGTCAGCGGCGTGGCTCCAGCCGGAAAAGGAGTCTTTGGGGGCTGGATTGCACGCGCTATCCCACGGGACGCAAGACTGATCTTGATGTCCATAACCCATGTAGGGTAATTGTGGCCATTGAGGGCAAGCTCCTCAAATTCTTTGGCAGTCATCTTTGCCTACATGGAGAACCAGAGATAATTAATTTATGGGTGGTAAATTAAAAACCCTCATGGTTGTGTAATAAGAATGCAAAAATTTGATAGTCAAGTGTAAAAACTTGAAAATTTTCTCAACCTCAATTGTGTGAACATAACACATTAAAGATCACTTAAATCTCACAGTAAGAGAGGATAGTCTGCACATGTGCAGTAGATCACAACTCATTACCTTGTGTTCCAAATAAGACGAGGGAGAAATATTCAAAAAATTGCAAGTTTGACACGCGAGAGAAGCGGATCTCAATCGCAAAAACATGTTCGAGAAAATGTGGTAAACACATGCAACATGTCATTTTTCCCAGATAAAATCCGGTACTTTATTTATATCATCAATCCATTGCATAATATAAACACACTTATAATTACACAAATCTTAAACTAGAATAAATCTAGAACTAGACTAAGTGTAAATAGTAGTATTAAGACAGTACTAAACATAGTCTAAAACTATACTATTTACAATAATTAGTACTAACTAGTACTAAACAGAGAAATAAGAAAAAGAAAGAGAGAGAAAAAAATATAGAACAGCGGTAGGCCGGTCGGCCAGGGCAACACATGCGCTCGCTTGGACATCCTTTGGCTGGCCAAAACACAACACGTGTGTGGGCCTGGACAGCACACCAACGTGAGAGAGAGGGGTAGCATGCACACTACGTGAGAGAGAGAGGGATATGCCACCGAATCAAGGCATATTCGATTGGCCACCGCATGCATGCAGGAGATAAAAGAAAAAAAGAAAGAAAACAAAGGGAGTGGGGAGATCAGATCTGGCATTAGCCAGGAACCGCACCACACCTCCCATTATCTCTTTCTCCACCTTGTCTCTCCTTCTCCACCACGCCTCTCCTTCCCCACCATGCCACAGAGCCATGGAAGAGCCAGCCAGCGACGGGCGGAGTGAGGGCCGCCGACTCGCTCCATAACTCCGGCTATCACCGGCGCCCCCAGGAGGGCCCTTCCTCGTCCGAAGAGGAGGCGACGACGACGAGGTCCTGGCGGGCGGCGCCAAGGCCGAGACTCGTCGAAGCCCACGAGCCGGCGTGGCGGCCGAGACGACGGTCGATGGCAGCGACAGCGCGCCCGAAGAGGCGCCCGAAGCGCCGTTCCGCGCGACTGCCCGAATCCGTGGCCACCTCCTGCTGTGGTGAGGCCTCCATCCCGGCTCCGAGGCGCACGACGCCGGAGGCGCACTACGCCGGAGGCGCCGGTTGGCGCGGAGATGAACGCGAGGGCCTCCTCCGCATCCACCTCGGAACGCATGGGCACCGGGGCGTAGCCATGCGGGCTGCGACTCGGACCAGCGGTTGCAGCGCCAGGCGTTGGCGTCCATGGCGGGAGCCATGCCTCGGGCGGGGGAGGAGGTGAGGATGGATCCGCGCGTAGCATCGGCGCGGTCGGGCCGGCGAGCAGCCACGGATCAAGGTCGACGGGGGGATGCGCGGCGGCACCAAGGCCGGCGGCGGTGCGCTGGCCACAGTCACCACGCTGGGTGACGCCACCGACGACATTTTGGCCGCGTCCAGCGGCATGCCTACCGCGTCCAGCGGCGTTCCGGCCGCGTCCAGCGACGATACGACGGCGAACGGCAAGGCGACGCTCCCGATGGTTGTCCTCCCTAATGAGGCGGAGGAAGAAGTGAGAGGAGACATCTCACCAGCGGCAAGCACTCTTTTCCTTCTCTGTTGCCTTTTTGCTCTCGCTAGTAGACGGGTGATGATAACGTGAAACGAATCAAAGTGATTGATCTGTCATTGTCGATGGTTACAGGGAGTATATATAACTCCTAGAGAGACGCGACTACAGAGAGGAGATGCGTCGGTTCCAGGGAGTCGGGAGAGAGACGCCCGTGCGGGAGGAAACCGCTCGAACGGTTACATCAAGAGGAGATTTTCCCCTAATTTATGTAATTAGTTTTAACAAAATGAAGGCTACAATTTAAATACAATCGATCTTAGCTAGCTATTTGTTCACAATCTTCTTGCCCTTATTTTTCGTAAATGGAGTTCTTCTCTTGAACGGACGTCCTTTAGGTAGGGTGGTCCTGCTTCCTCTTGTGGTGTATGCTGGTACTTCATCATCATCGTCATGTTCCATCTTCGGGGCGCCGTACTTGTCGAAGTCTTGCTCATTGGCGACTCCATCCATTCCGATGATCTTCCTTTTGCCTCTCCTCACGACAACACGACTGGGCTTTGGCGGGTGGGTAATGAAGAAGCATTGGTCCACTTGGGAAGCCAGTACCCATGGCTCATTTTTCGCCGTGACGTTTGCGCCCGCGGTCTTGGATTTGGCTTCGGGTATAACCATGGTGGTAAAATACCGGTCTTCTTTTATGACGCTCTTGGCTCATCTGACACGGAACATCGGGACCTTCTCTCCAGCGTAGCTCAGCTCCCAGATCTCCTCGATCCTTCCGTAGTATCTGTCCTTGTCGTTACCGGTGTAGGATTCCATCGTTACCCCGGAGTTCTGATAACCATCGCTCTTCATGTCCTTTCCCTCGGTGTAGAATGTCTAGCCGTTGGTATCGTACGCCTCATACGTCATCAAGTTGTGTGCTCAGCGCCCTGTGACAAGGCGAATATGAGTTGTTCTTCCACGGAAGAATTGTAAAGGGTACGACAGAAGCTTCTGCTTGAACCAACGCGTGAAACATGAGTTGTGCTCTTTGATTATATCTCCGTCCGTCCTTTGTTGGCCTCGGTCATTGTACGTCTTTTCAATAAAGGTTTTGTGCTCTACCACCCAAGGATTGACCACGTCTATGTGTTGTAGCGCGACTAGGTTTGCTCTTTCAAAGTCGACGAGCCGACCCTCGAAGTCGACATGCATTTCGCGGCGACCCTCACGGTGACCCCATACTGCGAGCCTGCCGAGGTGCCTGTTGACGGACAGACCAACGGGGTTCTCGATGCTTAGATAATTCGTGCAGTAGGAGATGCACTCTTCGGTCAAAAAGCCCCTGGCTATGCTTCCCTCTGGACGTGACATGTTGCGAACGTATCCTTTGATGACACCATTCATCCTTTCGAACGGCATCATGCCGTGCAGGAACATCGGCCCAAGTTGGATGATATCCTCCACGATATGGACCAGCAGATGCACCATAACGTCGAAGAATGCGGGCGGGAAGTACATCTCAAGCTCGCATAGTATCACCACGATCTCTTCCTGTAGCCTTCTGAGTTGCCTCACGCCAACCGACTTCCGAGAGATGACATCGAAAAAGTTGCATAGGCCAAATAGCGTTTCACGGACGTGCACGTCCATGATCCCACGGATTGCAACTGGAAGTATCTGCGTCATCAGCACGTGACAATCGTGAGACTTCATCCCGCTAAACTTCTGCTTCGCTGAGTCTAGGTATCTGCTTATCTTCCCCGCGTAACCGTAAGGAAGTTTTACTCCTACGAGGCGGGTGAAAAACTGATCGATCTCCTCCTGACTTAGAGTGAAGCATGCGGGAGGGAAGTCATTTCCGATCTTCTTGGACTTTTTGCCTTTGCGACTACTTTCTGTGTCCTGCTTCGCCTCATCATCATCATCATCATTATTAGCGTGAAGCTCCTCCCTGATGCCCATTGATTTCAAGTCTGCCCTTGCTTTCGGTCCATCTTTAGTCTTCTCTGACATGTTGAGCAGGGTACCAAGCAGACTCTCGCACACGTTCTTCGTGATATGCATGACATCAAGGCTGTGAGGCACACAAAGGATCTTCCAGTACGGCAAGTCCCAAAAAACATACCTCGTTTTCCATACCTTCAGCAACGGCTCTGGCGCCTTTCGCTTCTTTCCCGGCTCTGGCGCCTTTCCCGACGGTGGGCACTCTTTCCAATTTTTCAACAGCTCGTATATTTCCTCGCCACTCCTCATAAGGGGGCGTCTTCGGGGTTCGGTTTCACCATCGAACAGATCCTTGCGTTTTCTCCATGTGTCATCGTCGCGAAGCCACCTTCGATGTCCCATGAACACGGTTTTTGAAGACCCGGGATCTCTATCTAGCTGGCGATACATTGTGTCATCCATGCACCTGACGCATCCAGAAAATATATGGACCACCTGCCCCGCGACATATCCGTAACCGAGATAGTCGTACACCATCGTGAGTAGTGCGGCTCTCATAGGAAAATATTGTTTCTCTGCGGCGTCCCATGTATTGGCTGGCGTTTTCCACAGCGTGTCTAGCTCCTCTTTCAGCAGCCCCAAATATAGATTGATGTCGTTTTCGTATTGTTTCAGCCCTTCAATTAGCATACTCATGTGAATGTACTTCCTCTTCATGCACAATCAGGGGGGAGTTGTATACATCCACACAAACAGAGGTCAGGTGCTATGTGTGCTTCTCTGGCTGCCAAACGGATTGACTCCATCGATGCTCGCGCCCAGCACGATGTTCCTTGAATCGTCCCCAAATTCTGGGTATTCGTAGTTCAACGCTTGCCACTGGCTCGCATCTTTAGGGTGACTCAGCATCTTGTCTTTTTTATTTATCTCCGGATCATTTCCGTCATCTTCTCGCTTTTTCTCCTCCCTATCCGCGTGCCAACGCAGGAGCTTTGCTAACTTAGGGTCCGCGAAATACCGTTGCAAACGAGGAGTGATCGAAAAGTACCACACCACTTTTCGAGGAGCTTTCTTCCTCTTCTTGTATCGACTGACGTCGCACACCGAACATATGATAGACTACGCGTGCTCGTCCCGATAAATGATGCATTTGTTCATGCACACATGGTATTTCACGTGCGGTAAATCCAGAGGACACACGATTTTCTTCGCCTCCTCAAAACTGGTTGGGCACTTGTTTCCCTTGGGAAGACGTTCGTGCCAGAATAACATGTTCTCGTCGAAACATGCGTCGGTCATTTTGTGCTTTACCTTTATCTTCAATGCCATGAGCGTTACTTTCAGGCGGGTATCCTCGGGCCTGCATCCTTCATACAATGGAGTAACCGCGCCTATCTCCAGTTGATCCAGCTTGGCTTTCTCTCGGGTGACAGCTCTTGCGTTATCCGTCTGCTTGAGAAGCAGCTCTTGAATATGAGGGTCCTGCACCCAGGCCATCGATGGTCCATCGTCGTCTGCTCCGGCATCTTCATCTTCATGATCATGCCCTTCGTCTGCTCCGGCATCTTCCACATCATCATGTCCAGCATCTTCTACATGATGACTGTGTCCTGGAGATTCTTCGTCTTCTCGCCCACCCTCGCCGCGGTTGTCTTGCTCATGCCCTTCCTCATTTCTTTCCCGACCCCATGAACGACTTCATAATCATCTTCATCACCTTGCCACCGATAGCCATCCATGAAACCATGCAAGAGCAGGTGGTCCCGCACCTTTACGGAATCCGGGTCCGTAAGGCTCTTCAGCTTGCATCTTCGACACGAACATCTTATCTCCGTCTCATTCTTTTGAAGCATCTCGGCCTTCGCGGAGCTCAAAAACCTATTCTCAATGCCTTCGGTCATCGTGCAGACCATGATCGCTTGCGAGGTAGAGCATTATGATATTTTAGAACCAAAAAAAATTGGCATGATTTTGCCAAAAATAGGACAAAAAAGAATGCATGGTGCCAAATTCTCGCCGAAACGGAAATGAATCAACATTCCAGAAAAATATTGGCAACTATCGCATTTCAAATACCGGTACCTGCAAACACAAACATATATGCAACACCACAAACATATGCAACACAACAAACATACGTAGATCTAGCTAGGCCATAAAAAGTGCATGTGCACGTTGTTGGAGGGAGAAAAAAGTAGATCTACAACATAAAAGCCTTCCCCTTACTTACCTATAAAAAAAGGTAATTTAACCACTTAATTTGGATGAATCTATGATGCAAATAAGATGAGGAAGAGGAGGCACCCGAGACAAGCTTGGAGGAGGAAGTGAAAAGAATGAAGTGGAGAAAGTGACTATGATAGGTGGCTGTCCAAAATATCTAGCTGGTCCCAAGTTACTAATGACGCACCACCTACATATGCGCCATTAGTAACCCTGGTTACTAATGGCGCACCTCTTCTGATGCGCCATTAGTAGTTCTGCAAAAAGAAAAGTAGTGACGCACCACCAACAGATGCGCCATTAGTAACACTGGTTACTAATGGCGCACTAGATGTGGTGCGCCATTAGTAGTTTGCAAAAAAAAAAACCAAAAAAATTATAGTAATGGCGCACTACTAACAGACGCGCCATTAGTAACCATGCTTACTAATGACGCACCAGCTGCTGGTGCGCCATTAGTAGTTTTGCAAAATATATATATATATATATATATATATATATATATATATATAGTAGTGGCGCACCGAGTGTGTGGTGCGCCATTAGTGTCCACCACACTAATGACACACCTCACATGGTGCGCCACTACTATATAGTAGTGACGCACTGCTTGTGTGGTGCGCCATTAGTATCTATATCATCTATAGCCCTTTTCCTAGTAGTGTGCGCTCATATCCTAGTTACAACCAGCAATACATACAGACACGGTTGAAGTTGATAGATGCAATAGACAGATGCATCAAGAACCTAAATTCGATAGATGCAAGCATTTAATTTAATCAGTATATCCTAGAAGTCAGGAGCAGCTTCAAGTCAGAAAAGAGTAAAATCTGCCTCTTCTCATTGTCAGCTACAACAGAGGGTACAAACAGGAAACACACTAAAATGTAAAAACTGGCTATTAACAAGACCACAAGATCAAGAGGTAAAATCAATCAATTATTCAGTTCAAGACATAGTGATATGAGGCATAAATGCTTAATATCAAGTGTTGAGAAGAACTTAGACAAATAGAATGAAGCATGTCCTCAGCCCAAGAAAATAGAGACACGAGGCAGATCAGTTCCAAAATACTTCAAAAGCAGAGCTAAACGGATTGGTAACTTTAGCATCAAGACAAGTAGTAGTCGCTTCAGCCAGAAAGGGTATCTAAAATCTGAAACAAGCATAGCTATCATGCAACCACATGACAGTCACTTCTGATCAACACAAAAAGAAGAAATCAGCAGGCTGATATTTGATCCAATAAATAGACAACGCAATAAATAGACATGACAGTAAATTTATGTATGCAAATTTTCTTGGCATTTGTTTTTAACCAAATTTAGCTTGCAAATTTAATTGGATTGGCCGTTGTGCTTCTGGGAACTATGACATGGTACTAACTGGTGTTGTTCAATCGGAAGTTTTATTCACCCCAGTCACTCCTTCCTACCTAACATGTTTCCATGTCTGTAGACCCGTGTTTGAAAGTGAGATAATGAAAAGCCGGCGGGGGCGCGCTGTTTAGGACTAGTCTAGCACAAGATATGAACACCTGGTTCTCGAAGTAAGGTCAAATCCACGAAACTGCAGCCGCCAGATCATACGCTATTTTTCTTTCTTCTAATGCCCCACATCAGCTACCACCAGTAGCTAGCGAAAACCTATTTACAGGAGGGGGGAGAAGGGGGCAATGGGCAAAGTCTACCTGGAGAGGATCTGGGCATCGAGATCCTTGCGGATGTTGAAGGCGGATCCGTAGATGGCCTTGGTCCCGAACTTCTTCTTCTCGTCCCAGAACTTGTTCTCCTGCACGCACGCGCACGCACCCACAGAACAAATCGGATTCAGGGCTACGGTTTCCGTCTCATGGGGAATGAACGGTGGCAGATCGGGGAGGGGGGGAGGGAGGGTTTACCTTGTGGATGGCGGTCTGGACGGGGTGCACCGGCGCGAGGTCGCCGCGAACGCTGTCATTGACGCCGAAGCGGAGCACATCGTGGGTCTCGCCGAGCTCCTTCTTAGCCATGAATCCGCCGCTCGCCATCGCCGCTGCTGAGCTTTTCCTCTCTCTCTCCATGTGTTCTCTTCGGTCGGTGGCGTCCTGGATGAGATGTGTACCTGGTCGGTGGCGTCCATCCAATCGAAGGTAGTATGAGATGCATACCCGGTCGGTGGCGTCCTGGATGGACGGCGGCGGGTCCTGGATCTTCTTGGCCCCGAAGATCTTCTTCATCGCTCCTCCTCCTCCTCTCCGCACGCGAGGTCGAATCAGATGGAATCGAATCGCCTCTCTCTTGGATGGACTGCTTGCGAGGGCCGATTTGCTGCAGGATTGGGGATGAAATCGGGAGGGAGCAAGGGAGGGGAGGGGAGGGGAGAGAGAGGAGTGGTGTGCAGGGGAGAGAGGAGGTCCTGGTGGGTTTTTTAGGGGTAGCTTGCGGTTGGTGGGGTTGTGGGCCGTTGGATGTGCGAGTATCCTATGGTTTTTAATGCTTGATCCGTGTGACATGCTCATAGACCAATCAGAACGAAGTATAGGCTTCGATGACGTTATGACCATCTCAATTGGTCGTAATTGATTAATAATAGAAGGCCGCTACCAGTCAGCTAGTGTCCAAAATTATTATTTTTTGTAAAGAACCTGCCACATATTTGTTGTAAAATTGGACCGACTCATTTTTATAAAATATTAGATCATATTTAATATACAATTGAAAAAATGATTGGGTGTCAAAATCTATGAGACACCTCTCGTGAAAAAGACAAAATTTCCCGATTCAGCATGAAGCGGGTCAAATTTGAACTGTAGCTGCATCCTAAATTCCTTTTTATTTTTAGCAAAAATCATTTATAGGTATAAAATTATACATTTAATCACATAAATACCAAAAAAATCCAAGATTCAACCACTAGCTAGGAACGGGCATGCCCGTTGTTCTGACCGCATTTTGAAATGGGCATTTAAAATTCAAAAAAATCAAAAAATTGTAAAACTTTCGCATTATGTCATTATATGTGACCAATTTATTAGGAAAAATAATAAACTTGTAATACGGAAATTATTTTTAAAAAATGTTCTCAGAAATGAGCTATGATGTGTGAAGATTCATGGTTTTCAAGCCAGATGATCAATCTTATGGCCACATTCATGGCATAGTTTGTTGAAACAATCTACTCCCTCCGTCCCGATGATTAAGTCACCATACGAGTAGCAGCGCAACCTAGGTGAAAAAAGATTGGGCGAGGAGAAGCACCGCAAGCATCCGTGGAACCAATCACAGCCTGTTAGAAATCAACATTTAATCCCTAGTTACTCCATGCGGACCCACGTTTTAATGGCATGCAAAATGCCCACCAGCACTTGCTAATGCATGCAGGCACTCGTTCTCCTGGTTGCATGCAAAACGTCTCCTCTTCCTCCCGCACGTCTTCTTCCTCCCTGCGCTTCCACTTCGCGCCTCCTGTAGCGTATTTTTTCAGCCAAATCTTTCTGGCGCGTATCTTCTTCCTTTTCGCACCAACTCTAGGTCCAATTTTTTTGTTTTGGATCAACGGCGCGAAACTGTGACATACATCTATAAATAGGCTACCTGATGGCTGGGTTGTTGCATCTTCTCGCATTCATCTTCTTCCTCCTGTCAATGGTGATGTTTGATCTCAACGACGAACCACCAGTAGAGGAAGCAGTGGAGGGTGGGGCAAGCCGTGGTGGAGAGGAAGTAGGCCGCCGTGGTGGAGAGGGTGGAGGAACCAGGCCGCCGCCACCAGATGTGCTGGTTGTTGGTGCTCAGGCTCGAGGTACAAGAGATGCCGTCGTCCTAGGCGTTCGTCGGCCGCCACCTCTAGTATTCGGAGCTATGCAAGTGAAGCATCTCCCCAATGATTGGGTTTCTCTTTGGATCATCGATGTCATCCCACTTGTTCTTCTTGGCATCCAGCACGTCCTCCGCTCTCACCACTGGACGCTTTGGTATGTGCACGTCTTCACCACCAACCTGCACCCCAACGTTGATTGTGCGAATTTTCTTCTTCCACGTTCCAGAGAGGACCAAGTCATGTGTTGCTTCCCTCCATTTGATCTCCCTCTCCACACAACCAGAGCTCCACGTCAAAGATTCTTCCGTCATAGCGAACGGATCTTGTGTCTCCGCATCCGGGTGCACAAGAGAGACATCATCCGACACAATCTTCATAGAGAACGCAACGTCCAATTCATGTACAGGGACATACTCATGCTGGACGAGCTCCTCCCCCATGGCGTAGATCCGCTGCTGCACAACCTCCTCCATGGCGCCCCTCTTGTGCTCCTTCACGAACTGCTTCTCCATGGCACCCATCTGCTCCTCCATGGCGCCCCTCATGTCCTCCTTCACAAACTGCACAACCTTCTCCATAGCGCCCATCTACTCCCCCATGGCACCCGTCTCCTCCTCCCTCATCTCCATGGAACCGATCTGGGCACCTCCCTCCATGGCAATTCTTCTCACCTTCCCCCATCATTCTTCTGGCATGGCTTATAAAGGAGAGAGGAACATGAAGGATGGCATGCAAACTCGTTTCACACTTGAGACAAGGAAAAGGTGGAGGGCAGTGGTTTCCACGGGATGCATGCAGAATTGGTTTCACACTTTAGACAGGAAAAAACAGAGAACGAAGCACCAACGCAGTAAACGAGTTTAAACGGAGAACGAAGCACCAGCACCAGCGAAGCAATTTAATGTTCCATGCCTTACCTTTTGCGAATATCTGATTTTCGCAAAGTGACTTAATCACCGGGACGGAGGGAGTAATATTATGCACAAGGGTGCATATTGGAATGGCAAACAATGTTGATTAAGAAAGTTTTCATTTTCCTTGTATGAAAAATTCATTTTCCATTTTTCAAGTGCCCAAAATGAGTTTTTTTGTAAAGGACCTACCATATATTTGTTTCAAAATTGGACCAAATCATTTTTCTCAAATACTAGGCCATATTTAATGTACAATTGACAAAATGGTTGGGTGTTAAAAGCTTTTATCCACCTCTAGTGAAAAAGACAAATTGTCGCCGATTCAGCACGAAGCGGGTCAAATTTGAACTAGAGGTGTCTCATAGTTTTCTCATGATTTTTTCCTAAAATCATTTTTGGGTAAGAAGTATGTATTTAATCATACATCCAACAAAAATTTGGCAAGATTCAATCCCTAGGTAGGAACGAACATGCCCGTTATTTTGACCGCATTTTGAAACTGGCATAACAAATTAAAAAAAATCAAAAAAATGCAAAACCTTCGCGTTGTGTCATAATATGTGACCAAGTTACCAGGAAAAATAATAAACTTGTAATACGGTGATTATTTTAAAAAGTGTTCTCAGAAATGGGCTATCGTGTGTGAAGATTGATGACTTTCGAGCCAAATGATCAATCTTATGGCCACATTCATGGCATAGTTTGTTGAAACGATCTAATATTATGCACAAGGGTGCGTATTGGAATTGCAAACAATGTTGATTAAGAATTTTTTCATTTTCCTTGCACAAAAAAATCATTTTCCATTTTTCGAGTGCCCGAAATGAGTTTTTTGTGAAGGACCTACCATATATTTGTTTCAAAATTGGACCAAATCATTTTTCTCAAATACTAGGCCATATTTAATGTACAATTGACAAAATGGTTGGGTGTTAAAAGCTTTTATCCACCTCTAGTGAAAAAGACAAATTGTCGCCGATTTAGGAGGAAGCGGGTCAAATTTGAACTAGAGGTGCTTCATAGTTTTCTCATGATTTTTCCCTAAATTCATTTAAGGGTAAAGAAGTATTTATTTAATCATAGATCCAACAAAATTTTGGCAAGATTCAACCCTAGCTATGAACGGTCAAGCCCGCCGTTTCGACCGCATTTTGAAACGGGCATAACAAATTAAAAAAATCAAAAAATACAAAACCTTCGCGTTGTGTCATAATATGTGACCAAGTTACCACGAAAAATAATAAACTTGTAATACGGTGATTATTTTTAAAAAATGTTGTCAGAAATGGGCTATCGTGTGTGAAGATTCATGGCTTTTGAGCCAAATGATCAATTGCATGGCCACATTCATGGCATAGTTTGTTGAAACTATCTAATGTTATGCACAAGGTGCATATTGGAATGGAAAACAATTTTGATTAAGGAAGTTTTCATTTCCTTGCACAAAAAAATCATTTTCCAATTTTCGAGTGCCAAGAATGAGTTTTTTGTGAAGGACCTACCGTATATTTGTTTCAAAATTGTACCAAATTATTTTTCTAAAATACTAGGCCATATTTAATGTACAATTGACCAAATGGTTGGGTGTTAAAAGCTTTTATCCACCTCTAGTGAAAAAGACAAATTGTCGCCTATTCAGCAGGAAGCAGGTCAAATTTGAACTAGAGGTGCCTTATAGTTTTCTCATGATTTTTCCTAAAATCATTTTTAGGTAAACAAGTATAAATTTAATCATAGATCCAACAAAATTTTGGCAAGATTCAACCCCTAGCTATGAACGGTCAAGCCCGCCGTTTTGACCGCATTTTGAAACGGGCATAACAAATTAAAAAAAATCAAAAAATGCGAAACCTTCGCGTTGTGTCATAATATGTGACCAAGTTACCAGGAAAAATAATAAACTTATAATACGGTGATTATTTTAAAAAAGTGTTCTCAGAAATGGGCTATCGTGTGTGAAGATTCATGGATTTCGAGCCAAATGATCAATCTTATGGCCACATTCATGGCATAGTTTGTTGAAACGATCTAATATTATGCACAAGGGTGCATATTGGAATGGCAAACAATGTTGATGAAGGAAGCTTTCATTTTCCTCGTATGAAAAATTCATTTTCCATTTTTCAAGTGCCCGAAATGAGTTTTTTTGTGAAGGACCTACCATATATTTGTTTCAAAATTGTACCAAATCATTTTTCTAAAATACTAGGCCATATTTAATGTACAATTGACAAAATGGTTGGGTGTTAAAAGCTTTTATCCACCTCTAGTGAAAAAGACAAATTGCCGCCGATTCAGTAGGAAGCGGGTCAAATTTGAACTGCAGCTGCATTATAATTTGCTATTTATTTGTCCCGAAAATCATTTATAGGTACATAAGTATCTATTTAATAAGAATTACATGGTGTGGTGGCTTGACGCCGAGGTTTGGATGGTGGTCGAGGCGCATGGTCACAACGTTACCGTTGCGTTGCCATGCATTCTGGGTGGAATATGCATGTCTGGTGGGTTAGACACTCCCTCGGTAGGTGTCAGGAAGAAGAATACAATAGAAGAATCTCACGAGGAGACCGAACTAAGCTCAAACGTGAATTAGCACCCAAGTGTTTGATTAGCGGTGCGGGTAATGCACACAGACAATGGGCCTAAATTTTGGTTGAGGATGATCATCTACTAAGGAGACTGTCTTGCCAAAATTTTAGCTCAAATGGATGAACCTAGGTGATACTTGCTTTGCAAAGTACCACACTGTGCAGAAATATGGATGTTGAAGCTAGGATCAAATGAATCAATGGATTGAGCTGAAATTTGGTGTATGATGTTAATTAGGGCATATGAAGGGAGTGTAAAAATTTTATACCATTTGGACATGCCAAAGTGGCACTTCCTTCACAAAGTGCTATTCTGAACAGGATAGGAAAATGAATATTGCTGAATTATTTTCGAACTATGGAAGGAAGGGTTGTCAGATATTTGAGGAATATATGATCCAAAGTATTTATGAGAATTTTTGGAATAACAAAATAGTAGGTTGCTTCACAAACTAGACAAAAAATAACACATGGACATGACACGTAGGCAAAACTGATGATGTGGCACCTAGTCATAGCTATGAACATCTATATTGGTCGTAATTAGCTACAAATTAGGCACCGAAACAGGGCTATCTGCTTTACGACCTTTTCCAGTAAGGAAGTTACGCCTTTCTGATGAAAAAGATCTTTAGTTTTTAGGGTTAGGACCCCTCCGGACAGCTTACGACCAATTGGTCTCAAATGGTCATAGATTTACGACCAATTCTGCGAGTGTCATTGACAGAAGGTCGTTAGTTGACATATTTCTTGTAGTGTATGCCTCTTTTGCAAGATGACTAAGACTCCGTTCTCCGGAACAATGAAGCGAGCAACCAACTTGTTGGAAATAATACATAGCTATGTATGCGGTCCAATGAGTGCTGAGGCTCTTGGTGGCTATTGTTATGTTGTCACCCTCACTAATGACTTAAGCAGATATGGGTATGTCTACTTAATGAAACACAAGTCTGTGACCTTTGAAAGGTTCAAAGAATTTCAGAGTGAGGTAGAGAATCAAGATGACAAGAAAATAAAGTTCTTGCGATCTGAACGTGGAGGAGAATATTTGAATCATGAGTTTGGCATGCACTTGAGGAAATGTGGAATTGTTTCACCACTCGCGCTGCCTCAAACACCTCAGTGTAACGGTGTGTTTGAACGTCGTAATCGTACTCTATTGGATATGGTGCGATCTATGATGTCTCTTACTGATTTGCTGCTATCATTTTAGGGATATGCATTCGAGAATGTCGCATTCACTTTAAATAGGGCACCGTCTAAATCCGTTGAGCCGACAGTGTATGAATTATGGTTTGGGAAGAAACATAAGCTGTCGTTTCTGAAAGTTTGGGGATGCGATGCTTATTTCAAGAAACTTCAACCTGAAAAGCTCGAACCCAAGTCGGAAAAGTGTGTCTTCATAGGATACCCTAAGGAAACTATTGGGTATAGCTTCTATCTCAAATCTGAAGGCAAGATCTTTGTTGCCAAGAATGGATCCTTTCTATAGAAAAAGTTTCTCTTTATAGAAGTGAGTGGGAGGAAAGTAGAACTTGATGAGGTAATTGTACCCCCTCTCGAACCGGGGAGTAGCACAGCGCAGGAAAATGTTTCTGTGATGCATGCACCGACTAGAAAGGAAGTTAATGATGATGATCATAAAACTTCGGATCAAGTTACTACTGAACTTCGTAGGTACACGAGGACACGTTCCGCACGAGAGTGGTACGACAACCCTGTCCTAGAAATCATGTTGTTAGACAAGAGTGAACCTTCGAACTATGAAGAAGTGATGGCGGGCCCGGATTCCAACAAATGGCTTGATGCCTTGAAATCTGAGATAGGATTCATGTATGAGAACAAAGTATGGAGTTTGGTGGACTTGCCCGATGATCGACAAGCCATAGAAAATAAATGGATCTTTAAGAAGAAGACTGACGCGGACGTTAATGTGACCGTCTATTAGGTTTGACTTGTCGCTAAGGGTTATCGACAAGTTCAAGGAGTTGAATACGATGAGACTTTATCACCCGTAGCGATGTTGAAGTCCGTTCAAATCATGTTAGCACTTGCCGCATTTTATGATTATGAAATCTGGCAAATGGACGTCAAAACGACATTCCTCAACGACTTTCTTAAGGAAGAATTGTATATGATGCAGCCGAAAGGTTTTGTCGATTATAAGAATGCTGACAAGGTATGCATCTATGGGCTGGTGCAAGCATCTCAGAGTTGGAACATTCGCTTTGATTAGGTGATCAAAGCGTTTGGGTTTGTACAGACTTATGGAGAAGCATGTATTTGCAAGAAACTGAGTGGGAGCTCTGTAGCATTTCTCATTTTATATGTGGATGATATATTGTTGATGGGAAATGATATAGAACTTTTGGAAAGCATAAAGGCCTACTTGAATAAGTGTTTTTCAATGAAGGACCTTGGAAAAGCTGCTTACATATTAGGCATCAAGATCTATAGAGGTAGATCGAAGCGCCTCATAGGTCTTTCACAAAGCACATACCTTGACAAGATATTGAAGAAGTTCAATATGGATAAGTCCAAGAATAGGTTCTTGTGTGTATTGCAAGATGTGAGATTGAGCACAGCTCAATGCCCAACCATGGCAGAAGATAGAGAAAAGATGATTATCCTCCCCCATGCTTCAGCCGTAGGCTCTATTATGTATGCCATGTTGTGCACCAGACCTGATGTGAACCTTGCCATAAGTTTGGTAGGGAGGTACGAAAGTGATCCCGTAATGGATCACTGGACAACGGTCAAGAATATTCTTAAGTACCTGAAAAAGGACTAAAGATATGTTTCTCGTTTATGGAGGTGCCGAAAAGCTCGTCGTAAAGGGTTACGTCGATGCTAGCTTCAACACAGATCCGGATGACTCCAAGTCACAAACCGGATACATGTACATTTTGAATGGTGGGGCACTCAGCTGGTGCACTTGTGTGGCACCCCGATTCAACGAATCGGATTACCAGTGTTTCCAACCCAGAGATCATGTCTTCTGGAAACACTCAACAACTTGGGAGAGAGCTGAACTGACTTTATTGATAGCATAATGTTACAAGAGCATATCTTACAATGATAGCGCGTCCAAAGGCACCCTTGGTGCAGCACATTATCTACATTATTTATGAGACATGGCGGGGCCTCGATACTACTAAGTACTTCTACGACGTAGCTGAACATAGCAGCAACTCCATACACAGGGACACTACCGTGGACACTTCCTAGTACGCATCCTCAGGACCTCCGTCCTCGGCTTCTCCTGCATCTGGCATGATATGCCAGGTGAGTACTTGGAATATACTCACAATCTCATAATAACCAAGCAATGCAGCAAACAATAGCATGCCAACAAATTAAGATTAATACCACTTGGCTTTATAACATCCACTTACTCATGTCCGGGGTTGTCTCACAACCACCGGAATGCTTATCAAGCATCTCCACTCAACTGGAGAGTTCTTCCATCATTACGAACATCCACACGGGTGACCATCTACTGAGGTCTGGTCGGGCTGTCCATTACCGTGCACACGACTATTCGAATAGGTTTTGACACTCCGCAGAGGTTGCACAATTTACCCACACTCTGGAGCACTGACCTCGTGATCCCATTTGGGTGGACCAGCATTGCTCCAATGCAACTTACCTGTCCCATGACTCTCTCATCATATCCCCGGCAACCACTCCCTTCCGGAGTCCTGCCCTGGGTGGCCATGTGTCCTCATGACACATGCCACCATCGTGGCCAAACAAAACTGTCTCAAACGGGGACGGGACCCAATTCAACTTAACTGGGCTCACAGGGTTATCACCGCCCATCGGGCCAAGGTGGCACGCATGCATAACACTCCCTCTTTGGGGTATATCGGTGAGAGATCACGCGGACAGCCCAAGTCACGGCCTTCCCATACCGGCAAGAGGTGGTTGTACGATTATGCCCGGTCAGGTGACTCATGATCATCCACCATATCATAGTAACCATAGTAATTCATAACCATAAGCATATGTCTCTATATGATTATTTATTAAATCATTTATTCTTAGTAAGTTAAGCAAGTATAATGTATGAATATGTGAGCTATGCTATGCAAAACTACATCACATGGATATGATGGCTTGCCTTGATTAGTGGGGTTGTTCAAACACTCCTCGTCTTCAAAGTTTCCCTCTGAAATGTGTTTAAAATAACAAAAGAAAAGGAAAAGCATTAAATACCTTTTTATTAACCAGAAATTCTATGAGTGTGGGAAAAATACCAAAATTTACCAGATTGTAAAGAATTTCAATACCAAGCCAATGCAAAAAGAATCAAGTGATTTGGACTTGTAAATAAAAAGATTTAAATGGTTAAAGTTTCTGTTAAAATCTGGAATAAATAAAAGAAAAGGAAATCCTAGGAGGGGCCACGTCGAAGGCATAAAGTGGAGGGCCGCCTCCACTTAATGCTTCAGCCGCAGGCCACAGCCACTAGCACGTGGGGCCTGCCCTTTTAAAACACAGAGAGAGGAGGGGGAACAGAGGAGGTCGGCTCACCGGCGATAGAGACGGCGGCAAGGCTGGGAGATGACGGGAATGGATCGCACGCTCGACGGCGGTCCTCCCTGTACCCGTAGCTCCCTCGATGGTGGACAGACAACATCGCCCCTTCTTCTCCGGCGGGTGGAGGCTATGGCGGTCATCGACGGCGACGATTCCGGTAGGGATTCGACTCACCGACGGCTCGAGGAGCACGAGAGGGACCAAGGGAACTCGATGACGGCCTTGGATTAGACTGGGGAAGGGCGGAGGAGGCTGGCAACAGAGGGGATTTGGCGGCGGAGCTTGTCGCCGGAGCTGAGGGAGACGAGCTCCTGGCTCTTGCTGGGGGTCTCTAGGTCTAATCCAGAGGTGGAGGAGAGGGGTGGGAGCTAGCAGGGGTTCGGGCAGCGCCTTAAATAGGCCAACGACGAGCGCTGCCGAGCTCTCCCGAAGCGGCGAGGCTCTGGCTTGCCAGTGGAGCAGGGATGGCGAGCTGGTTGTCCCGGCGTGGGGGTGAGGTGATGGAGGAGGTCAAGGGAGCGATGGGACGGGTCCGGAGCCATTAATGGCATGCGGACGACAACAGTGGTCGAAGCCCACTGTGTTGCCCGTGGCGGAGCTTGGCTGGGAGCGACAACGGCCTTCTCCGGCGACCCAGAGGGTTCGGGAGGTGCCACGCATCTACCAGGGACATCGTCGGTGCTTAGGACAAGGGGGGCATCGTTTGACGGCTCGGGGCGGCTCGACTATCACTGGAGCTGCGCAGAGCGCGCTCTGTGGCATGCCAGCACCGTGATCATCACGGTTGCGGCCACCCTGATACCACGCAAGCCTTGAAACCTTGTCTATTGCATCGACCAACCTTCCATCAGTCACCATCCACTGCTTGCCTGAACATACAAGCTCTGCTGCGACTAGGAACATCAACAACAGGTTCTGCCAACAGACTTTGGGAGGTTCTAGAGCTCAACAGGGTTGGGATAACAACAACCTAAGATATCTAGTGTAATCAGCATAGAAAAGACTCTAAACTAGCAAAAATTGGCAAGGTTTGAAGATCAAATGAATATAGTTCCTTTGAAAACCATCTTTCGGGTCTAGAACACAAATGATCTCCTAGCACTCAATTTCAAGCTTTGCTACCAGTGTCTTTTGGTGGGGAAGTGTCATTTGGTAGTGCACACATGCCCAAACATTTGTAGCTCCATTGTGCACTCCTAGCTAGCACTTCCATCACAAAGGTCTTATTTTAGCAAAAACTTAGCAGAGTGTTTTTGCTCAAAATTTGTATTGGACCATGAGATGTTTTTACATATTGGAACCATATATGATTCCTAGTAACTACAGGAATTTATTGGGAATTTTTCAAAATAGGAATCATGGGGTTGCTTCACAAAGGGATAATTCTGGTGAGATAATAAATAATTATTCTGGCCTTAATTATCCATTGGACAAAGAAATATTTTTGAATATATTGAAATCATATGACATTGAGAAGATGTTGCAAAAGTTTTGGGTCTTAAACCTCATCCAAGCTATAGGTTGCTTCACAACCCATAGTGATGGCATAATTTACAAAATAGAAAAAGAGAATTATTTAATAGAATAAAATATTGCAAATAAATCTCAGAAAGGTTTTAGTAAGAAGCAAATGTTTTTGGGTTGTTTGGGACAAGAAATGGCGGATTTCATAATCCAACTTGCTTTGAGAATTTGAAAACCCACCAAATTGCAAGTGATCTTCAAAAATATTTTAAAAATAAAAGGTTTGAAAAATCTGGGTGTTACAAACCTACTCCCCTTAGGATGAATCTCATCCTCGAGATTCGGTTGCTCAGGGAACAAGTATGGATATGCGGATCTCAAGAAATCTTCTCTCTCCCATGTAGATTCTTCCTCGGTATGGTGTTCCCATAATACCTTATAAAACTTAAGCACCTTACTCCTGGTAGTTCTTTCCATCTCATCCAAGATTTTGACAGGTTTCTCCTCATAGGTCAGATCCTTATCCAATTCTAGCTCACTCATATCTGCGTGCTTAATTGGAGGTGCAATACACTTTCTTAGTTGTGAGATATGAAAGACATCGTGCACATCTGACAATTCGGGTGGTAGCTCTAACTGATAGGCGACCCTGCGTCTTCTTGAAATCACTGGAAAGGGACCGATATATCTCGGTGCGATCTTTCCCCGTGTGCGAAACCTTCTCACTCCTTTCATGGGGGTTACTCGGAGATAGGCGTATTCTCCTGGTTCAAAGGTCACTTCTCGGTGCTTTGGATCATAGTAGCTTTTCTGGCGAGACTTGGCTGCTTGAAGGCATTCCTAAATATCTTTGACCTGCTTCTTGGCCTCCAGCATCAAGTCGGGTCCAAATATGCGATTGTCTCCTGTTTGTGACCAATTCAACGGGGTTCGGCACTTCCTGCCATAAAATGCTTCAAAGGGTGACATCTTCAGGCTTGTCTGATAGGTGTTGTTGTAGGAAAATTCTGCATAGGGCAGGCTATCTTCCCATTTGGGCCCATGGGTGAGGGCACATGACCGAAGCATGTCCTCTAGTATTTTATTCACTCTTTCTGTTTGTCCATCCGTCTGAGGGTGGTATGCAGTACTGTGTTTTAGCATGGTGCCCAAGGCCTGGTGAAGTCGTAGCCAGAATGCCGAGGTGAATAGAGAGCCTCTGTCTGATGTGATTGACTTAGGTACCCCATGTAGGCTTACAATCCGGGACATGTATAACTGTGCTAATTGATTGCCGTTGAAAGTAGTCTTTACCGGGATAAAGTGAGCTACTTTCGTTAGCATATCCATGATAGATCTCCAACGTATCTATAATTTTTGATGGTTTCATGCTATTATCTTGTCAAACTTTGGATGTTTTGCATGCCTTTTATATATTTTTTGGGAATAACTTATTAACTCAGTGCCAAGTGCCAGTTCCTGTTTTTTCCATGTTTTTGACCCCTTTCAGAGGAGATTTTGAAACAGAGTCCAAACGGAAGAAAATCCCCGAAAAGATTTTTTCCGTAACGGAAGAAGATCGGGAAGCTTGAGAGCCAAGGCAGGGGAGCCTCAGGGGCCCCACAAGCCCCCACCCCGCGGCCAGGGGGGAGGCCGCGGCCCACAGGCTTGTGGGTCCCCTGAGCGCCCTCTGCCCTAGGGGTTGCGCCTATAAATTCCCTAAAAATCCCAAAACAATCAGGAGATCATTGAAAGTACTTTTCCGCCGCCGCAAGCTTCTCTCTCCGCAAGATCCCATCAGGGGCACGTTTTGGTGCCCTGCCGGAGGGGGGATTCGGACACAGAGGGCTTCTTCATCAACACCATGACCTCTCCGATGATGCGTGAGTAGTTCACCATAGACCTACGGGTCCATAGCTAGTAACTAGATGGCTTCTTCTCTCTCTTGGATCTTCAATACAAAGTTCTCCATGATCTTCATGGAGATCTATCCGATGTAATCTTCTTTTATGGTGTGTTTGTCAAGATACGATGAATTGTGGATTTATGATTAGGTTACCTATGAATCTTATTTAAGTTTCTTCTAATCTCTCTTATGCATGATTTCATATCCTTGTAGTTCTCTTCGAGTTGTGCGTTTTGTCTGGCCAACTAGATCTATGATTCTTGCAATGGGAGAAGTGCTTGGTTTTGGGTTCATAACGTGCGGTGACCTCATCAAGTGACAGAAGGGGTAGCGAGGCACGCATCATGTTGTTGCCACCAAGGGTAAAAAGATGGGGTTTTCATCATTGGTTTGATATTATCCCTCTAAATCATGTCATGTTGCTTAAGGCGTTACTCTGTTCGTCATGAAATCAATACACTAGATGCATGCTGGATAGCTGTCGATGTGTGGAGTAATAGTAATAGATGTAGAAAGTATCGGTCTACTTGTCTCGGATGTGATGCCTATATGTATGAACATTGCCTTAGATATCGTCATGACTTTGCGCGGTTCTATCAATTGCTCGACAGTAATTTGTTCACCCACCGTGATATTTGCTATTTTGAGAGAAGCCTCTAGTGAACACTGTGGCCCCCAGGGTCTACTCCACACCATATTTTCAGCCTTACACTTTTTACTTCGTTGCACTTTCCGCCTTCACATCTCACTTTGCAAACAATCTTGAAGGGATTGACAACCCCTTTGAAGCGTTGGGTGCAAGCTTGTTTGTGTTTGTGCAGGTACTCTGGACTTGACGAGACCCTCCTTTTGGATCGATACCTTGGTTCTCAAACTAAGGGAAATACTTACTGCTCCTGTGCTGCATCACCCTTTCCTCTTCAAGGGAAAAACCGACGCAAAACAACAGAAGTAACAAGAATAATTCCTAGCACCAATGAAGGACTTTTGTTACATTGTTGAATTCGAATATGATCCCACATGTAATTATTATGAGACAGGAAAATATGGTGGTAGAAACTTTCATATCACTAAATCACCTCTCGTTATGTTGAGATTGCTATTGTCTCTTTCTTCTTCCTTGCATATGGTAACTATTGGTTGTTTTGACAATCTATTTTCCTATAAAATTCCTATGCATCGGAAGTATGTTAGACTTATATGTGATTGTCACATGCTTTATGATGCTCTCGCTCTGCTTCAATTCTTGTCTTTTGTGTGAGCATCATTGATTTATCAATGCCTAGCTAAGGGCGTTAAACAATAGCGCTTGTTGGGAGGCAACCCAATGAATTTATCTTTTTCTTTCTGTTTTGTTGCGTCGACACCATCACAATTCTGTTGTGATTGTGTTTTTTGTGTTTCGTTTTGTGTTTGAGCCAAGCAAAACCTTTATAACTAGTCTTGGTAATGGTTGTTTGATCCTGCTGGAAAAAGACAGAAACTTTTCGCTCACGAGATGATTTTTCATTGTTATTCAGAAAGAGCTTTTGAGTTGATTCTTTTTGCTTCTCGTTGATATAAGTTTTACCCAGGACGTCCTAATTATTTCAGATTTTGTGAGGTACCAGAAGTATACGAAGTATACATATTGCTACAGACTAGTCTGTTTTTGACACATTCTATTTTTGTTGAGTTGGTTACTTGTTTTGATGAAACTATGGTTAGTATCGGGGGGGGGGGGGTACTAGCCATGGAAAAGTGAGAATATAGTAGCCCAACACCAATATAGATGGAATTCAAGTTTGCTATAGTACCAAAAGAAGTGGTATTTGTTTTCTTGTGATAATGTTATCACGAGTTTCTGTTTAAGTTCTGTGTTGTGAAGTTTTTAAATTTTGGGTGATGTTCTCATGGACAAAGAGATAAGGAGTGGAAAGAGCTCAAGCTTGGGGATGCCCAAGGCATCCCAAGCCAAAGTCAAGGACACCAAAAAGCCTAAGCTTGGGGATGCCCTGGGAAGGCATCCTCTCTTTCGTATTCAATCCATCGGTAACATTACTTGGAGCTATATTTTTATTCACCACATGATATGTGTTTTGCTTGGAGCGTCTTGTATCTTAGGAGTCTTTTCTTTTTGTTGTGTCACAATCATCCTTGTTGCACACCTTTTTGAGAGAGAGAGACATGCACTCATTGTGATTTTGCTAGAATGCTCATAGTGCTTCACTTATATCTTTTGAGCTAGATACTTTTGCTCTAGTGCTTCACTTATATCTTTTAGAGCACGGCGGTGCGTGATTTGGCAGTTGGCTTATGCTATGAAAGTAGTCCCAAATGTGATAGGTACCCAAAGAGGATGCAAAAATCTCCATCTTCATGTGCATTGAGTAGAAAGAGAAGTTTTGATTTCTCTCAAATAGTTTTGAGATGTGGATTCGGTAATATTAAGAGTTATGTTAGTAGGGTTATGTGAATCTAGAAATACTTGTGTTGAAGTTAGTGATTCCCGCAGCATGCACGTATGGTGAACCGCTATGTTAGGAAGTCGGAGCATAATTGATCTATTGATTGTCATCCTTTGTGTTGACGTCGGGATCGTGCGATGGTTAACACCTACCAACCCTTCCCCTAGGAGTATGCGTTTAGCACTTTGTTTCGATGATTAATAAAAACTTTCGCAGCAAGTATGTGAGTTCTTCATGACTAATGTGAGCCCATGGTATAGATGCACTTTCACCTTCCACCATTGCTAGCCTCTCTAGTACCGCGCAATTCTCACCGGTGCACAAACCCACCATATTCCTTCCTCAAAACAGCCACCATACCTACCTACTATGGCATTTTCATAGCCATTCCGAGATATGTTGCTATGCAACTCCCACCGTTATGTCTCATGACTTCTGCCGTCACTCTCATATTGCCATTGCATGATCGTAAGATAGCTAGCGAGATGTTTCAACGTCATACGCCATGCTAGATCATTGCACATCCCGGTACACTGTCGGAGGCATTTCCTATGGAGTCATCATTGTGAGTTTTGAGCTGTGAGTAAATAAAAGTGTGATGATCATCATTATTAGAGCATTGTCCCATGGGAGGAAATAAAAAAAAGAGGCCAAAGAGCCCAAAAAAGAGAGAAAAACGAGAGGCCTAAGAGCCCAAATGAAAAAAGAGAGAAGGGACAATGCTACTATCTTTTTCCACACTTGTGCTTCATAATAGCACCATGTTCTTCATGATTGAGAGCTTCTTGCTTTGTCACTACCATATGCTAGTGGGAATCTTCATTATATAACTTGGCTTGTATATTCCAATGATGGGCTTCCTCAAAAATTGCCCTAGGTCTTTGTGAGCAAGCAAGTTGGATGCACACCCACTAGTTTTCCTTTTGAGCTTTCACATACTTATAGCTCTAGTGCATCAGTTGTATGGAAATCCCTACTCATTTACATTGATATCTATTAATGGGCATCTCCATAGCCCTTTTATACGCCGAGTCAATGTGACCATCTCCTTCTTTTTGTCTCACAACCACCACCACACTCTATTCCACCTATAGTGCTATATCCATGGCTCACGCTCATGTATTGCGTGATAGTTATAAAAAGGTTGAGAAAGTAAGAGTGCGAAAACAATTACTTGGCCAATTCCGGGGTTGTGCATGATTTACATTAGTTGTGTGAGGATGATGGAGCATAGCCAGACTATATGATTTTGTAGGGATAAGTTTCCTTGGCCTTGTTATTTTGAAAGTTCCTGATTACCTTGCTAGTTTGCTTGAAGTATTATTGTTTTCATGTCAATAGCAAACTATTGTTTTGAATCTTACGGATCTGAACATTCATGTCACGTGAAAAAAGTTGCAAAGGACTACTATGCTATGTAGCATTCCACATCAAAAATTCATTCTTTATCACTTCCCTACTCGAGGACGAGCAGGAGTTAAGCTTGGGGATGCTTGATACGTCTCCAACATATCTATAATTTTTTATGGTTTCATGATATTATCTTGTCAAACTTTGGATGTTTTGCATGCATTTTATATATTTTTTGGGACTAACTTATTAACTCAGTGCCAAGTGCCAGTTCCTGTTTTTTCCATGTTTTTGACCCCTTTCAGAGGAGATTTTTAGACAGAGTCCAAACGGAAGAAAATCCCTGAAAAGATTTTTTCCGTAACGGAAGAAGATCGGGAAGCTTGAGAGCCAAGGCAGGGGAACCTCAGGGGCCCCACAAGCCCCCACCCCGCGGCCAAGGGGGAGGCCGCAGCCCACAGGCTTGTGGGCCCCCTGAGCACCCTCTGCCCTAGGGGTTGCGCCTATAAATTCCCTAAAAATCCCAAAAAATCAGGAGATCATTGAAATTACTTTTCTGCCGCCGCAAGCTTCTGTCTCCGCAAGATCCCATCTGGAGCACGTTCTCGTGCCCTGCCGGAGGCGGGATTCGGACACGGAGGGCTTCTTCATGAACACCCTGACCTCTCTGATGATGCGTGAGTAGTTCACCATAGACCTACGGGTCCATAGCTAGTAACTAGATGGCTTCTTCTCTCTCTTGGATCTTCAATACAAAGTTCTCCATGATCTTCATGGAGATCTATCCGATGTAATCTTCTTTTATGGTGTGTTTGTCAAGATCCGATGAATTGTGGATTTATGATGAGGTTCTCTATGGATTTTATTTAAGTTTCGTCTTATCTCTCTTATGCATGGTTTCATATCCTTGTAATTCTCTTCGAGTTGTGGGTTTTGTTTTGCCAACTAGATCTATGATTCTTGCAATGGGAGAAGTGCTTGGTTTTGGGTTCATACCGTGCGGTGACCTCACCAAGTGAAAGAAGGGGTAGCGAGGCACGCATCGTGTTGTTGCCATCAAGGGTAAAAAGATGGGGTTTTCATCATTGGTTTGATATTATCCCTCTACATCATGTCATCTTGCTTAAGGCGTTACTCTGTTCGTAATGAACTCAATACACTAGATGCATGCTGGGTAGCGGTCGATGTGTGGAGTAATAGTTGTAGATGCAGAAAGTATCAGTCTACCTGTCTCGGATGTGATGCCTATATGTATGAACATTGCCTTAGATATCGTCATGACTTTGCGCGGTTCTATCAATTGCTCGACAGTAATTTGTTCACCCACCGTGATATTTGCTATTTTGAGACAAGCCTCTAGTGAACACTATGGCCCCCAGGGTCTACTCCACACCATATTTTCAGCCTTACACTTTTTACTTCGTTGCACTTTCCGCCTTCACATCTCACTTTGCAAACAATCTTGAAGGGATTGACAACCCCTTTGAAGCGTTGGGTGCAAGCTTGTTTGTGTTTGTGCAGGTACTCTGGACTTGACGAGACCCTCCTTCTGGATCGATACCTTGGTTCTCAAACTGAGGGAAATACTTACTGCTCCTGTGCTGCATCACCCTTTCCTCTTCAAGGGAAAAACCGATGCAAAACAACAGAAGTAACAAGAATAATTCCTAGCGCCAAGGAAGGACTTTTGTTACATTGTTGAATTCGAATATGATCCCACATGTAATTATTATGAGAGAGGAAAATATGGTGGTAGAAACTTTCATATCACTAAATCACCTCTCATTATGTTGAGATTGCTATTGTCTCTTTCTTCTTCCTTGCATATGGTAACTATTGGTTGTTTTGACAATCTGTTTTCCTATAAAATTCCTATGCATAGGAAGTATGTTAGACTTAGATGTGATTTTCACATGCTTTATGATGTTCTAGTTGTGCTTCAATTCTTGTCTTTTGTGTGAGCATCATTGATTTATCAATGCCTAGCTAAGGGCGTTAAACAATAGCGCTTGTTGGGAGGCAACCCAATGAATTTATCTTTTTCTTTCTGTTTTGTTGCGTCCACACCATCACAATTCTGTTGTGATTGTGTTTCTTTTTGTGTTTGAGCCAAGCAAAACCTTTATGACTAGTCTTGGTAATGGTTGTTTGATCCTGCTGGAAAAAGATAGAAACTTTTCGCTCACGAGCTGATTTTTCCTTTTTATTCAGAAAGAGCTTTTGAGTCGATTCTTTTTGCTGCTGGTTGATATGCGTTTTACCAAGGCCGTCGTAATTTTTCAGATTTTGTGAGGTACCAGAAGTATACATATTGCTACAGACTCGTCTCTTTTTGACAGATTCTATTTTTGTTGAGTTGGTTGCTTGTTTTGATGAAACTATGGTTAGTATCGGGGGGTACTAGCCATGGAAAAGTGAGAATACAGTAGCCCAACACCAATATAGATGGAATTCAAGTTTTCTATAGTACCAAAAGAAGTGGTATTTGTTTTCTTGTGCTAATGTTATCACGAGTTTATGTTTAAGTTATGTGTTGTGAAGTTTTCAAGTTTTGGGTGATGTTCTCATGGACAAAGAGATAAGGAGTGGAAAGAGCTCAAACTTGGGGATGCCCAAGGCATCCCAAGCCAAAGTCAAGGACACCAAAAAGCCTAAGCTTGGGGATGCCCCTGGAAGGTATCCCCTCTTTCGTCTTCAATCCATCGGTAACATTACTTGGAGATATATATTTATTCACCACATGATATTTGTTTTGCTTGGAGCGTCTTGTATCTTAGGAGTATTTTCTTTTTGTTGTGTCACAATCATCCTTGCTGCACACCTTTTTGAGAGAGAGAGAGAGACATGCACTTATCGTGATTTTGCTAGAATGCTCATAGTGCTTCACTTATATCCTTTGAGCTAGATACTTTGCTCATAGTCCTTCACTTATATCTTTTGAGCTAGATACTTTTTCTCTAGTGCTTCAATTATATCTTTTAGAGCATGGTGGTGCGTGATCTGGTAGTTGGCTTATGCTATGGAAGTAGTCCCACATGTGATAGGTACCCAAAGAGGATGCAAAAATCTCCATCTTCATGTGCATTGAATAGAAAGAGAAGTTTTGATTCCTCTCAAATAGTTTTGAGACGTGGATTCGGTAATATTAAGAGTTATGTTAGTAGGGTGTTGTGAATCTAGAAATACTTGTGTTGAAGTTAGTGATTCCCGTAGCATGCACGTATGGTGAACCGCTATGTTAGGAAGTCGGAGCATAATTGATCTATTGATTGTCATCCTTTGTGTTGAGGTCGGGATCGCGCGATGGTTAACACCTACCAACCCTTCCCCTAGGAGTATGTGTTTAGCACTTTGTTTCGATTACTAATAAAAACTTTCGCAACAAGTATGTGAGTTCTTCATGACTAATGTGAGCCCATGGTATACATGCACTTTCACCTTCCACCATTGCTAGCCTCTCTAGTACCGTGCAATTCTCACCGGTGCACAAACCCACTATATTCCTTCCTCAAAACAGCCACCATACCGACCTACAATGACATTTTCATAGCCATTGCGAGATATATTGCTATGCAACTCCCACCGTTCTGTCTCATGACTTGTGCCGTCACTCTCATATTGCCATTGCATGATCGTAAGATAGCTAGCGAGATGTTTCAACGTCATACGCCATGCTAGATCGTTGCACATCCCGGTACACTGCCGGAGGCATTTCCTATGGAGTTATCATTGTGAGTTTTGAGCTGTGAGTAAAGAAAAGTGTGATGATCATCATTATTAGAGCATTGTCCCATGTGAGGAAATAAAAAAAAGAGGCCAAAGAGCCCAAAAAAGAGAGAAAAAAAGAGGCCTAAGAGCCAAAATGAAAAAAAAGAAAAGAGAGAAAAAGAGAGAAGGGACAATGCTACTATCTTTTTCCACACTTGTGCTTCATAATAGCACCATGTTCTTCATGATTGAGAGCTTCTTGCTTTGTCACTACCATATGCTAGTGGGAATCTTCATTATATAACTTGGCTTGTATATTCCAATGATGGGCTTCCTCAAAAATTGCCCTAGGTCTTAGTGAGCAAGCAAGTATGATGCACACCCACTAGTTTTCCTTTTGAGCTTTCACATACTTATAGCTCTAGTGCATCTCTTGTATGGAAATCCCTACTCATTCACATTGATATCTATTAATGGGCATCTCCATAGCCCTTTTATACGCCGAGTCAATGTGACCATACTCCTTTTTGTCTCACAACCAGCACCACACTCTATTCCACCTATAGTGTTATATCCATGGCTCACGCTCATGTATTGCGTGATAGTTATAAAAAGTTTGAGAAATTAAGAGTGCGAAAACAATTACTTGGCCAATTCTGGGGTTGTGCATGATTTACATTAGTTGTGTGAGGATGATGGAGCATAGCCAGACTATATGATTTTGTAGGGATAAGTTTCCTTGGCCTTGTTATTTTGAAAGTTCCTGATTACCTTGCTAGTTTGCTTGAAGTATTATTGTTTTCATGTCAATAGCAAACTATTGTTTCGAATCTTATGGATCTGAACATTCATGTCACGTGAAAAAAGTTGCAATGGACAACTATGCTAGGTAGCATTCCACATAAAAAATTCATTCTTTATCACTTCCCTACTCGAGGACGAGCATGAGTTAAGCTTGGGGATTCTTGATACGTCTCCAACGAATCTATAATTTTTGATGGTTTCATGCTATTATCTTGTCAAACTTTGGATGTTTTGCATGCATTTTATATATTTTTTGGGACTAACTTATTAACTCAGTGCCAAGTGCCAGTTCCTGTTTTTTCCATGTTTTTGACCCCTTTCAGATGAGATTTTGAAACAGAGTCCAAACGGAAGAAAATCCCCGAAAAGATTTTTTCCGTAACGGAAGAAGATCGGGAAGCTTGAGAGCTAAGGCAGGGGAGCCTCAGGGGCCCCACAAGCCCCCACCCCGCGGCTAGGGGGGAGGCCGCGCCCCACAGGCTTGTGGGCCCCCTGAGCGCCCTCTGCCCTAGGGGTTGCGCCTATAAATTCCCTAAAAATCCTAAAAAACAGGAGATCATCAAAAGTACTTTTCCGCCGCCGCAAGCTTCTGTCTCCGCAAGATCCCATCTGCCGCAGGGGGGATTCGGACATGGAGGGCTTCTTCATCAACACCATGACCTCTCCGATGATGCGTGAGTAGTTCACCATAGACATACGGGTCCATAGCTAGTAACTAGATGGCTTCTTCTCTCTCTTGGATCTTCAATACAAAGTTCTCCATGATCTTCATGGAGAGCTATCCGATGTAATCTTCTTTTGCGGTGTGTTTGTCGAGATCCGATGAATTGTGGATTTATGATCAGATTATCTATGAATCTTATTTGAGTTTCTTCTGATCTCTCTTATGCATGATTTCATATCCTTGTAATTCTCTTCGAGTTGTCGGTTTTGTCCGACCAACTAGATCTATGATTCTTGCAATGGGAGAAGTGCTTGGTTTTGGGTTCATACTGTGCGGTGACCTCACCCAGTGACAGAAGGAGTAGTGAGGCATGCATCACGTTGTTTCCATCAAGGGTAAAAAGATGGGGTTTTCATCATTGGTTTGAGATTATCCCTCTACATCATGTCATCTTGCTTAAGGCGTTACTCTGTTCGTCATGAACTCAATACACTAGATGCATGCTGGATAGCGGTCGATGTGTGGAGTAATAGTAGTAGATGCCGAAAGTATCGGTCTACTTGTCTCGGACGTGATGTCTATATGTATGATCATTGCCTTAGATATCGTCATGACTTTGCGCGGTTCTATCAATTGCTCGACAGTAATTTGTTCACCCACCATGATATTGATATTTTGAGAGAAGCCTCTAGTGAACACTATGGCCCCCAGGGTCTACTCCACACCATATTTTCAGCCTTACACTTCTTACTTCGTTGCACTTTCCGCCTTCAGATCTCATTTTGCAAACAATCTTGAAGGGATTGACAACCCCTTCGAAGCGTTGGGTGCAAGCTTGTTTGTGTTTGCGCAGGTACTCTGGACTTGACGAGACCCTCCTTCTGGATCGGTACCTTGGTTCTCAAACTGAGGGAAATACTTACTGCTCCTGTGCTGCATCACCCTTTCCTCTTCAAGGGAAAACCCGACGCAAAACAAGAGAAGTAACAAGAAGAATTCCTAGCGCCAAGGAAGAACTTTTGTTACCGTAGCAATCCACAATGACCCAGATGGCATAATTTCCTCTTATTGACTTGGGTAGTCCGACAATGAAGTCCATTCATATGTCGTCCCACTTCCATTGGGGAACTGGTAATGGCTGGAGTAACCCCGCGGGCTTTTGGTGTTCCGCCTTAACCTTGTTGCATATGTCACATCAGGCGACATAATATGCTATATCCTTTCGCATCCCTGACCACCAAAATGTCTTTCTCAGATCTTCGTACATCTTCATACCTCCTGGATGAATAGAATATGCGGACTCATGTGCTTCTCTGAGTATTTGCTGTCTCAGGCTGTTTTGGTCGGGGACGCATATCCGATTTTTGAACCATAATATGCCTTGGTCATCTACTCGGAAGGATTTGCCCTTCCCCTTTGGCAGTGACCCTTTGATCTTCCTGATTCCTTCGTCTGATTCTTGAGCTTTCTTGATTTCGTCCATGAGGGTGGGGGGAATTTCCAGGGTCTCTGGAGAAATTGGACCGCATAATATCATGTTGAGACTAATGAACTCTTCTTGTAGTCTCGGATGCATACATTCTAGTAGTCATTTACCGTGATTGGCTTTTGCTACTTCTCAAACAACAGCGCCAAAAATTGACACATTGACGGAGACTTGCTTGCGTTGTTTTTTCCCTTGAAGAGGAGAGGGTGATGCAGCACACGAGCAGTAAGTATTTCCCTCAGTTTGAGAACCAAGGTATCAATCCAGTAGGAGAATCTCGTCAAGTCCAGAGTACCTGCGAAAACACAAAAGAGCTTGCACCCAACGCTATAAAGGGGTTGTCAATCCCTTCAAGATTGATTGCAAAGTGAAATATGAAGGCGGAAAGTGAAACGAAGAAAAAGAGTAAGGTTGAAAATATGGTGTGGAGTAGAGCCGGGGGCCATAGTGTTCACTAGAGGCTTCTCTCAAAACAGAAAATATCACGGTGGGTGAACAAATTACTGTCGAGCAATTGATAGAACCGCGCAAAGTCATGACGATATCTAAGGCAATGATCATACATATAGGCATCACATCCGAGACAAGTAGACCGATACTTTCTGCATCTACTACTATTAATTCACACATTGAACGCTATCCAACATGCATCTAGTGTATTGAGTTCATGACGAACAGAGTAACGCCTTAAGCAAGATGACATGATGTAGAGGGATAATCTCAAACCAATGATGAAAACCCCATCTTTTTACCCTTGATGGCAACAACATGATGCGTGCGTGATACGTCTCCGTCGTATCTACTTTTCCGAACTCTTTTGCCCTTGTTTTGGACTCTAATTTGCATGATTTGAATGGAACTAACCCGGACTGACGTTGTTTTCAGCAGAATTACCATGGTGTTGTTTTTGTGCAGAAATAAAAGTTCTCAGAATGTCCTGAAAATTTACGAAGAATTTTTCTGGAATAAAAGAAAAATACCTGCGCAAAGATCCACCGGAGGGGGCGTGCCAGTGGGCCACAAGCCCACAGGCCGCGACCACCCCCTAGGCTGCGCCGTGAGGGCTTGTGGGGCCCACGTGGCACCACCGCCTCCAAACTAAGCTCTATATCTTCCGTCTCACCCGGAAAAAAAATCAGAGAGAAGGTTTCATCGCGTTTCATTATGATATGGAGGTCCCGCCACCTCCTGTTCTTCATCTGGAGGGCAGATCTGGAGTCTGTTCGGGGCTCCGGAGAGGGGAGATCGTCGCCATCGTAATCATCAACCTTCCTCCATCGACAATTCCATGAGGCTCTTCATCGTTCGTGAGTAATCTCATCATAGGCTTGCTGGACGGTGATGAGTTGGATGAGATCTATCATGTCATCGAGTTAGTTTTGACGGGGATTGATCCCTAGTATCCACTATGTTCTAGATTGATGTTGCTACTACTTGGCTATGCTTAATGCTTGTCACTAGGGCCAGAGTGCCATGATTTCAGATCTGAACCTATTATGTGGTCGCCAATATATGTGTGTTTTAGATCCTATCTTGCAAGTTGTAGTCACCTACTATGTGTTATGAGCCGGCAACCCCGGAGTGACAATAGCCGGAACCACTCCCGGAGATGACATAGTATGAGGAGTTCATGTATTCACCAAGTGTTAATGCGTTGGTCCGGTTCTTTATTAAAAGGAGAACCTTAATATCCCGTAGTTTCCATTAGGACCCCGCTGCCACGGGAGTGATGGACAATAGATGTCATGCAAGTTCTTTTCCCTAAGCACATATGACTACATACGGAATACATGCCTACATTAGATTGACGAACGGGAGCTAGTTACATATCTCTCTGTGTTATAGCTGTTACATGATGAATCACATCCGTAATACTCATCCATCACGGATCCACTGCCTACGAGTCTTTTACTACTGGTCCTTGCTACGTTACTTTGTCCAGGCTTGTCCCTTGCTACAAAAGGGATTGGGCCACTCTGTTGCTACTACTGTTACTCTGCTGCTGCTGCTACTGTTGTTCCTTACTACTTCGTTGTTACTTGTTGCAAGATCTTTTCCGACACTGCTGTCGGGGAATAATAGTTCCCCGTCCACGTGCAACTTACTGGCGCCATTGATACAACCGTTAGGAATAGTCTGCCGTCAACAGATCTTTTTCTGACACCGTTGCTATCATACTACTTTGCTACTGATACTTTGCTTGCAGACACTAATCTTTCAGGTGTGGTTGAATCTGATAAACTCAGATGCTAATACTTGAGAATATTCTTTAGCTTCCCCTTGTGAGCGAATCAACAAATTTGGGTCGAATACTCTACCCTCCAAAATTGTTGCGATCCCCTACACTTGTGGGTTATCAAGACCTTTTTCTGGCGCCGTTGCCGGGGAAGCACAGCTATATTCTCTATGCCACTTGGGATTGACGTCTGCTGATCACTATGAGGAATCCGAAAGATCCAAGAACTAAAATCTTGCCTTCCACTACGAGGAGAGGTAAGGAATTGCCATCTAGCTCTGCACTTGATTCACCTTCAGTTATGAGTAAGTTTGCGACATTGCCTCCTGCTAGAAATCTTGATATGTTGCTTGTGCTTGATGCACTACTAAAATTCATAAATTTTCCGTCCGCCAAAGCTGACGGCAAAGGGTGCAACCACGGACGGCAAAGGCTTTGCCGTCGGTCAGCAGACGGCAAAGTAGACGGTAAAAAAAATCCGGTGAAGAGGTTCTTTGCCGTCAGCTTTCCCAAAGCGGACGACAAAGAATCTTTGCCATGAGTGGGCTGACGGCAAATTAACTGGGACGGCAAAGGGTGCAACGTCCCCGTTAAGTGTTAACGGCAGGCCGTCTGCCTTTGCCGTCTGCCTCCCCTCCTTTTCCATGCGTGGGCAGATGGCAAAGAGGGGAGAGAGAGGGGCAGATTCCCCCCTTTGCCGTCTGCCTCCACCCCTTTGCCATGTGGGGGCAGACGGCAAAGAGGGGAGAGAGAGGGGGCAGATTCCCCCCTTTGCCGTCTGCCTCCACCCCTTTGCCATGAGGGGGCAGACGGCAAAGAGGGGAGAGAGAGGGGGCAGATTCCCCCCTTTGCCGTCTGCCTCCCCCCCTTTGCCATGTGGGGGCAGACGGCAAAGAGGGGAAACAGCCCCTTATTTATTTATTTTTTGTTATATCCAGCATTTTTAACAATAATCAGGATATATATATATTTGACATAAATAAATTTCTTTCCGTACTCATAACCATATTAAAATAACCTCTTATATCCAGCTATCAAGTTGCATCCACGTGCATACAAAGTTTCATATATTACACCAGTTTCATCCACGTGCATACAAAGTTTCATATATTCATATACTACAATAGTTTCAATACAACCCATGTTACAAGAAATCATCTTCAAGCATTCCATCAATATTTGCCAAGCTTCCCGTGAAGTGAAGGTAATCTGCAAAATGACAAATAAGAAAGTTAGAAGAATAACAGTAGATGAAGTAGTGTATATATAGGTTATTTCGGAGAGAAATTAGCTAAGTATAGACCATTTAGGAGCTAACTAAGCTAATTATGTCATTTAGGTGGAACCCTAGCTAACTATAGGTCGTTTCAGAGCTAACTTGGGTAAAATAGGTCATTCCGGAGCAAACTATGCTTATTAAGCCATTTTTGATCTAGCTAGGCTAATTATAGGCCATTTAATGCCTAAGTTAGGGGGAATAGGTCATGTTGCAGCTACGTAAGCCTTATTATGTCATTTCGACGATAATTAGCTAAGTATAGGTCATTTTTTATTAAATAGACCATTCAGGAGCTAACTAAGCTAATTATGTCATTTAGATGGATAATTAGCCAATTTAGGCTTTGTTGGATAAGTCTGAGCTACGTAGAATAAGAGAAAGAGAAGAAGAAGTAAAAGAAGGAGGAGGAGGAGGAGAAGGAGACGGAAGAGGAGAAGAAGAAGAAAAGAAGAAGGAGAAGGGGAAGGAGGAAGAAGGAGGAAGAAGGAGAAGGAGGAGCTCCTTCTCCTTCTTCTCCTCCTTCTTCTTATCCTCCTCCCTCTCCTTCTTCTTCTTCTCCTCTTCTTCTTCTTCCTTCCTTTCATTTTTCCTCTTTCTTCTCCTCTCGTCTCCTTCTTCGGGCTAAATTGGCTAAGAATGCCTTTTTGGAGCTACTTATGTCATTTCAAGGATAATTAGCTAAGTATAGGTCATTTTTTATTAAATAGACCATTTAGGAGCTAACTAAGCTAATTATGTAATTTAGATGGATAATTAGCCAATTTAGGCTTTGTTGGATGAGTCTAATTAAGCTACGTAGAATAAGAGAAAGAGAAGAAGAAGTAAAAGGAGGAGGAGGAGGAGGAGGAGAAGGAGACGGAAGAGGAGAAGAAGAAGAAAAGAAGAAGGAGAAGAAGAAGGAGGAAGAAGGAGGAAGAAGGAGAAGGAGGAGCTCCTTCTCCTTCTTCTCCTCCTTCTCCTCCTTCTTCTTATCCTCCTCCCTCTCCTTCTCCTTCTTCTCCTCCTCTTCTTCTTCCTTCCTTTCATTTTTCCTCTTTCTTCTCCTCTCGTCTCCTTCTTCGGGCTAAATTGGCTAAGAATGCCTTTTTGGAGCTAATTATGTCATTTCGAGGATAATTAGCTAAGTATAGGTCATTTTTTATTAAATAGACCATTTAGGAGCTAACTAAGCTAATTATGTCATTTAGATGGATAATTAGCCAATTTCGGCTTTGTTGGATGAGTCTAATTAAGCTACGTAGAATAAGAGAAAGAGAATAAGAAGTAAAAGAAGGAGGAGGAGGAGGAGGAGGAGAAGGAGACGGAAGAGGAGAAGAAGAAGAAAAGAAGAAGGAGAAGGAGAAGGAGGAAGAAGGAGAAGGAGGAGCTCCTTCTCCTTCTTCTCCTCCTTCTTCTTATCCTCCTCCCTCTCCTTCTTCTTCTCCTCTTCTTCTTGTTCCTTCCTTTCATTTTTCCTCTTTCTTCTCCTCTCGTCTCCTTCTTCGGGCTAAATTGGCTAAGAATGCCTTTTTGGAGCTAATTATGTAATTTCGAGGATAATTAGCTAAGTATAGGTCACTTTTTATTAAATAGACCATTTAGGAGCTAACTAAGCTAATTATGTCATTTAGATGGATAATTAGCCAATTTAGGCTTTGTTGGATGAGTCTAATTAAGCTACGTAGAATAAGAGAAAGAGAAGAAGAAGTAAAAGAAGGAGGAGGAGGAGGAGGAGGAGGAGAAGGAGATGGAAGAGGAGAAGAAGAAGAAAAGAAGAAGGAGAAGGAGAAGGAGGAAGAAGGAGAAGGAGGAGCTCCTTCTCCTTCTTCTCCTCCTTCTCCTCCTTCTTCTTATCCTCCTCCCTCTCCTTCTTCTTCTTCTCCTCTTCTTCTTCTTCCTTCCTTTCATTTTTCCTCTTTCTTCTCCTCTCATCTCCTTCTTCGGGCTAAATTGGCTAAGAATGCCTTTTTGGAGCTAATTATGTCATTTCGAGGATAATTAGCTAAGTATAGGTCATTTTTTATTAAATAGACCATTTAGGAGCTAACTAAGCTAATTATGTCATTTAGATGGATAATTAGCCAATTTAGGCTTTGTTGGATGAGTCTAACCTACGTAGAATAATAGAAAGAGAAGAAGAAGTAAAAGAAGGAGGAGGAGGAGGAGGAGGAGAAGGAGACGGAAGAGGAGAAGAAGAAGAAAAGAAGAAGGAGAAGGAGAAGGAGGAAGAAGGAGGAAGAAGAAGGAGAAGGAGGAGCTCCTTCTCCTTCTTCTCCTCCTTCTTCTTATCCTCCTCCCTCTCCTTCTTCTTCTCCTCTTCTTCTTCTTCCTTCCTTTCATTTTTCCTCTTTCTTCTCCTCTCGTCTCCTTCTTCGGGCTAAATTGGCTAAGAATGCCTTTTTGGAGCTAATTATGTCATTTCGAGGAAAATTAGCTAAGTATAGGTCATTTTTTATTAAATAGACCATTTAGGAGCTAACTAAGCTAATTATGTCATTTAGATGGATAATTAGCCAATTTAGGCTTTGTTGGAAGAAGAAGGAGAAGGAGGAGCTAACTAAGCTAACTAAGCTAATTAAGCTAACTAAGCTAACTAAACTAACTAAGCTAATTAAGCTAACTAAACTAACTAAGCTAACTAAGCTAACTATGTCATCTAGCTATATTTTATTAAATAGGTCTTTTTGGAGCTAACTAAGCTAATTATGTCATCTAGCTATCTTTTATTAAAACACTAGAAATAACATACCTAAGTTAGGGTCAAGCACGGTGGCTCTGGCTTGTTTCACCTGGAGAAGGCTGCCCTGGAGAAGGCTCGATTGTAGAAGGGTCGTGCGATGCGTTTCGAGACATATTCTGCACCAAACATCGTTTGCAATGTGTAGTTAGCATGAGGACACTCTTAAGATCACTCCACTGAAATGAAACTCACCGTCCCCACCACGTTAACGACTGGCATCGACGGAGGGAATTGGCCGTTCTTCTCGCACATAGACTGAACATTTGGTTTCGACAAGTCACACTTTTTTATTTATTAATGAAACGGACATTCAAATGCAAGATTTGAAATAACATGAAGAAGAAACTTACCACGAAGAGCTCGTATATGGCCCTGGTAGACGCTTCATTCCGTGCCCTCTCTGCCTCCACCAATGCAGTCGTGCTCTCCTCCAGCTCCCTAATTTCCTTATCCTTCTCCGCCATAGCCGCCTGCATTGCCTCTCTCTCTTTATGAATAGCAGCCTACAAAACAACTCATTGTTAGCATATTGGTTCCAACGCACAACATAATGCGGAAAGATATTTGAGTCCATTAAACTAACCTCGATGGCGAGCTCGACTGGCCGTGCACGACGTGTTATCTCCGAACAAGAGCTCGTTTGGCGTGCCTTTATCTGCCGGAGAGAGCTAGGACAACGTATAAGGCCGTCTCCAATGGCGATCGAGCCATGGCGCCTCCCGTTGCCAGCTATCATCACCAGCTCTGGATCAATAGGCCCCTCGCTCGGGTTAAAGTCCTCCCCTTTCCTCGCCTTCCCGTGATATCTGTACTTCACGAGCTTGTCGTGGGAGGAGATGTTGGTGAAGTTTTCTGGATGCTCGAGGTCAGACTCAGAGAATGCCTTGACCTTCTTGTACGAGGCAGTATGGGCCATCGCATACAGGTCGTACATCTGTGGCGCCTCCGTCTTATTGTGACGCGCCTAAAAGAGAGAGAGAGAGGAAAATTGTATTGGTAAAGGAGAAGGAAAATTGAATTGCATGAGGCATGAAGCAAACCACATACCCAGTTCTCGCCAAATTGGATTAAGTTGACGCTCCCTTGATGGTGTGGCACGCCAACCATTTTGCCACGCTTCTCCTTGGCGTTGTTGTGGCTGGCCTCCCACGTTTCGGAGCACCACTGATCCACCAAGGCCTCCCAACAATCCATCTTATCCACACACCATCTCGGGGCACCTAAGTTAATAAAGAGAAATTTGAGCGCGTAAGAACCAAATCAAGGAAACTAACTACAAAGCCTTAATAATATGTAATTACCTTCATGTAATGCTCCTTCTCCATCTTAGCATCACGACACTTCGCCTTGTCAAGCCTAATACGCCGCGTGGCATAGTAGTCTCGAACAGCCTGCACCCGAGCCTCGTCCCAAAAGTTTTGAAGTAGGCGGCGACATTCGGTTTCGATAACCTTTGCCGCATCCTCCTCGTATCCCTCCTCACACCTGTAGTAGGTCTACAAACGAGACAACACCGAATAGTACAATAAATAGCTATGGTTGATTTATAATTGTGTGAAAGAGAAATTACCCAGAACTTTCGGATCACCATGTCCGCCCTCGTGTCACACAAAACACCATCGATCTCCACCTCCGGCGGGGCCGGGGAACCCAAGTAGTGCTCCCAGGTCATTCCTACCTCTCGCTCCCGACCGGGCAACGTAACAAACCCTGGGAAGTTTTGACGGCAAAGAACACCAAGGATGCTGTTGGGCTTGCGGACACCCTTGGCAACAATCCAACCCCTACAGTATGACAAAATAAAGCCAAAACATTAGATATTTGAGAAAACCCGAAGGCAAAAGGTTAAATAAGAGTAAATTAACTTAGTTCTCCCCATTTGGCCTAATCAACCACCTCTGCTCGGGGGTCGCTGGCACGAGCGGGAGCCCCGAACTACCACGCTCGTACACGGTAGGCCCCTCACCCAGCTCCTCGTCGCTACCAGCATGGCCACTTGCCTCAGGCCAGGTATCCCATTGGGTCTCTTGGGACGTACCCTCATCCCTGCCTTGCTCCGGAGTCGCCTGGAAGGAAGCCTCTGGGACAGGAGTCTCGTGGGTCGAAGGCTCGTCGACCTGAGGCTCGTCGACCCGAGGCTCGTGAACCGGAGACCGTGTAGCCTCCACCTCAGACGAATCCACCCTAGAAGTCCTGTGCTCAGGTGAATCAGCTTGGGGTGGTGGCGGAGACCGTGTAGCCCTACCTCTCCCGCGGCCACGTGTACCTTTAGTACAACATAAATACCAACATGAGTAATAAAATGTATATAAATACCAATATGCATACACCATGAGTACAACATAAATACCAACATGAATACAACGTGTACCTTTAGTGCCTCTCGGCTTCGCGGGGGGGTCGACCTCCTCTCACGGGGGCCGCTCCTTGCAAAGTAGAGAGCAACACTCTCCAAAGAGGCGAGGCAAGAATGGAAGTACCCATCCCATCACCCACCGACGAAGAAGCAGCCGCGGAGTGCTTTCGACCCTTTCCCACCATCTTTGAACACCTGTCATGACAAAGAGTAAATGAAATTAGTACAACATAAATACAAACAGGAGTAATAAAATGTATATAATTTAAGTGTATCATCGTCATAAATACCAACATGACTAATAAAAATTGAATACCTAACATGAACTCAAAATTTATATATAGTATAATAGTTGAATACCTAACATGAACTAATAACAATCGTCCTCGTCTATATAAGCTTCAGGGTCAATAAATGCATCATGATCATCACTATCATCAATAAATGCATCATCATCATCACTATCACGAAGAACATGTGGAAGGCCACCATTATGTAATCGGTCAAGAAGTGACAGGTCATCCGCAACAGTAACCTCTTCTTCTTCCAGCTCTTCCTATTCGGGCTCAGGGATTAAGACGGATTCACTGTCGCTGTCTACTTCAACGTTCTGGGGTGAAGTAGAGCGGTTCTTGAAACGTTTCTTGGACAAACATGTTTCTTGGAAGAATTCTCCTTCATATGTGTCTGGGTTAATGTGAGGTTCGTAATCCTCTTCATTGAGGGTAGCTGGTCTAAAATGTGGTGGCACTTCATAAACGACATCCCAACCTTTGAGATTTGGATCAGTTTGGCAGGTCCACGGTAGATAGAAAACTTGTGTCGCCTGTTGAGCCGTAATATAGACATCGGGAACATCTAAGTGGGTGTTTTGGTTGATTTCGACTAGTCCTATATGTTCATGAGTCCTTCTAGTCTCCCTCGGCTCAAACCAATAACATTTGAAGACTACGGCGGTCGGTGGGTTTTCACCATAGAATAGAAGTTCATAAATTGCTTCAACTCTTCCATAATACTCGGTGTCTCCTTCGCTGATAGCAGAGACAGAACAATTTGTAGTCTTTAGGTCGGGCATAGATAACTCTTTGCCAAAGGTACGAAAGTGATACCCGTTGATGTTGTATTTGTCAAATGAACGGACCTTATAGTCAAAACCATTAGCGACTTGTCTCAACTCGGTGTCCATAGACTCTGCATCAGCCTACAAGTTTAATACGAAAGAATGGATGCATTAGCCGCAAATTGACCAATAAATCAAAATGGGCCCTTAATGGTAATAAATTACCCTTTGTTTGAACCAAGAGATGAAACCGGCATAGTCGCCTCCATGCTTTGCGAGAAGCTCATACTCTTCGACGGAATCCTTTTCGATGACCGCTCCATCCGAGAATTCGGCGACGTATCGACTATATCAAATATCCGGGAATAAGAGTAGTTCAAAGCAATTAGAAGTTGCGGAACAATAAATTATCGAGAACTTACTCGATGTACGGCTGCACTTCTGTTAGGTTGGTGAAGATATACAATGAAATGGTCCTCCATTCTTAGACATCCAACGATTTCCCTTTCGAAGCACCGGATGGTGCGAGCTTACCTTTGAATAGGCTGAGGTTGGATCGAACTTTTTCTCTAGCGCCATCACTGTACCGAGGTTTCGGGTTATGCAAATGATGATTTTTGGCTCCGTAGTGTGCTGTCACGAAGTTTGCCGCCTCCTCAGTAATGAATGCCTCGGCCATCGATGCTTCAATTCTATGTTTATTTTTACACTTAGCTCGAAGCGTCTTCTACATCCTCTCAGTTGAGTAGCACCATCGATTTTGAATGGGCCCCCCCATTCTTGCCTCGGTCGGGAGATGCAAAATCAAATGTTGCATTGGATTGAAGAAGCCCGGTGGAAAGATCTTTTCTAATTTGCAGATCAACTCCGGCGCCAACTCTTCCATTTCATCTAGCACGACAGGCGATAGTTCTTTTGCACAAAGAGAACGGAAGAAATAGCTCAGCTCTGCTAGTACTAGCCATTCATCCTCAGGGATAAAGCCACGCAACATCACCGGCATTACCCGCTCAATCCATATGTGCCAATCATGACTCTTGAGCCCAAATATTTTCAATTTCTCAAGACTCGCTCCCCTCTTTAGATTCGCAGCATACCCATCGGGGAACATCAACCGCATTTTCACCCACAATAGCATTTCCCTCATAGCTGGCCTTTCAAGATTGAACCATGCCTTTGGCTTCGCTATGCTTTGCTTTCCTTTCCGTTGTCGCAAGTTTTGCAACGGTCTATCACATAGAGCCTCCAGGTTGATTCTAGCCTTAGGATTATCTTTTGACTTCCCCTCTATGCCGAACAATGTACCAAAAATGGCCTCCGCAATATTCTTTCCAGTGTGCATCACGTCAATGTTGTGTGGGCAAAGGAGGTCTTTAAAGTAAGGGAGATCCCATAAGCATGACTTGTGAGTCCAGGCGTGTTTCGTATTATACCCTTTGAAGTATCCTGGACGCAAAGGATCAGGCTCGAGAGCGTTTAACTGATCAAGGGTTTGTTGGCCTGTCAACGCAGCTGGTGCAGTGTTTTTGACAACTCTACCTTTGATGAAATTCTTCTTGTCTTTTCTGAACTTATGGTCAGGATCCAGGAATTGTCTATGCATGTTGAAGCAAGAATACTTGCGACCAGCCTGCAGCCAACGGAACTGAAGAGCTGCCTTGCATGTGGTGCACGGGAACCTTCCATGCACACACCAGCCAGCGAATAGCGCAAACGCCGGATAATCATGCGTCGAGTACATGTACCACACATGCATTTTGAAATTTGTTTTTGTAGCCGCGTCGTAGGTCTTGATCCCATTATCCCAGGCTTCTTGCAACTCATCCTTAAGCGGCTGCATGTACACATTCATATTGTTCCCCGGATAGTTGGGCCCTGGAATTATCAACGTCAGGAATATGTTCTTTCTTTTCATAATCTCTCCGGGTGGCAAATTTAGTGGAATGCCAAATACAGGCCAACAACTGTATTGTGCTGCCGTCATACCATACACATTGAACCCATCCGTGCTGATGGCAACTCTAGGTTGCCTTGGATCTTCTGATTTATCCTTATGTAATGCATCGAAGTGCCTCCACGCAAAACCATCTGAAGTGTGTACTAGCATCTTGTTCCCATCCGCATCTAGTTCGGTTCTTTTGCCCAATTTGTGCCATGTCATCTGTCTGGCCGTCTCTTCGACCATGAAAAGTCGTTGAAGTCTTGGTACGATTGCCAGATATCGAAGAACACTAATAGGGTTTTTGGTCTGATTCTTCTCACCAATGCCGTTGTCTACCACAATATACCTGGAAGAGTTGCAAATGGGGCAATAGTTCAAGGCCGCATACTCAAGCCTAAATAAGGCACATCCATTCTCACAGGCATGTATCTTCTCATAGGGCATCTTAAGTACATGGAGGATTTTCTCTGACTGGTACAGGTTTGCAGGCAGTACATGGCCTTTGGGTAGAAAGCGTCCAAATATCGTCATCATCGCGTCGTAGCATCTCTGCCTAGGTTGAATTGAGCCTTCAGAGCCATTACTTGTGCGATGGCATCGAGCTGACAAAGCTCAGTCTGCTCGTAGAGAGGACGTATTGAAGACTCGAGCATTTCATAGAAGGCCTTTGCAGATTCCTCCATCTCATCGTCCGAATCACGAGCATCATCAAAGTCTTGCACCATGTCTTCAATCTCGGTACCATGCTCGTCAGTGCGACGACGAATCACCTCAGCTCTGGCACGTTGGTCAGACTCACCATGAAAAGTCCACACCATATAATTAGGCGTAAAACCCCACTTCTGCAGGTGTTTACCCATTTCAAACTCTGTCTGCTTTTTCCAGTTGTCGCAGTTGGGACAGGGGCACCATGTTTTATTCTAGCCATTTGCAAATGCGGCTCTCACAAACCCCCTGGTTTTTGTTAACCATTCATGGGTCATGTCTTTCTGACTAGGGTGACCAGTGTACATCCAAGCACGATCACTCATGTTGCCTAGCTACCTATGGGGGCGCAAGAAATAAATATATAATTCATCATCTATATTCATACGCTAATCAAGTTTGTCAGTTTTATTATCCATGCAACCTACGTGCTAATAGGTAAAGATAGGTCCTAATCCCACCCGAGTATGTGTAGAGTGGGTTCGTTTTCCCATGCTCTGCTCCAGATGCGACGCAGAATTTCGGCAGCACCTCCCCGCTGTTCTCCTGATACACGTCTTGGCAATAAGCACAGAGGATGTGTACCCGGAGAACAACAGGGGAGGCACTGACGAAATTCCGCATCGGATCCGAAGCACAGCATACGGGAAAACAAACCCAATCTACACATACTCGGGTTGTCCATGGATAATGTTGGACAATTCGAAAGGATGGCGGTTATAAATATGCAAAGAAATGCATATTTATAGATGTCGCCCTTTCCAACGGGAGACGCATACTGGTCACGCATACTCATGATTGAAGAAACCTATAGCTAGCAAGTTTCATCGACACGAAGACCGGGACAGAGCAAATTAAGGGGTATGAGGAGAAGTCATTTGTGCTCACCAACAAACGCGAGGGCGGAGCTCGTCCAACGCACGTGGAGGTCGTCGAACAACTACACATTGAAATTCACACGATCAACACAAATACGATGTTTTTATAATTAACATAATCGGAAAATATGTGACCTAACTCATAATTTACAAAACAATGACCTCGTGGGCCTCTGGAAGGCCGAAAAGCACCTTCTCGTTCAAAAGAAGGCAGAAGAGGTGTCGGGGGTCGGGGCTTAGTGGCCTCGGGAGTAAGTGCCGTTGAGGGTCGGTGGTGTCGGGTGTCGGTGGCATTGGGGTCGGGGGTTAGTGGCGTCGGTTGTGGGGGGTCAGTGGCGTCGGGGGTCTAGGGTCAGTGACGTCGGGTGTCAGTGGCGTCGGGGGTCGGGGGTTGGTGGCGTCAAGCGTCGGGGGTCGGGAGTCGTGGGCCGAGGGTCTGGGTCGGGGGTCAGTGGCGTCGGGGGTCGAGGGTTAGTGGCGTCGGGGGTCAGTGGCGTCGGGGGTCGGGGGTCGGGGGTCAATGGCCTCGGGGGTCGATGGTCGGGGGTCAGTGGCGTCGGGCGTCACGGGTCGGTGGTCGAGGGTCAGTTTCGGGGTGCCAGGGTTCCCTTTTCCTCTTCTTTCTTCTTCTCCTCTCTCCTCTTTTTCTTCTTTTCTTCTTCTTCTTCTTCTTCTTCTTCTTTTTTCTCCTCCTACTCCCCCTCCTCTTTTTCTCATCCTATTCTTTTTCTTGTTCTTTTTCTTGTTATTTTTCTTGTTCTTGTTCTTGTTCTTGTTCTTGTTCTTGTTCTTGTTCTTGTTCTTGTTCTTCTTCTTCTTTCTCCTCCTCTTCCTCCTCCTCCTCCTCCTCTTCTTCTTCTTCTTCTTCTTCTTCTTCTTCTTCTTCTTCTTTTTTCTCCTCCTCCTCCTCCTGTTCTTCTTCTTCTTCTTCTTCTTCTTCTTCTCCTTCTTCTTTTCTTTCTTCTTCTAATTATTTTCTTCTTTTCCTTTTTCTTTTTCATTTTTTTCCTTCTGCTTTTCCTCTTTTTTTCTTCTAACCTAACTAACTAACCTAATTAGCCTAATAATCTAACCAAATAAACTAACTAAATTACCCTATATATAATAAAAAAACTAACCTAATAAACTAACTAAAGTAACTAACTTTTTTAAAAAGAAAAAGAAGAAGAACTCAACTCACCGTGGTGGACAACGGCAGGGGGCGGCGGCGGCGGCGGCGATGGACGACGGCAGGGGGGCAGGGGGCGCGCGGCAGGCGGCCGGCGGGCGGGGAGGAGGGGTGCCGCGAGCGGGAGGGCAGGCGGCCGACGGGCGGGGAGGAGGGGTGCCGCGGGCGGGAGGGCAGGCGGCCGGTGGGCGGGGAGGAGGGGTGCCGCGGGCGGGAGGGCAGGCGGCCGGCGGGTGGGGAGGAGGGGTGCCGCGGGCGGGAGGGGAGGCGGCCGGTGGGCGGGGAGGAGGGATGCCACGGGCGGGTGCAGGGAGGAGGGCGCGGGGAGGAGGCGGCGGGAGGGGAGGTGGTCGGCGGGCGGGGAGGAGGGGTGCTGCGGGAGGGGAGGAGGGGGCGGGGGAGGAGGCGGCCGACGGGAGGGGAGGCGACCGGCGGGCGGGGGTCGAGCGGCTGAGAGTAAGGAGGAGACTGTCGGAGCGGATGAGAGTGAGAGGGAGGGGGAGACGGCCGTTAGGGGGGGCTTGCTTTGCCGTCTGCCCCCCGACGACAAAGAGAAGGAGGGCAGACGACAAAGGGAGCGCCCGTTATGGGGTGGGAGGGGGTGTACGGTGGCACCCCTTTGCCGTCTGCCAACCCTTTGTCGTCCGCCTGTGCTTCCTTTGCCCTCTACTGGCCGACGGCATAGGGAAGCCGACGGCAAAGAATTTTTTTGCCTTATGTGTTCTCTTTGCCGTCTGCTTGGCGCCAGCTGATGGCAAAGAAGATCTTTGCCATGTGTCAGCAGACGACAAATTTGTGAATTCCAGTAGTGATGATGCTACTTCTGCTGCCCATGATGCCTATGATGATGCTATGCTTGATACTATGCCTGATGATGCTATGCTTGATACTATGCCTGATGATGCTATGCTTGATACTGCTTTGCCACTAGGTGCATTCCTTGATGCACAAATTGCTAGAGTTGCTGCTAGATGTGATGATACTTCTGAAACTGCTAATACTATTGAAGTAGAACCTGCTACTATGCCTGAATTGCCTGTTATGCCTGATACGCGCTATGTTATGGAGGGAGAGATAGCTGAGGATTTTCTTGCGTGTAAGGATAGCTATGATGTTGAGAAATTACTGCGCAAGTGGAAAGAAAAATCTCTGAACGCTAGGATGAAATACGACCCGAAGTTTGCCACTTTGCCTATCTTTGTGACCGATAAGGATTATGAATTCTGTGTCGACCCTGAGTTAATGACCCTGGTCGAATTTGATCCTTTTCACGGTTATGAGTCTCAAACGGTTGTAGCCCATCTTACCAAACTGCACGATATATCCACCCTATTCACTAGTGAGGAAAAGATCCGCCACTACTATATGCTCAAACTGTTTCCTTTCTCGCTAAAGGATGATGCTAAGATCTGGTTCACTTCTCTTGCTCCTGGTTGTGTGCATAGCCCCTAGGATATGGTCTACTACTTCTCTGAAAAATATTTCCTTGCCCATAAGAAGCAAGCTGCCTTGTAGGAAATATACAACTTTGCTCAAGCTGAGGAAGCGAGTCTCCCACAAGCTTGGGGGAAGCTCATCCAGCTATTGAATGCTTTGCCTGATCACCCTCTTGAGAAGAATGAAATACTTGATATCTTCTATACTGGACTTACCAATGCTTCCAAGGACCACCTAGATAGTTGTGCTGGTAGTGTTTTTAGGGAACGAACCATAGAACAAGCTGAGATTCTATTGAATAACATCTTGTGCAATGAGAATGCTTGGACTATTCCCGAACCACCTCCTAAGCCAACTCCGAAGAAAAGAGGTATTCTATTCCTCAGTCCTGAAGATATGCAAGAAGCCAAGAAATCTATGCGAGAGAAAGGCATTAATCTGAAGATGTCAAAAATCTACCACCTATCGAAGAGATCCACGGTCTCGATAACCCGATACAGGCAGTAGAAGTAAATTCTCTTCGTAGGTTCGATGAGAGTGATATTCCTTTTAATAAACCTGCTAGCCTATGCATGGATGAATTTGATAACTTTGTTGCCAAACAACAGAGTTTCGATGATTATGTTAGCAGACAATTGGAACAGAATGCTCATATGCTTAGTCATTTAAGTGCTTGTGTGGACACAAATGTCAATGATCTTAAGCTTCTGAGTAAACATGCCTCTATGGTTACTACTCAAGTAGAAAAAGTACTTAAAGCTTAAAATGACTTGCTCGATGAGTTGAATGACAATTCCGTCTGAGTCATCACTAGAGGCGGTAGAATGATCAAGAAACCTTTGTATCCTGAGGGTCATCCGAAGAGAATTGAACAAGATTCTCAAGGAGTTAGCACTGATGCACCTAGTCATCCAAGAAAAGAGAAGAAAGATGATAGGAACCTGCACTCTAGCAACCCTATTGCGGCTACACCTGAGAGTCCAAACGATGCCTTTGTCTCTGATGCTGAAACACAATCTGGTGATGAACATGAGCCTAATGATAATATCAATAGTGATGTTCATGAAGATGCTCAACCTAGCAATGAAAAGGGTGTGGAGATTGAGCCTGTTGATCTTGATAACCCACAGCCTAAGACAAAGAGATACGATAAGAATGACTTCGCTGCTAGGAAGCATGGTAAAGAAAGGGAACCATGGGTTCAAAAACCCATGCCCTTTCCTCCCAAACCATCCAAGAAAAAGGATGATGAGGATTTTGAGCAATTCGTTGAAATGATCAGACCTGTCTTTCTGCAAATGCGTTTGACAAATATGCTCAAAATGTCTCCGTATGCTAAGTACATGAAAGATATTGTGACTAATAAGAGGAGGATACCTAAGGTTGAGATTTCCACCATGCTTGCTAATTATACCTTCAAGGGTGGAACTCCTAAGAAACTAGGTGATCCCGGTGTGCCCACTATACCTTGCTTCATTAAAGGCAACTATGTTAGAACTGCGTTATGCGGCCTTGGAGCCGGTGTTAGTGTTATGCCTCTCTCTCTCTTTATTGTAGACTTGAACTGGATAAGTTGACACCCACTGAAATCTCTCTGCAAATGGCCGACAAATCAACTGCTTTCCCTATCGGCATTTGCGAGGACGTGCCTGTTGTGGTTGCTAACACCACTATCTTAACAGACTTTGTTATCTTGGATATTCCCAAGGACGATGCCATGGCTGTCATCCTCGGAAGACCCTTTTTAAACACCACAGGGGCTGTTATAGATTGCAACAGAGGTAATTTCACTTTCCATGTCAACGGTAATGAGCATACGGTGCACTTTCCGAAGAAACAATATCGAGTACATTGCATCAATGCTATCGAAAAAACTTCGTCGATTCTTATTGGGAGCTTTGAATGCCCTATTCCTCGTGTCAAGATGAAGTATGATTTGCTTGTTGGGGAAATAGACATCCCTATTGAGGTGACCTAGTGACTATTCGAAAATTCTCCGTTCTCTTTTGCGATTCGAGAAGTTTTGTCGAGGGGATTTGATCAACCCCATTGACGGATTTCTTTCGATGACCATGAGATGGATGAATCGAGGAGTCACAAACCTGTGTTCCAAGCTTTCACTTTAGGTTGCTTAGAAGAAAAATGATAGATTTAGTTTAGTTTTCCCTGTTTTCTGTTTTAGCGTCCGGTAGAAAAGTACCCCGAAAATAAAAGTTCTCCAACGTCCTGAAAATCAAGTATGATTTTTCTGGAATTTTTGAAAAATTCTGAGACAAAGAGCTTGTCTGGGGGGCACACCAGTGGGCCACAAGCCCTAGGGGCGCGGGCACCCCCCCAGGCCATGCCACCCAGGCTTGTGGGGCCCACAGGCACCCCCTCCAGTCATTCTTGCTCACATCTGGTTCTCCTACCTCCAAAAAAAAATCATTTCACAGCTCAAACCCCCGCATCGCGTTGACACGCTACCAGTTCCTTGAGATGGATGACGAATCCCTCCTAAACCGTTTGGTATTTAACCGGCAGCGTGTTTTCCATATTACCCTTTCTGCTCCTGCCTTCTTTTACTTTCAAGTAAAACGGAGATATTACATAACCCGAGGAGAGACAGAGGAGTATGAGAGGGAGTCAAAGGCTAATCGTCTCCGTGAGGCAGCTATTCACGCAGTGGGTGCAGCGCTCCCGTATAACCCCCATTATGATTTTGGGTTTCGCCAGGACCATCCTTGGGAGTAGACTGCTACTGCAACAAAAGACCTTCCAACGGCGCCAGAAATAGGAGTGTTACTTGATACTCCTCAGCAACGGCACCAGGAATCCTTCAGCTGCGGCTACGCCTTAAGGGACTTCCTAGGCAAGTATGCAAAGGATTTCCCTCGTGGCCTTGGAGCCTTGCGTTGGTGTTCCCTCGAAGCGGAAAGGGTGATGTAGCACAGCGGTGGTAAGTATTTCCCTAAGTTTGAGAACCAAGGTATCAATCCGGTGGAGGAGTATCACAAGATCCTGCACAAACACAAAAGCGTGCTCCCAACACTGTGAAGGGGTTGTCAATCCCTTATAGATTGTTTGCCAAGTGAGAACTGAAAGCAACAAAGTAACAAAGCAAAGTAAAAGCAGAGGTGTAAACGATGGATGTGAATAGACCCGGGGGCCTTAGTGTTTACTAGTGGCTTCTCTCATAAAAGCAAGTAGACGGTGGGTGAACAAATTACTGTCGAGCAATTGATAGAACCACGCAAAGTCGTGACGATATCTATGGCAATGATTATATCTATAGGCATCACGTCCAAAACAAGTAGACCGATACTTTCTGCATCTACTACTGTTACTCAACACGTCGACCGCTATCCAGCATGCATCTAGTGTATTAAGTCCAAAAGAACATAGTAACGCCTTAAGCAAGATTACATGATGTAGATGGACAATCTCATATCAACGCTAGAGCCCATCTTGTTACCCTTGATGGCAACTACTTAATGTGTGCCTTGCTGCCCCTATTGTCACTGGGAAAGGTCATCACATGGTAGAACCCAAAACCAAGCACTTCTTCCATTGCTAGAATCATAGATCTAGTTGGCCAAACAAAATCCAAGACTCGGAGAGACTTACAAGGATATCAAATCATGCATATAAGAAATCAACAAAGACTCCAATATATATCATAGATAATCTGATCACAAATCCACAATTCATCGGATCTCGACAAACACATCGCCAAGGAAGATTACATCGGATAGATCTCCATGAAGATCATGGAGAACTTTGTATTGAAGATCCAAGAGAGAGAAGAAGCCATCTAGCTACTAACTACGGGCCCGTAGGTCTGAAGTGAACTACTCACGAGTCATTGGAGGGGCGATGATGATGATGAAGAAGCCCTCCAACTCCAAAGTCCCCTCCGGCAGGGCGCTGGGAAGGGTCTCCAGATGAGATCTCACGAAAACGGAATCTTGCGGTGGCGGAAAAGTATTTTTGAGGCTCCCCTAGCTTTTTGCTGAATTTTTGGGAATATATAGGCCAAGGATCTAGGTCAGGGGGGCGGCCAGGGAGGCCACAAGCCCTGACACCGCCGCCTCCCCTGGTGGCGGAGTGGGAGCTTGTGGGCTCCCTGTAACCCACCTGGCTTGGCCCAGAGGCCCCGTGATCTTCTTCCGTTCGGGAAAAATCATTTCGGGGTTTTTATTCCATTTGGACTCCGTTCCAAAATTAGATCTGAAAAGAGCCAAAAACACAGAAAAAACAGGAACTGGCACTTGGCACTAAATTAATAAGTTAATCCCAAAAAAGATATAAAAGGTACATAAAACATCCAAAGATGACAAGATAACAACCTGAAACCATCAAAAATTATAGATACGTTTGAGACATATCAAGCATCCCCAAGCTTAACTCATGTTCGTCCTCGAGTAGGGAAGTGATAAAGAATGAATTTTTGATGCTTTCATGCTACCTAGCATGTGACGTGAATGTTCAGATCCATTAGATTCAAAACAATAGTTTAGTATTGATATGGAAACAATAATCATTCAAGCAAACTAGCAAGGTAATCATGAACTTTCAAGATAACAAGGCCAAAAGAAAGTTATCCCTACAAAAGCATATAGTTTGGCTATGCTCTATCATCATTGCACAACGAATTTAAATCATGCACAACCCCGGTATTGGCCAAGTAATTGTTTGACACCTTTACTTTCTCAAACATTTTCAACTCTCACGCAATACATGAGCGTGAGCCATGGTTATAGCACTATAGATGGTGTGGAATGTGGTGGAGGTTGCAAGACAAAAAAGGAGAAGATAGTCACATTAACTTGGCATATCAATGAGCTCTGTAGATGCTCATAAATAGATATCAATGTGAATGAGTAGGGATTGCCATACAAATGATGCACTAGAGCTACGAGTAAGTGAAAGCTCTTAAAGAAAACTAGTGGGTGTGCATCCAACTTGCTTGCTGAGGAAGACATAAGGCAATTTTGAGGAAGCCTATCATTGGAATATACAAGCCAAGTTATATAATGAAAATTTCCCACTAGCTATATGGTGGTGACAAAACGAGAGACTGTCAATCATGAAGATCATGGTGCTTAATATGCACAAGTGTGGAAAAAGTGGTAGCATTGTCCCTTCTCTCTTTTTCTCTCATTTTTTTGGTGGGCTCTTTGGACTCTCTTTTTCCTCACTTGGGACAATGCTCCATTAATGATGATCATCACACTTTAAACTCAAAACTTAGAGAAACGATGACTCTATATGGAATGCCTTTGGTAGTGTACCGTGGCAATGATCTAGCATGGCATAGACATTAATTGAAACATCATGCTAGCTATCTTACGATCATGTAATGGCAATGTAGACATGGTGGCACATGTCATGGTGGTAGTTGCATTGCAATATATCTCGGAATGACTTTGAAAAAGCCATAGTAGGTAGGTATGGTGGCTGTTTTGAGGGAGGCTAATGGTGGGTTTTGTGCAGCGACGAAAGTTGCACGGCACTAGGAAGATAGTGATGGTGGCAAGTGAAAGTGCATATAAACATGGACTCAACATTAGTCATGAAGAACTCATATACTTGTTGCAAAAGTTTTATTAGTAATCGAAACAAAGCATTCAACGCATACTCCTAGGGGAAGGGTTGGTAGGTATAAACCATCGCGCAATCCCGACCGCCACGCGAAGGATGACAATCAATATACTAATCATGCTCAGATTTCATCACATAGCGGTTCACCATACGTTCATGCTACAGGAATCACTAACTTCAACACAAGTATTTCTAGATCCACAACACCTTACTAGCATGACTTCAATATTACCATAACCAGAACTCAAAACTAATTGAGATGAATCAAACTTCTCTAACTATTCAATGCACATGAAGGTGGAAGTTTTCGTATCCCTTTGAATAACTACCCCTTTTGAGACTACTTTCAAAGCATAGATCAACTACCAAGCCACGCACTACTGTGCTCTAAAAGATATAAGTGAAGCACACCGAGCAAAAGTATCTAGCTCAAAAGATATAAGTGAAGTACATGTGAGCTGAATTGTCTACCAAAAGATATGAGTGAAGCTCGACAAAATCACGGTGAGTGCATGTCTATCTCTCTAGGTGTGTAGCAAGGATGATTGTGACACAAAAAAAATAAAAGACTCCTACGATACAAGACGCTCCAAGCAAAAACACATAACATGTGGTGAATAAAAACATAGCCCCAAGTAACGTTACCGATGGGTTGAAGACGAAAGAGGGGATGCCTTCCCGGGGCATCCCCAAGCTTAGGCTTTTACCGCATACTTGAATATCTTGGGGTGCCTTGGGCATCCCCAAGCTTGATCTCTTGCCACTCTTTATCTTTTTGTCCATAAGAACTTCACCCAAAACTTGAGAACTTCACAACACGAAACTTAAACAGAAACTCGTGATAACATTAGTATGAGAAAGCAAACCACCACTTCCTTAGGTACTGTAGAAAACTTAAATTCTACTTGTTATGATGTTGGGTTACTGTATTTTCAATCTTCCATGGCTAATACCCCCCGATACTATCCATAGTTTCATCAAAATAAGCAACCAACACAACAAAAAACAGAATCTGTTAACAGCAGACCAGTCTGTAGCAATCTGTATATTTCATGTACCTCTAATACTTAAAAGAATTCTGAAAACTTACGACAGTCTGAAGAATTTTCGTATAAATCAGTAGCAAAAAGAATCAACTCAAAATCTCTTACAGAAATAAAATGAAAATTCTTTTCGTGAGCACAAAGTTTCTGTATTTTCCAGCATGACCAAACGATCACCCCCAAGACTAATCATAACGGTTTTGCTTGGCACAAACGCAAAAAGAAACACACAAAAAACAATCATAACAGAATTATGAAAGTGTGGAAAACACAAAACAGAAAGAAAAAGGATAGATTCGTTGGGTTGCCTCCCAACAAGTGCTTTTGTTTAACGCCCTTAGTTAGGCATTCAATGATGCTCTCACAAAAGACAAGAATTGAAGCACAACGAGAGCATCCTAAAGCATGTGAAAATCACATCTAAGTCTAACATACTTCCTATCCATAGGTATTTTATAGGAAAACAGATTGTCAAGACAACTAATAGTTACCATATGCAAGGAAGAAGAAAGAGACAATAGCAATCTCCACATAACTGTTGGGGAACGTCGCATGGGAAACAAAAATTTTCCTACGCGCACGAAGACCTATCATTGTGATGTCCATCTACGAGAGGGGATTTCCGATCTACGTACCCTTGTAGATCGCACAGCAGAAGCGTTAGTGAACGCGGTTGATGTAGTGGAACGTCCTCACGTCCCTCGATCCGCCCCGCGAACCGTCCCACGATCTAGTGCCGAACGGACGGCACCTCCGCGTTCAGCACACGTACAGCTCGACGATGATCTCGGCCTTCTTGATCCAGCAAGAGAGACGGAGAGGTAGATGAGATCTCCGGCAGCGTGACGGCGCTCCGGAGGTTGGTGTGATCTAATCTCAGCAGGGCTCCGCCCTAGCTCCGCAGAAACGCGATCTAGAGGTAAAACCGTGGAGGTATGTGGTCGGGCTGCCGTGGCAAAAGTTGTCTCAAATCAGCCCTAATAGCTCCATATATATAGGATGAGGGGAGGGGAGGCTTGCCTTGAGGCTCAAGGATCCCCAAGGGCTGCGCCACCAAGGGAGGAGGAGTCCTCCTCCAATCCTAGTCCAACTAGGATTGGAAGGTGGAGTCCTTCTCCCCCTTCCCACCTCCTTTTTTTTTCTTTTCCCTTTGATTTTCTATCTATGGCGCATAGGGCCTTATTGGGCTGTCCCACCAGCCCACCAAGGGCTGGTGCGCCACCCCCAAGGCCTATGGGCTTCCCCGGGGTGGGCTGCCCCCCCCGGTGAACACCCAGAACCCATTCGTCATTCCCGGTACATTCCCGGTAACTCCGAAAACCTTCCGGTAATCAAATGAGGTCATCCTATATATCAATCTTCGTTTCCGGACCATTCCGGAAACCCTCGTGACGTTCGTGATCTCATCCGAGACTCCGAACAACATTCAGTAACCAACCATATAACTCAAATACGCATAAAACAACGTCGAACCTTAAGTGTGCAGACCCTGCGGGTTCAAGAACTATGTAGACATGACCCCAGTGACTCCTCGGTCAATATCCAATAGCGGGACCTGGATGCGCATATTGGATCCCACATATTCTACGAAGATCTTATCGTTTGAACCTCAGTGCCAGGGATTCATATAATCCCGTATGTCATTCCCTTTGTCCTTCAGTATGTTACTTGCCCGAGATTCGATCGTCAGTATCCGCATACCTATTTCAATCTTGTTTACCGGCAAGTCTCTTTACTCGTTCCGTAATACAAGATCCCGCAACTTACACTGAGTTATATTGCTTGCAAGGCTTGTGTGTGATGTTGTATTACCGAGTGGGCCCCAAGATACCTCTCCGCCACACGGAGTGACAAATCCCAGTCTCGATCCATACTAACTGAACGAACACCTTCAGAGATACCTGTAGAGCATCTTTATAGTCACCCAGTTATGTTGCGACGTTTGATACACACAAAGCATTCCTCCGGTGTCAGTGAGTTATATGATCTCATGGTCATAGGAACAAATACTTGACACGCAGAAAACAGTAGCAACAAAATGACACGATCAACATGCTACGTCTATTAGTTTGGGTCTAGTCCATCACGTGACTCTCCTAATGACGTGATCCAGCTATCAAGCAACAACACCTTGTACATAGTCAGAAGACCCTGACTATCTTTGATCAACTGGCTAGCCAACTAGAGGCTTGCTAGGGACAGTGTTTTGTCTATGTATCCACACATGTATATAAGTCTTCATTCAATACAATTATAGCATGGATAATAAACGATTATCTTGATACAGGAATTATAATAATAACTATATTTATTATTGCCTCTAGGGCATAATTCCAACAATAACGAGAGGTAATTTGGTAACATGAAAGTTTCTACCAAAATATTTTCCTCTCTCATAGCAATTACATGTGGGATCATATTTGAATTCAACAATGTAACTACACATAGGATATTCTTTTCATGATCCAAATGCATGTAAAGTTGACGCTCTTCAAAAATAGTGGGATTATCATCAACTAAAGTCATGACTTCTCCAAACCCACTTTCAATATTATTGCAAATATCATATTCATCATGAGGCTTGAACAAATTTTCAAGATCATAAGAAAGATCATCACCCCAATCATGATTATTGCAACAAGTAGGGGACATAGCAAAACTAGCATCCCCAAGCTTAGGGTTTTGCATATTTTTAGCATGATTTTCACTAATAGGATTTATAGTGAAACCATTGCAATTATGCTTTTCATCCAAGGAGCCCTCGTGAATCACTTCATAAATTTCTTCCTCAAAATTTTCAGATTCACGCATCTCAAGCAAAACTCCAAAAAGATAGTCAAGTGCCCTCAACTCACTAGCAATTCATTCCACATAAGTGGGTCTCTTAAAGTGATTAGCAAGTGGATGAGGATCCATATCACTAGATTTTCAACAAGCGAAGATGCAAGCATATTGAGGGCACATAGCTCACAAGCAAAGGAAAGGCAAATGAAAACGGCAAAGGAGAAAGGCAAATGAAAACGGCAAATGTGAAGTGGGGGAGAGGAAAACGAGAGGCAACTGGCAAAAAAGTAAATGCAAGAGAAGAGTTTGTGAGACCTACTTGGATAGATCTTGATTTCTCCTACACGGCAACGGCGCCAGAAATACTTCCGCTAGTGCAACAAAAGACCTTCCAACGGCGCCAGAAATAGGAGTGTTACTTGATACTCCTCAGCAACGGCACCAGGAATCCTTTAGCTGCGGCTACGCCTTAAGGGACTTCCTAGGCAAGTATGCAAAGGATTTCCCCCGTGGCCTTGGAGCCTTGCGTTGGTGTTCCCTCGAAGCGGAAAGGGTGATGTAGCATAGCGGTGGTAAGTATTTCCCTCAGTTTGAGAACCAAGGTATCAATACATTTGAGATGTATCATAGACCAACTTAGGCCGAAAGCCTAAGCTTGGGGGAGTACGTGTTCTCACCGACTTTACATTCTTGCTTATGCTTTCACTTTGTTCGTCAGTGTTCACACTTTGCCACTGTATCATCCATGCTAGTTTATTTTATTTTTCTCATTTTCTTTTCATGTGTCTGTCTAGTTTGAGAAAACCCGAAAATAATTTCTTTTTCTTCTTTTGCTTTTTGGGAGCTTTCCCGTGTAGATAGTTTTCTTTTTATTTGGGTCAAGGTAGAAGATATTGGTTACAATGTTTAGTGGCTCTTGCATGCATACCTGTTTAGCTTTCAAAGAGCCATATTACTTTGTCTTCTCCTTTGTGTTTGCCTGCAGATTCCAGCGTAGTCCAATGCACGAGCACGCTTATTATTGTTCACATCGTTCGGTCGTGCAAGTGAAAGGCAATAATGACGACATATGATGAAGTGACTGAGCCTGAAAAAACTGGTATTTACTCGATCTATTTTGTTTTTGTAAATATGAGTAGCTCACTGTGCCTAGTTCAGCTTTGTTGTGAGAGAAACATGTTTGCAATGACAACTTAGAGATCATAGTTGCTTATGCCATGCTTATTTAGGTAGGAGCTTATAATGGTCTGTCTTGGATGCCCACATGAATGTTGAGATGACTATGATGTAGTATGATAGGATGGTATCCTCCTTTGAATGATTCAAGTGGCTTGACTTGGCGCATGTTCACGCATGTAGTTGAAACAAAATCAACATAGCCTCTATGATATTCATGTTCATGGTGATTTATGTCCTACTCATGTTTGCACTCAATGTTAGTTAATCTCAATGCATTTTGATGACTGTTGTCGCTCTCTAGTTGGTCGCTTCCTAGTCTTTTGCTAGCCTTCACTTGTACTAAGCGGGAATACTGCTTGTGCATCCACTTCCATAAACCCAAAGTTGTGCCTTATGAGTCCACCATACCTACCTATGTGCGGTATCTACCTGTCGTTCCAAGTAAATTTGCATGTGCCATTCTCTAAATCTTCAAGAAATAATCTGTTTTGCATGCCCGAACCGCTCATGTGGTGACAGGAGGCTATTGGTATCTTCCATGCTAGGCGTGTTATCCTCGATATGTGTTTATTCATTATCATTCACGAGAAAGGGGTCGGTAATTGGAATTCCCAGTTCCATGCTCAAATCGAAAATATAATTTCAAACAAAACTCCCCCAGGATTGATTTTGGTATGGAGGTACCCGAGGATTCGGCTAGCCGTGGAGTGTGATTGATTGGTGGGGGGGGAGTCAAAACTTTACTTTTCTGTTTGGGAACTGCCTATAGCATGTGTAGCGTGGAAGATGTTGAGAACTCTTAGTCATTGCGTTGACAGTGAAAGCATGCCACCCGAAATTATTATCTCTGTTTTCAAAGCTTGAGCTATGGCACCTCTACAAATCAATGCTTCCCTCTACGAAGGGCCTGTCTATTTATGTTCCTGTTGAGTCATCCCCCTCTTACAAAAGCACCAATTAGAGAGCACCTCTGTCATTTTTATGCTTTGCTTTTAACCGTGTTGAGTATAACTATGACTGGAGCTTCATTGCCTTGAATTACAATGTTTAGTCAGCCCTTGGCCTTTGAAGGTGCTCCGCATTTATGTTTTGCGGTCTCAGAAAGAGCTAGCGAGATACCATCTATTTGTACTGCTTCATGTTGTTTTGATTGAAGTGTTGACACTTGAGGCTTATTATTATTTGCTCGCTAGTTGATTATGCCATTGATATGAGGTTAACGTGAGACCTATATGTCATTTGCTTATGTGGATTGCTTGTGATCTTGCTGAAACTCTGGATATGAGTTAGACATAGTTGCAACGACAAGATCAAACAGAGTTCGTCAAAGTTTTTCTTTTGTCTCTTTCAGTTTGTCAACTGAATTTCTCGAGGACAAGCAAGGCTTTAAGCTTGGGGGAGTTGATACGTCTCTGTCGTATCTACTTTTCCAAACTCTTTTGCCCTTGTTTTGGACTCTAATTTGCATGATTTGAATGGAACTAACCCAGACTGACGTTGTTTTCAGCAGAATTGCCATGGTGTTGTTTTTGTGCAGAAATAAAAGTTCTCGGAATATCCTAAAAATTTATGGAGAATTTTTCTGGAATAAAAGAAAAATACCTGCGCAAATATCCACCGGAGGGGCATGCCAGTGGGCCACAAGCCCACAGGTCGCGGCCACCCCCCTAGGCCGCGTCGTGAGGGCTTGTGGGGCCCACGTGGCACCACCGCCTCCAAACTCAGCTCTGTATCTTCCGTCTCGCCCAAAAAAAAACCAGAGAGAAGGTTTCATCGCGTTTTACGATACGGAGGCGCCGCCACCTCCTGTTCTTCATCTGGAGGGCAGATCTGGAGTCCGTTCGGGGCTCCGGAGAGAGGAGATCGTCGCAATCGTCATTATCAACCTTCCTCCATCGACAATTCCATGATGCTCTTCATCGTTCATGAGTAATCTCATCGTAGGCTTGCTGGAGGGTGATGAGTTGGATGAGATCTATCATGTAATCGAGTTAGTTTTGACAGGGATTGATCCCTAGTATCCACTATGTTCTAGATTGATGTTGCTACTACTTGGCTATGCTTAATGCTTGTCACTAGGGCCCGAGTGCCATGATTTCAGATTTGAACCTATTATGTTGTCACCAATATATGTGTGTTTTAGATCCTATCTTCCAAGTTGTAGTCACTTACTATGTGTTATGACCCGGCAACCCCGGAGTGACAATAGCCGGAACCACTCCCGGAGATGACCATAGTATGAGGAGTTCATTTATTCAACAAGTGTTAATGCGTTGGTCCGGTTCTTTATTAAAAGTAGAACCTTAATATCCCGTAGTTTCCATTAGGACCCCGCTGCCACGGGAGGGATGGACAATAGAGGTCATGCAAGTTCTTTTCCCTAAGCACGTATGACTACATACGGAATACATGCCTACATTAGATTGACGAATGGGAGCTAGTTACATATATCTCCGTGTTATAGCTGTTACATGATGAATCACATCCGTAATACTCATCCATCACCGAACCACTGCCTACGAGTCTTTTACTACTGGTCCTTGATACGTTACTTTGTCCAGGCTTGTCCCTTGCTACAAAAGGGATTGGGCCACTCTCTTGCTACTGCTATTACTCTGCTGCTGCTGCTACTGCTGTTCCTTGCTACTTCGTTGTTACTTGTTGCAAGATCTTTTCCAACACTATTGTCGGGGAAGAATAGTTCCCCATCCATGTGCAACTTACTGGCGCCATTGATACTACAGTTAGGAATAGTCTGCCGTCAACAGATCTTTTTCTAACACTGTTGCTATCATACTACTTTGCTACTGATACTTTGCTTGCAGACACAAATCTTTCAGGTGTGGTTGAATCTGATAAACCCAGCTGCTAATACTTGAGAATATTCTTTAGCTTCCTCTTGTGAGCGAATCAACAAATTTGTGTCGAATACTCTACCCTCGAAAACTGTTGCAATCCCCTACACTTGGCACATGGCACTGAATTAATAATTTAGTCCCAAAAAATATATAAAAGGCATACAAAACGTCCAAAGTTTGATGAAATAATAGCATGAAACCATCAAAAACTATAGATACGCTGGATACGTATCAAGCATCCCCAAGCTTAACTCCTGCTCGTCCTCGAGTAGGCAAGTGATAAAGACTGAGTTTTTGATGTGGAATGCTACCTAGCATAGTTGTCCTTTGCAACTTCCTTCATGTGACATGAATGTTCAGATCCGTAAGATTCAAAACAATAGTTTGCTATTGACATGAAAACAATAATACTTCAAGCAAACTAGAAAGGTAATCATGAACTTTCATAATAACAAGGCCAAGGAAAGTTATCCCTACAAAATCATATAGTCTGGCTAGGCTCCATCATCCTCACACAACTAATTGTAAATCATGCACAACCCCGGTATTGGCCAAGTAATTGTTTTCACACTCTTACTTTCTCAAACTTTTTATAACTATCACGCTCTTTGGCCTCTTTTTTTATTTCCTCACATGGGACAATGCTCCAATAATGATGATAAAACACTTTTATTTACTCACAGCTCAAAGCTTAGAACGATGATGACTCTATAGGAAATGCCTCCGGCAGTGTACCGGGATGTGCAACGATCTAGCTTGGCGTATGACGTTGAAACATCTCGCTAGCTATCTTACGATCATGCAATGGCAGTATGAGAGTGACGACACAAGTCATGAGACGGAACGGTGGGAGTTGCATGGCAATATATCTCGGAATATCTATGAAAATGCCATAGTAGGTAGGTATGGTGGTTGTTTTGAGGAAGGCATAGGGTGGGTTTGTGTACCGGCGAGAATTGCACGACACAAGAGAGGCTAGCAATGGTGGAAGGTGAAAGTGCATCTATACCATGGACTCACATTAGTCATGAAGAACTCACATACTTGTTGCGAAAGTTTTTATTAGTAATCGAAACAAAGTGCTAAACACATACTCCTAGGGGAAGGGTTGGTAGGTGTTAACCATCGCGCGATCCCGACCTCAACACAAAGGATGACAATCAATAGATCAATTATGCTCCGACTTCCTAACATAGCGGTTCACCATACGTGCATGCTGCGGGAATCACTAACTTCAACACAAGTATTTCTAGATTCACAACACCCTACTAACATAACTCTTATATTACCAAATCCATGTCTCAAAACTAATTGAGAGGAATCAAGACTTCTCTTTCTACTCAATGCACATGAAGATGGAGGTTTTTGTATCCTCTTTGGGTACCTATCACCTTTGGGACTACTTTCATAGAATAAGCCAACTACCAAGTCACGCACCGCCATGCTCTAAAAGATCTAAGTGAAGCACACAGAGCAAAATTATCTAGCTCAAAAGATATAAGTGAAGCACGATGAGCATTCTAGCAAAATCACGATGAGTGCATGTATCTCTCAAAAGGTGTGCAGCAAGGATGATTGTGACACAATAAAAAGAAAAGACTCCTAAGATACAAGACGCTCCAAGCAAAACACATATCATGCGGTGAATAAAAATATAGCCCCAAGTAATGTTACCTATGGATTGAAGACAAAAGAGGGGATGCCTTCCCGAGGAATCTCCAAGCTTAGGCTTTTTGGTGTCCTTAAATTTGGCTTGGGATGCCTTGGGCATCCCCAAGCTTGAGCTCTTTGCACTCCTTATCTCTTTGTCCATGAGAACATCACCCAAAACTTGAAAACTTCACAACACAAAACTTAAACAGAAACTCATGATAACATTAGCACAAGAAAACAAACTACCACCACTTTAGGTACTATAGCAATCTTGATTTCTATTTATATTGGGGCTACTATATTATCACTTTCCCATGGCTAGTACCCCCTGATACTATCCATAGTTTCATCAAAACAAGCAACCAACTCAACAAAAAATAGAATATGTCAAAAACAGACCAGTCTGTAGCGATCTGTATACTTCGTATACTTCTGTACCTCAAAAACTCTTAACAATTACGACTGCCTAGGAAAAAGGCATATCAACCAGCAGCAAAAAGAATCAACTCAAAAGCTCTTTCTGAATAAAAACGAAAAATCATCTCGTGAGCGAAACGTTTCTGTCTTTTTCCAGCATGATTAAACAACCATCACCAAGACTAGTCATAAAGGTTTTGCTTGGCTCAAACACAAAAAGAAACACAAAAAACACAACCATAACAGAATTATGATGGTGTGGACGCCACAAAACAGAAATAAAAAGAAATAAATTCATTGGGTTGCCTCCCAACAAGCGCTATAGTTTAACGCCCTTAGTTAGGCATAAGGTGATAGAATCACGTATCGTCGTCTTTGGTGCTCAAACTATAAGTGCCCTCATCATGGATTCATAAGTCAATCTTATTTTCTTTCTAGGAAAGTGCTCCATGCCCTTCTTTAAAGGAAACTGAAATCTAATATTCCCTTCCTTCATATCGATGATAGCACCGATAGTCCTTAGGAAAGGTCTACCAAGAATAATAGGGCATGTAGGATTGTAATCAATGTCAAGCACAATAAAATCCACGGGTACATAGTTCCTATTTACAATAATAAGAACATCATTTATCCTTCCCATGGGTTTCTTGACAGTAGAATCCGCAAGATGCAAATTAAGAGAACACTCTTCAAGCACATTAAAACCCAGAACATCACATAAAGACTTTGGAATCGCGGAAACACTAGCACCCAAATCACACAAAGCATTGCATTCATAGTTTTCGATTTTGATTTTGATAGTAGGTTCCCACTCATCATGAAGCTTCCTAGGGATATAGTTTTCCAATTCAAGTTTCTCTTCAAGAGATTTTACGTAGCTTCGACGATATGATCGGTAAATGCCTTGTTTTGGCTATAAGCGTGTGGAGAGTTTAGCATGGATTGCATCAAGGAAATGCATTCAATCAAGGAGCAACTATCATAATTGAATTCCTTGAAATCCAAAGTAGTAATTTCATTACTACTCAAAGTTTTAATATCTTCTACTCCACTTTCAATGCTTTTAGCATCCAGATAGATGGACTCCGAATCATTGGGGCGTTTTTCAACCAAAGTGGATTCATATACAGCCCCATCATCATTAGCTTTAACACAAGAAAACAAAGATTCAATGGGAGTCACACCAAGCACTTTAAGATCTTCGTGATTCTTATCACGAGAACACGCCTTTTTAAGCCATTCATGTCTAGCACGAATTTGGGCGGTTCTTTCTTTGCTCTCACTCATGGAAACACGCATAGCTTTCAAAGTTTCATCCATATTGATCTTGGGAGGAGCACATATAACTTTCAAAGCATCAATATCACTAGATATTCTATCAACGCTCTTAGCCAAATCGTCAATTTTGAGTAGTTTTTCCTCTATGGACGCATTGAAAATCTTTTGCGAGTTGATAAACTCTTTGATATTACTCTCTAGATCAGAGGGTAATCTACTGTAATTTCCATGAGTGTTGTTGTAGGAGTTTCCAAAGTTATTAGAGGAGTTCCTAGGAAAAGGCCTAGGAACATAGTTTCCTCTAAAAGCATTGTTGTCGCCAAAATTATTCCTACCAACAAAATTAACGTCCAAGCTAGCGTTGTTACTCTCAATCAAGGAAGACAAGGGCATATCATTAGGATCTAAAGGAGCACTTCTACTAGCAACCAAATTCATTAACTCATCCATCTTAGCACTCAACGAGTTAATTTATTCTATAGTGTGTACCTTTTTACTAGTAGGTGACCTTTCAGTGTGCCACTAAGAGTAGTTCGTCATGATATTATCTAGGAATTTTCTGGCTTCCCCTAACGTGATTTCCATGAACGTTCCACCCGAGGTGGAGTCCAAGATGTTTCTAGAAGCGAAATTCAAGCCAGCGTAGAAGATTTGTATAATCATCCAAAGACTCAAGCCATGAGCGGGACAATTTCTAATCATCAATTTCATCCTCTCCCAAGATTGTGCAACATTTTCATGATCAAGTTGTTTAAAATTCATGATATCATTATGGAGAGAGATAATCTTAGCCGGCGGAAAATACTTGGATATATAAGCATACTTGCACTTATCCCAAGAATCGATACTATTTTTGGGCAAAGACGAAAACCAAGTTTTTGCTCGATCTCGCAACGAGAAACGAAAAGCTTCAATTTAATCACATCATCATCCACATCTTTCTTCTTTTGCATATCACAAATATCAATGAAGGTATTTAGATGGGATGCGGCATCTTCACTAGGAAGGCCGAAAAATTGCTCTTTCATAACAAGATTCAACAAATCGGCATTGATTTCGTATGATTCCGCACTAGTGGCGGGAGCAATCGGAGTACTAATAAAATCATTATTATTAGTATTCGAGAAGTCACAAAGTTTGGTGTTTTCAGTCATGGTGACTTCGGCAAGCAAGCAAGCACACAAGCGAACAAAGAGCAAGCGAGAAAAAGGGCGAACGAAAAGGCAAACAAAAAAGGCAAATTGGTGAAGTGGGGGAGAGGAAAACGAGAGGCAACTGACAAAGAAATAAAATGCAAGAGATGGGTTTACGACACTTACTTGGATGAGTTCTTGACTTGATCCTCCCCGGCAATGGCACCAGAAATCCTCCCCAGCAACGGCGCCAGAAATTGACACGTTGACGGAAACTTGCTTGCGTTGGTTTTTCCCTTGAACAGGAAAGGGTGATGCAGCACAGGAGCAGTAAGTATTTCCCTCAGTTTGAGAACCAAGGTATCAATCCAGTAGGAGAATCTCGTCAAGTCCAGAGTACCTATGCAAACACAAAAGAGCTTGCACCCAACGCTATAAAGGGGTTGTCAATCCCTTCAAGATTGATTGCAAAGTGAGATCTGAAAGAGGAAAGTGAAACGAAGAAAAAGAGTAAGACTGAAAATGGTGTGGAGTAGAGCCGGGGGCCATAGTGTTCACTAGAGGCTTCTCTCAAAATAGCAAATATCACAGTGGGTGAACAAATTACTGTCGAGCAATTGATAGAACAGCGCAAAGTCATGATGATATCTAAGGCAATGATCATACATATAGGCTTCACGTCCGAGACAAGTAGACCGATACTTTCTGCATCTACTACTATTACTCCACACATCGACCGCTATCCAGCATGCATCTAGTGTATTGAGTTCATGACGAACAGAGTAATGCCTTAAGCAAGATGACATGATATAGAGGGATAATCTCAAACCAATGATGAAAACCCCATCTTTTTACCCTTGGTGGCAACAACACGATGCGTGCCTCGCTACCCCTTCTGTCACTTGGTGAGGTCACAGCACGGTATGAACCCAAAACCAAGCACTTGTCCCATTGCAAGAATCATAGATCTAGTTGGCCAGACAAAACCCACAACTCGAAGAGAATTACAAGGATATGAAATCATGCATAAGAGAGATCAGAAGAAACTCAAATAAGATTCATAGATAATTTGATCATAAATCCATGATTCATCGGATCTCGACAAACACACCACAAAAGAAGATTACATCGGATAGATCTCCATGAAGATCATGGAGAACTTTGTATTGAAGATCCAAGAGAGAGAAGAAGCCATCTAGCTACTAGCTATGGACCCGTAGGTCTATGGTGAACTACTCACGCATCATCAGAGAGGTCATGGTGTTGATGAAGAAGCCATCCGTATCCGAATCCCCCCTCCCGCAGGGCACCAGAACGTGCCCAGATGGGATCTTGCGGAGACAGAAGCTTGCGGCGGTCGAAAAGTACTTTCGATGATCTCTTGGTGTTTTCGGTGATTTTAGGGAATATATAGGCGAAAAACCTAGGGCAGGGGAGCCACGGGGAGCTCACAAGCCTGGTAGGCCAGCCCCCCTAGGCCGGGCCTGGTGGGCTTGTGACCTCCTCGGAGGTCCCCTGCCTTGGTTCTGAAGTTTCCCGTGTGTCTTCTGTTATGGAAAAAATCATTCCGCAGATTTTATTCCGTTTGGACTCCGGTTAAAATTCTCCTTTGAAAAGGGTCAAAAATACGGAAAAAACAGGAAATGGCACTTGGCACTCAGTTAATAAGTTAGTCCCAAAAAATATATAAAAGGCATACAAAACGTCCAAAGTTTGACAAGATAATAGCATGAAACCATAAAAAATTATAGATACGTTGGAGACATATGAGCTTTCAACTAAGAGTGTGTGCAACCACATTGTCTTTCCCCGGATGATAGTTGATCCCAATGTCATAGTCCTTGACTAGTTCAAGCCATCGTCGTTGCCTGAGATTCAGATCGGTAGGGTGAAAATATACTTAAGACTTTTGTGGTCCGTATATATCTCACACCGTTTCCCAATGAGGTAATGCCTCCAAATTTTAAGGCATGAACCACGGCCGCTAACTCCAAGTCATGAGTGGGGTAGTTCTCTTCATGTGGTCGTAGCTATCGGGATGCGTACGCTACAACCTTCCCTTATTGCATTAGCACACGGCCAATTCCTCGTCGGGAAGCATCACAATAAATGTCAAAACTCTTGTGAATGTCTGGGAGGATTAAAACATGTGCGGTCGTTAGCCTTGTTTTTAACTCCAGGTGTCGTGGGTATAAGTTTGACAGTAGAAGTATGGGGTACAAAAGTATATGGGCAGAGCCTTAGCTACGGCGAGGATGTATGAGTTCAGGCCCCTCTACGGTGGAGGTAAAAGCCCTACGTCTCAGTGCTCTTGGGAGGTTTGTGTCGAGTGAATTGTGGGATTACAGCAAGTGCCAACCCCCGTACCAGTGGTGAAGGGCGGCTTATATAGAGTGCGCTGCCCTTCTTAATGGCCCGGTGGACAGGGGTGGAATAGTGGCGAGTAAACGCCGGCGTTACAGGTAACGTAAGCCTTAAATGCTAATTATGGTGTATGAAGACGTATGACCGTTGCCCTTCTGGGAGGTTACGATGTATGGAGTGGATTCCAGTCGGTACGTTAGATATGCTCCGAGTGGATCGTCGCTGACTGGATGATGGGGGCGTCCTTAGTTCAGTCGGGACTGTCTTGGGGCCTTGTCTTCTATGAAGGGTCGTCCTTGGGTAGGACCTATAGGGCAGACCTATGACCCTACCCTGGGACTATAACCCCATCATTAGTCCCCGAATGGATCGGGGTTGGAACGATGAAGTGATGTCTGGAGTTTGGAACCGACTGGTATTGAGGTGACTTTAGTGTTGTTTGCCTCGATCCATTTTATCTTTTCAGCTAGTGATCCGAGTGAATATGCAAGCGAAACGAACTGTGAGGGACCGATTGCTTATGCGGAATCTTTCGACGTGACCGGTCATACTCACAGCGCCGGATTTTCCGGGATCCTCAAATTTCGGTTGCCGCGCGCTCAGCGGGGATGATGACATCGTCATCGAGTAGGTTTCGCCTCCTCGATTACCGCGTCGTGATCTTCTCCACTAATCTTGCTGCAGCCGGTGGGAGGATAAGATCTTGGGCCCACCTGTAGGTGACTCAGTCGGAGGCCTACTAAAGCTTCCCCGACGGACCTTCCTGTTGCTCTGCTCGTCTTCCTCCCATTAATCTCGCCTCTCCCGCAACTCTCTCCACACCTCAAGCCACCTCCTTCCCCTCCTGCTCTGCGGATCCGTCGCCCTCGCCATGACGAACGGGCAGACCAGCAAGCTCGAGGCACAGAAGAAGAAGAAGAAGGGGGCGGCCTCCACTCAGCGGCGGCAGCGGGCGTTGCCGGCGGGCTGGATCCAGGGGGACTTCCTCCCTTCCACGGTGAGGGAGAACGACTTGCTGGAGCTGGTGGAGCACGGCATGGTCGTCAACAAGTCTTGGAGGTTGCCGGAGGGCGAGATGGAGCCGGCGCCGAAGGAGGGAGAGCGTGTTCTGCTGCTCAGCCACGTGGCCAGAGGTTTCTCCTTGCCTCCCCATCCTTTCTTCCGAGGTATCATGAATTATTTCGGGGCGCAGCTCCATCACTTCCCGCCGAATGCAATAGCTCATCTTTCCGCATTCATCACCCTCTGCGAGTGCTTCATAGGATGTCCTCCCCACTGAGGGCTCTTTAAATATGTCTTCTCCGCTAGATCTCAAACTGTTAAGAAGCTTAGCCAGGCGGATGATAAGACACACATCCTCCAGCTCTGCGAGGGTTTAGGCTTCAGAAGAAAACAAAGAGTAGTTATCCCTCCCTTCAACTATCTGAGTCGGTTAGGAACTGGCAATCGTCCTAGTTCTATTGCCAGGACATTGCCTGCCCGAATGCTTCGAGCGGGTTGCCACCCTTCAGTTTAGACCGTCCGGGCCCTCCCAGGAAGCTTGCGCTCTCTAAGGGAGAAAGAAACCAGATCCAGCCTTTGGTCGATGCGCTGATAGCCGTCGTCCGGAAGGGAGTCACCAACATGGACTTGCTGGAGACTTTTCTGGGTCGACGCATCCAGCCGCTGCAGGCCCGAGACCATGCTATGTGGCATTACACGGGGCCTTCGGATACCACTCGGTCCCATCCCGAAGACGTGAGTGAGGAGACCGTGAGTGCATGGGTTCGCAGCATCACGGGCACATGTGATAACCCCGTGGGAGCTCGGCGGGTGAAGGCCTTCCACGCCGAAAATCCTCCTCTGAATGAGGTGAGTACATGTTGTCGAGTGCTTTTAACCTTCTCAGCTTTATTGCTTTTCTTGTCTCGCTGACTGACGTTGCCGACTGTGTTTTGTGCAGGAGTGGACGAACTGGCATTCTGCAGTCTCGAATGGGAATCCGGTCGAGGAAGAAGAAGGCAACATGGAGGGTAGCGTGGATAGTGCCGAGTACGTCTCTAACAGTGGGGAGACGGAGGAGGAGACAAAAGAGGAGGAGGAGGAGAGTGGAGAGCAGAGCTCGTCAGCCTCACCATCAGAACACCGAACCAAGCGCCGTCATGACCCCACTGCTCTGCCGGCTCCTCCCGTGGCTCCGCGTGCTCGGAGTGTGAAGAGAACCAGGGGTGCTTCTGCCGAGCCCGTGAACCAGCCGTCCAAGGTGGCTAAACCTAGTGGGTCTAAATCTCGGAAAGCCTTGCCCCGGATCAGGATCGCTATTCCGGTCGCCTCAGCGTAAGTATCTTTGTTCTTCCATCTTCCTTCGGTATCCAATTGGACTCTTATTTTTGAGAATTCATGTTTACCCGTCGAGTGGATTTCACTCAATAGAGCTGCTACCTCCGCCACCTCTCTGCCGCGTAAGGATGATGATCCCATGGACACTGATAACGCCGCCACGTCCCAGCAAGGTACGTTGTCACGACTCTGAGAGCTGTATTACCGTTTCGCGAGTGCTGTCTTTGATCTTGACCTTTTTTTGTATTTTTATTTTGCTCAGTCGGGCTTCCCTCGGAGGTGATCCATCTGGACGACGACGACCAAAGGAGGTCGGAACCAGCTTTGGCGCCTGTCCCTGGGGTTATCCAACCTGCTGCCAATCCCGCCATGAACGTGTCACCGGCTGAGACGGTGGCCCTCACGGCAGAACCGACTGGAGCAGAGCTCGGGATGCCCAGGGAGCTCGGGATACCTACGGCGCCTTCTGCCACGCCGGGTTCGTCGGCTGTTCAATATGATGCCCGACGCCTCCTGGAAGATCAAGTAGGAGCCGCCAAGGACGCCATGGTACAAGTGGAGCTGATGGTGGGCGACGCCAAGGGAGCATATGACTCCATTGCGTCTCTGTACAAGAAGAGCTTGGAGCTTCGGGATGATATCCGAGTAAGTGCGCTAGTAAGTGTTTACATTCCTCTTAGTGCCCACTGGTGGTTTCAGCGAGATACTCGGATACAATAGGTTGATTTTGCAGTGGGTTCACTCCGGGTGAACCCAGTGGGTGTAGTCCCTGAGACTTCTGCCGAGTGCTTGTGCCGACAGTTGCCTTTATATGTATTTTCCATAATCTCTACATATCAGAGCTGATCTGCCCGAATGGTACCAGTGGGGGCACGCCGAGTGCACCCACTGGGTGTAGTCCCCGAGAGTAGTGTTACTCGGGTCGAGTAATAGTAATCTCATAGTGTTGTTGGTTTGCTATGGAGCTCAATGGGATCGACCTGTTCGAGCTTCATACCAGTGGGGTCACTCTCAGTGAACCCACTGGGTGTAGTCCCCGAGACCGCTGTCGATTGCTTGCATCTGCAGGGGTCTGAAGAATGTTGAGTTTTGATTGTTTTGTCATATCTGTCGAGACTTTTCCTTGTTGAATCTGGCTGATCCTCCCTTTGTGTCTCTTTGACAGAGGACTTGTGAAATGGGATCGACCTATAATGCTCTGAAGGCCAAGAAGACTCAACTTGCTGCCGACTTGGAGGTAGCTGCGAATGACCTGGCTGGCATGAAGGAGGCTCTCGCTGAACGAGAAAAATCTTTGGAGGAATCTCGGGAGGCTAACAAGGCAGTGCTAGCCGAAGTAGAAAAAATGAAGAGGGAGAGATCCGAATGGATGGGCCAGCTGAAGTTAATGAACACTCGGTGCAGAGCGCAGGAGAACTACGTCGGCGACTGGGCGAAGAAGATGGTCGCACTGCTTGGTGGTAAGTTGCTTGCCGAGTGCTTTTTGACTTTGGAGTTCACCCGACGCTTATTTTCTCCCTGTCTTTTCTTTGCAAATTTCTGTCGGGATGTTGAGGCCGAAACCGCCGAAATTGAACGGTCGCTTGGGCAACCGAACGTTCCACTTGGCGATGAAGCTAACCGGGACATGTTCCGAGTGAATTCTCGCCTTAACAGGGTGGGTCCTTTCATTGGTCGCCTGAGAATAGTTGTCGGCCGAATCGACAAGGAGCTGTGGCCTGAAGATGACTCCCGGAACGAGATAGAGGGGTTGATGACTCGACTGGAGGACGTTCCAAGCAGAGTGCAGGCATGCAAGAAGTCTGCCGCTCGGTGTGGTGCGGACGTGGCGCTGTCTCTGGTCCGAGTGCACTGCAAAGAAGCCCGTGAAGACAAGCTGAAGACGTTGCAGGTCGCCAACACCAAGAAGCTTTGATTTGAAGATTTCATGGAGGCCTTCCTCGACACAGCCACTCGGATTGCAGATGGAATCGACCTCGACACCTTTGTGGAGCCTGCCAGTCCCGGCGACGCTTGATAAACTTTATGCTGAACGCACATTTACCTCGGTATGCCGAGTGGAGTATGTATTAAACTTTGGCCACTGCTGTTGGCCGGTACATTCGTGGCTCGGTGTGGATAAACTTGATTCACACCGAGCCGACTGATCGTAGAACCAATTTGAATTTGAATCGGATCTTTTGCTCTTCTTTCGCTGAGTTTTTTTTTGACACGATTTTGGATCGTGGTTTTTGTTTGGGCATCTCTTGGTGAAGCCAATGGCAAACATGCAGAGCATGTAGTTGCCAGTTGTCTTCACATCCACATGAGGCTCAATGAGGGTCTGCTAAGCCTCCGAGTGTATCTCGAGTGCCCACTCGGAGGAAGTCTTTTACTTAGGCGACTCTGGTTCGCATCCAAGTCTCCGAGTGTGACTTGAAATGCACACTCGAAGCAAGTTGTTTGCTTAGGCGACTCTGAGTCACAGCTAAGTCCCCGAGTGTGACTTTTGGTGCACACTCGGAGCGAGTTTTTACTTAGGCGACTCTGGGTCGCAGCTAAGTCCCCGAGTGTGACTTTTAGTGCACACCCGGAGCGAGTTTTTACTTAGGCGACTCTGGGTCGCAGCTAAGTCCCCGAGTGTGACTTTTAGTGCACACTCGGAGCTAGTTTTTACTTAGCCGACTCTGGGTCGCAGCTAAGTTCCCGAGTGTGACTTTTAGTGCACACTCGGAGCGAGTTTTTACTTAGGCGACTCTGGGTCGTAGCTAAGTCCCCGAGTGTGACTATTAGTGCACACTCGGAGCGAGTTTTTACTTAGGCGACTCTGGGTCACAGCTAAGTCTCCGAGTGTGACTTTCGGTGCACACTCGGAGCGAGTTTTTACTTAGGCGACTCTGGGTCGCAGCTAAGTCCCCGAGTGTGACTTTTAGTGCACACTCGGAGCGAGTTGTTTACTTAGGTGACTCTGGGTCGCAGCTAAGTCCCCGAGTGTGACTTTTAGTGCACACTCGAGCGAGTTGTTTACTTAGGCGACTCTGGGTCGCAGCTAAGTCCCCGAGTGTGACTTTTAGTGCACACTCGGAGCGAGTTTTTACTTAGGCGACTCTGGGTCGCAGCTAAGTCTCCGAGTGTGACTTTTCGTGCACACTCGGAGCGAGTTGTTACTCATGTAGTTGTCAGTTGTCTTCACATCCACATGAGCCTCAATGAGGGTCTGCTAAGCCTCCGAGTGTATCTCGAGTGTACACTCGGAGTAAGCTTTTTTACTTAGGAGACTCTGAGTCGCAGCTAAGTCCCCGAGTGTGACTTTTGGCGCACACTCGGAGTTAGTTTTTCAGACCGGAGTCTGCAAACGCGGAAGAATTTTGAATCGGCAAGAAATTAATCCGCTTTGTATTACTTTGATGATACTTGTTCTTTACATCGTCTCTGTCGGCGGTTATGTGTAGAAGCACTTCAGTAGATCTCCATTCCACGCTCGTGGCTCGTCCGTTTCCCTGTTGAGGTTGTAGAGTTAATATGCTCCGTTGTTCAACACCTTAGAAATGATGAACGGTCCTTCCCAGGCGGGAGCCAGCTTGTGTGGTCTCTGTTGATCCACTCGGAGCACCAGGTCGCCTGCTTGGAATGTGCGGCTCGTGACGTGCCGCGCATGAAATCGCCGCAGATCTTGTTGAGAAATTGTTGAATGGATCAATGCCATCTCACGCTCCTCTTCTAAAAGGTCCACTCCGTCTTGCCTGGCTTGCTCTGCTTCGGCTCCGGAGAAGAGTTTGACTCGTGGAGAGTTGTGAAGCAAGTCACTCGGAAGGACTGCCTCTGCTCCATAAACGAGGAAAAACGGGGATCGCCCTGTCGATCTATTCGGAGTTGTTCGGAGGCCCCACAGCACCGAAGGCAGCTCGGTGACCCATGCGCCGGCGGCATGCCCAACTTCCCGCAGGAGTCGAGGCTTCAACCCTTGAAGAATGAGTCCATTCGCCCGCTCAGCTTGTCCGTTTATTTGGGGGTGCGCAATGGATGCAAAATCCACTCGGATACCTTGGCCTATGCAAAAACCTTTGAACCTGTCCGAGTCAAAGTTTGTGCCATTGTTGGTGATTATGCTGTGTGGAACCCCGTATCTGGCGATGATGTCTCTGATAAATTAGATCGCCGTAAGGGCATCAAGCTTCTTGATCGGCTTGGCTTCAATCCACTTGGTAAATTTGTCGGCTGCTACCAACAGATGGGTGAATCCTCCTTGGCCTGTTCTGAATGGTCCGACTGTATCTAATCCCCACACGGCGAATGGCCAAGCAAGGGGAATCGTCTTCAGCGCGGACGTTGGCTTGTGGGACTTGTTTGAATAGAACTGACAACCCTCGCAACGGTCGACTATATCTTTTGCCATTTCATTCGCCTGCAACCAGAAGAAACCAGCTCTGAATGCTTTGGCGACGATCGCCCTAGAGGAGGCATGATGACCGCAGGTTCCCGAATGGATTTCTTCCAAAATTAACTGTCCTTCCTCAGGAGAGACACAGCGCTGAAGGACGCCTAAAACACTTTCTCTGTATAACTGGTCATCAATGACGGTGAAGGACTTCGACCTGCGAACGATCTGCCTAGCTTGGACCTCGTCTTCCGGTAACTCTTGCCTCAGGATGTACGCAATGAAAGGCACAGTCCATTCGGGAATGACAGCTAGAATCTCCATGACCAGGTCAACCACAGCGGGAACTTCGACTTCAGTCTGGTCTGTTGAGCTCTTCGGTTGCACAGGTTCTTCTGTAAAAGGATCTTCTTTTACCGAGGGGAGGTGTAGGTGCTCGAGGCAGACATCACTCGGGACAGGTCTCCGAGTGGATCCAAGTTTCACCAATTCATCTGCTGCTTGGTTTTTCAATCGGGGAACATGGTGAAGTTTCAAACCTTCTAACTTCTTTTTGAGCTTCCTTATTGCGTTGCAGTATGCAGTCATGGTTGGGTTCCTTACATCCCACTCCTTCATTACTTGATTAACCACTAGATCTGAATCGCCATAGACCATCAGGCGACGGACGTCGAGTGTGATGGCCATGCGCAGCCCATATAGGAGAGCTTCATACTCTGCTTCGTTGTTGGAAGAATCAAAATGGATCTGCAACACATACTTGAGTTTATCACCTTTCGGGGATATGAGCACTACGCCGGCGCCGGAGCCATTCAACATCTTGGACCCATCGAAGAACATGGTCCAATGAGCCGAGTAGATGTGAGTCGGTTGCTGTTGTTCTACCCATTCTGCTATGAAGTCAGCAAGAGCTTGAAACTTTATAGCTTTCTTGGCTTCGAATTTGATGTCGCAGTATAGCATCTCCATTGCCCACTTTGCCACTCGGCCTGATGCCTCCCGATTGTGGAGAATTTCCGACAACGGAGCATCAGATATGAAAGATACCGAGTGGTCTTGGAAATAGTGAGCCACCTTCTTTGCAGTCATGTAGATCCCATAAATAAGCTTCTGATAATGGGGATACCTCTGCTTGGAAGGAGTCAGGACTTCGGAAACATAATATACTGGCCGCTGAACCTTGTACGCTTTGCCTTCTTCTTCGCGTTCGACTGTGAGAACGGTGCTGACGACTTGATTTGTAGCCGCGATGTACAGAAGAAGGGGTTCTTTACTGAGCGGGGCAGTAAGAACCGGCTGGGTGGAAAGTAGGGCTTTGAGGTCGTCGAATGCGGTTTGGGCTTCGTCTGTCCACTCGAAGGTATCTGACTTCTTCATGAGTCGGTACAGAGGTAACGCCTTCTCGCCGAGTCGAGCGATAAACCTGCTCAAAGCGGCTAGGCAACCTGTGAGCTTTTGTACGTCATGTACTCTTACCGGTCGCTCCATTCGAACAATGGTCCCGATCTTTTCGGGGTTGGCATCGTTCCTCGTTCGGAAACGAAGAAACTGACTAACTTGCCGCTGGGAACGCCGAATGAACACTTGGCTGGGTTGAGCTTGATATCGTACCTTCGTAGGTTGGCGAATGTTTTTGCCAAGTCAGTCAGCAGGTCGGAACCTTTGCGTGACTTGACTACGATATCGTCCATATAGGCCTCTACATTTCGACCAATCTGGTCTAGGAGGCATTTTTGGATCATTCGCATAAAAGTTGCCCCTGCATTCTTCAAACCGAATGGCATAGTGATGTAACAAAAGCACCCAAATGGGGTGATGAAAGATGTCTTTAATTCATCTGGACCATACAGACGGATCTGATGATAGCCCGAATAGGCATCAAGGAAGGATAAGCTCTCGCAACCCACAGTCGAATCAATGATTTGATCAATGCGGGGGAGCGGGAAGTGGTCTTTCGGACAGACCTTATTAAGGTGCTTGACATCGATGCACATACGGAGAGACTTGTCCTTCTTGGGCACCATGACCACATTAGCGAGCCACTCGGAGTGGTGCACCTCGCGAATGAAGTTGGCTGCCACAAGTTTAGCTTCCTCCTCTCTGATTGCCTTTCTCTTGTGCACGGCGGACCGACGCAGGCGTTCTCGGACGGGCCGAGCGGCAGGATCCACGTGCAGTCGGTGCTCAGCCAACTCCCTGGGTACACCTGGCATGTCAGCAGGCTTCCATGCAAAAATGTCCCAGTTCTCACGGAGGAATTGGGTGAGCTCGGCTTCCTATTTTGGATCAAGGGTGGTGGAGATGTTTGTTGGGGCGGCGATGACATGTGTCGGGTGGACGCTTACTTTCTTCGTGTCTCTCGCCGACTGGAATGTGGACTCAGAAGCTGGCTTCTTTGAATGCATCAGGTCGGCGGGGTCGGCAGTCTTCTTATACTCATCCAACTCGAGTACATCCATCTGCTGGTCTGCAATTCTCGAGCCCTGCTGCAGACACTCCTTGGCCCGCTGCCGATTGCCTGTGACAGTAATCACGCCTTTGGGACCAGGCATCTTCAGCTTCAAATATACGTAACATGGACGGGCCATGAAACATACGTATGCCGGACGGCCCAGAATGGCATGGTATGCACTCTAGAAATCTACCACCTCGAATGTTAACTTATCTTTGCGGAAGTTCTTGTCAGAGCCGAAAACGACATCCAACGCAATCTGGCCGAGTGATTTGGCCTTTCTTCCTGGGACGACTCCATGGAACTGCATACTGCTCTCGCTAAGCCTGGACATCGGAATGCCCATCCCCTTGAGAGTATCGGCGTACATGATATTCAAGCCATTGCCGCCGTCCATGAGGACTTTGCGCAGCCTAACTCCTTCCACCACCGGGTCGACGACGAGAGCTTGCCTCCCTGGGGTGGGTACGTGTGCTGGGTGGTCTGACTGATCAAAGGTGGTTGCAGTCTGTGACCACTTGAGGAATGTGGGAGTGGATGGAGTTGCCATGTTTACCTCCCTGTTGACCAGCTTCAGTCGACTTTTGCTTTCTACGTCAGCAAAAATCATTAACGTTGCATGGACTTGAGGGAACGGATCCTCCTCTTCGCCATCTTGCTCGGTGTCTTTCTCACTCGGTTGTCCTTCACCGAATCCTTGGATCAGGAGGCGACACTGCCGAGTGGTATGTTTCGGCAATATGACATTGCCTTCTTCATCCGTCTTCGTGTGGATTGGACACGGTTGATCTAGGATGGGATTTCCTGACTGCTTCTTCTTGGGGGTGTACTGTTGTTTCCCCTTGCCTTTGAACTTAGCGTTTGTAACGACTGCCGCCTCTGCTTGCGGAGTGGATTGGGCTTTCTGTTTCTGCTTCCGAGTGTTGCTCCCATCTCCATCGGCGACCGACTTATGCTTGCCTCTACGTATGCGGTCCTCCTCTTCGCCATTTGCATAGCGCGCGGCTATCTCCATCATCTTGCTCATGGAGATGTCGCCTGTCTGACCAAACTTCAGGTATAGCTCTCTGTACCAAACGCCTGCCTTGAAGGCGTAGACTGCTTGGTGTTCTGTAACGTTCTCCACCGTGTGGTAGAGGGTTGTCCAGCGCTGGATGAAATCGCGTAGGGGCTCGTTTTGCTTCTGAACACAGTGCTGAAGCTCTGTGAGACCAACAGGGCGTTTTCACGTACCCTCGAAGGTCCTGATGAAGACTCGGGACAGATCTGCCCAACTGTAAATGCTTGATGGAGCTAACTGTTTTAGCCAAGCTCGAGCCAAACCGTCGAGCATCAGTGGAAGATGCTTCATGGCGACATGGTCATCTCCGCCACCGATCTAGACCGCCACTCTGTAGTCGTCTAACCAAGTTTCTGGTTTGGACTCTCGTGTGAATTTGCTGATTCCCGTCGCCAATCGGAAGTTGGGAGGGATGTCAGCTGAGTGGATGGCCCGACTGAAGCACTCGGGACCAGAAACAACGGTCCTGCTTCCACTCCGACGGTCTCTATCGTGACCATCACGGTGGGCTCGACTTCTATCGACCTTCTTCTGAGTGATATACCCTCTTGCATCAGGCCTTGGATCATACGCGCCACCGCCCGAACAATGATCATCGTAATGCCGGGGTCCGTAAGGCCTACTCCGCGGGGGAGTACGTGAATGGTGACGATCTTCGGGATGGGACCGAATGGAAAGCGGATTCCGACTCGGGTCCCTGGAACGGCTGTCCCCTCTGTGTTGCTGTTTAGAGTCGGGACTGAAAGCTGACCGATGCGTGTTCGCTTGAACGAAACGGTTGTGGATCTTGTTGTGCAACTGGGAGACCGCCGAGTTTTGCTGCTGCGCCGTACGTAACAAGGCACAGATCTGCTCGATTCCTCTACCAGCCTCCGAATCGGTCGGCTGGAGAGAATCAGCGATCCTGGCGGCTGCAGCCAAGTTGCGGATGGGTGTGCGGAACACCTCGACGTTGCTCTGGCGAGTGCGTCGACTGGAGGAACGAAGGTGCTGGCGACGAGCGCCGAATGATTCTCCGAACTCACGCTCGGTCCGACCAGCCCTGGGGGGACTTTCGTGGGAATTGGCCATGAGCACTTCGGCTGCAGGCCCGTGACCCTGATACTCAGAAGGTAGTTCAGTCGGAACTGACTCCAAGCGCCGGGATGACGGCAGGACCACAACCGATTCGAGCACCACCACTTGAGAGGACATGTTCTGTCGCGCTAGGGTGTGTCGCACCCAACGCAGGAGCCGCGAGCGACCGGATCGATTGTTGCGGCGCGTGACGGGGACGGAGATCGACACCAGGGTCGATGGCTGGAGAAGAAGAGCGCCGCAGGAACTGGCACGGAAGTGCGTAGCTCCGCGACTCGGAAGTGCCTCGATATCGAGGGGCGCATCCTGAAGGCATGCCAAATCGTCGGCGATGAAGGAGAGTGCACCGAAGAGGATCTCTTGACCCATGCGCAGATCTCCGCCAGATGACATGACGAAAAGATGAAATCGCAAACTTGCCGGAAGTCACTTAGACGCGTGCCCCACGGTGGGCGCCAACTGTCATGGGTATAAGTGTGACAGTAGAAGTATGGGGTACGAAAGTATATGGGCAGAGCCTTAGCTACGGCGAGGATGTATGAGTTCAGGCCCCTCTACGGTGGAGGTAAAAGCCCTACGTCTCAGTGCTCTTGGGAGCTTTGTGTTGAGTGAATTGTGGGATTACAGCAAGTGCCAACCCCCGTACCAGTGGTGAAGGGCGGCTTATATAGAGTGCGCTGCCCTTCTTAATGGCCCGGTGGACAGGGGTTGAATAGTGGCGAGTAAACGCCGACGTTACAGGTAACGTAAGCCTTAAATGCTAATTATGGTGTATGAAGACGTATGACCGTTGCCCTTCTGGGAGGTTACGATCTACAGAGTGGATTCCAGTCGGTACGTTAGATATGCTCCGAGTGGATCGTCTCCGACTGGATGATGGGGGCGTCCTTAGTTCAGTCGGAACTGTCTAGGGGCCTTGTCTTCTATGAAGGGTAGTCCTTGGGTAGGACCTATAGGGCAGACCTATGACCCTACCCTGGGACTATAACCCCATCACCAGGAAACTGCTTTCGCATGCTCTCATCCATACGAATCTCTGGTTTTTCTTGAGCAATTCCGTCAGTGGTTTGGCTATCTTGGAAAAGCCTTCTATGAATCTTCGGTAGTAGCCTGCCAATCCCAGGAAGCTACGAACTTCGGTCACCGAGACTGGTGTTTTCCAATTTAGCAGTGATGTTACCTTACTGGGGTCGACAGCCACACCTTGTTCTGACAGGATGTGTCCCAAAAATCCAACTTCCTTCAGCCATAACTCACATTTACTGAACTTAGCATACAGTTGATGGGACCTCAGTATTTCCAAGACAACACGGAGGTGACGCTTGTGATCCTCTTCGTCTCTAGAATATATCAGTATATCATCAATGAACACTACCACGAACTTGTCTAAGAAATCCATGAAGACGTTGTTCGTCATGCTCATGAAATAGGATGGAGCAGTTGTCATACCAAATGACATGACCGTGAACTCATACAGGCCATATCGGGTAGTGAACATTGTCTTGGGTATATCTTCCTTTCTAATTTTGTGCTGATGATACCCAGTCCTGAGGTCAATCATGGAGAACACTCGTGCTCCACTCAACTGGTCGAATAGTTCATTGATGCGTGGTAGTGGGTACTTGTTTTTAATAGTGACCTCATTTAGCTCACGATAGTCTATGCACATTCGCAAACTTCCATCCTTCTTTTTGATGAACACTACTGGTGATCCCCATGGTGAGATGCTTGGGTGAATGTATCCTTTCTGTAGTAATTCGTCCAACTGTTTTTTTAGCTCTGCCAATTCCGGTCCTGGCATACGATAGTATTTCTTGTAAATTGGGGCGGTACCGGGAACTAATTCGATTGCGAACTCCAACTCGCCGTCTGGTGGCATTCCTGGCAATTCCTCGGGGAACACATCTGGAAATTCACATACCACTGGAATCAAGTTCATATCCATGACATCTGCTTGGTATGCCATTTCGTTCCTTGTCTTCATGTTGTTGGCGATAAACTGGACGGTTTTGCTAGCCGGATTAACCAGCGTCACAGTTCTGGTGGCACAATTGATGCACACTTGATGGGGTGTCAACCAGTTCATCCCCAGTATTACATCTAATCCCGAGGTTTCGATGGCAATTAGTGCAGCTGGAAAGGTAACTCTTATTATCCGTATTTCCAGATCCGGGTATACGAGATTTGTTCTGAGCATGGAGCCAGGGGATTGTACCACCATTATTTTATCCAACAATGAAGGGGAAAATTGGTGTATGGCGGCAAAACTCCTCGAAATAAATGAGTGGGAAGCCCCGGAATCAAATAAAACTATTGTTGGTATGTTGTTAACAGAGAACATACCGATAACGACTTCTGGAGCTTCGCATGCTTCTTCGGCAGAGATATGGTAGACGCGTCCTTGGGTAAACTTAGAGTTAGGGAGGCGTCCAATAGTGTTGATCCGCGGTTTGATGTCGGAGGATGGTTTTCCTTTATTGGTGGGACACTTCTTTGCATCGTGTCCACTCTGGCCGCAAGTGAAACAGGTGTTGTTGCGGCGGCAATCCTCTAGCACTAGCTGTTTGTCGAAGGCCTTGTTCTCGCTCACTGTCTTGGTAGTGTTGTTACTGTTGTTCCAAGTGGGCTTGTAGACAGTGGTGTTTGGTTTCCAGGTACATGGCTTTTGTGCAATCTGCTCCTTGTTGTCCTTCTTGGGTTCAAACTTCCTCTTGCGGTCATCGTATCCAGTCTTAATCTCTCGTTCGGCTATGAAGGCTTTGTTTACCAGCGTCTGGAAGTCTAGAAAGTCCAGCATACAAAGCTGACAACGAAGGGCATGGTTTCGACCGCCTAGGAAGCAATCAACCTTCTTTTCCTCACTGGATACATCATGGGTCGAGTATCGTGCCAGATTGTTAAACTTGTTCAGATACTCGGCTACCGTCATGTTTTCTTGTGTAAGAGCATGGAATTCTCTTTGCTTCACCTTCATAATACCCGTAGGAATATGATATTTGTGGAATGCTTCCTTGAATCTTTCCCATGTAATCTCTTCTCCACAGGGCCATGTTACCTTAATATTATCCCACCATATAGCTGCTGGCCCTTCTAGGTAGTGAGTGGCAAAGGGAACCCTATCTCCTTCCTCAGAACGGGCTATGTCTAGCTTCTTCTCCATAGTCCTTATCCAGTCGTCGGCTTCAATCGGATTCGCAGCTTGGCCAAAATTGGGAGGCTTAGTAGACTGAAAATCTGACAACCTGGATCGTGCTCCGTTGTGGTTATTCTGGCCTACCATAGCTTGCATGCTTCTCAGGAATTCCATGAGATCCTGATTCCTCTTCTCCTCAAACATTCTCATGATCTGCTCAGTATTTGGTGCCTGGAGTGGTGGAGGTGGTAGGTCTTCTGGTGGTTGACCTGCCTTGCAGATCGATGGATGGGGGTTCCATCGTTGCCTTGGCTACAACTCCCTTTCATCCTAAACTATTGTTCCCATTGCAAAGTACCGAATCGATGAGCAACATCCATAAGGGAAAAGCATGGTCATAAAACACCAAAGAAATTCTCATGGAAAAAGGCGAATAAGCACATAACATAATTATACAATGCAAATTAACATCACTCTTGGCAAGCTAGTAGGGGAACATATCATGACTAGACTGCTCACACGGTAGTTGACATATACAAAGATGCATGCTCAACAACTCCAACCTCGGCTCTAGTGGCGCGGATGGCACGAACGTTGGACGGCCTCTGACTCCTCGTCGTCTGATACTGAGTCAGAGTCTGAACTGATGATGTTGACCTCAATCTCCGGAGCAAAGGCCACGCGGCGATGCTGACGAGACGGTCCTGCTTCCGAAGGAGCACGACGCCTCAGCATCGGGGCAGCAGGACTGGCAAGGAGTGAGGCCCACTCAGATTGAGTCTCATGGCGACTGCCATACGAAGTGCCTGGCGATGCTGAAGAACTAATTGGGATCTCAAATCCAGGTGGTGGTGGAACTGGTGGTGCATCTGCGGGTGGAACAGAAGACTGGGGTGGGGGTGGCACTGCAGTTGCAATGACAAGTGTCGTCTGAAGACGAGATAGCTCCTCAGCCAGGGACACGAGCGTACGATAGCTCGCGCTCACATAGCGAGACAGCACAGCAGTCGCATGGTCACATGCCGGGTGTACGGGAGAAAAAATGACTCGCCCTGTCGAAGGCGACGAGGTGGGGTAATGGAAGAAACCTGGATGAGTCTACATCTCCGCCTCGTGGTAGCGCAAGTCAGTGAGAGCCTCCACCGCAGCAAACTGGATTGCCATCTCTGGAGTAGAAGCCGTTCCGCCCTTAGTAGAGCGAGAATAGCTGCCAATATCCGAGCTGACAACCAGGTAAGCCTGAGCATGGAACTCGTACACGGACTCAGCAAGCTTCTCCCGAAACACCTGGTACACTGGTTCCTCGCCATGCGGGTACAGTCGAAACCAGACGTTCCGCAGTAGTGATGGGAAGGAGGATGGTGCAGGCTCATACTAGAAATGATACCGAACCGGTGCCATCTACACTCACAGAGCCAAAGGTTAGTAAAACAATGAGTCATGATGCATGCCATGCAACAATCAAATCTAGCATCCAAATGCAACAAGCAAATGCATACTCACAACCCTGTACTACTCGTTGTACTAACGCGGTTACTAGGGTGTCCTACAGTCAGCGTGGCTCTGATACCAAGCGTTGAGATACCCCGATTCATCGAATCGGATTACCAGTGTTTCCAACCCAGAGATCATGTCTTCTGAAAACACTCAACAACTTGGCACAGAACTGAACTTACTTTATTGATAGCATAATGTTACAAGAGCATATCTTACAATGATAGCGAGGCCAAAAGCTCCCTTGGTGCAGTACAGTATCTACATTATTTATGAGACATAGCGGGGCCTCGATACTACTAAGTACTTCGACGGCGTAGCGGAACATAGCGGCAACTCCATACACAGGGACGCTGTTGTGGACACTTCCTAGTACGCATCCTCAGGACCTCCGTCCTCGGCTTCTCCTGCATCTGGCATGATACGCCACGTGAGTACTTGGAATGTACTCGCAAGCTCATAATAACCAAGCAATGCAGCAAACAATAGCATGGCAACAAATTAAGACTAATACCACTTGGCTTTATAACATCCACTTACTCATGTCCAGGGTTGTCTCACAACCACCGGAATGCTTATCAAGCATCTCCACTCAACTAGAGAGTTCTTCCATCATTACGAACATCCACATGGGTGACCATCTACTGAGGTCTGGTCGGGCTGTCCATTACCGTGGACACAACTATTCGAATAGGTTTTGACACTCTCCAGAGGTTGCACACTTTACCCACACTCTGGAGCACTGACCTCATGATCCCATTCAGGTGGACCAGCATTGCTCCAACACAACTTGCCTGTCCTGTGACTCTCTCATCATATCCCCGGCAACCACTCCCTTCTGGAGTCCTGCCCTGGGTGGCCCTATGTCCTCATGACACATGTGTCCTCATGACACCTGCCACCGTCATGGCCAAACAAAACTGTCCCAAACGGGGACGGGACCCAATTCAACTTAACTGGGCTCACAGGGTTATCACCGCCCATCAGGCCAAGGTGACACGCATGCATAACCCTCCCTCTTTGGGGCATATCGGTGAGAGATCACGCGGACAGCCCAAGTCACGGCCTTCCCATACCGGCAAGAGGTGGTTGTACGATTATGCCCGGTCAGGGGACTCATGATCATCCACCATATCATAGTAACCATAGTAATTCATAACCATAAGCATATATCTCTATATGATTATTTATTAAATCATTATTTCTTAGTAAGTTAAGCAAGTATAATGCATGAATATGTGAGCTATGCTATGCGAAACTACATCACATGGATGTGATGGCTTGCCTTGATCAGTGGGGTTGTTCAAAAACTCCTGGTCTTCAAAGTTTCCCTCTGGAAATGTGTTTGAAATAGCAAAACAAAAGGAAAAGCATTAAATACCTTTTTATTAACCAGAAATTCTATGAGTGTTGGAAAAATACCAAAATTTACCAGATTGTAAAGAATTTCAATACCAACCCAACGCAAAAAGAATCAAGGGATTTTGACTTGTAAATAAAAAAATTAAATGGTCAAAGTTTCTGTTAAAATCTAGAATAAATAAAAGAAAAGGAAATCCTAGGAGGGGCCACGTCGAAGGCGGAAAGTGGAGGGGCGCCTCCACTTAACGCTTCGGCCGCAGGTCGCAGCCACTAGCAGGTGGGGCCTGCCCTTTTAAAACATAGAGGGAGGAGGGGAACATCGGATGGCGGCTCACCGGCGACGCTCACCGGCGATAGAGACGGCGACGAGGCTGGGAGATGACGGGAATGGATCGGGTGCTCGACGGCGGTCCTCCCTGTACCCATAGCTCCCTCGAAGGTGGACGGACGGCGTCGCCCCTTCTTCTTCGGCGGGTGGAGGCTACGGTGGTCGTCGACAACGACGATTCCGGTAGGGATTTGACTCATCGACGGCTCGAGGAGCAGCAGAGGGACCAGAGCAACAGAGGGGATTTGGCAGCGGAGCTTGTCTCCGGAGGTGAGGGAGACGAGCTCCCGACTCTTGCCGGGGGTCTCTACGACAAATCCATAGGTGGAGGAGAGGGGTGGGAGCTAGGAGGGGTTCTAGAAGCGCCTTAAATAGGCCAGTGACGAGCGCTGCCGAGCTCTCCCGAAGCGGCGAGGCTCGGGATTGCCACTAGAGCAAGGAGGCGAGCTGGCTGTCACGGCATGGAGGTGAGGTGATGGAGGAGGTCAAGGGAGCGACGGGACGGGTCCGGAGCCATTAATGGCGTGCGGACGACCACAGTGGTCGAATCCCATTGTATTGCCCGTGGCGGAGCTTGGCCGGGAGCGACGACGGCCTTCTCCGGCGACCCAGAGGGTTCGAGAGGTGCCATGCAGCTACCAGGGACCTCGTCGGCGCTTAGGACAAGGGGGGCATCGATTGACGGCTCGGGGCGGCTCGGCTGTCACTGGAGCTGCGCAGAGCGCGCTCTGTGGCATGCCAGCACCGTGATCACCATGGTTGTGGCCACCCTGATGCTACACAAGCCTTGAAACCTTGTCTATTGCGTCGACCAGCCTTCCATCAGTCACCATCCACTGCTTGCCTAAACATACAAGCTCTGCTGCGACTAGGAACATCAACAACAGGTTCTGCCAGAAGACTTGGGGAGATTCTAGAGCTCAACAGGGTTGGGATAAGAGAAAACTAAGATGTCTAGTGGAATCAGCATAGAAAAGACTCTAAACTGGCAAAAATTGGCAAGGTTTGAAGATCAAATGAATATAGTTCCTTTGAAAACCTTCTTTCTGGTCCAGAACACAAATGAGCTCCTATCACTCAACTGCAAGCTTTGCTACCAGTGTCTTTTGGTGGGGAAGTGTCATTTGGTAGTGCACACATGCCCAAAAATTTGTAGCTCCATTGTGCACTCCTAGCTAGCACTTCCTTCACAAAGGTCCTTATTTAGCAGAAACTTAGCAGAGTGTTTTTGCTCAAAATTTGTATTGGACCATGGGATGTTTTTACATATTGGAACCATATATGATCCCTAGTAACTAGAGGAATTTATTGGGAATTTTTCAACATAGAAATCATGGGGTTGCTTCACAAAGGGATAATTCTGGTGAGATAATAAATAATTATTCTGGCCATTATTATCCATTGGACAAAGAATTTTTTTGAATATTTTGAAATCATATGACATTGAGAAGATGTTGCCAAAGTTTTGGGTCTTAAAGCTCATCCAAGCTATAGGTTGCTTCACAACCCATAGTGATGGCATAATTCCCAAAATAGAAAAAGAGAATTATTTAATAGAATAAAATATTGCAAATAAATCTCAGAAAGGTTTTAGTAAGAAGCAAATGGTTTTGGGTTGTTTGGGACAAGAAATGAGAGATTTCATAATCCAACTTGCTTTGAGAATTTGAAAACCCACCAAATTGCAAGTGATCTTCAAAAATATTTTAAAAAGAAAAGGTTTGAAAAATCAGGGTGTTACAAGTTGCAAGCAAAGCGTCGTGGCGACATCTACATGTGAAGCAGAGTACATAGCTGCTTAGGAAGCGGTAGAGGAAAGAGTGTGGATGAAGGAGTTCATCACCGACCTAGGAGTGATTACCAATGCGTCGGGCCCGATGACTCTCTTGTGTGAAAACACTTGAGCTATTGCCATCACCAAGGAGCCCATGTTTCACAAGAAGACCAAGAACATCAAGCGCCGCTTCAACTCCATTCGTGGATACATTCAGGATGGAGATATAGATATTTGTAAAGTACATACGGATATGAATGTCGTATATACGTTGACTAAACCTCTTCCACGAGCGAAACATGGTCAACACAAAAACTCTATGGGTGATCGATTCATCACAATGTAACTAAATTATTGACTCTAGTGCAAGTGGGAGACTGTTGGAAATATGCTCTAGAGGCAATAACAAATTGGTTATTATTATATTTCCTTGTTCATGATAATTGTCTATTGGTCATGCTATAATTGTATTAATCGGAAACTGTAATACATGTGTGAATAAATAGACCACACCATGTCCCTAGTGAGCCTCTAGTTGACTAGCTCGTTGATCAACAGATGGTCATGGTTTCCTGATCATGGACATTGGATGCCGTTGATAACGGGATCACATCATTAGGAGAATGATGTGATGGACAAGACTCAATCCTAAGCATAGCACAAGATCGTGTAGTTCGTCTGCTAGAGCTTTTCTAATGTCAAATATCATTTCCTTAGACCATGAGATTATGCAACTCCCGGATACCGTAGGAATGCTTTGGGTGTATAAAACGTCACAACGTAACTGGATGACTATAAAGGTACATTATAGGTATCTCCGAAAGTGTCTGTTGGGTTGGTACGAATCAAGACTCGGATTTGTCACTCTGTGTGATGGAGAGGTATCTCTGGGCCCACTCCGTAATAAATCATCATAATGAGCTAAATGTGACTAAGGAGTTAGCCACGAGATCATGTGTTACGGAACGAGTAAAGAGACTTGGCGATAAAGAGATTGAACAAGGTATAGGGATACCGACGACCAAATTTCGAGCAAGTATAATACCTATGGACAAAGGGAATTGTATACGGGATTAATCGAATCCCCGACATCGTGGTTCATCCGATGAGATCATCGTGGAACATGTGGGAGCCAATATGGGTATCCAGATCCCGCTATTGCGTATTGGCCGGAAAGGCGTCTCGGTCATGTTTGCATGGTTCCCGAACCCATAGGGTCTACACACTTAAGGTTCGGTGACGCTAGAGTTGTAATGGGAATTGTATATGTGGTTACTAAAAGTTGTTTGGAGTCCCGGATGAGATCCCGGATGTCACGAAGAGTTCCGGAATAGTTCGGAGGTGAATATTTATATATGGGAAGTCCAGTTTCGGTCACCGGAAAGGTTTCGGGTTCTATTGGTATTGTACCGGGACCACCGAAAGGATTCCGGGGGTCCACCGGAAGGGGCCACCTGTCCCGGAGGACCACATGGGCCGAAAGAGGGAGGGAACCAGCTCCCTGGTGGGCTGGTGCGCACCACCCAAGGGGCCCAAGGCGCCTAGGGCTGGGAACCCTAGGGCGTGGGGGCTGCCTCCCACCAACTTGGGAGGCAAGCCACCCCCTTGGTCGCCGCCGCCTCCTCCTAGGGTTTCTACAGTGGTCGGCCCCCTCTCCCCTTCCCCTATAAATAGAGGAGGGGTGAGAGGGCTTCGCACACACCTGAACCCTCCCCCTTGGCGCAGCCCTACCCCTCCACTTCTCCTCCTCCGCGGCGCTTGGCGAAGCCCTGCCGGAGAACCACAAGCTCCACCGCCACCACACCGTCGTGCTGGCAGAGCTCTCCCTCATCTTCTCCTCCCCCCTTACTGTATCAAGAAAGGAGGAGACGTCCCCGGGCTATACGTGTGTTGAACGCGGAGGCGTCTTCGTTCGGTGCTTGGATCGGATCTTCCCCGATTTGAATCGCCGCGAGTACGACTCCATCAACCACATTCATTGTAACGATTCCGCTTAGCGATCTTCAACGGTATGAAGATGCTCTCCTTCTCTCATTGGTAGCATCTTCTAGATTGATCTTGGTGACACGTAGAAAAATTTGAATTATTACTACGTTCCCCAACATTAGGAGGGACAAAATTGTCTTATTGAGGTACATTTAACGGCTTATGGATGAAAACTCGGACGAAATGACATATAAGGTATAAGTAATTTTTTTGTGGCACAGAGGGAAACCATGAATTTTTTTGTGGCACTAAGAGAATTTACTCAATTATAATCTATACTAATCTAGATTTGAGGTGTTGCTCATCGATTGCAGCATGCAGTTTCTTTATTCCTCCCCTCCGGCGTTGATTTCTTCGGATTATTAAGATATTCTTCCCCATTGCAAGGTTTCTTCTATTCTTCTCCCGTATGATTTTTAGTTGATTTTGATTGATTTACCGCGGAAGTACCGCTCATACATTTGTCGAGGTTGCACAACTATGTTGGCAGTAGATTGTTGAAATGTCTTTATTGTCAACACTCGCGGTAACAGGGGCAGCTGCTGAAGGGCTACCTGGTGCAGGATTCCTGCAGCGTATGCTAGCTTCATGGACAAGTGGTGATCAAGTGAACTAATTCACCAGAACTGAGATGCCTGCCATAGTTTAAGGTCTATTTCCTTATGTTCACCTGAGTCTGAGAGTGCAGGATAATGTCACTGAGTCCAAAATTTGGTATACGGTTACCCCAGCCGCACCTGGAAATGCCATTTCTAGTAGCTACTAGGGGCAGCCAGGGGCCCAGGGCGCTACCACCCCTGGAAATTGCTCCAAGGCCGCCTCTGGAAAGGTTATTTTTACTTTTTTAGTAGTGGGTGGAGATCGAGAGATACAAGGTCAGCAGGCGGATGCGGACAAAGGTGCTCGCGCTGTGCATGCGGGGTCCATTTTTCTTTGCAGAATTTATGAGATCACATAGATTACATTAGGCTACTTTTTTCTATTTCGGGAACATCCAAAATTGTAATCTTAATTTCCCATGAAGCATGCAATGCAATTATGCAAACATACTACTTCCTCCGTTTTTAAATATAAGTCTTTCTACATATTTCACTATTTGACTACATACCGAGCAAGATGAATGAATCTACATCTAATGTATGTCTATATACATCCGTATATAATTTTTTAGTGAAAACTTTTAAAAGACTTATATTTAGGAACGAAGGGAGTACAATATACTCCCTTCGTTTTTAAATATAATTTTTTAAGATTTTACTAAGAATCTACATACAGATGTATATAGACATACTTTGAAGTATACATTCACTCATTCTGTTATGTATGTAGTTCATTAATGAAATCTCTTAAAACACTTATATTTAAAAATAGAGGAAATATATCAATTTATGAGTTGGTGGATCGATAACTCCAACCATATTATTTGTCACAATCGTATCGTAAGCAATTTATTAACACCATGTGTTAGCGCCATTCTTGGGCCAATGCACAAATGCGCGGCCTACAAAGACGCTCCTTGCTGCGTCTATGCGGTGGCCGGTCAGACTGGTTTCGTCGGAGACCTGCTAATTTTGGGTACGAAAAACATGCATGGCAGCAACAGTCTCAGAGCAGATGGAGCTAGCAAGACGTGACACAGTAGCAACGAGGGGGGAAGTTGTCGCATTCGCCTTCAATATTGTCATGGCTTTCGGCTACGCATGTATTGGTGCACTGCTTTAACTCATTGAAGCACATCCCATGATATTTCCCGCTCAGGTGCCTGCAGAAACTCCATGCCCCAACGGGGACAATCTCTGCAATATATATATTCATGAGCGTATACATAACTAAAGCAAAAACGTCATAAATTAGCTAGCAGCCAAAAGATCAATAAAAAGATCTAAACGAGGAGGTATGTATATAGCTATAACATGGGCATATGTATATGTGATCGTAGCTAGTACCGGTAGTGGTGATGAAGAAGAGAAGGAGGAGCACGATGGCTGCGGCCGCCCCAGGGAGATTCCTTCGTGAAGGATTCATTTTTATTGGTTATTTTTCTGATGGAATTGCAGTTCTTGGTATGTCGAAGAAGAAAGAACAAACGAGCATATATATATATATATAGACAGAGAGAGGTAGCGTAAGCATGTCCAAGTAGAAAGACATATTAATTAACTTAATGTCCAAGAAGAACATTAACTTGGATATGCTCGATCCAAGACGAAGTAACCTTGTCATCAAATTAAATTATCAGACTTGGTACCAGGCCGGACAGATAACATGGATTATATCAATGAGACTTAATCATAAAAATGTGTGGATAAAGCAATGGTGCCGGACTGGCCTATTGGCACACATGTATCCAAGAGTGTTGTAGTATCCGCCTATCAGGTGTATGCTACGTACGATACCGTAGCTAGCACTATCAATTTTTCTTGCTAGCACCACACTGTTGTATTCTATACAACATAAGAGTTCTCGGTCTAAGTCAATTCGCGCCAAACTAAAAGAATATGAAAAAACACACTAGAGGAATTGGTAAGATATTCTATGTTTTATATAATTATAATATGCTTACATCTATATAACTGTCATGCCCGATCCAATTTGGATGGCCCAATAGTGGTTCTTGAGTGCAGGTGTGCATGTTTAGTACCACATTGTTAGTTGAGCAAGGGTGGAGCCAACTTATAAACCTTTGTGCACCAGCCACAGCACATTGGGGTTAAACCTTTGAGGGTGGCGCATGTACACATCATTAATGAATTTACACTTTAAAATATATTTATATATATACATTCGTTTTAACCTGCCACACATGATGGAACCCTCTTCAGCATTAGCACCTTTGCTAGCCACCGCACCGTTGCCTTCCCATTCATCATCTCTCTCCTTCACATTCTACAGCTCTCAAATCGGCGCGACCGAGGCTGGAGTCAAGCGACAGTGGGCCCCAGCGCGGATAGGCGTGACAGCGGCCTCGATTCACCTCTGGTGACCTACCCGGCGAATGCCGGCGCGGGCAAGCTCCCCTACGAGCTGCCGCAACGGCGGGCCCCGGACTCCCGGTGAGGATCGGCTAATCTCGTGATTGGTTTCTTTTTGGATTTTCTGAATTTTGTTGTGTTGAAAAGTTTCTGCAAAATATTTATTAAAAATCTTTAGATGTTTGCTCACAAATATTTTCGAAAAAATTGTGCAATTGTTTTAAAAAAATTCTTCAATTTTCTGAAAAAATGCTCATAAGTTTTTATTCAGAAGTTTTTGCCTCAAAAGTTTTGTGGTGGAATTTTACTCTAAATATTTTTGCGAAAACCTTTTGTTTCAAAATATTTTATAAAGTTTTGGTTCAATTTTTTTTTAAAAAAATCATTCCAATATTTTTTGCTATAATTTTTTGTGCTTTTTTCTTTTCATGAATTTTTCAATTTTTCTAAAAATTGTTGAAAAGTTTTTACGTAAAAAATTTTGTGTGGGATTTTACTCTAAATATTTTTGCCAATTTTTTGTTTCAATTTTTTTGCAAAGTTTTGGTGCATGAATTTTTTTTTAAAATATTTCATTATTTCTTCCGATAAATTTTTTGTGCTTCTTAATGACAGACGGAGTACATAGCTGCCTCGGAGGCGGCTAAAAAAGGTGCTTGGATGAAGGAGTTCATGACAGATCTTGGAGTTGTGCCTAGTGCACTCGATGCAATGACTTTGTTCTGTGACAACGCTGGTGCCATTGCTCTGGCCAAGGAAACAAGGTTTCACAAGAGGACGAGACACATAAAGTGACGCTTTAATTCCATCCGCGGTTACATCAAGGAGAAGGAGGTTTCACAAGAGGTCATAAATACTTGCAAAGTGCACACAAATCTGAATGTTGCACACCCGTTGACTAAGCCTCTTCCACGAGCGAAGCATGATCAACACCAAAAATGTATGAGTGTTAAATTCATTACTATGTAAATCACATAGTGATGTGAGCTAGATTATTGACTCTAGTGCAAGTGGAAGACTGTTGGAAATATGCCCTAGAGGCAATAATAAAATAGTTATTACTCCCTCCGTCCCCAAATAAGTGACTCAAAAGTGACTCAACTTTGTACTAAAGTTAGTACAAAACCGAGCCATTTTTGAGTATCTTATTTTGGGACGGAGGGAGTATTATATTTCTTTATTCAAGATAATTGTTTATTATACATGCTAGAATTGTATTGATTGTAAACTCAAATACATGTGTGGATACATAGACAACATAGTGTCCCTAGTAAAGCCTCTAATGGACTAGCTTGTTAATCAAAGATGGTCAAGGTTTCCTAGCCATATACAAAAGTTGTCATTTGCTGATGCGATGACATCATTAGGAGAATGATGTGATGGACAAGACCCGAACTATGAACGTAGCATGTGATCGTGTTAGTTTATTGATATTGTTTTCTGCATGTCAAGTACTTGTTCCAATGACCATGAGAGCATGCATGCAACTCCCGGACAACGGAGGAATGCCTTGTGTGTATCAAACATCACAATGTAACTGGGTGACTACAAAGGTGCTCTATAGGTATCTCCAAAGGTGTTTGTTTGGTTGGCGTGAATCGAGAATGTGATTTGTCACTCCGTATGACGGAAAGGTATGTCTAGGGCCCACACGGTAATACAACATCACAATGAGCTTGCAAGCAATGTGACTAAATGGCTAGTCACGGGATCTTGTACTATGAAACGAGTAAAGAGACTTGCCGGTAACAAGATTGAACTAGTTATGGACATACCGACGATCGAATCTTGAGCAAATAACATACCGATGGACAAAGGGAACTACATACGAGATTAATTAAATCCTTGACATAAAGGTTCAACCGATAAATATCTTCGAGAATAAGTAGGAGCCAATATGGGCATCTATGCCCCCCTGTTGGTTATTGATCGGAGAGTGTCTCGGTCATGTCTGCATAGTTCTCGAACCTGCAAGGTGTGCACATTGATGGTTTGATGACATTTCGATATAGTTGAATTATGTATGTTGGTGACCGGAAGTTGTTCGGAGTCCCATATGAGATCCCGAACGTCACGAGAAGTTTCGGAGTGGTCCGGAGATGAAGATTGATATGTAGGAAAGAGTTATTCAGGTTCCGGAAAGCTTTCGGGCAATACCGGTAAAGAACCGGGAATGACCAATGGGTTTCGGGGGATCACGGGGAGGGGCCACCCACGTGGGGGCACATAGCACTACTAGAAAAAGGCTATTAGTGGCGCACCAGTTTTTGCTATTAATGGCGCACTATAGGTGCGCCACTATTACCAGGCCACTAGTAACAAATACTAATGGCGCACCTCTGGTGTGCCATTAGTATTGCAGGTAGCAGTGGCGCACCTGTGGTGCGCCATTACTATTGCTACAGGTGCGCCACTGGTAACTTTTTTTTGATTTTTATTTTGAATTTTGAAGGCGGGAAAATAGTAGTGGTGCACCGTCTAACCCCCACTGTGCGCCATTGCTATTTTTGAATTTTGAATTTGGATCTGGATCTAGATCTAGCTCATTTTTTTTGGCTTGTTTTTTGCTCTTTTTTGTTGCTTGAATTTTTTTCAAATTTCATTCTCGACCTGGATCTGGTACGTTCTTTGTGCCGGGTGAGCTCCACATGTGGCCAGAAGTAGAGGAGGAGGGAGGAGAGACCGTGAGGAGGAAAGGAGGGAGGAGAGACCATGAGGATCAGGAGAGGAGGGAGGAGGAGGTTGCCGGAGAGGAGGAGGAGGACTGTGAGCAGGAAAGGAAGGAGGAGCACCGTGAGGAGGAGAGGAGGGAGGAGGAGGTCGCCGGAGGAGGAGCACCATGAGGAGGAGAGGAGGGAGGAGGAGGTCGCCGGAGGAGGAGCACCATGAGGAGGAGGTCACCGGAGGAGGAGCACCGTGTCACGCCCAAGATGCGTCCCTATCCTTAATTTGGCACGAAGGCCTCGTCAGGGATAGAAGCGCATCTCGTCGTGTCGCAAGAATGGATATCGTTACAAGTACATGTACTGAAAAGAAGAGATATATATACAGAGTTGGCTTACACTCGCCACAAGCTACATCAGAGTCACATCAGTATATTACATAATCATCAAGAGTAAGAGCAGGATCCGACTACGGACGAAAACAAACGAGAAAAGAAGAACGACGTCCATCCTTGCTATCCCAGGCTGCCGGCCTGGAACCCATCCTAGATCGATGAAGAAGAAGAAGAAGCAACTCCAAATGAACAATCAACGCGCTCGCGTCAAGTAACCTTTACCTGTACCTGCAACTGGTGTTGTAGTAATCTGTGAGCCACAGGGGACTCAGCAATCTCATTTCCAAAGGTATCAAGACTAGCAAAGCTTAATGTGTGAGGTAAGGTTAAGTGGTGAGGTTGCAGCAGCGGCTAAGCATATATTTTGTGGCTAAACTTACGAGTACAAGAATAAGAGGGGGAAGATCTACGTATAACGGACGTGAACTAGTGATGATCAAATGAATGATCCTGAACACCTACCTACGTCAGACATAACCCCACCGTGTCCTCGATCGGAGAAGGAACTCACGAAAGAGACAGTTATGGTTACGCACACAGTTGGCATATCTTAATTAAGTTAACTTCAAGTTATCTAGAACCAGTGTTAAACAAAGCTTCCACGTTGCCACATAACCGCGGGCACGGCTTTCCGAAAGATTTAACCTTGCAGGGGTGCTCCAACTAGTCCATCACAAATTACCACAAGCCGCATAGAAATCCTCAATCACGAAGCTCGCGATCTCGTCGGATTCCCTAGTGGAAAACCTCAACTCTGAGATTACCCAAAGCATCACCGGAATCCCGATGCACAAGATATCTCGTCAAAGGTAAAACTAATCCAGCAAGGCCACCCGATGTGTCGACGAACCCGATAGGAGCCGCGTATCTCGTTCTCAGGACACACCGTCTATGCATAGTGGACGGTAGCCAAACCTCGAGTTGCCCCGAGGTGGCACCGCCGACTGCTAGGTGGGTGGACCAACACTCATGCGGAGCACTGGCTCGGGGGGGGGGGGGGGGTTGATTAAATTATCCTCGGGGCCCAGGAAGTCCCTATGCAATTTTATTAGGTGATTAGGCAAATGGAGTACCAAAGTTGGGCCTTGCCAGACCAGCTTTAATCTAAAATGAATTATCAAGGGGGTCCCCATAACAACCCCGACCTTGTTAGGAGCGCTCATTTATGGAACATAACACCGGTAGCCGAAACTAAGGGGGCAAAGGTGGAACGAAACACCAGGCTTGAAAGGCCGAGCCTTCCACCTTTTACCAAGTATATAGGTGCATTAAATTAAATAGCATTAATATGGTGATATAAGAAGGAACCAATGCTTTCACATAGAAGCAAAGCACCTGCAACTAGCAACGCTAACACAGGGTTAAGCAAGCGGTAACATAGCCAATCAGTGGTTTGCCAGGTTGAACAGGTTGAAGGTTTTCATGGCATTGTTGAGAGGCTGATATTTAACAGGTGGTAGGCAACGAGACATAATCGATAGAAACGGTAAAACTAGCATGGCAATGATAGTAATGGTATCTGGGGAAATGGTCATCTTGCATGAGATCCCGCTTGGAAGAAGAATGCCTCCGTGAAGCAAACGAACCAACATAGTCGAACGGGTCCTCACATCCGATATGCTTGCGGAACTCTATCGAGACGAAGCAAACCGGAAACACAAATCAACACCCGATATTCACCACACGATGCACAACACATATGATGCATGAGCAGCTGAATACATGCAAGACACGGCATGACACTTCACACAATCAAACACTACACATTAAGTGAAGTTCAATATGCAACGAGTTGCAGATTGACGAAACTCCACGTATAATTATTTAGTTCTATCCCGATTAGATACACGGCAATTTTAAATGTGGTTAAACATGCAAGAGGTGAAGCCGAAATTAAACTACCTATCTAGACATTTTAAATGAGGTCGGAAATGACATATAGCATCTCCGAGACGACCTCACATGTTAATTTACAATTCTGTCCAGATCTGAACTAATGCATTTAATTAGTTGTTAAACAGCAAAACAAATAGGTTCACGTGATTCTACGCATCAAGACAAGCAATCTACACATAAAGAACATCTCCAACGGAGCTACGGATCAAAAGTTACAAGCACCGCAAGATACGATGGCATGAATGCAATATGTGTGCAACGATGGCTACGAGCACTTCAAAACATCCAAACAGCAAGAGAAAATGAAGCTACACGAGATTCTAAGCAAGTTTCATATAGGACACGATCAAATCGGAGCTACGGTTCAAAAGCTACAAGCAAAACAAGAAAACACTACAATCTGCCAAAATCAGCCACATAGCATTTTCTACACCTCACAACTACACAACTCCGATATGCTCAAGCAAGGCATGGCACGGAAGAGGGCAAGACGCACTACTACAAACAACTAACAACAACTAGCGTAGCAGCAAGGAGCACTAGGAAAAGAAGACACAAAATGGCATCTCACACACTATTTCAGACTTAGTGAAAATTACACCTCATGAAAGTGCAGTTTTCGATCTGAAGCAATATTGACAGCAGCAAAACATATAGCTACAGGACTCCAAAGGGCATGAAAATTCACATAAAGCTAGAGAAACACAAGGGCTACAGATCACAAGCTAGAAGCAAAACAAAACAGCAACAAAATATAACAGATTCCAGACATAGAAATATTTCAGCACCTCCAAATCAGCACTATTTCTAGCAACTTGAGGGCAATCAAAACACACCTAAACATGCATTTCTATTGCAACTAAAAATACCAGGGGCTAAAAAAAACATCCAAGATCAACTCTCTAGTTGACAACTCCGTCAATCGAAGCACGGAATAAATCCTACGATATAAACAAAAGGGCAACACGGCAAAATATCACGCGAACTAACTTACTCAAAAGCTAAAACTAATTGCACAGAAAAATCACATGGATTTTTCTACCCCGGAAACATATATAAATATGTGGGGTTACACAACAAAATAAAGCCACACATAAATGCGGGAAAAATAATCTATACGCGGGAAAATAAATTACCGACAAACCATACATGCAAAAATACCTATGACCGCTCTAAAATGCATGGAAAAATGGTTCCTAAATCACGAGCATTTTACCTAAGGCACTCGAGCAATCCGGACCGCAAGAAAAATAAATACGGGACGTTCCCCTATTGGGACAGCACGCTAAACTAGGCGTTTGACACGTAAAACTACATCAAATAAATATGCAAGTTTTAAATTCGTACTCTAAGCGCAAAATACCACAAAACCATATACTACACGCCTCAAACCGACTAACGGTTTAAAAACTACGGACATTTTAATAACCGTCTATTTCTGAAATTTATAATTCCGAAATAAAATCCACTAAGCTCTATTGGGCCGAAAGGGCAAGCGAAATATATTAAAATTGCACTGGGGGCGGGGAATAGTTTCACCTGGGCCTCGGGGCCGGCTTGGCCGAGGCGAGGAGGTGGTGGGCCTGTGCGGCAGGAGGCCGACCTGGCGCTGGTGGGCCGACTCGGGGGCGCTGGCCCATGCGAGGCTCACGAGCTGCTGCCGTGGCGCCGGCTCGGTGCTGGGCCGCTGCTGCAGCTCCTGGGCCGGTCGGGGCGAGGCGGCTCCTGGCCATCTCCCTCTTGGAGCACGGGCAGGGCGAGCTCCCAGAGGCGCAGGGCGCCCACAACGGCGGCCGGCGGCATGAGGAGAATCCCCCGGCGGGCGAGGCGACGACAAAATGGACGGGAGGCGGCGGAGTTGCCTCGGTAGGGTCGGATCCGCCGGATCCAAGGGGATCACCCCTTCCCGTCGGCGACCTACTTCGCTGCAAGGCTCCTGCCAGAACAAAGGACGGGAGAGAGAGAGAGCTTAGAGGAGAGAGGGAAAAGGAGCCGGGAGGAGGAGGTCCGGCGCGGAACCGCTCCGGCGAGCTCCGGCCGGTGGCTGCTGGCGCGAGCGCAGGGGAGCTCGGGGCAGGAGGGGCGCACGAGCACGGGCACAGGAGGCGCTGCCATGGACGGGAGGATCTGCGGGCATGGGAAATCCCCTGTGGTCGCCCGGACATTGTCCACTTGGGTGGACATTGTCCGGTAGGTGAGATTTTGGGCAAATATGAGCGTTTAGATGTGAATCCAATGGCCAGATTTGTTCAGAGCGTTTGGGCTGCGGGATTTAGAAGGGTGAGGGCCAGGTGGAGTATTCGAGGGGGGTGGGTGCAAAAATGGCTAGGGGAAACCCTAGCGAAGTGAGAGGGCTCTCTCTAGGGGGGTGTTACTTATATAGGGTTGGTCTCTGGTGGGGTGGACCTCGTCCGTCCGATTGCGATCCGATGACCACGAACGGAGGAAGTGGCTAGGTGGAACTAGTGGGCTGTGTGGAGCGGTTATCCGGAGACGAGAGGGGAAACGGGCAGCGCGGCAACGAATTTTTAAACACCGACATATGTCCGACGGTAGACCGAATACGGTGCCGCAACGGTCGACCGTTCGGGTACCGGACGAACTCCGATCGCGACGAGATTCGACAAGCGGTCTAGCGATAACTAAACACGACTGCATGCCAAGCTTCATCTCGAACAGAGAAACTTTAACGCACACTTAAAAAACAGGGTTTGACGATGCCGCGGGCGCGTGCGTGTGCGGTCGGGCTCAGAACGGACAACGACGAGAATCGGCAACTAACAACGGATGCAACTTTTGAAAACTGGCGGCAACGGAGATGCCGATGCAGTGCTGATGATGCGCATGATGCGATGATGATGCGACAAAAGAAAAAATAGACACACGACAAAGACGGAAAGGAAAGGGGAATCTTCTAGAACATCGGCATCGGGCTATCACAACTCTCCTACACTACAAGAGGATCTCGCCCCGAGATCCAAGAATGAAAGGGGGAGAGGATGAGAAAGAACAAGAGGTAAAAAAATAATTGCTTTTTTAACAAAGGAGTGAAACCAACGATCCTTGAAGGTTGCAAAACGAGGAGGAATGATATGAGAAAGAAGCAAGAATTCACGAAAAATTTCGGCAGCACTTCGGTAGGAAAATGGGACAAAAAATTCGATAAGAAGAGAGAATTACACAATATTCATAACAAACAACTAAATAGAGCAAGGGACACCATGATCTTGATAGAACAACATGATCGACCCAAAAGAGCAACATCACAATGCCTCCGGAACAAGAGAATATGAACTAGCTTATACGGAAGAAGAGAATGAAGAGAGAATGACAACTACTAACTCAAATGAACTAGGCAAGCATCCTTGCAAGAAGAATTAGACGGAGTTGTTGGAAACAACAACGAAAAGAACAAAATAGTAGTGGGCTTATGGAGACCTTTTCAAACTAATGAAGTGACAACCATCCACTAACAGAACACGGATTGATTGGGAGAAGCAAGATATGAAGAATTTCTTACACCAAGAGGATACATTGAGAACTTGGATTAATGACAAGCACCATGATAGCACAATCCATAGGAAAAGTTTTTGGTGAAATCTAACCAAGATAGCTCAATGAAGAAGTCATGGGTTGCAAATATCTCATGACTATAGAATTGGTGGATTTAATTATCTCATTCTTGAAAGGAAAACTCTTCGAAACTCCTACATTAACAAGAATGCTATAATACCACCTCAAAGGATAAAGGAAGAACAATTGCACATATAAATGCAAGAGAAAGGATACTTGAGGTACTCCAACAGGAATCTTGAAGAACACACGAGAATGAATCACATCCTTGAAAAACCAGCATGAAGGACCACCGTATACAAATGAATGATGCAAAGATAAGAAGGTGGAAAAGAATAAGATTATGACCTTGCCAAGATTTAGATGAAGCTTCACAAAGAGATACTTGAGAAAATTTGGAACTCCGGAAAAGAAAGATAAGAACACTAGAGAAAAGAATTGATATCATTAGCCACTCCAGAAGAAAATTTCAGATCACTATGAACAAGAATAAGAATTATGTTATGCTTAACCTTCATCAAGTTAAATTGATGACAAGCAACGGATCTAGCATACAACTTATTCCTCTGAAAAGATTGACGAGAGATATGAGCACAAACTAGAAGAATTGTTGCAAGAAACACCGGTGAGAATTGAAATGAACGAGGCAACCATGAATGATGGGAGATACAAGAGAAAGAAGAGATCATGAGCCACCTTAGAGAAAACTAGAACAAGGCACCAGAATAATTGAGAGACGAACGAAGAGACAACAATTGAGAAGAATTGAGGATGAAAGCTGAAAGCTGAGAACGAAGAATCTTCTGAAATGATGGCCTTCGAAGGAACGAGAATGAAAACAACTCAGAAATGCACCGGATAGCGAGAAATGGATTCTCATGATTGGAACAAATTCAAGATGATAACATGAAGCTGAAATGACGAATATCCAAGAGAATAGACCAAGATTTGAGAGAAACACCCCCTCGGTCTTGAAAGAAGAGGATGATGAGAAGAACACCACCAAGAATTAATGAGACACTGCGGAATAAGAACAAGGAAAAATTTAGCCAATGACGATAAATAAATTTGAAGCGATCTTGAAGAAGGAATATGAAGGATGAAATTCATGCTTATGTCATAGTTGAAAAGAATTAAAGATCTCCGAAAAGCTTACAAGAGCGAGATAAGATCTTGGGAAAGAACCTGTGGGTTATGGGCCCACTCAAATAAACCACCGTTGGAAAAGATTGCTTAGAAGAGAGATAATGCACCGGTAAGAAGAGAACTAGATGAGGTTGAGAACCTCGAAATAATTAAAAGAATTGAAAACACGAAACTTCCGAGATATCTTCACAATGAACCACCGGATAGGACACAGAATAAGAGATAGCAGAAGCAACAATGAAAAGAGACTCTTGGATGAAAATTGAATCACTGAAGAAAAAGGGTGGGAGGGTGGGGAAAAACAAAGACAACTTGGGCTAGATGAGATGAACTCCGGAATAAAATGAGAGAAAGATCTTGCAAATTGGAGAGGGTTGAATTCACTTGGAGAGAAACACACCGGTTGAAAAGAATTAACATGACGACTCCGGTTGACAAGAATTGATAAGACAACTGATTGAGCAAAAGAATTAGCATTCACATAAAAATATGAGAACACCTCTTAGGAAAGATCTGAAATCACCACTTGACATCGAAGCAACACAAATTACCACATTCCAACAAATCAAGGATGCGGCTTATGAAACAATCTAGAACAAACTCATGAGAAAGATTTCGGCCGATATTTTCGTGGACAGGAATCCACTAGATGTCGAACCCCAACCTAACATCATGCATTTGTTGGAAGATTGTGCTATAAGCAACTACTTGAATTCCCACCTATGAATTCCCGAAATATCTGGTCATGCAATCTGGTACACGGATACAAGGAGTAATAACACACAACTCCTATACTAACCCATCACCTGTATCACATCCGTCAACACACAACCAGAATCTTGGACCTTCATCTACAACAGACCCTCGTGATCACAACGATACAAAGTATGGCAGTACTCCCGAACAATCTGCACCAGTACTGGGGACATCGGGGTTATCTCTCCACTACTAGTATTGAAGCAATTACGAACATCCTTCGTTCTGAGATACTAAGAAACCTAAATGATAACGATGTGCTCAAGAATCCCCTGGAGCTCAACTCCCGTGAGACTTAGAGCAGATAGGAGGCACCAAGACAGAACTCCATCACATCGGCATCATATAGATTCCAAAAATATCCGCGTGATCCTAAAAAAAAATTTGAGTGAGAAGAGGAGTAGAATTAAATCATTACGTCAAGATTCCTCGCTAGAGCATAGAAGAGGAGAAAAAAGAATCCTACTCTCCGATATATAACTAGACTCAAAGTATTTTTTCACTAGACTCGACTCGGCCATGTTCGATCAATCAAGGGGGCTCCTAGGTCGGTACGGCTCTGATACCAACTTGTCACGCCCAAGATGTGACCCTATCCTCAATTTGGCACGAAGGCCTCATCAGGGATAGAAGTGCATCTCGTCGTGTTGCAAGAATCGATATCGTTACAAGTACATGTACTGAAAAGAAGAGATATATATACAAAGTTGGCTTACACTCGCCACAAGCTACATCAGAGTCACATCAGTATATTACATAATCATCAAGAGTAAGAGCAGGATCCGACTACGGACGAAAACAAACGAGAAAAGAAGAACGACGTCCATCCTTGCTATCCTAGGCTGCCGGCCTGGAACCCATCCTAGATCGATGAAGAAGAAGAAGAAGAAGCAACTCCAAATGAACAATCAACGCGCTCGCATCAAGTAACCTTTACCTGTACCTGCAACTGGTGTTGTAGTAATCTGTGAGCCACAGGGGACTCAACAATCTCATTTCCAAAGGTATCAAGACTAGCAAAGCTTAATGGGTGAGGTAAGGTTAAGTGGTGAGGTTGCAGCAGCGGCTAAGCATATATTTTGTGGCTAAACTTACGAGGACAAGAATAAGAGGGGGAAGATCTACGCATAACGGACGTGAACTAGTGATGATCAAATGAATGATCCTGAACACCTACCTACGTCAGACATAACCACACCGTGTCCTCGATCGAAGAAGGAACTAACGAAAGATACAGTCACGGTTACGCACACAGTTAGCATATCTTAATTAAGTTAACTTCAAGTTATCTAGAACCAGTGTTAAACAAAGCTTCCACGTTGCCACATAACCGCGGGCACGGCTTTCCGAAAGATTTAACCCTGCAGGGATGCTCCAACTAGTCCATCACAAATTACCACAAGCCGCATAGAAATCCTCAAGCACGAAGCTCGCGATCTCGTCGGATTCCCTAGTGGAAAACCTCAACTTTGAGATTACCCAAAGCATCACCGGAATCCCGATGCACAAGATATCTCGTGAAAGGTAAAACTAATCCAGCAAGGCCACCCGGTGTGTCGACGAACCCGATAGGAGCTATGTATCTCGTTCTCAGGACACACCGTCTATGCATAGTGGACGGTAGCCAAACCTCGAGTTGCCCCGAGGTGGCACCGCCGACTGCTAGGTGGGTGGACCAACACTCATGCGGAGCACTGGCCTGGGGGTGGGGGTTGATTAAATTATCCTCGGGGCCCGGGAAGTCCCTATGCAATTTTATTAGGTGATTAGGCAAATGGAGTACCAAAGTTGGGCCTTGCCAGACCAGCTTTATGTTGGAGAACGTCGCATGGGAAACAAAAATATTCCTACGCGCACGAAGACCTATGATGGTGATGTCCATCTACGAGAGGGGATTTCCGATCTACGTACCCTTGTAGATCGCACAGCAGAAGCGTTAAGAAACGCGGTTGATGTAGTGGAACGTCCTCACGTCCCTCGATCCGCCCCGCGAACCGTCCCACGAACCGTCCCGGGATCCGTCCCACGATCCGCTCCGATCTAGTGCCGAACGGACGGCACCTCCGCGTTCAGCACACGTACAGCTCGACGATGATCTCGGCCTTCTTGATCCAGCAAGAGAGACGAAGAGGTAGATGAGTTCTTTGGCACCATGACGGTGCTCCGGAGGTTGGTGGTGATCTAATCTCAGCAGGGCTCCGCCCGAGCTCCGCAGAAACGCGATCTAGAGGTAAAACCGTGGAGGTATGTGGTCGGGATGCCGTGGCAAAAGTTGTCTCAAATCAGCCCTAAAATCCCACTATATATATGAGGGAGGGGGGGGGGGAGGCAGCCTCAAAACCTAAAGGTTTGGCCGAAATTGGAGGTGGAGGAGTCCTACTCCAATCCTATTTGGAGTAGGATTCCACCTTCCCACTTGGAAACTCTTTCCACCTTGTGTTTTTTCCTTCTCAAACCTTATGGGCCTTAGTGGCAACTTATTCCAGCCCACTAGGGGCTGGTTTATCTCTTCCCATAGCCCATGAGACCCCTTGGGGCGTGACACCCCTCCTGATGGTCCCCGGCACCCCTCCCGGCACTCCCAGTACACTACCGATGAGCCCGAAACTTTTCCGGTAATGCACGAAAATCTTCCGGTAACCAAATGAGGTCATCCTATATATCAATCTTCATTTCCGGACCATTCCGGAAACCCTCGTGACGTCCGTGATCTCATCCGGGACTCCGAACAACATTCAGTAACCAACCATATAACTCAAATATGCATAAAACAACGTCGAACCTTAAGTGTGCAGACCCTACGGGTTCGAGAACTATGTAGACATGACCCGAGTGACTCCGCGGTCAATATCCAATAGCGGGACCTGGATGCCCATATTGGATCCTACATATTCTACGAAGATCTTATCGTTTGAACCTCAGTGCCAAGGATTCATATAATCCCGTATGTCATTCCCTTTATCCTTCGGTATGTTACTTGCCTGAGATTCGATCGTCAGTATCCGCATACCTATTTCATTCTCGTTTACCGGCAAGTCTCTTTACTCGTTCCGTAATACAAGATCCCGCAACTTACACTAAGTCACATTGCTTGCAAGGCTTGTGTGTGATGTTGTATTACCGAGTGGGCCCCGAGATACCTCTCCGTCATACGGAGTGACAAATCCCAGTCTTGATCCATACTAACTCAACGAACACCTTCGGAGATACCTGTAGAGCATATTTATAGTCACCCAGTTACGTTGCGACGTTTGACACTCAAAAAGCATTCCTCCGCTGTAAGTGAGTTATATGATCTCATGGTCATAGGAACAAATACTTGACACGCAGAAAACAGTAGCAACAAAATGACACGACCAACATGCTACGTCTATTAGTTTGGGTCTAATCCATCACATGATTCTCCTAATGATGTGATCCCTCTATCAAGTGACAACACTTGCCTATGGTCAGGAAACCTTGACCATCTTTGATCAACGAGCTAGTCAACTAGAGGCTTACTAGGGACACTGTTTTGTCTATGTATCCACACATGCACTGTGTTTCCAATCAATACAATTATAGCATGGATAATAAACGATTATCATGAACAAAGAAATATAATAATAACTAATTTATTATTGCTCTAGGGCATATTTCCAACAGTCTCCCACTTGCACTAGAGTCAATAATCTAGTTCACATCACCATGTGATTCCAACGAATCCAACACCCATATAGTTATGGGGTCTGATCATGTCTTGCTCGTGAGAGAGGTTTTAGTCAACGGTTCTGAAACTTTCAGATCTGTGTGTTCTTTACAAATCTTTATGTCATCTTATAGATGCTGCTACTATGTGCTATTCGGAAATACTCCAAATATCTACTCTACTATACGAATCCGTTTCACTACTCATAGTTATTCGGATTAGTGTCTAAGCTTGCATCGACGTAACCCTTTACGACGAACCTTTTAACCACCTCCATAGTCGAGAAAAATTCCTTAGTCCATCAGTTACTAAGGATAAATTTTGACCTCTGCTAGTGATTCAATCATGGATCACTCTCTGTACCTCTCAACAGACTTTGAGTTAAGGCACACATCAGGTGCGGTACCCAGGATGGCATACTTCAGATTCTACGGCCAAAGCATAGAAGACGACCTTCGTCTATTCTCTTTATTCTGCCGGGGTCGGGTTTTGAGTCTTACTCAAATTCACACCTTACAACGCAACCAAGAACTCCTTCTTTGCTGATCTATTTTGAACTCCTTCAAAAACTTGTCAAGGCATGCATCTTCTTGAAACTTCTATTAAGCGCTTTCGATCTATCTCCATAGATCTTTGATGCTCAACGTTCAAGTAACGCAATCCAGGTATTCCTTTGAAAAACTCCTTTCAAAAAACCTTGTATGCTTTACAGAAATTCTACATTACTTCTGATCCACAATATGTCAACCACATATACTTATCAGAAATTCTATAGTGGTCCCACTCACTTCTTTGGAAATACAAGTTTCTCATAAACCTTGTCCAAACCAAAATCTTTGATCATCTCATCAAAGTGTATATTCCAATTCCGAGATGCTTGCACCAGTCCATTGAAGGATTGCTGGAGCTTGCATACTTGTTAGTATCTTTAGGATCGACAAAACCTTCTGGTTGTATCACATACAATGTTTGCTCAAGGAAACCGTCGAGGAAACAATGTTTTGACATCCTATGTGCAATATTTCAAAAATAATGCAACAACTACTAACATAATTCTAACAGAATTTTAGCATCGCTACGAATGAGAAAGTCTCACCATAGTCAACTGTTTGATCATGTCGGAAACATCTTTGCGACAAGTCGAGCTTTTCTTAATAGTGACTTATCACCATCGTCGTCTGTCTTCCTTTTAAAGATCCATCTTTACTCAATAGTCCTACGACCATCAAGTAGTTCTTCCAAAGTCTACACTTTGTTTTCATACATGGATCCTCTCTCGGATTTCATGGCCTCGAGCCATTTGTCGGAATCCGGGCCCACCATCGCTTCTCCACAGCTCGTAGGTTCATTATTGTTCAACAACATGACCTCCAAGACAGGGTTACCATACCACTCTGTAGTAGTACGCGACCTTGTCGACCTACGAGGCTTGTAGTAACTTGATCCGAAGCTCAATGATCACCATCATCAGCTTCCACTTCAATTGGTGTAGGCGCCACAGGAACAACTTCCTGTGCCCTGCTACACACTAGTCGAAGTGATGGTTCAATAACCTCATCAAGTTCTATCACCCTCCCACTCAATTCTTTCGAGAGAAACCTTTCCTCAAGAAAGAACCCGTTTCTAGAAACAAACACTTTGCTTCCGGATCTGAGATAGGAGATGTATCCAACTGTTTTGGATATCTTATGAAGATGCATTTATCCGCTTTGGGTTCGAGCTTAACAGACTGAAACTTTTTCACATAAGCATCACAGCTCCAAACTTTCAAGAAACGACAACTTATATTTCTCTAAACCTTAGTCTATACTGTGTCATCTCAACGGAAATACGCGGTGCCCTATTTAAAGTGAATGCGGTTGTCTCTAATGCATAACCCATAAACGATAGTGGTAATTCGATAAGAGACATCATAGTATGCACCATATCAAATAGGGCGTGGCTAAGACGTTCAGACACATCATCACACTATGGTGTTCCAGGTGGCATGAACTGCGAAACAATTTCCACATTGTCTTAACTGCGTACCAAAACTCGTAACTCAGATATTCATCTCTATGATCATATCGTAGACTGTTTATCCTCTTGTCACGACGATCTTCACTCTAAAATAGCTTTGAACTTTTCAACATTTCAGACTTGTGATTCATCAAGTAAATACTCCTGTATCTACTCAAATCGTTAGTGAAGTAAGAACATAATGATATCCACTGCGTGCCTTAGCACTTATTGGACTGCACACATCAAAAATGCATTACTCCCAACAAGTTACTCTACTTGTTTCATGTGGCATGTTTTGCATGTCTCAAGTGATTCCAAATCAAGTGAGTCCAAACGATCCATCATCATGGAGCTTCTTCATGCATTTTACACCAACATGACTCAAGTGGCAGTGCCACAACTAAGTGGTACTATCATTATTACTTTTTATCTTTTGGCACTAATATTATGAACATGTGTAACACTACGATCGAGATTCAATAAACCATTGAGGGTAATTATTCAAGCAAATAGAATAACTATAATTCTTTTAAATGAATAATCGTATTGCAACAAACACGATCCAATCATGTTCATGCTCAACGCAAACACCAAATAACAATTATTTGGGTTTCACCACCAATCCCAATGATAGAGGGAGCGTGCGACGTTTGATCATATCAACCTTGGAAACACTTCCAACACGTATCGTCACCTCGCCTTTAGCTAGTCTCCGTTTATTCCGTAGCTTTCATTTCGTGTTACCAATCACTTAGCAACTGAACCGGTATCCAATACCCTCGCGCTACTAGGAGTACTAGTAAAGCACACATCAACATCATGTATATCAAATATACTACTTTCGACTTTGCCAGCCTACTTATCTACCAAGCATCTAGGGTAGCTCCACCTCAGTGACCATTCCCCTCATAACAGAAGCACTTAGTCTCGGGTTTGGGTTTAGACTTGGGTCTCTTCATTAGTGCAGCAACTATTTTGCTGTTTCACGAAGTATCCCTTCTAGCCCTTGCCTTTCATGAAACTTAGTGGTTTTACTAACCATCAACCATTGATGCTCCTTCTTGATTTCTACTTTCGCAGTGTCATACATCACGAATCTCTCAAGGATCATTGTATCTATCCTTGATATGTTATAGTTCATCACGAAGCTCTCACAGCTTGGTGGCAGTGACTTTGGAGAACCATCACTATCTCATCTAGAAGATTAACTCCCACTTGATTCAAGTGATTGTCGTACTCAGACAATCTGAGCACACGCTCAACGATTGAGTTTTTCTCCTTTACTTCATGGACAAAGAATCTTGTCGGAGGTCTCATACCTCTTAACAAGGGCACAAGCATGAAATCACAATTTCATCTCTTTAGAACATCACTCATGTTCCCTGACGTTTCAAAACGTCTTCGGCGCCATGCTTCTAAGCCATTAAGTATTTTGCACCGAACTATCGCGTAGTTATCAGAAACGTGTATGTCGGATGTTCACAACATCCACAGACGACGCTCGAGGTGCAGCACACTGAGTGGTGCATTAAGGACATAAGCCTTCTGCGCAGCAACGAGGACAATCCTTAGTTTTAAATACTCAGTCCACAAAGTTTGCTACTATCAACTTTCAACTAAATTTTCTCTAGGAACATATTAAAAACAGTAGAGCTATAGCGCAAGCTACATCGTAATTCGCAAAGACCGTTAGACTATGTTCATGACAATTAGTTCAATTAATCATATTACTTAAGAACTCCCACTCAAAAAGTACATCTCTCTAGTCATTTGAGTGGTACATGATCCAAATCCACTATCTCAAGTCCGATCATCACATGAGTCGAGAATAGTTTCAATGGTAAGCATCTCTATGCTAATCATATCAACTATACGATTCACGCTCGACCTTCCGGTCTCATGTTTTCCGAGGCCATGTCTGCACATGCTAGGCTCGTCAAGCTTAACCCGAGTGTTCTGCGTGTGCAACAGTTTTGCACCCGTTGTATGTGAACGTTGAGTCTATCACACCCGATCATCACGTGGTGTCTCAAAACGAAGAACTGTCGCAACGGTGCACAGTCGGGGAGAACACAATTTCGTCTTGAAATTTTAGTGAGAGATCACCTCATAATGCTACCGTCGTTCTAAGCAAGATAAGGTGCATAAAGGATTAACATCACATGCAATTCATAAGTGACATGATATGGCCATCATCATGTGCTTCTTGATCTCCATCACCAAAGCACCGACACGATCTTCTTGTCACCGGCGTCACACCATGATCTCCATCAACGTGTCGCCATCGGGGTTGTCGTGCTACTCATGCTATTACTACTAAAGCTACGTCCTAGCAATATAGTAAACGCATCTGCAAGCACAAACGTTAGTTTAAAGACAACCCTATGGCTCCTGCCGGTTGCCGTACCATCGACGTGCAAGTCGATATTAACTATTACAACATGATCATCTCATACATCCAATATATCACATCACAAGCATACCCTGCAAAAACAAGTTAGACGTCCTCTAATTGTTGTTGCATGTTTTACGTGGTGACCATGGGTATCTAGTAGGATCACATCTTAGTTACGCAAACACCACAACGGAGATATATGAATTCCTATTTAACCTCATCCAAGGACCTCCTCGGTCAAATCCGATTCAACTAAAGTTGGAGAAACCGACACTCGCCGGTCATCTTTGAGCAACGGAGTTACTGGTAGCGATGAAACCAGTCTCTCGTAAGCGTACGAGTAATGTCGGTCCGAGCCGCTTCGATCCAACAATACCGCGGAATCAAGAAAAGACTAAGGAGGGCAGCAAAACGCACATCACCGCCCACAAAAACCTTTGTGTTCTACTCGAGAAGACATCTACGCATGAACCTAGCTCTGATACCACTGTTGGAGAACGTCGCATGGGAAACAAAAATTTTCCTACGCGCACGAAGACCTATCATGGTGATGTCCATCTATGAGAGGGGATTTCTGATCTACGTACCCTTGTAGATCGCACAGCAGAAGCGTTAAGAAACGCGGTTGATGTAGTGGAACGTCCTCACGTCCCTCGATCCGCCCCGCGAACCGTCCCACGAACCGTCCCGGGATCCGTCCCACGATCCGCTCCGATCTAGTGCCGAACGGACGGCACCTCCGCGTTCAGCACACGTACAGCTCGACGATGATCTCGGCCTTCTTGATCCAGCAAGAGAGACGGAGAGGTAGATGATTTCTTCGGCACCGTGACGGCGCTCTGGAGGTTGGTGGTGATCTAATCTCAGCAGGGCTCCGCCCGAGCTCCGCAGAAACGCGATCTAGAGGTAAAACCGTGGAGGTATGTGGTCGGGATGCCGTGGCAAAAGTTGTCTCAAATCAGCCCTAAAATCCCACTATATATAGGAGGGAGGGAGGGGGGAGGCAGCCTCAAAACCTAAAGGTTTGGCCGAAATTGGAGGTGGAGGAGTCCTACTCCAATCCTACTTGGAGTAGGATTCCACCTTCCCACTTGGAAACTCTTTCCACCTTGTGTTTTTTCCTTCTCAAACCTTATGTGCCTTAGTGGGAACTTATTCCAGCCCACTAGGGGCTGGTTTATCTCTTCCCATAGCCCATGAGACCCCTTGGGGCGTGACACCCCTCTCGATGGTCCCCGGCACTCCAAGTACACTACCGATGAGCCCGAAACTTTTCCGGTAATGCACGGAAACCTTCCGATAACCAAATGAGGCCATCCTATATATCAATCTTCGTTTCCGGACCATTCCGGAAACCCTCGTGACGTCCGTGATCTCATCCGGGACTCCGAACAACATTCGGTAACCAACCATATAAATCAAATACGCATAAAACAATACCGAACCTTAAGTGTGCACACCCTACGGGTTCGAGAACTATGTAGACATGACCCGAGTGACTCCTCGGTTAATATCCAATAGCGGGACCTGGATGGCCATATTGGATCCTACATATTCTACGAAGATCTTATCGTTTGAACCTCAGTGCCAAGGATTCATATAATCCCGTATGTCATTCCCTTTGTCCTTCGGTATGTTACTTGCCTGAGATTCGATCGTCAGTATCCGCATACCTATTTCATTCTCGTTTACCGGCAAGTCTCTTTACTCGTTCCGTAATACAAGATCCCGCAACTTACACTAAGTCACATTACTTGCAAGGCTTGTGTGTGATGTTGTATTACCGAGTGGGCCCCGAGATACCTCTCCGTCATACGGAGTGACAAATCCCAGTCTTGATCCATACTAACTCAACGAACACCTTCGGAGATACCTGTAGAGCATCTTTATAGTCACCCAGTTACGTTGCGACGTTTGACACTCAAAAAGCATTCCTCCAGTGTAAGTGAGTTATATGATCTCATGGTCATAGGAACAAATACTTGACACACAGAAAACAGTAGCAACAAAATGACACGATCAACATGCTACGTCTATTAGTTTGGGTCTAATCCATCACATGATTCTCCTAATGATGTGATCCTGTTATCAAGTGACAACACTTGCCTATGGTCAGGAAACCTTGACCATCTTTGATCAACGAGCTAGTCAACTAGAGGCTTACTAGGGACACTGTTTTGTCTATGTATCCACACATGCACTGTGTTTCCAATCAATACAATTATAGCATGGATAATAAACAATTATCATGAACAAAGAAATATAATAATAACTAATTTATTATTGCTCTAGGGCATATTTCCAACACTTTAATCTAAAATGAATTATCAAGGGGGTCCCCATAACAACCCTGATCGTGTTAGGAGCGCTCATTTATGGAACATAACACCGGTAGCCGAAACTAAGGGGGCAAAGGTGGAACAAAACACCAGGCTAGAAAGGCCGAGCCTTCCACCTTTTACCAAGTATATAGGTGCATTAAATTAAATAGCATTAATATGGTGATATAAGAAGGAACCCATGCTTTCACATGGAAGCAAATCACCTACAACTAGCAACGCAAACACAGGGTTAAGCAAGCGGTAACATAGCCAATCAGTGGTTTGCTAGGTTGAACAGGTTGAAGGTTTTCATGGCATTGTTGAGAGGCTGATATTTAACAGGTGGTAGGCAACGAGACATAATAGATAGAAACGGTAAAACTAGCATGGCAACGATAGTAATTGTATCTGGGGAAATGGTCATCTTGCCTGATATCCCGCTTGGAAGAAGAATGCCGGCGTTAAGCAGACGAACCAACATAGTCGAACGGGTCCTCACATCCGACACGCTTGCGGAACTCTATCGAGACGAAGCAAACCGGAAACACAAATCAACACCCGATATTCACCACACGATGCACACCACATATGATGCATGAGCAGTTGAATAGATGCAAGACACGGCATGACACTTCACACAATCAAACACTACACATTAAGTGAAGTTCAATATGCAACGAGTTGCAGATTGACGAAACTCCACGTATAATTATTTAGTTCTATCCCTATTAGATACACGGCAATATTAAATGTGGTTAAACATGCAAGAGGTGAAGCGGAAATTAAACTACCTATCTAGACATTTTAAATGAGGTCGGAAATGACATATAGCATCTCCGAGACGACTTCACATGTTAATTTACAATTCTGTCCAGATCTGAACTAATGCATTTAATTAGTTGTTAAAAAGAAAAACAAATAGGTTCACGTGATTCTATGCATCAAGACAAGCAATCTACACATAAAGAACATCTCCAACGGAGCTACGGATCAAAAGTTACAAGCACCGCAAGATATGATGGCATGAATGCAATATGTGTGCAACGATGGCTACGAGCACTTCAAAACATCCAAACAGCAAGAGAAAATGAAGCTACACAAGATTCTAAGCAAGTTTCATATAGGACACGATCAAATCGGAGCTAAGGTTCAAAAGCTACGAGCAAAACAAGAAAACACTACAATCTGCCAAAATCAGCCACATTGCATTTTCTACACCTCACAACTACGGCTACACACCTCCGATATGCTCAAGCAAGGCATGGCACGGAAGAGGGCAAGACGCACTACTGCAAACAACTAACAACAACTAGCGTACCAGCAAGGAGCACTAGGAAAAGAAGACACAAAACGGCATCTCACACACTATTTCAGACTTAGTGAAAATTACACCTCATGAAAGTGCAGTTTTCGATCTGAAGCAATATTGACAGCAGCAAAACATATAGCTACAGGACTCCAAAGGGCATGAAAATTCACAGCAAGCTAGAGAAACACAAGGCCTCCAACTAACTCCATTGGACCAACCTCAAAAGAGCTACACATCACAAGCTAGAAGCCAAACAAAACAGCAACAAAATATAACAGATTCCAGACTTAGAAATATTTCAGCACCTCCAAATCAGCACTATTTCTAGCAACTTGAGGGCAATCAAAACACACCTAAATATGCATTTCTATTGCAACTAAAAATACCAGGGGCTAAACAAAACATCCAAGATCAACTCTCTAGTTGACAACTCCGTCAATCGAAGCACGGAATAAATCCTATGATATAAACAAAAGGGCAACACGACAAAATATCACGCGAACTAACTTACTCAAAAGCTAAAACTAGTTGCACGGAAAAATCACATGGATTTTTCTACCCCGGAAACATATATAAATATGTGGGGTTACACAACAAAATAAAGCCACACATAAATGGGGGAAAATAACCTATACGCGGGAAAATAAATTATCGGCAAACCATACATGCAAAAATACCTATGACCCCTCTATAATGCATGGAAAAATGGTTCCTAAATCACGGGCATTTTACCTAAGGCACTCGAGCAATCCGGACCGCAAGAAAAATATATACGGGACGTTCCCCTGTTGGGACAACACGCTAAACTAGGCGTTTGGCACGTAAAACTACATCAAATAAATATGCAAGTTTTAAATTCGTAGTCTACGCGCAAAAATATCACAAAACCATATACTACACGCCTCAAACCGACTAACGGTTTAAAAACTGTGGACGTTTTAATAACCGTCTATTTCTGGAATTTATTAATTCCGAAATAAAATCCACTAAGCTCTATTGGGCCAAAAGGGCAAGCGAAATATATTAAAATTGCGCTGGGGGCGGGGAATAGTCTCACCTGGGCCTCGGGGCCGGCTTGGCCGAGGCGAGGAGGTGGTGGGCCTGCGCGGGAGGAGGCCGACGTGGCGCTGGTGGGCCGACTCGGGGGCGTTGGCCCATGCGAGGCTGGCGAGCTGCTGCCGTGGCGTCGGCTCGGCGCTGGGCCGCTGCTGCAACTCCTGGGCCGGTCGGGGCGAGGTGGCTCCTGGCCGTCTCCCTCCTGGAGCACGGGCAGGGCGAGCTCCCAGAGGTGTAGGGCGTCCACAACGGCGGCCGGCGGCACGAGGAGAATCCCCCGGCGGGCGAGGCGACGGCAAAATGGACGGGAGGCGGCGGAGTTGCCTCGGTAGGGGCGGATCCGCCGGATCCAAGGGGATCACCCCTTCCCGTCGGTGACCTACTTCGCTGCAAGGCTCCTGCCAGAACAAAGGACGGGAGGGAGAGAGAGCTTAGAGGAGAGAGGGAAAAGGAGCCGGGAGGAGGAGGTCCGGCGGGGAACCGCTACGGCGAGCTCCGGCCGGTGGCTGCTGGCGGGAGCGCAGGGGAGCTCGAGGCAGGAGGGGCGCATGAGCACGGGCACAGGAGGCGCTGCCATGGACGGGAGGATCTGCGGGCATGGGAAATCCCCTGTGGTCTCCCGGACATTGTCCACTTGGGTGGACATTGTCCGGTAGGTGAGATTTTGGTCAAATCTGAGCCTTTAGATGTGAATCCAATGGCCAGATTTGTTCAGAGGGTTTGGGCTGCGGGATTTAGAAGGGTGAGGGCTAGCAGGTGGAGTTTTCGAGGGGGGTGGCTGCAAAAATGGTAGGGGAAACCCTAGCGAAGTGAGAGGGGTCTCTCTAAGGGGGTGTTACTTATATAGGGTTGGTCTGTGGTGGGGTGGACCTCGTCCGTCCGATCGCGATCCGATGACCACGAACGGAGGAAGTGGCTAGGTGGAACTAGTGGGCTGTGTGGAGCGGTTATCCGGAGACGAGAGGGCAAACGGGCAGCGCGGCAACAAATTTTTAAACACCGACATATGTCCGACGGTAGACCGAATACGGTGCCGCTACGGTCGACCGTTCGGGTACCGGACGAACTCCGATCGCGACGAGATTCGACAGGCGGTCTAGCGATAACTAAACACGACCGCATGCCAAGCTTCATCTCGAACAGAGAAACTTTAACACACACTATAAAAACAGGGTTTGACGATGCCGCGGGCGCGTGCGTGTGCGGTCGTGCTCAGAACGGACAACGACGAGAATCGGCAACTAACAACGGATGCAAGTTTTGAAAACTGGCGGCAACGGAGATGCCGATGAAATGCTGATGATGCGCATGATGCGATGATGATGTGACAAAAGAAAAAATAGACACACGACGAAAACGGAAAGGAAAGGGGAATCTTCTGGAACGTCGGCATCGGGCTGTCACAACTCTCCTACACTACAAGAGGATCTCGCCCTGAGATCCAAGAATGAAAGGGGGAGAGGATGAGAAATAACAAGAGGTAAAAAATTAATTGCTTCTTTGACAAAGGAGTGAAACCAACGATTCTTGAAGGTTGCAAAACGAGGAGGAATGATATGAGAAAGAAGCAAGAATTCACGGAAAATTTCGGCAGCACTTCGGTAGGAAAATGGGACAAAAAATTCGACAAGAAGAGAGAATTACACAATATTCATAACAAACAACTAAATAGAGCAAGGGACACCATGATCTTGATAGAACAACATGATAGACCCAAAATAGCAACATCACAATGCCTCCGGAACAACAGAACATGAACTAGCTCATACGGAAGAAGAGAATGAAGAGAGAATGACAACTACTAACTCAAATGAACTAGGCAAGCATCCTTGCAAGAAGAATTAGACGGAGTTGTTGGAAACAACAACGAAAAGAACAAAATAGTAGTGGGCTTATGGAGACCTTTTCAAACTAATGAAGTGACAACCAGCCACTAACAGAACACGAATTGATTGGGAGAAGGAAGATATGAACAATTTCTTACACCAAGAGGATACATTGAGAACTTGGATTAATGACAAGCACCATGATAGCACAATCCATAGGAAAAGCTTTAGGTGAAATCCAACCAAGATAGCTCAATGAAGAAGTCATGGGTTGCAAATATCTCATGACCATAGAATTGGTGGATTTAATTATCTCAATCTTGAAAGGAAAACTCTTCGAAACTCCTACACTAACAAGAATGCTAAAATACCACCTCAAAGGATAAAGGAAGAACAATTGCACATATAAATGCAAGAGAAAGGATACTTGAGGTACTCCAACAGGAATCTTGAAGAACACATGAGAATGAATCACATCCTTGAAAAACCACCATGAAGGACCACCGTATACAAATGAATGATGCAAAGATAAGAAGGTGGAAAAGAATAAGATTATGACCTTGCCAAGATTTAGATGAAGCTTCACAAAGAGATACTTGAAAAAATTTGGAACTCCGGAAAAGAAAGATAAGAACACTAGAGAAAAAATTGATATCATTAGCCACTCCGGAAGAAAATTTCAGATTACCATGAACAAGAATAAGAATTATGTTATGCTTAACCTTCATCAAGTTAAATTAATGACAAGCAACGTATCTAGCATACAACTTATTCCTCTGAAAAGATTGACGAGAGATATGAGCACAAACTAGAAGAATTGTTGCAAGAAACACCGGTGAGAATTGAAATGAACGAGGCAACCATGAATGACGGGAGATACAAGAGAAAGAAGAGATCATGAGCCACCTCAGAGAAAACTAGAACAAGGCACCAAAATAATTGAGAGACGAACGAAGAGACAACAATTGAGAAGAATTGAGGATGAAAGCTGAAAGCTGAGAACGAAGAATCTTCTGAAATGATGGCCTTCGAAGGAACGAGAATGAAGACAACTCAGAAATGCACCGAATAGCGAGAAATGGATTCTCATGATTGGAACAAATTCAAGATGATAACATGAAGCTGAAATGACGAATATCCAAGAGAATAGACCAAGATTTGAGAGAAACACCCCCTCGGTCTTGAAAGAAGAGGATGATGAGAAGAACACCACCAAGAATTAATGAGACACTCCGGAATAAGAACATGGAAAAATTTAGCCAATGACGACAAATAAATTTGAAGCGATCTTGAAGAAGGAATATGAAGGATGAAATTCATGCTTATGTCATAGTTGAAAAGAATTAAAGATCTCCGAAAAGATTACGAGAGCGAGATAAGATCCTGGGAAAGAACCTGTGGGTTATGGGCCCACTCAAAGAAACCACCGTTAGAAAAGATTGCTTAGAAGAGAGATAATGCGCCGGTAAGAAGAGAACTAGATGAGGTTGAGAACCTCGAAATAATTAAAAGAATTGAAAACACGAAACTTCCGAGATATCTTTACAATGAACCATCGGATAGGACACGGAATAAGAGATAGCAGAAGCAACAATGAAAAGAAAACTCTTGGATGAAAATTGAATCACTGAAGAAAAAGGGTGGGAGGGTGGGGAAAAAACAAAGACAACTTGGGCTAGATGAGATGAACTCCAGAATAAAATGAGAGAAAGATCTTGCAAATTGGAGAGGGTTGAATTCACTTGGAGAGAAACACACCGGTTGAAAAGAATTAACATGACGACCCCGGTTGACAAGAATTGATAAGACAACTGATTGAGCAAAAGAATTAGCATTCACATAAAAATATGAGAACACCTCTTAGGAAAGATCTGAAATCACCACGTGACATCGAAGCAACACAAATTACCACATTCCAACAAATCAAGGATGCGGCTTATGAAACAAGCCAGAACAAACTCATGAGAAAGATTTCGTCCGATATTTTCGTGGACAGGAATCCACTAGATGTCGAACCCCAACCTAACATCATGCATTTGTTGGAAGATTGTCCTATAAGAAACTACTTGAATTCCCACCTATGAATTCCCGAAATATCTAGTCATGCAATCTGGTACACGGATACAAGGATTAATAACACACAACTCCTATACTAACCCGTCACATGTATCACATCCGTCAACACACAACCAGAATCTCGGACCTTCATCTACTACAGACCCTCGTGATCACAATGATACAAAGTATGGCAGTACTCCCGAACAATCTGCACCAGTACTGGGGACATCGGGGTTATATCACCACTACTAGTATTGAAGCAATTACGAACATTCTTCGTTTTGAGATACTAAGAAACCTGAATGATAACGATGTGCTCAAGAATCCACTGGAGCTCTACTCCCCTGAGGCTTAGAGCAGATAGGAGGCACCAAGACAGAACTCCGTCACATCGGCATCATATAGATTCCAAAAATATCCACGTGATCCTAAAAAAAATTTGAGTGAGAAGAGGAGTAGAATTAAATCATTACGTCAAGATTCCTCGCTAGAGCATAGAAGAGGAGAAAAAAGAATCCTACTCTCCGATATATAACTAGACTCAAAGTAGTTTTTCACTAGACTCGACTCGGCCATGTTCGATCAATCAAGGGGGCTCCTAGGTCGGTACGGCTCTGATACCAACTTGTCACGCCCAAGATGCGACCCTATCCTCAATTTGGCACGAAGGCCTCATCAGGGATAGAAGCGCATCTCGTCGTGTCACAAGAATGGATATCGTTACAAGTACATGTACTAAAAAGAAGAGATATATATATATATACAGAGTTGGCTTACACTCGCCACAAGCTACATCAGAGTCACATCAGTATATTACATAATCATCAAGAGTAAGAGCAGGATCTGACTACGGATGAAACCAAACGAGAAAGAAGAACGACGTCCATCCTTGCTATCCCAGGCTGCCGGCCTGGAACCCATCCTAGATCGATGAAGAAGAAGAAGAAGAAGCAACTCCAAATGAACAATCAACGCGCTCGCGTCAAGTAACCTTTACCTGTACCTGGAACTGGTGTTGTAGTAATCTGTGAGCCACAGGGGACTCAGCAATCTCATTTCCAAAGGTATCAAGACTAGCAAATCTTAATGGGTGAGGTAAGGTTAAGTGGTGAGGTTGCAGCAGCGGCTAAGCATATATTTTGTGGCTAAACTTACGAGTACAAGAATAAGAGGGGGAAGATCTACTCATAACGGACATGAACTACTGATGATCAAATGAATGATCCTGAACACCTACCTACGTCAGACATAACCCCACCGTGTCCTCGATCGGAGAAGGAACTCACGAAAGAGAAAGTCACGGTTACGCACACAGTTGGCATATCTTAATTAAGTTAACTTCGAGTTATCTAGAACCAGTGTTAAACAAAGCTTCCACGTTGCCACATAACCGCGGGCACGGCTTTCTAAAAGATTTAACCCTGCAGGGGTGCTCCAACTAGTCCATCACAAATTACCACAAGCCGCATAGAAATCCTCAGTCACGAAGCTTGCGATCTCGTCAGATTCCCTAGTGCAAAACCTCAACTCTGAGATTACCCAAAGCATCACCGGAATCCTGATGCACAAGATATCTCGTGAAAGGTAAAACTAATCCAGCAAGGCCACCCGGTGTGTCAACGAACCCGATAGGAGCCGCGTATCTCGTTCTCAGGACACACCGTCTATGCATAGTGGACGGTAGCCAAACCTCGAGTTGCCCCGAGGTGGCACCGCCGACTGCTAGGTGGGTGGACCAACACTCATGCGGAGCACTGGACTAGGGGGGGGGGTTGATTAAATTATCCTCGGGGCCCGGGAAGTCCCTATGCAATTTTATTAGGTGATTAGGCAAATGGAGTACCAAAGTTGGGCCTTGCCAGACCAGCTTTAATCTAAAATGAATTATCAAGGGGGTCCCCATAACAACCCCGATCATGTTAGGAGCGCTCATTTATGGAACATAACACCGGTAGCCGAAACTAAGGGGGAAAAGGTGGAACAAAACACCAGGCTAGAAAGGCTGAGCCTTTCACCTTTTACCAAGTATATAGGTGCATTAAATTAAATAGCATTAATATGGTGATATAAGAAGGAACCCATGCTTTCACATGGAAGCAAAGCACCTGCAACTAGCAACGCTAACACATGGTTAAGCAAGCGGTAACATAGCCAATCAGTGGTTTGCTATGTTGAACAGGTTGAAGGTTTTCATGGCATTGTTGAGAGGCTGATATTTAACAGGTGGTAGGCAACGAGACATAATCGATAGAAACGGTAAAACTAGCATGGCAATGATAGTAATGGTATCTGGGGAAATGGTCATCTTGCCTGAGATCCCGCTTGGAAGAAGAATGCCTCCGTGAAGCAGACGAACCAACGTAGTCGAACGGGTCCTCACATCCGACACGCTTGCGAAACTCTATCGAGACGAAGCAAACCGGAAAGACAAATCAACACCCGATATTCACCACACGATGCACAACACATATGATGCATGAGCAACTGAATACATGCAAGACACGGCATGACACTTCACACAATCAAACACTACACATTAAGTGAAGTTCAATATGCAACGAGTTGCATATTGACGAAACTCCACGTATAATTATTTAGTTCTATCCCGATTAGATACACGGCAATTAAATGTGGTTAAACATGCAAGAGGTGAAGCGGAAATTAAACTACCTATCTAGACATTTTAAATGAGGTCGGAAATGACATATAGCATCTCCGAGACGACCTCACATGTTAATTTACAATTCTGTCCAGATCTGAACTAATGCATTTAGTTTGTTGTTAAACAGCAAAACAAATAGGTTCACGTGATTCTACGCATCAAGACAAGCAATCTACACATAAAGAACATCTCCAACGGAGCTACGGATCAAAAGTTACAAGCACCGCAAGATACAATGGCATGAATGCAATATGTGTGCAACGATGGCTACTAGAACTTCAAAACATCCAAACAGCAAGAGAAAATGAAGCTACACGAGATTCTAAGCAAGTTTCATATAGGACACGATCAAATCGGAGCTACGGTTCAAAAGCTACAAGCAAAACAAGAAAACACTACAATCTGCCAAAATCAGCCACATAGCATTTTCTACACCTCACAACTACGGCTACACAACTCCGATATGCTCAAGCAAGGCATGGCACGGAAGAGGGCAAGACGCACTACTACAAACAACTAACAACAACTAGCGTAGCAGCATGGAGCACTAGGAAAAGAAGACACAAAATGGCATCTCACACACTATTTCAGACTTAGTGAAAATTACACCTCATGAAAGTGCAGTTTTCGATCTGAAGCAATATTGACAGCAGCAAAACATATAGCTACAGGACTCCAAAGGGTATGAAAATTCACAGCAAGCTAGAGAAACACAAGGGCTACAAATCACAAGCTAGAAGCAAAACAAAACAACAACAAACTATAACAGATTCCAGACATAGAAATATTTCAGCACCTCCAAATCAGCACTATTTCTAGCAACTTGAGGGCAATCAAAACACACCTAAACATGCATTTCTATTGCAACTAAAAATACTAGGGGCTAAACAAAACATCCAAGATCAACTCTCTAGTTGACAACTCCGCCAGTCGAAGCACGGAATAAATCCTACGATATAAACAAAAGGGCAACACGACAAAATATCACGCGAACTAACTTACTCAAAAGCTAAAACTAATTGCACAGAAAAATCACATGGATTTTTCTACCCCGGAAACATATATAAATATGTGGGGTTACACAACAAAGTAAAGCCACACATAAATGCGGGAAAAATAACCTATACGCGGGAAAATAAATTACCGGCAAACCATACATGCAAAAATACCTATGACCGTTCTAAAATGCATGGAAAAATGGTTCCTAAATCACGGGCATTTTACCTAAGGCACTCGAGCAATCCGGACCGCAAGAAAAATAAATACGGGACGTTCCCCTATTGGGACAACACGCTAAACTAGGCGTTTGGCACGTAAAACTAAATCAAACAAATATGCAAGTTTTAAATTCGTACTGTACGCGCAAAAATACCACAAAACCATATACTACACGCCTCAAACCGACTAACGGTTTAAAAACTACGGAAGTTTTAAAAACCGTCTATTTCTAGGATTTATTAATTCCGAAATAAAATCCACTAAGCTCTATTGGGCCGAAGGGGCAAGCGAAATATATTAAAATTGCGCTGGGGGCGGGGAATAGTCTCACCTGGGCCTCGGGGCCGGCCTGGCCGAGGCGAGGATGTGGTGGGCCTGCGCGAGAGGAGGCCGGCCTGGCGCTGGTGGGCCGACTCGGGGGCGCTGGCCCATGCGAGGCTGGCGAGCTGCTGCCGTGGCGTCGGCTCGGCGCTGGGCTGCTGCTGCGGCTCCTGGGCCGGTCGGGGCGAGGCGGCTCCTGGCCGTCTCCCTCCTGGAGCACGGGCAGGGCGAGCTCCCAGAGGCGCAGGGTGCCCACAACGGCGGCCGTCGGCACGAGGAGAATCCCCCGGCGGGCGAGGCGACGGCAAAATGGACGGGAGGCGGCGGAGTTGCCTCGGTAGGAGGAGGTCTGGCGGGGCACCGCTCCGGCGAGCTCCGGCCGGTGGCTGCTGGCGCGAGCGCGGGGGAGCTCGGGGCAGGAGGGGCGCTTGAGCATGGGCGCAGGAGGCGCTGCCATGGACGGGAGGATCTGCGGGCATGGGAAATCCCCTGTGGTCGCCCGGACATTATCCACTTGGGTGGACATTGTCAGGTAGGTGAGATTTTGGGCAAATCTGAGCCTTTAGATGTGAATCCAATGGCCAGATTTGATCAGAGGGTTTGGGCTGTGGGATTTAGAAGGGTGAGGGCTAGCAGGTGGAGTTTTCGAGGGGGGTGGCTGCAAAAATGGCTAGGGGAAACCCTAGCGAAGTGAGAGGGGTCTCTCTAGGGGGGTGTTACTTATATAGGGTTGGTCTCTGGTGGGGCGGACCTCGTCCGTCCGATCGCGATCCAATGACCACGAATGGAGGAAGTGGCTAGCTGGAACTAGTGGGCCATGTGGAGCGGTTATCTGGAGACGAGAGGGGAAACGGGCAGCGCGGCAACGAATTTTTAAACACCGACAGATGTCCGACGGTAGACTGAATACGGTGCCACTACGGTCGACCGTTCGGGTACCGGACGAACTCCGATCGCGACGAGATTCGACAGGCGGTCTAGCGATAACTAAACATGACCGCATGCCATGCTTCATCTCGAACAGAGAAACTTTAACGCACACTTTAAAAACAGGGTTTGACGATGCCACAGGCGCGTGCGTGTGCGGTCGGGCTCAGAACGGATAACGACGAGAGTCGGCAACTAACAACGGATGCAACTTTTGAAATCTGGCGGCAACGGAGATGCCGATGCAATGCTGATGATGCGCATGATGCGATGATGATGCGACAAAAGAAAAAATAGACACACGACGAAAACGGAAATGAAAGGGGAATCTTCTGGAACGTCGGCATCGGGCTGTCACACACTGTGAGGAGGAGGTCACCGAAGGAGGAGCACCGTGAGGAGGAGGTCATCGGAGGAGGAGTACCGTGAGGAGGAGGAGGTCGCCGGAGAGGAGGAGATGGAGTGGAGGAGAGGAGGAGAGGAGGAGATGGAGTGGAGGAGAGGAGGAGAAGAATGAAGGTGTAAGTGGCTGGCCGACCCTTTTGAACTTCTGTTCCAACTTAGCTGTGGCGCACCTTGCACTGGTGCGCCATTGCTATTTGTTTGAATTGTGAAGGCAGGAAAATAGTAGTGGCGCACTATTCACTGATGCGACATTGCTATTTTTTTTATTTTTTCGATTTTTTTGAATTGTGAAGGCGGGAAAACTGTAGTGGCGCATTATTCATAAGGTGCGCCATTGCTATGCTACATAGTAGTGGCGCACCTAGGCGTGGTGCGCCATTACTATGTATTTATTTTTTGCATTTTTTTCAAATCTTTTTGCCTCCAGATCTTAAAAGCATCATAACTTTTTTTGATGTAACTTTTCGAGTATATTATTTTTCATATAAAAAACTTTTTCATCGGAGGTCGTATGCAAAAGTTACGGCCATTTTACCGAAACATGGCGGCCTGTTGCAAAAAAAATTAAAATTCATGTTTGTTAATTTTCCTAACAACTAGAACACATAACACATGGACATCTATTTTTATAATTTTTTTGAATCTTTTATCATTTTATTTTATTTTTAAAAAAACCTAAAAGGCGATCCACTGGAGGGGGGTGTTTGTGTGTGTGTGACGTTAGTAATGGCGCACCACGCCTAGGTGCGCCACTACTATGTAGCATAGCAGTGGCGCACCTAGGTGAGGTGCGCAATTGCTATATCTGGTGGGGGGGATGCAGCAAAAAAATTAGCAATGGCGCACTACTCATGTGGTGCGCCATTAGTAAAAACATAGCAATGGCACACCTGATTCTGGTGCGCCACTTCTATATAGTAGTGGCGCACCACCATCATGGTGCGCCACTAGTAGAGATATTGGGGATAAGCCTTAGTAGTGTAGGCCTAAGACGTGGCGCACCAACCCTTGTTGGGCTAGGCGGCTAGCCCCTATGGGCCTATGCGCCCGAATTGAGGAGGTGGGGAGGAATTCAGCTAGGAGGAGGAGTCCTCCTAGCGCCTCCACCAAACCGAATTGGAGGAGGACTCCTCCTCCTCTTATGCACCGCCGGCTAACCATTGGGATTTTCCATAGGGCGCCACCCCTTGCCTCCCTCATATATATAGTGGAGAGGAGAGAGGCATCCGACCCTGAGCCATGGCGCAGCTCTCTCTGCCTCCACTAGTTCGTCCCACCTCGTAGATTGATTCGGTAGTGCACGGCAAAGCTCTGCCAGGTCAGCTCCACCAACACCGCCGCCACGCCGTCGTGTTGTCTGATAATTCATGTACCTATACACTCCCTCTTGCTGGCTCAAGAAGGCAGAGATCGTCGTCGAGCTACACGTGTGCTTATTGCGGAGGAATCGTCCGTTCGGGACTAGATCGTGATTGGATCGCGAGACGGCTTGCAATTTGTACCGCAAGACGTTCGACTACATCAACCACGTTTCTTAACGTTTCCCGCTTAGCGATCTACAAGGGTATGTGGATTGCTACCTCTTGAGATTGCATTGATTTTTCCCTTGAAGAGGAAAGGGTGATGCAGTACAGTAGCAGTAAGTATTTCCCCCAGTTTTGAGAACCAAGGTATCACTCCAGTAGGAGAATCAAGCCAAGTGTCCAGAGTACCTGCGCAAACACAAAAAAGCTTGCACCAAACTCTATAAAGGGGTTGTCAATCCCTTCAAGATTGATTGCAAAGTGAGATCTGAAGACGGAAAGTCATGGCAATATCTAAGGCAATGATCATACATATAGGCATCACGTCCGAGACAAGTAGACCGATACTGTCTGCATCTACTACTATTACTCCACACATCGACCTCTATCCAGCATGCATCTAGTGTATTGAGTTCATGATGAATAGAGTAACGCCTTAAGCAAGATGACATGATGTAGAGGGATAAACTCAAACCAATGATGTAAACCCCATCCTTTTACCCTTGATGGCAACAACATGATGCGTGCCTTGCTACCCCTTCTGTCACTGGGTGAGGTCACCGCACGGTATGAACCCAAAACCAAGCACTTCTTCCATTGAAAGAATCATAGATCAAGTTGGCCAAACAAAACGCACAACTCGAAGAGAATTACAAGGATATGAAATCATGCATATAAGAGATCAGAAGAAACTCAAATAAGATTCATAGATAATCTGACCATAAATCCACAATTCATCGGATCTCGACAAACACACCGCAAAAGAAGATTACATCGGATAGATCTCCATGAAGATAATGGAGAACTTTGTATTGAAGATCCAAGAAAGAGAAGAAGCCATCTAGCTACTAGCTAGGGACCCGAAGGTCTATGGTGAACTACTCACGCATCATCGGAGAGGCCATGGTGTTGATGAAGAAGCCCTCCGTATCAGAATCTCCTCTCCGGCAAGGCACCAGAACGTGCCCCAGATGGGATCTTGCGGAGACGAAGGCTTGCGGCGACGGAAAAGTATTTTCGTGGATCTCTCGCACATTTTGGATTTTTCGGGAATTTATAGGCGGAAGAGATAGGGTAGACGAGCCACAGGGGGCCCACAAGTCACTAGGCGCGAGCCCCCCTCGTGGCCTATGCTTGGTTATCACGTCCCCTGCGTATCGAAGTTTTATTCCGTTTGGACAATGTTTAAAATTCTCCTCTGAAAAGGGTCAAAAACACGGAAAAAACAGGAACTGGCACTTGGCACTGCGTCAATAAGTTAGTCGCAACAAAGATATAAATGGCATACAAAACATACAAAGTTTGACAAGATAATACGATGGAACCATAAAAAATTATAGATACATTGGAGACGTATCAAGCATCCCCAAGCTTAACTCCTGCTCGTCCTCGAGTAGGGCAGTGATAAAAACTCGATTTTTGATGTGGAATGCTACCTAGCATAATTGTCCTTTGTAACTTCTTTCATGTGACATGAATGTTCACATCCGTAAAATTTAAAACAATAGTTTGCTATTGACATGAAATCAATAATACTTCAAGCAAACTAGCAAGGTAATCATGAACTTTCGAAATAACAAGGCCAAAGAAAGTTATCCCTAAAAAATCATATAGTCTAGCTATGCTCCATCATCCCCACACAACTAATTTAAATCATGCGCAACCCCGGTATTGGCCAAGTAATTGTTTTTTCACTCTTAATTTCTCAAACCTTTTCAACTCTCACGCAATACATGAGCGTGAGCCATGAATATAGCACTATAGGTGGAATAGAGTGTGGTGGAGGTTGTGAGACAAAAAGGAGGAGATGGTCACATCGACTCGACGTATCAAAGGGCTATGGAGATGCCCATTAATAGATATCAATGTGAATGAGTAGGGATTGCCATACAACGGATGCACTAGAGCTATAAGTATGTGAAAGCTCAAAAGGAGAACTAGTGGGTGTGCATCTAACTTGCTTGCTCACGAAGACCAAGGGCAATTTTGAGCAAGCCCATCATTGGAATATGCAAGAGAAGTTATATAATGAAGATTCCCACTAGCATTTGGTGGTGATAAAATGAGAGGCTCTCAATCATGAAGAACATGGTGCTATTATGAAGCACAAGTGTGGAAAGAGATAGTAGCATTGTCCCTTCTCTCTTTTTCTCTCTCTCTTTTTTTTTGTTTGGGCTCTTTGGCCTATTTCCATATCTCTCTCTTTTTTGCGGGCAACTTTGGCCTCTTTTTTTTATTTCCTCACATGGGACAATGCTCTAATAATGATGATCATCACACTTTTATTTACTCACAGCTCAAAGCTTAGAACGATGATGACTCTATAGGAAATGCCTCCGGCAGTGTGCCGGGATGTGCAACGATCTAGCTTGGCGTACGATGTTGAAACATCTCGCTAGCTATCTTACGATCATGCAATGGCAATATGAGAGTGAAGGCACAAGTCATGAGACGGAACGGTGGGAGTTGCATGGCAATATATCTCGGAATGGCTATGAAAATGCCATAGTAGGTAGGTATGGTGGCTGTTTTGAGGAAGACATATGGTGGGATTGTGCACCGGCGAAAATTGCGCGGTACTAGAGAGGCTAGCAATGGTGGAAGGTGAAAGTGCATTGATGTCCCACAAGCGTATGGGATCGCAGCAGTTTTCGAGGGTAGAGTATTCAACCCAAATTCATTGATTCGCTCACAAGGGGAAGCTAAAGAATATTCTCAAGTATTAGTAGCTGAGTTGTCAATTCAACCACACCTGAAAGATTAGTGTCGGCAAGCAAAGTATCAGTAGCAAGGTAGTATGATAGCAACGGCACCGGAAAAAGCTTTGACAATCGCCGGCAACGGCCCTAGAAAAAGCCTTGTTGAAGGGATGTTAACGCCAACAAAATCTTGCAACAAGTAACAGAGGAGTAGCAAGGAACAATAGTAGCAGCAGCAACAAAGTAACAAGTAACAACAGTAGTGACAGCAGCAACAAAGTGACAGCATCAAAGTGGCCCAATCCCTCTTGGAGCAAGGGACAAGCCTAGGCAAAGTAACGTAGCGAGAACTAGTAGTAAAAGACTCGTAGTCAGTGGATCGGTGATGGATGAGTGTGACGGATGTGATTCATCATGTAACAGCTATAACACGGAGAGATATGTGGCTAGCTCCCGTTCATCAATCTAATGTAGGCATGTATTTCGTATGTAGTCATACGTGCTTAGGGAAAAGAACTTGCATGACATCTATTGTCCATCCCTCCCGTGGCAGCGGGGTCCTAATGGAAACTACGGGATATTAAGGTTCTCCTTTTAATAAAGAACCGGACCAACGCATTAACACACGGTGAATACATGAACTCCTCATACAATAGTCATTTCCGGGAGTGGTTCCGGCTATTGTCACTACGGGGTTGCCGGGTCATAACACATAGTAGGTGACTACAACTTGCAAGATAGGATCTAAAACACACATATATTGGCGACAACATAATAGGTTCAGATCTGAAATCATGGCACTCGGGCCCTAGTGACAAGCATTAAGCATAGCCAAGTAGTAGAAACATCAATCTAGAACATAGTGGATACTAGGGATCAATCCCCGTCAAGAACTAACTCGATTACACGTTAGACTCATCCAACTCATCACCGTCCAGCAAGCCTACGATGAGATTACTCACGAACGATGAAGAGCATCATGGAATTGTCGATGGAGAAAGGTTGATGATGACGATGGCGACGATTTCCCCTCTCCAGAGACCGAAACGGACTCCAGATCTGCCCTCCAAATGAAGAATAGGATGTGGCGGCGCCTCCGTATCGCAAAACTCGATGAAACCTTCACTCTGATTTTTTTCCAGGCGAAACGGAAGATATAGAACCGAGATTGGGGGCTGTGGTGCCACGTGGGCCCCACAAGCCCTCATGGCGATACCATAGGGGGTGCCCGCGGCCGAGGGGCTTATGGTCCACTGGCACGCCCCCTCACGTGGATCTTTGCGCAAGTATTTTTCTTTTATTCCAGAAAAAATCTGTAAATTTTCAGGACGTTCCGAGAACTTTCATTTCTACACAAAAACAACACCATGACAATTCTGCTGAAAACAGCGTCAGTCCGGGTTAGTTCCATTCAAATCTTGCAAATTAGAGTCCAAAACAAGGGCAAAAGAGTTCGGAAAAGTAGATACGACGGAGACGTATCAACTCCCCAAAGCTTAAAGCCTTACTTTTCCTCAAGCAACTCAGTTGACAAACTGAGAGAGACAAAAGAAAAACTTTGACGAACTCTGTTTGATCTTGTTCTCGCAACTATGTCTAACTCATAACCAGAATTTCAGCAACATCAGAAGCAAACCACATAAGCAAATGACATCTAGGTCTCACGGTAAACTCATATCAATGGCATAATCAACTAGCGAGCAAATAATAATAAGCCTCAAGTGTCAACACTTCAATCAAAACAATATGAAGTAGTACGAATAGATGGTATCTCGCTAGCTCTTTCTGAGACCGCAAAACATAAATGCAGAGCACCTTAAAAGACCAAGGGCTGACTAAACATTGTAATCCATGGCAATGGAGATCCAGTCATAGTCATACTCAACACAGTTAAAAACAAAGCATAAAAATGACAGAGGTGCTCTCTAATTGGTGCTTTTGTAAGAGGAGGATGACTCAACACGAACATAAATTGACAGGCCCTTCACAGAGGGAAGCATTGATTTGCAGAGGTGCCAGAGCTCAAGCTTTGAAAACAGAGATAATAATTTTGGGTGGCATGCTTTCATTGTCAACGCAATGACTAAGAGTTCTCAATATCTTCCATGCTACACATGCTATAGGCGGTTCCCAAACAGAAAAGTAAAGTTTTGAATCTCCCACCACCAATCAATCACACTCCACGGCTAGCCGAATCCTCGGCTACCGTCCAAACTAACATCAATCTTGGGGCAGTTTTGTTTGCAATGATCTTTTCGATTTGAGCATGGAACTGGGAATTCCAATTACCGGCCCCCTTTCTCATGAATAAACACATATGGAGGATAACACGCCTAGCATGGAAGATACCAATAGCCCCCTGTCACCACATGAGCGGTTCGGGCATGCAAAACAGATTATTTCTTGAAGAATTAGAGAGTGGCAAATGCAAATTTACTTGGAACGGCAGGTAGATACCGCACATAGGTACGTATGGTGGACTCATATGGCACAACTTTTGGGTTTATGGAGGTGGATGCACAAGCAGTATTCTCGCTTAGTACAAGTGGAGACTAGCAAAAGACTGGGAAGCGACCAACTAGAGAGCGACAACAGTCATCAAAATGCATTGAGATTAACTAACATTGAGTGCAAGCATGAGTAGGACATAAATCACCATGAACATGAACATCATAGAGGCTATGTTGATTTTGTTTCAACTACATGCGTGAACATGCGCGAAGTCAAGCCACTTGAAACATTCAAAGGAGGATACCATCCTATCATACTACATCATAGTCATCTCAACATTCATATGGACATCCAAGACAAACCATTATAAGCTCCTAGCTAAGTAAGCATGGCATAAGCAACCATGATCTCTAAGTTGTCATTGCAAACATGTTTCTCTCACAACAAAGCTGAATCAGGCATGATGAGCTAGTCATATTTACAAAAACAAAATAGATCGAGTTCATACCAGCTTTTCCAGGCTCAGTCACTTCATCATATATCGTCATTATTGCCTTTCACTTGCACAACCGAAAGATGTGAACAATAATAAACGTGCTCGTGCATTGGACTACGCTGGAATCTGCACGCAAACACAAAGGAGAAGACAAAGTAATATGGCTCTTTGAAAGCTAAACAGGTATGCATACAAGAGCCACTAAACATTGTAACCAATATCTTCTACCTTGACCCAAAGAAAAAGAAAACTATATACACGGGAAAGCTCCCAACAAGAAAAAGAAGAAAAGAAAATATTTTTGGGTTTTCTCAAACTAGACAGACACACAAAAAAGAAAACGAGAAAAAGAAAATAACCTAGCATGGATGATACAGTGGCAAAGTGTGAACACCGGCTATCAAAGTGAAAGAATAAGCAAGAATGTAAAGTCGGTGAGAACACGTACTCCCCCAAGATTAGGCTTTCATCCTAACTTGGTCTACTCCCATGGATGGTCCTGGCGAAACCCAAAATCATAATAGGGGTTATACGGGAGCGCTGCAGCCACTGCCTGAATAGCTGCCTCACGGAGACGAGTGATACGGCCATTTTGCATCATGCTTTCATGTTGATATTTATTGCTTTTTGGGGTGTTATATTACTTGTGGTACCATATTTATGCTTTTTCTCTCTTATTTTGCAAGGTTTATTCGAAGAGGGAGAATTCAAGCAGCTAGAATTCTGGACTAGAAAAGGAACAAATCCTAGTCCACTATTCTGCACATCTCCAAATGCCCTGAAAATTTACGTGGATTTTTTCTGGAATATATTAAAAATACTGGGCGAAAGAACTACCGGAGGGGGGCCACCAGGGCTCCACAAGCTTGCCCACCGCCACCAACCCCTTGGTGGCGCAAGGCAGGCTTGTGGGCTGCCTGACGACCCGCTAGCCCCCCTCTTTTGCTATATGAAGCGTCCTGGTCTGGAAAAAAATCAATCCGGAGCTTTTTCGTGGTTTCGCCGCCACCACGAGGCGGAACTTGAGCAGATCCAATCTAGAGCTCCGGTAGGACAATCCTGTCGGGGAAACTTCCCTCCCGGAGGGGGAAATCATCGCCAACGTCATCACCAACACTCCTCTCGTCGGAGGGGAGGCATCTTCATCAACATCTTCATCAACACCATCTCCTCTCCAATCCCTAGTTCATCTCTTGTAATCAATCTCCGTCTCACGACTCCGATTGGTACTTGTAAGGTTGCTAGTAGTGTTGATTACTCTTTGTAGTTGATTCTAGTTGGATTACTTGGTGGAAGAGTTTATGAACATGATGAAACTAGCATGACAGATATTCCCGTGTGTCCTCGGGAGCGTTTTTCCTCCTATAAGACTTTGTTCAGGCTTGTCCCTTGCTACAAAAGGGATTGGGCCACTTACTGCACCGTTGCTACTACTTGTTACTTGTTACTCTTTGCTTGCTACAATTCACCTCGCTGCACAATCACTTGTTACCCCTACTTTCAGTGCTTGCAGTTATTACCTTGCCGAAATCCGTTTATCAGAGCCTTCTGCTCCTCGTTGGGTTGGACACTCTTGCTTATCGAAAGGACTAAGATTGATCCCCTATACTTGTGGGTCATCAAGACTCTTTTTTGGCGCCGTTGCCGGGGAGTGAAGCGCCTTTGGTAAGTGGAAACGGGTAAGGAAACATTTATATAATGTGCTGAAATTTATTGTCACTTGTCACTATGGAAACTGTTTCTTTGAGGAGTTTGTTCAGGGTATATTCACCACGAACGGAAGCATGAGGAGTTGCTCCTGAACCTGAGGTACCTACTGAAAATATCTTTTATGAAATTCCTTCGGGTATGCTTGAGAAACTGCTGGCTAATCCTTTCACAGGAGATGGATCTTCACATCCAGACTTGCATCTAATCTATGTAGATGAAGTTTGTGGTTTATTTAAGCTTGCAGGTTTTCCCGAGGATGAGGTAAAGAAGAAAGTCTTTCCTTTATCTTTGAAGGATAAGGCGTTGACATGGTATAGGCTATGTGATGATACTGGATCATGGGGCTACAATCGGTTGAAATTGGAATTTCATCAAAAGTTCTATCCTATGCATTTAGTACATCGTGATCGGAACTTTATTTATAACTTTTGGCCTCGTGACAGGGAAAGCATAGCTCATGCTTGGGGGAGGCTTAAATCAATGCTATATTCATGCCCCAATCATGAGCGCTCGAGAGAAATCATCACTCAAAACTTTTATGCTCGGCTTTCTCATGAAGATCGTACCATGCTTGACACTTCTTGTGCCGGTTCTTTTATGAAGAAGGATATTGATCACAAGAGGAATTTATTGGAGAGAATCAAATGCAACTCTGAAGATTGGGAGCTGGAGGAAGGTAAGGAGTCAGGTATGAATTTCTTGTTTGATTGCGTTAAATCTTTTGTTGAGACAAACACTTCTAGAGATTTTAGCGCTAAGTATGGACTTGACTCTGAGATAGTAGCTTCTCTATGTGAATCTTTTGCTTCTCATGTTGATCTTCCCAAAGAGAAGTGGTTTAAATATCATCCTCCTGTAGAAAGCAACATAGCCAAAACCAATCTAGTTGAGGAGAAAATCATAGCTTTTAGTGATCCTGTTGTTCCTTCTGCTTACACTGAGAAACCACCATACCCTGCTAGGATAAAGGATTATTCTAAAGCTCCAACTGTGATACGTAGGGGTTACATTAGACCACTTGCACACCCTGAGGAGATTAGAGTTGAACCTATTGTTGCTATTATCAAAGATCTCTTAGCCGAAGACATAGATGGGCATGTTATCAAATTCTGTGAGGACTCCGCTACAATTGCTAAACCTCACTTGAAAGACAAACATGGACCTGTAGTTGGCCTACCCGTTGTTTCTGTTAAGATAGGAGATCACTGTTACCATGGTTTATGTGATATGGGAGCTAGTGTTAGTTCAATACCCCGTTCTCTATATGATGAAATCAAAGATGAGATTGCCCCTGCTGAGTTAGAACCCATTGATGTCACTATTACGCTAGCTAATAGCGACACTATCTGCCCTCTGGGAATTGTGAGAGACGTAGAAGTCTTGTGTGGTAAGACGAAGTATCCTACTGATTTCCTCGTCCTTGGTACTACACAAGATAGCTTTTGTCCCATCATATTTGGTAGACCCTTTCTCAACACTGTCAATGCTCACATTGATTGCACTAAGCACACCGTCACAGTTAGTTTCGAGGGTGTGTCTCATGAATTTAACTTCTCCAAGTTTGGAAGACAACCCCATGAAAGAGAGTCGTCTGGTAGAGATGAAATCATTGCTCTTGCCTCTATTGCCGTACCTCCTACGGATCCTTTAGAGCAATATCTGCTTGAGCATGAAAATGATATGCATATGGAGGAGAGAGATGAGATAGATAGAATTGTCTTAGAACAATATCCTATTCTCAAAAATAATCTGCCTGTTGAACTGCTTGGGGATCCCCCCCACCAAAGGGTGATCCTGTGTTCGAGCTTAAACAGTTGCCTGATACTCTTAAGTATGCCTATCTTGATGAGAAGGAGATATATCCTATCATTATTAATGCTCTCCTCTCAGAGCATGAAGAGAAGAAGTTACTAAAAACTCTGAGGAAGCACCGCGCTGCTATTGGTATACTCTTGATGATCTTAAGGGTATTAGTCCTACTCTATGTCAGCACAAGATTAAAACCGATCCTGACTTTATACCAGTTGTTGATCATCAAAGGAGATTAAATCCTAAGATGAAAGAGGTCATTAGAAAAGAAATATTAAAGCTTCTCGAAGTAGGAATCATTTATCCTGTTGCTCATAGTGATTGGGTAAGTCGAGTACATTGCGTACCTAAGAAGGGAGGTATCACCGTCGTTCCTAATGATAAGGATGAACTAATCCCACAAAGGATTATTACCGGCTATAGAATGGTGATAGACTTCCGGAAACTGAACAAGGCGACCAGGAAATATCATTATCCTTTGCCGTTCATCGACCAAATGCTAGAAAGGCTATCAAAACACACACACTTCTGCTTTCTAGATGGTTATTCAGGTTTCTCGCAGATACCTGTTGCACAATCTGATCAAGAGAAAACCACTTTCACCTGCCCTTTCGGTACCTTTGCCTATAGACGTATGTCTTTTGGCTTATGTAATGCACCTGCCACCTTCCAAAGATGTATGATGGCTATATTGTCCGACTTTTGTGAAAAGATTGTTAAGGTTTTCATGGATGACTTCTCCGTTTACGGGTCTTCCTTTGATGATTGCCTCAGCAACCTTGATCGAGTCTTAAAAAGATGCAAAGATACCAACCTCGTCTTGAATTGGGAGAAGTGCCACTTTATGGTTAATGAAGGTATCGTCTTAGGACACAAAATTTCTGAAAGAGGCATTGAAGATGATAAGGCTAAGGTTGATGCAATTGAGAAAATGCCTTGCCCCACAGATATCAGAGGTATACGAAGCTTCCTAGGTCATGTTGGTTTCTATAGAAGGTCATTAAATACTTCTCTAAGATTTCTAGGCCTCTTACCAACCTCTTGCAGAAGGATGTTCCTTTTGTTTTTGATGAGGATTGTGAGGAAGCTTTCGAAATACTTAAGAAGGCTTTGATAACCGCACCTATTGTTCAACCACCTGACTGGAACTTGCCCTTTGAAATCATGTGCGATGCTAGTGATTATGCTGTTGGTGCTGCTCTAGGACAAAGAGTTGACAAGAAGTTGAATTTCATTCACTAAGCTAGTAAAACTCTAGACAGTGCCCAAAGAAACTATGCCACTACGGAGAAGGAATTTTTAGCAGTCGTGTTTGCATGTGAAAAGTTCAGATCTTACATAGTTGACTCCAAAGTCAGTATTCACTCTGATCATGCTGCTATTAAGTACCTTATGGAGAAGAAGGACGCTAAGCCTAGGCTTATCAGATGGGTTCTCGTGCTACAGGAATTTGATTTGCACGTCGTTGACCGAAAGGGTGCTGATAACCCTGTAGCAGATAACTTGTCTAGGCTAGAGAATGTCCTTGATGAACCACTACCAATTGATGACAGCTTCCCTGATGAGCAATTAAATGTCATCCGCACTTCACATAGTGCATTGTGGTATGCTGATTACGCGAACTATATCGTAGCCAAATACATACCACCCAGTTTCACCTATCAGCAAAAGAAGAAATTCTTCTTTGATTTGAGACACTACTTTTGGGATGATCCTCACCTTTATAAGGAAGGAGTAGATGGTGTTATTAGACGTTGTGTGCCTGAACATGAACAGGGATAGATCCTGCAGAAGTGTCATTCCGAAGCCTACGGAGGACACCATGTTGGAGATAGAACTGCCCATAAGGTATTGCAATCAGGTTTCTATTGACCCACTCTCTTCAAGGATGCCCGTAAGTTTGTCTTGTCTTGTGACGAATGCCAAAGGATAGGGAACATCAGTAAGCGTCAAGAAATGTCTATGAACTATTCACTTGTCATTGAACCATTTGTTGTCTGGGGCTCTGATTATATGAGACCCTTCCCGAGTTCCAATGGGTACACTCACATCTTAGTTGTTGTGGATTATGTTACTAAGTGGGTAGAAGCTATCCCCACTAAAAATGCTTATCACCACACCTCTATTAAGATGCTTAAAGAAGTCATATTCCCAAGATTTGGAGTCCCTAGATACTTGATGACTGATGGCGGTTCACACTTCATTCATGGTGTTTTCCGCAAGATGCTAGCTAAGTATGATGTCAACCATAGAGTTGCATCTCCTTATGATCCTCAGTCCAGTGGTCAAGTTTAGTTGAGTAATAGGGAGATCAAGTTGATCTTACAAAAGACCGTCAATAGATCTCGAAAGAACTGGTCTAACAAACTTGACGATGCACTATGGGCTTATAGGACTGCTTATAAGAATCCCATGGGCATGTCACCGTATAAAATGGTTTACCGTAAGGCCTGTCATTTACCTCTTGAGCTTGAACACAAAGCTTATTGGGCAATCAAAGAGCTCAACTTTGATTTCAAACTTGCCGATGAGAAGCGGTTGTTTGATATCAGCTCGTTAGATGAATGGAGAGCCCATGCATATGAGAATGCCAGGTTGTTCAAGGAAAAGGTTAAGAGATGGCACGACAAACAAATACAGAAACGAGAGTTCAATGTAGGTGATTATGTCTTGCTATACAATTCTTCTTTGAGATTCTTTGCAGGCAAGCTTCTCTCTAAATGGGAAGGTCCCTATGTTGTCGAGGAAGTATATAGTTCCGGTGCCATCAAAATCTATAACACGGAAGGAAACTTTCCTAGAGTGGTAAATGGGCAAAGAATCAAGCATTACATCTCTGGTACTCCCATAAATGTTGAGACCAATATCATCAATTTCATAACTCCAGAGGAGTACATAAGGGATGTTTATCACCCTGTTTCAGACCTTGAAAACGAAGATGTATCTGTTTCGGTAAGAAATTGGACTCCGATACTTTTCCAATAGGAAATTTCTTTCGTTTTGGATTTTTGGAAAATTAGAAAAATAAAAAGGAGTCCGGAGAGCGAACGAGGCAGCCACAAGCCCCCACTCCGCCACCACCCCCTGGTGGTGGTGGGCAAGCTTGTGGGCACCTCGTATGCCTCCTAAACTCAGTTGTCTTGTAGAGGACTCCTTCTGGCCCAGAAAAAATCAATATATAGCTGCCCGAAGGTTTTGATCTCCGTATCGCGTAGTTTTCCTCTGTTTTCGTTTCGAGCTTGTTGTCTGCCGTAGATTTAGAGCAAGGATGTCCCAGGAATCTGTTGGGGAGAATGATATTCACCAAGTTCATGAGGAAGTAGATGTTGATCTGAAAAGAGTAGAAGTCACGGAAGCCAGGTACCAAGCTAAGGAGAAAACCCAAGCTAGGGAGGAAGTTCAACCCATGTTCAACATTGAAGACGTTGAAGGAGTAGATTTTCTCCAACCCTTCCTCCACGTGCTATCTCCATCCTTGATTGAACTCTTGAGGTTTTGCGAAACAACTCGTGCTCGCAATATTTCTCTTTCTCGTGAAGTTGTTTTGCTAGAAAACCATGTCACGGATCTCAAAGGTATAAATCAAAGATTGATAGCTCTCTTGGAATCAAAGGCGACAACAACACCACCATCACCACCAAAGGAAGACATCTAAGCATTGGTATGGGCAATCCCCTTGGCTTCTCCCAAGCTTGGGGGAGTTTCCCTCATATTGTATCACCTTTATATCTTTTGCTTTTACCTTTGTTTTAGTTCTTTCATTTTCAGTTTTTATTTCTTCTTTTAGAGGAATAAGTCTTTAGTTTTTAGTTTGAGTCTTTTTGCTGTTGTCTCTCCCCCGTTGTATTCGAGCTTACGAGCTATATAATAAAGAGTGTTTTAGTCAAGGGCTTTGCTTTGTGCCATTATCAAAAGTATGAAAAGAACGATAGCATGAAAGATCATGAGACGATATTATGGAAAGTGATAGCTTCACTTATGACACGTATGATGATTGAAACTTGTTGAGAATAAATCAACATAGACCTCAGTCATTGTTGCAATTAATAAGAAGTAATAAGGAAAGAGAGGTTCACATATAAATATATCATCTTAGACACTTTTTACAATTGTGAGCACTCACCAAACTATTACATGCTTAGGAGTAGATGTTGGACAAGGAAGTCAACATAATGAATTGTGTTTGCTTGGTTCCAAACAATGTTATATGATTAGAGATCCCTTAGCATGTGACGATTGCTTCCACCTCATATTAGCGAAAACTCCCGCACCAAGTAGAGATACTACTTGTGCACCCATAAACCTCCAACCCAGTTTTGCCATGAGAGTCCACCATACCTACCTATGGGTTGAATAAGATCCTTCAAGTAAGTTGTCATCGGTGCAAGCAATAAAAATTCCTCTCTAATATGTATGATATATTAGTGTGTGGAAAATAAGCTTTGTACGAACCTGTGATGAGGAAGACATAAAAGCAACGAACTGCATAATAAAGTTCTTTATCACAGGAGGCAATATAAAGTGACGTTCTTCCACACTAAGAGGACACGCATTCAAACCTCAAAAGCGCATGACAACCTATGCTTTCCTCTGAGAAGGGCCTTTCTTGTACCCTTAATTTTTGCCCTTGTAAGAGTCATGGTGATCTTCACCAATTCCCTTTTTTCCTTTGTCTTGGCTGCCGTCACATGCTTGGGAAAGATCTATATTCATATATCAACTTGGAGTTGAGTACTCATGCTTTATTGTTGTTGACTTTACCCTTGAGGTAAACCGTTGGGAGGCAAAACTATAAGCCCCTATCTTCCTCTGTGTCCAGCTGAAACTTTGACATCATGAGTACAGTTGTAACAATTGTGGAAAACAAAAGAGATGATTGAGTATGTGGGTTTGCCTTACAAGATCTTATTTGACTCTTTCTGATGTTGTGATAAATTGCAATTGCTTCAATGACTATGGACTATTGTTGGTTACTTCTCGGTAAGGTTTTTGCTTCATGCTTTGCTTTGTGAAGGAATTGTTACTTTCCCATAAGAATCTTTATGATGTATTGATGTTCTATGTGTGATCATGATGCCCTCATGTCCGTATTATGTTTTATCGAAACCTTCGTCCCCAAACATGTGGCCATGTTTATGGAACTTGGTTTTCGCTTGAGGACAAGCGAGGTCTAAGCTTGGGGGAGTTGATACGTCCATTTTGCATCATGCTTTGATGTTGATATTTATTGCTTTTTTGGCTGTTATATTACTTGTGGTACCATATTTATGCCTTTTCTCTCTTATTTTGCAAGGTTTATTTGAAGAGGGAGAATTCACGCAGCTGGAATTCTGGATTGGAAAAGGAGCAAATCCTAGTCCACTATTCTGCACATCTCCAAATGCCCTGAAAATTTACGTGGATTTTTTCTGGAATATATTAAAAATACTGGGCGAAAGAACTACCGGAGGGGGGCCACTAGGGCTCCACAAGCTTGCCCACCGCCACCACCCCCCTGGTGGCGCAGGGCAGGCTTATGGGCTGCCTGACAGCCCGCTAGCCCCCCTCTTTTTCTATATGAAGCGTCCTAATCTGGAAAAAACAATCGGGAGCTTTTTCGTGGTTTCGCCGCCACCACGAGGCGGAAATTGAGCAGATCCAATCTAGAGCTCCGGCAGGACGATCCTGCCGGGGAAACTTCCCTCCCGGAGGGGGAAATCGTCGCCATCGTCATCACCAACACTCCTCTCGTCGGAGGGGAGGCATCTTCATCAACATCTTCATCTACACCATCTCCTCTCCAATCCCTAGTTCATCTCTTCTAATCAATCTCCGTCTCATGACTCCGATTGGTACTTGTAAGGTTGCTAGTAGTGTTGATTACTCTTTGTAGTTGATGCTAGTTGGATTACTTGGTGGAAGAGTTTATGTTCAGATCCTAAATGCTATTCATTACACCTTTGATCATGATTATGATTATGTCTTGTGAGTAGTTACTTTTGTTCCTGAGGACATGGGATAAGTCATGTTAATAATAGTCATGTGAATTTGATATTCGTTCGGTATTTTGATATGTTGTATGTTGTTTTTCCTCTAGTGGTGTTATGTGAACGTCGACTACATAACACTTCACCATATTTGGGCCTAGAGGAAGGCATTGGGAAGTAGTAAGTAGATGATGGGTTGCTGGAGGGACAGAAGCTTAAACCCGAGTCTATGCGTTGCTTCGTGAGGGGCTGATTTGGATCCACTAGTTTAATGCTATGGTTAGACTTTGTCTTAATTCTTCTTTTGTAGTTGCGGATGCTTGCGAGAGAGGTTAATCATAAGTGGGATGCTTGTCCAAGTAAGGGCAGTACCCAAGCGCCGGTCCACCCACATATCAAACTATCAAAGTAACGGACGCGAATCATATGAACATGATGAAACTAGCATGACAGAAATTCCCGTGTGTCCTCGGGAGCGTTTTTCCTCCTATAAGACTTTGTTCAGGCTTGTCCCTTGCTACAAAAGGGATTGGGCCACTTGCTGCACCGTTGCTACTACTTGTTACTTGTTACTCTTTGCTTGCTACGTTTCACCTCGCTACACAATCACTTGTTACCGCTACCTTCAGTGCTTGCAGTTATTACCTTACTGAAATCCGTTTATCAGAGCCTTCTGCTCCTCGTTGGGTTCGACACTCTTACTTATCGAAAGGAATACGATTGATACCCTATACTTGTGGGTCATCAACGAGCAGCCTTTGCCTCCCTCTCATACTCCTTGCCTCTCCCCTGGTTATGTAATATCTCTGTTTTACCTGAAAGTCAAAGAAGGCAGGAGCAGGAAGGGTAATATGGAAAACACGCTGCCGGTTAAATATCAATTGGTATAGGAGGGATTCATCATCCCTCTTAAGGAACTGGTAGTGTGTCAAAGCGACGCGGTCAAGGAAAGCTGTATGGAGCGGGGGATCTCCTGCGCGGATGGGTACTCCAAGAAAATTTGCTATGCGAGTGGCATAGATGCCGCCAAAGAAATCCCCATCAATAGCATTCTTATTCAGCCTCCTTGCTATAATAGCTCCCATGTTGAGCTTTTGTCACCCGTCACTGCGCTCTTAAGGATACTAAGGTCGGGTGCGCAGAGGTGACAATGCTCAATCTTGCCATTAATGCATCTGCCTACGAAGAGGGCAAAGTAATGCAAGGCAGGAAAATGAATACTCCCCACGGTAGCTTGCGTAATGTCTCTAGTTTCTCCAACCGTAGTACCAGCGCAAAAATCTCTAACCGAAGATTTAGGAGGATCATTGAGATTACCCCAAATAGGTATTTTGCAAATTCTACTAAAATCCTCTAAATCCATGGTATACGATTTATCATAGAGATCAAACAGTACCGATGGCTCAAGGCTAGCTGAAAATTTGAATCTACGAACAAAAGAGGCAGTGAGAGCAACATACTGTTCACATTTATCGGAGATGAATTCTTCAAGTCCGACATTGGAACAAGTGCATCAAACTCATCTTTGAAACCTGCCTCAATCATACATTCATCAGAAGGCCATTCACATGGTTGTACCTGCGCGTCCCTAGGTTGGTAAGGATCAGGCTCCCGAATCACAAGACGGGGACCTCTCTTGCTTGAGGAACCACCATGATAGTTTCTCTTGAACATCTCCCTTTTCTGAAATTTTCAGTGACCCAAAGGAAAGGTGAACAAGGTTCAACTAAACTTGTAGCAACTACTCCCACTAGTGCCTAAAGACCATATTACGCATCAAAACTACTTGGGGCCAGCTAGAATCAGCATACAAAGCTCAAGAACATGGTCACCAAGGCAGCAAAAATACGCGGAATATAAGGCACTAGAGCAAAAAACTAATTGGACCAATGGAGGAGTCACTTACCAAGGAGTAATTTCCCCAGAACAATTCGGAGAACGGTGATTTGAGCAAAGAGATCGAAAATCCCAGCAAGAGGAGCAAGAACACGGGTTTGAGCTGCGAAACGATTTTTTCTGGAGGTAGGAGAAGTGGATGGGAGCAAGAATGAGTGGAGGGGGTGCCTGTGGGCCCCACAAGCTTGGGTGGCGTGGCCAGGGGGTGCCCACGCCCCTAGGGCTTGTGGCCACTGGTGTGGCCCCCAGACAGACTCTTTGTCCCAATATTTTTCAAATATTCCGGAAAAAATCATACTAGATTTTCACAGCGTTCGGAGAACTTTTATTTTCGGGGTACTTTTCTACCGGACGCTAAAACAGAAAACAGGGAAAACTAAACTAAATCTATCATTTTTCTTCTAAGCAACCTAAAGTGAAAGCTTGGAACAGAGGTTTGTGACTCCTCGATTCATCCATCTCATGGTCATCGAAAGAAATCCGTCAATGTGGTTGATCAAATCCCCTCGACAAAACTTCTCGAATCGCAAAAGATAACGAAGAATTTTTTGAATAGTCACTAGGTCACCTCAATGGGGATGTGTATTTCCCCAACAAGCAAGTCATACTTCATCTTGACATGAGGAATAGGGCATTCAAAGCTCCCAATAAGAATCGATGAAGTTTTTTCGATAGCATTGATGCAATGTACTCGATATTGTTTCTTCGGAAAGTGCAACGTATGCTCATTACCGTTGACATGGAAAGTGACATTGCCTTTGTTGCAATCTATAGCAGCCCCTGCGGTGTTTAAAAAGGGTCTTCCGAGGATGACAGCCATGGCATCGTCCTCGGGAATATCCAAGATAACAAAGTCAGTTAAGATAGTGGTGTTAGCAACCACAACAGGCACATCCTCACAAATGCCGATAGGGAAAGCAGTTGATTTGTCGGCCATTTGCAGAGAGATTTCAGTGGGTGTCAACTTATCCAGTTCAAGTCTACGATAAAGAGAGAGAGGCATAACACTAACACCGCCTCCAAGGTCGCACAACGTAGTTATAACGTAGTTGCCTTTAATGGAGCAAGGTATAGTGGGCACACCGGGATCACCTAGTTTCTTCGGAGTTCCACCCTTGAAAGTGTAATTGGCAAGCATGGCCGAGATCTCAAGATCAGGTATCCTCCTCTTATTAGTCACAATATCTTTCATGTACTTCACATACAGAGACATCTTGAGCATATCCGTCAAACGCATTTGCACAAAGACATGTCTCATCATCTCAACGAAGCGCTCAAAATCCTCATAATCCTTTTTCTTGGATGGTTTGGGAGGAAAGGCGTAGGTTTCTGAACCCATGGTTCCCTTTCTTTACCGTGCTTCCTAGCAGTGAAGTCATTCTTATCGTATCTCTTAGTCTTAGGCTGTGGGTTATCAAGATCAGGTTCAATCTCCACATCCTTTTCATTGCTAGGTTGAGCATCATCATGAACATCACTATTGATATTATCATTAGGCTCATGTTCATCACCAGATTGTGTTTCAGCATCAGAGACAAAGGCATCGTTTGGACTCTCAGGTGTAGCAGCAACAGGGTTGCTAGCGTGTAGGTTCCTATCATCTTTCTTCTTATTTCTAGGATGACTAGGTGCATCAGTGCTAACTCCTTGATAATCTTGTTCAACTCTCTTTAGATGACCCTGAGGATACAGAGGTTCCTGGGTCATTCTACCGCCTCTAGTGACAACTCTGACGGAATTGTCATTCAACTCATTGAGCAAGTCATTCTGAGCTTTAAGTACTTGTTCTACCTAAGTAGTAACCATAGAGGCATGTTTACTCAGAAGCTTAAGATCATTGACATTTCTGTCTACACAAGCACTTAAATGACTAAGCATACGAGCATTCTTTTCCAATTGTCTGCTAACATAATCATTGAAACTCTGTTGTTTGACAACAATGTTATCAAATCCATCCATGCATAAGCTAGCAGGTTTATCAAAAGGAATATCACTCTCATCAAACCTACGGAGAGAATTTACTTCTACTACCTGTATCGGGTTATCGAGACCATGGATCTCTTCGATAGGTGGTAGATTTTTGACATCTTCAGGTTTAATGCCTTTCTCTCGCATAGATTTCTTGGCTTCTTGCATATCTTCAGGACTGAGGAATAGAATACCTCTTTTCTTCGGAGTTGGCTGAGGAGGTGGTTCGGGAATAGTCCAAGCATTCTCATTGCACAAGATGTTATTCAACAGAATCTCAGCTTGTTCTATGGTTCGTTCCCTAGAAACACTACCGGCAAAACTATCTAGGTGGTCTTTGGAAGCATCGGTAAGTCCATTATAGAAGATATCAAGTATTTCATTCTTCTCAAGAGGGCGATCAGGCAAAGTATTCAGTAGCTGGATGAGCCTCCCCCAAGCTTGTGGGAGACTCCCTTCTTCATCTTGAGCAAAGCTGTATATTTCCTGCAAGGCAGCTTGCTTCTTATGGGCAGGGAAATATTTTTCAGAGAAGTAGTAGACCATATCCTGGGGGCTACGCACACAACCAAGAGCAAGAGAAGTCAACCAGGTCTTAGCATCATCCTTTAGCAAGAAAGGAAACAACTATAGCATGTAGTAGTGGCGGATCTTTTCCTCACTAGTGAATAGGGTGGCTATATCGTACAGTATGTAAGATGGGATACAACCGTTTCAGACTCATAACTGTGAAAAGGATAAGATTCGACATGAGTGATTAACTCAGGGTCGACAGAGAATTCATAATCCTTATCGGTCACAAAGATAGGCGAAGTAGCAAACTTCGGGTTGTATTTCATCCTAGCGTTCAGAGATTTTTCTTTCCACTTGCGCAGAAGTTTATCAACATCATAGCTATCCTTACACGCAAGAAAATCCTCAGCTATCCCTCCCTCCAAAACATAGCGCATATCAGGCATAACAGGAAATTCAGGCATAGTAGCAGGTTCTACTTCAATAGTATCAGCAGTTTTAGAAGTATCATCACATCTAGTAGCAACTCTAGCAATATGTGCATCAAGGAATGCACCAAGTGGCAAAGTAGTATCAGGCATAGCAGGCATAGTATCACGCATAGCATCATCAGTCATAGTATCTAGCATAGCATCATCAGGCATAGTATCAAGCATAGCATCATCAGGCATAGTATCAAGCATAGCATCATAAGCAACAGAAGTAGCATCATCAAGCACATGCGACATATCAAGATTTCTAGCAGGAGGCGAAGTTGCAAACTTACTCAGAACTGAAGGTGGATCAAGTGCAGAGCTAGATGGAAGTTCCTTACCTCTTCTCGTAGTGGAAGGTAGGATTTTAGTTCTTGGATCTTTCAGATTCCTCATAGTGATCGGCAGACGTCAATCCAAGTGACTCAGAGAATATAGCTATGCTTCCCCGACAACGGCGCCAGAAAAAGCCTTGATGTCCCACAAGCATATGGGATTGCAGCAGTTTTCGAGGGTAGAGTATTCAACCCATATTTATTGATTCGCTCACAAGGGGAAGCTAAAGAATATTCTCAAGTATTAGCAGCTGAGTTGTCAATTCAACCACACCTGAAAGATTAGTTTCTGCAAGCAAAGTATCAGAAGCAAGGTAGTATGATAGCAACGACACCAGAAAAAGCTTTGACAATCCCCGGCAACGGTGCCAGAAAAAGCCTTGTTGACGGGATGTTAACGCCAACAAAATCTTGCAACAAGCAGCAGCTGAGTAGCAAGGAACAGTAGTAGTAGTAGCAACAAAGTAACAAGTAACAGCAATAGTGACAGCAGCAGCAAAGTGACAGCAGCAAAGTGGCCCAATCCCTCTTGTAGCAAGGGACAACATTAAGCATATCCAAGTAGTAGCAACATCAATCTAGAACATAGTGGATACTAGGGATCAATCCCCGTCAAGAACTAACTCGATTACATGATAGATCTCTTCCAACTCATAACCGTCCAGCAAGCCTACGATGAGATTACTCATGAACGATGAAGAGGATCATGGAATTGTCGATGGAGAAAGGTTGATGATGATGATGGCGACGATTTCCCCTCTCCGGAGCCCGAAACGGACTCCAGACCTGCCCTCCAGATGAAGAATAGGATGTGGCGCCGCCTCCGTATCGGAAAACGCGATGAAACCTTCTCTCTGATTTTTTTCCACGCAAAACGGAAGATATAGAACTGAGATTGGGGGTGGTGGTGCCACATGGGCCCCTCATGGCGCGACCATAGGGGGTGGCCGCGGCCTAGGGGCTTGTGGCCCACTGGCACGCCCCCTCACGTGGATCTTTGCACAGGTATTTTTCTTTTATTCCAGAAAAAATCTCTGTAAATTTTCAGGATGTTCCGAGAACTTTCATTTCTGCACAAAAACAACAGCATGGCAATTCTGCTGAAAACAGCGTTAGTCCGGGTTAGTTCCATTCAAATCATGCAAATTAGAGTCCAAAACAAAGGCAAAAAAGTTAGGAAAAGTATATACGACAGAGACGTATCATGCATCTATACCATGGACTCACATTAGTCATGAAGAACTCACATACTTATTGCAATTTTTTTTATTAGTAATCGAAACAAAGTCCTAAACGCATACTCCTAGGGGAAGGGTTGGTAGGTGTTAACCATCGCGCGATCCCACCGCAACACAAAGGATGACAATCAATAGATCAATTATGCTCTGATTTCCTAACATAGCGGTTCACCATACGTGCATGTTACGGGAATCACTAACTTCAACACAAGTACTTCTAGAATCACAACACCCTACTAACATAACTCTTAATATTACCAAATCCACGTCTCAAAACTAATTGAGAGGAATCAAACTTCTCTTTCGACTCAATGCACATGAAGATGGAAGTTTATTGTATCCTCTTTGGGTACCTATCACCTTTGGGACTACTTTCATAGCACAAGCCAACTACCAAGTTACGCACCGTCGTGCTCTAAAAGATCTATGTGAAGCACATAGAGCACAATTGTCTAGCTCAAAAGATATAAGTGAAGCACAAAGAGTATTCTAGCAAATTCACGATGAGTGCATGTCTCTATCAAAAGGTGTGCAGCAAGGATGATTCTGACACAACAAAAAGAAAAGACTCCTACGATACAAGACGCTCCAAGTAAAACACATATCATGTGGTGAATAAAAATATAGCTCCAAGTAATGTTACCGATGGATTGAAGACGAAAGAGGGGATGCCTTCCCGGGGCATCCCCAAGCTTAGGCTTTTTGGTGTCCTTGAATTTTTCTTGGGATGCCTTGGGCATCCCCAAGCTTGAGATCTTTCCACTCTTTATCCCTTTGTTCATGAAAACATCACCCAAAACTTGAAAACTTCACAACACAAAACTTAAACAGAAACTCGTGATATCATTAGCACAAGAAAACCAACTACCACCTCTTGAAGTACTGCAGAAATCTTGATTTCTATTTATATTGGTGTTAGATTACTGTATTCTCACTTTTCCATGGCTAGTACCCCCCGATACTATCCATAGTTTCATCAAAATAAGCAACCAACACAACAAAAATAGAATCTGTCAAAAACAGACCAGTATGTAGGAATCTGTATACTTCGTATACTTCTAGTACATCAACAATTCTGAAAAATTACGACAGCCTGGGAAAAATGCATATAAAGCAGCCGCAAAAAGATTCAACTCAAAATCTCTTTCAGAATAAAAATGAAAAATAATTTCATGAGCGAAAAGTTTCTGTCTTTTTCCAGCAGGATCAAACAACCAACACCAAACTAGTCATAAAGATTTTGCTTGGCTCAAACTAAAAAAGGAACACAAAAGACACAATCATAACAGAATTATGATGCTATGGATGCAACAAAACTGAAAGTTAAAGATAAATTCATTGGGTTGCCTCACAACAAGCGCTATTGTTTATCGCCCTTAGCTAGGTATAAGGTGATGGAATCACGTATCGTCGTCTTGGGTACTCAATTGATAAGTAGCCCTCGTCATCTTAAGGTCTTAATCTCTCTGACTAGATGGTTCACCACTATTTTTAGGAACAACAATAGACTTGGTGGCCTTATTGTGGGCAAAAATTGGAGTGTTCTGCACAGCGGCAAAAGTGGAACCCAAGTTAGTTATAACATCCTCTAGTTTGCCAATCCTAGCGGAATCATGACCTAGTTTTTCGTTCACTGTGGGTTCCCTCTCCTTTAGGTTTTTCAAAGTCATTCCCACCTTGGATCTGTACTGAGTGATTCGATTGTATATCTTTTTATCCAAATTCTCAATGAGTTCAATCGTAGCAACTTTGTTTTCAATGATATCCAGCCTACGCATCCCATGTTCCAAAGTTAATTTGGTTCCATTAACCATGAGTGGGGGTGAGCCTACCAAATTTATAAAAGCACCATCAGAATCAATGGTATGGCTACCCAAGAAGTCTCCACCTATGAAGGTGTCAAGAACATACCTATTGCAAGGGGAAATACCCACATAAAAGCTGCGAAGCAGGACGGTAGTGGATTGCTTACGAGTAGATCTATTCTGAGCATTGCAAATCCTCTACCAAGCATCCTTTAAATTTTCTTCTTCAATTTGTCTAAAATTGAGAACTTCACTCGCAGGAGTATCATTCGAAGCGGTGGGTCTAGCCATGAGGATAGGTAGACTATCCCAATCAAGCACGCAGAAAGCGAGTGAATGAAAAGGGCGAACGAAAAAGGCAAATATTTTTGTAAATTTTTGTTTTTCAGAAGTGGGGGAGAGGAAAACAAGAGGCAGAAAAAATAAATGCAAGAGATGAGTTTGCGACACTTACTTGGATGAGCCTCACCTAGAATAATCCCCGGTGCCAGAAATTGACACGTTGACGGGAGACTTTTCTTGACTTGATCCTCCCCGGCAACGGTGCTAGAAATCCTTCTTGCTACCTCTTGAGCTTGCGTTGGTTTTTTTCCCTTGAAGAGGAAAGGGAGATGTAGCACAGTAGCAGTAAGTATTTCCCTCAGTTTTGAGAACCAAGGTATCAATCCAGTAGGAGAATCAAGCCAAGTGTCTAGAATACCTGCGCAAACATAAACAAGCATGCACCCAACGCTATAAAGGGGTTGTCAATCCCTTCAAGATTGATTGCAAAGTGAGATCTAAAGACGGAAAGTGCAACGAAGTAAAAGTGTAAGGCTGAAAATATGGTGTGAAGTAGACCCGGGGGCCATAGTGTTCACTAGAGGCTTCTCTCAAAATAGCAAATATTACGGTGTGTGAACAAATTAATCTCAAGCAATTGATAGAATCGCGCAAAGTCATGACGATATCTAAGGCAATGATCATACATATAGGCATCACGTCCGAGACAAGTAGACCGATACTGTCTGCATCTACTAATATTACTCCACACATCGACCTCTATCCAGCATGCATCTAGTGTATTGAGTTCATGACGAACAGAGTAACGCCTTAAGCAAGATGACATGATGTAGAGGGACAAACTCAAACCAATGATGTAAACCCCATCTTTTTACCCTTGATGGGAACAACACGATGCATGCCTCGGTACCCGTTCTGTCACTAGTGAGGTCGGTATGAACCCAAAACCAAGCACTTCTCCCATTGCAAGAATTATAGATCAAGTTGGCCAAACGAAACCCACAACTCGAAGAGAATTACAAGGATATGAAATCATGCATATAAGAGATCAGAAGTAACTCAAATAAGATTCATAGATAATCTGACCATAAATCCACAATTCATCGGATCTCAACAAACACACCGCAAAAGATCATGGAGAACTTTGTATTGAAGATCCAAGATAGAGAAGAAGCCATCTAGCTACTAGCTATGGACCCGAAGGTCTATGGTGAACTACGCACGCACCATCAGAGAGGCCATGTTGTTGATGAAGAAGCCCTTCGTATCCGAATCTCCCATCCGACAGGGCACCAGAACGTGCCCCAGATGGAATCTTGCGGAGACAGAAGCTTGCGGCGGCGAAAAAGTATTTTCGTGGATCTCTCGCACAGTTTTGGATTTTTCGGGAATTTATAGGCGAAAGAGGTAGGGCAGACGAACCACAGGGGGACCACAAGCCGGCTAGGCGTGGGCCCCCCCGACCGCGCCTAGGGGGCTTGTGGCCTCCCCTGGTGGCCTCTGCCTTGGTTCTCACGTCCCCTGCGTATCTTCTGTTCCGGAAAAAATCTTTTCGGAAGTTTTATTCCGTTTGGATACCATTTAAAATTCTCCTCTGAAAAGGTTCAAAAACACGGAAAAAACAGGAACTCGCACTTGGCACTGAGTTAATAAGTTAGTCCCAAAAAATATATAGAAGGCATACAAAACATCCAAAGTTTGACAAGATAATAGCATGGAACCATAAAAATTATAGATACGTTGGAGACGTATCACGTCCTTTGTGCGACCAAAGATAGCTGGCCAAAAGATGACCATATTTAATGAAATTTAACGACCTTGTGAAATGGTCATAGAGGGCAACGACCAAAATAAAAGGGTGTTGGTCCTACGACCAATTGTTTTGGTCACTTGTTGTCTGCCCAAGCCATGTCGGATCCACGTGCCAAGCTGGCGTGGCGAAATTACAACCAATTGGATTGGCCATTGATAAAAATCAACCCGGTCCAGTTCGGTGTCTATATGGGCTGAGCCAATTCATTCAGCCTTTTTGATATGTATTTTTCATGTAAATTTTCGCTAGCTACATAGGCCTAGCCCAACAATTCAACCTTTTATTTTCTACGATGCAGCCTTTTGGAGTCTACTGATTTTCTATTTTCAGCCATTTTATTTTGCAACTAGTCCCACCAGTCAGATTGGTCCCACTTGTCATGCTTATTTGAAAATTGGTCCCACACATCGAAAAATTTGAAATTTGTCAGACAACAATTATAACTTGAACCCCCTTGTCAGGTTTCCCTTTCACGGGTGTTCAAATCACATACACAATCATTATTTCGAACAATTCAAAGAGCAAATGAAACTCACCCAAAAACACTACATTAGTCTATTACAATCATTACGAGTATACTACGGCCCAAATAAGCCTACTACTGCCTACAATTACAACACATTATATAGTACTCTTTGCTCATATGCTTCACAACTTCACACTTGGATTCACACTTCACTTGTGCAAAAAATAAGAATGAACATATAAAATAAGAATGTGTACAGAACATCAAATAGTGGCCAATGCGAGATTCAATAACTTATAAGCAAGAATTGACATCAAATGAAATGTACATAAAAAGTATGACTAACACTAACCAGTATGTGTTTATGGAGTTACTAACATGTTCTCACTGGCTAGGATTTTTTAATGAATAGTATACTGGCATGTGCAACTCTAATTAAATTGATCATGGAAATGAAAAGAATTGTAAGACCGAGTTCATTCAGAATCCAGGCATGTCAAATTTTAAGCACCGGTAGAACAGATCTAACAAACGAGACCATGATCATCATCCATGGCGATTTATGGTTATAGCAAAACAGTAAAGAGACGGTGATACACACATCAAGCATACCAGACGTATCTTACTTTATGTGAAGAAGTCTTTTTATTTTCTTTCATATTCTTGTGAGGTTCTTTGCCATATTTCACACAAATTTATATCATGTGTGAAGAAAAAATTGGAAGGAACGGATCTAAAGAATTTCAGAGTAAAGAGACAGCGGACAATCTTTTTTTATTTGTTTATATTACTAAATCAGATATACCTTCCTTTATGTGAAGAAGTATGGTTCCTTCTTTAGTTAGTAGCAGGAGTTCCATGCTAATAAACTGTGTGCATGTGCTTGATCATGGTCTGGAGATTACACACATAGAGGAATATAATCCTAAACACAATAGCATCAAACAGCGGTGGGTGCTCAACCCATTTACCATACACAAGCAACACTTAAACCATGACATGTGCATATATGACTTGTGTCACATTAGGGGGCTCAGAATGTACTCAATATATTCTAATAAAAAGGATTGGGAGTAGAGGGATAGGGATGTGGAGATCGACGTGCGACCTGCTGGTACGGTGGTGCCTCTTGGTGGTCGTGCTTGAGCTCCTCCTCATGATGCTGCTCACTAACCTGCACGACAAATAACAACATGGGTGTGCTGTAGCACAGGCACATGCAAGAAGTGAAGGTAAGGAGAAGAACCTCGCTTAATATTCAGAATCCAGGCATGACGAATTTGAAGCACCAGCATAACAGATCTAACAAACGAGACCATGATCATCATTCATCAGGATTTTTAATGGGGAATGGTACTTACTGTCTATAGAATCAAAGAGGAAATTCCTATCCAACCATCAATTGTAGTACTCCATTAGAGAGTCAATTAAATTCCTACTATAGAAGACAAATATCCATTAGAATACACACTCCAACATGAGGCATGGGCTACAGCAGCAATAGTTGTAGTACTAGTTCTATAATAAATCGGATTATCCCCTACGAATTTCGACGAAAGCACATTATCGACCTTGAAAACGTATTGGGAATAATAGAATTAGAACAGATTTAAATTGATTTGTTAAGCTACAGCAGCAAGAGTTGTACTTGTACTGCTGGAATAAATCAAATTACCCCTTACGAATTTCAACAAATGCAAATGTTGGGAATTAAAAACATAAGGAGGATACTTGTTGTTTACAGAATCCAAAAGAAAATTTAGTTCAGTACATTAAACTCCTGCAGTAAAGACAAATATCCACTCGAATTCACTGCAACATGATGCATGATCTACAACAGAAATAGTTGTGCTCCTACAATAATCAAATTATTCCCTAGAAATTTCAATGAAGGAACATTTTGGGACTTGAAAACAAAAAATAGGAGTAGCACAGCCGAGTCAAAGATCCAACAACTACACATCGATCCACACAAAGTCAAAGACAGTATCATTTGCTAACACAGTACTAGTACTCATTAACTAATCAAACATCCAAGATAGCAGAATGCACTAGTCCTGCTGAAGATCGGAGCCATGGCCACTGAGTGCGGGATGAGGAGAAAGAAGAACCAGTCCTAGAGTTTGCAGGGGAGGGGATGGAGAAATCATCTGAGGAATAACCGGCAGAGGAGGACGTTGACGCTCTAGCGGCGACGGGGAGGTCAAGATCCGACGGCGGGGCGCCCCCTCTCAGTGGCGGTGCAGATTCGGTTTGCCCATCCCGTTCCGACAACGACGGTGCGACAAGGAGGCTACAGCTGACGGCGACGCATCGAGCAGGAGGCTGTGGTTGACGCCAACGTGTCGAGGAGGAGGCTCTGGCCGTCGCAGGCACGTTGAGGAGGACACTCCTGCACACGGCGACGAGATAAGAAGGATCCGATCTGATCCACGAGGGTCGAGGTGAATCCGTTGGTCTGGCCGGCGCTAGGTTGGCACGGAAGAGGACCTCCATCGAGGCCGAGGAAGGAGACGCCTTTGGTGAGCATGGCGGATCTGGGTGCGCCATGGCTACTGCCAGAACTTCTCGCTAGCGACCTCCCTCCCTCTTTTCTTCTCTTGTGATGAGGAGATGGGGGAGGAGTGGAGGGGAGGGGAGAGGGTGGGAGCGGCGGCCATGACTGACGGCGGCGGCGACGATGTATGAGGGAGCGAGGTGGGGCGGTGGGTTGCGGCACCGATGTGGGGAAGGGATTGGATCGGGGAGCTCGAGAGGAAGGAGCTCGGGAGGAAGGAGAAGAGAGGAAGAAAGGAGGCGGGGGGGTGTGGATGAAAAATGTTAGGAGGACAAAGCTATGGTTTCTTCTATAGAGTTGAGGACTGCCATTGGATCCGGGATCATCCAACGGTCCTTGATGCATGATCCGTGTGAGATCCTCATGGACCAATCGGAACGCAGTAAACACTATGAAGACATTATGACCATCTCAACTGGTCGTAATTGATTGAAAATAAGTTTTTTTCACAAGAAAATTATTTTCTATTTTCGAGTGACAAATAGGTTTTTTGTGAAGGACCTTGTTGACACCTGATTTTGGCACACAAGAACACATTATTAAGATGGATTCAAATGAAGAAGTGTTCTACATGAAAAAAGTCTTCATGATTCAGCAAAAGAAACCGTCGGACTTCTTGCGTACCGCACTTCCGACCGAGTCTCCTTTCGCGTGAACTATGGTACATCACCCCCGGTGTCAAGGTTACACGGTGACGGGTTCGTGTGGTCTAATGATTTCTAGAAATAATAACCAAATGGTTGTGTGCAAAAAGCTTTTATCCACCTCTCATTGAAAAGACAAATTCCCGTCGATTCAATAAGAAGGAGGTCAAGTTTGAACTACACATGCCTCATTGTTTGCTCATGATTTCAAAAAAATATAGGTACAAAAGTATCTGTTTAATTAGAGAAACACCAAAAGTTTTCTCCAAAATTCAGCCACTAGCTAGGAACGGTCATGCCCACTCTTTTTATCTCATTTTCAATTGAGCATGAAAAATTCAAACAAAAATGAAGAATTAGAAAACCTTCGCATTGTGTCATTATATGTGACCAATTTACGAGGAAAAATAATAAACTTGTAAAACGACAATTATTTCAAATAAGTGTTCTCAGAAATGAGTTATCATGTGTGAAGATTCATGGTTTTCAAGCTAAATGATCAATCTTATGGCCACAATCATGGCATTGTTTTCTCAAATGATGTAATATCATGCACAAGGATGCATGTTGGAATGAAAAACAATGTTGCCTAAGGAAGTTTCATTTTCTTTGGACGGAAAATTCATCTTTTATTTTTTGAGTGCAAACAAAGAGTTTTTTTTGGTGAAGGACCTATCATATATTTGTTACAAAATTGGACCAAATAATTTTTCTAAAATACGAGGCCATATTTAATGTACAATTTCCTACATGGTTGGGTATGAAAAGATTTTAGCCACCTCTCGTGAGAAAGACAAATTTGCGCCGATTTAGGTGGACGCGGTTCAAATTTAAACTACAACTCCGTGATAGTTTGCTATTTATTATTTACAAAAATATTTTTTAGGTATCTACTTAACCAGAGAAACACCGTTCCAAGATTCAACCACTAACTAGGAACGGTCATACCCTCCGTTTTAACAGCATTTTGTAACGGGCATGAAAAATTCTAAAAAAATCAAAAAATTCGAAAACCTTCGCACTGTACAATTAAATGTGACCAGTTTACGAGGAAAAATAAGAAACTTGTAATACGGCAATTATTTAAAAAAATGTTATCACAAATGAACTATTCTATGTGAAGATGCATGGCTTTCAAACCAAATGATCGATCTTATGGCCACATTCATGGCATAGTTTGTCCAAATGATATAATAGTGTGAACAAGTGTGCATTTTGGAATGGCAAACAATGTTGCCTAAGGAAGTTTTCACTTTCTTTGGACGAAAAATTCATTTTCCATTTTTCGAGTCCCCAAATTGAGTTATTTTGTGAAGGACCTACCATATATTTGTTACCAAATTAGGCCAAATCATTTTTATAAAATACCAGGCTATATTTAATGTACAATTCATCAAATGGTTCGGTGTGAAAAGATTTTATCCACCTCTCGTGAAAAAGATAATTTTTTTACCGATTTAGCTCAAAGCGGGTCAAATTTGAACAGCAACTCCATTATAGTTTGCTCTTTATTTTTGTCAAAAATATGGTTTAGGTACAAAAGTATCTATTTAGTCAGAGAAATACCAAAAGTTTTCCAAGATTCAACCACTAGCTAGGAACGGTCATACCCTCTGTTTTGACCGCATTTTTTAACGGGCATGAAAAATTCAAAACAATTCTAAAAATTGGAAAACCTTTGCATTGTACCATTAAATGTGACCAAGTTACTAGGAAAAAATAATAAACTTATAATACGGCAATTATTTAAAAAAGTGATATCACAAATGAGCTATCATGTGTGAAGATTCATGTCTTTCAAGCCAAATGATCAATCTTATGGCCACATTCATGGCATAGTTTGTTCAAATGATCTAATATTGTGCACAAGGGTGCATTTTGGAATGGCAAACAATGTTTCCTAAGGAATTTTTCATTTTCTTTGAACGAAAAATTCATTTTCCATTTTTCAAGTGCCCAAAATGAGTTTTTTTGTGAAGGACCTACCACATATTTGTTGCAAAATTAGACCAAATAATTTTTCGAAAACACTAAGTCATATTTAATATACAATTGACAAAATTGTTGGATGTCAAAAGGTTTTATCCACCTTTGGTGAAAAAGACAAATTTCTATCGATTCAGTTGGAACTGGATCAAATTTGAAGTACAACTGCATTATAGTTTGCTCTTTATTTTTCCCAAAAATAATTTATAGGTACATAAGCATCCATTTGATGAGATATACATTGTGGTGTGTTAAGACATCGAGGTTTGGATCGTGTTCGAGGGCCCCAACTCCACAACGCATAAACGAGCATGTGAGTCGCGTGGTCACCGCGTGATGGTGGCTTTGCCACGCATTCTGGGCGTCCTAAGCATGTTTGGTGGGTTTTTCACTCCCCCTATATGTGTTAGGAAGAATAATATAACATAATAATCTCACGAGGAGACTGAACTAAGCTCAAACATGAATTAGCAACCATGTGTTTGATTAGCGGTAGGGGAAATTCACATCACCAATGGGCCTGAGTTTTGTATGAGGATGATCATATACTAAGGAGATAGTCTTGCCAAAGTTTTAGCACAAATGGAGGATCCTAGGTGGCACTTGCTTTGCAAAGTACCACACTAGGCAGGAATCCTGATGTGGAAGCTAGGCTCAAATGAATGGATGGATTGAGATAAAATTTGGTGGAGGATGGTCATTTGGGCGTAGGAAAGCACTACAAAAATTTGATACCATTTGGACATGCCAAAGTGGCACTTCCTTCACATTGATCTTTTGTGGACAGAAATTTGGAAAAATTATTGAGAGTAATCAGCTAAATGAAATGAGCTCAAATTTTGTGAGGTAAGTATTACGAGTAGGCACATGCCTTCGTAAATTGTCAGCAATAATTAAGCAATATAAAATATATTTTCTTCACAAACTGAAAATATGACCAGAATAAAAGATTGGATTATGAGTTCACATGGATTGCTGGATAGAGCTCACATTTCGTGGAGAGTGATGATTTGGGCACATGGAATAGTTGGAAAAATCTTAGATCATTTGGATAATCCTAGCTAGTACTTCCTTCACAAAGCTTCTCTCGGGGTAGAAATTTGGAAATTTTCCGAGGAAGATGTAATACGCAAATAGAGCTGAATATTGGCATGCAGCAATTATTTGGATATGTCAGATTGCCAAAAACGTTTGCGGGCAATGTGAGGGGTCTAGATAGCACTTGCTTTGCAATGTGCCAATCTAGATAGAAAATAGAAATTCAAGATGTGCTCGCATAGATGATTTGATTGAGCTAAAATTTGGAGGGGAATGATAATTTGGTCATATAAAAGCATTGTAAAAATTTCATATCATTTAAATAAATAAAAATAGTACTTCCTTAACATTGCTCTCCACTTAATAGAACATTGGGAACAATATTGATGGAAATTGGCTATATTAAATGAGCTGAAATTTGGTGGAGGCAGGTTATATGGTCAGGTTCATGTCTTGGTAAAGTTTCATCAATTATAAAGCAATATAAAATGCAGTTGCTTCACAAACTGAAAATATTACTAGAAAGAAAGATTCAATCGTGAGCTCACATGGATTGTTAGATGGATCTCAAATTTTGTGGAGAGTTATGATTTTGGCATATATAAGATGTGGCAAAAATTCAACTCATTAGGATATTCCTAGATAGTACTTCCTACATAAACCTTTAGCTGAATAGAAACTTTGAAAATTTGCGGAGAAAGATTTACTTGGAAAATGGAGATGAATTTTTTCATGAGGCAATGATTTGGATAGGAAAGAGTGCCCAAACTTTTTGAGGGAAATTATGAAAATATAAATAGAAATTACTTCACAAAGTGTTATTCTAAACACAATTGGAAAATGAATATTGGTGAATTATTTTTGAACTAGGGAAGGAAGGGTTTCGACATATTTGAGGAATATATGATTGAAAGAATTTATGAGAATTTGAAGGGAATTTTGGGAATGAAAAAAATGTAGGTTCCTTGAGAACTTAGGGAAATTTTTGACACATGGACGACACGTAAGAAAAACTGATGAGGTGGCGCCTAGTCATAGCAATGCACCACAGTTTACAAGGCTATGACCATCTATATTGGTCATAATCAGCTAGAAATAAGGCAGGAGACGAGTGTTGTCTGCTTTACGACCATTTCATGTAAGGGAATTATGATCTTTCTGGCCAAATTGGTCATTATGGTTTAGCGTTTGGAGCCCCCCAAACAGCTTACGATCAATTGGTCTCAAATGGTCGTAGATTTATGACTATTTCTTCCAGGGTCACTGCGAGAAGATCACAAGTTGACATATTTCTTGTAGTGACTGCTAGTTGAAAATTCAGATTGGACCCCAATTCAAGCAGCGCGCAGCAACGCATTTACACAATCCCGACCAGGATCAGCTAGGGAGAGCATATCATAGAGCAGACATATTTTGAAGGGAAGGCATCCGTGAACATGCCGCCAGGCCATCGTTTTGGCTGCTTTTGAGTCTGCATATATACAGATTCGCAGGCGTAGTTGCTAAATTAAGCACCACCCATTAAAGTTGCCCCTCGGGTGCCAACAAGTATGTTCTTGCACAAAGGAGGAGAGTGTCTCTGCGGCGTGCATGTCGTGCACCATCTATGTGCATCAACATATACTCCCTTCGTTCTTAAATGTAACACTTTTAAAACATTTCACTACATGCCTACATACAAAGCAAAATGAATGAGTCTCATTTTAAAATACTAGATCATGAAAGGCGCGCGTTGCTGCGCCCGTCTATTAAGAATTTAGAATGAAGTTATTATTGATATACTTGTATAACAGTAATTATTTTCTTGTCGTTTGCGATGTTTATTTTGTTGCATTTTATTTGCTTTATTTTTTCAAAAAATTTGTGGTGTTATGAGCCACATAATAGTAATTTTCTTATTTATGTGTAATATTTAAATTAGGTTGATAGGGGCCTGTATAGGTATTAATACTTTTGCAGCAGCAGTTTTTGTGTATTGTTGTGTATGTTGAACGTTTTTAGTGAGGGTTTAATTCTGTATATTTATGTATGATCGTAATCGCTTAAGATATATTTGTATTACATTAATTATTTTCTTGTGGTTTGCGATCTTTATTTTTATGCAATTTTTTTGTTTTATTTTTTGGAAAATTTGGCATCTGGATCACACCACCCGCGTCGTTGCCTCGTCTGGAATACACCGCCCGCGTCGTTGCCTTGTCTGGAACAATCGAGCCCTACAGCGCGTACACAGATGGGCTATCATACCAGCCCATCCAAAGCTCAATCAACCACAGGGCTTCGAAATAATCGCCAGAGTAGCAGCCCCTTAGGACATGCGGCCCAAGTCGCGGTAATCAAGTGCTGAAACGATCATCTGACGGCCAGAAATAATTAAAAGCAAAATCTAACTATCGTTAGTGTTGGGAGCGTGAGAGAGCTCGTTTTAGGTGCAGTTTTACTGTCCTAAATGTCTACATATATCCGTATATAACCTTTTAGTGAAATCTCTAGAAAGACTTGTATTTAGGAACACATGGAGTACATGAAACAACAACGACATTGTTATTATTGTATCAGAAAATCCTTTCTACATGCACGTGTAGCTACTCCTCGTATTTCTAGTGGATATTGAGCACACAATTTAGCTGTAGGCAGTGCAAAACATTAATCGTGTTATTGGCTGCACTCCACAATGAGCTACCCAATCATAAGATTAGAGCCTACATATCTTGAGCACGCATGCACTACTTACCAGCGGTCACGATGATGTGTAGGAGGACAACAGCGGCAGCGGCCAGTGCAGGGATATTATTCGTGGATGAAGACTTCACTGGTTAATTTTTGTTGGATTGCTTAAGTTGGAGAAGAATATAATTAAAGGCGAGCTGATGATCGAGAGAGGAGGAACAAGTTTTGCAATAGATGTATATATACTACCTTTTAGGTAGTATGTACCATATTTTTAGCATATCATTGTTACGTACACATATATACGTATTTTATAATATTATAAAAATGATGGATTAACTATATTTTTTTATGTAACATACTCTGTATTATCTTATATATAGTACGTGAACATACTCAAAGTGATAAATTAGTATAAATATAGTATCCCATGATAGTATATGACACTAGTAGAAAAATGGGATTTCGTCCTAGTTCGATTTACACATTAGTCCCGGTTCGAGCAGCAAGGACGCCGGTCAGGCATTAGTCCTGGTTCAAATTGGACCTTTAGTCTCGGTTCGTGTCTCGAACCGAGACTAAAGGGTTTGAAGGCTTTGGTCCCGGTTCGTGTCTTGAACCGGGACTAAACGGTAGACCTGTAGTCCAAGTTCGAGACAAGAACCGGGACTAAAGGGGTTTTGATTTTTCTATTTTTTTCTGTTTTTGAATTTGTTTTCTATTTGTAGTTTCTGTTCTAAATTGCTTATATCTTTTAGGATATTTGATGTATTTGAGTGTTTTTTTGCATTAGATTCAAAATTTTGTCTAGTTTCTGTTTGTGCCATTACTTTTCAAATTTGAATGGTTTAAATTTGAATTTGTTCAATTTGCTTCAAACCCAAATTGTGAATAATTTGAGTTTACAAATAGTTTTAAATATAATTCTTTTTTCTCCTAGTCATCTGTTAGATTATTGTCACTGTAAGATTTATTTGGTTATTTTTAGAATAAGTTAAATTAAGATTTTAATTAAAACAATACTGTTTTTCTTATATAGTTGTTTTAGTCATTTAATTGTTGTTTATTATTATTTTTAGTTAGTTTTTTCTGTAGATTTTAACATGTTATATCATGGTGCATATTGAATGCATAAAAAGTCTGGAGTTAAAATAATTTTAATAGAATGAATTTGTAGCAGATGGGTTTTCGTTTGAAACCTTGATACTTCAAAGTTAGAAAATGTAGAATATTTATGATGTGGCTTTGAATGGTGTATTTTGAACACACAAAAGGTATGGAGTTCAAATAAGTTCGAAAAAATGAAATCCCTTTGCAAGAGATGAGTTTTCGTTCGAAACCCTGATACTTCGAAAGAGATTGTCCATTTTGTACACGAAGTGCATCCAGTTTTTGTCGTAACCCTCTCAACTTTTGAGCACATGCTATGTGGGTGAAATGATGATACCATGCCATGTTTCAACCTTTTCAGAGTTCATTTGTCAGGCTTTTCAATGTCAGGGTCATTTAGGTCAAAAAATCATAAAATCCATGAAAAATAGCAAATGAAGTTATAAAGGGTTGAAATTTTAGGATGTGGTTTTGAATGGTCCATATTGAATGCACAAAATGCACAAAAAGTATAGAGTTGAAATAAGTAAAAAAATAAAATGCCTTTGTAGCAGATGGGTTTTCGTGTGAAACCTTGATACTTCGAAGGAGATGGTCCTATTTGTACACGAAGTGCATTCAGTTTTTGTCGTAACCCACCCAACTTTTTAGCACAAGCTATGTCGATGAAAGGATGATACCATGCCAAGTTTTAACATTTTCAGAGTTCATTATAGTGATTTTCAATTTCAGGGTCATTTAGCTCAACATAGCAAATAAAGTTAGAAAGGGTTAACTCTGGCTTGGTTAACCTTAGTTGTGACTCTGGCGAGGACGGTGCTAGCAGATGTAGTCGACGGGTATGATTGGACTCTTGGCTAAAGGGGGATTCTGAAATTTTCAAACTCTACGCCCCCCCCCCCTGTGTGGACCGTCTTTTTTAGTTTTGTAGAAAACAAACAAAAAAGATAAAATCATCAAAAAAATCCTTTGAGATGTAGTTAGGTTTTAGTATCTAGTTGGTATATAAATTTTGAGATATGAATTTTGACCGTTTTGGCAAAAAAGAAAAAAAATGTAGAACGGCCATAACTTTTGCATACATTAGAGGAATGAGCTTATTTGTCGTCCGCCATAACAGAGGGCAAAGAGGACTCCACCGACGGCAAAGAGCTTTGCCATCTGCCTCCTTTCGGCAAAGATTTTGCGTCAGCTTAGGACGACATTGTAGCTTCTTTGTCGTCAACCTACCCTGAGCGGACGACAAATCTCTTTGTCGTCAGTATCTGGCATCGAGCAGTCGGCAAAGAATTTGAGACGGCAGTCGACAAGCAACGTCTCTGTTAGGGCTAACGGAGGCTTTGCCGTCTACTTGCCTCGTAGCCTTTGCCGTCTGCTTCCCCCGTAGCCTGAGTCGTCTGCTTCCCCCGTAGTCTTTGTCGTCTGCTTCCACCATAACAGCCCAGCCGTTTTTTCCTATCTTTGTCGTCAGCCTCCCCGGGCAGCAGATGGCAAAGAAGCTATATGGCCAGCTGCTGCTGCCCCCCAGGGTGCACAGCCTGGTGCCATGTGGCACCTTTGCCGTCGGCCAGCTGATGGCAAAGCTGGCAGACGACAAAGAGCCCATATAGCTTCTATTTTGTTTGTTTTTTATTATTTCACAACATATATATATATATATATATATATATATATATATATATATATATATATATATATATTTCACGACACATATATGATATAAATTTCACAACACACATATATAGCACTACTAGAAAAAAGGCTATTAGTGGCGCACCACTTTTTGCTATTAATGGCGCACCTATGGTGCGCCATTATTACCACGCCACTAGTAACAAATACTAATGGCGCACCTCTGATGCGCCATTAGTATTGCTGGTAACAGTGGCACACCTTGTAGTGCACCATTACTAGTAACAAATAGCAATGGCGCACCTCTGGTGCGCCACTTGTAACTTTTTTTTTGAATTTTGAAGGCGGGAAAATAGTAGTGGCGCACCGTCTAACCCCCACCGTGCGCCATTGCTATTTTAAATTTTGAATTTGGATCTGGATCTAGATCTGGCTCATTTTTTGGCTTGATTTTTTGCTCTTTTTTGTTGCTTGAATTTTTTTCAAATATCATTCTCGACCTGGATCTGGTACATTCTTTGTGCTGGGGGAGCTCCACATGTGGCCGGCAGTAGAGGAGGAGGGTGGAGAGACCGTGAGGAGGAGAGGAGGGAGGAGGAGGTCGCCGGAGAGGGGGGGAGGAGGAGGTCGCCGGACAGGAGGAGGAGGACCGTCAACAGGAGAGGAAGGAGGAGCACCGTGAGGAGGAGAGGAGGGAGGAGGAGGTCGCCGTAGGAGGAGCACCGTGAGGAGGATAGAAGGGAGGAGGAGCACCGTGAGGAGGAGTTCACCGGAGGAGGAGCACCGTGAGGAGGAGGTCGCTGGAGGAGGAGCACCGTGAGGAGGAGGAGGTCGCCGGAGAGGAGGAGATGGATTGGAGGAGAGGAGGAGAGGAGGAGATGGAGTGGAGAGGAGGAGAAGAATGAAGGTGTAAGTGGCTGGCCGGCCCTTTTAGCCCAACTTAGCAGTGGCGCACCTCGCACTGGTGCGCCATTGCTATTTTTTGAATTGTGAAGGCGGGAAAATAGCAGTGGCCCACCATGCACTGGTGCGCTATTCCTATGCTACATAATAGTGGCGCACCTAGGCGTGGTGCGCCATTACTATTTATTTATTTTTTCAATTTTTTTGCCTCCAGATCTTAAAAGCATCATAACTTTTTTTCGGTTAGGTTTTTGGGGATTGTAAAAATCTTCAACAGGGTTCCCCCGGTTGAATTCGGATGTAACTTTTCGAGTAGATGATTTTTTCATATAAAATACTTTTTCATTGGAGGTCGTATGCAAAAGTTACGGCCATTTTATTTTTTTGAATTTTTTTGAATCTTTTATCATGTTTGTTAATTTTCCTAACAACTAGAACACATAACACATGGGCATCTATTTTTTAATTTTTTTTGAATCTTTTATCATTTTCTTTTATTTTTTTAAAACCTAAAAGGCGATCCACCAGGGTGTGTGTGTGTGTGTTTGTGTGTGTGACGTTAGTAATGGCGCACCACACCTAGGTGCGCCACTACTATGTTACATAGTAGTGCACACCTAGGTGTGGTGCTCCATTGCTATGTCTGGTGGGGGGTGGGGGACAGACCAAAAAATAGCAATGGCGCACTGCTCATGTGGTGCGCCATTAGTAAAAAACATAGCAATGGCGCACCTGATTCTGGTGCGCCACTGATATTGGGGATAAGCCTTTGTCTAGTAGTGTAGTTCACCACACATATATGATATACATATAAAGTTCATCAATGTACATCCCATATATCGAAAGAACCAACATCCAAAGTTTTACATTGTTCATCCATAGATACATATACATATAGTTCGACATTGTTCATCAACTCAAATGAAAACTAGAACTAATAAGGCACTCCATGAATGCCAGCTTCCGTGCATGTAGTATATCCAATCTGAAAAATGTGAATAAGCAAGTCAGAAGAAGAATAACATATGATATTTTAGAGGAAAACAAGCTAAGAATGTAATACTCATTAGCTAACCAAGGTTCTTATGCCATTTTGAGCTTATTATGTCATTTTGGAGCTAAATGGGCTAATTATGTCATTGTGGGGGAAAATAAGGTAAGGAGAATATGAAATAGGAGAATAAATAGGAGGAGGAGTAGAAGAAGAAGAAATCAAGAAGAATGCGAAGAAGAAGGAGAAGGAGAAGGAGAAGGAGGAGAAGGAGAAGAAGGTCTTCTCATCTTTCTCCTTCTTCTCCTCCTCCTCCTTCTTCTTATCTTCTTCTTCTTCTTCTTCCTTCTTTTCATTTTTCCTATTTCTTCTCCTCTTCTCCTCTTTTGGAGCTAAATTATCTAATTATGTCTTTTTGGAGCTATATGGGCTAATTATGTCATTTTAGAGCAAAACAAGCTAAGAATATAATATTCATGAGCTAACCAAGGTTTTTATGCCACTTTGAGCTTATTATCTCATTTTGAAGGATAATTAGATAAGTTGTGAGCTAACCAAGGTTCTTATGATGTTCTTACCCTAACTAAGCTAATTATGTCATTTTGGAGGATAATTAGCTAACTATGTCTTTGTTGGGGAAAATAAGCTACGTAGAAGAAGAAAGAGAATAAGCAAGAAGAGAAGAAGAAGGAGAAGGAGGAGAAGGAGAAGGAGGAGGAGGAGAATGAGAAGGAGGAGGAGGAGGAGGAAAAGAAGAGAAGAATAAGGAGAATAAGAAGGTGAAGAAGGAGGGAGAAGAAGAAGGAGGAGAGAAGGAGATGAAGGAGAAGAAGGAGGGATGCTTCTCCTCCTTCACTTTCTTATGTTGTTCTTCTTCTCTCCTTCTCCTCCTCCTCCTACTCTTCTTCTTTTCTTCTTCTCCTCTTCCTCTTTCTAGTTGGAGCTAAATTATCTAATTATGTCTTTTTGGAGCTATATGGACTAATTAAGTCATTTTAGAGGAAAACAAGCTAAGAATATAATATTCATGAGCTAACCAAGGTTTTTATGCCATTTTGATCGTATTATGTCATTGTGGAGCTAAATGGGCTAATTATGTCATTGTTGGGGGAAAATAAGGTAAGGAGAATAAGAAAGAGGAGAAGAAAGAGGAGGAGGAGGAGAAGAAAAGGAAATCAAGAAGAAGGAGAAGAAGAAGAAGAAGGAGAAGGAGGAGAAGGAGGAGGAGGATAAGAAGGAGAAGGAGGAGAAGGTCACATTCTCCTCCTTCTCCTTCTTATCCTCCTCCTCCTTCTCCTCCAGCTCCTCCTCCTCCTTCTCCTTCTTCTCTTCTTATTCTTTTTACTTCTTCTCATTTTTCCTATTTCTTCTCCTCTTCTGCTCTTCTCCTATTTCTTCTAATTATGTCAAAAATGAACTAGAGAAAAAACTTACCATCGTGGTCATCACGGAGGAGAAACACCAGGGTTGCTCGTGGCGGCTTTGTTTGGAGAGGGTTGCCTTGGAGAAGTGACGTGCGATGCTGCTCGGGAGTTATTCTGCAGAAAAGATATTTTGCAATGTCTCAGTTAGCATGATGACACTCAGTTGTTAATACTAGTTTATAATGACCATTGAAATGAAACTCCCCGTGCCAATCCCAGAGAAGACGGGCATCGGCGGAGGGACTTGACAGCTCTTCTCGCACAGACCCTGAAGAGTCGGTCGTATTAGTTAGTAATGAAACAGACATTACACACATGATTTGGCTAATGTGGAAAAAAACTTACCACAAAAAGCTCGTACAGGGCCCGTTGTCCCGCATCATTCTGGGCCCTCTACTCCTCAATGAATCATGTCGTGGTCTGTTCCCTCTCCTCAAGAGCAGCCTGAAGAGCAGCCTCGCTTGCCAATCTTTCTTTCTCAAGAGCAGCCTGGTTTGCCGCTCTCTCTTTCTAAAGAGCAGCCTGCAACACCATTGCTCGTTACCACAGTAATGAACGATGGTCACACACAGAATGAAATGGATGAAAGTTTTCTAAGTCCCTACAACTAACCTCGATGGCAAGATCAACTGGTCGTGGACGGGGCGTTATCTCAGGACATGGCTCAACCAGGGCACCTTGATCTCCGGGAGAGTAAGTGGACGACGTATTATCCCATCTCCAATGGCCATCGATCCATGAGGCCTCCCGCCACCAGTTACATCGCCAGCTCTGGATCCAAAGGTTCCTGGCTCGGGTTAAAGTCCTCCCCTTTCCTAGCCTTCCCCATGTCCTTGTATGTCACGAGCTTGTGGTGGGATGATATGTTGGTGAAGTTATTTGGATCATCGAGGTCAGACTCAGAGAATGCCCTCACCTTCTTTTAGGAGGCACTATGTGCCATGCCATAAAGGTCATACAAGTGTGGCATCTCCATCTTATTGTGATGCACCTAAAAGAGAGGAACAAAGTATTAGTAAGGGGCTCAAGCTAGCATGAAGAATGACTTGCATGAATCATGAAGCAAACCACATACCCAGTTTCGTCCGAACTGAAGTAAGTTGGCATTGCCTTGATGGTGTGGCACACCAACCATTTGGCTACGCCGATCCTTCGCATTGCCGTGGACGGCTCGCCAGTTGCCTGTGCACCACTCATCAACCAACGCCTCCCAACAATCCATCTTATCCGCACACCATCTCGGGGGCACCTATAAGTTATTAGAAAGAATTTTGAGCACTACGCCTATGAATCAAATCAAGAAAACCACGTAGAAAGCCTTAAGAATAGGTAATTACCTTCATGTATTGCTCCTTCTTCAGATACTTTTCGCGACACTCCTTCTTGTGCTTCTTAATACCACGCGTGGCATAGTAGTCTTGAATAGCCTGCGACGAGCCTCTTGGCGTAAGTTCTGTAATAACCGCCAACACTCGGCCTCGAGAATCTTGGCCGCCTCCTCCTCATATCCCTCCTCACACCTATAGAAGGTCTACAATCAAAATAGACAACACCGATTATACAATAATTAGCTATATTGTTTATTTTGAGATTATGTAAAAGGATAATTTACCCAAAAGCTCTTGATCACCATCTCGGCCCTCGTGTGGCACAAGACACCATCTATAATCTCCTCCGACAGGGCCTGCGCAGCCTGGTAGTGCTCCCAGGAAAATCCTAGTGTAGGAACCTGACCCTCAACACGCAACGTGACAAACCCCGGAAAATTTGTCCGGCAAAGCACACCAAGGACGATGTTCGGCTTGCAGACTCAACGAGGATGTGCCCATCCCCTGCAGTACAATAAGGTCAACGCATTAGATATTTGAATAAACTTGAAGGCAAAAGCTAAAAAAAGAGTAAATCTACTTACCTATCCCCTTCAAGCTTAATAACCGGCCTCTGCTCGCTGGTAGCCGGCACGACCAGGAGACGTGTACTACCACGCTTGTACAAGGTGGCCCCGTCCACCTACACGCTGCCCTCACTATCCGTAGTCTCATTCCCGTCATCCCCGCCGCCTGAGCCACCCGGACCCTCGGTCCAATCCGGCACCTCGGTCCGCTCCGGCCAGGCACCCCATACGGGCGTCTCCACGTCGGCCGAAGCCTCAGGAACCAGAATCTTGTGGGCCGAACGCACCTCGACCCGAGGCTGATCCTAGACCCGAGTCTCATGGGCCGAATGCACCTCGACCCGAGGCTGATCCTAGACCGGAGTCTCATGGGCCGAATGCCCGTCAACCCGAGGCTCCTAGACCGGAGTCCCCGTAGCCTCCTCCACAAACTGGTCCACCATAGTAGTCATGTGCTCGGGTGAATGAGCTGGTGGTGGTGGAGAGGACGGCTCAATAGTCCTCCTAGATCTTTCGCGGCCACCACCTCTCCCTCTAACCTTCCCCTTCTTCCCTACCTGACCAGCACCTCTCCCAGTGGGCAATGCCGCTGACAAAGAAGAACCCGCGGCTGGTGTCGTCTGACTGTCTGCCAAGGCTCCACAGAGAGATAGGGGTTGAATGGAATTACCACCCCTCGTGCGGCCCGCCGAAGCAGAACCCGTCGAGCGATCTGGACCCGCGCCCACCATGTTTCAACACCTGCTGACCTGTCATGATAAAGATTAAAATAAATTAGTACATCATAAAATATTTGAATAACTGACATGAATAATAATATTTACATGAATAATAAAGATTAAAATATATATAATTTAAGTTGGGAATCTTACAAACTAATAGTCATCATCAATAAATGCATCATCATCATCACTATCACACATGTGTTCATGAATGACTTGCTCATCGGGTTCAACGACGCGAAGTTGTGAAAGGCCTTTTTGTAATCGATCAAGCATTTTTTTTGACCGGCTACTGTAGGGAAAACCCGCCACAACCTTTTTTTATTTTATTCCCATAAGCAAGAGTTATATGTACAAGAAGAGGTTAGAATGTACAAAGGGGTTGGGTAGGTATGAATACAAACCTCAAGGAGGCAGAAAGGAAATCCATTTAAGGAGATCATCCCTGAAACTAGCCTTAATCCTATGAGCTAATAGGGAAATGTCATGAATAAAGCTGGATCTCCATTTTCTGAACCTTGGCTGCTCCTGGTTAAACACCTTGGCATTTTTGACAGTCCAGATGTTCCAACATGCAGTGAAGACCACCTCAGCAAAAAAGGGGTTGTGGAAGTCTCTCTTAGCAGCTAAAGCAGAGCTCCACATGGATTGACCCTGCCATGTGATCTGCAGGTAGGTCCAAACCGTGGTGCTGAAAAGACAGTTGAAAAATAAGTGATCTCTGTCTTCTTTAACTCTGGCATGGCATAGAACATAGAGATTGGAGTCTGAAACATTCCAGTGATGCCGTTCAAGCATGTCCTGAGTGTTAAGCCTATCCATGATGAGCATCCAGGCAAACATCTTGATCTTCATTGTACAACAGCTCTTCGAGATCCAGTTCAACAAGGGGTTTGGGGTAATAGTGTTGTGAATATGAGTATAGTATCTCTTGGTTGTGTAGGCCTTAGCATCCTTACCCCATACCCATCTATCAGAGGCCTGGGGATTGATTACCAGGTCTTGAAGCAGGGAGTTGATCAAAAGTAGTTCCTCGTAAGCCTGATCAGAGAGTGGTAAGTGGAACATGGAGAGCATACTTTCATCATGAAAGGCTTTAAAAACCTCCTCAGCTGTGCAGAATGGATCAGTAACAAAGGAGAATAGCCTTTGGAATCTAGCAGCCAGAGGCCTAGTAGAATTTCAACCAACCAGGAGTCTGACCAAAACAAGAAAGTGTCTCCCTTGTTAGGCTGAACATATGTAACTGATCTGAACTTGTCAAGCCTTTTGCAGATATCCTTCCACCAAAATGAACCAAAAAGAGCAGTTCCCTGAGGGACTGTGTTATGGTAGTAAGTGTTCCAGATTAAGTGAACCCATGGGATATCGGCTTGATTCAGGAATTTGTCTACATTCTTGAGCAGCAGGGCTTCATTATGGATTGCCAGATTCATAATGCCTAAACCCACTTTATGCTTGGGTCTGCACACCAGATTCCAGGCAGCAAGAGAGGGTGCATGATCTTGCCCATTTTTCCTCCAGAGGCATTGTCTTTGAATTCTTTCAAGCTGTTTCAGTATGCTTGGCGGGATATCCAAACTGCATAGAAAGAAAATAGGAACAGAAAACAGTGCTGAGTTTAAATACTGTAACCTTCCCCCCTGGGCCAGGAAAGATGAACTAGCACTTAGTCTTCTTTCCATGTTGTCTACCAGTGGCATGAGATCAATGATTCTTGGTTTAGTTGTCCCAACTGGAAGGCCAAGGTATGTGAAGGGCAAGGATCCTACTTTACAGCCAATGGAGTCAGCTAGGTCTTGGAGATGCTGTAGAGAAATGTTGACAGGCAAAAGGGAAGATTTATGATAATTCACTTGTAGTCCAGTTGATTGGGAGAAGAGCAAGAGCATTTTCTTGAACTGCAACAGTTGAGTTTCATCAGCAGGGAGGATGATAAGGGTATCATCAGCATATTGGACTATAGGAAAATCCTTATCATGGCAAGGGATGGGTAGCTGAATCAGACCCTCCACCAGTAGCTTGTTAACCAAGGTATGTAAAAAATCTGCAGCAATTGCAAAAAGCAGTGGGGACATGGGATCTCCCTGCCTGACCCCTTTCTTACACATAAATTTCCTTCCAGGCACACCATTGACCAGGACAGAAGAAGAGCCAGAAGTGAGGAGCTGCTGCACCCAAAGTATCCATTTATCATTGAATCCTTTGTGTTTGAGAATCTGAAAGATGAACTCATATTCCACAGAATCAAATGCCTTTTCAAAATCCAGCTTGAGGATAACTATAGGTTTTTTGGATTGATGACATTGATGCAGGTATTCCAGAGTCCAGCCAACACAATCTTGCATGGTTCTAGACTTGATGAAGCCATACTGATTCTTGTGAATACACTTCAAGATCTGCAACTGCAATCTGTTGGCTATCATTTTAGACAGAAACTTAAGGCCCATCCCAGTGAGGGAGATGGGTCTGTAGTCTCCCACTTGCTCAGGTGATCTCTTTTTGGGAATCTGAGTAATATAAGAAGAATTCATGTTCTCCAGTTTAGCAGTACCAGCATGAAAGGCAGCAGCAAGTTGATAAAACTCACGACAAATAATAGACCAGCATTTCTTAAAGAAAAGGCCATTAAATCCATCAGATCCAGGAGCTTTGTCAATTGGCATTTCCTAAACAGTTTTATCCATTTCAGACTTAGAAAAAGGTTGTGTGAGAACATCAAGACCATCCACCTTGTGGATCAGAGATTGGAGATCAAAGGCCATGTTAATTCCAAGGGAAGTTCCCATTCTATCCTTCAAGGTTTCCCAAAAGCATGCAATAATTTGATCATGGTTAGATATGATGGATCCATCATTTAACTTGAGAGAGGCAATGGAATTCCTCATATATCTCTCAGTTGCCATAGCATGGAAAAACTTGGTGTTTTCCTCACCAACTTTGACAAATCTGATAGTGGCTCTCTTTTTCCAGTACAGGAACTAAAGATGCAATAGGTGCTCCAAGTGCAACTTAATAATGCTCCTGAAGTTAGCTTCGGGTCTGAAAAGGGGCCTTATTTCCTCAAGTTCATCCAAACATAACACAGCTTGATTGCATCTAGAGATGAAAATCTTCAGCTGGGATAAGTTTGTCTGCCATCTCTTCAGAGCCTGCCTGAGATGTTTCATCTTATCCATAGTGACAGCAGTAATATGGGCCTTCTTAGAAGGAATGGCCCAGGACTTTTGGACACAGTCCATGAAGCCCTCCATTTCAGCCCAGTAGTTTTCAAAACGAAAGAGGTTGCACTTAGGGATGGAAGTGTTGACACTCACCACACATGGAACATGATCAGAAGCTGTTTTTGCAAGGGGGGCACTTGTGTAAGAGGATATGAAGAGATCGAGTTGGCAGATGTGAAGAAATAGTCAAGTTGCTCAAGGAGGGGGAAATCTTGCATATTGGACCAAGTGAATGATCTGCCCTTAATGGGTAGTTCCAGTAAACCCAGATGACCAATGATTTCATTGAAGATGAACATATCATTTACATCAGCCCCAGGGAGGTTTCTGTTGTTAGGGGATCTAATGAAATTAAAGTCTCCAAGAAGCAACTAGTTAGCATGAGCAGGTATATGGAGATTATACAACCAGCTAACAAAGAGATCTCTAAGTTCACCCTGTCAAGGACCATAGACATTCACCAAAGTCCAGGATTCTCCAGTATGATTTGAGGTGAATGAGATGATGAATCCAAAAGGTGTGCATTCCACTAACAGACCAGTAAGAATGGATGAGTTCCAGAGTGTGATAAGACCCCCAGATGCTCCCCGGGAAGGGGAGTAAGCAAATTGATCAAAACGTTTAGGACAGAAACACTTGACTGTCCGGAAAACAATGGACTGCATTTCGGTTTCCTGCAAGCACACGACAGCAGCCAGGCTCTCATCAATCTTGTTACGAACAACGCGTTGTCTATGATCAGAATTTAGGCCACGCACATTCCAACACAGCACACGCCAACTTCTCGTAGAACGACTATCCATTGGAAGATATATATAAAGCAAAAGCAGGGATATGTAATAGCCCTTGCAACCGAGGTTCAGTTAACCAGAAGACAGAGCAAACAGTAGTCTGACGATACATGGAGCTAGTACAACAACAAATTAACATAAGTAGACTAAACATCTGCATATGATGGCTTGGAATCAGCTGGATCTTCCATAAGACGATCCACAGTCAGCTTCTCAGTGGCGATGCCAAGCTGCTGACCGACAGCCTGAATCACTGGGATAGGAGTGGCAGGAGGAATTTTCTCTTGTGGATCAGTAGACTCCTGCGCCAGAGAATGCATGGGCTTGGCTTTGGCCTTCCGCTTCTTAGGGACATGCGCTGGCAGCTCTTGCAATACCGGTTTGAAACCATCCCGCTTGATGGAGCCTCGAGTGCATCGTCGAACAGAGGAGTCGACGACAGGCGTGGCCTTCTTACGGGCCCCTTTCTTCGTCACATCAGGTTATTGAAAGGAGAAAGAGTCCTCAGCAGATGAATAGGGGCTGACAGGGATTACCTCGTCCGAAGAAAGCGGGGTGCATGCTGGCTCTGATGGCGGCAACTCTGGGGCAGAGCTATCGAAGGCCACCGCCTAGGATTGCTTGGGGATCACAATGGGCGTCACCATTGGCATCTGCAGCTGGCGAGGGATGTGCATGGTGGTGGCAACTCCCATGAGAGCATCAAAAGATCGGGACCAGGAGAGTACCGGCGGCAGAGGAGGCCCATAAAAAACCCTGGCAGTCCGAACAAAAATATTCTCAGACTGAACCTGCGGGGGCTTGTACGGGTCGATCGCCAGGGGATTGTCGTCCTGCGCCTCATCCTCCCCCTGCACTTCTTCTTCCGGCTCAGCAGCGTGAGCCTGGATAGCAGGGGACACCTCAACAGCAGGGCGGCAGGGTCAGCGGCCACCATCGCATCCAAATTGGGAGTCGGAGAAGCAAGATCAGCGGCGTCCTCCTCAATGTCACCCTGAGGCTGTGGGTCTAAGTCCACAAGCTCATGAACCGAGTCCGAAGAAGGACTCGACTGATCAATCACCATGGACTCCTGGTCTTGTGCAGGAGCAGCAGGTGGTGCTTCTGGGGCCGCCTCGGGCTCCCATCCTCCTCCATCAGCAGCCGCAGCCGGTTGCCCCCAACCACCTCCATCAGCAGCAGAAGGTACTATTGGTCAAGCATTGATAGGTCATCTGCATTAGTAACCTCTTCTAGTTCTAGCTCTGTTGATTCCGGCTCAGGGGTGAATTCGGATTCATTGTCGCTGTCTACTTCCATGTTCTGGGGTGAAGCACGACGGTTCTCGAAACGTTTCTTGGAAAGACGTGTTTCTTGGAAGAATTCTCCATCATATGTGTCTCGATTAATGTGATGTTCATAATCCTGTTCATTTGGGAGAGGTGGTCTAACATGTGGCGGCACTTCATAAACAACATACCAACCTTTCAAATTCTTATCAGTTTGGCATGCCCATGGTAGATAGAAAACTTGGGTCGCCTGTTGAGCCATAATATAGACATCGGGAACATCTAAATGGGTGTTTGGATTGATTTCTACTAGTCCTATATGTTCATGAGTCCTTCTAGTCTCCTTTGGCTTGAACCAATAACATTTGAAGACTACGACGTTCGGTTGGTTTTCACCAGAGAACTGAAGTTGTATTTCTCAAATAAACGGACCTTAGAGTCAAAACCATTAGCTTCAACTCTTCCATAATACTCGATAACATCTTCGCCGATAGCAGAGACACCACAATTTGTAGATTTCCGATTGGACATAGATATCTCTTTGCCAAAGGTACAAAAGAGATACCCGTTGATGTTGTATTTCTCAAATAAACGGACCTTAGAGTCAAAACCATTAGCGGCTTGTCTCTATTCGGCATCCATAGACTCTGAATTAGCCTACAAGTTTAATATGAAATGATTGTTGCATTAGCGGCAAGTTAGACCAAGAAATGAAATGGTCCATTATTGATAATTACCATTTGTTTGAACCAAGAGATGAAACCGGGATAGCCACCTCTTGTCTTTGCCACAAGCTCATACTCTTCGACGAAATCATTTTCGGTCGCCGCTCCGGCCGAGAATTTGGCGAAGTATCGGTTGTATGAAATATCCGGGAATAAGAGCAGTTCAAAGGAATTAGAAGTTACGGGAAAATGTGTCGAGAACTTACTCGATGTACAGCCGCACTTCTGTTAGGTTGTTGAAGATATACAACGAAATGTTTCGCATTCTTCGACATCCAACGTTATTGGTTTCGAAGCACCGGCTGGTGCGAGCTTCCCTTTGAATAGGCTGAGGTTGGTCCCACCTTTTTTAGGGTCTGCATCATTGTGCTGAGGCTTCGGATTATGCAAATGATGATTTTTGGCTTCGTAGTGTGCTGTCACAAAGTTTGCCACCTCCTCAGTAATGAATGCCTCAGCCATCGATGCTTCAATTCTATGCTTATTTTTACATTTAGCTCGAAACGTCTTCTGCATCCTCTCAGTTGCATAGCACCAATGATTTTGCACGGGCCCACCCAATCTTGCCTCGGTCAGTAGATGTAAAATCAAAGGTTGCATTGGATTGAAGAAGCTCGGCGGAAAGATCTTCTCTAACTTGCACAACAACTCCGGTGCAAACTCCTCCATGTCATCTACCATGCCAGGCGACAATTCTTTCGCACAAAGAACACGGAAGAAATAGCTCAGCTCAGCCAGTACTAGCCATTTATCCTCAGGAATAAAGCCACGTAACATCAACGACATTACCCGCTCTAGCCATATATGTGCCAATCATGACTCTTGACACCAAAGATTTTTAATTTTTCAAGACTCGCTCCCCTCTTTAGATTCACTGCATACCCATCGGGGAACATCAAGTGCATTTTGGCCCACAAGATAATTTCCCTCATAGCCGGCCTTCCAAGATTGAACCAGGCCTCTCGCTTCGACCGCTTCTGATTTCCTTTGCCCTCTCGCATGTTTTGTAACGGTCTATGACATAGTGTCTCTTGATCGACTCTAGCCTTAGTATTATCCTTTGTCTTCCCATCTATGTTGAACAATGTACCGAAAATAGCCTATCCGATATTCATTTCAGTGTGCATCATGTCGATATTGTGTGGAAGAAGGAGGTCTTTGAATTAAGGCAGATCCCAGAAGCATGGCTTGTGAGTCCACGCATGTTTTGAATTATACCCCTTGAAATACCCTACACACTCTGGATCAGGCTCGAGGGCATTTAACTGATCCAGGATCTGTTGGCCTGTCAACGCAAGTGGTGCCATGTTTTTGACAACTTTACCTTTGGTAAAGTTCTTCTTGTCTTTTCTGAACTGATGGCCAGGATCTAGGAACTGTCTATGCAAGTCAGAGCAAGAATAATTCTGACCCTCCTGCAACCAATGAAACTGAAGACCTGCCTTGCATTGGGGGCATGGGAACCTTCCATGCACACACCATCCAGAGAATAGCGCAGTCGCCGGCAAGTAATGCATAGAGCACATGTACCACACATGCATTTTGAAGTTTTGTTTTCTAGTGGCATCATATGTCTTCACCCCATTATCCCAAGCTTCTTGCAATTCATCCTTAAGCGGCTGCAGGTACACATTCATATTCTTCCCCGGATAATTGGGCCCTGGAATTATCAACGTCAGAAATATGTTCTTTCTTTGCATAATCTGCCCCGGGGGGAGATTGAGTGGAATGTCAAATACCGGCCAACAACTGTATTGGGTTGCCGTCATGCCAAAAGGATTAAAACCATCCATGGCGACGCAGACTCGAGGATTCCTTGGATCTGCCGCTTTATCCTGAGGCAATACATCGAAATTTTTTCATGCTTCCCCATCCGATGTGTGTACCGCCATGTTATTCCCATCCGCATCTTGTTCGTTTCTTTTGCCCAATTTGTGCCATGTCATCTGTCTGGCTGTCTCTTCGACCATGAAAAGACATTGAAGCCTTGGGACAATTGGCATATACCAAATAACACTAACTGCAATTTTGGTCTGCCTCTTCTCACCCATACCGTTGTCTACCATAAGATACCTGCAAGACTCGCAATTGGGACAATAGTCCAAGTGTGCAAACTCCTTCCTAAATAAGAAACGCCCTTTCTCACATGCATGTATCTTCTCATAGGGCATCTTAAGTACCTGAAGTATTTTGTCCGACTGGTACAGGTTTGCAGGCATGACATGGCCTTTCGGTAGAAAATTTCCAAATAGTGTCATCATCGCGTCGTAGAATTCTCTTCCCAAGTTGAACTAAGCCTTCAGAGCCATTACTTGTGCAATTGCATCCAACTGACAAAGCTCAGTGTGCTCATGGAGAGGACGTTTTGAAGACTCCAACATTTCATAGAAGGCCTTTGCAGATTCCTCCATCTCATCTTCCGAATCCCGAGCATCATCAAAATATTGCACCATGTCTTCGATCCCGGTACCATGCTCGTCGGTGCGACGACGAACCACCTCAGCTCTGGTGTGTTGTATAGACTCACCATGAAATGTCCACACCGTATAATTAGGCTTAAAGCCCCTCCTCTGCAGGTGTTTAATCATTACGGCCTCTGTCGTCTTTTTATAGTTGTCGCATCCAGGACAGGGGCAATAGTTTCTTTCCTGGCCATTTGCAAATGCGGCTTTCACAAATTCCTTGGTTTTTAGAAACCATTCTTTCGTCATCTCTTTCTGACTAGGGTGACCGGTATACATCCACGCACGATCACTCATCTTGCCTAGCTACTAAAGACACAAGAAATATATTTATATATAATTTAGCATATATATTCATCAGTTAATCAAGTTTGCCATTTTTATTACGTCCATGCAACCTACACGCTAATAGGTAAAGATAGGTCCTACTCCCACCCGTGTATGTATAGATTGGGTTCGTTTTCCCATGCTCTTCTCTCGATCCAACGCAAAATTTCAGCAACACGTCCCCGCTGTTCTCCTGATACACGTCTCCGCAATAAACAGAGAGGATGTGTGTCAGGAGAACAACAGGGAGGCAGTGACGAAATTATGCATCGGATCCGGAACAAAGCATATGAGAAAACGAACCCAATCTACACATACTCGGGCTGTCCATGAATAATGTTGGACAATTCAAAAGAACCACGGTTATAAATATAAGCAAATGTATGCATATTTATAACTGTAACCCTTTCGAACGGGAGACGCATACTGGTCACGCATACTGATAAATTAATTTAATTACCTAAATCTAGCAAGTTTCATCCGAAAACCGACCCACAGTAAATGAAGGGGCGAGGAGGAGATGACATTTCTACTGACCCACGAATGCAGGGGCAGAGCTCGTACAACGCACGGGGAGGTCTTCGCACAACAGACCTCACAGCGATGAGACAACTGTCACATGTAAATCCACCCGATCAACACAAATATGCTAATTATGTATTTGTGGAGCTAAATGGGCTAATTATGTCATTTTAGAGAAAAACAAGCTAAGAATATAATGTTCATGAGCTAACCAAGGTTTTTATGCCATTTTGAGATTATTATGTCATTTTGGAGGATAATTAGCTAAGTTGTGAGCTAACCAAGGTTCTTATGATGTTTTTACCCTAACTAAGCTAATTATGTCATTTTGGAGGATAATTAGCTAAGTATGTCTTTGTTGGGGAAAATAAGCTACGTAGAAGAAGAAAGAGAAGAACCAAGAAGAGAAGAAGAAGGAGAAGGAGGAGAAGGAGAAGGAGGAGGAGGAGAATGAGAAGGAGGATGAGGAGAATAAGAAGAGAAGAAGAAGGAGAAGAAGAGGGAGAAGAAGGAGAAGAATACAAGAAGGAGGGAGAAAAAGAAGGAGGAGAGAAGAAGGAGAAGAAGGAGGGCGCTTCTCCTCCTCCTCCTTCTCCTTCTTCTTCTCTTCTTCTTATTTTCTTCTTCTTCTTTCTTCTTTTCATTTTTCCTCTTTCTTCTCCTCTTCTCCTCTTCTTCTTATTCTTCTTCTCCTCCTCCTCCTCCTCCTCTCCTCTTCTTCCTCCTCTTCTTCTTCTTATTCCTCTTATTTCTATTTCTATTTTTCTTTATCCTCCTCTTCTAGTTATTCTTCTTTTCTTCTTTTTTCTCTTCTTCTCCTTCTTATTTTTTTCTTCTTCTCTTCTTCTCTTCTTCTTTTCTTCTTATCCTTCTCATTTTTTTCTTCTTCTCCTCCTCCTCTTCTTCTTCTTCTTCTTCTTCTCCTTCTTCTTCTTCTTCTTCTTCTTCTTCTTCTTCTTCTTCTTATTCTTCTTCTTCTTCTTCTTCTTCTTCTTCTTCTTCTCCTTCTTATTTTTTTCTTCTCCTCCTCCTCTTCTTCTTCTTCTTCTCCTCCTCCTCCTCCTCCTCATCCTCCTCCCCCTCTACTTTTCCTCTTCTCCTCCTCCTCTTCTTCTTCTTCTTCTTCCTCTTCTTTCTATTAAGCTAACTAACTACAACAACTACTACAACAACTGCAATAACAACAACTACTACAACAACTACAATAACAAGAAAAACTACAACAACAACAATAAAAAATCAGCTTTGTAGTTATAATCTAATTCCAAATAATTAATTTTCCCGTGGGGTGCGGGGTGTGGGGGCTCACCGGCATGGGCGGCTGTGGCGTCGTGGGCGGCGGGGCCGGGTGTAATGCCCCAAGTGCAACATTGCCATATTTGGGAACCTTGTCATGTTTGGATCCATGATGTCATTCTGTGGTGTTAACATTTCATGTGTTATTTCATGTGTTCTTGCCTTGTCTTCCCCTTTGCATTCATGCATCCATAGCATACATACCTTGTTTGTGTGTTGTGGTGTTTATCTTTATGTGTGTTGTGATGAGTATGTGGTGTGTGAAGTGATGAGGAAATCTTGGGTTCCAACTTTGCTCTTTTAGCCAAAAGCTAGGTTTCAACTAAACCTTTTCTTCTTATTTTTCCTTAAGTTCAAGTTTTACTTGCTTTAACCCTGTTTGAAAAATGTAGTTCATCTAGAGTATTTCCTGGTGGATGTGGTGCTATGTCTAGGGATTTTAAAACTTATCTTCAAAGGGGTATTTATTCACAAAACAAATTATATAATTCTATTTTGTAAATATTTCTTTGCTCCAAAAATCCTCTTTTCATTTTATTTAAATAGGTCTTATTTCCCCTATGACTAGGGACATTTTATTTTATTTTTTGCAAGCCTAGATTTAACTAGGAGTTTATTTTGCGCTGTGATTTTGTTTTAATAGAAAACCCAGAGGGTCTTCTTCTCTTCTATCTGGCGCCACCCAGTGGGCTTCCTCCCCCTCGCTGGCCCATCTCCCCTCTCCTCTCGCTAGTCAGCCTAACTCCCGCGTCCATCGTCCTCCTCCTTTCCAGCGAGGCACCGGCCCCATGCGTCAACCTCTCTCTCTCGTTCCCCTTTCCGCCGATGCTCCTCCTCGACGCACATGGGCTCCGGCAGCGCGTCCCTCTCCTCCTCCTCCTCCTATAAAGCCCCCTCGACGTCTGGACCTCTAGGGCTCCTTCTAGCCGCCGCCACCTCCTTTCCATCTTCCTCCTCCCTCTCCCAGGCGTCGTCAGGAGGCGGCCCGAGCTCCTCCTCCGCCATGGTCGACCCCTGTTGAGGTCGCCGCCGTTAGTGCAGTCCCTCTTCTTCCTCTCCAATCGATCTAGGAGCACGCGGAGTACCAGGGGAGTCTGTTCCAGGAGGTGGAAGACGTCGATCGCCTCTGCTTCCTCGACATCGACGACGACCCCTTCTTCCTCCTCTGCTCCGGTGGCTGCTTCCGCAACGTCTTCTTCCTCGCCGACCCCTTCTTCCTCTCCGTCAAGCGCGTCCTCCTCAGCGAGTGCGTGAGCAGTCGATCTCCTCCCGTTCCCCTGTCAGTAAGATCTCTCCTAGAGCCATAAATGCGCGTCGTGGTTCCTCTTTGTCGCCGGCGCTGCCGTGTACGTCGATAGGCCGCCGCAGTGGCCCTCTCATGGATCTTAGGTGTGAAATGGATCCGCCGCGAGTCCCTCTTCCGCCCCGCGAGTGGTCGTAGCACCGGCGGTGACCATCCCCTATTCCGGCCACCATGGTCTATGGTAGGTTCAGAGGGGGATGCTCAAAAGAGCAAAGCCCCCATCTCTGTTAAGTATCGCATGTCTAGAAGAGTGGTGGAGGGCTGTTTTGCGCGCTTGTGTTCATGGGTTCGATACCCTGAGGCGGTCCTTTTTAATTTCGGTTTGTCTTAGGACAGTAGCTCGACAGCAGTGTTACCTTGCTCTGTTCCCCTTCTGTGTCGAGGTAGAGTAGCTAGCCCAATGGTGCAAGCGCTGGAATAGCACGAGGGAGTGCCTGGGTTCGATTCTAAGGATGCCCCTTTTCTATTTTTTTAACATGTTGTTGCTTGTTTTGAACATTGGCTTGCTTGGACAGCAAGTTTCTTGTGCCTAAGGACAAACTAGTAGGTTCTTCTTTATTTTTAGCTTTGTGTGTAAGTGTAGGTGAGTGTACCATGTGTTGATGTATGAGGAGGTGTTATTTGTGTGAGTGTGTGTGTATTGTGGTGCATGTGTGTGTGAGTGACACACACACATGAGCAATGTGTCTTTCTTGCCTTAGTGTCAATGGGGTGTCCTCTTGGACACCTAGTTGTGTGTGTGTGTAGGTGAGAGGTGAGTAGTTGACCTAGTGGAGTAGTGCATGTGTAGGTGTGTGTGCATGAGCACTAGTGATGCATACATGTGTGTGTGTGTGTGGTGGTGTGCTTAGGCACAAGTGCATGAGGGCTAACCCTCATGTTCACCATTGGTGTTGTGAGTGTGAGCATGTGCAAGTGTAGGTGATTAAGATAGTGAACATCACATGTGATATTGCACTATTTGTCTCATGTGATTCGAGAGTGATGTTCATCTTAACTTTGTTCCTAGATGATGCATGCAAGTACCCATGTATTATATGTGGATATGGGGTAGAATCATCCCAGGAATCCACTGGTGGAATCAAATTTCACTTTGGAGCAACTTCATAAACTAGCATTTTTTCCTGTATTGATGCTATGTTTAGAGCTTGGTGCCATGTGGTGTGTTGAGCCTATGAGGATGATTCCTTGATGTGGCAATAGTGGGTGAACCCCTCTACAACATGGTAGTTTTGTTTCATTCTTAGGAGTTTGTATGTGCAAGTTGTGCCTTATCAAAGTTGACATGTGGCTGAAATTGTCAGCTTGGTGAAAATCTGTGATTTTCACTAAGTGTGAGAAACTGCTATTAGTTTCTTCCCTTGTTGTTGTGGTTGCAAAAGCTCATGTGTTGTGAATTAGCCCTTGCAATCAACTAGAGAATTGGAGTTTCTGTGTTTGTCTAGCTCTCTGTTAAATTTCATGCACTTTCACTTCCTGCAGATATTATTTTGGAGGCTGTCAAAATGATTCAGAGCATAAGCAGCTGGTGAAAATCTGAGATTTTCACTAAGTCCCTGAAATCTGTTATTTTTGTCCAAGTTAGTGCCTGTAGATCTTTTTGTGCGTGGCTCCTTTGTATTATCTTCTTGCTCAGGCTTGTAGAGCTTTTGAATAGCTTTTGCCACATATCTTGGTTGGCACATTTGGGTGGCTGTAGGTACTTTGCATGTTGCTCACAAACTGCTATGATGCTGTTTAGGACAGATTGCATGTTTTAGATGTTTTGAAGCTTGTGTTAGTATTGTTGGTGGTATGGTGAGTTTCTTTGCACCACCCCACCTATATTTGGTTTTTGATCATGTGGCAACCTGAGAATACTAGAAGAGTGCCATTGGAGTCTGCATGTGGTGGAATTGATCTGTAGAACTCCATATCTTGTTTCGTAGTTTCCGGTTGATCCGTAGCTCTGTTCTCAATGTTCTTTATATGCTTTTGCATTGTTTTCTCGTGATGCACCTGTTCATGCCATATTCATGCATGTCAAGATAGCTTATATTGAAGTTATGTCCAGAAGTTGATCTTCTCTTCTCATGCATATGCAAGTGACTAGAATAGAGATGCATGCTTCATTCTCATCTCATGCATCATGTGTTTGTTGCATCATGTTGTGTTGGTGTTCATTGGCTGTTATTGTTATCTTGGGTAGAAACAGGATCGGAGAGAGAGTACGTGGATTCGGGAGAGTACGTGCAGGACGAACAAGAGCAGTTCCAAGCTGAAGACATCATAGGCAAGATGACCGTGACCTTGATACCATATCTAGCTTTGTTATGCTTGGAATCATGTTTCCTTCGATATATGCTCGCTGCCTACCACTTGATTTAATTGCCTCCTGATATTGCCATGAAACCCGAACACCTTCCCCTCCTAGCTAATGATGTTTGGCTAAGTAGGCTGTCTCAGCTTCTAATGATAGCTTTGCTAGTTGCAGGTGCCAGCTGTCTCATGTGATAACATGAGTATTTTGATATCATTATGTTTAAACTGATATTTAATTAATGCACCTACATACTTGGTAAATGACGGAAGGCCTAGCCTTTTGCCGGGTGATTTGTTCCGTTATTGCTGCCTTAGTTTCGGCTACCGGTGTTTGGTTCCATAACTGATCGCTCCTAACACGTTCGGGGTTGTTATGGGGACCCCCTTGATAAATCATGTAGTGTTAAGGCTTGTCCGGTAGGACCCAACATCGGTTTTAATTTGCTAATCACCTAATAATAATTTGCATAGGGAATAGCTACCCCGAGGATATAATCAACAACCCGGGCCAGTGCTCCTCATGAGTGTTGGTCCAAAATAGAGCACTGTCCGGGGACAACTCTGGGCAACTTGAGTGATTTCTATCAGTCCATCGTGCGCGTAGATCATTGATACGTCTACAACGTATCCATAATTTTTGATGGTTTCATGCTATTATCTTGCCAAACTTTGGATGTTTTGTATGCCTTTTATATCTTTTTTGGGACTAACTTATTAACTCAGTGCCAAGTGCCAGTTCCTGTTTTTTCCGAAACGGAAGACGATCGGGAGACTTGAGAACCAAGGCAGAGGGTCACCAGGGACCCCACAAGCCCTCATGGCGAGGCCAGGGGGCCCGCGCCTCCCAGGCTTGTGGGATTCCTGGGCCTCCTATGCCCTAGGTATTTCGCCTATATATTCCCTAAAATCCCAGAAAAATCAGGAGATCCACGAAAATACTTTTCCGCCGCCGCAAGCTTTTGTCTCTGCAAGATCCCATCTTGGGCACGTTCTGGTGCCCTGTCGGAGGGGGGATTCGGATACGGAGTGCTTCTTCATCAACAACATGACATCTCCGATGATGCATGAGTAGTTCACCATAGACCTACGGGTCCATAGCTAGTATCTAGATGGTTCTTCTCTCTCTTGGATATTCAATACAAAGTTCTCCATGATCTTCATGGAGATCTATCCGATGTAATCTTCTTTTGCGGTGTGTTTGTCGAGATCCGATGAATTGTGGATTTGTGATCAGATTATCTATGAATTTTATTTGAGTGTCTTTTGATCTCTTATATGCATTATTTCATATCCTTGTAATTCTGTTCGAGTTGTGGGTTTTGTTTGGCCAACTTGATCTATGAATCTTGCAATGGGAGAAGTGCTTGGTTTTGGGTTCATACTGTGCGGTGACCTCACCCAGGGACAGAAGGGTAGCGAGGCACGCATCGTGTTGTTGCCATCAGGGGTAAAAAGATGGGGTTTTCATCATTGATTTGAGTTTGTCCCTCTACATCATGTCATCTTGCTTAAGGCGTTACTCTGTTCGTCATGAACTCAATACACTAGATGCATGCTGGATAGCGGTCGATGTGTGGAGCAATAGTAGTAGATGCAGAAAGTATCGGTCTACTTGTCCCAGACGTGATGCCTATATGTATGATCATTGCCTTAGATATCGTCATTACTTTCCGCGGTTCTATCAATTGCTCGATAGTAATTTTTTCACCCACCGTAATATTTGCTATTTTGAGAGAAGCCTCTAGTGAATACTATGGCCCCCGGGTCTACTTCACACCATATTTTCAGCCTTACACTTTTACTTCATTGCACTTTTTGCCTTCAACTCTCACTTTGCAATCAATCTTGAAGGGATTGACAACCCCTTTATAGCGTTGGGTGCAAGCTCTTTTGTGTTTGTCCAGGTACTCTGGACTTGACACGATTCTCCCACTGGATTGATACCTTGGTTCTCAAACTGAGGGAAATACTTACTGCTCCTGTGCTGCATCACCCTTTCCTCTTCAAGGGAAAAACCAACGCAAACTCAAGAGCTGACAGAAGATTTCTGTCGCCGTAGCAGAAGAATTTCTGGCACCGTTGCCGGGGAGGATCAAGTCAAGAACTCATCCAAGTAAGTGTCGCAAACTCATCTCTTGCATTTACTTTTTTTGCCTCTCGTTTTCCTCTCCTCCAGTTTTGGAAAACAAAAATTTACAAAAATATTTTCCTTTGCTTGAGTGCTATGTGCCTTCAATATGCTTGCATTTTTGCTTGCTGAAAATCTATTGACATGGATCCTCATCCACTTGCTAATCTCTTTAAGAGATCCAATTATGTTGATCCAATTGCTAGTGAGTCGAGTGCACTTGACTTTCTCTATGGAGTTTTGCTTGAGATGCGTGAATCTGAAAATCGTGATGAAGAAATTTATAAAGTGATTCACGAGGGCTCTTTGAATAAATAGCATGTTTGCAATGGGTTCACTATAAATCTTATTAGTGTCAATCATGCTAAAAATATGCAAAACCCTAAGCTTGGGGATGCTAGTTTTGCTATGTCCACTACTTGTTGCAATGATCTGCACTGGGGTAATGATTTTTCTTATGATCTTGAAAATTTGTTTAAGCCTCATGATGAAAATGATATTAGCAATAATACTGAAAGTGGGTTTGGAGAAGTCATGACTTTAGTTGATGATAATCCCACTATTTTTGAAGAGCGTTGATACGTCCATTTTGCATCATGCTTTCATCCTGATATTTATTGCTTTATGGGCTGTTATACTACTTTGTGGTACCATATTTATGCCTTTTCTCTCTTATTTTGCAAGGTTTATTTGAAGAGGGAGAATTCAGGCAGCTGGAATTCTGGACTGGAATAGGAGCAAATCTTACTCCACTATTCTGCACATCTCCAAATGCCCTGAAAAGTTACGTGAATTTTTTTGGGATTATATAAAAAATACTGGGCGAAAGAAGTACCGGAGGGGGGCCACCAGGGCTCCACAGGCCCTACCACCGCCACCACCCCCTGGTGGCGGAGTGGGGGCTTGTGGGCTCCCAGACGACCCACTAGCCCCCCCTCTTCTGCTATATGAAGGGTTTTGGTCCAGAAAAATCAGAAGGGAGCTTTTTCGTGGTTTCGCCGCCGCCACGAGGCGGAACTTGAGCAGATCCAATCTAGATCTCCGGCGGGACGATCCTGCCGGGGAAACTTCCCTCCCGGAGGGGGAAATCGTCGCCGTCGTCATCACCAACACTCCTCTCGTCGGAGGGGAGGCATCTTCATCAACATCTTCATCAGCACCATCTCCTCTCCAATCCCTAGTTCATCTCTTGTAACAAATCTCCGTCTCACAACTCCGATTGGTAATTGTACGATTACTAGTAGTGTTGATTACTCTTTGTAGTTGATGCTAGTTGGATTACTTGGTGTAAGAGTTGATGTTCAGATCCTTGATGCTATTCATTACACCTCTGATCATGATTATGATTATGCTTTGTGAGTAGTTACTTTTGTTCCTGAGGACATGGGATAAGTCATGCTGATAATAGTCATGTGAATTTGATATTCGTTCGGTATTTTGATATGTTGTATGTTGTCTTTTCCTCTAGTGGTGTTATGTGAACGTCGACTACATAACAATTCACCATATTTGGGCCTAGAGGAAGGCATTGGGAAGTAGTAAGTAGATGATGGGTTGCTGGAGTGACAGAAGCTTAAACCCCAGTCTATGCGTTGCTTCGTAAGGGGCTGATTTGGATCCACTAGTTTAATGCTATGTTTAGACGTTGTCTTAATTCTTCTTTTGTAGATGTGGATTCTTGCGAGAGAGGTTAATCATAAGTGGGATGCTTGTCCAAGTAAGGGCAGTACCCAAGCGCCGGTCCACCCACATATCAAACTATCAAAGTAACGAACGCGAATCATATGAACATGATGAAACTAGCATGACAGAAATTCCCGTGTGTCCTCGGGAGCGTTTTTCATCCTATAAGACTTTGCTCAGGCTTCTCCCTTGCTACAAAAGGGATTGGGCCACTTGCTGCACCGTTGCTACTACTTGTTACTTGTTACTTTTCGCTTGCTACGGTTCACCTCACTACACCATCACTTGTTACCGCTACTTTTAGTGCTTGCAGTTATTACCTTGCTGAAAACCGCTTATCAGAGCCTTCTGCTCCTCGTTGGGTTCGACGCTCTTACTTATCGAAAGGACTACGATTGATCCCCTATGCTTGTGGGTCATCAAGCGTCAACTTTGCATGCATGAGGATCATGAAAAGAATATCATTTGTGATACCTATATTGTTGAATTTTATTATGATCCCACATGTAATTGCTATGAGAGAGGAAAATATTGTGGTAGAAACTTTCATGTTACCAAATTACCTCTCGTTATGTTGAGATTGCTATTGTCTCTTTCTTCTTCCTTGCATTTGGTAACTATTGGTTATCTTGCCAATTTGTTTTCCTATAAAATTCCTATGCATAGCAAGATGTTAGACTTAGATTTGATTTTCACATGCCATATGATGCTCTTGTTGTGCTTCAATTCTTTTCTTTTGTGTGAGCATCATTGAATTATCAATGCCTAGCTAAGGGCGTTAAACAATAGCGCTTGTTGGGAGGCAACCCAATGAATTTAGCTTTGCTTTTTGCTTTCTGTTTTGTTGTGTCCACACCACCATAATTCTGTTATGATTGTGTTTTTTGTGTTTCTTTTTGGGTTTGAGCCAAACAAAACCTTTATGACTAGTTTGGTGAGGGTTGTTTGATCCTATTGGCAAAAGACAGAAACTTTTCGCTCACGAAATTATTTTTCATTTTTTTTTCAGAAAGCGCTTTTGAGTTGATTCTTTTTTGCTTCTAGTTGATATGCCTTTTGCCCAGGCATTCGTAATTTTTCAGAATTTTTGAGGTACGAGAAGTATACGAAGTATACAGATTGCTATAGACTGGTCTGCTTTTGACATATTATGTTTTTGTTGAGTTAGTTGCTTGTTTTGATGAAACTATGAATAGTATCGGGGGTATTAGCCATGGAAAAGTGAGAATACAGTAATATAACACCAATATAAATAGAAATCAAGATTGCTACAGTAACTAAGGAGCTGGTAGTTTGTTTTCTTGTGCTAATGAAATCACGAGTTTCTGTTTAAAGTTTTGTGTTGTGAAGTTTTCAAGTTTTGGGTCATGTTCTCATTGACAAAGGCATAAAGAGTGGAAAGAGCTCAAGCTTGGGGATGCCCAAGGCATACCAAGCCAAATTCAAGGACACCAAAAAGCCTAAGCTTGGGGATGCCCCGGGAAGGCATCCCCTCTTTCGTCATGAATCCATCGGTACATTACTTGGAGCTATGTTTTTATTCACCACATGATATATGTTTTTATTCATCTTTTCTTTTTGTTCTGTCACAATCATCCTTGCTGCACACCTTTTGGGGGTGACACGCGCTCATCGTGATGTTGCTAGAATGCTCATCGTGCTTCACATATATCTTTTGAGCTAGACCATTTTTCTCTATGTGCTTCACTTAGATCTTTTAGAGCACGGCGGTGCGTTACTTGGTAGTTGGTTTGTGCTATGAAAGTAGTCCCAAAGGTGATAGGTACCAAAAGAGGATACAAAAACCTCCATCTTCATGTGCATTGAGAATAAAGAGAAGTTTTGATTCCTCTCAATTAGTTTTGAGACGTGGATTTGGTAATATTAAGAGTTATGTTAGTAGGGTGCTGTGAATCTAGAAATACTTGTGTTGAAGTTAGTGATTCCCGTAACATGCACGTATGGTGAACCGCTATGTTAGGAAGTCGAAGCATAATTGATCTATTGATTGCCATCCTTTGTGTTGAGGTCGGAATCGTGCGATGGTTAACACCTACCAACCCTTCCCCTAGGAGTATGCATTTAGCACTTTGCTTCGATTACTAATAAAAACTTTCTCAACAAGGATGTGAGTTCTTCATGACAAATGTGAGTCCATGGTATAGATGCACCTTCACCTTGCACCATTGCTAGCCTCTCTAGTATCGCGCAATTTTCGCCGGTGCACAAACCCACCATATGCCTTCCTCAAAATAGCCACCAAACCTACCTACTATGACATTTTCATAGCCATTCCGAGATATATTGCCATACAACTCCCACTGTTCCGTCTCATGACTTGTGCCGTCACTCTCATATTGCCATTGCATGATCGTAAGATAGCTAGCGAGTTGTTTCAAAGTCACACGCCAAGCTAGATCGTTGCACATCCCGGTACACTGCCAGAGGCATTTCCTATAGAGTCATCATTGTTCTAAGCTTTGAGCTGTGAGTAAATAAGAGTGTGATGATCATCATTATTAGAGCATTGTCCCATGTGAGAAAAAAAGAGGCCTGCTACTTCTCAAACAACAGCACTAGAATTTGACACATTGACGGAGACTTTCTTGTGTTGGTTTTTCCCTTGAAGAGGAAAGGGTGATGCAGCACAGGAGCAGTAAGTATTTCCCTCAGTTTGAGAACCAAGGTATCAATCCAGTAGGAGAATCTCGTCAAGTCCAGAGTACCTGCGCAAACACAAAAGAGCTTGCACCCAAGCTATAAAGGGGTTGTCAATCCCTTCAAGAATGATTGCAAAGTGAGATCTGAAGGCGGCAAGTGCAACGAAGTAGAAGAGTAAGATTGAAAATATGGTGTGGAGTAGACCCGGGAGCCATAGTGTTCACTAGAGGCTTCTCTCAAAATAGCAAATATTACGGTGGGTGAACAAATTACTATCGAACAATTGATAGAACCGCGCAAAGTCATGACGATATCTAAGGCAATGATCATACATATAGGCATCATGTCCGAGACAAGTAGACCGATACTTTCTTCATCTACTACTATTACTCCACACATCGACCGCTATCCAACATGCATCTAGTTTATTGAGTTCATGACGAACAGAGTAACGCCTTAAGCAAGATGACATGATGTAGAGGGATAAACTCAAACCAATGATGAAAACCCCATCTTTTTACCCTTGATGGAAACAACACGATGCGTGCCTCGCTACCCCTTCTGTCACTGGGTGAGGTCACCGCACGGTATGAACCCAAAACCAAGCACTTCTCCCATTGCAAGAATCATAGATCAAGTTGGCCAAACAAAACCCACAACTCGAAGAGAATTACAAGGATATGAAATCATGCATATAAGAGATCAGAAGAAACTCAAATAACTTTCATAGATAATCTGATCATAAATCAACAATTCATTGGATCTCGACAAACACACCGCAAAAGAAGATTACATTGGATAGATCTCCATTAATATCATGGAGATCTTTGTATTGAAGATCCAAGAGAGAGAAGAAGCCATCTAGCTACTAGCTATGGACCCGTAGGTCAATGGTGAACTACTCACGTATCATCGGAGAGGTCATGGTGTTGATGAAGAAGCCCTATGTATCCAAATCGCCCCTCCGGCAGGGCACCAGAACGTGCCCCAAATGGGATCTTGCGGAGACAGAAGCTTGCGGCGGCGGAAAAGTACTTTCAATGATCTCCTGATTTTTTTTGGGATTTTAGGGAATATATAGGCGGAAGACCTAGGGCAGAGGTGGCCCAGGGACCCAAAAGCCTGGGAGGCGCGGGCCCCCCTGGTCGCGGCTAGGGGGCTTGTGGCGTCCCTGCTGGCCCCCTGCCCTGATTCTCAGGCTTCCCGATCTTCTTCTGTTTCGGGAAAAATCTTTTTGGAAGTTCCATTCCGTTTGGACTCTGTTTAAAATCCTCCTCTGAAAGGGGTAAAAAACATGGAAAAAACAGGAACTTGCACTTGGCACTGAGTTAATAAGTTAGTCCCAAAAAAGATATAAAAGGCATACAAAACATCCAAAGTTTGACAAGATAATAGCATGAAACCATCAAAAATTATAGATACGTTGGAGACGTATCAAGCATCCCCAAGCTTAACTCCTGCTCGTCCTCCAGTAGGGAAGTGATAAAGACTGAATTTTTGATGTTGAATGCTACCTAGCATAGTTGTCCTTTGTAACTTCTTTCATGTGACATGAATGTTCAGATCCGTAAGATTCAAAACAATAGTTTGCTATTGACATGAAAACAATAATACTTCAAGCAAACTAGCAAGGTAATCATGAACTTTCAAAATAACAAGGCTAAAGAAAGTTATCCCTACAAAATCATATAGTCTGCCTATGCTCCATCATCCTCACACAACTAATGTAAATCATGCACAACCCCAGTATTGGCCAAGTAATTGTTTTCGCACTCTTACTTTTCTCAAAAAAATTTATAACTATCACGCAATACATGAGCGTGAGCCATGGATATAACACTATAGGTGGAATAGAGTGTGGTGGTGGTTGTGAGAGAAAAAAGGAGGAGATGGTCACATTGACTCGGCGTATCAAAGGGCTATGTTGATGCCCATTAATAGATATCAATGTGAATGAGTAGGGATTGCCATACAAATGATGCAGTAGAGCTATAAGTATGTGAAAGCTCAAAAGGATAACTAGTGGGTGTGCATCCAACTTGCTTGCTCACGAAGACCTAGGGCAATTTTGAGGAATCCCATCATTGGAATATACAAGCCAAGTTATATAATGAAGATTCCCACTAGCATATGGTGGTGACGAAACGAGAGGCTCTCAATCATGAAGAACATGGTGCTATTATGAAGCACAAGTGTGGAAAAAGATAGTAGCATTGTCCCTTCTCTCTTTTTTTAATTTTTATGGGCTCTTGGGCCTCTTTTTTTATATTTTTCTATTTGGGGTCGTTGGCCTCTCTTTTTTTCCTCACATGGGATAATGCTCTAATAATGATGATCATCACATGTTTATTTACTCGCAGCTCAAAGCCTAGAAATGACTCCATAGGAAATGCCTCCGGAGTGTACCAGGATGTGCAACGATCTAGCTTGGCGTATGACGTTGAAACATCTCAATAGCTATCTTATGATCATGCAATGGCAATATGAGAGTGACGGCACAAGTCATGAGACGGAACGGTGGGAGTTGCATGGCAATATATCTCGGAATGGCTATGAAAATGCCATAGTAGGTAGGCATGGTGGCTGTTTTGAGGAAGGCATATGGTGGGTTTGTGTACCGGCGAGAATTGTGCGCCACTAGAGAGGTTAGAAATGGTGTAAGGTGAAAGTGCATCTATACCATGGACTCACATTAGTCATGAAGAACTCCCATACTTGTTGGGAAAGTTTTTATTAGTAATCGAAACAAAGTGCTAAACGCATACTCCTAGGGGAAGGGTTGGTAGGTGTTAAACATCCCGCGATCCCGACCTCAATTGAAAGGATGACAATCAATAGATCAATTATGCTCCGACTTCCTAACATAGTGGTACACCATACGTGCATGCTACGGGAATCACTAAGTTCAACACAAGTATTTCTAGATTAACAACACCCTACTAACATAACTCTTAATATTACCAAATCCACGTCTCAAAACTAACCGAGAGGAATAAAGACTTCTCTTTCTACTCAATGCACATGAAGATGGAGGTTTTTGTATCCTCTTTGGGTACCTATCACCTTTGGGACTACTTTCATAGCATAAGTCAACTACCAAGTTGTGCACCGCCGTGCTATAAAAGATCTAAGTGAAGCACATAGAGCAAAATTATCTAGCTCAAAAGATATAAGTGAAGCACGATGAGCATTCTAGCAAAATCACGATGAGTGCATGTCTCTCTCTAAAGGTGTGCAGAAAGGATGATTGTGACACAACAACAAGAAAATACTCCTACGATACAAGACGCTCCAAGCAAAACACATATCATGTGGTGAATAAAAATATAGCTCCAAGTAATGTTACCGATGGATTGAAGACGAAAGAGGGGATGCCTTCCCGGGGCATCCCCAAGCTTAGGCTTTTTGCTGTCCTTGAATTTGGGTTGGTACGCCTTGGGCATCCCCAAGCTTGAGCTCTTTCCACTCCTTATCTCTTTCTCCATGAGAACATCACCCAAAAGTTGAAACCTTCACAACACAAAACTTAAACAGAAACTCGTGGTAACATTAGCACAAGAAAACAAACTACCACCTCTCTAGGTACTGTAGCAATCTTGATTTCTATTTATATTGGTGTTATATTACTGTATTCTCACTTTTCCATGGCTAGTACCCCCCGATACTTCGATAGTTTCACCAAAACAAGCAACCAACTCAACAAAAACAGAACATGTCAAAAACAGACCAGTCTTTAGCAATCTGTATACTACGTATACTTCTGATACATCCAAAATTCTAAAAAATTATTACTGCCTGGGAAAAAGGCATATAAACCAGCAGCAGAAAGAATCAACTCAAAAGCTCTTTCTGAATGAAAATTAAAAATCATCTCATGAGCGAAAATTTTCTCTCTTTTTCTAGCAGGATCAAACAACCATCACCAAGACTAGGCATAAAGGTTTTGCTTGGATCAAAGACAAAAATAAACACAAAAGACACAATCATAACAGAATTATGATGGTGTGGACGCAACAAAATAGAAAGAAAAAGAAATAAATTCATTGGGTTGCCTCCCAACAAGCGCTATTGTTTAACGCCCTTAGCTAGGCATAAGGCGATAGAATCACGTATCGTCGTCTTTAGTGCTCAAACCATAAGTAGCCCTCATCATGGATTCATAAGGCAATCTTATTTTCTTTCTGGGAAAGTGCTCCATGCCCTTCCTTAGAGTAAATTGAAATCTAATATTCCCTTCCTTCATATCGATGATAGCACCGATAGTCCTTAGGAAAGTTCTGCCAAGAATAATAGGGCATGTAGGATTGCAATCAATGTCAAACACAATGAAATCCACGAGTACATAGTTCCTATTTGAAATAATAAGAACATCGTCGATCCTTCCCATGGGTTTCTTGACAGTAGAATCCGCAAGAAGCAAATTAAGAGAACACTATCCAATCTCATTAAAACCCAGAACATCACATAAAGACTTTGGAATCGCGGAAACACTAGCACCCAAATCACACAAAACATTGCATTCATAGTTTTTGATTTTGATTTTGATAGTAGGTTCCCACTCATCATGAAGCTTTCTAGGGATAGAGACTTCCAATTCAAGTCTCTCTTCAAGAGATTTTATCATAGCTTCGACGATATGATCGGTAAAGGCCTTGTTTTGGTTATAAGTGTGTGGAGAGTTTAGGATGGATTGCATCAAGGAAATGCATTCAATCAAGGAGCAACTATCATAATTGAATTCCTTGAAATCCAAAGTAGTAATTTCATTACTACTCAAAGTTTTAATATTTTCTGCTCCACTTTCAATGCTTTTAGCATCAAGATAGATGGACTCCGAATCATTGGGGCATTTTTCAACCAAAGTGGATTCATATCCAGCCCCATCATCATTAGGTTTGACACAAGAAAACAAAGATTCAATGGGAGTCACACCAAGCACTTTAAGATCTTCGTGATTCTTATCACGAGAACACGCCTTTTTAAGCCATTCATGTGTAGCACGAATTTGGGCGGTTCTTTCTTTGCTCTCACTCATGGAAACACGCATAGCTTTCAAAGTTTCATCCATATTGATCTTGGCAGGAGCACATCTAACTTTCAATGCATCGATATCACTAGACATTCTATCAATGCTCTTAGCCAAATCGTCAATTTTGAGTAGTTTTTCCTCTATGGACGCATTGAAAATCTTTTGCGAGTTGAGAAACTCTTTGATATTAATCTCTAGATCAGAGGGTACTCTATTGTAATTTCCATGAGTATTGTTGTAGGAGTTGCCAAAGTTATTAGAGGAGTTGCTCGGAAAAGGCCTAGGAACATAGTTTCCTCTAAAAGCATTGTTGTTGCCAAAATTATTCCTACCAACAAAATTAACGTTCAAGCTAGCGTTGCTACTCTCAATCAAGGAAGACAAGGGAATATCATTAGGATCAAAAGGAGCACTTCTACTAGCAAGCAAATTCATTAACTCATCCATCTTAGCACTCAACGAGTTAATTTCTTCTATAGCGTGTACCTTCTTACTAGTAGGTGACCTTTCAGTGTGCCACTGAGAGTAGTTCGTCATGATATTTTCTAGGAGTTCCGTGGCTTCTTCTAGCGTGATTTCCATGAACGTTCCACCGGAGGCGGAGTCCAAGAAGTTTCTAGAAGCGAAATTCAAGCCAGCGTAAAAGATTTCTATAATCATCCAAAGACTCAAACCATAAGCGGTACAATTTCTAATCATCAATTTCATTCTCTCCCAAGATTGTGCAACATGTTCATGATCAAGTTGCTTAAAATTCATGATATTATTACGGAGAGAGATAATCTTAGCCGGCAGAAAATACTTGGATATATAAGCATCTTTGCACTTATCCCAAGAATCGATACTATTTTTGGGCAAAGACGAAAACCAAGTTTTTGCTCGATCTCGCAACGAGAAAGGAAAAAGCTTCAATTTAATCACATCATTATCCACATCTTTCTTCTTTTGCATATCGCCAAGCTCTATGAAGGTATTAAGATGGGACACGGCATCTTCACTAGGAAGGCCAGAAAATTGCTCTTTCATAACAAGATTCAGCAAAGCGGCATTGATTTCGTATGACTCCGCACTAGTGGCGGGAGCAATCGGAGTACTAATAAAATCATTATTATTAGTATTCAAGAAGTCACAAAGTTTGGTGTTTTTAGTCATGGTGACTTCAGCAAGCAAGCAAGCACACAAGCGAACAAAGAGCGAGCGAGAGAAAAGGGTGAACGAAAAAGGCAAACGAAAAAGGCAAACGAAGAAAAGGGGAAATATTTTTTTGTAAATTTTTGTTTTTCAGAAGTGGGGGAGACGAAAACTAGAGCCAAAAAAAAGTAAATGCAAGATATGAGTTTGCGACACTTACTTGGATGAATTCTTGACTTGATCCTCCCTGGCAACGGCGCGAGAAATCCTTCTGCTACTTCTCAAACAACAGCGCTAGAATTTTACACGTTGACGGAGACTTGCTTGCGTTGGTTTTTCGCTTGAAGAGGAAAGGGTGATGTGATACGTCTCCATCGTATCTACTTTTCCGAACTCTTTTGCCCTTGTTTTGGACTCTAATTTGCATGATTTGAATGGAGCGACCCCGGACTAACGTTGTTTTCAGCAGAATTGCCATGGTGTTGTTTTTGTGCAGAAACAAAAGTTCTCGGAATGTCGTGAAAATTTATGGAGAATTTTTCTGGAATAAAAGAAAAATACCTGCGCAAAGATCCACTGGAGGGGGCGTGCCACTGGGCCACAAGCCCCTGGGACACGGCCACCCCCCTAGGTCGCGCCGTGAGGGCTTGTGGGGCCCACGTGGTACCACCGCCCCCAAACTCAGCTCTATATCTGCCGTCTCGCCCGGAAAAAATATCAGAGAGAAGGTTTCATCGGATTTTACGATACGGAGGCGCCGCCACCTCCTGTTCTTCATTTGGAGGGCAGATCTAGAGTCCGTTTCGGGCTCCGGAGAGGGGAAATCATCGCCATCGTCATGATCAACCTTCCTCCATCGAAAATTCCATGATTCTCTTCGTCGTTCGTGGGTAATCTCATCGTAGGCTTGCTGGACACTGATGAGTTGGATGAGATCTATCATGTAATCGAGTTAGTTTTGACGGGGATTGATCCCTAGTATCCACTATGTTCTAGATTGATGTTGCTACTACTTTGCCATGCTTAATGCTTGTCACTAGGGCCCGAGTGCCATGATTTCAGATCTCAACCTATTATGTTGCTGCCAATATATGTGTGTTTTAGATCCTATCTTGCAAGTTGTAGTCACCTACTATGTGTTATGACCCGGCAACCCCGGAGTGACAATAGCCGGAACCACTCCCGGAGATGACCATAGTATGAGGAGTTCATGTATTTACCGCGTGTTAATGCGTTGGTCCAGTTATTTATTAAAAGGAGAACCTTAATATGCCGTAGTTTCCATTAGGACCCCGCTGCCACGAGAGGGATGGACAATAGATGCCATGCAAGTTCTTTTCCCTAAGCACGTATGACTACATACGGAATACATGCCTACATTAGATTGACGAACGGGAGCTAGTTACATACCTCTCCGTGTTATAGATGTTACATGATGAATCGCATCCGTCATACTCATCCATCACCGATCCACTGCCTACGAGTCTTTTACTACTGGTCCTTGCTACGTTACTTTGTCCAGGCTTGTCCCTTGCTATAAAAGGGACTGGGCCACTTTGCTACTACTGTTGCTACTGCTGTTACTCTACTACTGCTGCCACTGTTGTTCCTTGCTACTTTGCTGTTACTTGTTGCAAGATCCTTTTTCGACACCGTTGTCAGGGAGGAATAGTTCTCCGCTCACGTGCAACCTACGGGTGCCATTGATAAAGCAGTTAGGAATAGTCTACCATCAACAGATCGTTTCTGGCACCGTTGCTATCATACTACTTTTCTATTGATACTTTGCTTGCAGACACTAATCTTTCAGGTGTGGTTGAATCTGACAAACTCAGCTGCTAATACTTGAGAATATTCTTTCATTTCAACAAATTTGGGTCGAACACTCTACCCTCGAAAACTGTTGCGATCCCCTACACTTGTGGGTTATCAAGACATTTTTCTGGCGCCGTTGCCGGGGAAGCACAACTATATTCTCCGAGTCACTTGGAATTTTCGTCTGCTGGTCACCATGAGGAATCCGAAAGATCCAAGAACTAAAATGTTGCCTTCCACTACGAGGAGAGGTAAGGAACTCCCATCTAGCTCTGCACTTGATTCACCTTTAGTTATGAGTAAGTTTGCGACTTCGCCTCATGCTAGAAATCTTGATATGTCGCCTGTGCTTGATGATGCTACTTCTGCTTCCCATGATGCTCATGATGATGCTATGCTTGATACTATGCCTGATGATGCTATGCTTGATACTATGCTTGATGATGCTATGCCTGATACTGCTTTGCCACTAGGTGCCCTTGATGCACAAATTGCTAGAGTTACTGCTAGACGTGATGATACTTCTGAAACTGCTGAAACTATTGAAGTAGAACCTGCTACTATGCCTGAATTGCCTGTTATGCCTGATACACGCTATGTTATGGAGGGAGAGATAGCTGAGGATTTTCTTGCGTGTAAGGATAGCTATGATGTTGAGAATTTACTGCGCAAGTGGAAAGAAAAATCTGTGAATGATAGGATGAAATACGACCCAAAGTTTGCCACTTCGCCTGTCTTTGTGACCGATAAGGATTATGAATTCTCTGTCGACCCTGAGTTAATCACTCTGGTCGAATCTGATCCTTTTCACGGTTATGAGTCTGAAACGGTTATAGCCCATCTTACCAAACTGCACGATATACCCACCCTATTCACTAGTGAGGAAAAGAACCGCCACTACTACATGCTCAAGTTGTTTCCTTTCTCGCTAAAGGATGATGCTAAGACCTGGTTCACTTTTCTTGCTCCTGGTTGTGTGCATAGTCCCGAGGATATGGTCTCCTACTTCTCTGAAAAATATTTCCCTGCCCATAAGAAGCAAGTTGCCTTGCAGGAAATATACAACTTTGCTCAAGCTAAAGAAGAGAGTCTCCCACAAGCTTGGGGGAGGCTCATCCAGCTACCGAATGCTTTGCCTGATCACCCTCTTGAGAAGAACGAAATACTTGATATCTTCTATAATGGACTTACCGATGCTTCCAAAGACCACTTAGATAGCTGCACCGGTAGTGTTTTTAGGGAACGGACTGTAGAACAAGCTGAGATTATATTGAATAATATCTTGTGCAATGAGAATGCTTGGACTATTCCCAAACCACCTCCTAAGCCAACTCCGAAGAAAAGAGGTATTCTATTCCTCAGTCTGGAAGATATGCTAGAAGCCAAGAAATCTATGCAAGAGAAAGGCATTAAATCTGACGATGTCAAAAATCTACCACCTATGGAACAAATCCATGGTCTCGATAACCCGATACAGGTAGTAGAAGTAAATTCTCTGCGTAGGTTTGATGAGAGTGATATTCCTTTTGATAAACCTGCTAGCTTATGCTTTGTTGCCAAACAACAGAGTTTCAATGAATATGTTAGCAGACAATTGGAACAGAATGCTCGTATGCTTAGTCATTTAAGTGCTTGTGTGGACAGAAAAGTCAATGATCTTAAGCTTCTCAGTAAACATGCCTCTATGGTTACTACTCAAGTAGAACAAGTACATAAAGCTCAAACTGACTTGCTCAATGAGTTGAATGACAATTCCGTCAGAGTCATCATTAGAGGCGGTAGAATGACCCAGGAAACTTTGTATCCTGAGGGTCATCCAAAGAGAATTGAACAAGATTCTCAAGGAGTTAGCACTGATGAAACTAGTCATCCTAGAAAGAAGAAGAAAGATGATAGGAACTTGCACGCTAGCAAACCTGTTGCTGCTACACCTGAGAGTCCAAACGATGCCTCTATCTCTGATGCTGAAACACAATCTGGTGATGAACATGAGCCTAATGATAATATCAATAGTGATGTTCATGATGATGCTCAACCTAGAAATGATAAGGATGTGAAGATTGAACCAGTTGATCTTGATAACCCACAACCTAAGAATAGAAGATACGATAAGAATGACTTCGCTGCTAGGAAGCATGGTAAAGAAAGGGAACCATGGGTTCAGAAACCCATGCCCTTTCCTCCCAAACCATCCAAGAAAAAGGATGATGAGGATTTTGAGCGCTTCGTTGAAATGATCAGACCTATCTTTCTACAAATGCGTTTGACAGATATGCTCAAAATGTCTCCATATGCTAAGTACTTGAAAGATATTGTGACTAATAAGAGGAGGATACCTCAGGTTGTGATTTCCACCATGCTCGCTAATTATACCTTCAAGGGTGGAACTCCTAAGAAACTAGGTGATCCCGGTGTGCCCACTATACCTTGCTCCATTAAAGGCAACTAGGTTAGAACTGCGTTATGCGACCTTGGAGCCGGTGTTAGTGTTATGCCTCTCTCTCTTTATCGTAGGCTTGAACAGGATAAGTTGACACCCACTGAAATCTCTCTGCAAATGGCCGACAAATCAACTGCTTTCCCTATCGGCTTTTGCAAGGATGTGCATGTTGTGGTTGCTAACGTCACTATCTTAACAGACTTTGTTATCTTGGATATTCCCGAGGACGATGCCATGGCTTTCATCCTCGGAAGATCCTTTTTAAACACTGCAGGGGCTGTTATAGATTGCAACAAAGGCAATGTGACTTTCCATGTCAACAGGTAATGAGCATACGGTGCACTTTCCGAAGAAACAATATCGAGTACATTCCATAAATGCTATCGAAAAGACTTCATCGATTCTTATTGGGAGCTTTGAATGCCCTATTCCTCCTGTCAAGATGAAGTATGATTTGCTTGTTGGGGAGATACACATCCCCATTGAGGTGACCTAGTGACTATTCTAAAATTCTCCGTCTTCTGGTGCCACTCGAGAAAGTTTTGTCGAGGGGATTTGATCAACCCTATTAACGGATTTCTTTCGATGACAATGAGATGGATGAATCAAGGAGTCACAAACCTCTGTTTTAAGCTTTCACTTTAGGTTGCTTAGAAGAAAAATGAAAGATTTAGTTTAGTTTTCCCCTTTTCTGTTTTAGCGTCCGGTAGAAAAGTACCCCGAAAATTAAAGTTCTCCGAACATCATGAAAATCAAGTATGATTTTTTCTGGAATTTTTGAAAAATTCTGAGACAAAGAGCTTGTCAGGGGGCTGCGCCAGTGGGCCACAAGCCCTTGGGGCGCAGGCACCCCCCTGGCCGCGCCACCCAGGCTTGTGGGGCCCACAGGCACCCCCATCACTCATTCTTTCTCTCATCTGGTTCTCCTACATCCACAAGAAATCGTTTCGCAGCTCAAACCCGTGTTCTTGCTCCTCTTGTTGGGATTTTCGATCTCTTTGCTCAAATCACCGTTCTTTGAACTGTTTTGGGAAAATTACTCCTTGGTAAGTGACTCCTCCATTGGTCCAATTAGTTTTTGCTCTAGTGCCTTATACTCTGCGTATTTTTGCTGCCTTGGTGACCATGTTCTTGAGCTTTGCATGCTAATTCTAGCTGGTCCCAAGTAGTTTTGATGCGTAATATGGTGTCTAGGCACTTGTGGGAGCAGTTGCTACGAGTTTTGTTGAGCCTTATTCACTTTTGCTTAGAATCACTAAAAATTTCAGAAATTTTCACAGGTAGAAAAGGGAAAAGATGAGGAGGTTCTTAAGAGGCTCGTCAAGCTGTGACCCCAAGGATGATGGGAGTGAGAAGAAGCCCAAGTATCTGGTCCCTCAAGTTGCAGAAGTTCGAGCATGCGAGTGGCCAAGCGACGTGTTCTTACGCGCCACTGGAATTTATGAGGACTTTTATCAATTGGTGGAGAACGCAGGCCTTACCGCCTTCGTTGAAGATAAGTGTCCGCAATACCTCCTCCTCACTAATATCTTCGTACAAAGCTTTAACTTCTATCCGAGGAAGAATCCTCCTATGGTTGAGTTTAAACTTTATGATATCCCCCAGCGCATGTCACTCCAGGATTTTTGCAATGTTTGCAAATTACCTCACGTTGGGGATATTCATGAACCTCGTCCACGGGACTTGGAAGCTTTCGTCGATACAATTGCTGTACGAGAGGAGAGAGGAGTGTCTTGCGCTAGAGCTGCTAGCATACATTTTCCCGTGCTTCGGTACTTCTCACTATTTGTGGGAAAATGTTTGATTGGCCGTGGTAAAGCTGGGTCCCTTAGCTCCCCAGATCTTGCGTCTTGCACGAAGCCCTTTATAACGATAAACCTTATAGCTTGGGCGCTATAGTAGCTCAACTCTTGAACCTGAACCGTTCTAAAGGTGTTGTCTATGGAGGTACCTATCCTACCCATTTTGCCAAAAACTTTGAGATACCTATTAGACTGGAGGAGGAAGAAGAGATTCTTCTTCCCGAGAGATACCTAGATTACGATAGCATGGTTCGCCATGACTTTTTTGATAGAGATACAAACAGAAGGATGATTTATAACCTAGTATTTAGTCAGGGTACTCGTGACACTATTACTTTGCCTACTCCTTCTTTGTTCAATCTTCATGCAGGTAGGTATGTTATTATGCCCTCAGACATCTACGTTTAGCCCAACCACAGGTCCCCGTGCCCGAGCCACCAGTCGAGTACCAGACGCCAGTTTATCAGTGGGAGCCACAGGAGCTCACGTAGCAGTGGCATCCTCAGTCCACTCCGGAGTACCCCGGAGCTGGTTATTTCCCTCCTTGGGAGTAGACCAATTTAGGACAAAAGCCTAAGCTTGGGGGAGTACGTGTTCTCACCGACTTTACATTCTTGCTTATGCTTTCACTTTGTTAGCCGGTGTTCACACTTTGCCACTGTATCATCCATGCTAGTTTATTTCCTTTTTCTCATTTTCTTTTCGTGTGACTGTCTAGTTTGAGAAAAACCAAAAAGATTTTCTTTTTCTTCTTTTGCTTGTTGGGAGCTTTCCCGTGTAAATAGTTTTATTTTTCTTTGGGTCAAGGTAGAAGACCATGGTTACAATGTTTAGTGGCTCTTGCATGCATACCTGTTTAGCTTTCATAGAGCTATATTACTTTGTCTTCTCCTTTGTGTTTGCCTGCAGATTCCGGCTTTAGTCCAATGCACGAGCACGCTTATTATTGTTCACATCGTTCGGTCGTGCAAGTGAAAGGCAATAATGACGATATATGATGAAGTGACTAAGCCTGGAAAAGCTGGTATGAACTCGATCTATTTTGTTTTTGTAAATATGACAAGCTCATCATGCCCGATTCAGCTTTGTTATGAGAGAAACATGTTTGCAATGACAACTTAGAGATCATAGTTGCTTATGCCATGCTTACTTAGCTAGGAGCTTATAATGGTTTGCCTTGGTTGCCAACATGAATGTTGAGATGATTATGATGTAGTATGATAGGATGGTATCCTCCTTTGAATGATTCGAGTGGCTTGACTTGGCGCAGGTTCACGCATGTAGTTGAAACAAAATCAACATAGCCTCTATGATGTTCATGTTCATGGTGATTTATGTCCTACTCATGCTTGCACTCAATGTTAGTTAATCTCAATGCATTTTGATGACTGTTGTCGCTCTCTAGTTGGTCGCTTCCCAGTCTTTTGCTAGCCTTCACTTGTACTAAGCGGGAATACTACTTGTGCATCCACTTCCATAAACCCGAACTTGTTCCATATGAGTCCACCATACCTACCTATGTGCGGTATCTACCTGCCGTTCCAAGTAAATTTGCATCTGCCATTCGCTAAACCTTCAAGAAATAATCTTTTTTGCATGCCCGAACTACTCATGTGGTGACAGGGGGCTATTGGTATCTTCCATGCGAGGCATGCTATCCTCGATATGTGTTTATTCACAATCATTCACGAGAAAGGGGCCGGTAATTGGAATTCCCAGTTCCATGCTCAAATCGAAAAGATAATTGCAAACAAAACTACCCCGGGATTGATGTTGGTATGGACGGTACCTGAGGATTCGGCTAGCCGTGGAGTGTGATTGATTGGTGGTGGGGGAGTCAAAACTTTACTTTTCTGTTTGGGAACCGCCTATAGCATGTAGCGACCCGACTCAAGACGAGCCAAGCCTCTGGTGTTTCCGTACCATCCCAAGATCATGCTGGTACACACACAGTACATAATGTATATATTCAAGAGTTCAATCACACAGCTTTATTAATCAAAAATCTCATAGAGAGTACTTTATTACAATAAAGGATTACAATAAAGTGGCTGAAGGCCAACTCATGAGATATCTAACGAAGACTAGCGGAAGCATCAGGTAGACGAGTCCATCCGACTCCAAGGGCATGTCGCTGAGCGTAGATCGTAGCCTCACTCCTGGTCGAAAAAGTACTCTGCAACATGATACGTTGCAGCCGTGTAGGTCAGCATATTGAATATGCCGGCAAGTCATCAAAGAGAGGAGTAAAATAATAATCAACTATCTCTACATGCATATTTGGCCGGTGGGGCTAAGTTTTGCATAAAGCCAGTTTTATCCTACAACAAGAGGGGTTGGAAGCAAAATATTACTACATAGTTTGTTGTTAACGAGATGGTTCCGCCAACCAATTCTCGTACCCGAATAGTTGTTAACACCCACATCATTATTAAGTTGTGTCGAGAGTTCAGGGGAAATTCAATGCCTTCGGCTCAAGTTGTCCATGACCGTGGACACGGCTAATCGATTAGGTTGGGCACTCTGCAGAGTTTTGCACACGTTCCCCACAAGATTTGATCGCCTCCGGGTTTGTCCTCGCACTTCAGGGTGTTTGATGACCGGATGATCAAAACATGGTCTTTCAACGGGTCCCTCTGAATCCCTGTCGGTGCCCATCCATTCCTACCGTTCTTCTACATCTGCTAGCACCGCCTGTCCAGAGTCGCCGCGTTGTCCAACCAAGCCAGAGCCCATAATGACTTGTGGCTGTGCAGGTAAGCCTTGAGTCTTGAAGTCTCTGTCCGTCTCTTCGAGCCTGGGTGAAGCTTTCCGCAGGATGACATGGCCTCTCCAGCATCCCGGGCATCCACTGGGTTCTCCAGGGAGCCGATCAACCGTCCTTCACCTAGAGTTTCATTGCGACCGAGGTCTTGAAAATCTTGTCTTAGCCGGTCTTGATTATTATCTCAACCTCGCATCGCTCGTGATATACACTCAACCGATAACCCGTCTACTCAAGCATAGCATTAAGAAATTGTCGTCCAGGAGCCAAGTATCGGGGTTGTTGTGTGCCTACCACATGATACTACAACTTATACTAAAGTTTCCAAGTACCTAGGCAACATGAAAATTGGGCAAAGAAAGGTGATCTACCATGCATCGAAAACATAGGTAAAATAACATGATCAAAATGACTTGCCTTGATGATAGTTGTCTTGCTCAACCGCTTCTACGTAACACGCTTCGCACTCCGGATGATCTACCGATACAAACAGAAAGCACACCATAAGCACTTCAGTCATGCAACAAGTAAAACTAACATCACAAGTAAGGATTTGCTATAGTCTAAGCAAAAGAATTCATCACGCGCCGGTATGGCAGAAACTTGTTTCTGTTGAAAACACCAGTAAAAATACTTTAAAAAATTTGAAACTTCTACCACAGTAATATTTTATCACTAGGAAACAGTAGCAAAAAGAATCAACTCAAAATCATTTTTAAACTCCTCGAATAGGCAAAACAAGGTTTAAACTAAATCTGCTCTAACTTATATTTGAAATTTTCAAACATAGACAAATTATATATTTTTAAAAACTACAGAAAAATTGGAGTCTACTGGAACAAGAATCAATGTCATTGGACTTCGTGATCAAAAGTTGTGGCCAAAACAAAACAGAAACTTTTCTGTTTTTGCAATTTAGACAGAAAAAACTGAAGCTAACTATCTACAAATAGGGGGTACACGTGGCATGCTACAATAGGCTGAGGAGGCGTTTGTTGCAATGTTTTGAGCAAACGGCCGAGGGCTAGGCAAAACCTGCTGGCTAATACATAAGTGAAAATAAACCGCTGGTTTTCTACTTTAAACCGAAAGGTTATCCTAAGATCTAATCTACACCCTACATCTAAGATCCAATGGTGCAACGAAGAAAGAGGAAAAAGAACAGGGGAGAGGAGAGTCTACCGTGGCTGTGGAGGTAGGCTCCGGCGAGGGAGAGGATGGCCGCCAGCGAGGGAGGGGCTCCGGGGGGCGGTGGAGTGTCGGGGCGGCGGCGGTGGTGCTCCTCCTCCGTGGGGTGGGGCTCGGGGGGCGGAGAGGGAGTCGGGGCGGCGCTCTAGTAGGCGGCAGAAGGGCAGCAGCTGCTGCTCCGGCGGGCGGTGTCTCGGGCGTCGGTTTGACGGGGAAGGGGTGGGAATAGGGGCGGTGGAGCGTGGGCTCTTATATAGGCCAGGGGAGGGGAGTAGAAAGGAAGGGGAGAGAGGGAATCGGGGTAGGATCCCAAGGTTCTAGGGAGTAGGCTCGGTTTCGGGAACAACTTTGGAAGGGGAGGTAGGAGATGGCCGACGGGGGAGGGAGGCTCGGTCGCGGGGCCCGCAGGTCATAGAGAGGGGGCGGGGTTAAGAAGGAAAGGTCGGCCGAAGTTTAGGGATTTCAATCCCTGGGGCTGGGGATTCGGCCCAAGATCTATTAGGCACCCGACAGCGGTTTAAAAGAAAAAAATCAACCTTTCCTATTTCTAACTTTTTCTGAGACACAAAATAAAAACGAATAAAAAGGAAATAAATCAAAATATTAATATAGGGTATTATATACCAAAAAATTCACAAAAATATCCTCTACCCGAATAACATTTTTCCAAAGAAAAAACAAAAACTTTAAAAAAATGTTTTTTTTTCAGAAATTCCCAATTTGCTTTATTTTCTTTTTGCAGATATTTTTGCAAATAATCCTTGGATTTTCTTGGCTCCAACATTTCAAAAATTGCCCGCTCTTTGGAGGGTCATTTTCCTCCGCTTTCTCTCTTGCGTGCAAGAGAGTATTTCTCCGGGCTTTTCTCGTGCGAGGAAAAATGGAAAATGCGAATCAAAAGACGAAAGAAATTCACGTGCTAAATTTATTTCAAGCAATATGCATAGATGCTTAGCTACAATGTAAAACATTCCCAATTAGGAAAATTGGGATGTTACAAACCTACCCACCTTAAGATGAATCTCGCCCTCGAGATTCGGGTTGGCTAGAAAACAGGTGCGGGTGGTTTCGACGAAGATCCTCTTCTCGTTCCCAGGTGGCTTCTTCCTCGGTGTGGTGGCTCCACAACACCTTGCAGAACTTGATGATCTTGCTGCGGGTAACTCTGTTGGCAGTCTCGAGAATCCTGACGGGTTTCTCCTCATACGTGAGATCACTATCAAGCTGTATGGCCTCTAGGGGCACTGTATCTCTCAACGGAACATCGACCATCTCTGCGTGGCATTTCTTCAACTGGGAAAGATGGAAGACATCATGAACTCCGGACAATCCTTCCGGCAGTTCCAGTTTGTATGCAACTTCGCCTCTACGTTCAAGAATTTTGTAGGGGCCAATGAAACGAGGTGCTAATTTTCCTTTCACACCGAATCTCTTGATTCCTCGAAGTGGAGACACCCGAAGATATGCTCGGTCTCCCACATCGTACGTTACTTCCTTGCGTTTGCTGTCAGCATAACTCTTCTGCCTGGACTGAGCTATCTTGAGTCGGTCACGAATTAGCTTGACTTTCTCTTCAGAATCTCGGATAAGGTCAGGACCAAAAAGTTGTCGGTCTCCAACTCCATCCCACATCAACGGTGTTCTGCACCTCCTTCCGTATAGAGTTTCGAAAGGGGCCATCTTCAGACTGGTCTGGTAGCTGTTTTTGTATGAGAACCCGGCATAAGGTAAATTGTCATCCCAACTAGACCCATAGTCTAGTGCGCAAGCTCTCAACATGTCCTCCAGAATCTGATTGACTCTCTCGGTCTGTCCATCTGTCTGCGGGTGAAAAGTTGTACTGAACTCCAATCTCGTTCCCAAGGTTTCATGCAGTTGGTGCCAAAATTTTGATGTGAACTGAGTCCCTCTATCTGACACAATGCTCTTCGGTACTCCGTGCAGACATACGATCCTCGTCATATATATCTTGGCTAGCTTGGCACTCGTGTAAGTAGTCTTCACCGGAATGAAGTGAGCTACCTTGGTCAAACGATCGACCACAACCCAAATAGAATCATAGCCAGAACGGGTCCTGGGTAATCCTGTGATGAAGTCCATTCCAAGATTTTCCCATTTCCACTCGGGTATCGGCAGAGGTTGGAGAAAACCTGCTGGCTTCTGGTGCTCGGCTTTTACTCGCTGACAAACATCGCATATTGCTACGTACTCGGCAATGTCTTTCTTCAATCCTGTCCACTAGAAACTTTCTTTCAGATCCAGATACATCTTGGTGTTGCCGGGGTGTATCGAGTATGGGGAATCATGGGCCTCCTGAAGTATCAACTTCCTGAGCTCGGGATCATTGGGCACATAGATGCGACCGTCAAACCATAAAGTTCCGTGTTCATCCTCACGAAAACCTTTAGCCTTCCCGTCTTCCATTTTCTGCTTAATCTCAGCTATCTCCTTGTCTGATTCTTGTGCCTCGCGGATCTTTTCTGTCAAAGTAGACTGAATTTCCAGTGTGGCAACAAATCCTCTTGGAATTATTTCCAATTTGAGCTCTCGGAGGTCATCGACTAACTCATGGGGTAATCCTCCAGCTGTGAGCGGGTTCACATAACTCTTGCGGCTCAACGCATCGGCTACAACATTTGCCTTGCCTAGGTGATAATGCAATCTCATGTCATAGTCCTTGATCAACTCTAGTCATCGCCTCTGTCTGAGGTTCAACTCCTTCTGCGTGAAGATATATTTCAGGCTCTTGTGATCAGTGTAAACATCACAACTATTTCCGATCAGGAAATGTCTCCAGGTCTTGAGAGCGTGCACTACGGCTGCTAGTTCCAAGTCATGTGTGGCATAATTCAACTCATGAGGTCTGAGCTGTCTGGATGCATAGGCTACAACTTTGCCTTCTTGCATGAGCACTCCTCCAAGTCCTTGACGAGAAGCGTCACAGTAAACCTGGAAATCCTTCCGAATGTTCGGCAATATCAGCACTGGGGCTGTAACAAGACGTTTCTTCAGCTCTTGAAAACTGGTTTCACATTCCTCAGTCCAAATATACTTGGATTCCTTCTTCAATAACTCTGTAATGGGCTTGGCGATCTTTGAGAAATTCTCAATGAACCTCCGGTAATATCCGGCAATTCCGAGGAAACTACGGATCTCCTTGACTGAAGTGGGTGCTACCCATTCGGTGACTGTTGCGACCTTGGCAGGGTCCACTGCTATTCCTTCTCCTGAGATGACGTGTCCGAGGAATCCGACTTCCTTCAACCAAAACTCACATTTGCTATACTTTGCATATAGCTTATGCCCTCGAAGCTTCTCCAGAACTAGACACAGGTGTTCCTTGTGTTCCTCTTCGTTCTTGGAGAATATCAGTATGTCATCGATGAACACCATGACAAACTTGTCCAAGTATTCCATAAATACCTTGTTCATCAGATTCATAAAATATGCCGCAGCATTAGTCAGTCCAAATGACATGACCGTGTACTCATACAAGCCGTACCGAGTGGTGAAGGCTGTCTTGGGTATATCCTGTTCACGAATCTTCAACTAATGATACCCGGATCGAAGATCGATCTTTGAGAATACGCGAGCTCCAACTAACTGATCAAACAGATCATTGATCATCGGCAAGGGGTACTTGTTCTTGATGGTCACATCGTTCAATGCACGATAATCGACAACCATTCTCAAGGACTTGTCCTTCTTTTCAACCAAGAGCACTGGGGCTCCCCAAGGTGAAGAACTAGGGCGAATATACCCTTTGTCCAATAACTCCTTAATTTGCTTCTTGATTTCTATCAAGTCATTTGCGGGCATCCGATAGGGTCTCTTGGATATCGGGGTTGTTTCGGGTAATAGCTCAATCAAGAACTCAATCTCTCTATCAGGTGGCATGCCCGGCAATTCTTCCGGAAATACATCTGGGTACTCCTGTACAATAGGTACTTCCTCCTGGACTACTCCCGTGAGAGAGTTTACTCGCTTACTCCGTGTCGGGCGCTGAGACACGTACTTAATCCGCTTCTGCTCGGGGGTGGTCAGCAAAATAGACTTAAGGGCACAATCAATATTCCCTTCATACTTGGCCAACCAATCCATGCCTAGGATTACATCCAATCCCTGGGACTCTAATACGATGAGGTCGGTGGGAAAATTATGGTTCCCGATGTTGAGACTCAAAGCATGGCATCCTATCCCGGCTGTCATCATGCCTCCTGGGGAACTGACCTTAATAGGCTGGCTGAGGGTTCTAGTTGGCAAACTATACTTTTCCACAACTACCCTTGATATGAATGAATGTGTTGCACCAGAATAAAAAAGTACCAATACTGGACGTGAATTTAGCAAAAACTTACCAACCACAGTATCGGGGTGATCATAGACCTCTTCAACATCAATGTGGTTCACCTGAGCTCAAGGAAAAGGATTGGGCTTCTTTGCTGCAGAGTTGCCGTTGCTGTTTCCATTTCCCTGCTTGTTCTGGGGACATTCAGTGGCATAGTGTCCCATCTTCTGACACTTGAAGCAGGTGATGTGAGTCAGATCCTTCTGAGCTGGAGCTGAATGCTACTGAGTGCCAGTACCGCCATTCTTGAAGTTGTTGTTGTTGCGGTGGTTTCCATTTCCTCCATGGTTGTGGCCTCCATGGTTGTGCACTGGGTGGTTATGTTGAACGTGTCCTCCAAACTTACCGGATCCAGTCCCGGTATTCCCTGAATAGGGGGTGTAGCGAGGCTTCTGCTGAGTGCCGGAGTTGAACTTTCCAACCCCATACTTTCGCTTGCGGTTCTCCATCTGCTGGTGTTTCCCCTCCAAGATGAGGGCCTTATCAACCAGCTCCTGGTAGTTGTTGAAGGTGGCTCCGGTCAACTGAATGCTCAGCTCATCGTTGAGTCCTTCCAAGAACTTTTCCTGCTTGGCCGCATCATCGGCCACATCTCCAGGTGCATAACGGGCGAGCATGCTGAATTCATCAACGTACTGGGCCACAGAGCGATTCCCCTGGCGTAAGTTGCGAAACTCACGCTTCTTCAGACTCATTGCGCCAGCGGAGACATGTGCGGTATGGAAGGCTTGCTTGAATTTCTCCCAAGTGACTCCAGCAATGGGGTAAGTGGTGGTGTAGTTCTCCCACCAAGCAGTTGCGGGGCCTTCAAGTTGATGCGCGGCAAAACGCACCTTCTTAGCTTCCGTACAACCAGCAGTGATAAGTTCACGCTCCATCTTGAGGAGCCAATCATCTGCCACAATGGGCTCAATGCTGCTGGAGAAAGTTGGAGGGTTCAACCTCAAGAAATGGGTGAGATTGTCGGTCTGGGGTGGGTGACGGTTGTTGTTATTGTTCTGGTTCTGGATGATCAGCTGCATCAGGGTGTTTTGTTGCTGGATCAACTGGGTGAGTTCCGGCGGAAAGTTGGAGGTAGGGGTGCATCTCGGAGGCATCTGATGTGTGTGGAGGAGTGAGATTAGCATAGAACAATGGTCTAAGAGGAATTACACTACCCATATGAATGCAACACACAAGTATCACACCACACATTTTATTAAATACCATCACAAAGGTTCACACGGGGATACAAAATTCAATAATCCTAAACATCGGCCTAAACGTATAACGATAAAATAAATTTGGTGGTCTAGTCTAAGTGTCCTCCTCAGAAAAGCATGGTGATGGGTCCTTCGGTGGAGCTTTCTTCATAGTCCTCGTCGTTGCTGATCAAGGGGGCTACGTCTCCTTCGGGATGAAGGTTCTCACCCATGTCCAGTTCCTCCTCCAGGTATGTAATTCGAGTCTTCAGTTTCTCGATCCGCTCCAGAAAGTCCTTCACCTCCAGTTCATGTTCATAGTGGGCTTCCCGGGCTGCTTCTTCAAGTTCAAGCTCGCGGAGTGACAGTTGCTTGATCTTCCTGGCGTCCTTGATCACATGATACTCCAAAGTCCCGCTGTACTTCTCCAAGGTCTGAGCATAAGACAAGAGAGTGTCCTTGGTCCTGCTTGTGATGATTTCTCCGTCTTCGTTTCTCCGGGATATGGTGAATAGGTTTGGGGAAATACGGGAGCCTTTGTATTCTTCCTTGATACGTCTGAGTGCACAATGGATCACCATGTCCCTTCCGAGAATCCAGTTGGGTGCGATGAACTTGAAATCCATCGGCTCAGTGCGCGGTTGGAATGTCCTTCCGGGAATATGCACCTCGATCCTGTAGCGTGAATCCTCCGGGTAAGACGAAGTTGGCTTCCCTGTAATAGTCGGTAGAGCAATCCTCAAATCGTTGGTGATCTGCACCAGCTCCTTTCCGAACGGCATAGTGGCGTCGGGCTGGCAAAACTCCGTGAACTTAACAGGGATGAAGGTGGCCATCTAAACATTGGAAAATCGGAGAGAAGTCAGAAATGATCAGAAGAGGAAATAGAAGATTTATAGACATAAGAGAAAATAGTTTTCTTCCTAAGGCTTTTCCATTCCTAGAGGTTACGTCCTAAGGTCAGCGTGTGCGCTGATACCATTTCTGTAGCGACCCGACTCAAGACGAGCCAAGCCTCTGGTGTTTCCGTACCATCCCAAGATCATGCTGGTACACACATAGTACATAATGTATATATTCAAGAGTTCAATCACACAGCTTTATTAATCAAAAATCTCATAGAGAGTACTTTATTACAATAAAGGATTACAATAAAGTGGCTGAAGGCCAACTCATGAGATATCTAACGAAGACTAGCGGAAGCATCAGGTAGACGAGTCCATCCGACTCCAAGGGCATGTCGCTGAGCGTAGATCGTAGCCTCACTCCTGGTCGGAAAAGTACTCTGCAACATGATACGTTGCAGCTGTGTAGGTCAGCATATTGAATATGCCAGCAAGTCATCAAAGAGAGGAGTAAAATAATAATCAACTATCTCTACATGCATATTTGGCCGGTGGGGCTAAGTTTTGCATAAAGCCAGTTTTATCCTACAACAAGAGGGGTTGGAAGCAAAATATTACTACATAGTTTGTTGTTAACGAGATGGTTCCGCCAACCAATTCTCGTACCCGAATAGTTGTTAACACCCACATCATTATTAAGTTGTGTCGAGAGTTCAGGGGAAATTCAATGCCTTCAGCTCAAGTTGTCCATGACCGTGGACACGGCTAATCGATTAGGTTGGGCACTCTGCAGAGTTTCGCACACGTTCCCCACAAGATTTGATCGCCTCCGGGTTTGTCCTCGCACTTCAGGGTGTTTGAAGACCGGATGATCAAAACATGGTCTTTCAACGGGTCCCTCTGAATCCGTGTCGGTGCCCATCCATTCCTACCGTTCTTCTACATCTGCTAGCACCGCCTGTCCAAAGTCGCCGCGTTGTCCAACCAAGCCAGAGCCCATAATGACTTGTGGCTGTGCAGGTAAGCCTTGAGTCTTGAAGTCTCCATCCGTCTCTTCGAGCCTGGGTGAAGCTTTCCGCAGGATGACATGGCCTCTCCAGCATCCCGGGCATCCACTGGGTTCTCCAGGGAGCCGATCAACCGTCCTTCACCCAGAGTTGCATTGCGTCCGAGGTCTTGAAAATCTTGTCTTAGCCAGTCTTGATTATTATCTCAACCTCGCATCGCTCGTGATATACACTCAACCGATAACCCGTCTACTCAAGCATAGCATTAAGAAATTGTCGTCCCGGGGCCAAGTATCGGGGTTGTTGTGTGCCTACCACATGATACTACAACTTATACTAAAGTTTCCAAGGACCTAGGCAGCATGAAAATTGGGCAAAGAAAGGTCATCTACCATGCATCGAAAACATAGGTAAAATAACATGATCAAAATGACTTGCCTTGATGATAGTTGTCTTGCTCAACTGTTTCTAAGTAACACGCTTCGCACTCCGGATGATCTACCGATACAAACAGAAAGCACACCATAAGCACTTCAATCATGCAACAAGTAAAACTAACATCACAAGTAAGGATTTGCTATAGTCTAAGCAAAAGAATTCATCACGCGCCGGTATGGCAGAAACTTGTTTCTGTTGAAAACACCAGTAAAAATACATTAAAATTTTTGAAACTTCTACCACAGTAAGATTTTATCACTAGGAAACAGTAGCAAAAAGAAACAACTCAAAATCATTTATTAAACTCCTGGAATAGGCAAAACAAGGTTTAAACTAAATCTGCTCTAACTTATATTTGAAATTTTCAAACATAGACAAATTATATGTTTTTAAAAACTACAGAAAAATTGGTGTCTACTGGAGTAAGAATCAATGTCGTTGGACTTCGTGATCAAAAGTTGTGGCCAAGACAAACAGAAACTTTTCTGTTTTTGCAATTTAGACAGAAAAACTGAAGCTAACTATCTACAAATAGGGGGTACTCGTGGCATGCTACGATAGGCTGAGGAGGCGTTTGTTGCAATGTTTTGAGCAAACGGTCGAGGACTAGGCAAAACCTGCTGGCTAATACATAAGTGAAAATAAACCGCTGGTTTTCTACTCTAAACCGAAAGGTTATCCTAAGATATAATCTACACCCTACATCTAAGATCCAATGGTGCAAGGAAGAAAGAAGAAAAAGAACAGGGGAGAGGAGAGTCTACCGTGGCTGTGGAGGTAGGCTCCGGCGAGGGAGAGGATGGCCGCCGGCGAGGGAGGGGCTCCGGGGGGCGGTGGAGTGTCGGGGCGGCGGCGGTGGTGCTCCTCCTCCGCGGGGTGGGGCTCGAGGGGCGGAGAGGGAGTCGGGGCGGCGCTCCAGTAGGTGGCCGAAGGGCAGCAGCTGCTGCTCCGGCGGGCGGTGGCTCGGGCGGCGGTTTGACGGGGAAGGGGTGGGAACGGGGGCGGTGGAGGGTGGGCTCTTATATAGGCCAGGGGAGGGGAGTAGAAAGGAAGGGGAGAGAGGGAATCGGGGTAGGATCCCAAGGTTCTGGGGAGTAGGCTCGGTTTCGGGAGCAACTTTGGAAGGGGAGGTAGGAGATGGCCGATGGGGAGCGAGGCTCGGTCGCGGGGCCCGCAGGTCATAGAGAGGGGGCGGGGTTAAGAACGAAAGGTCGGCCGAAGTTTAGGGATTTCAATCCCTGGGCATGGGGATTGGGCCCAAGATCTATTAGGCGCCCGGGAGCGGTTTAAAAGAAAAAAACAACCTTTCCTATTTCTAACTTTTTCCGAGACAGAAAATAAAAACGAATAAAAAGGAAATAAATAAAAATATTTTTATAGGGTATTATATACCAAAAAATTCAGAAAAATATCCTCTACCCGAATAACATTTTTCCAAAGCAAAAATAAAAACTTTAAAAAAATGTTTTTTTTCAGAAATTCCCAATTTGCTTTATTTTCTTTTAGCAAATAATCCTTGGATTTTCTTGGCTCCAACATTTCAAAAATTGCCCGCTCTTTGGAGGGTCATTTTCCTCCGCTCTCTCTCTTGCGTGCAAGAGAGTATTTCTCCGGGCTTTTCTCGTGCGAGGAAAAATGGAAAATGCGAATCAAAAGACGAATGAAATTCACGTGCTAAATTTATTTCAAGCAATATGCATAGATGCTTAGCTACAATGTAAAACATTCCCAATTAGCAAAATTGGGATGTTACATAGCATGTGTAGCGTGGAAGATGTTGAGGACTCTTAGTCATTGCGTTGACAATGAAAGCATGCCACCCAAAATTATTATCTCTGTTTTCAAAGCTTGAGCTCTGGCACCTCTACAAATCAATGCTTCCCTCTGCAAAGGGCCTGTCTATTTATGTTCCTGTTGAGTCATCCTCCTCTTACAAAAGCACCAATTAGAGAGCACCTCTGTCATTTTTATGCTTTGCTTTTAACTGTGTTGAGTATGACTATGTCTGGATCTTCATTGCCTGGAATTACAATGTTTAGTCAGCCCTTGGTCTTTGAAGGTGCTCTGCATTCATGTTTTGTGGTCTCAGAAAGAGCTAGCGAGATACCATCTATTTGTGTTGCTTCATGATTATTTTGATAGAATTGTTGACGTTTGAAACTTATTATTATTTGCTCGCTACTTGATTATGCCATTGATATGAGTTTACCGTGAGACCTAGATGTCATTTGCTTGTGATCTTGCTGAAATTCTGGATATGAGTTAGACATAGTTGCAACAACAAGATCAAACAGAGCTCGTCAAAGTTTTTCTTTTGTCTCTTTCAGTTTGTCAACTGAATTGCTTAAGGACAAGCAAGGCTTTAAGATTGGGGGAGTTGATACGTCTCCATCGTATCTACTTTTCCGAATTCTTTTGCCTTTGTTTTGGACTCTAATTTGCATGATTGGAATGGAACTAATCCGGACTGACGCTATTTTCAGCAGAATTACCATGGTGTTGTTTTTGCACAGAAATAAAAGTTCTCGGAATGACCTTGAAATCTACGAGGAATTTTTGTGGAATATATAAAAATATTGGCGCAAGAATAAACTGGAGGGACGGAACCAGGAGCTCACAAGACCACCAGGCCCTGCCCCCCTGGCCGGGGCTGGCAGGCTTGTGAGCCCCTCGGAGCTCCGCGGCCCCCAATTCCAGCTCTATATAACCCCTTTTGTGTAGAAAAAAATCTGGGAAAAGAGTTCATCGCGTTTTACGATACGGAGGCGCCGCCACCTCCTATTCTTCATCTGGAGGGCAGATCTGGAGTCCGTTTTGGGCTCCGGAGAGGGGAGATCGTCGCCATCGTCATCATCAACCTTCCTTCACATTGCTTGCAAGGCTTGTTTGTGATGTAGTATTATAGAGGGGGCCCTCAGATACCTCTCCCTCACATGGAGTGACAAATCCCAGTCTTGATCCATGCTAACTCAACGGATACCTTTGGAGATGCCTATAGAGTACCTTTATAGTCACCGAGTAACATTGCGGCATTTTGCGCACAAGGCATTCCTCAGGTTTCAGTGAGCTACATGATCTCTGATACGTCTCTGTCGTATCTACTTTTCCTAACTCTTTTGCCCGTGTTTTGTTCTCTAATTTGCATGATTTGAATGGAACTAACCCGAGCTGACGCTGTTTTCAGCAGAATTGCCATGGTGTTGTTTTTGTGCAGAAATGAAAGTTCTCGGAACGTCTTGAAAATTCACGGAGATTTTTTCTGGAATAAAAGAAAAATACCCGCGCAAAGATCCACGTGAGGGGGCGTGCCAATGGGCCACAAGCCCCTGGGCCGCGGCCACCCCCTATGGTCGCGCCATGCAGACTTGTGGGGCCCACGTGGCACCACTGCCCCCAATCTCAGCTCTATTTCTTCCGTTTCGCCTGGAAAAAATCGGAGAGAAGGTTTCATAGCGTTTTGCGATACGGAGGCACCGCCACATCCTGTTCTTCATCTAGAGGGCAGATCTGGAGTCCGTTTCGGGCTCCGGAGAGGGGAAATCGTTGCCATCGTCATCATCACCTTCCTCCATCGACAATTCCATGATGCTCTTCATCGTTCGTGAGTAATCTCATCGTAGGCTTGCTGGACGGTGATGAGTTGGATGAGATCTATCATGTAATCGAGTTAGTTTTGATGGGGATTGATCCCTAGTATCCACTATGTTCTGAGATTGATGTTGCTACTACTTTGCCATGCTTAATGCTTGTCACTAGGGCCCGAGTGCCATGATTTCAGATATGAACCTATTATGTTGTCGCCAATATATGTGTGTTTTAGATCCTATTTTGCAAGTTGTAGTCACCTACTATGTGTTATGACCCGGCGACCCCGGAGTGACCATAGCCGGAACCACTCCCGGAGATGACCATAGTATGAGGAGTTCATGTATTCACCAAGTGTTAATGCGTTGGTCCGGTTCTTTATTAAAAGGAGAACCTTAATATCCCATAGTTTCCATTAGGACCCTGCTGCCACGGGAGGGATGGACAATAGATGTCATGCAAGCTCTTTTCCCTAAGCACGTATGACTAGATACGGAATACATGCCTACATTAGATTGACGAACAAGAGCTAGTTACATATCTCTTCGTGTTATGGCTGTTACATGATGAATCACATCCGGCATAATCATCCATCACCGATCCAATGCCTACGAGTTTTTCCTACTGGTCCTTGCTACGTTACTTTGCCGCTACTGCTATCACTGCTGCTACTGTTACTCTGTTGCTATTGTTGTTACTTTGCTGCTACTGGTTACTGTTGCTACTGCTTCTATCATACTACCTTGCTACTGATACTTTGCTGCAGACACTAAATCTTTCAGGTGTGGTTGAATTGACAACTCAGCTGCTAATACTTGAGAAAATTCTTTCGCTTCCCCTTGAGTCGAATCAATAAATTTGGGTTGAATACTCTACCCTCGAATAGGATGGCTACTGTAAATTCGAGCCCGTGCGATCTTATCCACGAAGATATCGGATGAAATCTCGATCATACGTTTGTTCCACACAGTACTAGCTCATACTTGTTTGCAAGTGGTCTTAAGCAGAATTTTGTCGACGGTCACTTTGAGGAAGCATTCTTACTATTTTGTTCGAGTGCAATTGCTATACTCCTGCTCAGATATTCTTGCCTTTTTGATTCAGCATTACCTTCAATATTATTCTGTGGGCTAATGTGTTGTTGATACGTCTCCGACGTATCTATAATTTTTGATGGTTTCATGCTATTATCTTCTCAAACTTTGGATGTTTTGCATGCCTTTTATTTATTTTTTGGGACTAACTTATTAACTCAATGCCAAGTGTCAGTTCCTGTTTTTTCATGTTTTTGACCCCTTTTAGAGGGGCTTTTGAAACGGAGTCCAAACGGCAGAAAATCCCTGAACATATTGTTTTTGAACGGAAGAAGATCGGGGAACTTGGGAGCCAAGGCAGGGGAGCCCCAGGGGCCCCACAAGCCCCCACCCCGCGGCTAGGGGGGCATGCCATCCAGGCTTGTGGGCCCCCTGGAGGTCCCCTGACCTAGGTCTTTCGCCTATATAATCCCATAAGTTCAAGAAAAAATGAAGAGATCATCGAAAGTACTTTTCCGCCGCCGCAAGCTTCTGTCTCCACAAGATCCCATCTGGGGCACGTTCTGGTGCCCTATCGGAGGGGGGACTCGGACACGGAGGGCTTCTTCATCAACACCATGACCTCTCCGATGATGCGTGAGTAGTTCACCATAGACCCATGGGTCCATAGCTAGTAACTAGATGGCTTCTTCTCTCTCTTGGATCTTCAATACAAAGTTCTCCATGATCTTCATGGAGATCTATCCGATGTAAACTTTTTTTGCGGTGTGTTTGTCGAGATCCGATGAATTGTGGAATTATGATCAGATTATCTATCAATCTTATTTGAGTTTCTTCTGATCTCTCTTATGCATGATTTCATATCCTTGTAATTCTCTTCGAGTTGTGGGTTTTGTCTGGCCAACTAGATCGATGATTCTTGCAATGGGAGAAGTGCTTGGTTTTGGGTTCATACCCTGCGGTGACCTCACCTAGTGACAGAAGGGGTAGCGAGGCACGCATCATGTTCTTCCCATCAAGGGTAAAAAGATGGGGTTTTCATCATTGGTTTGAGATTATCCCTCTATATCATGTCATCTTGCCAAAAGCGTTACTCTGTTCGTCATGAACTCAATACACTAGATGCATGCTGGATAGCGGTCGATGTGTGGAGTAATAGTAGTAGATGCAGAAAGTATCGGTCTACTTGTCTCGGACGTGATGCCTATATGTATGATCATTGCCTTAGATATCGTCATGACTTTGCGCGGTTCTATCAATTGCTTCATAGTAATTTGTTCACCCACCGTAATACTGGCTATTTTGAGAGAAGCCTCTAGTGAAAACTATGGCCCCAGGGTCTACTCCACACCATATTTTCAGCCTTACCCTTTTTACTTCGTTGCTCTTTCCGCCTTCAGATCTCACTTTGCAAACAATCTTGACGGGATTGACAACCCCTTTGAAGCATTGGCTGCAAGCTTGTTTGTGTTTGCGCAGGTAGTTTGGACTTGACGAGGCCCTCCTTCTAGATCGATACCTTGGTTCTCAAACTAAGGGAAATACTTAGTGCTCCTGTGCTGCATCACCCTTTCCTCTTCAAGGGAAAACCCGACGCAAACCAGAGAAGTAACAAGAAGAATTCCTAAGCGCCAGGGAAGGACTTTTGTTGCCGCAGCAGAAGAATTTCTGGCACCGTTTCCGGGGAGGAAGATCAAGTCAAGAACTCATCCAAGTAGGTGTCGCAAACTCATCTCATGCATTTACTTTGTTTGCCAGTTGCCTCTCGTTTTTCTCTTCCCCACTTCACCAATTTGCCTTTTTCGTTCGCCTTTCCGTTCGCCTTTTCTTTTGCCCTTTTTTCTCGCCTGCTCTTTGTTTGCTTGTGTGCTTGCTTGCTTGCTGAAGTCACCATGAACGAAAACACCAAACTTTGTGACTTCTCGAATACTAATAATAATGATTTTATTAGTACTCCGATTGCTCCCGCCACTAGTGCGGAGTCATACGAAATCAATGCCGCTTTGCTGAATCTTGTTATGAAAGAGAAATTATCTTGCCTTCTTAGTGAAGATGTCGCATCCCATCTCAATACCTTCATTGAGCATTGCGATATGCAAAAGAAAAAAGATGTGGATAATGACATGATTAAATTGAAGCTTTTTCCTTTCTCGTTGCGAGATCGCGCAAAAACTTGGTTTTCTTCTTTGCCCAAAAATAGTATCGATTCTTGGGATAAGTGCAAAGATGCTTATATATCCAAGTATTTTCCGTCGGCTAAGATCATCTCTCTCCGTAATGATATCATGAATTTCAAGAAACTTGATCATGAACATGTTGCACAAGCTTGGGAGAGAATGAAGTTAATGATTAGAAATTGTCCCGCTCATGGCTTGAGCCTTTGGATGATTATTCAAATCTTTTACGCTGGCTTGAATTTTGCTTCTAGAAATATCTTGGACTCCGCCTCAGGTGGAACGTTCATGGAAATCACGTTAGGAGAAGCCACAAAGCTCTTAGACAACATCATGACAAACTACTCTCAATGGCACACTGAAAGGTCACCCACTAGTAAAAAGGTACACGCAATAGAAGAAATTAACTCGTTGAGTGCTAAGGTGGATGAGTTAATGAATTTGATTGCTACTAGAAGTGCTCCTTTGGATCCTAATGATATGCCTTTGTCTTCTTTGATTGAGAGTAACAACGCTAGCTTGGACGTTAATTTTGTTGGTAGGAATAACTTTGGCAACAACAATGCTTTTAGAGGAAACTATGTTCCTAGGCCTTTTCCTAGTAACTCCTCTAATAAATTTGCCAACTCCTACAACAATACTCATAGAAATTACAATAGATTACCCTCTGATCTAGAGAGTAATATCAAAGAGTTCATCAACTCTCAAAAGATTTTCAATGCGTCCATAGAGGAAAAACTACTCAAAATTGACGATTTGGCTAAGAGTGTGGATAGAATTCCTTGTGATGTTGATGCTTTGAAAGTTAGATGTGCTCCTCCCAAAATCAACATGGATGAAACTTTGACAGCTATGCGTGTTTCCATGATTGAGAGCCAAGAAAGAACCGCCCAAATTCGTGCTAGACATGAATGTCTTAAAAAGGCGTGTTCTCGTGATGAGAATCACGAAGATCTTAAAGTGCTTTGTGTGACTCCCATTGAATCTTTGTTTTCTTGTGTCAAACCTAATGATTACGGGGCTGGATATGAATCCACTTTGGTTGAAAAGTGCCCCAATGATTCGGAGTCCATCTATCTTGATGCTAAAAGCATTAAAAGTGGAGTAGAAGACGTTAAAACTTTGAGTAGTAATGAAATTACTACCGTGGATTTCAAGGAATTCAATTATGATAGTTGCTCCTTGATTGAATGCATTTCTTTGATGCAATCCATGTGGAACTCTCCACATGCTTATAGCCAAAACAAAGCCTTTATCGATCATATCGTCGAAGCTATGATAAAATCTCTTGAAGAGAAACTTGAATTGGAAGTCTCTATCCCTAGAAAGCTTCATGATGAGTGGGAACCTACCATCAAAATCAAAATCAAAAACTATGAGTGCAATGCTTTGTGTGATTTGGGTGCTAGTGTTTCTGCGATTCCAAAGTCTTTATGTGATGTTCTGGGTTTTAATGAGATTGAAGAGTGTTCTCTTAATTTGCATCTTGCTGATTCTACTGTCAAGAAACCCATGGCAAGGATCAATGATGTTCTTATTATTGCAAATAGGAACTATGTACCCGTGGATTTCATTGTGCTTGACATTGATTGCAATCCTACATGCCCTATTATCCTTGGTAGACCTTTCCTAAGGACTATTGGTGCTATCATAGATATGAAGGAAGGGAATATTAGATTTCAATTTCCTCTAAGGAATGGCATGGAACACTTTACTAGAAAGAAAATAAGATTGCCTTATGAATCCATGATGAGGGTCACTTATGGTTTGAGCACCAAAGACGACAATACGTGATTCTATCGCTTCTATGCCTAGCTAAGGGCATTAAACAATAGCGCTTGTTGGGAGGCAACCCAATGAATTTATTTTTTTCTTTCTGTTTTGTTGCGTCCACACTTTCATAATTCTGTTGTGATTGTTTTTTTTTGTGTGTTTCTTTTTGTGTTTGAGCCAAGCAAAGCCTTTATGACTAGTCTTGGTAATGGTTGTTTGATCCTGCTGGAAAAAGACAGAAACTTTTCGCTCACGAGATTATTTTTCATTTTTATTCAGAACGAGATTTTGAGTTGATTCTTTTTGCTGCTGATTGATATGCTTTTTCCCAGACCGTCGTAATTTTTCAGATTTTTTGAGGTACCAGAAGTATACGAAGTATAGAGATTGCTACAGACTGGTCTATTTTTGACAGATTATGTTTCTGTTGACTTGGTTGCTTGTTTTGATGAAACTATGGTTAGTATCGAGGGGTACTAGCCATGGAAAAGTGAGAATACAGTAGCCCATCATCAATATAGATGGAATTCAAGTTTGCTACAGTACCAAAAGAAGTGGTAGTTTGTTTTCTTGTACTAATGTTATCACAAGTTTCTTTTTAAGTTTTGTGTTGTGAAGTTTTCAAGTTTTGGATGATGTTCTCATGGACAAAGAGATAAGGAGTGGAAAGAGCTCAAGCTTCGGGATGCCCAAGGCCTCCCAAGCCAAATTCAAGGACACCAAAAAGCCTAAGCTTGGGGATGCCCTGGGAAGGCATCCCCTCTTTCGTCTTCAATCCATCGGTAACATTACTTGGAGCTATATTTTTATTCACCACATGATATGTGTTTTGCTTGGAGCGTCTTGTATCATAGGAGTCTTTTCTTTTTGTTTGGTCACAATCATCCTTGCTGCACACCTTTTTGAGAGAGAGAGACATGCACTCATCGTGATTTTGCTAGAATGCTCATAGTGCTTCACTTATATCTTTTGAGCTAGATACTTTTGCTCTAGTGCTTCACTTATATCTTTTGAGCTAGATACTTCTGCTCATAGTGCTTCACTTATATCGTTTGAGCTAGATAATTTTGCTCTTGCGCTTCACTTATATCTTTAGAGCACGGCGGTGCGTGATTTGGTAGTTGGCTTATGCTATGAAAGTAGTCCCAAATATGCTAGGTACCCAAAGAGGATTAAAAAACCTCCATCTTCATGTGCATTGAGTAGAAAGAGAAGTTTCGATTCCTCTCAATTAGTTTTGAGACATGGATTCGGTAATATTAATAGTTATGTTAGTAGGGTGTTGTGAATCTAGAGATACTTGTGTTGGAGTTAGTGATTCCCGTAGCATGCACGTATGGTGAACCGCTATGTTAGGAAGTCGGAGCATAATTGATCTACTGATTGTCATCCTTTCTGTTGAGGTCGGGATCGCGCGATGGTTTACACCTACCAACCCTTCCCCTCGGAGTATGCGTTTAGCACTTTGTTTCGATTACTAATAAAAACGTTCGCAACCAGTATGTGAGTTCTTCATGACTAATGTGAGTCCATGGTATAGATGCACTTTCACCTTCCACCATTGCTAGCCTCTCTAGTGCCGCGCAATTCTCGCCGGTGCACAAACCTACCAAATTCCTTCCTCAAAACAGCCACCATATCTACCTACTATGGCATTTTCATAGCCATTCCGAGATATATTGCCATGCAATTACCACCGTTCCGTCTCATGACTTGTGCCGTCACTCTCATATTGACATTGCATGATCGTAAGATAGCTAGCGAGATGTTTCAACGTCATACGCCATGCTAGATCGTTGCATATCGTGGTACACTATCAGAGGCATTTCCTATAGAGTCATCACCATTTTGAGGTGTGACTAAATAAAAGTGTGATGATCATCATTGTCCCATTTGTGGAAATAAAAGTAATAATAATAAAAAGAGGCCAAAGAGCCCAAAAACAAAAAAAAGAGAATAGAGAAAAAAAAGAGGCCTAAGAGCCCAAATGGAAAAAAGAGAGAAAAAGAGAGAAGGGACAATGCTACTATCTCTTTCCACACTTGTGCTTCACTTAGCACCATGTTCTTCATGATTAAGAGCTTCTTGCTTTGCCACTACCATATGCTAGTGCGAATCTTCACTATATAACTTGGCTTGTATATTCCAATGATGGGCTTCCTTGAAATCGCCCTAGGTCTTCGTGAGCAAGCAAGTTGGATGCACACCCACTAGTTTTCCTTTTGAGCTTTCACATGCTTATAGCTCTAGTGCATCTCTTGTATGGCAATCCCAACTCATTCACATTGATATCTATTAGTGGGCATCTCCATAGCCTATTCATACGCCGAGTCAATGTGACCATCTCCTCCTTTTTGTCTCACAACCACCACCACACTCTATTCCACCTATAATGCTCTATCGATGGCTCGCGCTCATGTATTGCGTGATAGTTATAAAAAGTTTGAGAAAGTAAGAGTGCGAAAACAATTACTTGGCAAATTCCGGGGTTGTGCATGATTTACATTAGTTGTGTGAGGATGATGGAGCATAGCCAGACTATATGATTTTGTAGGGATAACTTTCTTTGGCCTTGTTATTTTGAAAGTTCATGATTACTTTGCTAGTTTGCTTGTAGTATTACTGTTTTCATGTCAATAGCAAACTATTGTTTTGAATCGTACGGATCTGAACATTCATGTCACGTGAAAGAAGTTGCAAAGGACAACTATGCTAGGTAGGATTCCACATCAAAAATTCATTCTTTATCACTTCCCTACTCGAGGACGAGCAGGAGTTAAGCTTGGGGATGCTTGATACGTCTCCAACGTATCTATAATTTTTGACGGTTTCATGCTATTATCTTGTCAAACTTTGGATGTTTTGCATGATGTAGAGGATAATCTCAAACTGGGAAAGGTCAGCACATGGCAGAACCCAAAACCAAGCACTTCTCCCATTGCAAGAATCATAGATTTAGTTGGCCAAACAAAACCCAAGACTCGGATTGGGGGCTTGTTGGCTAAAATCATAGATCAAGGATATCAAATCATGCATATAAGAAATCAGCAAAGACTCAAATACATATCATAGATAATCTGATCACAAGTCCACAATTCATCGGATCTCGACAAACACACCGCCAAAGAAGATTACATCGGATAGATCTCGATGAAGATCGTGGAGAACTTTGTATTGAAGATCCAAGAGAGAGAAGAAGCCATCTAGCTACTAACTACGGACCCGTAGGTCTGAAGTGAACTACTCACGAGTCATTGGAGGGGCGATGATGATGATGAAGAAGCCCTCCAACTCCAAAGTCCCCTCCGGCAGGGCGCCGGGAAGGGTCTCCAGATGAGATCTCGTGGAAACGGAAGCTTGCGGTGGCGGAAAAGTATTTTCGAGGCTCCCCTGATTTTTTGCGGAATAATTGGGAATTTATAGGCCAAAGACCTAGGTCTGGGGGCGGCCAGGGAGGCCCCAAGCCTGCCCACCGCCGCCTCCCCCTGTTGGCGGAGTAGGGGCTTGTGGGCTCCCAGGAGCCCACCTGGCTTGGCCCAAAAGCCCCCTGGACTTCTTCCATTCGGGAAAAATCATTTTGGGGTTTTTCTTCCGTTTGGACTCCGTTCCAAAATCAGATCTGAAAAGAGTCAAAAACACAGAAAAAACAGGAACTCGCACTTGGCACTGAATTAATAAGTTAGTCCCAAAAAGATATAAAAAGGTACATAAAACATACAAAGAAGACAAGATAACAACGTGAAACCATCAAAAATTATAGATACGTTTGAGACGTATCAAGCATCCCCAAGCTTAACTCCTGCTCGTCCTCGAGTAGGGAAATGATAAGAATGAATTTTTGATGCTTTCATGCTACCTAACATAGATGTCCTTTGTAATTCCTCTTATGTGACGTGAATATTCAGATCCATTAGATTCAAAACAATAGTTTGCTATTGACGTGGAAACAATAATCGTTCAAGCAAACTAGCAAATTAATCATGAACTTTCAAAATATCAAGGCGAAAAGAAAGTTATCCCTACAAAAGCTTATAGTCTGGCTATGCTCTACCATCATTGCACAACGAGTTTAAATCATGCACAACCCCGGTATTGGCCAAGTAATTGTTTCACACCTTTACTTTCTCAAACATTTTCAACTCTCACGCAATACATGAGCGTGAGCCATGGTTATAGCACTATAGATGGTGTGGAATGTGGTGGGGGTTGCAAGACAAAAAGGAGAAGATAGTCACATTAACTAGGCATATCAATGAGCTGTGGATATGCTCATCAATAGATATCAATGTGAATGAGTAGGGATTGCCATACAAATGATGCACTAGAGCTACAAGTATGTGAAAGCTCTTCAAGAAAACTAGTGGGGTCCATCCAACTTGCTTGCTCACGAAGACCTAAGGCAATTTTGAGGAAGCCTATCATTGGAATATACAAGCCAAGTTATATAATGATAATTTCCTACTAGCTATATGGTGGTGACAAAACGAGAGACTCTCAATCATGAAGATCATGGTGCTCAAAATGCACAAGTGTGGAAAAAGTGCTAGCATTGTCCCTTCTCTCTTTTTCTCTCATTTTTTTATTTTAGTGGGCTCTTTGGCCTCTTTTTTATGGGCTTCTTTGGCCTCTTTTATTTCCTCACATGGGACAATGCTCCAATAATGATGATCATCACACTTTCAACTCAAAACTTAGAGCAACTATGACTCTATATGGAATGCCTTCGGTAGTGTACCGTGGCAATGATCTAGCATGGCATAGACATTAATGGAAACATCATGGTAGCTATCTTACGGTCATGCAGTGGCAATGTAGACGTGGTGGCACATATCATGGTGGTAGTTGCATGGCAATATATCTCGGAATGACTTTGAAAAAGCCATAGTAGGTAGGTATGGTGGCTGTTTTGAGGGAGGCTAATGGTGGGTTTTGTGCACCGGCGAAAGTTGCACGGCACTAAGAAGATAGTGATGGTGGAAGGTGAAAGTGCATCTAAACCATGGACTCAACATTAGTCATGAAGAACTCATATACTTGCTGCAAAAAATTTATTAGTAATCGAAACAAAGCATTCAACGCATACTCCTAGGGGAAGGGTTGGTAGGTCTAAACCATCGCGCGATCCCGACCACCACAAAAAAGATGACAATCAATATACTACCCATGCTCAGACTTCATCACATAGAGGTTCACCATATGTGCATGCTATGGGAATCACTAACTTCAACACAAGTATTTCTAGATCCACAACACCTTACTAGCATGACTTCAATATTACCATAACCACAACTCAAAACTAATTGAGATGAATCAAACTTCTCTAACTATTCAATGCACATGAAGGTGGAAGTTTTCATATCCCTTTGGATAACTACCCCTTTTGAGACTACTTTCAAAGCATAGATCAACTACCAAGCCACGCACCGCTGTGCTCTAAAAGATATAAGTGAAGCACATCTGAGCTGAATTGTCTACCAAAAGATATAAGTGAAGCTCGACAAAATCACGGTGAGTGCATGTCTCTCTCTCTAGGTGTGCAGCAAGGATGATTGTGTCACAAAAAAAATACTCCTACGATACAATACGCTCCAAGAAAAAACACATAACATGTGGTGAATAAAAACATAGCCCCAAGTAACGTTACCGATGGATTGAAGACGAGAGAGGGGATGCCTTCCCAGGGCATCCCCAAGCTTGAGCTCTTGCCACTCTTTATCTCTTTGTCCATAAGAACTTCACCCAAAACTTGAAAACTTCACAACACGAAACTTAAAGAGAAACTCGTGATAACATTAGTACAAGCAAGCAAACCACCACTTCCTTAGGTACTGTAGCAAACTTAAATTCTACTTGTGCTGATGTTGGGTTACTGTACTTTCAATTTTCCATGGCTAATACCCCCCGATACTATCCATAGTTTCATCAAAATAAGCAACCAACACAACAAAAACAGAATCTGTTAACACCAGACCAGTCTGTAGCAATCTGTATGTTTTGTATACCTCTGGTACTTCAAAACTTCTGACAAATTACGACAATCTGAAAATTTTGCATAGCAATCAGAAGCAAAAAGAATCAATTCAAAATCTCTTACAGAAAAAAAATTAAAATTATTTTCGTGAGCAGAAAGTTTCTGTCTTTTCCAGCATGACCAAACGATCATCCTCAAGACTAATCATAACGGTTTTTCTTGGCACAAACACAAAAAGAAACACAAAAAACACAATCATAACAGAATTATGGAAGTGTGGAAAACACAAAACAGAAAGAAAAAGGATAGATTCGTTGGGTTGCCTCCCAACAAGCGTTTTTGTTTAACGCCCTTAGCTAGGCATTCATTCAATGATGCTCACACAAAAGACAAGAATTGAAGCACAACGAGAGCATCATAAAGCATGTGAAAATCACAACTAAGTCTAACATACTTCCTATGCATAGGAATTTTATAGGAAAAAAGATTGTCAAGACAACCAATCGCTGCCATATGCAAGGAAGAAGAAAGAGACAAGAGCAATCTCAACATCACGAGAGGTGATTTGGTAACATGAATGTTTCTACCAAAATATTTTCCTCTCTCATAGCAATTACATGTGGGATCATATTCAAATTCAACAATATAGCTATCCCATAGGATGTTCTTTTCATGATCCACATGCATGCAAAGTTGATGCTCTTCAAAAATAGTGGGATTATCATCAAATAAAGTCATGAATTCTCCAATCCCACTTTCAGTATTGTTGCAAATATCATATTCATCATGAGGTTTGAACAAATTTTCAAGATCATAAGAAAGATCATCACCCCAATCATGATTATTGCAACAAGTAGTGGACAAAGCAAAACTACAATCCCCAAGCTTAGGGTTTTGCATATTTTTAGCATGATTGTCGCTAATAGGATTTATAGTGAAATCATTGCAATCATGCTTTTCATCCAAGGAGCCCTCGTGAATCACTTCATGAATTTCTTCCTCACAATTTTCAGATTCACGCATCTTACGCAAAACTCCAAAGAAATAGTCAATTGCCCTCAACTCAATAGCAATTTGTTCCACACGAGTGGGTCTCTTAAAGAGACTAGCAAGTGGATGAGGATCCACATCACTAGATTTTCAGCAACCGAAGATGCAAGCATATTGAGGGCACATGGCACACAAGCGAACAAAAAGCAAGCGAGAGAAAAGGGCGAACGAAAAAGGCAAAGGAGAAAGGCGAATTAAAACGGCAAATGTGAAGTGGGGGAGAGGAAAACGAGAGGCAACTGGAACAAAAGTAAATGCAAGAGAAGAGTTTGTGAGACCTACTTGGATAGATCTTGATTTCTCCTCCCCAGCAACGGCGCCAGAAATACTTCTGATGTTTGCTCTGTATCCCTCGCAGCGGCGCCAGAAATAGTTGCGTCGACGGCACCAGGAATCCTTCAGCTACGGCTACGCCTTAAGGGGCTTCCTAGGCAAGTATGCAAAGGATTTCCCCCGTGGACTTGGAGCCTTATGTTGGTGTTCCCTCGAAGCGGAAAGGGTGATGTAGCACAACGACGGTAAGTAGGTATCAATCCGGCAGAGGAGTATCGCAAGATCCTGCACAAACACAAAAGCTTGCACCCAACGCTATGAAGGGGTTGTCAATCCCTTATAGATTGTTTGCCAAGTGAGAACTGAAAGCAACAACGTAACAAAGCAAAGTAAAAGCGGAGATGTAAACGATGGATGTGAATAGACCCGGGGGTCGTAGTGTTTACTAGTGGCTTCTCTCATGAAAGCAAGTAGACGGTGGGTGAACAAGTTACTATCGAGCAATTGATAGAACTGTGCAGAGTCATGACGATATCAATGCAATGATTATTCCTATAGGCATCACGTCTGAAACAAGTAGACCGATACTTTCTGCATCTACTACTATTACTCCACACGTCGACCGCTATCCAGCATGCATCTAGTGTATTAAGTCCATAAGAACAGAGTAACGCCTTAAGCAAGATGACATGATGTAGAGGATAATCTCAAACCAATGATAAAAAACCCCATCTTTTTACCCTTGATTGCAACTGCTTGATGTGTGCCTTGCTGCCCCTACTATCACTGGGAAAGGCACCACATGGCAGAACCCAAAACAAAGCACTTCTCCCATTGCAAGAATCATAGATCTAGTTGGCCAAACAAAACCCAAGACTCGGAGAGACTTACAAGGATATCAAATCATGCATATAAGAAATTAGCAAAGACTCAAATATATATCATAGATAATCTGATCACAAGTCCACAATTAATCGGATCTCGACAAACACACCGCCAAGAAGATTACATCGGATAGATCTCCATGAAGATCATGGAGAACTTTGTATTTAAGATCCAAGAGAGAGAAGAAGCCATCTAGCTACTAACTACGGACCCGTAGGTCTAAAGTGAACTACTCACGAGTCATTGGAGGGGCGATGATGATGATGAAGAAGCCCTCCAACTCCATAGTCCCCTCCGGCAGGGCGCCGGGAAGGGTCTCCAGATGAGATCTCGCGGAAACGGAAGCTTGCGACGGCGAAAAAGTATTTTCGAGGCTCCCCTGATTTTTTGCGGAATAATTGGGAATTTATAGGCCAAAGACCTAGGTCAGGGGGAGGCCAGGGAGGCCACAAGCCTGCCCACCGCCGCCTCCCCCTGGTGGCGGAGTGGGGGCTTGTGGGATCCCTGGAGCCCACCTGGGTTGGCCCAAAAGCCCCCTCGACTTCTTTCGTTCAGCAAAAAATCATTTCGGGGTTTTTCTTCCGTTTGGACTCCGTTCAAAAATCAGATCTGAAAAGAGTCAAAAACACGGAAAAAACAGGAACTGGCACTTGGCACTGAATTAATAAGTTAGTCCCAAAAAGATATAAAAAGGTACATAAAACACACAACCTCAGAAGGCGTGGCAGCCACCGCCCTACCTCTCCCGCGGCCATGTGTACCTTTAGTACAACATAAATACCAACATGAGTAATAAAATGTATATAAATACCAATATGCATACAACATGAGTACAACATAAATACCAACATGAGTACAACGTGTACCTTTAGTACCTCTCGGCTTCGCGGGGGGTCGACCTCCTCTCACGGGGGGCGCTCCTTGCATAGTAGAGAGCAACGCTCTCCGAAGAGGCGAGGCAGGAATGGAAGTACCCACCCCATCACCCGCCGACGAAGAAGGAGCCGCGGAGTGCTTTCGACCCTTTCCCACCATCTTTCAACACCTGTCATGACAAAGAGTAAATGAAATTAGTACAACATAAATACCAACATGAGTAATAAAATGTATATAATTTAAGTGTATCATTGTCATAAATACCAACATGACTAATAAAAATTGAATACCTAACATGAACTCAAAATTTATATATAGTATAATAGTTGAATACCTAACATGAACTAATAACAATCGTGCTCGTCTATATATGCTTCGGGGTCAATAAATGCATCATGATCATCACTATCATCAATAAATGCATCATCATCATCACTATCACGAAGAACATGTGGAAGGCCACCATTATGTAATCGGTCAAGAAGTGACTGGTCATCCGCAGCAGTAACCTCTTGTTCTTCCAGCTCTTCTTGTTCGGGCTCAGGGGTTAAGACGGATTCACTGTCGCTGTCTACTTCAATGTTCTGGGGTGAAGTAGAGCAGTTCTTGAAACGTTTCTTGGACATACGTGTTTCTTGGAAGAATTCTCCTTCATATGTGTTTGGGTTAATGTGAGGTTCGTAATCCTCTTCATTAAGGGTAGGTGGTCTAAAATGTGGTGGCACTTCATAAACGACATCCCAACCTTTGAGATTTGGATCAGTTTGGCAGGCCCACGGTAGATCGAAAACTTGTGTCACCTGTAAACCATAATATAGACATCGGGAACATCTAAGTGGGTGTTTTGGTTGATTTCGACTAGTCCTATATGTTCATGAGTCCTTCTAGTCTCCCTCGGCTCAAACCAATAACATTTGAAGACTACGACGGTCGGTGGGTTTTCACCATAGAATAGAAGTTCATAAATTGCTTCAACTCTTCCATAATACTCGGTGTCTCCTTCACCGATAGCAGAGACACAACAATTTGTAGTCTTTAGGTCGGGCATAGATAGCTCTTTGCCAAAGGTACGAAAGTGATACCCGTTGATGTTGTATTTGTCAAATGAACGGACCTTATAGTCAAAACCATTAGCGACTTGTCTCAACTCGGCGCCCATAGACTCTGTATCAGCCTACAAGATTAATATGAAAGAATGGATACATTAGCCGCAAATTAGACCAAGAAATCAAATGGGCCCTTAATGGTAATTAATTACCCTTTGTTTGAACCAAGAGATGAAACCGGGATAGTCGCCTCCATGCTTTGCGAGAAGCTCATACTCTTCGACGGAATCTTTTTCGATGACCGCTCCATCCGAGAATTCGGCGACGTATCGACTATATCAAATATCCGGGAATAAGAGTAGTTCATAGCAATTAGAAGTTGCAGAACAATAAATTACCGAGAACTTACTCGATGTACGACCGCACTTCTATTAGGTTGGTGAAGATATACAAAGAAATGGTCCGCCATTCTTCGACATCCAATGATTTCCCTTTCGAAGCACCGGATGGTGCGAGCTTACCTTTGAATAGGCTGAGGTTGGATCGAACTTTTTTTGGATCGCCATCATTGTACCGAGGCTTCGGGTTATGCAAATGATGATTTTTGGCTTCGTAGTGTGCTGTCATGAAGTTTGCCGCCTCCTCAGTATTGAATGCCTCGGCCATCGATGCTTCAATTCTACGTTTATTTTTACACTTAGCTCGAAGCGTCTTCTGCATCCTCTCAGTTGAGTAGCACCATCGATTTTGAACGGGCCCCCCCATTCTTGCCTCGGTCGGGAGATGCAAAATCAAATGTTGCATTGGACTAAAGAAGCCCGGTGGAAAGATCTTTTCTAATTTGCAGATCAACTCCGGCGCCAACTCTTCCATTTCATCTAGCACGCTAGGGGATAGTTCTTTCGCACAAAGAGAACGGAAGAAATAGCTCAGCTCTGCCAGTACTAGCCATTCATCCTCAGGGATAAAGCCACGCAACATCACCGGCATTACCCGCTCAATCCATATGTGCCAATCATGACTCTTGAGCCCAAATATTTCCAATTTCTCAAGACTCGCTCCCCTCTTTAGATTCGTTGCATACCCATCGGGGAACATCAACCGCATTTTCACCCACAATAGCATTTCCCTCATAGCTGGCCTTTCAAGATTGAACCATGCCTTTGGCTTCTCTATGATTTTCTTTCCTTTCCGTTGTCGCAAGTTTTGCAACGGTCTATCACATAGAGCCTCCAGGTCGATTCTAGCCTTAGGATTATCTTTTTACTTCCCATCTATGCCGAACAATGTACCAAAAATGTCCTCCGCAATATTCTTTTCAGTGTGCATCACGTCAATGTTGTGTGGGCAAAGGAGGTCTTTGAAGTAAGGCAGATCCCATAAGCATGACTTGTGAGTCCAGGCGTGTTCCGTATTATACCCTTTGAAGTATCATGGACGCAAAGGATCAGGCTCGAGAGCGTTTAACTGATCAAGGGTGTGTTGGCCTGTTAACACAGCTGGTGTAGTGTTTTTGACAACTCTACCTTTGATGAAATTCTTCTTGCCTTTTCTGAACTTATGGTCAGGATCCAGGAATTGTCTATGCATGTCGAAGCAAGAATACTTGCAACCAGCTTGCAGCCAACGGAACTGAAGAGCTGCCTTGCATGTGGTGCACGGGAACCTTCCATGCAGACACCAGCCAGGGAATAGTGCAAACGCCGGATAATCATGCGTCGAGTACATGTACCACACATGCATTTTGAAATTTGTTTAGGTAGCCGCGTCGTAGGTCTTGATCCCATTATCCCAAGCTTCTTGCAACTCATCCTTAAGCGGCTGCATGTACACATTCATATTCTTCCCCGGATAGTTGGGCCCTGGAATTATCAACGTCAGGAAAATGTTCTTTCTTTTCATAATCTCTCCGGGTGGCAAATTTAGTGGAATGACAAATACAGGCCAACAACTATATTGTGCTGCCGTCATACCATACACATTGAACCCATCTGTGCTGATGGCAACTCTAGGTTGCCTTGGATCTTCCGATTTATCCTTATGTAATGCATCGAAGTGCCTCCACGCAAAACCATCTAAAGTGTGTACCAGCATCTTGTTCCCATCCGCATCTAGTTCGGTTCTTTTGCCCAATTTGTGCCATGTCATATGTCTGGCCGTCTCTTCGACCATGAAAAGACGTTGAAGTCTTGGTACGATTGGCAGATACCGAAGAACACTAATGGGAATTTTGGTCTGATTCTTCTCACCCATGCCGTTGTCTACCACAATATACCTGGAAGAATTGCAAATGGGGCAATAGTTCAAGGTCGCATACTCAAGCCTAAATAAGGCACATCCATTCTCACAGGCATGTATCTTCTCATAGGGCATCTTAAGTACACGGAGGATTTTCTCTGACTAGTACAGGTTTGCAGGCCGTACATGGCCTTTGGGTAGAAAGCATCCAAATATCGTCATCATCGCGTCGTAGCATTCTCTGCCTAGGTTGAATTGAGCCTTCGGAGCCATTACTTGCGCGATGGCATCCAGCTGACAAAGCTCAGTCTGCTCGTGGAGAGGATGTTTTGAAGACTCCAACATTTCATAGAAGGCCTTCGCAGATTCCTCCATCTCATCGTCCGAATCCCGAGCATCATCAAAGTCTTGCACCATGTCTTCAATCCCGGTACCATGCTCGTCGGTGCGACGACGAATCACCTCAGCTCTGGCACGTTGGTCAGACTCACCATGAAAAGTCCACACTGTATAATTAGGCGTAAAACCCCACTTCTGCAGGTGTTTACCCATTTCAAACTCTGTCTGCTTTTTCCAGTTGTCGCAGTTGGGACAGGGGCACCATGTTTTTTGCTGGCCATTTGCAAATGCGGCTCTCATAAACCCCCTGGTTTTTGTTAACCATTCATGGGTCATGTCTTTCTGACTAGGGTGACCAGTGTACATCCAAGCACGATCACTCATGTTGCCTAGCTACCTATGGGGTCACAAGAAATAAATATATAATTCATCATCTATATTCATATGCTAATCAAGTTTGTCAGTTTTATTACATCCATGCAACCTACACGCTAATAGGTAAAGATAGGTCCTAATCCCACCCGAGTATGTGTAGATTGGATTCGCTTTCCCATGCTCTGCTCGAGATACGACGCAGAATTTCGGCAGCACCTCCCCGACGTTCTCCTAATACACGTCTCGGCAATAAGCAAAGAGGATGTGTACCCGGAGAACAACAGGGACGGCACTGACGAAATTCCGCATCGGATCCGGAGCACAGCATACGGGAAAACAAACCCAATCTACACATACTCGGGCTGTCCATGGATAATGTTGGACAATTCGAAAGGATGGCGGTTATAAATATGCAAAGAAATGCATATTTATATATGTCGCCCTTCCGAACGGGAGACGCATACTGGTCACGCATACTCATGACTGAAGAAACCTATAGCTAGCAAGTTTCATCGGCATGAAGACCGGGACAGAGTAAATTAAGGGGGTAGGAGGAGAAGTCATTGGTGCTCACCAACAAACGCAAGGGCGGAGCTCGTCCAACGCACGTGGAGGTCGTCGAACAACTGCACATTGAAATTCACACGATCAACACAAATACGATGTTTTTATAATTAACATAATCGGAAAATATGAGACCTAACTCATAATTTACAAAACTATGACCCCGTGGGCCTCTGGAAGGCCGAAAAGCACCTTCTCGTTCAACAGAAGGCAAAAGAGGTGTTGAGGGTCAGGGCTTAGTGGCATCGGGAGTCAGTGTTGTCGAGGGTCGGTGGTGTCGGGTGTTGGTGGCATCGGGGGTCGGGGGGTTAGTGGCGTCGGTTGTGGGGGGTCAGTGGCGTCGGGGGTCGAGGGTAAGTGACGTCGGGTGTAAGTGGCGTCGAGGGTCGGGGGTTGCTGGCGTCGGGCGTCGGGGGACGGGAGTCGTGGGCCGAGGGTCTGGGTCGGGGGTCAGTGGCGTCGGGGGTCGAGGGTTAGTGGCGTTGAGGGTCAGTGGCGTCGGGGGTTGATGGTCGGGGGTCAGTGGCGTCGGGCGTCACGGGTCGGGGGTCGAGGGTCAGTTTCGGGGTGCTGGGGTTCCCTTTTCCTCTTCTTTCTTCTTCTCCTCTCTTCTCTTTTTCTTCTTCTTCTTCTTTTCTTCTTCTTCTTCTTCTTCTTCTTCTTCTTCTTCTTCTTCTTCTTCTTTTTTCTCCTCCTCCTCCCCCTCATCTTTTTCTCCACCTATTCTTTTTCTTCTTCTTCTTTTTCTCCTCCACATCCTCCTCCTCCTCCTCCTCCTCTTCTTCTTCTTCTTCTTCTTTTTTTCTCCTCCTCCTCCTCCTCCTCTTCTTCTTGTTCTTCTTCTTCTTCTCCTTCTTTTCATTCTTCTTCTAATTATTTTCTTCTTTTCCTTTTTTCTTTTCAGTTTTTTCCTTCTGCTTTTCCTCTTTTTTTCTTCTAACCTAACTAACTAACCTAATTATCCTAAAATCTAACCAAATAAACTAACTAAATTACCCTATATATAATACAAAAACTAACCTAATAAACTAACTAAAGTAATTAACTTTTTTAAAAAGAAAAAGAAGAAGAACTCACCATGGTGGAGGACGGCAGGGGGCGGCGGCGGCGGCGGTGGACGACGGCAGGGGGCAGGGGGTGCGCGGCTGGGGGCTTGCCGCGGGGAGGGGCTCGCCGCGGGGGTGGGTCGCCGCGGGGAGGGGCTCGCCGCGGGGGTGCGTCGCCGCGGGGAGGGGCTCGCCGTGGGGGGGGGATCGCCGCGGGGAGGGGCTCGCCGCCGGGAGGGGCTCTCGCGGGGAGGGGGTCGCCGTGGAGAGAGACAGTGAGCAAGACAGTGGCCGGGGGAGAGAGAGACGGTGAGCGAGAAGGGGTTACCGGCCGTTATAGGGCGCCCCTTTGCCGTCCGCCCCCCGACGGCAAAGGGCTCCATGGCAGACGGCAAAGGCCCATGGACGGCAAAGGCCCCCGGACGGCAAAGGCCCCCGGATGTCGGACACGGTAGGCATGGGACCCACCCGTCCTCTTTGCCGACTGCCATGGGTCTCTTTGCCGTCCGCTGGCAGACGGCAAAGAGCCGACACATGGCAAATAGTATTTTGCCATGTGTCAGTCCTTTGCCGTCTGCCTTGTGTCAACTGATGGCAAAGAGGTTCTTTGCCATCAGCCAGCACACGGCAAAGAACTGGCTGACGGCAAAGAACTGGATTCCAGTAGTGGGGGGCTGCAGGGAACCGGGGCGACGCCGGGGGAGGTGGGGCGGCGGCGGCGGGGTTGTGGGGCACAGATACGTCTCCATCGTATGTACTTTTCCAAACTCTTTTGCCCTTGTTTTGGACTCTAATTTGCATGATTTGAATGGAACTAACCCGGACTGACGCTGTTTTCAACAGAATAGCCATGGTGTTGTTTTTGTGCAGAAATGAAAGTTCTCGGAACGTCCTGAAAATTTACGGAGAATATTTCTGGAAAATATGAAAAATACCTGCGCAAAGATCCAACGGAGGGGACGGGCCAGTGGGCCACAAGCCCTGTAGCCACCCCCTTGGTGGCTACTACCAAGCTTGTGGGGCCCATGTGGCTCTGCCGCCTCCAATTCCAGCGCTATTTATTCCCTTTCGTCCCAGAAAAAATCAGGAGAGAAGATTTCATCGTGTTTGCGATACGGAGGCGCCGCCACATCCTGTTCTTCATCTGGAGGGCAGATCTGGAGTCCGTTTTGGGCTCTAGAGAGGGGAAATCGTCACCATCGTCATCATCAACCTTCTTACCTCTCCAATTCCATGAAGCTTTTCATCGTTCGTGAGTAATCTATTTGTAGGCTCGCTGGACGGTGATGAGTAGGATGAGACCTATCATGTAATCGAGTTAGTTTTGACGGGGATCGATCCCTAGTATCCACTATGTTCTGAGATTGATGTTGCTACTACTTTGCCATGCTTAATGCTTGTCACTAGGGCCCGAGTGCCATGATTTCAGATCTGAAATTATTATGTTGTCACCAATATATGTGTGTTTTAGATCCGATCTTGCAAGTTGTAGTTACCTACTATGTGTTATGACCCGGCAACCCCGGAGTGACAATAACCGGAACCACACCCGGTGATGACCATGGTTTGAGGAGTTCATGTGTTCACCAAATGCTAATGTGTTGTTCCGGTTCTTTATTAAAAGGAGAACCTTAATATCCCGTAGTATCCTTTTGGACCCCGCTGCCACGGGAGGGATGGACAATAGATGTCATGCAAGTTATTTTCCCTAAGCACGTATGACGGCACACGGAATGCATGCCTACATCACATTGACGAACGGGAGCTAGCCACATATCTCTCCGTGTTATAACTATTGCATGATGAATATCATCCAACAAATCACCGACCCATTGCCTACGAGTTTGTCCTATTGTTGCTGCTGTCGTTACTTGCTTTGCTCTGTTGCTACTTGCTACTGCTGTTATTTGATGTTGCTGGTACTTGCTGCTGTTGCTACTTGCTACTTCTGTCACTACTGCTGTTCCTTGCCACTGCTGTTACTTGTTACAATGCTGCTACCTGCTACAATACTTTTTCTCGCACCGTTGACGGGAAAGAATATTTCCGTCCACGGGCAACTTCTAGCGCCATTGATACAACAGTTAGGAATAGTCTGCTGTCAACAGATCGTTTCTGGCACCGTTGCTATCATACTACTTTGCTACTGATACTTTGCTTGCAGATACTAATGTTTCAGGTGTGGTTGGATCTGACACATTCAGTTGCTAATACTTGAGAATATTCTTCCACCTCCTGTCGGGCGAACCAATAAATTTGGGTTGAATACTCTACCCTCGAAAACTGTCGCGATCCCACGCGCTGGTGGGCTATTGCAAGACAATTTCTAATTGTTGAGAAATTGGGACGAGCTCTTTTCTGCCTCTGTTGCCGTGGAGGCATCAAGTCAGGAATAGTTGCACGTCAGCAGCATCTTTCTGGCGCCATTGCCGGGGACTGCTAGCAGGCACCGGGGCGGCGCCGGGGGCGGTGGGCGTCGGGGAGATGAGTGGAAGAGAGTGGAGTCGTTACACAGTGAGTGAGAGAGAGAGTGGGCAGGTGGGGGCGAAGAGCTCTTACGGAGTTAGCTCTTTGTCATCTGCCTCACTACAAGAAATATGCTCATACATGACGTTTTCTAAGACGTCGTTGATGAATTCGTCATAAATCTGTGATGATTTCATCCGAGATCGTCGTAAACCGTTTGAGGGGATCAAATCTACATATAAATTACGACGATGTGAGTCAAAAACGTTGTAACCGCATAAGATGAGCTCGTCATAACATTTACGACGATTGTAAAAATGTCGTAACATGTTCTCACTATGTTGACATGTCACTCGTGGGTCCATTCTATCCCACCTGATCCTAGTTTGTGAAGCAACCTACTATTCTGTCATTCCGAAAAATTCTAAAAAAATTCTCATAAATACTTTGGACCATATATTTCTCAAATATGTGAAAACCCTCCCTTCCATAGTTCAAAAATAATTCAAAAATATTCATTTTCCTATTCTGTTCAGAATAGCACTTTGTGAAGGAAGTGCTACTTCTATTTCTTTGATTACCCTCATATTGTTTGATCACTCTTTCCTACCCAAATCATTGCCTCATGAAAACTTTCGTAACGATTTGCCTAGTAAATCTTTCTGAGCAAATTTCCAAAGTTTGTGTTCAGCTCACAGCTGTGTGAACGAAGTACTAGATAGGAATATCCTGATGAGTTGAATTTTTTCCACATCATCTATGTGCCCAAAACATAGCTCTCAATAAAAATTTAGCCACATCTAACAATGCATGTCAGCTCATCATCCAATCTTTGTTTTTGGTAATATTTTCATTTTGTGAAGCAACTATGTTTTATATTGCTTTATAGTTGATGAAAATTTACCACGGGATGACACTGACCATATAACCTCACTCCACCAAATTTTAGCTCATTTAATTCAGCCAGTTTCTCTCAATATTTTTCCCAATATTCTATTCACTAGAGAGCATTGTGAAGGAAGTACAATTTTTTTTTATCCAAATTTTATGAAATTTTTACAGTACCTTAATGTGCCCAAATTATCATCCTCCTCCAAATTTAAGCTCAATCCAATCATCTATGTGAGCCCAGTTCCAATTACCATTTTCTGCCCAGATTGGCACGTTGTGAAGGAAGTGTCACTTTGGCATGTCCAAATGGTATGCTTTTTATACAGTGCCTTCATATGCCCAAATTAACGTCATACACCAAATTTCAGCTCAATCCATTCATTCATTTGATCCTAGCTTCAACATCCATATTTCTGCACAATGTGTTACTTTGCAAAGCAAGTGCCACCTAGATTCATCCATTTGAGATGAAAAATTTCCAAGAGAGTCTCCTTAGTAGATGATCATCCTCAGCCAAAATTTAGGCCCATTGTCTATGCGAATTACCCGCACCGCTAATCAAACAGTTGGCTGCTAATTCATGTTTGTGCTTAGTTCACTCTCCTCGTGACATTCTTCTTTTGTATTATTCTTGCTAACACCTATCGAGGGATTGTCCAACCCACCAGACATGCCTATTCCACCTAGAATGCGTGGCAATGCAAGGGTCATCACCGACCGGCTGCCGCCCAACACCACAACCAGTCGCGGCGCCACCGACCCATCCTCCTACTCGGACGACGATGGCGAGGCGGAGGTCCACCCCAATGTGCAGCCCGAAGATGACGGCACCACTGTTATCCGCGACGAGGAGGAAGATGACGGGGAAGACCTCTTCAACGACGACTACCTCAAGTAAGCGGAACACGTCCCAACTAGAGATTTTCCGGATCTGTTGTTACGTGGGACAGCATTTTGATAGATGTTTCTAGTACTTGACAAGTTTAGCCCGTTGGATCTGCTAATAAATTGGTTATTCAACGACTTCGGGGGTTTGAGATTCTAGGAATTCCGGCCTAGATTTACTTCATAAATAGGCAGATTTGTGCCACTCGGATACAAGGGAATTTACAACACTTCGCCAGGTTGTGCCTTTTGTGTTACCATGAATGTTTCGTTAGTCGTGGACTTTCTAATGTAGAAATGTCTGCCAACTTTCTTCCCCTAACTGAATATGAATATTAAAACATGTTGTTTGTGCTCGGTATTTTGTTGGGTATATTTCAGTTTACCAAATTCAGTACCTGATATGTCCTGTTCCTTTTGATGAATTAGTTGTCTGAAAAGGATTTGTTGATCAGTTTTCTGTTGTCTAGATGAATAGTATTGTTCAATCACCTACAGAAATTAACTATTCCTTTCTGTTGTCCTGCAGTTTTGCTAATGTGTTTTTTACTTTCTGGATTGGCTATTGTTTTGGAAACTGTGACTGTTCAGTAATGTGTTTCTTACTTTCTGGATTGGCTAGTCCTGACGCTAAATTCAGGTTTATTTTTTGTCTTAGAAGCACCTCATGTGTTTGTGTAGTTGTACAGTCTAGTGTTGTCAGCTCTTTACTTATGTCTTATTGGTAGAGTAGGGCATTTTTACTTATTTGCATGTAATCAAAATCAATAAAGAATGTCGATATTTTTGCTTAACTCTATTTGCCTTCTTTGGATTAAGATTATAGCACGAACCATTCTTTGAGATGGTTTTTGCATTCAACTTGTCCATACTTATCTTAGCACTGAACTGAATTTTGTTTAGATAGTGGTATTTGGGATGCCATGAGGTATCTGATGCTTGGTCTGCTTTCATGGCCTTGTTTCTCGTTAGATTGGCATACATCGAGAAGGAAACGGGTTTTTGCGACACTGGCTGCTCTCATACAAGGAGCTTCCTGTTACTATACCCCCATTTACACATATCAACTATATTGTTCTTTCTGCAACTGGTTTCTGTGGTTGATTCATAAGTGATGATCAACACTTATTAGGTGTCTCATCATACAGTATATTATTAAATTGTGCATATTCGGCATCTGAAGTCATGTTTTTGTATCTCTACTTATTCTGAATGTCTAGTAAGCAGCACATTCTGTCATGGATGCTGTATAGTTGTCTTGTCTTAAATAAATAGAAACTCCTACACCATTTTTTGTTTGCTGTGAGAAGTGATGATATCATATCCATACCACGTTTCTGCACTTACTGTGATGATCACTTTCTTTTTTCCTTGGATTATATGGACCTAAGGATACTTTCCCCAAATTATCGACTATGACTATACAATGCGCAAATGTAATCCCATCAGGATTCCAAGCCAAAAATCTGATCCATCTTTTATGTTTTACTATTGTCTACTGGTTAATATTTTGAGTCCTAGTCAGGTTTCCTTTCTCCAATCTGGCTAAAGAATTACCCCAGTTGACAACAGAAATCAACTCAGCATCAAGCTCTATCTAAATCAATAATGCTCTTTGGTAGTCCCTTTTTCATGTTTTCATTTGATTCGATCTAAAACTTCTGAAGGTAATATATTAGAGTCTCTCGTGCACTTATTGATAGCATAATTTAGTGATGTATGTTGCCGAAAGGATTTTTTGGGCTAATATTCTTACACCCTGGTTTGCACTTGGTTATCACAGTAACGTGGAGTAGCTTGTTTTGTATTATCTTACATGTCTGCTAATTATTGTGTCATTGACTCCTGCTTGTGTTAGTGCTTAAATTCCTCCAGTAAAGCGAAAATACCATAAAGATATTGAGTTTGCTTTTCTGCATTTCCTTTGTTCAGAATTTCCTAGAACAATCTTAGATAGTTTGAAATTTAATTTTCAATTTCTGTGACCTGTTTAGGTTCGACTAATTATACTCCAGAATTTATATCTCAGGATTTTTAACATCATCTTCACGATGAAAACAAATCTTTTTATTTCTAATATTTTTTATATTTGTTTCCTTTTGATTGATGCATGTGCAGTGTAATCTTTTTGTAGGTTGACAAGTTGTGGCATCTCGAGCATGCCTCATAGGAGAGCGGAATGAAGTCCACTGTACTGTTGGGACAGTAGCAGATGTGCCATTGTTCTATTGTGCAATTTTGTTCGTTCTTGCTATATTCATGTGTAAGGAAATGTATTCATGAGATGATTTATTGTGATATGTAAACCTGGGATATGTATTTTGTGATGTTATATGATGGATGATTTTAATTTGACTTGGAGTTTTCTTGATTTGAATATGCAATAGTGTTGGATGTAATACTGGATAAAAAATTGGGTTGAAAAGGCCCAACAAATAGAAATGAATCCAAATTCTGGAACAAAAAGTTACTGAATTCAAAAATGAAAAAGGGCCAAAATTGAAACTGGACCAAATGTATTTGGGCTCTAAAAGGCTAGGGCCCAAATTATGATGATATAAAAAAATTCGAAAAAATAGTAGAAGTGGTTGTAAATAGGCTAAGGCCCAAAAAGAAGCCCAATAAGAAAAAGCCCAAAAAATTAAAACCAGCCCATGTGATCAATTCAAATGGGTTGGGCTGATTTCAACCATGACGTTTTGATTTCGTCGTAATTTTGCCACGTAGGACTGCCACATAGTACTGAGTTTGATTGCCAACGACGATTTAGGATCGTCGTAAAGGTTACGACAATCGAGGAATCGTCGTAAAAGTTACGACGATTTTAATCAAAACGTCGTTGTTGTTCATTTGTGACGCTCCGTTTTCGACGCTTGGTTTTTTGTCGTGAGATCGTCGTAAATTAAAAACCGTGACGATGTAGCGACGAAAAAATAGCGTCGTGTATTAGCATATTCCTTGTAGTGCCTCCGGCCTCTTTACCGTCCGCTAGCAAATGGAAAAGAAGGGACTCTAGTTTGACCTAACGTCCCCGCGGTAAGGTGGGCCCCACCTGTATAATTGACATCAGCTTTGCGGCACTTTGCCGTCCGTGGCTGACGGCAATCATGTGACTGATGGCAAAGACACTACAACAGGACAGACCTTTGGTAACACCGTCTTGTGTTACTACATGCCTAAATGTGTGTTACTAGGTCAGAGAGTAACACAATTTGAAATGTGTTCCATTAGCCCGTGTTACTAAGTGATGTCGACTGTTACACATAGTAATCGTTACCATATGTTAAAAATAGTGTTACAATTATAGTATAGTAACATGCATATTATGTGTTACCAAACACACTGGTAACACATTTTTGTAGTTATAGTAACACCCAGAGTAACACATTTTCACAGACGTATAACATTGGTGGTAACATGTTTTTCTAACTCTAGTAACACAAGCGGTACACATCAACTAGCCGGCAGCATCAAAATGATATAGAAATAGAAGCACAACACATATAGAAATCCTCAATATGAAGATACTGATTAAGAATATACAAGTGTATGATACATATGATTTACAATAAAGATATCATTCATATCATTTTGAGCATAGAAAACACAACTATGAAGAATATTACACCATAGAATTTGCATCAACTTGACGAAAGAAAAAGATCTTGTGGATGATATTACATTTTTCAATCTATCAATGTAATCTACGACTATTGGTAGATAAAATCTTCAGATTTGATTTGCTTTCGCTTCCAAGAATTCAACCGTAACTCAATTATCCTTCTCTCGAATCTGTAAAAGAAAATTGCACGTTAGATATATGTGATTAAATGCACACAAATATGATTCAGAATGTTGAAGAGAAGATTTAACTTACAAAATATGAAGGCCATGCACTTAAGTATCATCAAGAGAACGCTTCACCAATTGTCTTGCAATCAGAAACTTCCTTTACCAACTCCTCATTATCAAGCAAAGGTTGATCTATGCGCACAAGGGCAAATTTAGCACCTAACTCAATACCACACGCCTTAGTTCTTGGATCAGTACTACGAATAGTACCATACGCAACATTCCTCTTGTTGGGATATGTTGAAGTCTTCAAAACTACTTTGGAACCAGCCTATATTATGATCAATATTAGCATTCAATGACAATGATAATACAATTTACATGAACAATGTGAACACTTTTTAATGTCAGCCCAGTTTTTTGGGAATAACTAGCATGATGCCCGTGCTTTGCTATGGAGCTATGAAAAAATAGAAAAGTAACTTGCATGTATTTTTGTTATGGAGCAATGCAAAAAAAACATAGCTTCCCAAGTAAGTATGACGGTTTTGTATATATTGTCAATTATGTGCAATTTCAGTATGACAATATAGACAAAAATTCAATGCATATTAAGACTTATAGATCTTAATTCCGGATTTCCCATGCTTGACTAAAAATATATCCAAAACTCTAAAGTGATATAGTTTGTCAATGTCCATAGCTTACTTCTCACTATAGCACTGTAGTACATGTTTAGTATTATGAGTAATATGATAGAGAATGTCCTCATGGCCTTGTAACTATAGGTGATTAATCTGGTCGTACACTACCATACTTGCATATAGCAGATCAAACACTACATTGGCTTTTTAAAAACTGTGTTCCAAACTAAGGCTTACTTGCATAGAGTAGATCAAACAATACTTGTAACAAAATCAAGTTCTCAAGCATGCATGATAACGTGGTTTGGGTTGGGAATTTGGCTGAAGTAAACCATGGCCCCTAGCGGATCTTTACCTTGATGGTAGAAGTATGCCTTTTTCTTGCGCGAGCTGAGTGCGAATGTTCAGTTCTAGTACCCTGCTGGTTCTGTCTTGAAAAAGATTGACCCGTAAGATCCCTCATTTCCCTCACCTACCAAGAGACAATATATTAGATGGAAGGGTATTGATATCTTGAATCTATAGAAACACGCAACTTCAAACTCAAAAGCACACGGAAATAACCTCTGGCATAGAATCAATAACATGGTCTTGTGGCGATGATGAATTTTGTTGAATTTGTAATTGGTTAACATCATGGTCGCCATCCTAGTTCCATCATACAACAATGGTAAGCAAGTAAATATCTTATATTCTATCTTTGTGATACTTGTGAGAGTAAGTGTAGGTATAACCTTTTCATGTGGACGCGATCAATTATTATCCTCAGAAATGTCCTGTTGCATAGACGAGCGCACCTCAAGAGGTCCATTGCATTGTATTCTGTACAAATTGAAATATTAATACAAATGTTTCAATTGGCAAGCAATGATATAGCCATGTATTAACATTACCTTTGTTTTACCATGTAGTATTGGTAACCGAGGTATACCATTATCATTTGATTGGAGGTTTTCCTACAAAACAAACAAATATGAGTAAACTATTGACAGAAACGCATACAAAAGGTGGGATAAAGAAAGTCATTTACCTCTTGTGCTTCATTATTCAAATGGCCTTCTTTGTTTTTCATATGTTCAATAATCTGGTCTTGCCTTTTAATATGTTCCTTCATATTTGCTATTTCCTCCCAAACATCATGTTCAACTTCATATTGTGATCCATCAGTTGTAGTCATATTGATGTTGTGTGGCCTACTGTTCAATGTGGTTTTTGGAAAGGTAATCTTTCAAAAGGAGACATTATATTTTCTAATTATTGTAGCACTACATTCATTAACAATTTTTGTCTTATTTTTTCATCTTTTATTTATGTAGGTATCTCTGTGTCTTGAAGTCGTATGTGCGAAACAGATCACATCCAGAAGGATCTAAAGCATATCTTGCAGACGAGTGCATGATGTTTTGTTCAAGATATATTGATGGTTTTGCCACCAAGCATAACCGGACTTCAAGAAATGACGATGACGATGACGATGAGCCGGATGATGTTGAACAAGGATCAACTCTCTTTCCTTTTGTAGGAAAACCACTAGGAAAGGGTGGCAATTATGTTCTTAGAGGTTAGGCTAAATTCCAAGCACATAGATATGTGTTGTTCAACTGCTTAGATGCCAACCTATTCCTTCGGTAATACCTCATTCCTCGAAACAATTTCAGCTTTTTTCTGACATGTTTGCACAACTCTTTCTTTTACTTCAAAACTAACTATAAAATTACTTTGCAGAGCTCATGCTCATGAGCTCAATAGCGAGCGTGATGTCTGCTCAAACACAGTCGAGTCCATCCAGCATGTTAAGTTCAACGACTGGTTCAAAGCTCATGTAAGTCCATATTTCATATCCTTCATACGTGAAACTGAAGCCATTTACTAAACAACTACTTAATCTGCAGATGATTAAATTGGAGAAAGAAAATGGTATTGGTAGTATTAACAATGATGTTAGATGGCTAGCACGTGGCCGGGTTGATGCAGCATAAAGGTATCGTCCTTACAACTCAAGAGGATATCGGTTTCGGGCTAAACGCTTAGACAGGGTGAGTCAAAATAGTGGAGTAATGGTACGTGCCAAAACATCTACATATGCTGCACCAGGTGATGCGACCCCTGTTTTAGGCGATGTGACTTACTATGGTAGGATAATTGATATTATTAAGTTGAACTACTCTGGAAAATTTTCGGTGGATATATTTAAGTGTGAATGGGTTGATGTTTCTGTGAAAGGAATTAAAAAGGACAAGTATGGCTACACACTTGTTGACTTATCACATTTGATGCACAAAGGACACAAGATTGAACATGAGCCTTTTATTTTTCCTAACCATGCCGAACAAGTCTTTTACATAGAAGACGAACTGAACCCAGGTTGGTCAGTGGTGATGTAGAATAACCTACCTAGAGATAGATGTGACACTGGAAATGATGAATGCACACGAGACGTAGACGCTGAGCCATTCCATGTTTCTCACCTTACGAATATGTTTAAAAAGAAAAGGAAAGATCAACATTGGGTAAGATCCAATATTGAAGGAACAATTGTGGATGCTACTGATAATGCCTTGATCAATGAAGAATAGTGGACGGAAACCAAATAAAGGTATTTCTTTGTTCGAGCAACATTTTCATGATTATATATACACTATAGTTTTACCTGAACTTGATTTTTGTATGTTTGATGTTGGTGTCCATCAGACTTTGATTCAGATCCATCTTTCTGCATGTTGCTGATTTATTTTCCTGCTCATTGCACCAACGTTCTGAGAGACATCTTAGTTAAGCCTTTTACCGTCAGGTAGGCTGATCTCGTGCCCACCAGTTTCGACCAGCGGCGAGCTCGCGGGTAATTTGGAAGCCAGAAGGGATCTTAGCTCACAAGCCTGCCAATTCATCTATAAGTGGGTTCATCTTCGTTTTTTTAGTTTTTCTATCTCAATTCATTCCAAGTAAAAAAGTTAGTGCCGCTCCCTTGATGTGTACTTAATTATGTTGGAGAATCTTTACGTTTCATTTACTCTGTTTATCTCTGTTAAGATAGGAGTATAGGACAACACTAATTTGTTGTTATTTTCTGAAATCTAGTCTTTTGTACTCACTAAACTACTAGTTTAATTTAAAATCGATGCAAATTATTGGCACCCACGTATGTATGCAGGTTCTTGATAAAAAGCATCTTAGAATATCCTGGTAGAATAAGATAGTCCGTGTTCTTAACGAATATTTATTTTTCATGCAGTTAATAATATTCGTGTATCAACTATCTAAGCGCATGCATTCTCCCCCATAACTGATAATAGGAACTTTGTGCCCATGTTCTCATATTTTTTGGAATAGACATGCCTTGTACTAGAAGAGCGAGAGATCAATTCATACATGTGGTTTCTAATCTGCAGAAAATTTTCTTATGTTGTCTTATAAAGAGCACCGTGGATGGATATATTATCATTTTTAATATCTTAATCATATGTGATTATGTGAAACATCTGTGTCACATGCGTCTCACTATGTCTAGAGGAGCAAAATGTTGTCATGCTCGTTTTTGTGTTAGACTGAAGATTATTACAGTGAAGTAACATGAGAATTCAGCTTTTTATGGTAAATGTCGTCTTATGTAAAGCTAGTATTAAGGCTTTGAGATTATTAGTGTTGACAATCATGCAAATTCAGTCCGCTCGCATGTTAACCTGTAGTTATTTCTTTATATATAATACTTCATATGGTATATGCGTAGTAATTTATTGATATTTTGTTACAATACTCTTCATGCATTCTCACCTTAGCCAATCCATCAACAACATCACGACTTATATTCTTTTTACATTATGTATCTATACTGCATTTGGTAGCTTGACAGCTATTAGACTAGATTGAACCTCTGGAGGGCATGTTTACTAGATGTGGTACATAAATACCATTATCCATTCTTATGGTTGAACTTACTAGTAGAAGTTACAACGATTTTTTTGTATCTCATTTTGCTTTCTTTGCAGAACAACTTCTACGTGCGGATTCTAAAGATAGTGACCAGAAGGATAAACTACAACAGTAGAGAAAACATGGAGCAATTCAGCATGTAGAAACAACAAATCATAAAGATATATTTCAACTAGTTTGGGACATATGCATTTTTTTATAGATGATGTGTACAATTGAGTATGTAAAATACTACTGCTCTTAGTAATAAATTGTTATTGTTCTATGTGATGCCATAATTTTTCTGAATATTTTCTGATGTGGAAATGAGAGTCAAATTGTTTTATATAAGAACGTAATTTTATTAAGTGAAATTGAGATACTCCCTTCGATCTATATTATTTATTTCTAAATTAAATGTATCAAGCACTAAATACGTCTAGATACATCCATTTCTGCGACAAGTAATATAGACCGGAGGGCGTAAAAAAATATACAAGAAAAGAGAATATATGCAATTGCATTTAGCATTAATTTATCGATGCGTCTCTAGGAGAATAAGGACGCTCTTAGACGTCGTATATCCGTGTAGACATGCTTTGTAATGACCCTCTTAAAACGTCTCATTTTCGAGGCAACCTTTTCTTGATCTCTTGTTCCATCCCGCCTCATGCCTAATGCCACCGCTGAGGTGTCTGGTGTGTCTAGTTTGGTCACCGAGTCATCCTAAAATTCACATAAAAATATGGTCAATACACTGCAACCATACCAAAAATAGTTTGGTATTTACCAACCAAACTATATTGTTTTTTCATACCATATTACCAAAGAATGCGAACACTATTTACCAAGATAATAACATATTTATAAAAAATCATATTGACACATGCGCCCTGTATGTCAAAGGTATTTGTGATCTATGTATGGAGTTGATTTTAGGTTTTTGTAGTCCTCCTATAAATAATAGAACATGTAACAATATGTATCAGCCAGGCTTATGTGGTACTAACACGTAACACATTTGAGTAACACATATTTATATGTTACCATATCAAAATCTATGTAACACATTCGACCAACACATATTTATATGTTACAGTTGTAATATTGATGTAACATATTTTGAGGTCTTATATAGTCTGTGTTACTGCCTGTCGTTGGACACAAAATGATGTGTTAAAGCAATTTCACTTGTAACACATTTTTCAATCTGTTACATGATTGTGTTACTTAAAGAATGTTTTCTTGTAGTGAGACCATCTATGCCATCAGCCATTTTTTTCCCGTTCTCTTTATGGCAGCTGATGGCAAAGACACTTTTTGTCGTCCGCTGGCTGATGGCAAAGATTTGGCACACGCCAAAAAACTAAATTCCAGTAGTGATACGGCGTAAAAAAAGTTTAATATATAAAAAAACTAGAGAAAATTTGGGACTCGATTTCACCGGGGCTTGCCCGGTGAAGTTTTCACAGATGCTCAAAATTCCAAATGTAAAAAAGGTATTTCAAAAAGAAGTTTTTCCAGAGAAATAAGAAAAAATAGTTTTAAAAAAAAATGTGACATGACATCAAGACCACAGGTTGTTTAGGATTGATCGCTTACTATTGTCAAGAAAACAACACATGCAGACTTGGCAACTAGGGGCGATAGAACCAGAAAGTTAAGCATGTTCGGGCTGAAGCAGTGAAAGGATGAGTGACCGGCCGGGAAGTTAGACGATTTGGAATGAGTGATCCACGCTAGTGCAGTGATGATGGGTGATTAGAGATTAAATTGTCAAATAATTCAAAGATTTGAAAATTGAAATAAAACATGAAAACAAATAAAAAAATAAAAAATGAATTCTACCTTTTCGGGTCAAACAAAAAAAATAAACAGACGGATCCTTTAGTCCCGGTTCGTAACTAGAACCAGGACTAAAGGTCCTCCCTCCCCCTCGCACCGAGCCCCGCCACGTGGAGGGCCATTAGCCCCGGTACAGATATTAGTCTCAGTTCCTGAACCGGGGCTAAAGGCCCTTTTTCTACTAGTGTGAGACATGGGAATAACTACACCAAGTAGTAGCATGTTAGTAATTTACATGGTGCATGTGTATGACTATGTGGCGCATCAAAATGGGAGTACAGAAATCAAATGATGTTGTCGAAATTTTACGGAATGAGTAATGGATTATTTGCTGGCTATGTTATGGATAATACTGTGTTTTGATATTATAGGCATGTCTCGATATTTTATGGATAATAACTTCATGGAATTTTTTCATTTGATAGTTGTTGTCATTTACTCCCTCTGTAAACTAATATAAAGGTGTTTGGATTACTAAAGTAGTGTTCTAAATGCTTTTATATTAGTTTACGGAGGGAGTATTTTTCATTCTTTCGACGATGAAGACATCCCAACTATGCTTGTGTGTCTGACGGTCTGCCTCCTCAAACATATTTCTAGACCTAACCATGGTATCAGAACTTCCATCAACGACTGTCCTATTGTCACAATGGCCAGGAATAACTCAATGGCCATCATGCAGCTATGTACACCTCCGCATTAGCACCGTTGTCATCGGTTCCCAACACAAGATGCATGCACGAATGTTCTTTCTCAAGTTTAGTATCTACGGAGTATAATATATGTAGCTGAATTTCTATGATGTAAACAGGCTATTTTGGAGCAGCAATAATACTGAACTTCAATATCAAAACAACAAAGATATATGAACACTTTTCAAACAAAGATCTCCTGTCACTGGTAGAAAAACAGGCTTTGGTCCACTTGATGAAATCCCATTAGTCCCGGTTCACTCACGAACCGGGACCCATGGGGGCATCGGTCCCGGTTCGTTAGGCCATGGCACCGGCCGGGCCTCGTGGGCCATTGGTTCTGGTTCGTATGACACCTTTGGTCTCGGTTTCAGACATGAACCGGGATCAATGTGCCTCGCTCCTGGCCAACAACTATTAGTCCCAGTTTGTGGCTGGAATCGGGACCAAATGTTGAACTTTAGTCTCGGTTCCAACCAAAAACTGGGACCAATGGTTTGCCTATATATACCCCCTGCCCGTGAGCAGAGCAGTGCACTGCTCTGTTTTTTTGGCCGGCCGTGGAAGAGCTTTGTGGTGCTCTAGCTCACCTCCTATGCACATGAGGTGTTCGATGAAATGCCCGAGCCACACTTATAATTTCTCCTCTCGAATCTCCTTGTCCAAGCTCCACTTTTCCTCAAGTTTTGTGTAGCTTTGGCGGTCCGCTCTGTCCTGTCCCCGTCCTCACCGCTATCGATCGCCCGCGCCCATCTCGGGCAACATGACATAGATTTTTTAATCTAGAAGGTATGTGAACGGATATTCCAAACGACATAGTAATTCTCGCCGAGAAGTTAAATTTGGTTGAAAAAGAAAACAATTACTTGAAAAAAATACAAAGAGTTGAAGAGGAGAAAATATAAGGCAGCGAATACATCATATGATGAGCCAAAGCGCCACATAGTTCTTTCAGCAAAAAGAGACATCGTGGGATTGGAGGGCAAGAGAGACATGTTTGAAGATTATGAAAAGTTTCATGAAATTCCTCCCTTCAAAGTCAAGGCTGACCCAAGCACCTTGTTAAACGATGAAGATTATCCATGGTTACGGCGCAATCAGCAAAGAACACAAGCGAAGAAAAGGTGAAGAAATGAAATGCCTTTTGTAACAAATGAGTTTTCGTATGAAACCATGATACTTTGAAAGAGATTGTTCAATTTGTACACGAAGTGCATCCAATTTTTATCGTAACCCTCTTAACTTTTTAGCACATGCTATGTGGGTGAAATGATGATACCATGCCAACTTTCAACCTTTTCAGAGTTCATTTGTGGTGTTTTTCAATTTCATGGCCATTTAGCTCAAAATAATCAGTAAATGCATGAAAAATACCAAATAAAGTCACAAATTGTTGAAAATTGATAATGTGGCTTTGAATGGTGCATTTTGAACACAAAAAAAGTCTGGAGTTCAAATAAGTTCAAAAAATGAAATCCCTTTGTAACAGATGAGTTTTCGTATGAAACCATGATTGTCGGGACCCCGATCCTAAGCCATAGGAATCTAGCCTGTAACACATCGCATCCCTTTGCGGTCTCACGCACGGTTAACTCCTGGGCTGCAGCCTTACCTTAGCCGGGACCGTTTGCGTCTTTTGACTCGCGTATGCAATAGTGTCGCTAGCATTCCAATGTCAAAGAACCCGGATCGACATGTCTAGTCATAAACCGAAGTGGCAGTACCGCACAAGGACAGGCATACATGACCCAACAAAGCAGGTGTCGGTCATCTGCGAATGTAGACGAGTCGTAGCAAGCTACAAGGACTCCATTACATTGCGTGACATTTCCCCAAAGAGGACAGACACAGCAGCTAAGAAGGACACATGCCGGTCAACCAATGTGTCCGGAGCAGTAGCGAGCTACCAAGGCTCATTGGATCACAAAGGGGCATTTCCTTGTAAGGAGTGCTACTAAAGTTCACGACTAGGTAATCGAACCCCATACATATCAAGTACGACACACGTACGCATGGCATACCGATATGTATAGATACATCGATGGCATCACAACATAACCATAAACATACAACCTTTATTTAAGAGGCTCAGAAGAGCCACACACATAATATTACACATTAAGGGTCTCACGACCCATAATAGCAGTCATTCAGTTACAAGCCAGCGGAAGAGTTTAAACTGTCTGAGTACAGACAGGGCAACTAGAAGGCACATGGCCTGACTATACTACAGATCCAACGTAGGGCCAGATCGTAGCTGGGACACCAGCTACTCGTCGTCGTCGATGTCTACGAAGAACCCTCCATTAGGGTCATTAGCAACCTCTGCAACATGTATTAAGCAAACATGAGTATGAAGGTACTCAGCAAGACTTTAGGATAACTAACTACTCATGCAAGGTATCAAAAGGTATTGTGGGGTTTCATGCGGAAAGCCAGCATTTGACTCGTGGCTAGACAACTTGCATTTTTAAATAATTTTGACAACTTGATTTCTCGCACACGAGTCCACTAACACCACAACAATACACTATCGTGGAATCATTCCGTCTCCATACGGAAATGCTGTCCACGACACTCACGCTTATCTTGGCAATTTTATGAGTAGCCATTGAAGTTATCTATGAACAACATATGTCTCCAAGTAGTCCATATCCGCGGACGCGGCTATTCGAATAGATCATAACCCTGCAGGGGTGTACTTCATCACACACGCTCTCGCCACTTATCGCCATGTGCACGTCATGCACCTCGGCAACCTTCAAGCGGAAGCCCAGCGAGGGAGTCGGCCACGACCGTTAACCACACTAGTACCTAGTCCAGGTTTATCGCCTACCTCAGAGTGACCCGTACGGAAGTCCGGCCGAGGTTTCCGCCACGGCCTCAAACGATGTGCGCAGGGTTCCCAAGCCCACCATCCGGGTGCCACTTGGTACACCGTGCCACTGCCTACCGCATCACGGCCCAACTCTCAGGTCAGCACCATGCACGGCCTCCAGCATTACTATAAACACCAGAAACTACTTGCAACTCCTGGACCGAGTACTACGTGATTAATAGGCCGAGCGGGGTTATATTTCAGGGCCCAGCATGTGGTAGTATCTAGTCTTGGATTACATACACGGAACTCAGTTCCTAAGGACGGTTCCAATGAAACAACCCGCCATGTACTCCTACACAGCCTTTCACCGGTACCTTTACCAAATCAAGTTCAACACACAAACTTTGCTCACCGAACACCTTCCACAATTCTGTTCATCTCCCAGATGACAGACCATACACAACTCTAAGCATAGCATGCATAGCAGGATAAGGCACATCATAGCTCAAGCAACTACCAGGTATGCTAGGTTGCAAGGTTCGGCTATTTACTGTGACAAGGTTAGGTCATGCAAAGGAAGTGGTTCAACTAACGTGGCAAAAGCAGTTGTAACATTTGATCCTAATGCAATAAATAAGTGCAGGAGCAAGAACATGGGAATTATCGGAATGATCAAAAGGGTTGCTTGCCTTGTTGCTCAGAGGAGGAACGGTATCCGTCAGACGGATATTCGGTGGAATCCGGGGGTGCGGAGCCTACCGAAATGAATGGCAACATTCAATAACAATCATATGCAATCAAAATGATGCATAAGCATGGCATGAGAATGCAAGGTGATAAGTTATTATAATCAATATGTATTAGGTTTAGAGTTGATTTGAATCACATTCGAATATCAATTCAAACGGGTATTCTCGAATACCGATTTAATTGATTTGACCTGATGCTCAGATCAACTTGATGTTAACATGCATGAGATGTCATTTTAGGGTACTGATTTGTAAGTAGGACAGTGTGTGATCATGGCATTCATATTGAAATTTGAATATTTTCCAAATTCCATTTAAAAAGTAATTATAAGAACTGATTTATTCCTTATTCCACATTTTAGGGTTCTGTAACTTTTTCAAACATGGTTGAAAATGGCATAATCAGAATCCTTGAATTTTTCTGATACTTTTTCATATATAAATTATTTTCATTGGAGTTACAGATTAATTTCTATGATTTTTACAAGTTTTAGCAATTTCCTGGAATTATTTTTATACTGGAAATTCTCTTTATTGCATCAGACTGACTTCAGCAGGTCAGCCGACCTGTTCAGGTCAAACCTGACAGGGGGGACCCACTAGTCAGCCTCTGTAGGACTAATCCCGCGCTGACCAGTCCCTTAACTGCGTTGACTTGGCCTTGGGCCCACTGTCAGCGAGAGATTAAGCTCCTAATCTGTTGGATTAGCTTTGCCACGTCGGCCCCCACCGGAGGGTGGTCGCCGGCGACCAAGCCCGCGGCGGAGGGCTCGCCGGAGACGACCTAAACGGAGCTGCACAGCACCAATTCGAACGCGGTTTGCAGCTACGGAACGCTGGCGAAGTAGCTGATCTGGCAGGGGCATCAGGGGAGGCTAGGGTCGAAGGGAGAGGCGCCGGCAACGGGCCGAAGCGGTGGCCGAAGCTCGGCCTCCCACAGTTGATGGCTCTAGGGCACGGGGAGGACAGCTGAGGCGCTCATCACACTCCTGGAGGCTCGAGGAGCTCGAACCCTAGCTCGAGCGCGTGGATCAGACACCACAGCGACGACGACGATATGACCGGCGGCGAGGAGCTCTCGGCCTTGGTGGGGAACGGGGCTACGATGCACGGAAGAGCGTGGGGGGAGAGGGGAAACGATGACGAGCTCACGGCGGTTCCGATGGTGTTGCTGAGCGGCTCGGGGGTGCGCCGGAGGGAGCGAATCGACGGGAGAGGTTCGGCGGCCGGAGGTGGAAGACGATGGCGTTGGGGGCAATGCAGAGCTCGGGGAAGCTTCAGCTTCTGCAGAGAGGACCAGAACGACGAGATGGAGCTAACGGACTACTCGGAGGAAGGTTCCCGTTGCTAGAAGCGTTGTGGCTCGAGCTCGAGCTCGTGGTAATGGCGGCAACAGGAAGGAGGAAAAGATCCGAGAGGAGGGAGAGAGCTATCACTAGGAATGGATAGAGGAGGCCTCGGGAAGCTTATCCCCGTCGTCGCGCTGTCCCGGGGGGCTCTGGAGCTCGCCACGGTGAAGCAGGAGGTGGAGGGGCCGCCGTGGTCGATCTCCCCTCTGCCAGAAGGCACAGGAAGAAGACGACCCTGCCCCTGGTGGGCTGGGCCTCCTCAGGCGACAGGTAATGTTTTTCTTCCTCTTATTTTTTTCTGTTTTGTTCTGTTTTGCTAACTAATGTTTTGCTATTTATTTCAGCTCCAAAATGGTGGTAAAAATTATTTTAAACACACCTAAATATTTGTTATAATATTCCCAACCATTTCCAAAGTTTTCAACATTTTTGAAAATTTATAGTTTCTGATTTCAAATTTAAAGTTTGAAACCAGTGGCTTTTGCATTAATTTAAAATGCTTAAAGTGTCAAGAAAATAGTTTTCTCCAATGCTCATTTACTTTCATGATTTATCAGAAAGTTTGAACATTTCTTGAGGCCATTTTGGGTTCATTGATTTCAACTAGTTTGAGATTTTCTTTATTTAAAGTAGTGGCTAGGGTTTTTGAGTTTTTCCTTTGCCACTTTCTTGTTCTTGATTGGAGAATTATTAGATGCAAATGCAAAGAAGACATGAGCACAAGACTAACTTGCTTAAGGGTTAGGGATGTGACAACTCACCCCCACTCAAGAGAATCTCGTCCCGAGATTTAGAAGTCGTCGGGAATAACACAGGATACTCAAGTCGGAGACGATCCTCTCTTTCCCAAGTTGCCTCCTTTTCGGAATGATTTGACCATTGGACTTTAAGAAACTTGAGGTTTCGACGTCGAGTGGTACGCTCAGCTTGATCAAGAATACGCACGGGGTATTCTCGGTATGAAAGGTTATCTTGGAGATCAAGCGTTTCGTGGTCCACTTCACGGATAGGATCCCAAAAGCAACGCCTGAGTTGCGAGACGTGGAAAACATCATGAACCTTGGAAAGATGCGGAGGAAGTTCCAACTGGTAGGCAACTTCTCCTCGTTTGGTAAGAATGCGAAAAGGACCAATGTAACGAGGAGCCAATTTGCCCTTGATACCGAATCAATGGGTACCCTTCAAAGGTGTAACCCGAAGGTAAGCCTTCTCGTCAACTTCAAAGGTCACAGCCTTATGATGACGATCATATTGGCTCTTTTGACGAGACTGGGCAGTTTTCAACTTTTCACGAATAATGCGAACCTGCTCTTCTGCATCCTGGATCATATCCGGGCCAAAGAGTTGCCTCTCTCCGGTTTTTGACCAATTTAGAGGTGTTCGACATCTTCATCCATAGAGAACTTCAAAAGGGGCTTTGCCCAAGCTTGATTGGTAACTATTGTTATAAGCGAATTCGGCGAATGGAAGGCACTTTTCCCAATTCATACCGAACGATATAACATAAGCTCGGAGCATATCTTCTAGGATTTGATTCACTCTTTCTACTTGACCACTTGATTGGGGATGGAAAGCAGTGCTAAAAGATAGGTGAGTCCCCATGGCATTCTGAAAACTTTCCCAGAAGCGAGAAGTAAAGATACTTCCATGGTCCGAGTTAATCTCCAGGGGAACACCATGAAGAGACACTATTCGAGAGATATATAATTCTGCTAGCTGGCTAGCTGTTATACTCTCACGAACAGGAAGAAAATGAGCCACTTTGGAAAGAAGGTCAATGACCACAAAGATAGCATTATTTCCTTTCTTGGTCTTGGGAAATCCGGTAATGAAATCCATGCTAACTTTATCCCATTTCCATTCAGGAATAGCTAGAGGTTGAAGGGTGCGAGCAGGCCTTTGATGCTCTGCCTTAACTCGACGACAAACGTCGCAGTTAGCAACGAACTCAGCAATTTCTCTCTTCATCCTAGTCCACCAGAACCTCTGGCGTAGGTCCTGATACATCTTAGTACTACCGGGATGAATGGTGAGAGGAGAATCATGAGCCTCCTTAAGGATTAACTTCCTTAGATGTGGGTTCTTAGGAACCACTAATCGATTCTAGAAGAACACAACACCTTGATCGTTCATGGAAAATTCTTTAGCGTTTCCGCTAAAAATATTCTCCTTGATCCGTGATATACCCTTGTCACGCTTTTGGCCAGCTATAATTTGATCCTTAAGAGTAGGCTTCGCCACCAGGGTAGAAAGGAATCCTTGAGGAACAATATGAAGATTCAGCTTCCGAAAGTCCTCATGGAGATGTGGTTGACCTTGCTGTAGCATCAAATTGTTACAATAAGATTTACGACTTAGCGCATCGGCCATAACATTGGCCTTCCCCGGGGTGTAAGTTATCCCTAAGTCGTAATCCGAGATCAACTCAACCCACCGTCTTTGCCTGAGATTCAAATCCGGCTGGGTGAAGATATATTTCAGACTTTGGTGATCAGTGAATATTTCGCAACGATTACCCAGAAGGTAATGTCGCCAGGTTTTTAGTGCATGGACCACAGCTGCAAGCGCAAGGTCATGTGTGGGATAATTTTCCTCATGTGGACGCAACTGTCGAGATGCGTGTGCGATCACATGACGATCTTGCATGAGAATGCAACCTAATCCTTGTCGCGAGGCGTCGCAGTAGATAACAAAGTCCTTTGAGAAATCTGGTGGTAGCAACACAGGTGCGGAAGTCAGGCGTCTTTTCAGTTCCTGAAAACTATGCTCACACTGTGGTGTCCACTCGAACTTTTTATCCTTCTTGAGGAGTTCAGTTAGAGGCTTTGCAACCTTGGAGAAATTCTCGACAAAGCGGCAGCAATAGCTCGCTAGACCAAGAAAACTCCTAACTTGCTTAACCGATTCAGGTTGAGTCCAATCAAGGACAGCTTGAACTCTCTCGGGATTGACAGAAATACCCTTACCAGAGATTACGTGGCCTAGATAGGTCACTTCTGGTAACCAGAATTCACATTTTGAAAATTTGGCATAAAGGCGATGCTCTCGAAGTTTCATCAATACCAGCCTTAGATGCTCGGCATGTTCTTGTTCATTCTTCGAGTAGATGAGAATATCATCGAGGTATACCACGACGAATTTATCCAAATACTCCATGAAGATTGAGTTCATCAGTCGAGAGAAGGTGGCTGGGGCATTGGTTAAACCGAAGGACATAACGGTGTACTCATATTGGCCATAACGAGTAACAAAAGCCGTTTTTGGAATGTCCCCGTTCTTAATCTTGATTTGATGGTATCCCAACCTCAAATGAATTTTGGAGAAGACTGAGGATCCAGCGAGCTGATCGTACAGATCGTTGATCCTGGGGAGCGGATACTTGTTCTTTATGGTGACCAGATTAACTCATCGATAATCTACAACCATCCGATCCGTTCCATCTTTCTTCTTGACGAAGAGGACAGGACAAGCCCAAGGAGAAGAGCTAGGACGAATGAAACCCTTGTTCAAGGCCTCATCTAATTGCTTCTTAAGTTCGGCTAGCTCCAGGGGTGCCATCTTATATGTTCTTCTAGCTATTGGGACAGTTCCCGGAACAAGATCTATCACAAACTCTACATCTCTGTCAGGTGGAATTCCTGGCAGTTCCTCTGGAAAAACATCCGGGAAGTCACGGACTACCGGAATGTCTTCAAGTTCCGGAAGAGGGTTGGCATTTAGGGAATAGAGTTGGCATTTGGCAACTCGAGTAGAGACAGTTACTATCTCACCCGAGGGATGGGTAAGCTGGACATTTCTAGAATGAGTATCAATCTTGGCATAGTGAGCTGACATCCAGTCCATGCCCAAGATGATATTAATATCCGAAGATTTCAAGGCTATCAAGGAGGCTAGAAAAACTAGCCTGTCTACTAGAATTTCATTGTCATAGGTTATCCTAGAGGTTTGCCATTTACTACCAGGGGTTTGGACAACCAATGGAATTGGCATATCACAAAAAGACATGTTATGCAACTGTGCATAATTTTCTGAAATGAAGGAATGAGAGGACCCAGTGTCAAAGAGAACAGACACTGGGTGATGATTAACAAGAAGCGTACCCAGCATGACGTCTGGATCCTCTACAGCTTCTTCTGCTGACACGTAGTTCACACGGCCACGTGCAGGAGTTGGCTTCACATAATAAGCTTTGCCCGACTTGGCCTGCCCGACGGACTTTTCGGGTTGCTTGGCACCCACATTCTGAGGACACTCACAGGAATAGTGCCCTGGTTCTCCACACTTGTAGCATATCACCTGGTTGGCACGTGGTGCAGCATTGCTAGCTGGACCACCATAAGCTTTTGCTGGAGGGTTGGCCTGATTCGTCTGAGGCGCCACGTAGGATGGCCTCGGAGTGTATCTTGGTGGCAGAGAACTGTTTGGAACCCACAGCCTGCGTTTTGGAAACGCGGAACCAGAAGATGAGCCAAAGTCACGGGAGTGCTTCCTTGTGGCTTCGAAGTCAGTATGACCAGTCTCGGCACTGATCGCTTTGTTGACTAGGGCTTGAAAGCTTGCACACTCATGGAGGCGCAGATCACGATGGAGCTCAGGGCTCAGACCCTTACGGAATCTTGCTTGCTTCCCGGCGTCAGTAGACACCTCCTCTGTTGCATCGCGGGCGAGATTACCGAACTCGCGGCTATAGGCTTCCGCAGACAACTTGCCCTGAGTGAAGGCACAGAACTCCTCTCTCTTTCTGTCCATCAGGCCCTCTGGAATATGGTGCAGACGAAAAGCGGCACTGAAGTCTGCCCATGTGGCCACTGGTTCAGCGGGACGCATAGCTTCAAAATTCTCCCACCACAGATTGGCGGGTCCTTCCAGGAAATACGCCGCAAAGGTCACCTTGTCGGCCTCAGACACATTCGCAGAGCGAATCTTGCGTGAAATGCTGCACAGCCAGTCATCAGCGTCGAGGGGATCGACGGAATGATGAAACTTTGGAGGATTCAGCTTCACAAAGTCATTGAGGGACACTACGGCATTCCTAGGCTGTCGAGCCGTATTCTGCTCAATACGCTCTAGTAGTCGATTGGTCTCCCGTTTTTTTCTTTCTGCCTCAAGCATCACTTCCACCGGAGAAGGCGGGTGAGGCAGGTCTTGCTGCGACGCTTGACTACCCTCGCCTTGCTCATGAGCAGGGGCATGGTTCAACCTGGTGAACACCATCCTGACAAACAAACTCATAGCTTAGACCAACATCATATCAATACTAGCCATGGATTAAGAATGTACTGGACACACGGAATGCGGAAATGAATATCCGAACAGCATGGTAACAAGCAACTGCTATATATACACCATGGTTCATACCCATCCTTACATAGTTCAGTACAAACTTACTCGAAGAGCAAACTACTGAAATTATGAAACTACTCATCAGAGGTTTACAAGCTTCCTATACATTATTTATCTAGGCCTCCGGAATTCATTTCACATTACAGACATACTTCACAAGTCATGCAGGACTGTGAACGTATGGCTACTACCATACTATCCTTCCGCTCACAGCTCAGGCATCCGCATAGAACATCTCATAGAGATTACCTCCATGACCTGGAAGCTCAACCTGCGGATCAGGAAACACTCTAGCCTGAGATCCCTAGGATCCATAAGGACACGGATGTGGCCTTGGTCCCCTGACTGGTGGTAAGAGGGGTCCCCGAAGAGGTGTGACTCCTCCTATAGCTGGCCAGTCAACGTGGGCCGGAAGATGGGTCCTAACAGGGTTCAGCATCTCCATCTCTCCATACCCTGTCTGGACTACCAGTGTCAGCTGCGTCAAAGCTGTCCACACACGGGCACGGGTAGCATAAAGCTCCATACGGAGAGCACGAGCATCCCTGTCTCTGTTCTCTAGCATCTCAACAGTGGACTGCAGTAGTGGATCCTCCATAGAAGAATCAAAATAGACTCCACTGAGGTATCCCTCTTCACCAGGCTGAGAGGCCGAAACATAGCAGAACTCTGAATTCTGTAGCAGTGCATGTCTCGCTCTCATAATAGACAGCATTGAATAGGCAGCATCTTGTACTGCCATGTCAACAGTGACTCCCAACCCATAGGACCAATGGATTGGCTCCTCAGCTCCAGGGTAGTCTGGAAATACCCTAACAGTGCAGATGTACTGGCTCTGGTTGAAGTCTCGGTACTGTTCCTCCACTTGGTACTCGAGGTACCAGCGGTAACCGCACACCGACATCACCCTGACCAGCATGGCCGTATGACCCGGCACATCAATGCACCTGGTCAGACGTACCACCTGACGAGAAGGGCGGCCAGGCATCTGTAAATAGAGAGTAATGCAAAAGCATTAGAGCTCCAAATGAAAAATTGGGCAGCATAACGGCTGTAAATGCTCAAAAACAAATTTTGAGACAACCCAAAAATGGAATAGCGTAACCACTCAACTATCAAGTTCAGCTCTCTGATCATCAAACCTACTTCCTTTTCCTAGGAATGACAAAAACCACATATCTCTTGACCCGTAGTCCTATAATCTACCGATCAGAAACACGAGCCTAGGAGAAGATGAGTAACCTAGTCCTTAATTCCCGCAGAAAAGACGAGGATGACCAGAATAGAATAACTTGAGAAGAGAACAAGAGCCTTACGTTCCCTTCCACAAACAATTCCCTTATATATAACTAAAGCAATTCTAGACTCAGCTTCGACCAGTTTGGCTTAGTAATCCTACAGTCAGTCAGGCTCTGATACCAACGCTGTCGGGACCCCGATCCTAAGCCATAGGAATCTAGCCTGTAACACATCGCATCCCTTTGCGGTCTCACACACGGTTAACTCCTCGGCTGCAGCCTTACCTTAGCCGGGACCGTTTGCGTCTTTTGACTCACGTATGCAATAGTGTCGCTAGCATTCCAATGTCAAAGAACCCGGATCGACATGTCTAGTCATAAACCAAAGTGGCAGTACCGCACAAGGACAGGCATACATGACCCAACAAAGCAGGTGTCGGTCATCAGCGAATGTAGACGAGTCGTAGCAAGCTAAAAGGACTCCATTACATCGCGTGACATTTCCCCAAAGAGGACAGACACAGCAGCTAAGAAGGACACATGCCGGTCAACCAATGTGTCCGGAGCAGTAGCGAACTACCAAGGCTCATTGGATCACAAAGGGGCATTTCCTTGTAAGGAGTGCTACTAAAGTTCACGACTAGGTAATCGAACCCCATACATATCAAGTACGACACACGTACGCATGGCATACCAATATGTATAGATACATCGATGGCATCACAACATAACCATAAACATACAACCTTTATTTAAGAGGCTCAGAAGAGCCACACACATAATATTACACATTAAGGGTCTCACGACCCATAATAGCAGTCATTCAGTTACAAGCCAGCGGAAGAGTTTAAACTGTCTGAGTACAGACAGGGCAACTAGAAGGCACATGGCCTGACTATACTACAGATCCAACGTAGGGCCAGATCGTAGCTGGGACACCAGCTACTCGTCATCGTCGATGTCTACGAAGAACCCTCCATTAGGGTCATTAGCAACCTCTGCAACATGTATTAAGCAAACATGAGTATGAAGGTACTCAGCAAGACTTTAGGATAACTAACTACTCATGCAAGGTATCAAAAGGTATTGTGGGGTTTCATGCGGAAAGCCAGCATTTGACTCGTGGCTAGACAACTTGCATTTTTAAATAATTTTGACAACTTGATTTCTCGCACACGAGTCCACTAACACCACAACAATACACTATCGTGGAATCATTCCGTCTCCATACGGAAATGCCGTCCACGACACTCACGCTTATCTTAGCAATTTTATGAGTAGCCATTGAAGTTATCTATGAACAACATATGTCTCCAAGTAGTCCATATCCGCGGACGCGGCTATTCGAATAGATCATAACCCTGCAGGGGTGTACTTCGTCACACACGCTCTCGCCACTTATCGCCATGTGCACGTCATGCACCTCGGCAACCTTCAAGCGGAAGCCCAGCGAGTGAGTCGGCCACGACCGTTAACCACACTAGTACCTAGTCCAGATTTATCGCCTATCTGAGAGTAACCCGTACGGAAGTCCGACCGAGGTTTCCGCCACGGCCTCAAACGATGTGCGCAGGGTTCCCAAGCCCACCATCCGGGTGCCACTTGGTACACCGTGCCACTGCCTACCGCATCACGGCCCACCTCTCAGGTCAGCACCATGCACGACCTCCAGCATTACTATAAACACCAGAAACTACTTGCAACTCCTGGACCGAGTACTACGCGATTAATAGGCCGAGCGGGGTCATATTTCAGGGCCCAGCATGTGGTAGTATCTAGTCTTGGATTACATACACGGAACTCAGTTCCTAAGGACGGTTCCAATGAAACAACCCGCCATGTACTCCTACACAGCCTTTCACCGGTACCTTTACCAAATCAAGTTCAACACACAAACTTTGCTCACCGAACACCTTCCACAATTCTGTTCATCTCCCAGATGACAAACCATACACAACTCTAAGCATAGCATGCATAGCAGGATAAGGCACATCATAGCTCAAGCAACTACCAGGTATGCTAGGTTGCAAGGTTCGGCTATTTACTGTGACAAGGTTAGGTCATGCAAAGGAAGTGGGTTCAACTAACGTGGAAAAAGCAGTTGTAACATTTGATCCTAATGCAATAAATAAGTGCAGGAGCAAGAACATGGGAATTATCGGAATGATCAAAAGGGTTGCTTGCCTTGTTGCTCAGAGGAGGGACGATATCCGTCAGACGGATATTCGGTGGAATCCGAGGGTGCGGAGCCTACCGAGATAAATGGCAACATTCAATAACAATCATATGCAATCAAAATGACGCATGAGCATGGCATGAGAATGCAGGGTGATAAGTTATTATAATCAACATGTATTAGGTTTAGAGTTGATTTGAATCATATTCGGTATCACTTCAAACGGGGTATTCACGGTTACCGATTTAATTGATTCGACCTGATGCTCAGATCAACTTGATGTTAGCATGCATGAAATGTCATGTTATGGTACTGATTTGTAAGTAGGACAATGTGTGATCATGGCATTCATATTGAAATTTGAATATTTTCCAAATTCCATTTAAAAAGTAATTATAAGAATCGATTTATTCCTTATTCCACATTTTAGGGTTCTGTAACTTTTTCAAACATGGTTGAAAATGGCATAATCAGAATCCTTGAATTTTTCTGATACTTTTTCATATATAAATTATTTTCATTGGAGTTACAGATTAATTTCTATGATTTTTACAAGTTTTAGCAATTTCCTGGAATTATTTCTATACTGGAAATTCTCTTTATTGCATCAGACTGACGTCAGCAGGTCAGCCGACCTGTTCAGGTCAAACCTGACAGGGGGGGCCCACTGGTCAGCCTCTCTGGGACTAATCCCGCGCTGACGAGTCCCTTAACTGTGTTGACTTGGCCTTGGGCCCACTATCAGCGAGAGATTAAGCTCCTAATCTGTTGGATTAGCTTTGCCACGTCGGCCCCCACCGAAGGGTGGTCGCCGGCAACCAAGCCCGCGGCGGAGGGCTCGCCGGAGACGACCTAAACGGCGCTGCACAGCACCAATTCGAACGCGGTTTGCAGCTACGGAACGCTGGCGAACTAGCCGATCTGGCAGGGGCATCAGGGGAGGCTAGGGTCGCCGGGAGAGGCACCGGCGACGAGCCGAAGCGGCGGCCGAAGCTCGGCCTCCCGCAGTTGATGGCTCTAGGGCACGGGGAGGACAGCGGAGGCGCTCATCACACTCCTGGAGGCTCCAGGAGCTCGAACCCTAGCTCGAGCGCGTGGATCAGACACCACAGCGACGGCGACGACATGACCGGCGGCGAGGAGCTCTCGGCCTTGGTGGGGAACGGGGCTACGATGCACGGAAGAGCGTGGGGGGAGAGGGGAAACGATGACGAGCTCACGGCGGTTCCGATGGTGTTGCTGAGGGGCTCGGGGGTGCGCCGGAGGGAGCGAATCGACGGGAGAGGTCCGGCGGCCGGAGGTGGAAGACGATGGCGTTGGGGGCAATGCAGAGCTCGGGGAAGCTTCGGCTTCTGCAGAGAGGACCAGAACGACGAGACGGAGCTAACGGACTACTCGGAGGAAGGTTCCCGTGGCTAGAAGCGCTGCGGCTCGAGCTCGAGCTCGTGGTAATGGCGGCAGCAGGAGGGAGGAAAAGATCCGAGAGGAGGGAGAGAGCTATCACTAGGAATGGATAGAGGAGGCCTCGGGGAGCTTATCCCCGTCGTCGCGCTGTCCCGGGGGGCTTTGGAGCTCGCCACGGCGAAGCAGGAGGTGGAGGGGCCGCCGTGGTCGATCTCCCCTCTGCCAGAAGGCAGAGGAAGAAGACGACCCTGCCCCTGGTGGGCTGGGCCTCCTCAGGCGACAGGTAATGTTTTTCTTCCTCTTATTTTTTTCTGTTTTGTTCTGTTTTGCTAACTAATGTTTTGCTATTTATTTCAGCTCCAAAATGGTGGTAAAAATTATTTTAAACACACCTAAATATTTGTTATAATATTCCCAACCATTTCCAAAGTTTTCAACATTTTTGAAAATTTATAGTTTCTGATTTCAAATTTAAAGTTTGAAACCAGTGGCTTTTGCATTAATTTAAAATGCTTAAAGTGTCAAGAAAATAGTTTTCTCGAATGCTCATTTACTTTCACGATTTATCAGAAAGTTTGAACATTTCTTGAAGCCATTTTGGGTTCATTGATTTCAACTAGTTTGAGATTTTCTTTATTTAAAGTAGTGGCTAGGGTTTTTGAGTTTTTCCTTTGCCACTTTCTTGTTCTTGATTGGATAATTATTAGATGCAAATGCAAAGAAGACATGAGCACAAGACTAACTTGCTTAAGGGTTAGGGATGTGACAATGATACTTCGAAAGAAATTGTCCGTTTTGTACACTAAGTGCATCCAGTTTTTGTTGTAACCCTCTCAACTTTTTAGCACATTCTATGTGGGTGAAATGATGATACCATGCAAACTTTCAACCTTTTCAGAGTTCATATGTAGTGATTTTCAATTTCATGGTCATTTAGCTCAAAAAAATCAGTAAATGCATGAAAAATACCAAATGAAGTCAGAAATTGTTGAAAATTGATGATGTGGCTTTGAATGGTGCATTTTGAACACAAAAAAGTCTCGAGTTCAAATTAGTTCAAAAAATGAAATCCCTTGTAATAGATGATTTTTCGTATGAAACCCTGATACTTCGAAAAAGATTGTCCGTTTTGTACACAAAGTGCGTCCAGTTTTTGCCGAAACCCTATCAACTTTTTATCTCATGCTATGTGGGTGAAATGATGATACCATGCCATCTTTCAACCTTTTCGGAGTTCATTTTTAGTGCTTTTCAATTTCATGGTCATTTAGCTCAAAAAATAGTAAATGCATGAAAAATACAAAATGAAGTCAGAAATTGTTGAAGATTGATGATGTGGCTTTGAATGGTGCATTTTGAACATACAAAAAGTCTGGAGTTCAAATAAGTTCAAAAAATGAAATCCATTTGTAAGAGATGAGTTTTCGTATAAAACCCTCATACTTCAAAAGAGATTGTCCGTTTTGTACACGAAGTGCGTCCAATTTTTGTCGTACCCTCTCAACTTTTTAGTACATGGGATGTGGGTAATATGATGATCCCATGCCAACTTTCAACCTTTTCAGAATTCATTTGTAGTGCTTTTCAATTTAAAGGTCATTTAGTTCAAAAAAATCAGTAAATGCATGAAAAATACCAAATGATGTCAAAAATGGTTGAAAATTGATGATGTGGCTTTGAATGGTGCATTTGATAATTTTTGTGACCTAAAAGCAAAAAGAATTACTGAAAAACAGTAAGTAGGAACAAAATAAAAAAAACAAAAAAAACACTAGAATTCTCATCAAAAAATGCCACCTACTGGGCCACCACGGCCTGAATACGACTAGAAACCCAACCAACTGGTTGGGCCAGGATTCAGGCCCGTAGAAGGCCCAATATGCACATACGCAGTGACAGATTAGGCCCGAAAGCCCGTAGTTGAGAGGAGCTTGACAGGGTGTGCGCAATAGCGCTTATAAACCACTCAGGAGCTCTCTCGGCTAGCGAGGTGGGATTAAAAATTTGGCCCCGGACGGCACCACACTTTGGTTCGGTTGGTGGCTCCAACCGGGACCAATACCACCCTTTCGTCGTGGTTTGAGCCACCAACCTATACTAAAGGCTCTTCTTCCCTTCCTTTTGGGCTGCTGAAAATTGACCGTTAGTCCCGGTTGGTGGCTCCAACCGGGACGAAAGGGTGGCATTGGTGTCGGTTTCAGCCACCAACCGGAACCAAAGGTGTTCACATATATGGCGGGACTTATCGAAATTTCCAACAACTCCCATTTCCCCCGTTCTCTTCTCTCCTCATCGTCACCGTCGCCCCCGAGCCCGTCCTAGTCGCTGCCCCGAGCCCGTCGCCGCTGGCCCACGCCTCCTCCATGAGCCCGTCGTCGTCATTGTCGTTGCCCTCGAGCCCGTAGTCGCCCCGAGCCCATCGTCGTCACTGTCGCCCACGAGCCTGTCGTCGCCGTTGCCCCCGAGCCCATCGCCGTCACCATCACCGTCGCCCATCGCCGTTGCCATCGCCTTGAGCCCGTCGTCGCCCCGAGCCCATCGGCATCGTCGTCGCCCCCGATCCCATCGCTGTCGTCGTCGCCCTGAGTCCATCGCCGTCGTCGTCGCCCCTGATCCCATTGTCGTTGTCGTCGCCCCCGAGCCCGTCGTCGCCCCCGAGCCCTTTGCCGCTGTCACATCCCTGACACTTTAAGCAAGTTAGTCTTGTGCTCATGTCTTCTTTGCATTTGCATCTAAGAATTTTTTTCAACAAGAACAAGAAAGTGGCAAAGGAAAAACTCAAAACCCTAGCCACTACTTTAAATAAAGAAAATCTCAAACTAGTTGAAATCAATGAACCCAAAATGGCCTCAAGAAATGTTCAAACTTTCTGATAAATCATGAAAGTAAATGAGCATTAGAGAAAACTATTTTCTTGACACTTTAAGCATTTTAAATTAATGCAAAAAGCCACTGGTTTCAAATTTTAAATTTGAAATCAGAAACTATAAATTTTCAAAAATGTTGAAAACTTTGGAAATGGTTGGGAATATTATAACAATATTTCAGGAGGTCTAAAATAGTTTTTACTTTTTGTTTTCGAGCTGAAATAAATAGCAAAACAATAGTTAGCAAAACAGAAAAACAAAAACAGAAAAAAAAATGGGAAACTCTTACCTGTCGCCTAGCCTGGCCCGGCCCATCTCCCTGGCTCGTCCCCTCCCTCGCGCCAGTAGGAGCAGGAGGTGGCCGCCGCCTCCTCCGGCGCGGCCACGCACCTGTGCGCCTGCCTGGCCGCCGCCTCGCGCTGGCAAGGCCGAGGATAAGCTCCCCGAAGCCTCCTCTATCCATTCCCAGCGCTAACTCTCTCTCTCCTCTCGGATCTTGCCCTCCTTCCTACTGCCGCCATTGGACCCGAGCTCGAGCTCGAGCCGCAGCACCTCTAGCCATGGGAACCCTCCTCCGAGTAGTCTGTTAGCTCCGCCTCGTCGCCCTGGTCATCTCTGCAGAAGCCGAAGCTTCCCCGAGCTCTGCATCGCCCCCAACGCCATCGTCTTCCACCTCCGGCCGCCGGACCTCTCCCGTCGATTCGCTACCTCCGGCGCATCCCCGAGCCCCTCAATAGAACCATCGGAACCGCTGGCATCAGGCTGACGTCAGCAGGTCAGCCGACCTGTTCAGGTCAAACCTGACAGGGGGGCCCCACTGGTCAGCCTCTCTGGGAATAATCCCGCGCTGACCAGCCCCTAATTGGGGTTTGACCAGGCGTGGGGCCCTCTGGCAGCGATGAGGGGAGGGAAATTACACCCTAATGGTCGGCCACGTCGACGCCCACCGGAGGGTGGTCGCCGGCGACCAAGCCCGCGGCGGAGGGCTCGCCGGAGATGACCTAATCGGCGCTGCACAGCACCAATTTGAACGCGGTTTGCAGCTACGGAACGCTGGTGAAGTGGCCGATCTGGCAGGGGCATCAGGGGAGGCTAGGGTCACCGGGAGAGGCACCGGTGACGAGCCGGAGCGGCGGCCGAAGCTCGGCCTTCTACGAGCGATGGCTCTAGGGCACGGGGAGGGCAGCTGGAGGGCTCATCGCACTCCTGGAGGCTCCAGGAGCTCGAATCCTAGCTCGAGCGCGTGGATCAGACACCAGAGCGACGACGACGACATGATCGCCGGCGAGAAGCTCTCGGCCTTGGTGGGGAACGAGGCTACGATGCACGGGAGAGCGTGGGGCGAGAGGGGAAACGACGACGAGCTCATAAATAGAATTTCCAGTATAGAAATAATTCCAATAAATTGCTAAAACTTGTAAAAATCATAGAAATTAATCTGTAACTCCAATTAAAATAATTTATATATGAAAAAGTATCAGAAAAATTCAAGGATTCTGATTATGCTATTTTCAACCATGTTTGAAAAAGTTACAGAACCCTAAAATGTGGAATAAGGAATAAATCAATTCTTATAATTACTTTTTAAATGGAATTTGGAAAATATTCAAATTTCAATATGAATGCCATGATCACACACTGTCCTACTTACAAATTAGTACCATAACATGACATTTCATGCATTCTAACATCAAGTTGATCTGAGCATCAGGTCGAATCAATTAAATCGGTAACCGTGAATACCCCGTTTGAAGTGATACCGAATATGATTCAAGTCAACTCTAAACCTAATACATGTTGATTATAATAACTTATCACCCTGCATTCTCATGCCATGCTCATGCATCATTTTGATTGCATATGATTGTTATTGAATGTTGCCATTTATCTCGGTAGGCTCCGCACCCTCGGATTCCACCGAATATCCGTCTGACGGATATCGTCCCTCCTCTGAGCAACAAGGCAAGCAACCCTTTTGATCATCCCGATAATTCCCATGTTCTTGCTCCTGCACTTATTTATTGCATTAGGATCAAATGCTTCAACTGCTTTTGCCACGATAGTTGAACCCACTTCCTTTGTATGACCTAACCTTGTCACAGTAAATAGCCGAACCTTGCAACATAGCATACCTGGTAGTTGCTTGAGCTATGATGTGCCTTATCCTGCTATGCATGCTATGCTTAGAGTTGTGTATGGCCTGTCATCTGGGAGATGAACAGAATTGTGGAATGTGTTTGGTGAGCAAAGGTTGTGTGTTGAACTTGATTTGGTAAAGGTACCGGTGAAAGGCTGTGTAGGAGTACATGGCGGGTTGTTTCATTGGAACCGTCCTTAGGAACTGAGTTCCGTGTATGTAATCCAAGACTAGATACTACCACATGCTGGGCCCTGAAATATGACCCCGCTCGGCCTATTAATCGCATAGTACTCGGTCCAGGAGTTGCAAGAAGTTTCTTGTGTTTATAGTAATGCTGGAGGCCGTGCATGGTGCTGACCTGAGAGGTGGGCCATGATGCGGTAGGCAGTGGCACGGTGTACCAAGTGGCACCCGGATGGTGGGCTTGGGAACCCTGCGCACATTGTTTGAGGCCGTGGCGGAAACCTCGGCCGGACTTCCGTACGGGTTACTCTCAGATAGGCGATAAACCTGGACTAGGTACTAGTGTGGTTAACGGTCGTGGCCGACTCCCTCGCTGGGCTTCCGCTTGAAGGTTGCCGAGGTGCATGACGTGCACATGGCGATAAGTGGCGAGAGCGTGTGTGACGAAGTACACCCCTGCAGGGTTATGATCTATTCGAATAGCCGCGTCCGCGGATATGGACTACTTGGAGACATATGTTGTTCATAGATAACTTCAATGGCAACTCATAAAATTGCCAAGATAAGCGTGAGTGTCGTGGACGGCATTTCCGTACAGAGACGGAATGATTCCACGATAGAGTATTGTTGTGGTGTTAGTGGACTCGTGTGCGAGAAATCAAGTTGTCAAAATTATTTGAAAATGCAAGTTGTCTAGCCACGAGTCAAATGCTGGCTTTCCGCATGAAACCCCACAACACCTTTTGATACCTTGCATGAGTAGTTAGTCATCCTAAAGTCTTGCTGAGTACCTTCGTACTCATGTTTGCTTAATAAATGTTGCAGAGGTTGCTAATGACGCTAATGGAGAGCTCTTCATAGACATCGACGACGACGAGTAGCTGGTGTCCCAGCTACGATCTGGCCCTACGTCGGCTCTGTAGTATAGTCAGGCCATGTGCCTTCTAGTTGCCCTGTCTGTACCCAGACAGTTTATAACTCTTCCGCTGGCTTGTAATTGAATGACTGCTATCATGGGTCGTGAGACCCTTGATGTGTAATATTATGTCTGTGGCTCTTCCGAGCCTCTTAAATAAACTTTGTATGTTTATGGTTATGTTGTGATGCCATCGATGTATCTATACATATCGGTATGACATGCGTACGTGTGTCGTACTTGATATGTATGGGGTTCGATTACCTAGTCGTGAACTTTAGTAGCACTCCTTACAAGGAAATGCCCCTTTGTGATCCAACGAGCCTTGGTAGTTCGCTACTGCTCCGGACACATTGGTTGACCGGCATGTGTCCTTCTTAGCTGCTGCGTCTGTCCCCTTTGGGGAAATGTGACGCGATGTAATGGAGTCCTTGTAGCTTGCTACGACTCGTCTACATTCGCTGATGACCGACACCTGCTTTGTTGGGTCATGTATGCCTGTCCTTGTGCGGTACTGCCACTTTGGTTTATGACTAGACATGTCGATCCGGGTTCTTTGACATTGGATTTCTAGCGACACTATCGCATACGTGAGTCAAAACACGGAAACGGTCCCGGCTAAGGTAAGGCTGCAGCCGTGGAGTTAACCGTGCGTGAGACCACAAAGCAATGCGATGTGTTACAGGCTGGATTCCTACGGCTTAGGATCGGAGTCCCGACAGCGTTGGTATCAGAGCCTGACTGACTGTAGGATTACTAAGCCAAACTGGTCGAAGTTGAGTCTAGAATTTCTTTAGTTATATATAAGGGAATTGTTTGTGGAAGGGAACGTAAGACTCTTGTTCTATTCTCAAGATATTCTATTCTGGTCATCCTCGTCTTTTCTGCGGGAATTAAGGACTAGGTTACTCATCTTGTCCTAGGCTCGTGTTTCTGATCGGTAGATTATAGGACTACAGGTCGAGAGATATTGGGTTTCTTTTATTCCTAGGAAGCAGGAAGTAAGTTTGATGATCAGAGAGTTGAACTTGATAGTTGAGTGGTTACGCTATTCCATTTTGGGTTGTCTCAAAATTTGTTTTGAGCATTTAGAGCCGTTATGCTGCCCAATTTTGCATTCGGAGCTCTAATGCTTTTGCATTACTCTCTATTACAGATGCCTGGCCGTCCTACTCGTCAGGTGGTACGTCTGACCAGGTGCATTGATGTACCGGGTCATACGGCCATGCTGGTCAGGGTGATGTCGGTATGCGGTTACCGCTGGTACCCCGAGTACACAGTGGAGGAACAGTACCGAGACTTCAACCAGAGCCAGTACATCTGCACTGTTAGGGTATTTCCAGACTACCCTGGAGCGGAGAAGCCAATCCATTGGTCCTATGGGTTGGGGGTCACTATTGACATGGCAGTACAGGATGCTGCCTTCTCAATGCTGACCATTATGAGAGCAGGACATGCACTGCTGCAGAATTCAGAGTTCTGCTATGTTCCGGCCTCTCAGCCTGGTGAAGAGGGATACCTCAGTGGAGTCTATTTTGATTCTTCTATGGAGGATCCACTACTGCAGTCCACTGTTGAGATGCTAGCGAACAGAGACAGGGATGCTCGTGCTCTCCGCATGGAGCTTTATGCTACCCGTGCCCGTCTGTGGACAGCTTTGACGCAGCTGGCACCGGTAGTCCAGACAGGGTATGGAGAGATCGAGATGCTGAACCCTGTTAGGACCCATCTTCCGGCCCACGTTGACTCGCCAGCTATAGGAGGAGTCACACCTCTTCGGGGACCCCTCTTACCACCAGTCAGGGGACCAAGGCCACATCCGTGTCCTTATGGATCCCAGGGATCTCAGACTAGAGTGTTTCCTGATCCGCAGGTTGAGCTTCCAGGTCATGGAGGTAATCTCTATGAGATGTTCTATGCGGATGCCTGAGCTGTGAGCGGAAGGATAGCATGGTAGTAGCCGTACGTTCACAGTCCTGCGTGACTTGTGAAGTATGCCCGTAATGTGAAATGAATTCCGGAGGCCTAGATAAATAATGTATAGGAAGATTGTAAGCCTCTGATGAGTAGTTTCATAATTTCAGTAGTTTGCTCTTCGGTTAAGTTTGTACTGAACTATGTAAGGGTGTGTATGAACCATGGTGTATATATAGCAGTTGCTTGTTACCATGCTGTTCGGATATTCATTTCCGCATTCCATGTGTTCAGTACATTCTTAATCCATAGTTAGTATTGATATGATATTGGTCTAAGCTATGAGTTTGTTTGTCAGGATGGTGTTCACCAGGTTGAACCGTGCCCCTGCTCATGAGCAAGGTGAGGGTAGTCAAGCGTCGCAGGAAGACCTGCCTCACCCACCTTCTCTGGTGGAAGTGATGCTTGAGGCTGAGAGAAATAAAAGGGAGACCAATCGACTGCTAGAGCGTATTGAGCAGAATACGGCTCGACAGCCTAGGAATGCTGCAGTGTCCCTCAATGACTTTGTGAAGCTGAATCCTCCAAAGTTTCATCATTCCGTCGATCCCCTCGACGCTGATGACTGGCTGTGTAGCATCTCACGCAAGATTCGCTCTGCGAATGTGTCTGAGGCCGACAAGGTGACCTTTGCGGCGTATTTCCTGGAAGGACCCGCCAATCTGTGGTGGGAGAATTTTGAAGCTATGCGTCCCGCTGAACCAGTGGCCACATGGGCAGACTTTAGTGCAGCTTTTCGTCTACACCATATTCCAGAGGGCCTGATGGACAGAAAGAGAGAGGAGTTCTGTGCCTTCACTCAGGGCAAGTTGTCTGTGGATGCCTATAGCCGCGAGTTCGGTAACCTCGCCCGCTATGCAATAGAGGAGGTGTCTACCAACGCCAAGAAGCAAGCAAGGTTTCGTAAGGGTCTGAGCCCTCAGCTCCGTCGTGATCTGCGCCTCCATGAGTGTGCAAGTTTTCAAGCCCTAGTCAACAAAGCGATCAGTGCCGAGACTGGTCATGCTGACTTCGAAGCCACAAGGAAGCATTCCCGTGACTTTGGCTCGTCTTCTGGTTCCGCGTTTCCAAAATGCAGGCTGTGGGTTCCAAACAGTTCTCTGCCGCCAAGATACACTCCGAGGCCATCCTACGTGGCGCCTCAGACGAATCAGGCCAACCCTCCAGCAAAAGCTTATGGTGGTCCCGCTAGCAATGCTGCACCACATGCCAACCAGGTGATATGCTACAAGTGTGGAGAACCAGGGCACTATTCCCGTGAGTGTCCTCAGAATGTGGGTGCCAAGCAACCCGGAAAGTCCGTCAGGCAAGCCAAGTCGGGCAAAGCTTTTTATGTGAAGCCAACTCCTGCACGTGGCCGTGTGAACTATGTGTCAGCAGAAGAAGGTGCAGAGGATCCCGACGTCATGCTGGGTACGCTTCTTGTTAATCATCACCCAGCGTCCGTTCTCTTTGACACTGGGTCTTCTCATTCCTTCATTTCAGAAAGTTATGCACAGTTGCATAACATGTCTTTTTGTGATATGCCAATCCCATTGGTTGTCCAAACCCCTGGTAGTAAATGGCAAACCTCTAGGATAACCTATGACAATGAAATTCTAGTAGATAGGCTAGTTTTTCTAGCCTCATTGATAGCATTGAAATCTTCGGATATTAATATCATCTTGGGCATGGACTGGATGTCAGCTCACTATGCCAAGATTGATACTCATTCTAGAAATGTCCAGCTTACCCATTCCTCGGGTGAGATAGTAAATGTCTCCACTCGAGTTGCCAAATGCCAACTCTATTCCCTAAATGCCAACCCTCTTCTGGAACTTGAAGACATTCCGGTAGTCCGTGACTTTCCGGATGTTTTTCCACAGGAACTGCCAGGAATTGCACCTGACAGAGATGTAGAATTTGTAATAGATCTTGTTCCGGGAACTATCCCAATAGCCAGAAGACCTTATAAGATGGCACCCCTGGAGCTAGCTGAACTTAAGAAGCAATTAGATGAGGCCTTGAACAAGGGTTTCATTCATCCTAGCTCTTCTCCTTGGGCTTGCCCCGTCCTCTTCGTCAAGAAGAAAGACGGAACGGATCGGATGGTTGTAGATTACCGACCAGTTAATCTGGTCACCATTAAGAACAAGTATCCGCTCCCCAGGATCAACGACTTGTATGATCAGCTCGCTGGATCCTCAGTCTTCTCCAAAATGGATTTGAGGTTGGGATACCATCAAATCAAGATCAAGAACGGGGACATTCCAAAAACGGCTTTTGTTACTCGTTATGGCCAATACGAGTACACCGTTATGTCCTTCGGTTTAACCAATGCCCCAGCCACCTTCTCTCGGCTGATGAATTCAATCTTCATGGAGTATTTGGATAAATTCGTCGTAGTATACCTCGATGATATTCTCATCTACTCGAAGAATGAACAAGAACATGCCGAGCATCTAAGGCTGGTATTGATGAAACTTCGAGAGCATCGCCTTTATGCCAAATTTTCAAAATGTGAATTCTGGTTACCTGAAGTGACATATCTAGGCCACGTAATCTCTGGTAAGGGTATTGCTGTCAATCCTGAGAGAGTTCAAGCTGTCCTTGATTGGACTCAACCTGAATCGGTTAAGCAAGTTAGGAGTTTTCTTGGTCTAGCGAGCTATTGTCGCCGCTTTGTCGAGAATTTCTCCAAGGTTGCAAAGCCTCTAACTGAACTCCTCAAGAAAGATAAAAGGTTCGAGTGGACACCACAGTGTGAGCATAGTTTTCAGGAACTGAAAAGACGCCTAACTTCCGCACCTGTGTTGCTACCACCAGATTTTTCTAAGGACTTTGTTATCTATTGCGACGCCTCGCGACAAGGATTAGGTTGCATTCTCATGCAAGATCGTCATCTGATCGCATACGCCTCTCGACAGTTGCGTCCACATGAGGATAATTATACCACACATGACCTTGAGCTTGCAGCAGTGGTCCATGCACTAAAAACCTGGCAACATTACCTTCTGGGTAATCGTTGCGAAATATTCACTGATCACCAAAGTCTGAAGTATATATTCACCCAGCCGGATTTGAATCTGAGTCGAAGACGGTGGGTTGAGTTGATCTCAGATTATGACTTAGGGATAACTTACACCCCGGGGAAGGCCAATGTTATGGCCGATGCGCTAAGTCGTAAATCTTATTGTAACAATTTGATGCTACAACAAGGTCAACCACATCTCCATGAGGACTTTCGGAAGTTGAATCTTCATATTGTTTCTCAAGGATTCCTTTCTACCCTGGTGGCGAAGCCTACTCTTAAGGATCAAATTATAGCTGGCCAAAAGCATGACAAAGGTATATCACGGATCAAGGAGAATATTTTTAGCGGAAACGCTAAAGAATTTTCCATGAACGATCATGGTGTTGTGTTCTTCTAGAATCGTTTAGTGGTTCCTAAGAACCCACATCTAAGGCAGTTAATCCTTAAGGAGGCTCAAGATTCTCCTCTCACCATTCATCTCGGTAGTACTAAGATGTATCAGGACCTACGCCAGAGGTTCTGGTGGACTAGGATGAAGAGGGAAATTGCTGAGTTCGTTGCTAACTGCGACGTCTATCGTCGAGTTAAGGCAGAACATCAAAGGCCTGCTGGCACCCTTCAACCTCTAGCTATTCCTGAATGGAAATGGGATAAAGTTAGCATGGATTTCATTACCGGATTTCCCAAGACCAAGAAAGGAAATAATGCTATCTTTGTGGTCATTGACAGTCTTTCCAAAGTGGCTCATTTTCTTCCTGTTCGTGAGAGTATAATAGCTAGCCAGCTAGCAGAGTTATATATCTCTCGAATAGTGTCTCTTCATGGTGTTCCCCTGGAGATTAACTCGGACCGTGGAAGTATCTTTACTTCTCGCTTCTGGGAAAGTTTTCAGAATGCCATGGGGACTCACCTATCTTTTAGCACTGCTTTCCATCCCCAATCAAGTGGTCAAGTAGAAAGAGTGAATCAAATCCTAGAAGATATGCTCCGAGCTTGTGTTATTTCATTCGGTATGAATTGGGAGAAGTGCCTTCCATTCGCCGAATTCGCTTATAACAATAATTACCAATCAAGTTTGGGCAAAGCACCTTTTGAAGTTCTCTATGGACGAAGATGTCAGACACCTCTTAATTGGTCAGAAACCGGAGAGAGGCAACTCTTTGGTCCGGATATGATCCAGGATGCAGAAGAGCAGGTTCGCATTATTCGTGAAAAGTTGAAAACAGCCCAGTCTCGTCAAAAGAGCCAATATGATCGTCATCATAAGGCTGTGACCTTTGAAATTGACGAGAAGGCTTACCTTCGGGTTACACCTTTCAAGGGTACCCATCGTTTCGGTATCAAGGGCAAGTTGGCTCCTCGTTACATTGGTCCTTTTCGCATTCTTGCCAAACGAGGAGAAGTTGCCTACCAGTTGGAACTTCCTCCGCATCTTTCCAAGGTTCATGATGTTTTCCACGTCTCGCAACTCAGGCGTTGCTTTTCGGATCCTATCCGTGAAGTGGACCACGAAACGCTTGATCTCCAAGATAACCTTTCATACCGAGAATACCCCGTGCGTATTCTTGATCAAGCTGAGCGTACCACTCGACTTCGAAACCTCAAGTTTCTTAAAGTTCAATGGTCAAATCATTCTGAAAAGGAGGCAACTTGGGAAAGAGAGGATCGTCTCCGACTTGAGTATCATGCGTTATTCCCGACAACTTCTATATCTCGGGACGAGATTCTTTTGAGTGGGGGTGAGTTGTCACATCCCTGACACTATAAGCAAGTTAGTCTTGTGCTCATGTCTTCTTTGCATTTGCATCTAAGAATTTTTTCAACAAGAACAAGAAAGTGGCAAAGGAAAAACTCAAAACCCTAGCCACTACTTTAAATAAAGAAAATCTCAAACTAGTTGAAATCAATGAACCCAAAATGGCCTCAAGAAATGTTCAAACTTTCTGATTAATCCTGAAAGTAAATGAGCATTGGAGAAAACTATTTTCTTGACACTTTAAGCATTTTAAATTAATGCAAAAAGCCACTCGTTTCAAATTTTAAATTTGAAATCAGAAACAATAAATTTTCAAAAATGTTGAAAACTTTGGAAATGGTTGGGAATATTATAACAATATTTCAGGAGGTCTAAAATAGTTTTTACTTTTTGTTTTGGAGCTGAAATAAATAGCAAAACAATAGTTAGCAAAACAGAAAAACAAAAACAGAAAAAAAAATGGGAAACTCTTACCTGTCGCCTAGCCTGGCCCGGCCCATCTCCCTGGCTCGTCCCCTCCCTCGCGCTAGTAGGAGCACGAGGTGGCCGCTGCCTCCTCCGGCGCGGCCACGCACCTGTGCGCCTGCCTGGCCGCCGCCTCGCGCTGGCAAGGCCGGGGATAAGCTCCCCGAGGCCTCCTCTATCCATTCCCAGCGCTAACTCTCTCTCTCTCCTCTCGGATCTTGCCCTCCTTCCTGCTGCCGCCATTGGAGCCAAGCTCGAGCTCGAGCCGCAGCACCTCTAGCCATGGGAGCCCTCCTCCGAGTAGTCTGTTAGCTCCGCCTTGTCGCCCTGGTCATCTCTGCAGAAGTCAAAGCTTCCCCGAGCTCTGCATCGCCCCCAACGCCATCGTCTTCCACCTCCGGCCGCCGGACCTCTCCCGTCGATTCGCTACCTTCGGCACATCCCCGAGCCCCTCAACAGCACCATCGGAACCGTTGTGAGCTCGTCGTCGTTTCCCCTCTCACCCCACGCTCTCCCGTGCATCGTAGCCTCGTTCCCCACCAAGGCCGAGAGCTTCTCGCCGCCGGTCATGTCGTCGTCGTCGCTGTGGTGTCTGATCCACGCGCTCGAGCTAGGATTCGAGCTCCTGGAGCCTCCAGGAGTGCGATGAGCCCTCCAGCTGCCCTCCCCGTGCCCTACAGCCATCGCTCGTAGAAGGCCGAGCTTCGGTCGTCGCTCCAGCTCGTCGCCGGCGCCTCTCCCGGCGACCCTAGCCTCCCCTGATGCCCCTGCCAGATCGACCACTTCACCAGCGTTCCGTAGCTGCAAACCGCGTTCAAATTGGTGTTGTGCAGCCCCGATTAGGTCGTCTCCGGCGAGCCCTCCGCCGCGGGCTTGGTCGCCGCGACCACCCTCCGGTGGGCGTCGACGTGGCCGACCATTAGGGCGTAATTGCCCTCCCCTCAGTCGCTGTCAGAGGGCCCCACGCCTGGTCAAACCCCAATTAGGGGCTGGTCAGCGCGGGATTAGTCCCAGAGAGGCTGACCAGTGGAGCCCCCCTGTCAGGTTTGACCTGAACAGGTCGGCTGACCTGCTGACGTCAGCCTGATGCAATAAATAGAATTTCCAGTATAGAAATAATTCCAGTAAATTGCTAAAACTTGTAAAAATCATAGAAATTAATCTGTAACTCCAATGAAAATAATTTATATATGAAAAAGTATCAGAAAAATTCAAGGATTCTGATTATGCTATTTTCAACCATGTTTGAAAAAGTTACAGAACCCTAAAATGTGGAATAACGAATAAATCAATTCTTATAATTACTTTTTAAATGGAATTTGGAAAATATTCAAATTTCAATATGAATGCCATGATCACACATTGTCCTACTTACAAATCAGTACCATAACATGACATTTCATGCATGGTAACATCAAGTTGATCTGAGCATCAGGTCGAATCAATTAAATCGGTAACCGTGAATACCCCGTTTGAAGTGATACCGAATATGATTCAAATCAACTCTAAACCTAATACATGTTGATTATAATAACTTATCACCCTGCATTCTCATGTCATGCTCATGCGTCATTTTGATTGCATATGATTGTTATTGAATGTTGCCATTTATCTCGGTAGGCTCCGCACCCTCGGATTCCACCGAATATCCGTCTGACGGATATCGTCCCTCCTCTGAGCAACAAGGCAAGCAACCCTTTTGATCATCCCGATAATTCCCATGTTCTTGCTCCTGCACTTATTTATTGCATTAGGATCAAATGCTTCAACTGCTTTTGCCACGATAGTTGAACCCACTTCCTTTGCATGACCTAACCTTGTCACAGTAAATAGCCGAACCTTGCAACATAGCATACCTGGTAGTTGCTTGAGCTATGATGTGCCTTATCCTGCTATGCATGCTATGCTTAGAGTTGTGTATGGTCTGTCATCTGGGAGATGAACAGAATTGTGGAATGTGTTTGGTGAGCAAAGGTTGTGTGTTGAACTTGATTTGGTAAAGGTACCGGTGAAAGGCTGTGTAGGAGTACATGGCGGGTTGTTTCATTGGAACCGTCCTTAGGAACTGAGTTCCGTGTATGTAATCCAAGACTAGATACTACCACATGCTGGGCCCCGAAATATGACCCCGCTCGGCCTATTAATCGCGTAGTACTCGGTCCAGGAGTTGCAAGTAGTTTCTGGTGTTTATAGTAATGCTGGAGGTCGTGCATGGTGCTGACCTGAGAGGTGGGCCGTGATGCGGTAGGCAGTGGCACGGTGTACCAAGTGGCACCCGGATGGTGGGCTTGGGAACCCTGCGCACATCGTTTGAGGCCGTGGCGGAAACCTCGGTCGGACTTCCGTACGGGTTACTCTCAGATAGGCGATAAACCTGGACTAGGTACTAGTGTGGTTAACGGTCGTGGCCGACTCCCTCGCTGGGCTTCCGCTTGAAGGTTGCCGAGGTGCATGACGTGCACATGGCGATAAGTGGCGAGAGCGTGTGTGACGAAGTACACCCCTGCAGGGTTATGATCTATTCGAATAGCCGCGTCCGCGGATATGGACTACTTGGAGACATATGTTGTTCATAGATAACTTCAATGGCTACTCATAAAATTGCCAAGATAAGCGTGAGTGTCGTGGAAGGAATTTCCGTACGGAGACGGAATGATTCCATGATAGAGTATTGTTGTGGTGTTAGTGGACTCGTGTGCGAGAAATCAAGTTGTCAAAATTATTTAAAAATGCAAGTTGTCTAGCCACGAGTCAAATGCTGGCTTTCCGCATGAAACCCCACAACACCTTTTGATACCTTGCATGAGTAGTTAGTCATCCTAAAGTCTTGCTGAGTACCTTCGTACTCATGTTTGCTTAATAAATGTTGCAGAGGTTGCTAATGACCCTAATGGAGGGTTCTTCGTAGACTTCGACGACGACGAGTAGCTGGTGTCCCAGCTACGATCTGGCCCTACGTCGGCTCTGTAGTATAGTCAGGCCATGTGCCTTCTAGTTGCCCTGTCTATACCCAGACAGTTTATAACTCTTCCGCTGGCTTGTAATTGAATGACTGCTATCATGGGTCGTGAGACCCTTGATGTGTGATATTATGTGTGTGGCTCTTCCGAGCCTCTTAAATAAAGTTTGTATGTTTATGGTTATGTTGTGATGCCATCGATGTATCTATATATATCGGTATGCCATGCGTACGTGTGTCATACTTGATATGTATGGGGTTCGATTACCTAGTCGTGAACTTTAGTAGCACTCCTGACAAGGAAATGCCCCTTTGTGATCCAACGAGCCTTGGTAGTTCGCTACTGCTCTGGACACATTGGTTGACCGGCATGTGTTCTTCTTAGCTGTTGTGTCTGTCCCCTTTGGGGAAATGTCACGCGATGTAATGGAGTCCTTGTAGCTTGCTACGACTCGTCTACATTCGCTGATGACCGACACCTGCTTTGTTGGGTCATGTATGCCTGTCCTTGTGCGGTACTGCCACTTTGGTTTATGACTAGACATGTCGATCCGGGTTCTTTGACATTGGATTGCTAGCGACACTATCGCATACGTGAGTCAAAAGACGCAAACGGTCCCGGCTAAGGTAAGGCTGCAGCCGTGGAGTTAACCGTGCGTGAGACCACAAAGCAATGCGATGTGTTATAGGCTGGATTCCTATGGCTTAGGATCGGGGTCCCGACAGCCGCCGCCCCGCGCCTCCTCCCCGATCCCGTCGTCATCGTCGCCCGCGCCACGCCCAACCCGTCGTTGTCACCCATCGTCGCGTGGAGCCTGCGCCACCCCGAGCCCGTCGTCGCTACATTTTGAAATATTCAATATGCATTTTTGTACATTTTCAAATATTCACTATGTACATTTGTTTATGTATAAGAATAACATGATAGATGTTTCTTGTTTATGATTATACATAAACAAATACTAAAATAGGACTCATGTCTACTCCATGATTGGTACCAAAATAGGACTCCTATAGCTCAGATGACATTTAGTACAACATCTTTGGTATGGGTCTTAAAAAAATTGAACATTGTTGGATCATGTTGTATTGCTAACCGATTTTGTTGATACCCCTCCAAGTAGTGTCGAGACACGGTTCAAATTTGAGTCCCTGACTTGTTAGCGATGAAATTGTAGAATCTGTGACTTGCAAAGATTCCTTCATGGATGAACTAAACACACCCCTTCAAGTAGTGACGAGACACGGTTTTTTGTTCATAGATGATTTTTTTTGTTTATAGAGGAAAGTTTTTGTATAGAATCCGTTGATTGACATTCATGAGAGAGGCGGTCCGGACGTCGGACATTCATGTTTGTATATTAATTGTCATGTTGTAATATTTGCAGAAACTATGGATCCAAGAAAGTTGGAACAAGAATAGTTGTTGGGTGAGATAATCGCGATGGAGGTGAGATCTCTTGGTATCTCAACAACACCGATGGTATGGAAAGAGAGGATGATGGCTCCAGTGATCGAACAATGGAGGCGGAAGGACATGATCATGATGACTCCGGTGACCGAATGCTGGAGGAAGAAGGAGACCATGATGACGGCTCCGATGACCGAATGGAGGAGGGAGCTGTTGCAAAGTCTGGATCGAGCCAAACTTCGGTTACGAGAAGAGTCCCGAAGAGAAGGTTGCGCAAGGATGAAAAGTTCATGATCACAGCACTCGTGGACGATGGCCTATCGATTCTACCCAAGCGGACTAAGGACACATTTTCTGCTCAGTGCGGAGCTATTGTTACGGACGACAACATCCCGATCAGCATCAAGCAATGGAATAAGCCTAAGGACGATGACGTTCCTGAAGGTGATTATGTCACCGATAGGCAGAAAGATTATCTTTGCACCATGCTAAAGACAAATTTCACCCTACCACCAGACGAGGATCCGAATAAGCCAGTTATAGAGCCACTGGTCAAGGCGTGTGCTCTTAAGAAGATGGCAGATCTATTCAGGAGGTGGAAGAAAGAGTTGAAATCAAAGTTTGTCGACAAAGGGAAGACTCCAGAATTCATAGGTCGATTTGAGAAGATGAGAGATCACTGGCCCGCATTTGTAGCCTACAAGACATCGGACAAGAGTAAGAAAATATTAGTGACAAACAAGAACAATGCTGCAAAGAAGCAGTATCACCATCACACGGGGTTAGGTGGCTACCTCACAGCCCGTCCATTGTGGGACAAAGCTGAGAATGACCTCATTGCTAAAGGGGTCAAACCACAAACATTTAACTAGCCATGCCGTTCAAAGACTTGGTTCTTTGGGGTTGGGGGAACTTTGGACCCTGAAATAGGGAAGTGCACTTGGACAGACGAGCAACTTGCAATACCCATCAAGGAGCTTTAGAAGTGTATCACCGCAGTGCAGGAAGGGATCGACGTTCATTCCCGACAGAGAGAAGGACAAGCGGACTAAGGCCCTAGGGAATGCTGAGCACCCTGGACGAACACGTGGGTCACCAGGCTCCATTCCGTGGAAGGTTAGGTTTCCTGGCGCAGGCGGTTACAGAAGACGATAGAGAAAGAGGAAAGCGGAGCTGAGCGACATGCAGAAGATCAATGCAAGACTACAAAAGCTAGAGGAACTTGAGAGCCAACGAGCTGCCAGACAAACATCTCAGCGGCACGAAGCTACCCCATAAGCTACCACGCCATCTCAGCGGAGAAGGAGCGTGGCTTCCACGAAGCTCATTCAGCCTGACTTCATAGCTCCTAGCTACCTCGTGGATACTATCACGGAGGCTCAACATTGTGAGCTGATGATGAAATGTCGGAACTTCATTTTCAAGGCTGCTATCGGCTCTGTTGCACCTCCTCAACCCAACGGAACTTTTCACTGCCTTCCGATTCCACATGGCTTTGTTGTTGTGATGGTGGATGAAGTAATGGAGAATTTGAGGAGATCGAGCTTGACCACCCTACAGGTGAAGGGGAGCATAAGCTGGTTCATGCTCTGAGAAGTACATGTCTATGGCAAAAGGAGTACATCAAGCTTCCAAACTGGACGCCTCCGCCTCCTCCTCCGGCGAGTCAAGGCACTCCGCCTCCTCCTCCTCATCATCCTCCGGCGAGTGATCACGGCCCTCCGCCTCCTCCTCCTCCTCGGGCGAGTGATCAGGGCACCCCTCCTCCTCCTCCTCCTCTCGCGAGTGATCAGGGTACTCCGCCTCCTCCTCCTCCAGCGAGTGATCAGGGAACTCCTCCTCCTCCTCCTTTGGAGTGTCAGGGCACTCCGCCTCCTCCTCCTCCTCCTCTGGCGAGTGATCAGGGCACTCCTCATCCTCCTCCTCCTTCTCTCAAGCGGAAGAGAGACGCCGCCGCTCCGACGGCTAACAGTGATGCAAGGTTAGCAAAACGAAGAAGTGGGAAAACAATTCCCCAGCTCGGCCAACAGGAGAAGCAATCGTCCCGCCCGCTCAAGGTGTCTAGCGATATCATCGTCGCTAATCATCCGGGGATGGTGCCCGGTACCAATCCTAATGATTACTTGGAGGATGATGTAATTTTTGAAACAGTTGAGGTAACAAAAGAAATATATAAATACATGCATGGGAAGCCTCTCGTCAAACCTGGTCATCCTCCTCTAACACCGATGATGCATAAATTGCATGAATATTACATGAAATCATGCAGGGGGTCTGGGAAAGATACTATCTATTTGACAATGAAACCAGAGCACAAATTCATTGGAGTTCCAGTGATGCATGTTGAATTTGTGGAGTTATTTCAGTTATACAATCAGCTGACCCTCGACAGACAACTCATGACTTCCTACTGTTTGTAAGTATTACTTCAATTGTGAAGTCTCTAGCTCAGCGTGTTCATTGCATGTATATATAATTATCCTCACTATATATTATGCAGATTGAAGATCGTCAAATTAAAAAGAGCAGGAATCATTGATGTTGGGTTCCTTAGCCGAGATGTCGTAAATGAATGGTCGGTACGAAAATGAATCAAAGAGACCGAGGAGAACTTGCTAAAGTCGTTCCTTATAAATCAAAACAAAAGGGAAATACTCTTTCCTTACAACTTCAAGTGAGTGTTGTTGTCTTCTCTGTTTACTCGGTTTCGCTTACTCGAGGTTAAGTAATGTAATTTATGAGTTATATATGCATGCACACTTACCACTTTATTCTGCTATCCATTAAGCTTGACGGGGCAAAAGTAATTGTCTTAGACTCGAGACGTAAAGATCCCTGGTATTATCCGAACATGACTTCAATGCTCAAGAAGTAAGTTCAGTCAATACCGCGACCATATCGGCATGCAACTTTCGTTAATTTCCTGATATCAAGTAATCATTTCTTTGCCTGGCAGGGTTTGGAAGAAGTTCATCAGAAAGGCTCCCGGTCTAAACAAAGAGTTGTAATTTACGCACCCTAAAGTATGTAGTACTTGATAGTTCCCCGCATCTCTAATTGATTCAAATTTTCATCAATATATCATTACCATGCTTGCTTATCAGTTTGATTGAACTCTATTCTCGTAAAGTGCTTGTATCACGAAGGTGGGACTGATTTATGTGTATACTACGTATGCGAGTTCATTCGCCTCTCGACCTCTGAGCGGGCGGGCTTATCTGAGAAACAATATCAAGTCCGTAAATAATATTCACAATTTTATTTTATATATTACCATCAATTCTTTTGAGTTTTATTCATATATATGCATGTATTGACCCCCTTCTATAAATTAGATCTCACATATGTGGGATGAACTCCTAACACATGATCGCATACGAGCAATTCAAGAGGAATTGACGGGATTCTTTATTGACCACGTCATACCTAAAGGCGGAGAATACTATGTGGATTATTTGTGATTGGATCTTAGGTAGATAATGTTAGGGATTGTAAAAGATGTTATATTGTAAAAGATGTTAGGCATTGTAAATGGTTTCTTTCATTTTCTTAGTAGCTAGCGTCAAGTTCTCTCTATATGTATAGTAGCTAGCGTCGACCAAGCAGAGAGAAAGAGAGGACACTTCTCTCCATTAGCTAGCTAACACAATATGAAACCATTAAATTAACCTTCCATAAACCCCCAACCCCCACCCCCATTCAAAAAAAACCCAGCTCCGGCCAGATGCTGACGCGTGGATGCCATTTGATCCCGGTTGGTGTGACCAAATAAACTCTTACCATGCGAAGTTCAGTTACGTCAACAGTAACAAAACAACTAGACTATCACACGATCAATAGCAAAAGAAGTACATATATGTCAACTACGGTCGGGCGATGAGACGACAAGCAACAGGTGTGACAGGAACGGGACCAAGCGGGAGGCACGTCGCCGGCGGCAGGGATGGACGGGGTGGCCCTGCTGACCCATTGGGCCAGTAGGTGCCGACTCCACTAACCCAAACTATGGTTCGAGGCCGACCCACATAACCCGTTGGCCTCGATTTTTTGGGTCGGGTCAGTGACCCGACGGGCTGACCTGGCCCATTCCCATCCTAACGGTATACTGGTCCTCCATGATGTGAGGAAAGTTGGAGTCACCGTACATGTTTGTGTCGGGCGCGAGGACGGGGGTACCATGCCGACTCCACCCAGGGCGCGCATCTGATGCCACTAGGAATGTCGTGGCCACACCTCTGAGTACTCGTGCAGGATCGAGATGGGGAATATCAGGGATAGCGTCGCACAGATGAGTTCGTGGGATCAAGCGTCAACTGTCGTGGAGGTAGGGCAACTAGGTTCCCATCCCCCGCGTCGCCCTCCGTGGCGACCCGTGGGAAACCCTAGATCGGGCGCCTACAACCCCCCCTCCCACCTTCCCCCAGGCTCGCCGCCACCTGAGGAGCGGCCAACGAAGCCTGCGCTGGCTCTGGTGAAGGTGGCGGCGGACCTGTTCCGTTTTCGTTGCTGCGACGCGCGGCTTGGGCGTGGCGAGTGCACGACGCGGGCGGGCAGTCGTGTGCGCGGTGTGAGCGCGGGAAGCATGCGGCGCTGGCGGAACGACGAGGGCGTGACGTGCATGCTGTGGGCGAGGCGAGCGTGCGACGAAGCGGTCCGAAGAGGGCGCGTCGAGGCACGAGGTGGCCGGGGCCATCGCGACGGTGTGTGTGTGGCGCCAGCTACGGGCGGGGACGGCCAGATCTAGGCCCTTCCTAGTCGTGGCGGGTGCGTGCAGCGGTGAGGAGGCGGTGGCTCCATACGGGTAGTGGACCGGTTTGCGGCGGTAGCGGCGGACGTGGCCCGTCAGATCTGGGCCCTTCCTGGTCGTGGCTGGTGCGTGCAACGGTGTGGACACGGTGGCTGCGGGCGGGGCCGGCCAGTTCGAGGCCCTTCCTGGCCCATATCTGGTGCGAGTGGTGGAGCTAACCGCGTTGTGCAGGTCCTGTGATGTCGGTTCTTCCGCCATGCTCCGGTCTGAATGTGAGGAGGGGTAGCTCCAGATCTTCCGGTGGGTGCGTTTAGGGTATTCTCTGTGACGTAGGTTTTGCAATTTCTCTGGACGAAAGTCCTGCTCTCTGCTGGTGATGTCAACACCCGCGGGTGTTGTTTCTTTGTTGAAGGCCTCACCGAGGAGATCTTCGACCTCTCTCATCCTCGAGTCAGTCTCCGAGTGAAAACCAAGATCTACTTTGTTAGATCGGCAATGACGGCGTCCTCGATGTCGTTTCTTTTTGGAAGCATCGTTTTGGAGATTTGACCTCTTGATGGGAGCACATGATTTGCGGCAAGGTGTCCAGTCCGGAGTTGGCGGTGGCGGGGGATGATCTAGTCTGTGGTGTCGTCTCGGGTGAGGGTCGGCTGTTGGCCGACGGTGTTTGGACACTCGAGCATTCTTGTCTTGCATACGGATTCAAACAAGCCATGTTGAATGTCATGTTGCCACCGGAGCGGCACATATTCGCTCCTTTATTGGATATGTCTTCACTCTCCGGTGCTGACGATGTTATTGGCATGCTTGTGTTCCTTGGCGCTCTTGTTCTCCATGTAGTACTTTAGGCCTAGTTTAGTTGAATGTTATGTGTCCCTTGTATAGGTTTTTGCCTGGTTTTCCTTTAATAAACCGAGCAGTTTTGAGCCATCATCGGCTTCTTCTTCTGCAATGGAATCTTAGCAGCTCTCCTGCTTAAAAAAACAATCGTGGAGGTTGTATCTTGGACCAGAGTGGCTTTTGTGCGCACTCGCACATTGCATCCACGGTGCACCCATAAAAAAAATTTAACAGAACATTTAAAAAAATCTTTATGGCTATGATAATGACCAAATGTTTTAGGTGTTTGTAAAATTTGGTGACCAAATGACATCCGAGGAGCTCTGTACAAAAAAATAAAGTTTATGTTGAAAACATGTAAACAGTAACATGGATGCAGCACATCATTTGTATTTCGTCTTGTATGAAGATCATTTGATGTTTTTTGGTGACCAAACTTTGCAAACTCGTAAAATATTTGCTCATAATAACATCCATCAAATTTCAGATTTATATTAATTTTCTTTCTTTTAGAAAAAAATATTGTTCACTTCATGGGTGCACCGGAGCTGGTGCAGCCACTACTTTCCGATTTTGGAGTCGCGTGCACGCAAATTCGTCGGGTCTAGTGCAGAGGCAACACAAATTGGGGGTCCCCTCGGTTTCGGGGGCCGGGGCGGGTCTGCATTTAATTAGCCATTTCTTTGTAGAAATAGGCATCGGTGTCTCAGAAAAAACTAATTTATTTTCTAAGCACCTAGCATTTGTACAAGACTTTAGGCATACTATTTGATAGAACCAATCTAACTAGTTTTTACATGCTTGCTTCGGCCAAATCTTGTACCTCTTGAAAAAAATAAAGAAAAAAATAGTGAAACAAAGTTTTTTTTTTAGAAAAGGAGGATGACACCCGGCCTCAACATCGGGGAGATGCATGCGGCCATTTTATTGATTATTCTCGAGGACCTTACAAAGTAGTACAAGAACATGCCTGAATCCGTCATCTTAGCAACATCTGCCGCTACGCCTATCCAAATGATGAAGGGGTGCAAGCTAGACCAAATATCCAGACCTCTCACCTAAGTCTAACATCTAAAGCCGGAGACCCTGACCGAGCCATATACCGGGTCCGGGGCACAAGCCAGTCCGACGCACTCACATGTGTCGTCGCCGCCATCTTTCACTAGTCCATCTTCAGATCAGATTGAGGTACCATCCTTGGAAGGTGCCTCCGTCATCGACGCCACCATGACGCCAAACGACGACCTCCACTTATGCGAGTCCATTTCCAAGCAACGGATGGAAATGCATTCTAGGATAGGGCCGCACCACCGCCGTCGCCCACCACCCACAAGCGCCACCCAGCCCCAAGGTTCCAAAGCGGCGCCTTCAAGAAGGGAACGACGCCGTGAGCGCCGCCGCCGCCGAACAAAGTTCAGGCTTTCGCCCGGGAGACCTAGGGGAAGGGGAAGTGATGCCCTCAGGCGTCGCGTCCACGCGGCCGGCGATGGCCGGCCAGGATTTTTGCCCGAACTAGATCCCCGCCACCACCAGCGCCTCTTGTACAAAACTGGCGATCCAAGGAAGCGCGGCCCGACCAAGCTGCCCCGCACGCCGAACAGGGGAGGAGGGGAGGCGCCAGATCGCGCGCACTGGCCATCGCAAAATTCGCCGCCGGACGCCAACGACCACCAGATCCGCCGCCCATGCCCGAGACGCCAGATCCACCGCCTACACAGCTGCTAGCCTGCCGTGCCTCGTCAATGAAGCCGCCGCTTCAGATCCGGGGCTCCCCACGCAGAGGCAGGGCAGCCTAGGCCCCGCCGCCACCATCCTTGGTGCCCCGGGCTTGCCCGGCGGCTTCCTCAGGCGGCGGCTAGGAAGGAAGGGGAAGGGGGAGGCGGCTAGGGTTGGGAGGGAGGGATGGAGACGTGCTTGTATGGAAAGAAATGCTCGCACCCAATAGTGAAACAAAGTGATTAGCAGTTTCGACCAACTTCAAACGTGTTATCTGTCAAGCGAGTAAATCACTTTCCGTCGAACCTAAATTGCAGTCGAAGCGGCTTTCCACCAGTCACATGCATATGAGCGGGTACGTGGGGGAATTTTGGTTCGATATCCAGATGTGTGAACTTCCGTAAAGGCCCCTCCTCCGGACCCGCGTTGATATGTCGATATAGACCCGCATTGAATATTGAACTGTGCCTCGACAACATGATCCGGACGGATGGGAAGTGTCTAAGGTCCGGCTTGGTGATGTCCGGCAAAATCGACAAATATAACCCCTAGAAACAAAAAATTCACAAACTAGACTACATTTGAAAAAAATTCACTCAGCTAACCCTTTTGTGTGGCACCCGGCACTTAGACGTCACACTGCACTGTGTGACGCCTTAGCCGTAGGCGTCACACCCCTGACCACGCTAGCATTTGACTCCACCCCACCCCCGCAGTGTGGCGCCTTAGTCACAGGCGTCACACTGCCACTTCTTTCGTTCGTCCACCCCGCATCCATTTTCCCTTCTTGTTTTGCACCGGTTGTCTGCTGTGTTTGTACATGAATGATGAATCTAGTTTCTTGCCATGTCTGTGCTGCTACTTATTGTGTAGCCAGGCCGTTGTACTTGCTGCCTGATGGGTTGTCCCAAGTAAGAGCCATTTGCAGGTGATTTTCTTCAGTCGCCATGCACCCATCACTCTTGTTTGCAATTATATTGTATGAATCTTATTCTTCCGTCCAGAGTACAAGACTGATTTCTCCCTGTTTGTTCTTTGTACTGAATATAGATGTACAGAGGTCCGAGCACTTGCAACAAGAAGAAATGTGAGAAATGAAAGCACTGTCATTTTGATTGCCATGCATCTTTCTTTACTTTTTGTGTGTACTTAATCAGCCTCACAAGTCATAGGTTTGCCTCCTTGTTTCCTGGGATAAGGCTGGTTGTAATGGGTAGTATCATATACTAATATCATACATATGATACTAGTGTATGATACCACATTCGTAATGCATAGTATCATATGTTAGTATCATAGGATAGTTTATTTATTATCATGCAAGACACATAGTAACACCTCATTTAATATAATACGGTATCATAGTATGATACTCAACTAGTATCTCTTTTCTTCATTTAATTCTATGTCACCTCATCAAAATTGTTTAGTACTTCCTACGTTTCAAAATAACTGTCTTAACTTTGTACTAGCTCAAGTATAAAATTGTACTAAGCTTAAGACACTTATTTTGAAACGGAGGGAGTAGTTGGTATGCATGATACTACTTATCATACTTCCATTACGGGCAGCCTAAGAGATGAATCCCTGTATATTCTTGTTATAAATTAGTTTGTCAACGCTTTTTTTTATCTTAGCTCCATTGCCTTTTTTACAATCTTTAGAAGCAAAGTTCACCTCCAAAACAGTACTAGTCCTGTTGAATATAACTCCACTCTCCACAGATAGTTCTACTAGCAGTGCTCATTTTTTTTTAGTTAAACATGGCCGTGCACAAAGGGATGCAAGGAAGCCAAGGAATCGGTGACACCAAGACCAGCGGCGTTGGCAACCAGTACTGCAATGATGATTACATACAAGCCATGGCCATGGAGAGAGGAATAAAGGAGGAGGGCCTCGGCAGCCGTGGCAGTGTGGCAGTGATTAAAATGGCAGTGTGGCGCCTGCGTCTAAGGCGCCACACCACAGAGGTGGGATGCGTCAGCGTGATCAGGGATGTGGCGCCTATGACTAAGACGTCATACAGTGTAGTGTGATGCCTAAGTGTCGGGCGCCACACAAGAGGGTCAGCTGAGTAAAAAAAATCAAACGTAGTCCAGCCTGTGAATTTTTTTCTGAATTTGGCTAATGAATTTGGCTCATAAATTATGCCTGCAACTTCTGAATTTTTTTCTCATAATTATGCCTGCAACTTCTGAATTTGGGTGATGAATTTACCATTACTGTTTACTACAATCTGCTTCCATCTTTTCATGAGGGGATCCTTATTGATCAAAGAACTATGTTTGATTGTAGATGTCCTCCGAGCCTCGTGAGTTCATCAAGACAGAAGCTGCTATACCTACTTCAACTTTGATAGTTGGTGATACAGTACCTATGGACATGGAAAAGGCTAGTGGGTGTGGTGTCGCTGGTGAGGTGCAAGTAGCACAAGCAGAGAAGGAGGATGACGGGAACGGGACGAGGAAGGGTGAAGTTGTGGAGGTTGAAAAGAAAGACGCCCGAAGGCGGATGGCTTCGAGATCAGAGATGTGGAACCACTTCGAAAAGGTTATAGTTGATGGTGTCTTGCAGAAGGGAAAATGCAACTACTGCAAGAATGACATCAGCGCTCATCCCGTGATTAATGGTACATCAGCTTTACGCAAACATTTTAATATTTGCAAGCGTAACCCCATAGGAATATTGGTGATGATAAGCAAGTTGTGCTTCAAGTTAATCATGGTGATAGTGTGCATGCTTGGAAATTTGATCCTGATGCTATTAGGGCTGCTTTTGCTGAAATGATAATAGAAGATGAACTCCCATTTGCATTTGGTGAAAAATATGGGTTTAAAAAGTTCATATCTAAAGCATGCCCACGTTTCTCTGTTCCATCTAGGAGAACATGCACTAGGGATGTTGTTCGCACATATTTTAAACAAAAGGCTAAACTCAAACTTTTCCTTAAAGAACAATGTGAAAGAGTGTGTCTCACAACTGATGGTTGGACTTCTGAACAAAAAGATAGCTACATGACTGTTACTGCACACTTCATTTGTAAAGAGTGGAAACTTCACAAGAAAGTCATTAGCTTTTTCAAGGTTAAGGGTCATAAAGGTGATGATATTGGGAAACACTTGCAAAAAACTTTGATCGATTGGGGGATAGAGAAGGTCATGACCATTACTGTTGATAATGCAAGTAATAATGATGGTGGTATTGGTTACATGAGAAAGGAACTGAAGAAAGCTAAGACTTGCATAGCTGGAGGCAAATATCTCCATATGAGGTGTGCTGCCCATATTGTCAACTTAATAGTTACAGATGGTCTAAAAGAAGTTGATATTTCAATCAAGCGTGTGCGTGCTGCTGTTAGATATGTGAGAAATAGCCCAAGTAGGATGATTAAGTTCAAAGAATGTGCTCACCTTGAGAAGCTTGAAACCAAGGCCTTCCTGATTCTTGATGTGAGCACTAGGTGGAACTCAGCATACTATATGTTGAAGGCTGTTGTTAGCTATGAGAAAGTTTTTGCAAGGTATGCGGATGAAGATCCTTACTTTGCAGTTGATCTACTTACCGATAAAGGTAAGGAGAAGGGTGTTGGAGTTCCGGATGAGATGGACTTTGAGAATGTCAAGAAGTTGGCAGATTTTCTTGCACATTTTGCAGATCTAACAACTCGTGTTTCTGCCTCATTGTACGTGATTGCTAATAGCTTTTCCCATGAGATTGGTGAGGTGAATATGTTAGTGAAAAGTTGGATGGAAAGTGAGGATTGGTTGAAAATTGGAATGGCAAAGAGGATGAAGGATAAGTTTGATAAATACTGGGGCAATTGGCATGAGCTCGATACCAGCAAGAAGGGGAAGGAAAAGGAGAACTTCAACTTGCTAATTTTCATTGCAACGACACTTGATCCAAGGTAAAAAAAAGTACAAGTATTATAGTCAACTATTCTTCATTATGTAATGTTTTCTTATATCGCAAGATCACAAATTAAAGTTTTTATTTTCATTTTGCGATGCAGGTACAAGCTTTTGGAATACACACAATTTGCCATTTTAGAAATGTATGGGGAGGACAAAGGGCCTAAGGTGTGGGCTGCAGTCAGTACTTGTCTTAGAGATTTATTCGGGGACTATAGGCTGATGTATGCTCCAAATGTTGCATCAGCTCAAAGTAGTGCTTCTCAAGAAGTTGAATCAATCGGAGGGCGTGCAAGCATGTTGAGATCCTTGATTGCCAAAAAAATGAGGTTGAACAGTGGCGGTAGCATCAACAGCAAGTCTGAGTTGGACAAGTTTCTTGCTGAGGAGCCTGAAGACGATGGCCCAAAATTTGACATATTAGATTGGTGGAAGGTTAACTCATCTAGGTTTCCTATATTGGCATGCTTGGCACGGGATGTTTTGGCAATCCCCATATCCACTGTTGCATCAGAGTCTGCATTCTCTACTAGTGGGCGTATTCTCGATGAGTTCAGATCTTCTCTGACTCCATTCATGGTTGAAGCCCTTGTGTGCACTCAGGATTGGCTTCGATATGGTACTCATGTCAGCATAGTAGAGAACGCTGAAGAATTGACCAAGCTCGAACAAGGTAACTTGATTCAATTAATATTCCATTATGTAATATGTGTTCGTTTGTTCTTATTTAATGCTTGCTTCCACCATTGTTGTTTATCAGAGTTAATCGCGGAATATAAGGAGAAAGTCGAGCCCCAAAGCAATCGCAAGCCCCCCACCACCGCAAAGCCTACTTAACGATTGGTGAGCTTCCACTTCTCGGTTATAAGAATTCATCTTGCTGCTTCAATTCAGATCAAAATAATAATATATTTATGTTTCTATATGTGAACAACTCAACTAAATTATTGTTCATATTCCAGATGTTCTTTTTGGTTGGCTGCGGTTCTGAATAAACTACTAATAGTTGCTGGAGCAGAAGCAATAATACTTGAAGTTTAGAAATTAGGGGATTGCAGCAATAATGCTATTGTACGCTGCGTGTTGCGTTTATTCCATGTTTTAAATTTAAGTCTTGAAAACTAAGTGTGTTTGTCGTCAAAATTTACCAGTTATTTTCAGTGTCGGGACCCAATTCATGTGCACGCTAAACTATTGTTTTGTGCTGATAATATTCTTATGTCGTATATCGGTATATGTACTAAGTCTACATCATGCTGCTATATGTTATCAATTGTTTGTTCTTCCTGATTGTTAAGAATAGATAGGAAAGTGGATAGTTTTGGCAAAAAGGAGCTGGAGAATAGTGTAGCCATTACTGCACTTATTAAATAATGAGGGTTGTTTCAGTGTGCAGCGATTCATGCCACTATTAAATTATTAAATGTTCAGGTTGCTCAGTGTACAGTGCAACTCTGCAAGTGTGCAGCGATTCCTGCCATCATTAAATACTCAGGGTTGTTTAGTGTGCAGTGTAAGTGTGCAATAATTCCTCTTAGTATTTAAATATTCGGGCTGTTCGGTCAGGACCAATGACCCAACCGAAATCTCGGTGCGGTTATTCATCGGTTACTGCTTTTGCCATTGACCGATCGGTCAGTATTTTTTGGACAACCGAATTTTCTAAAATACCGAAGCACCGACCCGAACGGTTCGGGGGAACCGAACGCCCAGCCCTAGTCCATGGATCAAATTTGTTGATTTTGCCGTGATGCCCTAACAATAGAACGAATTAACGACTTGGCATGAGTGGTCAGCCGTACTCAAGCCGGACGGCGCATCGGATCAACATAGAAACCCACGCAAGGACGACACGTTCATTCCACATGGAGACGGTCGATCTTTTGCCTCCTTGGCATGTCACAGGACCCGATGAATCATAATTCTCCACCGGTGACGAGTTTCGAGGGGTTCCTATTCACGCGGATACGTGCATTCGATACGCGAATATATAGCTAACTAAAAACCGTTCTTCTTGATTTCTTTGTTTAAAAACGTTCTTCTTCCCTGGCCTGAACCAAAACCCAGATCCAACCGAACCAAGCAGTCAAGCACACGATCGACTAGCACACGCGGCGACGACCGAGCGCGGGACACTGGTGGAAAAAGGGCCTTTGGTCGCGGTTCGCAACTGCCATTAGTCGCGGTTGCGCAACCGCGACCAAATAGGCGCGACTAAAGACCCCCCCCTTAGTCGCGGTTGCTTAAGAACCGCAACTAAAGGCCCGTCCACGTGGGCGCCAGGCGGCCGTCGGGGCGGAGGACCTTTAGTCGCGGTTTTTCTGGCCAACCGCGACTAAAGGCCGCCACAGGGTTTAGCCCCCCCCCCCCAAAACCTGTTTTCTGTTTAATTTGTATTGTTTTATTTCTTTTGTGCTTTATTTTAATTTTGAAGGAGTTTCACATATTCTACGGTACTACATACATGCATATGAATGTACAATTTCAAACAAATTTGAAATTAGAACCAAAAAGAATTCAAGAGGAATATACAATATATATTCAATATCATCAGATGACCATATACAATTTTGAACAAGTTTCCATACATAATTTAATGCATATAAAGTTCTACGTCCTCGTAATGGTGTTCTCCTTTACGATGGAGGACTTCCCTCCTGAACCATCCAGCTAGTTCCTCTTGAAGTGGTCGGAAGCGAGCTTCTGGACTAAGCATCACCCGGAGGTTATTCCGCTGAGCATTGGTATCACTCGGAACCCGCTCAGAGGTGTATCTCCGGATCATCTCACAGACATAGTATCCACATAGATTGGTCCCCGCTGGCTGAATATCCCCACCATTCTTAGCCTTTGACCTTTTGAATTCTAGCTCTTTTTTGAATTCACCGACCTTTGTATCTACGAACCGTCTCCAAACCCTACGAGGCAAAGAAAATTAAATGAACAAGAGAGTTATTAGTTACTTGATATTAGGAAATGAACGAAATAGGCCGATCGATATAGAGCGCAAATGAATGAAAATAATTACTTCTGCAGCATTCTTCTCATGCCGCCCCAAAGCTTTGGATCCATATTCAGAGAGTCGTGGACGAGACATTCTGAGGTGTCAACTTTAATTACTAGCAGAATCCAGTGGAACCTGCGGACACGATACATGCACAGTACGTCATGCATAACTCATCGATTAGCCGGCCACATACCATGCATGGAGTAAACAAAAGAGAATGTGCTCAAGACAGAAACACTCACCCAAAATGGTAAGGAAATAGAATATCACTTTTGAGTTCCTGCTTTGTAAGAAACTGCCACAGGTCTGCCTCCATGTCGGCGGGGTGATGCTCCAACACATATCCATTAATGATGTGTGGGTCAATGAACCCAACATCATGGATGTTCCTTACTCTGCATTCCTTAATCTTCATTCTGCATGTATAATAGCGGACACAACAATATAGTTACGACATATATATAGTGCAGGCAATATGAACGAGATGGGGTATAAATAAATCACTTACAGAACGTAGCAACTGATGATAGATTTGTCGAGCTCGCGCAGATTGAAAAGCTGGAACAATTCACTCAGATGAATTTGCACATAGTAATGTTTGAAGTGATGCTCATATCTAACTTCCGCATAAATATAATCTTTGGCGTTTTTATTTTTTATGTAACCCTTGTACCATTTCAGCAGACCTTTCATTTGTGGAGGTAGATCCTCTTCCTGCGCAGTATTCCTACAACTTAAACAATCCATGTCAAGAAAATTTATACTCCATCCATTCCATAATGTAGTATGTATAGATTTTTTTCAAAAGTCAAAAATCACAAACTTTGACCTTGTTTACACACAAATTATGTCCATTAACTTACGAAATGCATGTCATTGGATACACCATCAGTTATATTTTTGTATTGTATATGTTTGGAATTGTATATACAAAGTTTATACTCTGTAAACTCTATAGAAATTTGCGGCGTTGGGCGGGCGAGCGAGGCGGCGAGGGCGGGCGAGCGAGGCGGCAGTACCGAGGCCGGCCGGCGTCGTTGAGGGCGGGCAAGCGAGGCGGCGCGCGCGCGGTGGGCGAGGGCGACGGCGGGCGGCGTCGAGGGCGAGGGCGACGGCGGGCGGCGTCGAGGGCGAGGGCGACGGCGGCAGGCCTTCGGCGCGCGCGGCAGAGAATCGGAGAAGACGAGAATCGGAGAAGACGGCGGCAGGCCCTTGTATTTATAGCCCCCCCCCCTTTAGTCGCGGTTGGGGAGGCGACCCGCGACTAAAGTTTACCTTTAGTCGCGGGTCGCCTCCCCAACCGCGACTAAAGGGTTTTTGGCGGGTTTTTGCGTTCCCGCGCCCCCCCCCCCCCTTTAGTCGCGGTTGGGGAGGCGACCCGCGACTAAAGTTTGCCTTTAGTCGCGGGTCGCCTCCCCAACCGCGACTAAAGGGTTTTTGGCGGGTTTTTGCGTTCCCGTGCCCCCCCCCCTTTAGTCGCGGTTGGGGAGGCGACCCGCGACTAAAGGGTTTTTTCGTTCCCGCGCGCAACGACCTTTAGTCGCGGTTGGTCTGGCCAACCGCGACTAAAGGTATTTTTCAAAATACTTTTCTTTTTCAATATCTTAAAAATACAAATAATATATCAAAAAATTCAGAAAAATAAAACTAATTCAATTCAATATGTTAAAAACACAAAAATTATATGAAAAAATTAAGAAAAATAAAACTAATTCAATTCAAAATGTTAAAAATACAAATAATATATCAAAAATTAAGAAAAATAAAACTAATTCAATTCAAAATGTTATAGGCATTTCTTGACGCCTCTATCTTCCCGCGTATCGATGCTCCTTTTATAGGCACGGCGCCGCTTCTGCTTTGTCTTGTTCCTCCGACAGGGCGTCGTGCGCTACCCACGCGTCCTTATCCTGCCGACAGCTTTAATCACGGTTGCACCCTCCAGCCGGTACTAAAGCTTACCCAAACATCCTTATCCCACCGACAGTTTTCTTAGATGACACAAAAACCACATTTAGTCCCGGTTGCACCAACCAGCCGGGACTAAAGGTTAGATGACCAGCTCTGGATTCCTCTTCTTCCCGCCATTTCTTCCCTGTCTTCCCGCCTCTTTCTTCCCGCCACTTTCTTTCCGCCTCCTGTCTTCCCGCTCCCATTTTTCCCGCCATTTCTCACTACATATATGTAGCCCGGCTTGGCCAGCATTATCACATCTCTACAATCTCTCATCACTCTCTCATGGCTTCCACCGCACCCACTCTAACCTACCAGCAGGTGGAGGAGCTTTGCGCCTCGAACTACCCTTGTCCACCGGGCTACCGCGTCCCCCCCGGCTGGAGCCTAAGCGCCGGCGGCGTGCCGGTCCCTCCCGTCCCTCAGGGTACTGCGCGCCGGGCGGCCATCACGAACCACTACTACCTCGACCTCACGCCGGAGCAGCGGATGAATCCCCGCTGGCATCCCGATAACCAGCATACTTGGGACGCCTTCTTCATCAATCGGCGTGAGAGGGCGCTCGCCAGGTATGAGGAGGATGGTCTGCCTCCTGGGAACTTCCACGAGGCCGGCCGTCGGCTATGGTGGTACGGCCGGACTCTGCAGAGCGTCATGGACTACATCACGGCCGGCGATATCCCCCGCCTGCGCTACCCTCAGTTCGAGCCACGAGCGCCGCCCGACGACAGCGACGACAGCAGCGACGACGACGGCGGCAACTTAGAAGGCGACGACTACCAGTACAACGACGACGGCGGCTATGAAGACTACGAGTATGCATATTATACGCCTAGGCAGGAGTATGACTAAATCACTCCAAATTTCATGTATCATCAGTGGTATCTCGAATCATTCGAAAATGGACACCAAACACATCACGGGTAATATAATTCACATGATCCATTCAACAAAGTTTGGTACAATAAATTATTACACATCATTTCTTCCCTTGTGTCCCTGCTTGCTTACGATTGTGCCGTATCCATGGAGCATCCTCATCATTTAACTTAATGCTTGGGTCGGTGTTCACTTTGAAGGGCGGAATTTCAGCAAACATATTATAATCTTCTGACATGTCTGTCTTGTCCTCCACTCCCACGATGTTTCTTTTCCCTGAAAGAACAATGTGGCGCTTTGGATCATCGCATGATGTACTGATCGTTTTCTTATCTTTCCGTTTCCTCGGTTTGCTACTCATGTCCTTCACATAGAAAACCTGAGCGACATCTTTCTCTAGGACGAATGGTTCGTCAAGGTAACCAAGATTGTTGAAATCCACCATTGTCATTCCGTATTGCTGGTCCACCTTTACCCCACCTCCTGTTAGCTTGAACCATTTGCACCGGAACAAAGGCACCTTAAAGGAGGGTCCATAGTCAAGTTCCCATATCTCCTCTATGTAACCATAATATGTGACCTCTTGCCCATTCTCGGTTGCTGCATCAAAGCGGACACCACTGTTTTGGTTGGTGCTCTTTTTATCTTGGGCGATCGTGTAAAATGTATTCCCATTTATCTCGTACCCTTGGAAAGTCGTTATAGTCGAAGATGGTGTCTTGGCCAACATGTACAGCTGATCTACAACATCATTGTCATTCATTAAATGTTTTCTCAACCAACTGCCGAAAGTCTCCATGTGGGCCTTCCTAATCCAGGATTCAGGCTTCCCCGGGTTGTCCGAGCGTAAAATATTCTTGTGTTTCTCAAAGTACGGAGCCACCAAGCTGGAATTGGTCAGTACAGTGTGGTGTGCTTCAGTCAGAGAATGGCCGTCCATACATATCGTTGATTTCCTTCCGATCGTGCCTTTTCCACTTAGTCTCCCCTCGTGCCGCGATCGAGGAAGACCAATCGGCTTAAGGTCAGGAACAAAGTCAACACAAAACTCAATTACCTCCTCATTTCCATAGCCCTTGGCGATGCTTCCTTCTGGCCTAGCACGGTTACGAACATATTTCTTTAATACTCCCATGAACCTCTCGAAGGGGAACTTTTTCTCCGCCATGTTTATTATTCCCTTTATATTGGACGAGAATCCAGACGGGACCTTCATACTGCTCAGGCATTCAAAAAAGATGACCTTCTCTTCTTTGGTCAGAGCGTAGCTGGCACGACCTTGAAACCATTCCGGATGCCGGTCATCAGGGTCTTTCAAACGTTGCTGGTCCTGCCGTGCTTCCTTTGTATCATTTGTCTTCCCATACACGCCCAAGAAGCTTAGGAGGTTCACGCAAATATTCTTCGTAACGTGCATCACGTCGATTGCAGAGCGGACTTCTAGGACTTTCCAATATTCTAGCTCCCAGAATATAGATTTCTTCTTCCACATGGCTGCGTGCCCGTCAGCTCCCTTCGGAACTGATTGTCCGCCAGGACCCTTTCCAAAGATGACTTTCAAATCCTTGACCATATCAAATACCTCAGCACCAGTGCGTTCCGCAGGCTTCGGCCGGTGATCTGCCTTGCCGTTGTAATGCTTGCCTTTCTTTCTTACTGGATGAATTTTCGGAAGAAATCGACGATGCCCAAGGTACACGTTCTTCTTACAATTTGGCAAATGTACACTTTCAGTCTCATGTAAGCAGTGCGTGCATGCATTGTATCCCTTATTTGACAGTCCCGAAAGGTTACTAAGAGCAGGCCAATCGTTGATGGTTACGAAAAGCAACGCTCGTAGGTCAAATTCCTCTTCTTTGTGCTCATCCCACACACGGACACCAGGTCTGCCCCACAGCTGTAAAAGTTCATCAACTAATGGCCTTAGGTACACATCGATGTCGTTGCCGGGTTGCTTCGGACCTTGGATGAGCACTGGCATCATAATGAACTTCCACTTCATGCACAACCAAGGAGGAAGGTTGTAGATGCATAGAGTCACGGGCCAGGTGCTATGGCTGGAGCTCTGCTCGCCAAAAGGATTCATGCCATCTGTACTTAGACCAAATCTTATGTTCCTTGCGTCAGCTGCAAAATCTTTGAACTCTCTGTCGATCTTTCTCCATTGCGTTCCATCTGCGGTGTGTCTCAACTCCCCGTCCGACTTACGGTCCTCTTTGTGCCATCGCAATACTTGGCATGCTCTTTGTTCCTGAACAGACGTTTCAACCGTGGTATTATAGGAGCATACCACATCACCTTGGCGGGAACCCTCTTCCTGGGTTTCTCGCCCTCAACATCGTCACCAGGGTCATCGCCTCTGATCTTATAACGCAATGCAGTGCATACCGGGCATTCATTCAAATTGTCGTATTCACCGCGGTAGAGGATGCAGTCGTTGATGCATGCATGTATCTTCAGAACCTCTAAACCTAGAGGGCAGACAACCTTCTTTGCTTCGTACGTACTGGCGGGCAACTCGTTATTCTTTGGAAACATATTCTTCAACATTTTCAGCAAGTTTTCAAATGCCGAGTCAGCTACACCTGCCTGTGCCTTCCATTTCAGCAAATCCAGTGTGCAGCCCAGCTTTTTCAGACCATCATCGCATCCGGGGTACAACGACTTTCTGTGATCCTCTAACATGCGATCCAAATTCTCCCTCTCCTTTTCAGTTTCGCAGCGTCTCCGTGCATCAGCAATGGTCCGACCAAGATCATCAACGGTCTCATCACGTGCCTCTTCTTCACCTTCACCTTCCCCTTCACCTTCAGCATCCTCCATGAAAGTATCACCGAAATGAGCAAGATAGCTTTCATCCATGAAATCATCCCCTTCTTCATCTTCTTCCATTATAACCCCTCTTTCTTCATGCTTGGTCCAACAATTATAGCTTGGCATGAAACCGTGCCGAAGCAGGTGCAGGTGAACTTCTCTTGAGGAAGAGTAACCCTTCTGATTCTTACAGTCAACACATGGACAGATAACAAAACCCTTCTGCTTGTTCGCATTAGCCACTACGAGGAAATCTTTCAAACCCGTAGTGAACTCGCGGGAGAGTCGGTTACCGTACATCCATTGCCGATTCATCTGCATTATTATAATATAAAATATATAATTAACCATCATGCATTTGTTAAACTAACTAGCTATAAACAATAGAAATTAAACAATGAACAACACACATGCATATTTTATCAATGACACACATGCATGAAAGGTTCAAGTTGCTAACCGCGATCGAGTAGGAAAAAATAAATGAGGAACCTCAAGTGTGGCTCCAACACTTCATATCATGTTTGTTTCACGCTCTTGGGGCATTTCATCAAACACCTTGTGTGCATAAGAGGAACCAAAAGCAAACCTACACCCCCTTGTGAAGCTTGTGAAGAGAAGTGGCACCAAATGGCTAAGTGAGTGTGCTGAACTGGTATCTATAGGGGAGGAGATTTAGTCGCGGTTGGCATGGCAAACCGCGACTAAAGGCCTTTGGGCACCTTTAGTCGCGGTTGGCCTGGCCAACCGCGACTAAAGCCCCTCACGTGCACCAGCTGGCCACCGAGCGCCCTGGCCCAGGCCTTTGGTCGCGGTTCGTCTGCCGAACCGCGACTAAAGAAATCATTAGTCGCGGTTCCTACAGTGTCGCGACTTATGGGGCTGGACGGAAGCCTCTTTTTCTACCAGTGGGAGAAGCGCAATGCCGTTCGCCGGGGCCGTCCGCTCCACCGCCCTTCTTCTCCTCGTCGTCGTCTCCGCCGAGGGGCAGCCATTCAAAGCAGGCCTCGTGCCCGAGAACCGGAGCGCGGTGCACTAGTGGAGAAAGGGGTATTATAACCGGTTGGTAAGGGCCTTTGGACCCGGATACACATCTGGTGCTACGTATCCGGGACTAAAGCCCCCCCCCCTTTAGCACCGGTCTCTTACAAACCGGTGCTAAAGGCCTCCACGTGGGCGCCGAAGAGTGCGCGCAGGCGGAGGACCTTTAGAACCGGTTGGTAACATCAACCGGTTCTAATGCTTTTTTTTTCTTTTTTTTTTCCTTTTCTTTTCAGGGTTTCCGATTCCGTATTTCGGTGTTTTCGTGTTCCGTATTTTCAGGGTTTTCGTTTACGTGTTTCCGGTTCCGTATTTCCGTTTACGTCTTTCCGATTCCGTGTTTCCGTGTTCCGTTTTTTACGAACACGGAATCGGAAACACGTAATCGGAAACACGTATCCGGAAACACCGATTCCGTGTTTGCGGTTAAGTGTTTCCGATTCCGTGTTTGCGGTTAAATGTTGATGCACCAAATAAAAGTACATATATACATGTAACACGAAGTACTGGACCGATTATCATTACATAATTTGAAGTTCGTTTCCTATAGCTGTATACTTGCATAGAGAAGGGAGCTGGCTATTGGTTCATAGGATGGAAAAAATTTCCGCCTTCATCTATGATTTGCGTGAGGAGAAATCCTGCCAATTCCTCTGCAACTGCCTTGCAGCGTTGGATTGGTCTGAGCATCACCCGCTTTCGTTGCAGCTTTAAAAGAAGTAGATGAAAACAATTAAGTTATGAACAAAACTAAACATAATTGATGGCAACATAAATAAAGTTGTGAAGATCCGGTTACGTACCTCTAGATTTCTGGAAGTACGGGATTTCTCATTGATAATCCTGTGAATGTACTCGCAAACGTAGTATCCACAATAATCAGTGCCCTGTGGTTGTTGCGGGACGCCTTATATACGAGAACATAATTCAGTCAAATTAATAATAATCAAGAGAATGGTAATGGTATTGAAACCAGGGTACGTAGTACTACTTACTTTGTTAATCTGAAAGTGGAGCTTGTCTGCCCATGTACCGGGTTCTTCCTTGATGAACATTTGCCAAACCCTGGCCGACAAAGAAAAATGAATACAAGAGTTAATTATTACTTACTTGATATCAGGAAATGAACGAAAAAGAGGCCGATGAACGAAAGAGGCCGATATATATATACCTTTGAAGCATCTGACGCGCGCTCTTCCATGTGTCAGCGTCCCAGGTTAACGGGTCCCAGACTTCAACTTGTCCTTGATCGATTCTAATGATGAACAATATGAAGTGGGACCTGCGCACGTGTACACACGCAGTCATGCATACTCATCAATTACACTTAACATCAGGTAAGCAAAATGGAATGTGTACAAGACAGTAACACTCACTTGAATCCGTAGGGCCAAAGTATTTCTTTTTTGGTACTTTGTCGCTTCAAAAACCTTAGCAAATCATCCGGTGTATCCTTGTTGAACTTTTCTATTGTCTCTTGATGAAACGAATACGGGTCAATGAACCCAAAGTCCCAGATTTCTGCCAGCCTGCATTCACGAATCTTCATTCTGCATAGTAGCGTACAAAAAGAATGTCTCGTGAGTGATAATTATACGGGCAATGAACGCGAGCTTAACTAAATAATTAAATTACACAAATAAATCACTTACAAACAGTAGCAGCTGACGATAGCTTTGTCGAGGGCACGTTGATTGTACATCTGGAAAAAATCATCGAACCCAACCTCCACACCGTACTCTCCGAAGTAGTGTTGATCCTGAACTGCCGCCATGATACAGTCTCTCTTTTGCCTTGCGGCCTCCAAGTACCAAACATGTAAATTCCATAGTTGGGTTGTTAGAGCACTAGGATTTTCGACCAGAGGGTGCTCGGGCTTATATTTATATACCACATCAGCAATAGCGTAACCTACGTCGCCCATGCGTGGACCGAACACTGAAGCCTGGTCAGATAACACCTTGAGCGGGGCAATTGACTGTGCTCCTTGTTGTCCGAGCTGGGGAACTTGTTTCCCGCATTTCGTCTGCTCCGCCTGCTTCATCTGTGCGGTGTGCATCTTTTCAATGTACCGTTCATAGTCTGAAAGGGGCGGCGGTGGCGGCGGTTCAGGATAATATAAGTTGTCGATGGTGCGCTCAATTTTCCACTTTGGTACGTTCTTCAGAGTTTCCTTCCAGATGTCTGGAGGGGGCTTCAGGGGAAACCGTGCGAACCATGCTTTATTTTGGATTTCACGGCCTCGTCTAGTTCCTCCGGAGTCATCAGGCCTGGTAACTTCGGGGGAGTCTTGACTTTATTGGGTTTCCTTTCTCTCTTCTTGGGAGGAGTCCCGTTTCTTCTGAACTGCAGCTTCTGCTTTGCCGTACCCGTAGTGGGCGCATCCGTCGGCTCACTGGAGTGCACGGGCGATGGACTCTCGGCCTCGGGCTCCCAATCTTCGTTGTGGGGTGGACTTGGAGGTGCGTTGGGGAGTGGACTTGGAGGTCGTGCATTCTCTGTACGAAAGTGAAAAAACTATTAAAAATAGGCTTACATGTGGTGCAACATTCAGTAATTGTTGGAGGTGGTGCATTTGTACCTGGAGGAGTCGGTGGCCTTGGCACCGCGTTAGGAAACACGATGTGTTTCTTCTTCCACAAGATGATACCAAGCTCCATTTCTCCCAGTGTCTTCTCGCCTTCACCTCCAGGAATATCAAGCTCAATTGACTGGCATCCCGGCGTAATTGTTGACAACCCAACACGAGCATGGGATGCTGGAATCTGACCACCATGGTAGGTTGCTCCAGGTTGATTTGGTAAAGCATAGCCTGACGCCGCCATGAAGGATATGTTCCCCATTGGCATATGTATCTCACAGTTTGTCTTCTCCGTGACATCATCCACGGGGTAGTGAGGCGCCGACGGTTCGACTGTAGGACCGTCTTCTAGCTGCAGCTGCGTGGAACCCATGCTGCTTCTATGCTGAGATGGGACGGCATCTGCTACAGGTTCGTCTTCTAATTGCTGCTGATCAGCATCAGGTGCAGGATCTTCTTCCTCCTCTTCAGTGTCAGGTACAGGGTGTCCCCCTTTCTTCAAGAGAAACGCCACCTTTTCTTCTAATGTCGATATTCGTTCCAGCGACTTACTCTTGCTTCTACCACGGCTTCTGTAAGTGCCAAGGTCCGCCGGAAACCCTTGGTTCCACGGGGTAGTGGCTCCAAAGCCTCGTGTTCGTCCCCACTTTTCAGGGTTCCCGAGTGCCTTCGTCAACTCGTCGTTCTCTCTACCGGGAACAAAAGTTCCTTTTCGAACAGCTTCTATTGCCTTCTCTAGATCTGATACGACTTGTGTTATTTTTTCCGACCATGGTCCCTCCGCAACAATCATCCCAGTCTCAGCATCCAACGTTGCCCCATGCGCGAACAACCAGAACTTGGACCTATCGGGCCAGTCATGTGTCTGTGGAATGATATTTCTTTTCAGAAGCGCGGACGAGTAGCCAGACGGGACCTTGATACTGCTCAGGACTTGGAAAAAGATCTCCTTCTCTTCCTTGGTAAGAGCGTAGCTGGCAGGACCTTTGAAATTCTCTGGATTCATCAGGTCGTCTCGTTCGTGCATACGTTGGTGGTGCAGCCGTGCTTTTGGTGTATCTCTCGACTTCTTCCCATGCACGCCCAATAAGTTTAGCAGGTTCACGCAAATATTTTTCGTCACGTGCATCACGTCGATCGCAGAGCGAACCTCTAGGAATTTCCAATAGGGTAGTTCCCAGAATATAGATTTCTTCTTCCACATGGCTACGTGGTTGTCGGCGTCATTCGGAACAGATTGTGCGCCAGGACCCTTACCAAAGATTACTTTTATATCTTTGACCATGTCATATATATCAGTACCTTTAGGGAGGGTTGGCTTCCTCCGTGTATCTGCCTCGTCTTTGAAATGCTTTCCTTCCTTTCTTACGGGATGCCTGTCTGGAAGAAATCGACGATGCCCCGGGTACACATTCTTGCCTATATGTATACTTTCAGTCTCGCCTAAACAGTGTGTGCATGCGTTGTATCCCTTGTTTCACTGTCCTGAGATGTTACTAAGAGCGGGCCAATCATTGATGGTTACAAACAGCAACCCTCGTAGGTCAAATTCCTCCTGTTTGTACTCGTCCCACACACGTACACCTTCGTCAGCCCACAACTCTAAAAGTTCATCAACCAGTGGCCTCAGGTACACATCAATGTTGTTGCCGGGTTGCGACGGGCCTGGGATAAGCAGTGACATCATAATGAACTTACGCTTCATGCATAACCAAGGAGGAAGGTTATAGATACATAGAGTCACGGGCCAGGTGCTATGACTGCTACTCTGCTCCCCAAACGGATTCAGGCCATCTGTACTTAGACCAAACCTTAAGTTTCTTGGGTCACGTGCAAAGTCCTCGTACTTATCGTCGATGTTTCTCCACTGCGACCCATCAGCGGGTTGTCTCAGCATATCGTATTCCTTACGGTCTTCTTTGTGCCATCGCAGCAACTTGGCATGCTCTTTGTTTCGGAACAAACGTTTCAACCGTGGTATTATAGGAGCATGCCACATCACCTTGGCAGGAACCCTCTTCCTGGGGCGATCGTCGCCCTGAACATCACCAGGGTCATCTCGCCTGATCTTATACCGAAATGCACCGCATACCAGGCAGGCATTTAAATTCTCGTGCTGACCGCGGTAGAGGATGCAGTCATTGATGCATGCATGTATCTTATGCACTTCCAATCCTAGAGGGCAGACAACCTTCTTTGCTTCGTACGTACTGCAGGGCAGCACGTTATCTCTTGGAAGCATCTTCTTCATTATTTTCAGCAGCTTTTCAAATCCCTTGTCAGATATTCCATTCTCTGCCTTCCATTGCAGCAATTCCAGGGTGGTGCCCAGCTTTTTCTGGCCATCTTCGCAATTTGGGTACAATAATTTTTTGTGATCTTCTAACATGCGCTCCAACTTCAACCTCTCGTTTTCACTTCCGCAGTTTATCTGTTCTTCACGAATGACCTGACGAAGATCATCATCAGACTCATCAACAATGTCCTCAAGTTCAGGCTCGTCTTCCCCCATTTCAGTATCACCGTGTTCACCGAACATAGGATAGTTATCATTATCCTCTTCTTCTTCAATGTCTTCCATTACAACCCCTCTTTCTCCGTGCTTGGTCCAACAAAAATAACTGGGCATGAAGCCTTCTTGCAACAGGTGGGTGTGTATGGTTCTTGAGTTAGGGAAATTCCTCTTATTCTGGCATTTTTTACATGGACAAAAAATAAATTCATTCTGCCTGTTTTTCTCAGCCACATTGAGAAAACTATGCATGCCATTAAGGAATTCGGGACGACGTCGATCACTGTACATCCATTGCCGGTTCATCTGCATTATATAAAATTTATCAAAAACCATTATGCTAAATCATCATGACTAAATTAATTAATTAATACAAAAAGTTCATCACACGTTAAAACCAAAGTAGCGTAGTGACCATACATATATAGTTCTCATAAAAATACACACTGAAACCAACCATAAAAACTCTCTCTAATTAATGCATTTAAAAACAACAACAAATGCGATCAAAATCGCAACAAAGGTAACAATTGACCCGACGGCATAATGATACCAAGCCTCTTTACTAATTGCATATTTTCTAATCTTTCTAATCTTCAGGCGCATTGCGTCCATCTCGCTCTTGTGACCATCGACGACACCGGCAAGAACCTTTTCCAAGGTCATCTTCTCTCTTTCAGTTTTTTCCAATCTTTCTTCATTTTTTTCAATCTTTCTTTCAGGCCAACATTTTCTTGTTCAACTAAGTGTAACTTCTCAACAATAGGGTCGATTGGCATTTCCGGTTCCACTACCTCCTAGATAAAAATATCTATGTCAAGTTGGTCGGCGTAATTAATTGTCATATAATCAGGAAATGAAAATATGTAGTTATAAAAGATAATATACCACATCCGAATCATAGACTGGACGATGGCCAACGGGGACGGATATCAAAACCATGGCGCTATACATATAAAAAATATCTTACACAATAAGAAAATTATATACAAGTAAATATGTAAATCATACATATCAAAATTTGTTTTGTTAAATAAAAACAATAGGCTCACCAAGGTTGTGTCGGTGACGGGGCGATCGACGGCGGTGAGGAAGGGGACAAGGCGCGCGACACTAAAAAAAACCACAAATCATAATTAAATTTGAGCTCAAATTGCATATGTATACATAACAAATGATGAACTCTCTCTAGCTTAGGCATTTCATCAAACATCTAGCTAGCACAACAAAAATGAAATGAGCAAGAAAACGAGCAAAACTTGCAATGCCGGAAGAGGGAATGTTGATGCTAACCGTAGGACCGATGGGTGCCAACAATCTTGACAAATGATGGAGAAAAATGGGGATGGTTTAGAGCTCCCAAGTGAAAGGAGAGAGCAAAAATGGAGTTGAGCTCGAGCTGGAAAAAATGGAGCTGAGCTCGGAGTGGAATATAGGGGAGGGCTTTAGGACCGGTTTGTGTTAAAAAACCGGTGCTGAAGGGTCTGACAGCGGGGCCCCGCAGTTGCTGCATAAATGAGAAAAACTTTAGCACCGGTTTGTGATACAAACCGGTTCTAAAGGGTCTGTCCATTGGACCCCCCCTCCCTGCAGCAAACGGTCCAAAACCCTTTAGGACCGGTTTGTGTAAAGGCCTTGCGGCCATTTGCTGCAGGGAGGGGGCCCAGCGGACAGACCTTTTAGAACCGGTTTATATCCAATCCGGGTCCAATGTGGTTGGCTCAATGCCCTGTTTTCTACTGGTGGATCTTGGTCGGCAACAACGTCACCACTACGGCCGGCGGCGATGTGCTACAGAAGGAGCGGCGTCCACGAAGAGGCCAATACGAGCAAGACGGTCCTCGATGCAGCCCCGCTCGCCGTGTGCCTCGACGACGACGCCGTGTTGCCGCCGGGGACGCTGCTGCTCAACGTTAACGGCGAGGGCTTGAGCGGGCGAGCAAAGGCATGGTGTTGCTGGGGCCTCGCCGTGGCGATGACGATGGTCGTTTTCGTTGTGTGGTAAGTTTTCGCTTGATTCATCCATTCGTACTACGGTGTAGGGCACAGAGCGGAGATCTATTAATTTGATCGACGCAACGTACTCAACTCAATATTGTCTCGCGTGTGCTCAGGCCAGATACGTTCATCGTACCGCCCATCGATCCCGTGTTCACCCGTTATGACGACGCCTCATTTATCGATGGCGACGGCGAGGTCTTCGACTGCGCCATCTGCATGGAGACGGTGCCCGGCACCCTCAAGTTCAGCGTCGGCTCGTGTGGTCACGCCTTCTGCTCCGGCTGCGTCGGCCAGTACGTCGCTGTTAGCTGGGCGAGAACTTCGCTCGCGTCAAATGCCCCTATCCCGGCTGCAAGGAGGGCGCCGTCGAGCCGGAGAGCTGCTTCGGCATCATCTCCCCGGACCTGCTCGACAAGTGGGGTTTCCTGCTGTGCGAGTACTTGCTCGGGGACAAAATGGTGTACTGCCCATACAGGGAATGCTCGGCGCCTCTTCTCGCCGACGACGGCAAGGCCGGGGCGGCGGCGATCGCGGAGGCCGAATGCCCGCACTGCCACAGGATGTTCTGCGCCCGGTGCGCGACGCCGTGGCACACCGGCGTCGGGTGCAGGGAGTTTCAGGAGCTCGGGCAGGACGAGCGCGGCAGGGAGGACCTTTTGCTGAGGAGTCTCGCCGGACGGCTGAGGTGGCAGCGGTGCCCCAAGTGCAGGATGTACGTGGAGAAATCGGAAGGATGCAACAACATCCAATGCAGGTACAGAATGAGATCAGACTACAACTCTATTAATTTCTTCCTAACAAATCGCCCATTGCTATGCTTGAAAAATGGGTCGTCGGGACCGTGGTGGCCAGGCGGCCCTGGGTCGTCAAGTGCCGGCAGCTCACGGCGATGGTGACCGACGGCCTTCTTGCGGCGTGTTGAGGTGGGCAGTGGGGTAGTGGGTGGGTGGAGTGGCGAAGCCAGGATTTGAATACCACCGTTATTTTTTTTATTTTTTTGGTGGTGGTGGGGAAGGGAGGGGAGGAGCAAATAGGTATGTACTTGCTTATATCCATCAAATATACACTACTGGTCTGTTTGGGACTGCTCTACTCCATAAAAATCAGCTTCGCTCTAGAAAACATAAGCCAAACGGGGTAGCTCCACGATATACAACTTCACAAAAAAACTAGAATCTGGGATCCAACTTCTTGTTTTTTATGAAGCTCTCTAGGAGGTGTCCCATAAAATTTAGAAGCTGGATTTGGAACAAAATTACCCACCACTGCCACCAGTAAGTGGATACCCCCTTCATTTCTCCCCTCTCATTCAATGAAATAGATCATTTTCATCAAAATTTTCATTCGTGAAGCTGGAGCTGGATAAAAGCCAAACATTCTCTTTAAAAGAGCTACAACTCCTATATGAAACTGCTCCAAAATGGATTTGGTGGAGCGAAACTATTTTTGATGGAGCGGAGCGGTCCCAAACAAGGCCTACGTACTTCAGGTTTCGTCGATCGTTCGGAGGGGGGGGATGGAGTTGTTCAGTACCTTGGTCGACCTCCCATTTGGATCTGGGCTCCAATCTGATGGGGCGTCCGCCTCTTCATGTGTGTTGACTGAAAGTTGGGCTGGCAACATGGACAAGCCGTCGATGTGGGAGTTTGACGTAGACTTCCTATTCGGGGTTCATTGATCCTCACACAAGGTCCAGCGCTTGGTCGCCGGTGCTTGACTCTAGGTTGCCTTCGGCTTGACTAAGGTGGGAGCTTGCGTTTCGATTGGAGGGAATCCTCACGTTGCGTCATTGAAGGTCTCTGGTGGTGGTCGTCATGGTAGTGTTAATTAAGCCATCAGTTGGGTCAGTGTTGATGGTGGTGGACCATGTGAGCTATGGGGTCAATGATGGTCGTCAACATCCTTTGGGCCATGTCCCCCTTGTCCACCGGGATTAGAGGGGACTTCGGCCGTTGGTGCCACTATGATGGTGGCGCCGACCTTGCTCGGAGGCTGATGTCGGGCTTCTTCATTCATGGTTTGTTTATTGTGAAGCGGATAGTTAGCTTTGTCTCATGGCATGGATGCCGGGGCAGCGACCCTCGAAGGTGGTTCACATGGTTAGCTTTTCAGCGGGCACCATGGTGGTGGTGCCTCTTGGTCGTGTGGGCGGCGAGAGGCATATCAGAGATTGGCTCATGCGTGCTTTCTATATCTTGCAGTGGAGGTGCCCCGATCTGGATCTAGGGTTCTCATCTCCTCGTGTTCATCCTTCAGACCTCGTGGTTGCACGCCAGAGCTGTCGGACGAAAGCTCTGCGCTCTGGCGCTGCCGACGATGACGCTTGCCGGCGTCTCTCTCTTCTTGAAAATGTCCTCGTGGTGCTCCTTTTCGTGTCCGAGTTTCGTGTGAAAACTTTTTCCGTTATGGACTCGGCAATAGCGATCGGTTGCACCGGTTTCCTTCCCAAGGGCACTATTTTTGGAGCATAGGTGTACTAGGTGTGACACGGCGTTGCACTCACTTCCTTTTTTGTTCATATTAGTCAAATATACACTACATACTTCAGGTTTCGTCGGTCGTTGTGGGGAGGGGAGGGCAGGCCCCTGCTCGCCCCCCTTGTCTTCACCAATGGGTGGGATAACTTGGCCTCTGACAGTGGCGCGGTGTGCGTGGGGTGGGTGGGTGGGGGTGGAGCCGATGGGAGATGGGGATGCCATGGGTGTGGTGCGGCTGCCCTGCGACCGGAGTTGTTGACTACCCTGGTTGACCTCCCATCTGGATTTGGGCTCCGATCTGATGGGGCATCCGCCTCTTCAGGTGTGTTGACTGAAAGTGGGCTGGCAACACGGACAAGACGACGATGTGGGAGTTTGACGTAGACTTCCTGTTCGAGGTTCATTGATCCTTGCACAAGGTCGAGCGCTTGGTCGTTGGTGCTTGACTCTTGGTCGTCTTCGGCTTGACCAAGGTGGGAGCTTGCGTTTCGATTGGAGGGCATCCTCACGTTGCGTCACAGAAGGTCTGTGGTGGTGGTGCTCGTGGTAGTGCTAATTAAGCCGTCAGTCGGGTCAGTGTTGATGGTGGTGGACCGTGTGAGCTATGGGCTCAACGATGGCCGTCAATAGCCTTTGGGCCATGTCCCCCTTGTCCATCGGGATTAGAGGGGACTTCGTCCGTTGGTGCCACTATGATGGTGGCGCTGACCTTGGCTCGGAGGTTGATGTCGGGCTTCTCCATTCATGGTTTGTGCATTGTGAAGTGCATTGTGAAGCGGATAGTTAGCTTTTTCTCGTGGCATGGATGCCGGGGTAGCGATCGTGGAAGGCGGTTCACATTGTTAGCTTTTCGGCGACAACATGGTGGTGGTGGTGGTGGTGCCTCTTAGTCGTGTGGGCGGTGAGAGGCATATTAGAGATTGTCTTAGGCGTGCTTTCTATCTCTTGCAGTGGAGGTGTCCCGATCCGGATCTAGGGTTCTGATCTCCTCGTGTTCATCCTGAAGACGTTGTGGTGGCACGCCGGAGCGGTCGGACAAAAGATCTGTGCTCTAGCGCAGACGACAGTGACGCTTCCGGCGCCGCTCTCTTCTTGAAAACGTCCTCGTGGCGCTCCTCTTCGTGTGAAAACTTTTTTAATTATGGACTCGGCAATAGCGACTCGTTGCACCTATTTCCCTCCCGAGGGCACTGTTTGTGGAGCATAGGTGTACTAGGGTGACACACGGTGCTGCACTCAGTTCCTTTTTTGTTATCTTTCAGGAGCGTAGTGGCCTGAGGTGAGCGTCTGCCTATTTTCTAGGATCGGTTTTGTGAAAGAGCTACCATTCAAGTTTATATTGTATGACTATTTACCTTTTTTCGGTTGCCACTTTATATCTAAAGTGGGACGAAAGCCCCTGTTTTGAGATGCTTGAAAAAACAAAAAAAAAATTACGCAAATTGACTATCAAATTTATTAATCCACAAATGTGAAATATTTTTTCTGCTCTTGTTTGATTTACTTTAGGTGTGGAAGCCGCTTCTGCTACAGATGTGCATCCAAGGTGTCCTGGCTAACCCATTACTGCAAGAAGTGCGAGCGGTAGCGATTTGCATGGTTATGCATCCAAGGGGGCTTTAACCGGTCACCACCAAGGCCCAAATACTGAGCTCATTTTATTAAACAGCATTATTACATCGCTTCATTCTCTGAAAAAAAGAAACTACCAATACATGGCTTCATCTTGGTCGTGTTACAGAACTATACGAACAAAATCTCCTTGACTCGATTCAGCTTTCAGCTGTGCCTGTAAATATGTGAGGGGTTTGTGGAGCATGCTCAATATGTGGTCTGCTGGTTCTTGCGGTTACATTTCTTAAGAAATCGTAGAGATTTTCATTATTTGGTTGTCCATATATGGCGTCCATCAAAGTTGGCAAGGTAGTCACTCAAATTAAAAAAGTTTGCATGACAGTCGAGATGCCATATTTGATACTTACGTATATCTCAATGGGTGTAATTCCAAAAGTGTACAACACAAAACTGAACACTGTATCACAGAATTTTTACCGTTACATGTAGACATACACAGACTAGCGTGCCGCAGTAGACTCTCGAAGGTCGTCATACGATTATACGAACACAAAAACACACCACAACATACTACGTACGTATACAAAGGAGCATGGACGGCACGCACTGTGTCTCCGATAACGATCAATTCCGAGTATTGTGTCACAGCCCTCGTCGTCGATCATGGCTCCTCAGCCTCCGGCTCGGGAGCGCTGAACCCGGGAATCGTAGGCATCTCGGGCATGGGCGGCAGCTCGACTTTAGGGAACGACGGGAACGGCGGCAACAGCTCGTGCTCCGGCGCTACCTCCGGCGCCTCGGCAGAGTAATCGTCCTCAGGCGACGACTCCGGCGCCTCGGCCGGGTAATCGTCCTCAGGCGCCGTCTCCTCCAGGCCCCGTGCCGCGCGGCCCATGCCGGCGCACGAGAGCAGCAGCACGGCCAAGAAAAGAAGCGCGGTGCGGCGGGCGTTCTTGGAGTAAACCATGCCGAGTGGAGGTGTTCTCGCTATAGCTAGGTCGCTTTCTTGGCCTCTGCGTGGGATGATCTCTGTGATGTGATGTTAGCTCTCCAGTGCGCGCTCGTATTTATAGGACGTGACCGGACGAACGATGGTTCGTGAGCGTGGCGCCTTTTCTTTTCAAGTGGAGGTGTTTTTTTAGGAACTGGGCGGTGGTCCGGGGCTCTGGGTTGGTGATCTGCCTGAGTTTGTAGTTGGGTCCGGTGCGTTTTGGGAGGTTTTGGCGCATGTGTGCCTCACGGTTTGGTTGGAAGACTGCTGGCATATCAGGTTTGGTGAACGCGCCAATCAGTTTGTGGATCTTTTTCTTTAGGAAATGCCATCATGGCTAGTTTTATCTCCCCTAATAATAAAGCGCCGGAGCGCTTCTGCCGTCCGTCGTGGTTATTTTACAAAAAAGTTCCTTCGTTTTTGAGCATTCAACCCGCACTCCGTGATGTTTCAGATTTGCAAGAAAGCCCCTCGCCCCCGGATCAGATCCGCCCCACCGCCGCCAGGGCCGCCCCGCGCCAGCCACCCCCCGCGCCTCCCCCGCCCCCTGCCCCTCCTTTCCACCGACCGGCTCCTCCTAGGACCCGGCCACAGCCCCGCCGGCCACCACGTCGCCACCAGCCACCTCCTCCACCTTCGGCCCATGCGCCGGAGCTGCGTGAAACCGCGGGGGTGGCCGGTGACGGAGCGGACGGCCGGGACGAGGAGGCGGTCGTACACGGGCACCCAGAAAATGACGCTGAGAGGGTGTCGAAGGTAGAGAGCGAGGCAGAAGGGATGGAGAAGTGGGCGCCCATGCGCTTGTTGAGGGTGTCTCCCTGGAACACGAACATGGTGCTCATCTGCGGATCTGCCCGTACACCGCCGTGAAGACGATGCCGCCCGCCCAGATGGGCAGCAGCCTCACCACGCTCTTGAGCTCCTCCACCTGCGTCACCGTGCAGAGCCTCCACGCCGATGGCGCGGTCGCTGTCCTGTCCGCTGGCGTCTCCACGGCCGCCTTGTCGAGGAACCTGAACTGCTCGGTGTGCTCCAGCTTGCGGCTCCCCTCGATGCCGGAGTCCCTCTCCATCGTCTCGTACAGCGCCGACCCGTCGATGGGGACGCCCAGCTTGCGCGTGGCCGCGACGAGCACCTGCGCGATGCGGGTGAGCGGGCTGCCGTCGGGGCGCTGGTGGCGGTAGAGCGGCGTGCCGACGAAGAAGCTGCGGACGGCGATGGCCATGGCGACGGCGGGGATGCCGAAGCCCCAGCCCCAGCCGTAGTGGTCCTGCTCCTGCACATTCACCACCACGGATGACGCCACCAGCGCGCCGATGTTGATGGACAAGTAGAACCAGTTGAAGAAGGAACTCTTGCTCCGCCGCTCGCTTTCGTCGTGCTCGTCGAACTGGTCGGCTCCGAACGAGGACACGCAGGGCTTGATCCCGCCCGTGCCGAGAGCGACGAGGTAGAGACCCACGAACACCGCTGCCGTCTGCCCCGCCGTGGGGTCGCACACCCCCTTGGCCGCGCACGTAGGCACCAACCCTTTCACCGATGCCGCAATCGTCAGGAGGCCCAGGCCGATGATGTAGATGATTACGAAGGAGGCGATGGTCCAGAAGCGGCCGAGGTAGGCGTCGGCGAGGAAGGCGCCGATGAGGGGGGCGGCATAGCAGGTCCCCGTCCAGTTGGTGACATTGGCTGCGGCGGTTTTGTTCATGCCCATGTTGTCCATCATGAAGTTGCTCAGGTTGGCGCTCATGACGTAGTACGCCAGCCGCTCGCAACATTCGTTAGCTGCAATGCAATTCATGCCGTAGGCGTCCACGTGAACTCTATTCTCATCCTCCTTGCTAAGGCTTGATCACGTGAGACTAGCTAGCTATAGAAGCTAGCTATATATGATTACGACATCAGTTACACTATCAAGTCCATCAAGCGCATCATCAGTTTGATTCCTATGACTCTATGAGCCATGGTGTCCGCAACAGTCAATGGGAGATCGCAGTGAACGAATGATGTGACGGACAGATAAAAGGGTTATGGCAAAAACTGTCGAAGGATAAGTTAGTGGACCCATCGCTAGGTGATGCGGGGAAGGGGATTGCCCTATCCTATCACACGCTTCTCGGAGTCGACATCCATCGGAACATTGATAACCATGGAAGCCAACAAGATGAACATATTCCGATGTCCATAAAGTTGTTGTATGAAGCGATGCTCAGAGAAAAGGGGTGTATGATGAGGACATGAGGTATACTATCAAGTCCACCAAATGCATCATTGAGTTTGATCGCCATGAGCCATGGTGTCCGCAACGGTCAATGGGAGATTGCAGCGGATGAATGGTGTGATGGATAGATAGGAGGGTTACGACAAAAAACGTCAAAGGACAAGTCCAGTGGACCCGTCGCTAGGTGACGCAGAGCAGGGGATTGCGGTGGGCGAGCGGCATGGACGACATCACGTGGCCTCGTAAACATGTATGACACGGGAGCATAGAAAAAGAGACCGCAGTTTGTATGCATTCAATTGCATCGAACCAGCACTAGTGGAAAACGGGCCTTTGGCCTGGACCCTTTAGTCCCGGCCTGCCTCTGGGCCGGGACTAAAGGCCCGGCCACGTCGCCCCAATTCCCAATGCCTCCCTCGAGGCTTTAGTCCCGGACCGTAAGGAACCTTTAGTCCCGGTTCGTGTCCCAAACCGGGACTAAAGGGCTACGCGGTGGGCAGCCCGCATGTGCGCCACCTTTAGTCCCGGTTTATGTCCCAAACCGGGACTAAAGTCCTCTACCTATATATAGCACAGCCCCCCTCTCCCCTCTTCCTTGCATTTTTCTTGGATGGAGGATTGTGGGTGGGTGCTTGCTCTCCACTTTTTTTGATGCACTAGAGGTGTTTGTTGAAATATGTGTTAGAGCGATGCCGCTTCAGTTCACTGAACACAACTACGATATGAGATGCCTGAGCCACGCTTAAACCTCTTCCTCTTTATTTCTACTTATTCTAAAAGGTTAGCAACTATATTTCCTCGTTTAGACCGTGCATTACTAACTTTTAGGATCGTGATTGTATTTGATATACTGTCGTATAACACAGATGAGTCATCCATGGATGTACGGTGATCGACGCACAACCACTTACAGAGAAGGCGTGCATTCTTTTCGAGATGCAGCCGATGCGAACAAGCATGGTGGTGGCTATATGTTTTGTCCATGTGTTGAATGTCGGAATGAGAAGGATTACACTTCCTCAAGAGTCATTCAGAGCCACCTGCTTCGGTCCGGTTTTATGTCGGGCTATAATGTTTGGACCAAAAACGGAGAAAGAGGGGTTATGATGGAAGACGACGATGAAGAAGAAGAGAACGATGATGACAACTACCGATCTATGTTCCCTGAGTATGCTGATACCGCAATGGAAGACAATGAAGAAGAAGATCAGGATGAAGAACAGGAACCAGATGAGCCCGCTGATGATCTTGGCCGGGTCATTTCTGATGCACGACGAGGTTGCGACACAGAAAAGGAGAGGTTGCAGTTCGAGAAGATGTTATAGGACCACAACAAATTGTTGTACCCAACTTGTGAAGATGGCCACAAGAAGCTGGGTAGCACACCGAAATTGCTGAAGTAGAAGGCAGAGACCGGTGTGACTGACTCGTCATTCGAAAAGTTGCTGGTACTGATGAAGAAGATGCTTCCAAGAAAGAACGAATTGCCCGCCAGCATGTACGAAGCAACGAAGCTTGTCTGCCCTCTAGGATTAGACGTGCAGAAGATACATGCATGCCCTAATGACTGCATCCTCTACCGCGGTGAGAAGTACGAGAATATGGATAAATGCCCGGTATGCACTGCATTGCGGTATAAGATCAGAAAAGATGACCCTGGTGATATTGAGGGCGAGCCACCCAGTAAGAGGGTTCCTGCCAAGGTGATGTGGTATGCTCCTATAATACCACGGTTGAAACGTCTATTCATATATAAAGATCATGCGAAGTTGTTGCGATGGCACATGGAAGATCGTATGAAAGACGATAAGTTGAGGCACACCGCTGATGGTCGGCAGTGGAGAAAAATCGAGAGAGAGTTCCCGAGATTTGCAGCTGACGCAAGGAACTTATGGTTAGGTCTGAGTACAGATGGCATGAATCCTTTTGGGGAGCAGAGTTGCAATCACAGCACCTGGCCCGTTACTCTATGTATCTACAACCTTCCTCCTTGGTTGTGCATGAAGCGGAAGTTCATTATGATGTCAGTGCTTATACAAGGTCCAAAGCAACCCGACAACGATATTGATGTGTACCTAAGGCCATTAGTTGATGAACTTTTACAGCTGTGGGCCGAACCAGGTGTACGTGTGTGGGACGAGCACAAACAAGAGGAATTTGACATTCGAGCGTTGCTTTTCGTAACCATCAATGATTGGCCTGCTCTTAGTAACATTTCAGGACAGTCAAACAAGGGATACAATGCATGCACACACTGTTTGGATCAGACAAAAGGATATATCTCGACAACTTTAGGAAGAATGTGTATCCGTACAATCGTTGTTTTCTTCCGCCCAAGCATCCCTTAAAGAAAAAAGGCAAGCATTTCAATGGCAAGGCAGAACCCCGGGGGAAGCCTGTCATCCGTACTGGTGCTGAAGTATTTGATATGGTCAAAGATTTAAAAGTAATCTTTGGAAAGGATCCTGACAGCCAACCTGTTCCTAACAGCCCTGATAAGCGCGTACCCATGTGGAAGAAGAAATCTATATTTTGGGAGCTACCCTACTGGGAAGTCCATGAGGTCCGCTCGGCAATCGACGTGATGCACCTGACGAAGAATCTCTTCGTGAATATTCTAGGCTTCCTGGGCTTGTATGGGAAGTCAAAAGATACACCGGAAGCACGGGAGGACCAGGAACGTCATAAAGGAAGAGATGGCATGCATCCAGGGCAGTTTCAAGGGCGTGCCAGCTACGCTCTTACTAAGGAAGAGAAGGAAATCTTCTTTGAAGTCCTTTTCAGTATCAAGGTCCAGACTGGCTTCTCGTCGAATATAAAGAGAATCGTAAATATGAAAGACAAAAAATTCCAAAACCTAAAGTCTCATGACTGCCACGTGCTTATGACGCAATTGCTTCCAGTTGCATTGAGGGGAATTCTACCTGAAAATGTTCGCCTGGAAATTGTGAAGGTATGTGCATTCCTCAATGCAATTTCTCAGAAGGTAATCGATCGAGAAAGTCTATCAGGGTTACAGATTGATGTGGTCCAATGTCTGGTCAGCTTTGAGTTGTTGTTCCCGCCATCCTTCTTCAATATAATGACACACCTCCTAGTTCACCTAGTCGAAGAGATTAGAATTCTCGGTCCTGTGTTTCTACACAATATGTTCCCCTTCGAGAGGTTCATGGGAGTCTTAAAGAAATATGTTCGTAACCGTGCTAGGCCAGAAGGAAGCATCTCCAAGGGCTATGGAACAGAGGAGGTAATTGATTTTTGTGTGGACTTTCTTCCTGACCTTAAGCCGATTGGTGTTCCTGAATCTCGATATGAGGGTAGGCTGACAGGACAAGGCACACTAGGAATGAAAGAAGAAGTATGTATGGACGGGCATTCTTTCTCTCAAGCACACTACACAGTTCTACACAATTCCATCGTGGTGGCTCCGTATATCGTGAGACACAAGAATATTCTACGCTCCGAAAACCCGGGGAAGGCTGACTCTTGGATTAAAGGGGAACACGAGAAGACTTTCGGCAGTTGGTTGCAGACACATCTCATGAATGACGACACCGTTGGAGATGAGCTGTACTGTTTGGCCAGGCCACCATCTTCGACTATATGTACTTTCCAAGGGTATGAGATAAATGGGAATACATTTTACACGGTTGCCCAAGATAAAAAGAGCACCAACCAAAATAGTGGTGTCCGCTTTGATGCAACAGACGAGAATGGGCACTGTTTGGAAACATATTACGGGTACATAGAGGAGATATGGGAACTTGACTATGGACCTACTTTTATGATCCCTTTATTTTGGTGCAAATGGGTGAAGCTGACAGGAGGCGGGGTAGTTGTAGACCAAAAGTACGGCATGACAACAATGGATCTTAACAATCTTGCGTACATGGACGAACCATTTGTCCTAGCCAATGATGTCGCTCACGTTTTCTATGTGAAGGACATGTCTACATTAACGAGAAAAACAAATCAGCAAAAGAAGATATCATCCGATGAGCGAAAACGCCACATAGTTCTTTCAGGGAAAATAAACATCGTGGGAGTAGATGACAAGACAGACATGTCAGAAGATTATAATAAGTTTCATGAAATTCCACCCTTCAAAGTGAAAATTGACCCAAGCATCCTACTGAATGATGAAGATTCTCCATGACTACGACCCAGAAGAAAACAGAAATAATAGATAGGAATATTGGTGCAATAATGTAATAATGTATTAAACCTTTTATGTAATGCATGTATGGAACGTACTAAATTTCAGACACTTTTCATTTTCATATTATCCATGTAAGAGATGTGTTCTCGTTCGAAACCCTGATACTTCGAGAGAGATTGTCCGTTTTGTACACGAAGTGCATCCACTTTTTGTCGTAGCCCTCTCAACTTTTTAACACATGCTATGTGGGTGAAATGATGATAGCATGCCAACTTTTAACATTTTCAGAGTTCATTTGTAGTGCTTTTCAATTTCAGGGTCAACTAGCTCAAAAAAAATAAGTAAATCCACGAAATATACCAAATGAAGTCAGAAATTGTTGAAATTTTGTGATGTGCCTTTGAATGGTGCATTTTTAACACACAAAAAGTATGGAGTTCAAATAAGTTCACAAAAATGAAATCCCTTTGTAAGAGATGAGTTCTCGTTCGAAACCCTCATACTTCGAGAGAGATTGTCCGTTTTGTACACGAAGTGCATCCAGTTTTTGTCGTAGCCCTCTCAACTTTTTAACACATGCTATATGGGTGAAATGATGATAGCATGCCAACTTTCAACATTTTCAGAGTTCATTTATAGTGCTTTTCAATTTCAGGGTCAACTAGCTCGAAAAAAATAAGTAAATCCAAGAAATATACCAAATGAAGTCAGAAATTGTTGAAATTTTGTGCTGTGCCTTTGAATGGTGCATTTTGAACACACAAAAGTATGGAGTTCAAATAAGTTCACAAAAATGAAATCCCTTTGTAAGAGATGAGTTCTCGTGCGAAACCCTGATACTTCGAGAGAGATTGTCCGTTTTGTACACGAAGTGCATCCAGTTTTTGTTGTAGCCCTCTCAACTTTTTAACACATGCTATGTGGGTGAAATGATGATAGCATGCCAAATTTCAACATTTTCAGAGTTCATTTGTAGTGCTTTTCAATTTCAGGGTCAACTAGCTCAAAAAAAAAGTAAATCCACGAGATATACCAAATGAAGTCAGAAATTATTGAAATTTTGTGCTGTGCCTTTGAATGGTGCATTTTTAACACACAAAAAGTATGGAGTTCAAATTAGTTCACAAAAATGAAATCCCTTTGTAAGAGATGAGTTCTCGTTCGAAACCCTGATACTTCGAGAGAGATTGTCCGTTTTGTACACAAAGTGCATCCAGTTTTTGTCGTAGCCCTCTCAACTTTTTAACACATGCTATGTGGGTGAAATGATGATAGCATGCCAACTTTCAACATTTTCAGAGTTCATTTATAGTGCTTTTCAATTTCAGGGTCAACTAGCTCAAAAAAAATAAGTAAATCCACGAAATATACCAAATGAAGTCAGAAAATGTTGAAATTTTGTGCTGTGCCTTTGAATGGTGCATTTTGAACACACAAAAAGTATGGAGTTCAAATAAGTTCACAAAAATGAAATCCCTTTGTAAGAGATGAGTTCTCGTTCGAAACCCTGATACTTCGACAGAGATTGTCCGTTTTGTACACGAAGTGCATCCAGTTTTTGTCGTAGCCCTCTCAACTTTTTAACACATGCTATGTGGGTGAAATGATGATAGCATGCCAACTTTCAACATTTTCAGAGTTCATTTGTAGTGCTTTTCAATTTCAGGGTCAACTAGCTCAAAAAAAAGAGTAAATCCACGAGATATACCAAATGAAGTTAGAAATTGTTGAAATTTTGTGTTGTGCCTTTGAATGGTGCATTTTGAACACACAAAAAGTATGGAGTTCAAATAAGTTCACAAAAATGAAATCCCTTTGTAAGAGATGAGTTCTCGTTTGAAGCCCCGATACTTCGACAGAGATTGTCCGTTTTGTACACGAAGTGCATCCAGTTTTTGTCGTAGCCCTCTCAACTTTTTAACACATGCTATGTGGGTGAAATGATGATAGCATGCCAACTTTCAACATTTTCAGAGTTCATTTGTAGTGCTTTTCAATTTCAGGGTCAACTAGCTCAAAAAAAAAGTAAATCCACGAAATGTACCAAATGAAGTCAGAAAATTAATACAAGTTCATCTCTATTATGAAATCAAATATATCAAAAAACCATTGCAGAACATATGACCAAATTAATACAAGTTCATCATCACATTAGAGCCAAAGAATAGTAGTGATCAAATGTTATTATTGCAAAAAATAAATACATAAAGTTCTCTTATAAAACAACATACAACTATGTAAAACATTTAAATGCAACAACAAACGCGATCAAAATCACAACTAAGGTAACAATTGACCCAACAACATAATGATACCAAGCCTCTTTATCAATGGCATATTTTCTAATATTCCTAATCTTCAAGCGCATTTCATCCATCTTCAAGCGTATTGCATCCATCTTCAACCGCATCGCATCGATCTTCATCTTGCGATCATCGATGACATCGGCGACATTCAACTCCAGTTCCATATTCTTATCCTCAATTATTTTCAATTTTTTCTTCAAGTATTTGTTTTCTTTTTCAACCAAATTTAACTTCTCGACAAGAATTTTTATGTGGGTTGGAATTTCCGGTTCACATACCTCCTAGATTAAAAAAATATATGTCACATTGGTCGTCATAATTGTCATAAACACTAAATAAAACAAATAGTTATAAAAGATAATATATACCACATCCGAATCATAGACAGGACGAGGGCCGACGGAGGCGGATACCAAAACCATTGCACTATATAATAACAAAAAATAATGAAAGTGAGTAATTTATACAAGTATGTATCTAAATCATACAAGTAAGATTTTTTTGATTTTAAAAAGAAGATAAGAACAAGAGGCTCACCACGGTGGTGCTCGCAGTTGGTGCACGGCCAAACCTAGACAAATATTAAGGAAAATGGAGCTTGGAGGTCGAGCTTGGAGAGGAGAAAGCTTAAGTAGAGTGGCTCGGGCATTTCATCGAACACGTCATGTGCATGAACTAGAGTGGCAAGAGCATGGTATGGTCACACTTCAACAACCAAAAAACAGGGGATATGGTGGGCAGGGGCGAGGGTTTATATAGGCAAAACTTTAGTCCCGGTTCTTTCCACGCCCCGGGACTAAAGGCCCCTGCTTCCCGCTTTCTGGTCAGCGGAAAAAGGGCCTTTAGTCCCGGGTGGTTGCTCCACCCGAGACTAAAGGGGTGTCTTTAGTCCCGGTTCGAGCCACGCCCCGGGACTAAAGGCCCCTGCTTCCCGCCTTCTGGTCAGCCGAAAAAGGGCCTTTAGTCCCAGGTCGTGGCTCCACCCGAGACTAAAGGGGCTTTATTCCCGGATCGAGCCACGAACCGGGACTAAAGATCCACCTGTATAAGCGGGAGTTAGAAAATTTTGAACCCAAATCGTCCATTTCTCTTCTTCTTCCTCTCGTTCTCCTGCCCGGCGCGGCAAGCGACGAACTCGACGACGCCATCAGGCTGCCCGCTGTCCTGCTCGCCGCCGCCTGCCGTCCTCCTCGCCGTCGCCGTCGTCCTGCTCGCCGCCGCCGTCCTCCTCGCCGTGCGCCGCCCTCCTCGCCGCGCGCCGCCCCGTCCTCCTCGCCGTCGCCGTCGTCCTGCTCGCCGCCGCCGTCCTCCTCGCCGCGCGCCGCCCTCCTCGCCGCGCGCCGTCGACACCTCCGGCCGGTAAGCCCCACGCCCCCTCCTCCCCAACACTCCGGGCAGCACAAGCAAAGAAGAAAAAGGAGAAGAAAGGAAGAAAAAGGAGAAGAAAGGAAGAAAAAAGAGAAGAAAATAAAAAAAAAGAGAAGAAAGGAAGAAAAAGGAGAAGAAAAGAAGAAAAAGGAGAAGAAAGGAAGAAAAACGAGAAGAAAGGAAGAAAAGGAGAAGAAAGGAAGAAAAAGGAGAAGAAAGGAAGAAAAAGGGAAGAAAGGAAGAAAAAGGAGAAGAAAGGAAGAAAAAGGAGAATAAGAAGAGGAGGAGAAGAAAAGAAGAAAAAGGAGAATAAGAAGAGGAGGAGAGGAGAAGAAGAGGATAAGTAGAAGTAGAAGAAGAAGTAGAAGAAGAGGAGAAATAGAAGAAGAGGAAAAATTAGTTTAGGGTTACAAGAAGAAGAACTATTTTTTTTGTCATTTAATTTTGCTATTGTATAGTGTATATGCTTAAGTGTTAATAGTGTTTCTTAGAGTATTGCTTAGTTTTGCTATTGCATATGCTTAAGTGTTAATAGTTCAATTTTTCTATTGTATATGCTTAACTGTTAATAGTTTATTTTTAGCAAGAAAATTAATAGAACTAGTTTAATTTTGCTATTATATATGCTTAAGTGTCCGGGACTGGGCTCCGCCCGGCTGGTATTTTAGAGTTTAGGTTCTAGCCAAGACCCGGGACTAAAGGTCCTCGTATATAAAACGAGCCTTCGAAGTTTCCAACCCCTCTTATATAGTTTGTTAGTTTATTAGTTAATCAAATGTCCGTTTTTTGCAGAACTATGGATCCACATATCAGGAACCTCGAAGAGGAAGAACTTCTCGAAGATATAATCAAAGACGGCCCCGACATTGAACCAGCCGAATCTCCGTCGTCATATCTAAACCCCTCTGGATATGGAATGGAGGTCGAGCGACACGAAGATGAAGCCGCCGATGGGGCAGGAGATAGGTCCAATGACGGAGAAGGTGATAGCTCCACTGGTGGAGAAGCCGGTGAAGAAATAATAAAGTCCGGCGAGGTATACATATGAAGTTCGACAATCACTTGTAATATGTGAAAAATATTGGAGATAGCTCTATATTGTATACATATACATTCATTTGACGAATGTTTCTCCCTCTTAGGCCTCCACATCGAGCAAATCTACGAAACGAGGCCCGACTAGAAAGTTGGATGCACGGACGCATTACACCTTTGAGGTGATAATGCCTACGGGCGAACCCAAGCTTCCTAAGAATGCTGCTGACACATTCAAGAAGCAATGCGGAGTTCTCGTTAGGGATCACGTCCCGATCAGCGTTCGGAAGTGGAACAAGCGGAAAGGGGCAGCCGATAGTGACTATGTCGCCGAAAGGTACAAAGATAATCTTTGGAATGATCTCATGTCACATTTCAACCTGCCAGAATGTGAGAATGAAGACGCCGCAGACAAACTGAGGGCCAAAGTCAAGCAGTGGACTCTAAAGAAGATGGCCAAACTGTTCCGTAGCTGGAAGAAGAAGCTATGGAAAAACTATCTGAAGACAAAGAAAGTGCCAGTATTAGAGGGGTATCTAGCCAAGCAGGCGAATCACTGGAAGGAATTTCAAGAGTACAAGGAGTCAGAAGATGCCCAGGCATTATTAGAAAAGAACAAGATAAATGCCGACAAGAAGAAATATCACCACAAGCTGGGGCCAGGGGGCTATGAGACTGTCATCCCAAAGTTGGAAAAGAAAGAGCAAGATCTGATAGATAAAGGCATCGTACCTGAACCACTCCGTGATGAGTGGGAATTGAGAGCAAGAAATTGGTTCCTTGCGCATGGTGGGTCGTACGACGAAAAAACAGGGGACCTCATCTGCAATGACAACTTAGGATACCCAGGGAGAGGATAGTGAAAGAAATTAAGGAGGGACAAAGAAAGTTCATTGCAGATAGAGATAAAGATTTGCTCCCACTGGTCCTCGGCAATGACGAACATGGAGGACGAACGCGAGGCTTCGGTCCATCTTACCCGTGGTGGCTTGGGTTTGCCAGAGACCAAGACACTTACAGAAGCCGAGAGAGAGCAAAGAAGCGGCAGCAGGATGAGGAGAATGACAAGTTCAACCAGTTGCTTGCCAGGATTAACGAGCAACAGAAGCAGATTGATGAGCTTAGAGGAGTACCGCGCCAGGAAGATCCTGCACTTGATATTACCGGCGCCCCATCTAAGCGGAAAAGCAGCGTGGCTGAATCTGAGGCCCCGCCCGACAATGAACGAAGAATGATAGAGGGCGGTCCCGGCTACCCCGTGGATGGAATCAAGGATTCAACATCATGTGAACATCATCAGAAATTCAAGAACATATCCATGAAGGTGGCCGTCGGACAAGCTTTACCTTCTGGCCCTAATGCACGCTGGCATGGCCGTGAGATTCCAGCTGGCTTTGCTAAAGTCGGGGTGGATGAAATCATGACGGGGTTTAATGATATGGAGCTCGACATAGCTGGACCCGAAGATGAGAGGACACTCGGAGAAGTACTGGGTGGAGTCATCCTATGGGACAAGAACTACATCAAGCTTCCAGGCTCGGCCCCAAGGACAACACCGCCTCCGAGTCGTCGTAGGTCACCTACACCTCCATTACCTCCAAGCCCTCCACATGACGTCGGCCAGCACAACACGAGTCCATCTCGATCACCGCCGCCGGACTTGGGTCGTCCGTCTCCGCCGCTGCCCGCTCCGGATACAAACCCTGAGCCTGCCACGGATACAAAGCGGGAGCGTGCCACCAAGAACGCTCCACCGCTGCCCGCTCCGGATACAAACCTTGAGCCTGCCACGGATACAAAGCGGGATCGTGCCACCAAGAACGCTCCGCCGCCGCCCGCTCCGGATACAAACCCTGAGCCTGCCACGGATACAAAACGGGAGCGTGCCACCAAGAACGCTCCGCCGCCGCCCGCTCCAGATACAAAGCCTGAGCCAGCCACGGATACAAAGCAGGAGCGTGCCACCAAGAACGCTCCGCCGCCGCCCGCTCCGGATACAAAGCCTGAGCCTGCCACGGATACAAAGCGGGAGCGTGCCACCAAGAACGCAACACCGCCGCCCGCTCCGGGTATAAAGCCTGAGCCTGCCACGGATAAAAAAGTGGGAGCGTACCACCAAGAACGCTCCGCCGACGATTCCTAAGCCACAGAGCACCCCAAAGCGCAAACGGCCGCCCCTCCCAAAGGTACGTCATGCTAATCTTCCTATCAGACCTTATGACTTACACCATAAGCCTGATGACTATACACGCACATTGCAGAAGGAAGTGAAAAAGAGCAGTTCAACTACAAGCAAGAAAAAATCAGACGTTCCTCAGCTTGGACAACAGGCCAAACAGTCGATCCCACCCCTCAAGGTGTTAACCGAGAATGTTCCCCCTCCGGTGCAGGGGCTAGCTTTAGAAAGAGCAAAGAAGTTGGCGGCTGCATGTGGTATCTCGGTTGAATAATTGCTGTCTTCCCAAGACGACAAGATACCCAAGGCTGTGGTAGCCCCTAAGCCAAAGTTTGTCATGGGTGAGCCTTTGGTCAGCAAAGATGATCTCCCAACAAATATGCGTTACTTGCATACATGGTACTTAAGTGAATCAAAGAATGGGAGAACGATGATCGTGCTGAGTGTCCCACGGGAGTACTATGGCCGCCCCGAAGAAATCCATATCGACTTTGATGAGCTCTTCCAGATGTACAATGGCGACGCCCTCGACAAATCGCTTATGAGTTGCTATTGTCTGTAAGTTTTTCAATTCGTTGTCTACATATAACTTGTTTAGTTATTTCAATTCATTGTCTATATATAACTTGTACTTTATTATGCAGAATGAAGATTCTGGATTGTAAAAGTAAGAGCATCATAAATATTGGGTTTATTGACCCAGATAAAATACATATAGCGACGCTAACTAATTATCCCAAGGATACGGAGGAAAACCTTCTAAGGTTTCTAACAGATCAAAATTTCTGTGACCACATACTGTTTCCATACAACTTCAAGTGAGGGTCTTTACTCTGTTGTGTCCATTCACTTATAAGTGTAATGGATAAGTTACTGACACACACACACACACACATATATATATACATATATATATATATATATATATATATATATATATATATATATACATATATTTATATATATATACATGTGCAGCTTCCATTGGATTCTTTTGGACATTCAAATTGATAAGGGAAGAATTGATGCCTTCGACCCATTATCGAGACCATTTGGAACAGTTCCAAAGCCTGCAGGACATGCTCCAAGGGTAATTTTAATCATTCTTGCTCTCTATCGGTCTCTTTCGATGATTTTCTGATATATCAATTAATGAAAAACTTAGCAAATCATTATCCTTGTCGGGCAGGGTTTGGAAGCGGTTCAAGTGCGTGACTCCCGGTAAATTTCCTGAGAAGCTGACCTTTAGAGCGGCTCAGGTAAGTAGTAGTATGATATACTTCTATTAATTTTCAATACATTTATGATGCTAGATTATTATTTTGATTATATATATTCTATTCTCGTAAAGTGCGACCAGCAGCCACGGGAAACGCATCTATGCGGATACTATGTTTGCGAGACCATTCACACGTTTACCTCTGAGCTCAAGGATCACAGATTCGACGTAAGCAATGAACATTCACACCTCTATTTTTACCCGTCATTCTTTGTTATCATGATTGATATTCATATTCATCTCCTCTTCTTATATAGCACACGGCCATGAGGACGAAGGTCCTACCAGAGCAACGCGCGATTGCTGTTGCCGAGGAGCTTACGGGATTTCTGAGGACGGAAGCTATAGATGACAAAGGACGATTTAGTGTAAATAGGGGCCATTACTGATGTTCGTCCATGTAATCGAATAGACGGGCTCTAATCCCGATAATTCAGATATGCATATAATTGTATATATATGCTCGCTTGTAAGATAAGTTAATCTGATATATATACGCATAATTATTTCTATTTAAATTATATGAAAACTAATTCTTCGAACACCAAACGAGGCATCACGTTAATCTCCCGAACACCTAAACCCTAAAACCCCTAAAACCCAAAAATAATTTCATTCAAAAAAAACCCCAAAACCAGTAAAATCTGAAAATCTTTAGTCCCGGCCCGTGTAACGAACCGGGACTAAAGGTCCTACCCGTGGGGCACTACGAGGCGCCCACGTGGAGCACCTTTAGTCCCGGCTTGTAACAGGACCGGGTCTAAAGGTTAGGCCTTTAGTCCCGCCCCTTTAGTCCCGGTTCAACTTACGGGCCGGGGCTATAGGCCCGTCCCCACTAGTGCAGTGGATAGGTCGAGCTCATGTAAACCTGCCGTTAGCAATGGTGCACGGGCCTGGACGCCATCGGTGATGCATGTCATGTGCAGTGGTTTTGCAATGGTCATGACTCCATCAAGGAATAAATTAAGAGGCAGCTGATGTCATGGTTTAAGTTGTGAACTCACAATCGGATGATTTTTGGGAATTAAAAATGACGGTTGTGGACATACTTTCTCCCGTTGCAACGCACACGCAATATTACTAGTTTCATCTAAAATATATTCATCCATCCATCTGCAGAGAACACCGTCCTCCTTGCCTCTGGTGGGCACCACATGCCACCGCCGACACCGATAGTATAGCCCCGTTGGCCTCCAGTCACCAAATTCCGATGATCATGTTTTCTTTATTTGTTTGTCTTTTCCATCGTCTCCGGCACGGCGACTCCCTCCTCCCCGTTCTTAATCTCAGCAACGATCTCACGAGCGCGTGAGAGTGTGTTCCATCTCCTGCTTGCGCTTGCATAGGACGGCGCGACCAACATGGATCTGTTCTTGGACAATGACGAAGTGTTACCATCCAGTCACCGGCATTGCCGAAGAAGCTCCGCGACACGAGGCCACACGATTGAGAGCCATCTTCTAGCTTGAATGTGTGTTGATTGTGCTGCATTGCAACTGTTCGATGAAATGCATAAGCCAAATAGAAGCTATAGGTAGTTAGGTTTAGGGGGTCAATTAGAAATGATACTTTTCTAGAGGCCGAAATATCGTCCGCTAAAGAATACTCGATGATATCCTCCTCTAAGTTACAGGGGATAGGTTAAAGATGCTCTTACATAACACTTCCAATCCATATCCTTCCGTGATATGTCGCTCGAGCTTATTAAGGCGGTTCATGGTGCACCTGCTAGGTTTTGGTTGCAACCAAGGATGGGACGCCTATCTAGTGTTTTTCGATTGGTGTATTCTCTTCGTCGATGGGAATTTATATGTCTGGAGACAGGGGGACCAGATAAGTTAGGTGACAATAGTCCATGTAAGTTAACAATCAATGGCAAGGGAGATGGGGACGAGGCTGTCCCGGACAGGAAGACAAGGTGGTTGGAGTAAATAAGTGAGAAAAAAAGGGTGGTGAACACACATCACTTTCCTCCAGTAGGATCAGCGGGCTCCCTCGCAGGTTGTCGTTGGGAACATTAATCTATTAGATCTAAACCATGGGTGTTAGGGGCAACACGAGACAGTTCTGGAAATTTACAATTTGATACAGTTGCACCAACCCTCCTTTGTATTTCTCTCGGTGTCCAAATTGTCAGATAAGAGAGCTCACAAATTGAAGTTCAGATTTGGTTTTAGGAATGCTTTCAGAGTGAGTTTGTTGGTTTCGGTGGCAATTTGGACTTTTAGAAAAATGATTAATTCGTCGGTGACTGTTGACATTCCGCATCTCGTGTTGCAAATAACCACGATGTCTAAAGCCCTGTTTGGAACCATCCAGATTATATAATGCAGTTTTTATAATCTATTTTATCTCCAAACAGAACAGTTTATGATGTAGATTATAAAAACTAGATGGATAGATTATTAAAAACTCATAATCTACTCTACCCTAGCTAAAATCAGATTATGGATTGCTAATGACCTATTACCCTTGTAAAGTTGGAGATAATTACATTCCTACCACCGCCACCTTCCTCTTCAAAAAATAAACAAAGGACAGACAGGTCATTATGCAATGTAAAACCTGGATTACAGTTTATATAATCTCGTCTCCAAACATGCCAACTAGATTATTTTTATAAACCAGATTATATAATTTATATTCATAATCTAGATTATCATAATCTATCATGGTTCCAAACAGGACCTAAGTCCGGGTCGGACTAGAATCAATCACATGTACGTATAGGAGTCCTAATCCTAGTTAGCTATAGGTTGTTTGGTTTAGCTCCTATATATATACTTGTACCCCTATAAGGCTTTACAACTCAGATAAAAAGAAGTAAAAATACACATGACCGATACGGTTATCGGTCCTGTAGCCATCCAATTTGTACCTCGTGTTCGTGTGTCTCGGCGACTTGTGCTAGTTTCGATTGATCAAGTCAAGGCAACGGTCAGGTTGCTGCATACGTGTGAAAAACCATCCACCTGCTAGCCCGCCTGCTTTGGTTACGCGTACGTGCGCGTCTCCTCCTGAAACCGATAGTCCGGCTAGAGCGGATAGCTAGTGTGTACGTACGTGCTTCGACGGAAAGTACTCGTCCGGAACGACGTTCGACGCAGGCCTGTGGCCAACAATTGGTATCTAGAGCTTGGTTTATTGGCGTGATCTTCGGAAATCAATCGAAGAATCATGTCGAACCCAGGCAAGGAGATCGTTGTGGCGGGAGCAAAATCACCGATGCCGATGGTTGGGGGGTCGCAATTCCCTCGGCTGGATCGACAGGACTACGCACTATGGGCGATGAACATGGAGGTCGCGATGGAGGGAGCAGAGTTCTGGGAAGCTGTCGATCCCGGCGGCGCCGAGTACGCGAAAGGTGCGGCGAAGTACCATACGGATCGTCAGGTGTTAACGACAATCTACTCCACCATGCCGAAGGATGTGTTGCAACACCTCATCGGAAAGAAAGCCAAGGAGGCATGGGAGACCATCAAGATCTTGCACCAGGGTCATGACCGTTTCAAGGAAACACACATTCAATCCCGGATGAGAAGCTACGAGTGCGTGAAAATGGAGGAAGGCGAGACGGTTGATCAGTTTGCCTCCCGTCTCAAGACCCTCGTCAACGGCATACGCGGCTATGGTTTAACCCTAGAAGAAGTTGCGATGGTTCGACGATTTTTGCGCGCCGCGCCGGCACACTACATCCAGATCGTCACGTCGATCGAGCAATGTCTCGACCTTACCACTCTCACAGTCGAGGATCTCGTCGGAAGGTTCAAAGCCCACGACGAGAGAATTCGTCTTAGTTTCAGCGGCGTGGGGGCGAGTGAGCACCTAATGCTGACAAAGGCGCAATGGATTGCCCTGTCAAAAGAATAGCAGGACGGATCCACGAGTAGCAGCAAGAAGAAGGGGAAGCAACGCTCGGTGAGAAAGAACTTCGCCGACTCGGAAGTCGAGGATATGCCTGCACCACCGAGGAGGAAATTTAACATCAGGAAAGCGAGGTGTCATAAGTGTGGCCTCCTAGGTCACTTCAAGACTGACTGCGAGGAAGCACCTAAGCAGCGGGCGCTCATAGCTGAGGAAGGAGACGATGGGAAAATGATGCTGATGTGTGAGCTAGTGGACGAAGAAGATCGAGATGATCACGATCAGCTGGACATGGGTCCAATGAGTGCACCCGCATCATTACATCTAGGCAAACTCGTGACGTCAGAAGACCATGAGACAAGACGTGATGATGTGGTCACGCAAGAAGGTGAAGACATGACACCAGACCATGACACAAAATGTAACGGTGTGATCATGCTAGAAGCAGGCGAAGGTATGCCGCGAGAAATCCACGACGTATACTATCTCGGTGTGGTCATGCCAGTGACGGGACTCGACGCACGGCAAGCTGTGTCGTTTGAACTAGATGAGTGTGACGCATACGTGGTGTCTGACAGTGTCGTGACGAGCAAAGGGAGCAGTGCACAAGGAAACCACTGCCTGAGGAGAGAGGCGCCAGAAACGTCCGTCGTACCTTGTGTTGCTACCCAAAGGCTAGAAGGAGGCACTGTATACAATGTGTCAAATCGGAAGCTAGTGGACCGCCTAAAACGAGTGGAGAGTGGCAGTCATATGCAAGCAGCAACATGTCGGCTGCACCACGGGTTAGCATGGATAGATGGGGTGCAAGTTTCGAAAAAAATGCAAGGGCCATGCAGAGCAGCAAGAGTCAAAATAGGCCTTACCAATAGTTTTGGAGCGCCAGAAACGAATCCAGGAATCAATGGAAAGCCTGAAACGCCAGAAATAGAAGGATTGGCAACCTCAAAAATGAGTTCGTCATTTCCGACTGTATGGGAGACAGAAGAACAATCAAATACATTAGTACGCATGCGACGCATATTTAATCTCTATCCAGAGGAAACGTTTTAAATAAATTCGGTGAAGATGAAAAGTAAAGGAAAACGATGTTTGCACATCGAGGAACCGGAAAATTTTGAAGATATAAATATGAAGGAGTCTTGGCGCTATGCTATGGATGAAGAGTTGAGGTTGATCTAAGATCACAAAGTATGGGAGCTCGTGGATCTTTCCAACGGACATAGTGTCATAGAGCTCAAGTGAGTGTACAAGGTCAAGAAAGATGCTTAATTAAGGGAACTTGGTGAAGCATAAAGCAAGACTTGTGGATAAAGCAAACGTGCAAGAGCAAGGTGTGGAAATCAAAAAAGTGTTTTCTCCAGTTGTAAGGATGGATTCGGCATGGCTATTTATTTCTCTCGCGGCTCAAGAATCTTGGAGGATACATCATATGGATGTGAACTACATGTTTTTGACTGGGAAGTTAGAAGAAGAATTGTATGTGAAGCAACCACCAGGATACATCAAAGAAGGAGACGAGCACAAGGTAATGAAACTACACAAGGTGTTGTACGGGCTACGACAAGCTTCTCGGTCCTGGAACATCGAGCTTGACCATACAATGATTTCTCTTGGATTTGAGAAGAGCCCACTCGAGCATACGATGTATAAGCGAGGTAAAGGCAAGGATCGTCTTTTAGTGGGCATCTATATGGACGATCTATTGATAACTGGAGCTGACAAAGAGGTGATTGCAAACTTCAAACTACAAATGAAGGAGCTATTCAAGATGAGTGATCTAGGGTTATTGTGTTACTACCTTGGGATCGCGGTACAACAAAAGCCGGAGAAGATCACATTATGTCAGGAGGCATATGCAAAGAAGTTACTCGAAAGCTGTGGCATTAGGGATTGCAATCCAAGTCATGTTCCGATGAAGCCTCATCTTATACTAAGCAAGAAAAGTGAAGCACCCGCGATTGATGCAACAGAGTATAGAAGTGTGGTCCGAAAGTTGAGGTATCTCACGAATACAAGACCGCACTTGGCCTATTATGTTGGCATAGCGAGTCGCTTCATGGAAGCACCCACGAACGAACATTGGGCAGCTGTGGAAAATATACTCACGTACATCAAAGAAACAACAAACTTCGGTTGTGTCTATATGAAAGAGAAGAAGAAGGAAATGTTGGAGCTACTGGGCTACAGTGATAGCGACATGTCAGAAGATGTGGACGACCATAAAAATACCTTGGACGTTGTCGTGGGTATAAGTCTGACAGTAGATATGTAGGGTACGAAAGGATGGGCAGAGCCTTAGCTACGGCGAGGTTGTATGAGTTCAGGCCCCTCTACGGTGGAGGTAAAAGCCCTACGTCTCAGTGCTCTTGGGAGCTTAGTGTCGAGTGGAATATCGGATTACAGTAAATGCCAACCCCTGCACCAGTGGGGAAGGGCGGCTTATATAGAGTGCGCTGCCCTTCATAATGGCCCGGTGGACAGGGGTGGAATAGTGGCGGATAAATGCCTACGTTACAGGTAACGTACGCTTTAAATGCTAATAATGGTGTATGAAAACGTATGACCGTTGCCCTCCTCGGAGGTTACGATGTACAGAGTGGAATTCAGTCGGTACGTTAAATACGCTCCGAATGCTCGTCACAGACTGGATGATGGGGGAATCCTTAGTTCAGTCGGAACTGTCTAAGGGCCTTGTCCTCTATGAAGGGTAGTCCTTGGGTAGGACCTATAGGGCAGGCCTATGACCCTACCCTGGGACTATAACCCCATCATTAGTCCCCGAATGGATCGGGGTTGGAACGATGAAGTGATGCCTGGAGTATGGATCCGACTGGTATGGATGTGACTTTGGCGTTGTCTGCTTCGATCCATTTTATCCTTTCAACCAGTGATCCGAGTGAATATACCCGTGAAACTAACCGTCAGGGACCGAGTGCTTCCGCGGAATCTTTCGATGTGACCGGTCAAACTAACAGCGGCGGATTTTCCGGGATCCTCAAATTTCGGTTGCCGCGCGCTCAGCGGGGATGTCGACATCGCCATCGAGTAGGTTTTGCCGCCTCGATTACCGCGCCTTTATCTTCTCCACTAACATCGCAGCAGCCGGTCGGGGGGATAAGATTTCGGGGCCACCTGTTAGCGACTCAGTCGGAAGCTTATATAAGTCTCTCTGGCAGGGATTTCTTGTTGCGCTGCTCATCTTCCTCGCATTAACCCCGCTCCTCCTGCAGCTCTCCGCACGCCCCAAGTCTCCTTCTTCCTCTCCTCCTCTGCGGACCTGTTGCCTTTGCCATGACGAAGGGGCAAACCAGCAAACTCGAGTCGCAGAAGAAGAAGAAGAAGGGGGCGGCCCCTGCTCAGCGGCGACAGCGGGCGCTGCCGGCGGGTTGGATCCAGGGGGATTTCCTCCCCTCCACGGTGACGGCCGACGACTTCCTGGAGCTGGTGGAGCACGGCGTGATCGCCAACAAGTCGTGGAGGCTGCCGGAGGGCGAGACGGAGCCGGCGCCGAAGGAGGGGGAGCGCGTCATGCTGCTCAGCCATGTGTTCAGGGGCTTCTCCTTGCCTCCCCAACCCTTCTTCCGAGGTATCATGAATCACTTCGGGGCGCAGCTCCATCATTTTCCTCCAAACGCGATAGCCCACCGTGCCGCATTCGTCACCCTTTGCGAGTGCTTTGGTCCCAAACCGTCAAAAAGCTTAGCCAGTCGGACGATAAGACCCATCTCCTCCAGCTCTGCGGGGGATTAGGCTTCCAGAAGAAAACAAAGAGTAGCTACCCCCCCTCTCCAGTTGTCCGAGTCAGTTAGGAACTGGCAATCGACCTGGTTCTATTGCCAGGACATCGCTTGTCCGAATGCTGCGACTGGGTTGCCACCTTTTGGCCTAGACCGTCTGGCCCCTCCCAGGCAACTCGCGCTCTCAAAGGGGGAAAAGATCCAGATCCAGCCTTTGGTCGATGCATTGATAGCCGTCGTCCGCAAGGGAGTCACCGGCACGGACTTCCTGGATACTTTTCTGGGTCGGCGCATCCAGCCGCTGCAAGACCGACACCACGCCATGTGGCACCACGCGGGGCCTGAGGATTCCACTCGGACTCATCCAGAATGCGTGACCGGGGAGACCGTGATAGCGTGGGTCAACAACATCACAGGCGCATGCGACAACCCCCGAGGAGCCCGGCGAGTGAAGCCCTTCCGTGCCGATAATCCTCCTCCGAATGAGGTGGGCACATCTTGTCGAGTGCTTTCAATCTTCTTAGATTTATCGCTCCTCTTGTACCGTCGCCTGACGTCTGACGTTGCCGACTGTGTTTTGTGCAGGAGTGGACCAACTGGTATTCTACCGTCTCGAACGGGAATCCAGCTGAGGAAGAGGAGGGCAGCATGGATAGCGTCGAGTACGTCTCTGACAGTGGGGAGACGAAGGAGGAGACCGAAGAGGAGGAGGAGAAGGTTGGGGAGCAGAGCTCGCAACCTCCACCATCAGAGCATCGAACTAAGCGCCGTCACGATCCCGCGGATCCGCTCGCTCCTCCAGCGGCCCCGAGTGCTCCTCCAGCTCCTCCCGTGGCTCCGAGTGCTCGGAGTGTGAAGCGGACTAGGGACGCTGCTGCCGAGCCCACGGACCAGCCATCCAAGGTGGCCAAATCTAGTGGGCCTAAACCTCGGAAAGCTTTGCCTCGGATGAGGATCACTGTTCCAGTCGCCTCAGCGTAAGTGTCTTGTTCTCCCATCCTCATTCAGTATCTGATTGAACTCATGCTTATCCGTCGAGTGGATTTTACTCGAAAGAGCTGCTACCTCCGCCACCTCTCTGCCGCGCCAGGACGATGATCCCATGGACACGGATAACGCCGCCACGTCCCAGCAAGGTACGTTGCCACGACTCCGAGAGTTTGCATTATTCTTTCGCGAGTGCTGTCTTTAATCTTGCCCTTTTTCTGTAATTTCATGTTGTTCAGTCGGGCTTCCTTCGGAGGTGATCCATCTGGAGGACGACGACCAAAGGGGGTCAGGACCAGCGTTGGCGCCTGTCCTTGAGGTTGTCCCATCTGCTGCTGCTCCCACCATGAACGAGCCGCCGACCGAGACGATGCCGCCGACCGAGACGGTGCCCCTCGCGGCGGAACCGACTGGAGCGGAGCTTGGGATGCCCAAGGAGTCTTCTGTCTTGTCGGGTCCGTCAACCGTTCAATATGACGCCCGACACCTCCCAGAAGACCAGGTGGGGGCCGCCAAGGACGCCATGGTGCAGGTGGAGCTGATGGTGGGTGACGCCAAGGGAGCGTATGACTCCATCGCGTCTTTGTACAAGAAAATCTTGGAACTCCGGGACGATATCCGAGTAAGTGCGCTAGTAAGTGTTTACTTTCCTCTTGTTACCCACTAGGGGTTTAAGTGATATACTCGGATACAGTAGGATTATTTTGCAGTGGGTTCACTCCGAGTGAACCCAGTGGGTGTAGTCCCCGAGACTTCTATCGAGTGCTTGCACCGACAATTGTCTTTATATGTATTTCGCGTGATCTGAGCAGATCAGAGCTGATCTGCCCGAATATTACCAGTGGGGGCACTCGGAGTGCACCCACTGGATGTAGTTCCCGAGAGTAGTGTTACTCAGGTCGGGTAATAGCATTCTCGTAGATTTGTCTGTTTGTCATGGAGCTCAATAGGGCCGACCTGTTCGAGCTTCATGCCAGTGGGGTCACACTTAGTGAACCCACTGGGTGTAGTCCCCGAGACCGCTGTCGATTGCTTGCATTGGCAGGGGTCTCAAGAACTTTGATTGTTTTGTCATATGAGTCGCTAGTTTTTCCTTGTTGAATGTGTCTGATCTTCCCTTTGAATTTCTTCCAAGATTAACTGTCCCTCCTCAGGGGAGATGTGTTGGAATTATGCCCTAGAGTCAATAATAAATATAGTTATTATTATAATTCCTGTATCAAGATAATCGTTTATTATCCATGCTATAATTGTATTGAATGAAGACTTATATACATGTGTGGATACATAGACAAAACACTGTCCCTAGCAAGCCTCTAGTTGGCTAGCCAGTTGATCAAAGATAGTCAGGATCTTCTGATTATATACAAGGTGTTGTTGCTTGATAACTGGATCACGTCATTAGGAGAATCACGTGATGGACTAGACCCAAACTAATAGACGTAGCATGTTGGTCGTGTCATTTTGTTGCTACTGTTTTCTGCGTTTCAAGTATTTGTTCCTATGACCATGAGATCATAATGATTTGTGTGTATCAAACGTCGCAACGTAACTGGGTGACTATAAAGATGCTCTACAGGTATCTACAAAGGTGTTCGTTGAGTTAGTATGGATCGAGACTGGGATTTGTCACTCCGTGTGACGGAGAGGTATCTCGGGGCCCACTCGGTAATACAACATCACACACAAGCCTTGCAAGCAATGTGACTTAGTGTAAGTTGCGGGATCTTGTATTACGGTACGAGTAAAGAGACTTGCCGGTAAACGTGATTGAAATAGGTATACGGATACTGACGATCGAATCTCGGGCAAGTAACATACCGAAGGACAAACGGAATGACATACGGGATTATATGAATCCTTGGCACTGAGGTTCAAACAATAAGATCTTTGTAGAATATGTGGGATCCAATATGGGCATCCAGGTCCCGCTATTGGATATTGACCGAGGAGTCACTCGGGTCATGTCTACATAGTTCTCGAACCCGCAGGGTCTGCACACTTAAGGTTTGACGTTGTTTTATGCGTATTTGAGTTATATGGTTGGTTACCGAATGTTGTTCGGAGTCCCGGATGAGATCACGGACGTCACGAGGGTTTCGGGAATGGTTCGGAAACGAAGATTGATATATAGGATGACCTCATTTGATTATCGGAAGATTTTCGGAGTTACCTGGAATGTACCGGGAATGACGAATGGGTTCCGGATGTTCATCGGGGGGGCAACCCACCCCGGGGAAGCCCATAGCCCTTGGGGGTGGCGCACCAGCCGTTGGTGGGATAGTGGGACAGCCCAAGAGGGCCCTATGCGCCAAGGATAGAAAATCAAAGAGAAAAGAAAAAAAAGGAGGTGGGAAAGGAGAGAAGGACTCCACTTTCCAATCCTAGTTGGACTAGGATTGGAGGAGGACTCCTCCTCCCTTGGTGGCGCAGCCCTTGGGGCTCCTTGAGCCTCAAGTCAAGCCTCCCCTCCCTACTCCTATATATATGGAGCAATTAGGGCTGATTTGAGACAACTTTTCCAAGGCAGCCCGACCACATAACTCCACGGTTTTACCTCTAGATCGCGTTTCTGCGGAGCTCGGGCGGAGCCCTGTCGAGATTAGATCATCACCAACCTACGGAGCGCCGTCACGCTGCCGGAGAACTCTTCTACCTCTCCGTCTCTCTTGCTGGATCAAGAAGGCCGAGATCATCGTTGAGCTGGACGTGTGCTGAACGCGGAGGTGCCGTCCGTTCGGCACTAGATCGTGGGACGGATCGCGGGACGGTTCGTGGGACGGTTCGCGGGGCGGATCGAGGGACGTGAGGACGTTCCACTACATCAACCGCGTTCACTAACACTTCTGCTGTGCGATCTACAAGGGTACGTAGATCGGAAATCCCCTCTCGTAGATGGACATCACCATGATAGGTCTTCGTGCGCGTAGGAAATTTTTTGTTTCCCATGCGACGTTCCCCAACAGTGGTATCAGAGCTAGGTACATGCGTAGATGTCATCTCGAGTAGAACACAAAAGTTTTTGTGGGCGGTGATGTGCGTTTTGCTGCCCTCCTTAGTCTTTTCTTGATTCCGCGGTATTGTTGGATTGAAGCGGCTTGGACCGACATTACTCGTACGCTTACGAGAGACTGGTTGCATCGCTACGAGTAACCCCCTTGCTCAAAGACGACTGGCAAGTGTTGGTTTCTCCAACTTTAGTTGAATCGGATTTGACCGAGGAGGTCCTTGTATAAGGTTAAATAGCAATTCATATATCTCCGTTGTGGTGTTTGCGTAAGTAAGATGCGATCCTACTAGATACCCATGGTCACCACGTAAAACATGCAACAACAAAATTAGAGGACGTCTAACTTGTTTTTGCAGGGTATGCTTGTGATGTGATATGGCCAACGATGTGATGTGATATATTGGATGTATGAGATGATCATGTTGTAATAGATAATATCGACTTGCACGTCGATGGTACGGCAACCGGCACGAGCCATAGGGTTGTATTTAAACTAACGTTTGTGCTTGCAGATGCGTTTACTATTTTGCTAGGATGTAGCTTTAGTAGTAATAGCATGAGTAGCACGACAACCCCGATGGTGACACGTTGATGGAGATCATGGTGTGGCGCCGGTGACAAAGAAGATCATGCCGGTGCTTTGGTGATGGAGATCAAGAAGCACGTGATGATGACCATATCATGTCACTTATGAATTGCATGTGATGTTAATCCTTTTATGCACCTTATTTTCCTTAGAACGACGGTAGCATTATGAGGTGATCTCACTAAAATTTCAAGACGAAATTGTGTTCTCCCCGACTGTGCACCATTGCTACAGTTCGTCGTTTCGAGACACCACGTGATGATCGGGTGTGATAGACTCAACGTTCACATACAACGGGTGCAAAACAGTTGCACACGCAGAACACTCGGGTTAAGTTTGACGAGCCTAGCATGTGCAGACATGGCCTGGGAACACATGAGACCAAAAGGTCGATCATGAATCATATAGTTGATATAATTAGCATAGGGATGCTTACCACTGAAACTATACTCAACTCACGTGATGATCGGACTTGAGCTAGTGTAAGTGGGTCATGAACCACTCAAATGACTAGAGAGATGTACTTTTTGAGTGGGAGTTTAGCAATTAATTTGATTAAGTTAAACTCTAATTCTCTTGAACATAGTCTAAGTCCACTTTGAATATGTTTGTGTTGTAGATCATGGCTCACACGACAGTCACCCTGAATTTTAATACATTCCTAGAGAAAGCTAAATTGAAAGATGATGGAAGCAACTTTGTAGACTGGGCTCGTAATCTTAAGTTGATCCTACAAGCTGGGAAGAAGGATTATGTCCTTAATGCTGCGCTAGGAGATGAACCACCCGCTACGGCTGACCAGGATGTTAAGAACGCTTGGTTAACACGTAAGGAGGACTACTTAGTAGTTCAATGTGCAGTCTTGTATGGCTTAGAACCGGGACTTCAACGTCGCTTTGAGCGTCATGGAGCATATGAGATGTTCCAGGAGTTGAAGTTTATCTTTCAGAAGAACGCCCGGATCGAGAGGTATGAGACCTCCGATAAATTCTATGCTTGCAAGATGGAGGAGAATTCGTGTGTCAGTGAACATGTGCTCAAAATGTCTGGGTACTCAAACCGTCTAGCTGAGCTGGGGATTGAACTCCCGCAAGAGGCTATCACTGACAGAATTCTTCAATCACTGTCGCCAAGCTATAAGGGATTTGTGTTGAACTACAACATGCAAGGGATGAACAAGTCACCCGGTGAGTTGTTTGTGATGCTGAAAGTCGTAGAGTCTGAACTCCGTAAAGAGCATCAAGTGTCGATGGTGAATAAGACCACTAGTTTCAAGAGAAACGACAAAGGCAAGAAGGGTAATTCAAAAAAGAGCGGCAAGCCTGTTGCCAATCCGACGAAGAAACCCAAAGCTGGACCTAAGCCTGAAAGAGAGTGCTACTATTGCAAGGGTATGGGTCACTGGAAGCGCAACTGCCCCAAGTATCTGGCTGATAAGAAGGCGGCCAAAGAAAAATCAGGTATATTTGATATACATGTTATTGATGTGTACTTAACCGGCTCTCGTTGTAGTGCCTGGGTATTCGATACCGGTTCTGTTGCTCATATTTGCAACTCGAAACAGGAACTGCAGAATAGGCGAAGGCTGGCGAAAGATGAAGTGACGATGCACGTAGGAAATGGTTCCAAGGTTGATGCAATCGCCGTCGGCACAGTTTCACTTCAGTTAACATCAGGATTAGTTATGAACTTGAATAATTGTTATTTAGTGCCTGCGTTGAGCATGAACATTATATCTGGATCTTGTTTATTGCGAGACGGTTACTCTTTTAAGTCAGAGAATAATGGTTGTTCTATTTCTATGAGTAACATCTTTTATGGTCTTGCACCCAATGTGAGAGGATTGTTCATATTGAATCTTGATAGTGATACACATATACATAACATTGAGACCAAAAGAGTTAGAGTTAACAATGATAGCGCCATGTTTTTGTGGCACTGCCGCTTAGGTCATATTGGTGTAAAGCGCATGAAGAAACTCCATACCGATGGACTTTTGGAGTCACTTGACTTTGATTCACTTGACACGTGCGAACCATGCCTCATGGGCAAGATGACTAAAACTCTGTTCTCCGGAACAATGGAGCGTGCCAGTGACTTGTTGGAAATCATACATACCGATGTGTGCGGTCCGATGAGCATGGAGGCACACGGCGGATATCGTTATTTTCTCACCTTCACTGACGATTTGAGTAGATATGGTTATGTCTACTTAATGAAGCACAAGTCTGAAACATTTGAAAAGTTCAAGCAATTTCAGAGTGAAGTTGAAAATCATCGTAACAAGAAGATCAAGTTCCTACGGTCTGATCGTGGGGGTGAATATCTGAGTTTCGAGTTTGGTGCTCACTTAAGACAATGTGGAATTGTTTCACAGTTGACACCGCCTGGAACACCACAGCGTAATGGTGTGTCCGAACGTCGTAATCGTACTTTATTAGAAATGGTGCGATCTATGATGTCTCTTACCGATTTGCCGTTATCGTTTTGGGGTTATGCATTAGACATAGACGCATTCACTTTAAATAGGGCACCATCAAAATCCATTGAGACGACACCATACGAACTGTGGTATGGCAAAAGGCCAAAGTTGTCGTTTCTTAAAGTTTGGGGATGTGATGCTTATGTCAAAAAGCTTCAGCCTGAAAAGCTGGAACCCAAAGCGGAAAAGTGCGTCTTCATAGGTTACCCAAAAGAGGCAGTTGGGTACACCTTCTATCTCAAATCCGAGGGCAAAGTGTTTGTTGCTAAAAACGGAGCTTTTCTCGAGAAGGAGTTTCTCTCGAGAGAATTGAGTGGGAGGAAGATAGAACTTGATGAGGTTGTCGAACCTCTCATCCCTCTGGATGGTGACGCAGGGCAAGGAGAAACCCCTGTCATTGCGACGCCGGTTGAGGAGGAAGTTAATGATGATGATCATGAAACTCTGGTTCAAGTTCCTACCGAACCACGCAGGTCGACGAGACCACGTGCTGCTCCAGAGTGGTACGGTAATCCCGTTTTGTCAATCATGTTGTTAGACAACAATGAACCTGCAAATTATGAAGAAGCAATGGTGGGCCCAGATTCCAACAAATGGCTGGAGGCCATGAAGTCCGAGATAGGATCCATGTATGAAAACAAAGTGTGGACTTTGGAAGTACTACCTGAGGGCCGCAAGGCCATTCAGAACAAATGTATCTTTAAGAAGAAGACGGACGCTGACGGCAATATGACCGTTTATAAAGCTCGACTTGTGGCAAAGGGTTTTTCACAAGTTCAAGGAGTTGACTACGATGAGACATTCTCACTCGTAGCGATGCTTAAGTCCGTCAGAATCATGTTAGCAATAGCTGCATTTTTCGATTATGAAATCTGGCAGATGGATGTCAAAACGGCGTTCCTTAACGGTTTCCTTAAGGAAGAGTTGTATATGATGCAACCCGAAGGTTTTGTCGATCCTAAGAATGATAACAAGGTGTGCAAGCTCCAGTGATCCATTTATGGACTGGTGCAAGCATCTCGGAGTTGGAACAAACGCTTTGATGAGGTAATCAAAGCATTTGGGTTTATACAAGTGGTTGGAGAATCTTGTATTTACAAGAAAGTGAGTGGGAGCTCTGTGGCGTTTCTAATATTATATGTGGATGACATATTGCTGATTGGAAACAACATAGAGTTTTTGGAGAGCATAAAGGATTACTTGAATAAAAGTTTCTCTATGAAGGACCTAGGAGAAGCTACTTACATTCTAGGCATTAAGATCTACAGGGATAGATCGAAACGCCTGATAGGACTTTCACAAAGCACATACCTTGATAAAGTTTTGAAGAGGTTCAAAATGGAACAGTCTAAGAAAGGGTTCTTGCCGGTTTTACAAGGTACGAGATTGAGTAAGACTCAGTGCCCAACAACTGATAAGGATAGAGAGCATATGAGCACCGTCCCCTATGCTTCAGCCATAGGTTCTATCATGTATGCAGTGATGTGCACTAGACCGGACGTTAGCCTGGCCATAAGTATGGCAGGCAGGTTCCAGAGTAATCCAGGAGTGGATCACTGGACGGCGGTCAAGAATATACTGAAGTACCTGAAAAGGACTAAGGAGATGTTTCTCGTGTATGGAGGTGACGAAGAGCTCGCCGTAAAGGGTTACGACGATGCAAGCTTTGACACAGATCCGGACGACTCTAAGTCGCAGACTGGATACGTATTTATTCTTAATGGGGGTGCGGTAAGCTGGTGCAGTTCCAAGCAAAGCGTTGTAGCTGATTCTACATGTGAAGCGGAGTACATGGCTGCCTCGGAGGCGGCTAAGGAGGGTGTCTGGATGAAGCAGTTCATGACGGATCTTGGAGTGGTGCCAAGCGCACTGAATCCAATAACCTTGTTCTGTGACAACACGGGTGCCATTGCCTTAGCAAAGGAACCACGGTTTCACAAGAAGACCAGACACATCAAACGACGCTTCAACCTCATCCGTGACTACGTCGAAGGGGAGGACGTAAATATATGCAAAGTGCACACAGATCTGAATGTAGTAGACCCGCTGACTCAACCTCTTCCACGGGCAAAGCATGATCCACACCAGAACTGTATGGGTGTTAGATTTATTACAATGTAATTCGCATGATGATGTGAGGGCTAGATTATTGACTCTAGTGCAAGTGGGAGACTGTTGGAATTATGCCCTAGAGGCAATAATAAATATAGTTATTATTATAATTCCTGTATCAAGATAATCGTTTATTATCCATGCTATAATTGTATTGAATGAAGACTTATATACATGTGTGGATACATAGACAAAACACTGTCCCTAGCAAGCCTCTAGTTGGCTAGGCAGTTGATCAAAGATAGTCAGGGTCTTCAAAATATATACAAGGTGTTGTTGCTTGATAACTAGATCACGTCATTAGGAGAATCACGTGATGGACTAGACCCAAACTAATAGACGTAGCATGTTGATCGTGTCATTTTGTTACTAATGTTTTCTGCGTGTCAAGTATTTGTTCCTATGACCATGAGATCATATAACTCACTGACACCGGAGGAATGCTTTGTGTGTATCAAACGTCGCAACGTAACTGGGTGACTATAAAGATGCTCTACAGGTATCTCCGAAGGTGTTCGTTGAGTTAGTATGGATCGAGACTGGGATTTTTCACTCCGTGTGACGGAGAGGTATCTCGGGACCCACTCGGTAATACAACATCACACACAAGCCTTGCAAGCAATGTGACTTAGTGTAAGTTGCGGGATCTTGTATTACGGAACGAGTAAAGAGACTTGCCGGTAAACGAGATTGAAATAGGTATACGGATACTGACGATCGAATCTCGGGCAAGTAACATACCGAAGGACAAAGGGAATGACATACGGGATTATATGAATCCTTGGCACTGAGGTTCAAACGATAAGATCTTCGTAGAATATGTGGGATCCAATATGGGCATCCAGGTCCCGCTATTGGATATTGACCGAGGAGTCACTCGGGTCATGTCTACATAGTTCTCGAACCCGCACGGTCTGCACACTTAAGGTTCGACGTTGTTTTATGCGTATTTGAGTTATATGGTTGGTTACCGAATGTTGTTCGGAGTCCCGGATGAGATCACGGACGTCACGAGGGTTTCCGGATGGTCCGGAAACGAAGATTGATATATAGGATTACCTCATTTGATTACCGGAAGGTTTTCGGAGTTACCGGGAATGTACCGGGAATGACGAATGGGTTCCGGATGTTCACCAGGGGGGGGAACCCACCCCGGGGAAGCCCATAGGCCTTGGGGGTGGCGCACCAACCCTTGGTGGGATGGTGGGACAGCCCAAGAGGGCCCTATGTGCCAAGGATAGAAAATCAAAGCGAAAAGAAAAAAAAGGAGGTGGGAAAGGAGAGAAGGACTCCAATTTCCAATCCTAGCTGGACTAGGATTGGAGGAGGACTCCTCCTCCCTTGGTGGCGCAGCCCTTGGGGCTCCTTGATCCTCAAGGCAAGCCTCCCCTCCCTCCTCCTACATATATGGAGCAATTAGGGCTGATTTGAGACAACTTTTCCAAGGCAGCCCGACCACATAACTCCACGGTTTTACCTCTAGATCGCGTTTCTGCGGAGCTCGGGCGGAGCCCTGCCGAGATTAGATCATCACCAACCTCCGGAGCGCCGTCACGCTGCCGGAGAACTCTTCTACCTCTCCGTCTCTCTTGCTAGATCAAGAAGGCCGAGATCATCGTCGAGCTGTACGTGTGCTGAACGCGGAGGTGCCGTCCGTTCGGCACTAGATCGTGGGACGGATCGCGGGACGGTTCGTGGGACGGTTCGCGGGGCGGATCGAGGGACGTGAGGACGTCCCACTACATCAACCGCGTTCACTAACGCTTCTGCTGTGCGATCTACAAGGGTACGTAGATCGGAAATCCCCTCTCGTAGGACATCACCATGATAGGTCTTCGCGCGCGTAGGAAATTTTTTGTTTCCCATGCGACGTTCCCCAACAAGATGCACCGCTGAAGGACGCCTGAAACAAACGGGAAAGTAGAGCAGGCGAATGGGCTTATTCTTCAAGGGTTGAAGCCTCGACTCCTGCGAGAATTTGGACATTGTGCCGATGCATGGGTCACCGAACTGCCTTCGGTGTTGTGGGGCCTCCGAACAACTCCGAATAGATCTACAGGGCGATCCCCGTTCTTCCTCGTTTATGGAGCAGAGGCGGTCCTTTCGACAGACTTGTCACAACTCTCCAAGAGTCGAACTCTTCTCCGAAGCCGAAGCAGAGCAAGCTAGGCAAGACGGAGTGGATCTTCTGGAAGAAGAGAGCGAGATGGCACTGACTCGCTCAACAATTTATCAACAAGATCTGCGGCGATTTCACGCGCGACACGTCAGGAGTCGCACATTCCAAGCAGGCGACCTGGTGCTCCGAGTGGATCAGCAGAGATCACACAAGTTGGCTCCCTCCTGGGAAGGACCCTTCATCATCTCTAAGGTGCTAAACAATGGAGCGTATCGACATTACAACCTCGACAGGGAAACGGACGAGCCGCGAGCATGGAACGGAGATCTCCTGAAGAGCTTCTACACATGACCGCCGACGGGGACAATGTAAAGAACAAGTATCATTGAAGTAATACAAAGCAGATTGATTTCTTGCAGGTTCAAAATTCTTCCGCGTTTGCAGACTCCGGTCTAAAAAATTCGCTCCGAGTGCGCACTAAAAGTCGCACTCGGGGACTTAGCTGCGACCCAGAGTCGCCTAAGAACAAACTCTCTCCAAGTGTGCACTAAAACTCGCACTCGGGGACTTAGCTGCGACCCAGAGTCGCCTAAGTAAAAACTCTCTCTCCGAGTGTGCACTAAAAGTCGCACTCGGGGACTTAGCTGCGACCTAGAGTCGCCTAAGTACAAACTCTCTCCGAGTGTGCACTAAAAGTCGCACTCGGGGACTTAGTTGCGACCCAGATTCGCCTAAGTAAAAAACTCTCTCCCCGAGTGTGTACTAAAAGTCGCACTCGGGGACTTAGCTGCGACCCAGAGTCGCCTAAGTACAAGCTCTCTCCGAGTTTGCACTAAAAGTCGCACTCGGGGACTTTGCTGCGACCCAGAGTCGCCTAAGTAAAAAACTCTCTCCGAGTGTGCACTAAAAGTCGCACTCAGGGACTTAGCTGCGACCCAGAGTCGCCTAAGTACAAACCCTCATTCCGAGTGTGCACGAAAAGTCGCACTCGGGGACTTAGCTGCGACTCAGAGTCGCCTAAGTAAAAAGCTTCCTCCGATTGTATACTCGAGATCCACTCGGAGGCTTAGCAGACCCTCATTGAGGCTCATGTGGATGTGAAGACAATTGACAACTACATGAGTAACAACTCATTCCGAGGGTGCACTAAAAGTCACACTCGGGGACTTAGCTGCGACTCAGAGTCGCCTAAGTAAAAAGCTTCCTCCAAGTGTATACTCAAGATCCAATCGGAGGCTTAGCAGACCCTCATTGAGGCTCATGTGGATGTGAAGACAACTGACAACTACATGGGTAACAACTCATTCCGAGTGTGCACTAAAAGTCGCACTCGGGGACTTAGCTGCGACTCAGAGTCGCCTAAGTAAAAAGCTTCCTCCGAGTGTATACTCGAGATCCACTCGGAGGCTTAGCAGACCCTCATTGAGGCTCATGTGGATGTGAAGACAACTGACAACTACATGGGTAACAACTCATTCCGAGTGTGCACTAAAAGTCGTACTCGGAGACTTAGCCGCGACCCAGTGTCGCCTAAGTAAAAGCTCGCTCCGAGTGCGCACTCGGAGACTTGGCAGACCCTCATTGAGGCTCATGTGGATGTGAAGACAACTGACAACTACATGCTCCGCATGTTTGCCATTGGCTTCACCAAGAAACGCCAAACAAAAACCACGAGCCAAAATCGTGTCAAAAAAAAACTTAGCGAAAGAAGAGAGAAATATTCGATTCGAATTCAAAGTTGGAACCACGAATGTGACGGCCAACAGCAGTGGCCAAAGTTTGATACAGATACCACTCGGCATACCGAGGTAAATGTGCGTTCACCATAAAGTTTTTCAAGCGTCACCAGGACTGGCAGGCTCCACAAAGGTGTAAAGGTCGATCCCGTCTGCGATGCGAGTGGCTGTGTCGAGGAAGGTCTCCATGAAATCTCCGAATTGAAGCTTCTTGGTGTTGGCGACCTGCAACGTCTTCTGCTTTTCTTCGCGAGCTTCCTTGCAGTGCACTCGGACCAGAGATAGCGCCACGTCCGCACCACAACGAGCGGCAGACTTCTTCCATGCCTTCACTCTGCTCGGGACGTCCTCCAGCCGAGTCATCAACCCATCTACTTCTTACCGGGAATCGTCTTCAGGGCATAGCTCCTTGTCGATCCGGCCGATGACTTCTCTCAGGCGACCAACAAAAGGTCCCACTCTACTAAGGCGAATATGCACTCGGAGCAAGTCCCGGTTGGCTTCGTTGCCGAGTGGAACGTTCGGAACAACCGACCATTCAATGTCGGCTACTTCAGCCTCAGCGTCCCGACAGAAGTATGCAAAGAAAAGACAAGCAGAAAGTAAGCGCAGAATGAACTCCAAAGTCACGAAGCACTCGGCAAAAACTTACCACCAAGCAGTGCAACCATCTTCCTTGCCCAGTCGCTGACGTACTTCTCCTGTGCCATGCACCGAGTGTTCATCAACTTCAGCTGGCCCATCCGTTCGGTTCTTTGACTCTTCAATTTTTCAATTTTGGCTAGCAATGCCTTGTTGGTCTCCCGGGACTCCTCCAAAGACTTCTCTCGGTCAGCAGGAGCCCCCTTCACACCAGCCAGGTCATTCACAGCCGCCTCCGAGTCCACAACAAGCTGAATCTTCTCAGCCTTTAGAGCATTGTACGTGGTCCCATTTCGCAAGTCTTCTGCCAAATAAGAGCAAAGGGAAGATCAGACACATTCAACAAGGAAAAACTAGCGACTCATATGACAAAACAATCAAAGTTCTTCAGACCCCTGCCGATGCAAGCAATCGACAGCGGTCTCGGGGACTACACCCAGTGGGTTCACTAAGAGTGACCCCACTGGCATGAAGCTCGAACAGGTCGGCCCTATTGAGCTCCATGACAAACAGACAAATCTACGAGAATGCTATTACCCGACCTAAGTAACACTACTCTCGGGAACTACATCCAGTGGGTGCACTCCGAGTGCCCCCACTGGTAATATTCGGGCGATCAGCTCTGATCTGCTCAGATCACGGGAAATACATATAAAGACAACTGCCGGTGCAAGCACTCGACAGAAGTCTCGGGGACTGCACCCACTGGGTTCACCCGGAGTGAACCCACTTCAAAATAATCCTACTGTATCCGAGTATATCACTTAAACCCGAGTGGGTAACAAGAGGAAAGTAAACACTCACTAGCGCACTTAGTCGGATATCGTCCCGGAGTTCCAAGCTTTTCTTGTACAAAGACGCGATGGAGTCATACGCTCCCTTGGCGTCACCCACCATCAGCTCCACCTGCACCATGGCGTCCTTGGCGGCCCCCACCTGGTCTTCTAGGAGGTGTCGGGCGTCATATTGAACGGTTGACGGACCCAACACGACAGAAGACTCCTTGGGCATCCCAAGCTCCGCTCCAGTCGGTTCCGCCGCGAGGGGCACCGTCTCGGTCAGCGGCACGTTCATGGTGGGAGCAGCAGCAGATGGGACAACCTCAAGGACAGGCGCCAAAGCTGGTCCTGACTCCCTTTGGTCGTCGTCCTCCAGATGAATCACCTCCGAAGGAAGCCCGACTGAACAACATGAAATTACAGAAAAAGGGCAAGATTAAAGACAACACTCGCGAAACAATAATGCAAACTCTCAGAGTCCTGGCAACATACCTTGCTGGGACGTGGCTGCGTTATCCGTGTCCATGGGATCATCGTCCTGGCGCGACAGAGAGGTGGCGGAGGTAGCAGCTCTTTCGAGTAAAATCCACTCGACGGATAAGCATGAGTTCAATCAGATACTGAATGAGGATGGGAGAACAAGACACTTACGCTGAGGCGACTTGAACAGTGATCCTCATCCGAGGCAAAGCTTTTCGAGGTTTAGGCCCACTAGATTTGGCCACCTTGGATGGCTGGTCCGTGGGCTCGGCAGCAGCATCCCTGGTCCTCTTCACACTCCGAGCACTCCACGGGAGGAGCTGGAGGAGCCGGCGGATCCGCGGGATCGTGACGGCGCTTAGTTCGATGCTCTGATGGTGGAGGTGGCGAGCTCTGCTCCCGAACCTCCTCCTCCTCCTCTTCGGTCTCCTCCTCCGTCTCCCCACTGTCGGAGACATACTCGGCGCTATCCACGCTGCCCTCCTGGCTGCCCTCCTCTTCCTCAGCTGGATTCCCGTTCGAGACGGCAGAATACCAGTTGGTCCACTCCTGCACAAAACACAGTCGGCAACGTCAGACGTCAGGCGGCGGTACAAGAAAAGCGATAAATCTAAGAAGATTGAAAGCACTCGACAAGATGTGCCCACCTCATTCGGAGGAGGATTATCGACGGAGAAGGGCTTCACTCGCCGGGCTCCTCGGGGGTTGTCGCATGCGCCTGTGATGTCGCGGACCCACGCTATCATGGTCTCCCCGGTCAGACATTCTGGATGAGTCCGAGTGGAATCCTCAGGCCCCGCGTAGTGCCACATGGCGTGGTGTCGGGCTTGCAGCGGTTGGATGCGCCGACCCAGAAAAGTCTCCAGCAAGTCCGTGCCGGTGACTCCCTTGCGGACGACGGCTATCAACGCGTCGACCAGAGGCTGGATCTGGATCTTTTCCCCCTTTGAGAGCGCGAGCTGCCTGGGAGGGGCCGGACGGTCTAGGCTAAAAGGTGTCAACCCAGTCGTAGCATTCGGACAAGCGATGTCCTGGCAATAGAACTAGGTCGATTGCCAGTTCCTAACTGACTCGGACAACTGGAGAGGGGGGTAGCTACTCTTTGTTTTCTTCTGGAAGCCTAAGCCCCGGCAGAGCTGGAGGAGATGGGTCTTATCGTTCGACTGGCTAAGCTTTTTGACGGTTTGGGACCTAGCGGAGAAGACGTACTTAAAGAGCCCCCAGTGGGGGGGACATCCAATAAAGCACTCGCTAAGGGTGACGAATGCGGCAAGGTGGGCTATCGCGTTTGTAGGAAAATGATGGAGCTGCGCCCCGAAGTGATTCATAATACCTCGGAAGAAGGGGTGGGGAGGCAAGGAGAAGCCTCTGAACACATGGCTGAGGAGCAGGACGCGCTCCCCCTCCTTCGGCGCCGGCTCCGTCTCGCCCTCCAGCAGCCTCCACGACTTGTTGGCAATCATGTCGTGCTCCACCAGCTCCAGCAAGTCGTCCGCCGTCACCATGGAGGGGAGGAAATCCCCCTGGATCCAACCCGCCGGCAGCGCCCGCTGTCGCCGCTGAGCAGGGGCCGCCCCCTTCTTCTTCTTCTTCTTCTTCTGCGACTCGAGTTTGTTGGTCTGCCCCTTCGTCATGGCAAAGGCAACAGGTCCGCAGAGGAGGAGAGTAAGAAGGAGACTTGGGGCGTGCGGAGAGCTGCGGGAGGAGCGGGGTTAATGCGAGGAACATGAGCAGCGCAACAAGAAATCCCCGCCGGAGAGACTTATATAAGTTTCCGAACTGAGTCGCTAACAGGTGGCCCCGAAATCTTATCCCCCCGACCGGCTGCTGCGATGTTAGTGGAGAAGATAAAGGCGCGGTAATCGAGGCGGCAAAACCTACTCGATGGCGATGTCGACATCCCCGTTGAGCGCGCGACAACCGAAATTTGAGGATCCCGGAAAATCTGCCGCTGTCAGTTTGACCGGTCACATCGAAAGATTCCGCGGAAGCACTCGGTCCCTGACGGTTTATTTCACGGGTATATTCACTCGGATCACTGGTTGAAAGGATAAAATGGATCGAAGCAGAGGACGCCAAAGTCACATCCATACCAGTCGGATCCATACTCCACGCATCACTTCATCATTCCAAGCCCGATCCATTCGGGGACTAATGATGGGGTTATAGTCCCAGGGTAGGGTCATAGGCCTGCCCTATAGGTCCTACCCAAGGACTAACCTTCATAGAGGACAAGGCCCTTAGACAGTTCCGACTGAACTAAGGACTCCCCATCATCCAGTCGGTGACGAGCATTCGGAGCGTATTTAATGTACCGACTGAATTCCACTCTGTACATCGTAACCTCCCAGGAGGGCAACGGTCATACGTTTTCATACACCATTATTAGCATTTAAGGCGTACGTTACCTGTAACGTAGGCATTTATTCGCCACTATTCCACCCCTGTCCACCAGGCCATTATGAAGGGCAGCGCACTCTATATAAGCCGCCCTTCCCCACTGGTGCAGGGGTTGGCATTTACTGTAATCCAATATTCCACTCGACACTAAGCTCCCAAGAGCACTGAGATGTAGGGCTTTTACCTCCACCATAGAGGGGCCTGAACTCATACAACCTCGCCGTAGCTAAGGCTCTGCCCATCCTTTCGTACCCTACATATCTACTGTGAGACTTATACCCACGACAGTTTCCAACTTTGAATTCGAATCAAATATTTCGCTCTTCTTTCGCTAAGTTTTTTCTGACACGATTTTGGCTCGTGGTTTTTGTTTGGCGTTTCTTGGTGAAGCCAATGGCAAACATGCGGAGCATGTAGTTGTCAGTTGTCTTCACATCCACATGAGCCTCAATGAGGGTCTGCCAAGTCTCCGAGTGCGCACTCAGAGCGAGCTTTTACTTAGGCGACTCTGGGTCGCGGCTAAGTCTCCGAGTGCGACTTTTCGTGTACACTCGGAATGAGTTGTTACCCATGTAGTTCTCAGTTGTCTTCACATCCACATGAGCCTCAATGAGGGTCTGCTAAGCCTTCGACTGGATCTCGAGTATACACTCGGAGGAAGCTTTTTACTTAGGCGACTCTGAGTCGCAGCTAAGTCCCCGAGTGTGACTATTAGTGCACAATCGGAATAAGTTATTACTCATGTAGTTGTCAATTGTCTTCACATCCACATGTGTTGGGGAACGTCGCATGGGAAACAAAAATTTTCCTACGCGCAGGAAGACCTATCATGGTGATGTCCATCTACGAGAGGGGATGTGTGATCTACGTACCCTTGTAGACCGTACAGCAGAAGCGTTAGTGAACGCGGTCGATGTAGTGGAACGTCCTCACGTCCCTCGATCCGCCCCGCGAACCATCCCGCGATCAATCCCACGATCTAGTGCCGAACGGACGGCACCTCCGCGTTCAGCACACGTATAGCTCGACGATAATCTAGGCCTTCTTGATCCAGCAAGAGAGATGGAGACGTAGAAGAGTTCTCCAGGAGCGTGACGGCGCTCCGGAGGTTGGTGATGATCTCGTCCCGGCAGGGCTCCGCCCGAGCTCTGCAGAAACGCGATCTAGAGGTAAAACTGTGGAGATATGTGGTCGGGCTGCCGTGGCAAAGTTGTGTCAAATCAGCCCTAAAACCTCCGTATATATAGGGGGAAGAGGGGGAACCTTGCCTTGGGGTCCAAGGACCCCTAAGGACTTCGGCCGAGCCAAGGGGGGAGTTCTCCCCTTCCAAACCGAGTCCAACTAGGTTTGGAAGAAGGAGTCCTTCCCCCTTTTCCCACCTCCTCTTTTTTTTCTCTTTGATTTTTCTTCCTATGGCGCATAGGGCTCTTTTGGGCTGTCCCACCAGCCCACTAAGGGCTGGTGCACCATCCCCAATGCCTATGGGCTTCCCCGGGGTGGGTTGCCCCCCCCGGTGAACTCCCAGAACCCATTCATCATTCCCGGTACATTCCCGGTAACTCCGAAAACCTTCCGGTAATCAAATGAGGTCATCCTATATATCAATCTTCGTTTCCGGACCATTCCGGAAACCCTCGTGACGTCCATGATCTCATCCGGGACTCCGAACAACATTCGGTAACCAACCATATAACTCAAATACGCATAAACAACGTCGAACCTTAAGTGTGCAGACCCTGCGGGATCGAGAACTATGTAGACATGACCCGAGAGACTCCTCGGTCAATATCCAATAGCGGGACCTGGATGCCCATATTGGATCCTACATATTCTACGAAGATCTTATCTATTGAACCTCAGTGCCAAGGATTCATATAATCCCGTATGTCATTCCCTTTGTCCTTCGGTATGTTACTTGCCCGAGATTCGATCGTCAGTATCCGCATACCTATTTCAATCTCGTTTACCGGCAAGTCTCTTTACTCGTTCCGTAATACAAGATCCCACAACTTACACTATGTCACATTGCTTGCAAGTCTTGTGTGTGATGTTGTATTACCGAGTGGGCCTCGAGATACCTCTCCGTCACACGGAGTGACAAATCCCAGTCTCGATCCATACTAACTCAACTAACACCTTCGGAGATACCTGTAGAGCATCTTTATAGTCACCCAGTTACGTTGCGATGTTTGATACACACAAAGCATTCCTCCGGTGTCAGTGAGTTATATGATCTCATGGTCATAGGAACAAATACTTGACACGCAGAAAACAGTAGCAACAAAATGACACGATCAACATGCTACGTCTATTAGTTTGGGTCTAGTCCATCACGTGATTCTCCTAATGACGTGATCCAGTTATCAAGCAACAACACCTTGTTCATAATCAGAAGACCCTGACTATCTTTGATCAACTGGCTAGCCAACTAGAGGCTTGCTAGGGACAGTGTTTTGTCTATGTATCCACACATGTATATAAGTCTTCATTCAATACAATTATAGCATGGATAATAAACGATTATCATGAACTAAGAAATATAATTCTGGGGTCTGATTTCAACGAATCCAACACCCATATAGTTTTGGGGTCTGATCATGTCTTGCTCGTGAGAGAGGTTTTAGTCAACGGTTCTGAAACTTTCAGATCCGTGCGTTCTTTACAAATCTTTATGTCATCTTATAGATGCTGCTACTACGTGCTATTCGGAAATGCTCCAAATATCTACTCTACTATACGAATCCGTTTCACTACTCATAGTTATTCGGATTAGTGTCAAAGCTTGCATCGACGTAACCCTTTATGACGAACTCTTTAACCACCTCCATAATCGAGAAAAATTCCTTAGTCTATTTAGTTACTAAGGATAACTTTGACCGCTCATCAGTGATTCAATCCTGGATCACTCTGTGTACCTCTTAACAGACTTGCTGCAAGGCACACATCACGTGCGGTACTCAGCATGGCATACTTTAGAGTCTACGGCTAAGGCATAGAAGACAACCTTCGTCTATTCTCTTTATTCTGCCGTGGTCACGTTTTGAGTCTTACTCAAGTTCACACCTTACAACGCAACCAAGAACTCCTTCTTTGCTGATCTATTTTGAACTCCTTCAAAACTTGTCAAGGCATGCGTCTTGTTGAAACTTCCATTAAGCGCTTTCGATCTGTCTCCATAGATCTTTGATGCTCAACGTTCAAGTAGCTCAATCCAGGTATTCCTTTGAAAACTCCTTTCAAACAACCTTGTATGCTTTACAGAAATTCTACATTACTTCTGATCCATAATATGTCAACCACATATACTTATCAGAAATTCTATCGTGCTCCCACTCACTTCTTTGGAAATACAAGTTTCTCATAAACCTTGTACAAACCCAAAATCCTTGATCATCTCATCAAAGTGTATATTCCAACTCCGAGATGCTTGCACCAGTCCATTGAAGGATCACTGGAGCTTGCATACTTGTTAGTATCTTTAGGATCGACAAAACCTTCTGGTTGTATCACATACAATGTTTGCTCAAGGAAACCGTTGAGAACAATGTTTTGACATCCTATGTGCAATATTTCATGAATAATGCAGCAACTACTAACATAATTCCAACATACTTTCAACATCGCTACGAGTGAGAAAGTCTCATCATAGTCAACTGTTTGATCTTGTCGGAAACATCTTTGCGACAAGTCGAGCTTTTCTTAATAGTGACTTATCACTATCATCGTCTGTCTTCCTTTTAAAGATCCATCTTTACTCAATAGTCCTATGACCATCAAGTAGTTCTTCCAAAGTCTACACTTTGTTTTCATACATGGATCCTCTCTCGGATTTCATGGCTTCCAGCCATTTGTCGGATTCCGGGCCCACCATTGCTTTCTTCATAACTCGTAGGTTCATTGTTGCTCAATAACATGACCTCCAAGATAGGGTTACCGTACCAATCTGCAGTAGTACGCGTCCTTGTCAACCTACGAGGCTTGTAGTAACTTGATCCGATGCTCGATGATCACCATCATCAGCTTTCACTTCAATTGGTGTAGGCGCCACAGGAACAATTTCCTGCGCCCTGCTACACACTGGTTGAAGTGCTGGTTCAATAACCTCATCAAGTTCTACCACCCTCCCACTCAATTCTTTCGAGAGAAACCTTTCCTCGAGAAAGGATCCGTTTCTAGAAACAAACACTTTGCTTTCGGATCTGAGATAGGAGATGTACCCAACTGTTTTGGATATCCTATGAAGATGCATTTATCCGCTTTTGGGTTCGAGCTTAACAGACTGAAACTTTTTCACATAAGTGTCGAAACCCCAAACTTTCAAGAAACGACAATTTAGATTTATCTAAACCTCAGTCTATACTGTGTCATCTCAACGGAAATACGTGGTGCCCTATTTAAAGTGAATGCGGTTGTCTCTAATGCTTAACCCATAAACGATAGTGGTAATTCGATAAGAGACATCATAGCATGCACCATACCAAATAGTGTGTGGCTATGACGTTCACACACATCATCACACTGTGATGTTCCAGGTGGCATGAACTGCGAAACAATTTCCACATTGTCTTAACTGCGTACCAAAACTCGTAACTCAGATATTCATTTCTGTGATCATATCGTAGACAGTTTATCCTCTTGTTACGACGAACTTCACTCCGAAACAGAATTGAACTTTTCAATATTTCAGACTTGTGATTCATTAAGTAAATACTCTTGTATCTACTTAAATCATCATTGAAGTAAGAACATAATGATATCCACTGCATGCCTCAGCACCCATTGGACTGCATACATCAAAATGTATCACTTCCAACAAGTTACTATCTTGTTTCATCTTAATGAAAACAAGTCCTCGCTCATGTGGTATGATTAGCATGTCACTAGTGATTCAAACTCAAGTGAGTATAAAGATCCATCAGCATGGAGCCTCTTCATGCAATTTATACCAACATGACTCAAGCGGCAGTGCCACAAGTAAGTGGTACTATCATCATTACCTCGTATCTTTTGGCACCAATATCATGAACATGTGTAACACTACGATCGAGATTCAATAAACCATTGAAGGTGATTATTCAAGCAAATAGAGTAACCATTATTCTTTTAAATGAATAATCGTATTGCAATAAACACGATCCAATCATCTTCATGCTTAACGCAAGCACCAAATAACAATTATTTCGGTTTAACACCAATCTCGATGGTAGAGGGAGCGTGCGACGTTTTGATCATATCAACCTTGGAAACACTTCCAACACGTATCGTCACCTCGCCTTTAGCTAGTCTCCGTTTATGCCATAGCTATCATTTCGTGTTACTAATCACTTAGCAACCGAACCGGTATCCAATACCCTCGTGCTACTAGGAGTACTAGTAAAGTACACATCAACATCACGTATATCAAATATACTTCTTTCGACTTTTGCCAGCCTTCTTATCTACCAAGTATCAAGAGTTGCTCCGCCTCAGTGACTGTTCCCCTCATTACAGAAGCACTTAGTCTCGGGTTTGGGTTTAATCTTGGGTCTCTTCATTAGTGCAGCAACTGTTTTGCCGTTTCACGAAGTATCCCTTCTAGCCCTTGCCTTTCTCGAAACTTAGTGGTTTTACTAACCATCAACTATTGATGCTCCTTCTTGATTTCTACTTTCGTAGTGTCAAACATCGCGAATCACTCCAAGATCATTGTATCTATCCTTGATATGTTATAGTTCATCACGAAGCTCTCACAGCTTGGTGGCAGTGACTTTGGAGAACTATCACTATCTCATCTGGAAGATTAACTCCCACTTGATTCAAGTGATTGTCGTACTCAGAAAATCTGAGCACACGCTCAACGATTGAGCTTTTCTCCTTTACTTTGTGGACAAAGAATCTTGTCGGAGGTCTCGTACCTCTTAACAAGGGCATGAGCATGAAATCACAATTTCATCTCTTTAGAACATCATTTATGTTCCGTGACGTTTCAAAACGTTTTCGGCGCCTTGCTTCTAAGCCATTAAGTATTTTTGCACTGAACTATCGTGTAGTCATCAGAAACGTGTATGTTAGATGTTCACAGCATCCACAGACGACGCTCCAGGTGCAGCACACCGAGTGGTGCATTAAGGACATAAGCCTTCTGCGCAGCAACGAGGACAATCCTCGGTTTTACACACTCAGTCTGCAAAGTTTCCTACTATCAATTTTCAACTAAATTTTCTCTAGGAACATATAAAAAACAGTAGAGCTATAGCGCAAGCTACATCGTAATTTGCAAAGACCATTAGACTATGTTCATGACAATTAGTTCAATTAATCATATTACTTAAGAACTCCCACTCAAAAAGTACATCTCTCTAGTCATTTGAGTGGTACATGATCCAAATCCAGTATCTCAAGTCCGATCATCACGTGAGTCGAGAATAGTTTCAGTGGTAAGCATCTCTATGCTAATCATATCAACTATACGATTCATGCTCGACCTTTCGGTCTCATGTGTTCCGAGGCCATGTCTGCACATGCTAGGCTCGTCAAGCTTAACCCGAGTGTTCCGCGTGTGCAACTGTTTTGCACCCGTTGTATGTTAACGTTGAGTCTATCACACCCGATTATCACGTGGTGTCTCGAAACGAAGAACTATCGCAACGGTGCACAGTCGGGGAGAACACAATTTCGTCTTGAAATTTTAGTGAGAGATTACCTCATAATGCTACCGTTGTTCTAAGCAAAATAAGGTGCATAAAAGGATTAACATCACATGCAATTCATAAGTGACATGATATGGCCATCATCACGTGCTCCTTGATCTCCATCACCAAAGCACCGGCACGATCTTCTTGTCACCGGCGCCACACCAAGATCTCCATCAACATGTCGCCATCGGGGTTGTAGTGCTACTCATGCTATCACTACTAAAGCTACATCCTAGAAAAATAGTAAACGCATCTGCAAGCACAAACGTTAGTATAAAGACAACCCTATGGCTCCTGCCGGTTGCCGTACCATCGACGTGCAAGTCGATATTAACTATTACAACATGATCATCTCATACATCCAATATATCGCATCACATCGTTGGCCATATCACATCACAAGCATACCCTGCAAAAACAAGTTAGACGTCCTCTAATTTTGTTGTTGCATGTTTTACGTGGTGACCATGGGTATCTAGTAGGATCGCATCTTACTTACGCAAACACCACAACGGAGATATATGAGTTGCTATTTAACCTCATCCAAGGGCCTCCTCGGTCAAATCCGATACAACTAAAGTTGGAGAAACTGACACCCGCCAGTCATCTTTGAGCAACGGAGTTACTCGTAGCGATGAAACCAGTCTCTCGTAAGCGTACGAGTAATGTCGGTCCGAGCCGCTTCGATCCAACAATACCGTGGAATCAAGAAAAGACTAAGGAGGGCAGCAAAACGCACATCACTGCCCACTAAAACTTTTGTGTTCTACTTGAGAAGACATCTACGCATGAACCTAGCTCTGATACCACTGTTGAGGAACGTCGCATGGGAAACAAAAAATTTCCTACGCGCACGAAGACCTATCATGGTGATGTCCATCTACGAGAGGGGATGTGTGATCTACGTACCCTTGTAGACCGTACAGCAGAAGCGTTAGTGAACGCGGTCGATGTAGTGGAACGTCCTCACGTCCCTCGATCCGCCCCGCGAACCGTCCCGCGATCAATCCCACGATCTAGTGCCGAACGGACGGCACCTCCTCGTTCAACACACGTACAGCTCGACGATGATCTCGGCCTTCTTGATCCAGCAAGAGAGACGGAGAGGTAGAATATTTCTCCGGCAGCGTGACGGCGCTCCGGAGGTTGGTGATGATCTCGTCTCGGTAGGGCTCCGCCCGAGCTGTGCAGAAACGCAATCTAGAGGTAAAACCATGGAGATATGTGGTCGGGCTGCCATGGCAAAGTTGTGTCAAATCAGCCCTAAAACCTCCGTATATATAGGGGGAAGAGGGGGAGCCTTGCCTTGGGGTCCAAGGACCCCTAAGGACTTCGGCCGAGCCAAGGGGGGGAGTTCTCCCCTTCCAAACCGAGTCCAACTAGGTTTGGAAGGAGGAGTCCTTCCCCCTTTTCCCACCTCCTCTTTTTTTTCTTTTCTCTTTGATTTTTCTTCCTATGGCGCATAGGGCTCTTTTGGGCTGTCCCACCAGCCCACTAAGGGCTGGTGCGCCATCCCCAATGCCTATGGGCTTCCCCGGGGTGGGTTGCCCCCCCGGTGAACTCCCGGAACCCATTCGTCATTCCCGGTACATTCCCGGTAACTCCGAAAACCTTCCGGTAATTAAATGAGGTCATCCTATATATCAATCTTTGTTTCCGGACCATTCCGGAAACCCTCGTGACGTCCATGATCTCATCCAGGACTCCTAACAACATTCCGTAACCAACCATATAACTCAAATACGCTTAAAACAACGTCGAACCTTAAGTGTGCAGACCCTGCGGGTTCGAGAACTATGTAGACATGACCCGAGAGACTCCTCGGTCAATATCCAATAGCGGGACCTGGATGCCCATATTGGATCCTACATATTCTACGAAGATCTTATCGTTTGAACCTCAGTGCCAAGGATTCATATAATCCCGTATGTCATTCCCTTTGTCCTTTGGTATGTTACTTGCCCGAGATTCGATCGTCAGTATCCGCATACCTATTTCAATCTCGTTTACCGGCAAGTCTCTTTACTCGTTCTGTAATACAAGATCCCGCAACTTACACTAAGTCACATTGCTTGCAAGGCTTGTGTGTGATGTTGTATTACCGAGTGGGCCCCGAGATACCTCTCCGTCACACGGAGTGACAAATCCCAGTCTCGATCCATACTAACTCAACCAACACCTTCGGAGATACCTGTAGAGCATCTTTATAGTCACCCAGTTACGTTGCGATGTTTGATACACACAAAGCATTCCTCCGGTGTCAGTGAGTTATATGATCTCATGGTCATAGGAACAAATACTTGACACGCAGAAAACAGTAGCAACAAAATGACACGATCAACATGCTACGTCTATTAGTTTGGGTCTAGTCCATCACGTGATTCTCCTAATGACGTGATCCAATTATCAAGCAACAACACCTTGTTCATAATCAGAAGACCCTGACTATCTTTGATCAACTGGCTAGCCAACTAGAGGCTTGCTAGGGACTGTGTTTTGTCTATGTATCCACACATGTATATAAGTCTTCATTCAATACAATTATAGCATGGATAATAAACGATTATCATGAACTAAGAAATATAATAATAACTAATTTATTATTGCCTCTAGGGCATATATCCAACAACATGAGCCTCAATGAGGGTCTGCTAAGCCTCCGAGTGGATCTCGAGTATACACTCGGAGGAAGCTTTTTACTTAGGCGACTCTGAGTTGCAGCTAAGTCCCCGAGTGCGACTTTTCGTGCACACTCGGAATGAGGGTTTGTACTTAGGCGACTCTGGGTCACAGCTAAGTCCCCGAGTGCGAATTTGAGTGCACACTCGGAGAGAGAGTTTTTACTTAGGCGACTCTGGGTCGCAGCTAAGTCCCCGAGTGCGACTTTTAGTGCACACTCGGAGAGAGTTTGTACTTAGGCGACTCTGGGTCGCAGCTAAGTCCCCGAGTGCGACTTTTAGTGCACACTCAGAGCGAGAGTTTTTACTTAGGCGACTCTGGGTCGCAGCTAAGTCCCCGAGTGCGACTTTTAGTGCACACTCGGAGAGAGTTTGTTCTTAGGCGACTCTGGGTCGCAGCTAAGTCCCCGAGTGCGACTTTTAGTCCGCACTCGGAGCGAATTTTTTAGACCGGAGTCTGCAAACGCGGAAGAATTTTAAACCTGCAAGAAATCAATCTGCTTTGTATTACTTCAATGATACTTGTTCTTTACATTGTCCCCATCGGCGGCCATGTGTAGAAGCGCTCAGGAGATCTCCGTTCCATGCTCGCGGCTCGTCCGTTTCCCTATCGAGGTTGTAAAGTCGATACGCCCCATTGTTCAGCACCTTAGAGATGATGAAGGGTCCTTCCCAGGCGGGAGCCAACTTGTGTGGTCTCTGCTGATCCACTCGGAGCACCAGGTCGCCTGCTTGGAATGTGCGACTCCTGACGTGTCGCGCGTGAAATCTCCGCAGATCTTGTTGATAAATTGTTGAGCGAGTTAGTGCCATCTCCCGCTCTTCTTCCAGAAGATCCACTCCGTCTTGCCTAGCTTGCTCCGCTTCGGCTTCGGAGAAGAGTTCGACTCGTGGAGAGTTGTGAAGCAAGTCACTCAGAAGGACCTCCTCTGCTCCATAAACGAGGAAGAATGGGGATCGCCCTGTAGATCTATTCGGAGTTGTGCGGAGGCCCAACAACATCGAAGGCAGTTCGGTGACCCATGCGCCGGCGGCATGTCCAACTTCTCACAGGAGTCGAGGCTTCAACCCTTGAACAGTAAGCCCATTCGCCCGCTCTGCTTGCCCGTTTGTTTGGGGGTGTGCCACGGATGCAAAATCCACTCGGATTCCTTGGCCTGTGCAAAAGCCTTTGAACCTGTCCGAGTCGAAGATTGTGCCGTTGTCGGTGATTATGCTGTGCGGAACCCCGTATCTGGAGATGATGTCTGTGATAAATTTGATGGCCGTAAGGGTGTCGAGCTTCTTGATGGGCTTGGCTTCAATCCACTTGGTGAACTTGTCGACTGCTACCAGCAGATGAGTGAATCCTCCTTGACCTGTTCTGAATGGTCTGACTGTATCTAATCCCCACATGGCGAATGGCCAGACGAGAGGAATTGTCTTCAGCGCAGACGTTGGCTTGTGGGACTTGTTCGAATAGAACTGACAGCCTTCGCATCGGTCGACCATATATTTTGCCATTTCATTCGCGTGCAACCAGAAGAAACCAGCTCTGAATGCTTTGGCGACGATTGCTCTTGAGGAGGCATGATGGCCGCAGGTTCCCGAGTGAATTTCTTCCAAGATTAACTGTCCCTCCTCAGGGGAGATGCACCGTTGAAGGACGACTGAAACACTTTCCTTGTACAACTGGCCATCGATGACGGTGAAGGACTTCGACCTGCGGACGATCTGCCTAGCTTGTACTTCGTCTTCTGGTAACTCTTGCCTCAGGATGTACGCAATGAACGACACAGTCCATTCGGGGACAACGGCAAGAATCTCCATAATCAAATCAATCACAGCGGGGACCTCGACTTCAGTCGGATCTGCTGAACTCTTCGGTTGTACTGGTTCCTTTGTAAAAGGATCCTCTTTCACCGAGGGGAGATGTAGGTGCTCGAGGCAGACATCACTCGGGACTGGTCTCCGAGTGGATCCAAGTTTTGCCAATTCATCAGCTGCTTGGTTTTTCAGTCGGGGAACATGGTGAAGTTCCACACCTTCAAACTTCTTCTCGAGCTTCCTTACCGCGTTGCAGTATGCGGTCATGGTGGGGTTCCTTACGTCCCATTCCTTCATCACTTGATTAACCACCAGATCTGAATCGCCATAGACCATCAGGCGACGGACGCCGAGTGTGATGGCCATGCGTAATCCATAAAGGAGAGCCTCGTACTCTGCCTCATTGTTGGAAGAATCGAAATGTATCTCCAACACATACTTGAGTTTATCACCTTTTGGCGATATGATCACTACGCCAGCGCCGGAGCCATTCAACATCTTGGACACATCGAAGAACATGGTCCAATGAGCCGAGCAGATGTGAGTCGGTTGCTGTTGTTCTACCCATTCTGCTATGAAGTCAGCCAGAGCTTGAGACTTTATAGCCTTCTTGGCTTTGAACTTGATGTCGCAGTATAACATCTCCATTTCCCACTTCGCCACTCGGCCTGATGCGTCCGGATTGTGGAGGATTTCCGACAACGGAGCATCAGAAATGATAGACACCGAGTGGTCTTCGAAATAATGAGCCACCTTCTTTGCAGTCATGTAGATCTCGTAAATAAGCTTTTGATAATGGGGATATCTCTGCTTGGAAGGAGTCAAGACTTCGGAGACATAATATACTGACCGCTGAACCTTGTACGCTTTGCCTTCTTCTTCGCGTTCGACTATGAGAACAGTGCTGACGACTTAATTTGTAGCCGTGATGTACATAAGAAGGGGTTCTTTACTGAGCGGGGCAGTAAGAACCGGCTGGGTGGAAAGCAGGGCTTTGAGGTCGTCGAATGCAATTTGGGCTTCGTCTGTCCACTCGAAAGTATCTGATTTCTTCATGAGTCGGTACAGAGGTAACGCCTTCTCGCCGAGTCGAGTGATAAACCTGCTCAAAGCCGCTAGGCAACCTGTGAGCCTTTGGACATCATGTATTCTGACCGGCCATTCCATTCGGACGATGGTCCCGATCTTTTCGGGGTTGACATCGATCCCTCGTTCGGAAACGAAGAAACCGAGTAACTTCCCGCTGGGAACGCCGAATGAACACTTGGCTGGGTTGAGCTTGATATCGTACCTACGTAGGTTGGCGAATGTTTCTGCCAAGTCAGTCAGCAGGTCGGAACCTTTATGTGACTTGACTACGATATCGTCCATATATGCCTCCACATTTCGACCGATCTGGTCAAGGAGGCATTTTTGGATCATGCGCATAAAAGTTGCTCCTGCATTCTTTAAACTGAATGGCATAGTGATGTAGCAGAAACACCCGAATGGGGTGATGAAGGCTGTTTTTAATTCATCCGGACCATACAGATGGATCTGATGATAGCCCGAATAGGCATCAAGGAATGATAAACGCTCGCAGCCCGCAGTCAAATCAACAATTTGATCAATGCGGGGGAGCGGGAAATGATCTTTCGGGTAGACCTTATTGAGATGCTTGAAATCGATGCACATACATAGAGACTTGTCCTTCTTGGGCACCATGACAACATTGGCGAGCCAATCGGAGTGGTGTACCTCATGAATGAAATTGGCTGCCAAAACTTTAGCCACATCCTCTCCGATTGCCTTCCTTTTGTGCGCGGCGGACCGACGCACGTGTTCTCGGACGGGCCGAGAAGCAGGATCCACATGCAGTCGGTGCTCAGCCAACTCCCTGGGTACACCTGTCATGTCAGCGGGCTTCCATGCGAAAATGTCCCAGTTCTCACGGAGGAATTGGATGAGCTCGGCTTCCTATTTTGGATCAAGGGTGGTGGAGATGTTCGTCGGGGCAGCGGCGTCATCCGTCGGGTGGATGCTGACTTTCTTCGTGTCTCCCGCCGACTGGAATGCGGACTCCGAAGCTGGCTTCTTCGAACGCATCAGGTCAGCGGGGTCGGCTGTCTTCTTGTACTCATCCAGCTCGAGGATAGCCATCTGCTGATCGGCAATCCTCGACCCCTGCTGCAGACACTCCTCGGCCCGCTGCCGATTGCTGTGACCGTGATCACACCTTTGGGACCTGGCATCTTCAGCTTCAAATACACGTAACATGGACGGGCCATGAAACGCCCATACGTCGGACGACCCAGAATCGCATGGTATGCACTCTGGAAGTCCACTACCTCGAATGTCAGCTTTTCCTTGCGGAAGTTCTTATCGGAGCCGAAAACGACGTCCAACGCGATCTGGCCGAGTGACTTGGCCTTTCGTCCTGGGACGACTCCGTGGAACTGCATGCTGCTCTCGCTAAGTTTGGACATCGGAATGCCCATCCCCTTGAGAGTGTCGGCGTACATGATGTTCAAGCCGCTGCCGCCGTCCATGAGGACTTTGCGCAGTCGGACTCCTTCCACCACCGGGTCGACGACCAGAGCTTGCCTCCCTGGGGTGGGCACGTGTGCTGGATGGTCCGACTGATCAAAGGTGATCGCAGTCTGAGACCATTTGAGGAACGTGTGGTTGGTTGGGGTTGCCATGTTCACCTCCCTGTTCACCAGCTTCAGTCGACTCTTGCTTTCAACGTCAGCAAAAATCATCAATGTTGCATGGACTTGGGGGAACGGATCCTCCTTGTCCTCATCATCCTACTCGTTGTCCTTTTCACTCGGCTGCCCTTCACTGAACCCTTGGATCAGGAGGCGACATTGCCGAGTGGTGTGCTTTGGGAATATGGCGTTGCCTTCTTCGTCCATCTTCGTGTGGATTGGACATGGCTGATCCAGGATGGAATTCCCGAACTGTTTATTCTTGGGGTGTACTGAGCTTTCCCCTTGCCCTTGAACTTGGCATTTGTAACGGCTGCTGCCTCTGCCTGCGGAGTGGACGGAGCTTTCTGCTTCTGCTTCCGATTGCTATTCCCATCTCCATCGGCGACTGCCTTATGCTTGCCGCTACGTATGCGGTCCTCCTCCTCGCCATTTGCATAGCGTGCGGCTATCTCCATCATCTTGCTCATGGAGATATCACCTGTCCGACCGAACTTCAGGTACAGATCTCTGTACCGCACGCCTGCCTTGAAGGCGCGGACCGCTTGGTGTTCTGTGACGTTCTCCACCATGTGGTAGAGGGTCGTCCAGCGCTGGCTGAAATCGCGCAGGGGCTCATTCTGCTTCTGGACACAGTGCTGGAGCTCCACGAGACCAGCAGGGCGTTTGCACGTGCCCTCGAAGGTCCTGATGAAGATTCGGGACAGATCTGCCTAGCTGTAGATGCTTGACGGAGCCAACTGGTTCAGCCACGCTCGTGCCGAGCCGTCGAGCATCAGGGGGAGATGTTTCATGGCGACCTGGTCATCTCCGCCACCGATCTGGACCGCCACTCTGTAGTCGTCCAGCCATGTTTCTGGCTTGGACTTTCCTGTGAACTTGCTGATTCCTGTCGCCAATCGGAAGTTGGGAGGGATGTCAGCTGAACGGATGGCCCGACTGAAGCACTCGGGACCAGAGACGATGGTCTTGCTTCCACTCGGACAGTCTCTATCGTGACCATCACGGTGGGCTCGGTGTTGGGGAACGTCGCATGGGAAACAAAAATTTTCCTACGCGCACGAAGACCTATCATGGTGATGTCCATCTACGAGAGGGGATGAGTGATCTACGTACCCTTGTAGACCGTACAGCAGAAGCGTTAGAGAACGCGGTTGATGTAGTGGAACGTCCTCACGTCCCTCGATCCGCCCCGCGAACAATCCCGCGATCAGTCCCACGATCTAGTACCGAACGGACGGCACCTCCGCGTTCAGCACACGTACAGCTCGACGATGATCTCGGCCTTCTTGATCCAGCAAGAGAGACGGAGAGGTAGAAGAGTTCTCCGGCAGCGTGACGGCGCTCCGGAGGTTGGTGATGACCTTGTCTCAGCAGGGCTCCGCCCGAGCTCCGCAGAAACGCGATCTAGAGGAAAAACCGTGGAGGTATGTGGTCGGGCTGCCGTGGAAAAGTCGTCTCAGATCAGCCCTAAAACCTCCGTATATATAGGTGGGAGGGAGGGGGCCTTGCCTTGGGGCTCAAGGAGCCCCAAGGGGGTCGGCCGAGTCCAAGGAGGAGGACTCTCCCCCCCCAAACCGAGTTGGACTAGGTTTGGTGGGAGGGAGTCCCCCTTCCTTCCCACCTCCTCCTTTTTTTTCTCTCTTGATTTTCTTCTCCTTGGCGCATAGGGCACTTGTGGGCTGTCCCACCAGCCCACTAAGGGCTGGTGTGTCTCCCCCAAGGCCTATGGGCTTCCCCGGGGTGGGTTGCCCCCCCGGTGAACTCCCGGAACCCATTCGTCATTCCCGGTACATTCCCGGTAACTCCGAAAACCTTCCGGTAATCAAATGAGCTCATCCTATATATCAATCTTCGTTTTCGGACCATTTCGGAAACCCTCGTGACGTCCGTGATCTCATCCGGGACTCCGAACAACATTCGGTAACCAACCATATAACTCAAATACGCATAAAACAACGTCGAACCTTAAGTGTGCAGACCCTGCGGGTTCGAGAACTATGTAGACATGACCCGAGAGACTCCTCGGTCAATATCCAATAGCGGGACCTGGATGCCTATATTGGATCCTACATATTCTACGAAGATCTTATCTATTGAACCTCAGTGCCAAGGATTCATATAATCCCGTATGTCATTCCCTTTGTCCTTCGGTATGTTACTTGCCCGAGATTGGATCGTCGGTATCCGCATACCTATTTCAATCTCGTTTACCGGAAAGTCTCTTTACTCGTTCCGTAATACAAGATCCCGCAACTTACACTAAGTTACATTGCTTGCAAGGCTTGTGTGTGATGTTGTATTACCGAGTGGGCCCCGAGATACCTCTCCGTCACACGAAGTGACAAATCCCAGTCTTGATCCATACTAACTCAACTAACACCTTCGGAGATATCTGTAGAGCACCTTTATAGTCACCCAGTTACGTTGCGACGTTTGATACACACAAAGGATTCCTCCGGTGTCAGTGAGTTATATGATCTCATGGTCATAGGAACAAATACTTGACACGCAGAAAACAGTAGCAACAAAATGACACGATCAACATGCTACATCTATTAGTTTGGGTCTAGTCCATCATGTGATTCTCCTAATGACGTGATCCAGTTATCAAGCAACAACACCTTGTTCATAATCAGAAGACACTGACTATCATCGATCAACTGGCTAGCCAACTAGAGGCATGCTAGGGACGGTGTTTTGTCTATGTATCCACACATGTAAATGAGTCTTCATTCAATACAATTATAGCATGGATAATAAACGATTATCTTGATATAGGAATTATAATAATAACTATATTTATTATTGCCTCTAGGGCATAATTCCAACACTCGGCTCCTGTCGACCTTCCTCTGGGCGATGTACCCTCTTGCGTCGGGCCTTGGATCATACGCGTCACCGACTGAACGCCGATCATCGTGATGTCGGGGCCCGTAAGGCCCACCCCGCGGAGGGGTGCGTGAACGGCTGCCCCCTCTGCGTCGCTGATGAGAGTCGGGGCTGAAAACCGACCGATGCGTGTTCGCGTGAACAGAACTGTTGTTGATCCTGTTGTGCGACTGGGAGACCGCCGAATTCTGCTGTTGCGCCGTATGCAACAGGGCACGGATCTGCTCGATCCCTCTACCAGCCTCTGAATCAGTCGGTTGAAGGGAATTGGCTATCTTGGCAGCGGCGGCCAGGTTGAGGACGGGTGTGCGGAACACCTCGACGTTGCTCTGGCGAGTGCGTCGACTGGCAGAACGGTGGTGTTGACGACGAGCGCCGGATGATTCGCCGACCTCGTGCTCGTTCCGACCAGTTCGGAGGGGACTTTGATGGGAATCGGCCATGAGAACTTCGGCTGCAGGCCCGCGACCAAGTACTCGACAGGTAACTCAGTCGGAACTGAGTCCAAGCACTGGGACGGCGGTGCGACCACAACCGGCTCGAGGACCGCCACTTGAGAGGACGCATTCTGTCACGCCTAGGCGTGTCGCACCCAATGCTGGAGCCGCGGACGGCGGGACCGCTTGTTGTGGCGTGTGACGGGGGCGAAGATCGACACCGGGGACGATTGCTGGAGAAGAAGGACGCCGCGGGCACCGGCACTGAAGTGCGTAGCCCCACGACTGGGGAGCGCCTCAACGTCGAGAGGCGCATCCCGAAGCCATGCCGAATCGTCGACGATGAAGGAGAGTGCGCCGAAGAGGATCTCATGACCCAAGCACAAATCACCACCGGACGACATGATGAAAAGATGGAGTCGCAAACTCACCGGAAGTCGCTTAGACGTCTGCCTCAAGGTGGGCGCCAACTGTCGTGGGTATACGTCTGACAGTAGATATGTAGGGTACGAAAGGATGGACAGAGCCTTAGCTACGGCGAGGTTGTATGAGTTCAGGCCCCTCTACGGTGGAGGTAAAAGCCCTACGTCTCAGTGCTCTTGGGAGCTTAGTGTCGAGTGGAATATCGGATTACAGTAAATGCCAACACCTGCACCAGTGGGGAAGGGCGGCTTATATAAAGTGTGCTGCCCTTCATAATGGCCCGGTGGACAGGGGTGGAATAGTGGCGAATAAATGCCTACTTTACAGGTAACGTACGCCTTAAATGCTAATAATGGTGTATGAAAACGTATGACCGTTGCCCTCCTGGGAGGTTACGATGTACAGAATGGAATTCAGTCGGTACGTTAAATATGCTCCGAATGCTCGTCACAGACTGGATGATGGGGGAGTCCTTAGTTCAGTCGGAACTGTCTAAGGACCTTGTCCTCTATGAAGGGTAGCCCTTGGGTAGGACCTATAGGGCAGGCCTATGACCCTATCCTGGGACTATAACCCCATCACACGTGGTATATTTCTTGGGAGGAAATTCAATGATAGTTGGCTATCAAAAGCAGAAAGTGATGGCATTATTCTTTCGTGAAGCAAAGTATATTGCAGCTGCAACCGCGGTGTGTCAAGGCTTTTTCCTAGAAAGACTATTCGGTGACCTCACACGTAAAGAACGAGTGGTGCTCAACAATGACGACAAGTCTACAATCTCTGTGTGGAAGAATTCAGTGTGTCATGATAGACACAAGCACATCGATACGAGGTATCGGTACATACAGGAGTGCGTGAAAGAAAGAAAGATTGACGTCAGGCCCAACCATGGAAGAACAAGTCGGTGATAAGAATTTCTGAATTCTTAGAATGGGAGTTGATGAGATGCGCCACTTAGACTCATCTCTATAAGATCACACAGTGAAAAGACATTTCAGTTGTGTTAATGGTAGAGTCAATTGCATTTAATATAATTTTGACGGGCACTTGGTTCGGATCAAGCGGACAAAATGGTTGTATTGACCGCTAAGTTTTGATGGTCAGTATATCGTCCGTATTCCAGTGGAATTTGACTACCTTTGGTTGCTTAGGCCAACTCCAGCGCACGACCCCATCATGTCCGGATGTGTCTGTTTGGGTTAAAGCGTACATATGAGACGGTCCAGCGTGCGGGAGTAAATGAACTTTTTTCCGTTTTCTGTCCGCTTTTGACTCATCCCGGTCCAAGTTTGAATCGCATATGGGGTAAAACGGACAGCGCGCGGACAGACCAGACGCACGTGCTTGTCCTTCCCTGGACCGTCCATCGATGGCACATGCCTCCCTTTTTTTATCCCCCACACCCACCCCACCACCCACCGAGACCTCCAGCCGCACCCCCGCCACTCTTGTCCCTCGCCGTCGCCGCCGCCGCCGCTACCATTTGTCGTTGTGCAGCTCGGACGGGCCCTCGCCCCAAACCTTCACAGGCCCCGCTCCCTCGACGCCCCGAGCTACCCAACCACGATCACCTGATTTGCGCTTCCGACGATCGGATTTGGAACAGATCCGGAGGACTTGGGGCTCGCCCGATTGCGGGGAGGCCACGCCGTGCCATGGACTGGCAGTACACCGGGCCAGGACCTCCCTGCAAGGCTACAATGCCGCATGCAGGTACTGACTCCTCCTCTAGCCGTTCGGATCTACGCCGTCGACGGTTCGTAGGCAGATACAAGAACGACGGGAGGCCGGGGTCAATGCTGGCCCAAAGGCTCGTCGGCGCACCGTTCCCACTTATTAAGTGCGACGACTGCCCAAGAAAGGTCCAACAGCGCATGTCTACAACGCCGAAACATCCCGGATGAGTGTTCATCAAGTGCCCAAACGATGGGGAGGTATGTGCTACTTTAGCATCGTTTGTGCTATCGGATTTGACTACTTGTGCTAATTTAATTTTGTTGTTGTGTAGAATGGATGCGACTTTTTGTATTGGAAAGAAGAATACATTGATATTTTGATAGAATGTAAATTAGTAGATGTTCGTGCACTTTTAGCTATAATAGAGGCTAGAAATAAGAATAGTGCACTTGTTGTTATAATAGATGCTAGAGATGAAAGTAGATGCGAGGAAGCAACGTCAACTTCTTTGGACACAAAGAAGATAGAAGCACGCAAGATCGAGCCCCTCCACAGATCAACAACGAATGCATCGAGAAGACACTAATCCAACTTACGGGAGCAGTTATGAAAGTTGGATTTATTTTAAAATGTCTTTTTATGGTTTTTGTTTTTTTTGGTCTTGCTATTCTAGTCAAAATTTGATGATGTACTATCATGTATGAAAAATCAATGATAAAAATAAAAAGATATGTGCTTAAAAAATGTATGCGGACGGAATGCGGTCGAAATGCAGCCGTGTGTTGGACGCACGACCGGTGCATCCCAGAAAAGCCCCGGACACGACATCATTGCCAGCCCTAAACGGACAAAAAATGGACCAAACGAACGTCCGGATGGGGTCACGCGCTGGAGTTGGCCTTATCTTCAATACTATGTATTCTGAACTTGTTAATAATTGAAATGTCTTTTGTCAAAGATATGAGTGTGGATTTTTGGTACGCTTATACAAGTGTACCCTTTATCTACACCAGTCAGTTTCTGTTAAGGTTCGTGCTATTCTTATATAAAAAACTCACTTTTTTGTTTCTTTCACACAAGTGAACGTTTGACCTTAAAACTTTGCAGATCAACCATCCACAAATGTTACTGTTTGTATAAAATGTTTCCCTTTTTTTATAAAACATATATCTGTCAAATATAAATTTTGAATGAATTGTATCCCTTTTAAAATTTATGTTGTGCCATAAAATCCAAAAACTTTTCTGCACATGATAGTACTTGTGTGATGTTGATCTGCAAAATTATGAGTTCAAATTTCTTTTTATTTGAAAGGAACAAAAAAAATAAAGGTTTTCTTGCACAAACATTGTTGCAAGAATGGGCGGTGAGGATAGAGGGTACATTGGTATTGGGGTACAACCAAAACTTCCACTTTTGGAAATTCAAAGCCTCGTTAAAGATAAATGTTCACGTGATGTCTGCACCGCTAGCGGTATAGTATTGGCCAAGGACAGCCTTGTTAAACATAGTTGGCAGGGTTGTTAAACAATGTAGCTTTCCTGATTAGGAGGAAACAATATATCATGTATTCATGTGATGTTCATTTACAGTTTTAATTTGGCGCACTATACTAATTTTCAACCCGCCACCTCCAACTAGCATATATAATACTGTATGTTCAAAAACTAATTGAGTGATGTTCGTCCTAAGCTTAAGGTGCAATTCCATGTGGGTGTATGTGCTTTACTTTGGGTAATACTGGAATTATAATGATTTTTTCCTTTAACACATGTCTAACCTCCAAAAACAAAGTGCTTCATTGTGAGAGCTACCGGATGGATTCATACACGGCACATCCTCCCTGCTTCTTGTAGAGGTCCAAGTGTTCACGGACTTTGGATGCAACCCAAGGGATATGGTTAGACATGATCTGTTCAATTGGTTTCGATGGCTATCCACTAATAAGTTGTGATTGAGTCATGTATAATGTCGTGATGGCTCAAATGTTCGCCTACTTATCATCATGCTTTTCTATAACACTCTGAATATTCGTTAGGTTTGATGTTGACACTCGAGCTCACAGGAAGGATAACGTCGGCCGTATGGATCGGCACACTCTCTCGTTTGATACCACAAATAAACAAGCACACGAGCAACACTACATACGTGCAATATACATGCATGTAGTTGTTGGTATAAGCTCTCCGTCAGACCACTAGGACCGGTTTCAGGTTTTTCTTCAGTTTAAACATGTGTGTACTCTCAAAATAGGCTTTCGTCCCGTTTTATATATAAATCAAATAGTTCAGCATCCAGATAACCATGTCCCAACACAGTTAAAAATCATAAAATTGTTGGGGCCACAGCACAACCACGCTCAAGAAAAAAGAAAAAGAGACAGACAATGCCACCATAGGGGCTAGCTAAGAAGTAGGCGAACGGACGAAGAGTCGCCGGGCGGACGTTAGCAGCGCGTCCAGATAGCGCCGAAGCCGGTCTCGGTCTCGGGTCCTAGCGAGCGGATGCCAGTCTGCAAGAAGGCAAGGAATTTGAAGAACGAGTCAGATGCACGCCGCTGAAACACGCGTTCAATCACCATTTTGTTGCGAGTAGTCCAAAGAGTCCACATCATAGCTGCGAAGACCAGCCAGAACAGTCGACGCTTCCGGCCAACCTGGGTGGCCCTTAACTGCAGAAACTCTGCAAGGTCATGAGCCTCCCACTCCGGTCCCACAGCCTCACGCACAAAGCACCAAAGGGCATGTGCCGCGACGCAGGAGAATAGAATGTGAGTTCTTGTCTCCGGGACATGGCACAGGGCAGGTGCCATTACCCGGACCATGGCGTTTCAGCACCTCGATCCCGAAAGACAGACGGTCGCGGAGAAGCTGCCAAACGAAAATCTTGATCTTTAGGGGTAACGGTGCCTTCCAAAGTGGGGATAACCACGGAAGGATCGGCACCCGGCAGAGTGCCAGATAAGCCGAACTAACGGAGAATTCTCCCGAGGGAGAAAGACTCCAAGAAACACTGTCGTTGGCCGACGAGGCCGGGAGAGGAACCACTGCCCTCAAGACCTCCCAATCTTGGGCCTCGGCTGGACCGAGGGAGCGGCGGAACGCAAAATACCAACCGTCCTCAAAAGCAGCCGCACAGACAAGGACAGCTGGGTCGTCACAGATAGCAAAGAGCCTTGGAAACCGCAAGCGCCGAGGTTCTCCATCAAGCCAGGGGTCCAACCAAAACTAGGTCCAAGACCCATTGCCCACCGAGAGCCGCAGACCCAACCTAATATCGTCCTTGATGCCCTGGATAAATTTCTAAAACTGTGATCCAGACGAGTGCGAGCAAGCCAAGAGGGGTCTACCCCGTAAGTACTTGGCCTCAATCAGTTGAAGCCACAAACCTGTGTGTACTGACTGCTGGCATACAACGTGTGTGTAGGTGAGATATGTATTAGGCACGATCTCGGTTTTTTCCCTTCTCTAGTTTAGACCCGATCAATGTGGCATGTCCGTGTGAAGGGGATCGTGGGATGGCATGATTCAACCGGGTCGCGACGGGCTGACTGTGGGGTTTGTTAGCAAGAGCTTTCAGTTGTAACTGAATAAGGAATAAAAGGCTGAATGAAAACAGAAAACGTTGCGCTCAAATGTGTTGCTAGCTCGAGTTTTCTTCCATTTGTCCAATCGCAACGATATTTGGCATCAGATCCCGGTGGTGTTCGATCCTTCGGTGGCCAGCGGTGTTTGAACCGCAACGGTTATGTCGGGCGACGAGTCGGATAAGAAGAAGAAGGTGGCGGCGAAGGCAGGGCAGTCGCCCTCGTCCGGAACGCCCCTTGCGCGCCTCACAGGCAGCGGCAGCGGGGAGTTCCGTGTCGTCGAGCGAGTTGTACGGGAGAGTGAGACCTCTTCATCAACAATGGTCCTCACCCGTACAAACTACATGGACTGGGTACTTTTGATGTAGGTCAAGCTACAGGTTGCCGGCGTCTGGTCCGCGGTGACTAACGACACCACGAAGCAGCACGACGATCGGCAGGCGCTCCAGATCATACTCATGGGTGTGCCGTTGGAGATGCTCCGGGTGCTGGCCGCCAAGGACTCGGCGAAAACTGCGTGGGAGACGATCAAAGCTCTCCACATGGGCAGCGAGCGCGCACGCGAAGCCAAGGCACAAGTACGCCGACGGGAGTTTGAGGATCTTCGTTTCAAGGACGGGGAGTCCGTCGAGGACTTTGCGCTGCGGCTCACCGGTGTCGTGGCCGACCTCGAGCTATACGGCGACCCGGTCATGGAACACAAGGCGGTGCAGAAGTTCCTCCGCAGCATGCCGCGGAAATACAGACAGATGGCGATGACGATAGAGAACCTCATTGATGTGAAAACGCTGACGATCGAGGAGCTCGTCGGGCGTTTCTTTGCATGCGAGGATCACTACGACCTCGACAACGCGGTGCAGTCCGGTGTCCGGCTGCTCCTCACCCACGAGGAGTGGCTCGCCCGCGAGCGATAGCTCGGCGGCGGTGGGTCATCGCTGGGCGGAAGCGACGACGGAAAGGGCAAGTCGCCGGTGAAGTCTAAACCTCAGGGCAGCGGCAAACCTGCGTAGGGCAACGACGGTGCGGGCGGATCGGGCGGCAAGAAAAAGGGCAAATGCCATTATTGCAACAAGCCGGGTCATTGAAAGAAAGAGTGTCGTACCAGGATTAAGGAAGAAGATGAACGTGCTAAGAAGGGCCAAGCACAGCTAGTCTACGAAGGTGACGAGCACCATGAAGGTCTCATTTTGGCCACGGTCACCACTTCCGTCACCACTAGTATTGTGGCACCCCAACTGGTTCATCTGAACAAAGAAAAGGTGCATCCAGAGATCTCACCTCTTGGGTTATGGTATTTTGATACATGAGCTACAAGCCACATGACGGGCGATAGAGCTATGTTCAGTACCCTTGATGAATCAGTGCAGGGCACTCTCAAGTTTGGAGATGGATCACATGTCACAATCCAAGGCAGGGGTTCAGTCATCTTTAGAGGACAGAGTGGCAACCAACGTGCAATGTCTGAGGTCTATTACATTCCAAGTCTTCGCAGCAATATAATCTCTCTTGGCCAGCTAGATGAAGGGGGGTGCAGGATTCAGGTGTTAGATTGATCTCTTTCCCAATGGGCCCAACGACCCATTGGACCTTGACTCACGCCCTGATCGGGGGCGTCCAGCCCAAGCAAGGCTGGTGGGCCCCTGTCGCGCAGTGCTATATATAGAGGAGGTGGGGACCATGGCACGGGTTACGAGGTTCGCTGCCGCCACTGGTTCCCCACTCTCTAACCCTAATCCGATCTAGAGGGATGCACTGAAGCGATGGGAAGTCCACCGTCGCCGCTACCGCATCTCTCTCCTTCCCCACCGTCGTCACCACCTCACGACGGTAGCCAGAGGGAGCTCATCGAGCACGCTACAAGGTAATAAACCACTACTCACACCGAACACATCTAGCCTTGTGGATCCACGGGATCTATCAATGGTATCAGAGCCACGAAGCTTTTTGATGTGTTTTCGGATGAAGAAGTAAAGTAAAGATTTCCCCCTCCCGATATGAACCCAAGAAGGGCAAAGATCAAAGAACAAGAAAGAATTCACCGGAGTTATCTCCGGCAAAGAAGCGCCGCCGCAAGGCCGCGCCTGTTCCTCTCGATCCCACACGCATCGGCAAGCCGAGGTGTGGGGAAGAAGAACCTACCTCCTCGGAGGCAAAGATAGGATATGATAAGATCCAAAAGGCAAACAAAAAACATGCAAAGAAAGGGCAAACGAAATATCACCCCACAGGGGCAAAAAGCTTCATCACCAAACCGCTCGACGGCGGCACGCTCACCGCAAGGTGGACGTGCAGCTCGCGAGGGGGATGGCAACAGAGCTGCCAAGAACCGAAAAGTAAAGGGCCGCTGGATCTCTCTCTCTCTCCATCAAAGTAAAGAAAGGAAGAAGAAGGAACCAGAGCCGACCGCTCGACGGCGGCGCACCCACTGCATGGCGGATGCGCAGCCGGCGAGGGGAAGGTCATGGCTCCGGGGGGAGAGATCAGGAAGGCAGCATGGCGCACAAGGCACGCGACCTTTCGGTTGCCGCTGACCGGCGGCCACCACAAACCCCGGCAAGAGCCCCCACGGGAAGAGGGTGGAGGGCATGGCACGCGCGGCACGGGCCCCATGGTCGCCGCGGCCGGCGGCCGGCGGCCACCTCGCAACCACCACGACAAGAAGCCAGATCTCGGCGGGGCATGGCGGCCTTCGCGCAAGAAGTGGCCGGCAGGCACCACCACTCCCTCGAGAGGTCCGACGGGGCACCAGAGACCTCCTCGGTAGGGCATACATGGCACCGCGCGAGGGAAAGGTCCGGCCACCGCTCGGCCAACCCCGACGAGAGGAGGGTCCCGAGCTCTCTCTCGAGAGACAGGCGGAGAGAACGAGAGGGAGTGCGGCGGGCTGGGGGAAAGTGGCTTAGGGTTTCCCTCCCCAGCCGGCTCCTCCCCTTTTTGTCCAACCGACGACCACAGGCAACCGTCGGATTGAATCCGACGGCCCCGGTCGATCCCCCATGAAACCCTATGCTCGACTCGGGCCGGCGGGAGGAGCCCGAGGCCACGGACCGAAGGGAGGCGCGCGCGCGCCAGGCACACCTGGTGGCGGGCCGAGGCCACAGGCCGGCCCAACTGTGTCGCTTTTTGATTTAAAGCATTATTTCTGCCTCTATCTTTTAGGCAGATTTAAAAGGACCTTTCTAGGAATTTTTTTCCTATGAAAACATGATTAGAAAATGTAAATAAAAATGTTCAAAGTTTCTGTCAATTTAGACAGAATTGTAATATTATTTTTATGAAGAGAAATAAAAGGCCCTTCTAGACATTTTTCTTACGAAATTATGTCTAGATAACATGAAATAAAAATGTTGCAATTTTTCTGTTTAAATCAACAGAACTATGATAATATTTTTCTGAAAAGAAAAATAAAAGGTTCTGAAAATAAAAGAAAGATTTTCAGAAAAAGAAAAGTTCATGAATTTTTTAAAAAGGAATATAAAGTTCATGAATTTTTAATTATGACAGAATATTTTTCTCTAATAGTAACATGTTCTTTCTGCAAAGAAAAATAAAATGTTCTGAAAATAAAAGAAATATTTTCAGAAAGAGAAAAGTTCATGGATTTTATAAAAGGAAAATAAAGTTCATGAATTTTTATTTTTAACAGAATAATTTTCTGTAAAGGTGTATGAATTTTCATATTCACGTTTTTTCGCTGCAAAGTAAAAAGATTTAATCCTCCAATTAAATTGGAACCAACGGGAAAATTTAATTGGAAGAATTGTTCTTAGCAATGATTTTTTTCCCCGTGGGTGAAATAAGATTCAAACAGTTTCCGCTATGACAATAGAATGATGTTTGTTTTTAAAGTTAAGATATGGTATTGTTGTTTTTTGACCAACATTGATGATAACAATACTATATTGGTATGAGTCATCTTATGTTCAAAGCTTAAATCTCTGATAAATTTTGTATCAAAGTGATCAATTTTCAGAGCATAGATAAAGAAATGCATAAGGTTAATGATAATGATGATTATTTCTTAGCAAAGTTGTTCAATAGAAATACTATCATCACATTGTTTATAAGTTATATGCATTATTTCCATTTCTGCCCGACGGTGATATGGAATTAATGCAGAAGGATGATGTTTTATTCTAATTCTGCCATCACGGTGATTTAGAATATTCCAGAAAGTTTAGAAAGGTTTAATGTGCATGATCTTAATCATACCAACGTAGGGTTAATTTTATGCTCATTACCGTTGTTTATTGGCTAAGTTTTTTCAGACTAAAAGTTATTCAAGCTTTCACTCATGAAAGCGAATGTTTTGGGTACTAGTGACCCGAAAGATGGAAAAGAAAGGTCATAACTTGAGGGAATAAATTCTCTCTAAAGAATGGCTTCACAAGAAAAGAACTCTTGGATATTATTTCAAGAAAAGAAAAGAGATAGATCATTGAGAGTCTTGGTTGACGAATGTCTTTCATGTACTCTCTATGATGAAGTCTCCTTTTTTTAGTCAACATGATTGAAATGAAACAAGCAACATGCATGTTGAATTTGACCAACGTCGGATCAAACATGTGTGTCAAAGATAATTCAGATTTATTTCTGAATTTGATGCAGTCAAAAGAGCCAATTATGGCATTTATGTCCCTTAAAGGGAATTACCCGCATGGCGGGAAAAGTCTGGGAAGAATGCGTGCGTAACCGGGTAAAGTTGACATTGTATTATGTCAACGACCCGTGTATGGCGGGAGAAATTTTGGCAAAGGCCTTATCCTGTATGACAGGAGAAAGTTATGATGACTCATGTGCGGTTAATGTGTCCCACTATGGGAGAAACGTATGGAGTAGCTATTAAGCTTTCCTAGTATCGACCGTACACCTTATGTGTAACGGTCATTATGCAATCACTAAATCCAGAAAGGATAAAAGTAACAGACGAACCTAAAGACAAGAATGATATGCAAATGTGACTTGCAAAAGTGACAACTATAAAGAACTCTGTTGAGTTTCTGAAATGAAATGAGGAAAAAGTACTCCCATACTAGTTAACTTATAACTTCATTTTACATGAAGTGATAAGATGAATGAGCTAGATAATCGAAGTTTCCTCATTTCACAAGAACTATGAATGGGTTTCGAAATTGTGGCAGAAAAGTTCTTGCCACATTTCGAGGGGGAGATAGAGACATGAAATACATTGTAGTGTATTTCATGACTCCTCTGTACTTTAGATGGTGTGATGCACATTATGCATCTAAAGTGATCCATTAATGAAGAATGTGATTGTCAACGGGAGTACGACAGTCATCTGAATACTGTCATTATGATACCCCTAAAGAAAAGAAACAGTTGTATTTCCGGATCTTTTATAGTTCCGAAAGAAGACTAAGGAATACAACAGTGGAGCTTAAAGTGCCATAAATAAAAAAGTTTAAAGATACGCCATTTCTTCAGTGCAGATGGAAAAATAAAACATGACTTAAATCGAAAGATTTTTGTGTAAAGAAAATGAGAGGAAAATTGTATTCATGCAAAGTTATAGAATGGGAAATTCGTTTCCCAATTCCTGTGCATGTGGATGACGTCCTAGTTGCAAGTGGTGATGTTAGTCTACTGCAGGAGGACAGAAGAAGTTCCTGTCCTCAAAGTTTAAAAGAATAAAAAAGGGGGTATTAGGAATGTCACATGGACATACTAAGAAAGATCTCTAAAGTATGCATACGAGAAAACCTACGTCCGTTCTTATAGTCAAGGGTAATGGAAGTGGAAACTATGGTGTCCCAAAAGTTAATAAGAAAAGATTGTAAACGGATATGGTACCATATGCTTCAGCTATTGGAAGCTCAATGTATTACCCTGACACAGTTCATGTATATATCCGGGTTATTTTGGCAATGTCCAGTCCATATATAAATCAATGGAATGGAGTCAAATATATCGGCCTCATGCTGAAAGAAATAAGTGCTCTCAAAAGATTGCGAGTACAAAGGCAGGACTTGTGAAATGTATAGCGAAATCCACAATTGTTACTAACTTTCATACTCGGAGTTTTGTGTGGAAAATCTCCAAATGAGTGAAACAATTGTCATGAACGTGATGCGATGATATGTTAAAGCTTGATATGAGGCTGAGGGATAGGCAAAATGGTTAAGGCTACCTATACCCGGAGTTGATAATGGTTGACAACAACGATAACTATTTTAAGTTCTTTTGCTCCTGTCACAACGAGTCAAGTGTTGATGCCAAACACACTGACAAAGAGTTACGTGTTGTGAAGGAGAAAGTCCGGAATTATGGAAAAATGCTTGAAGCATAAAAGCAACAAACAAGTGTTTGCAGATCTGCTTATCAAAGGCTTACCGACCAGTGTGTTCGGAGAACACACAGTCGACATGGGTTTTATGGTATAGTCTAATATTTCCGGACAATAAAGGGCCCAAGGTTAAAGAATCTGTCTCAAAATAGAAAGGTACATTGTGGCTGTCTGATTCCATCGGCAATTGAGCCGTGACGATGAAACATGTCCTATGTATTAATCTGTTACGAAACGGGTAAAGTTAAAAGTATATGATGAGATCAAGGGGGAGAATGTTCGATTGATCTCTTTCCCAATGGGCCCAATGACCCACTAGACCTTGACTCACGCCTTGATTGGGGGCGTCCAGCCCAAGCAAGGCTGGTGGGCCCCTGTCGCGCAGTGCTATATATAGAGGAGGTGGGGACCATGGCACGGGTTACGAGGTTCGCCGCCGCCACTGGTTCCCCACTCTCTAACCCTAATCCGATCTAGAGGGATGCACTGAAGCGATGGGAAGTCCACCTCGCCGCTACCGCATCTCTCTCCTTCCCCACCATCGTCACCACCTCACGAGGGTAGCCAGAGGGAGCTCATCGAACACGCTACAAGGTAATAAACCACTACTCACACCGAACACATCTAGCCTTGTCGATCCACGGGATCTATCATCAGGTACATGAGGGACTCAGGACCATCCATGACTCGGAAGGGCACACGACGGCCCGTATCCAGCGCAAGTGGAACCGCCTCTACAATGCAGTCCTACCCATCGCTGCACAAACTTGCTTACTGACCAAGACTGACGATGAAACCTGGCGTTGGCATGCACCCATGGGACATCTTCACTTTCGAGCTCTCCGAGCCATGGCCAACAAGTAGCTCGTCCGAGGGATACCTGTCATTGATCGTGTGGAGGAGTATTGTGATGGGTGTGCTCTTGGCAAACAACACTGAGCCCCATTCCCGCAGTCCACTGCGTATCGCGCAGAGCAAGCACTCGAGCTGGTTCACACTGATCTTTGCGGTCCTATTTCACCAGCAACACCACGGGGCAACAAGTACTTCCTGCTAGTTGTGGATGACTTCAGTCGGTACATGTGGTTGGAGCCACTGAAGTAGAAAGATGAGGCACATGAGTGTTTCAAGAAGGTGCAAATCATGGCTGAGGCACAAGGCAGATGCAAACTACGTGCATTCAGGTCTGACCAGGGGGCGAGTTCAACTCCTGGGAGTTCAAGCAGTATTGCGAAAGCCGCGGTGTCAAGCATTACACCACAGCTCCGCATTCTCCGCAACAAATCATGGCTCGTTGCTTGCTCAAGAGCATGGGCATGCCAGCTTATTTCAGGGGAGAAGCTGTCAAGACCGCCGTCTACATTCTAAATAGCGCGTTCACAGGAAGCCTGGAAGGAATCACGCCTTATGAGGCGTGGCACGGACGAAAGCCGAGCGTGCAAGACCTGCGTACTTTCGGGTGCACTGTCCATGTCAAGAAGCTCGGCCCCGGGATCACAAAGCTCCTTGATCGTTCGACGCCCATGGTGTTTGTTAGTTATGAGGAGGGATCAAAAGCCTACCGTGTGTATGATCCACTGAGCAAGAAGGTGCAGGTAACTCGAGATGTAATCTTTGAAGAAAATAGGCCTTGGAATTGGCATGCTCATCCTGCAGAAAATGCCCCAACCGCGCCCGCGACCTTCACTGTGGTGTACACGACAGAGCATGGAGTGCATGAGCTGGACACTGGCGCCAGCACGGTGTCAAAGGCACGACACGGTGGGACAGAGGCCTCTACCCCGACTCCTAGCTTGTCCATGCCACTTTTGTCTATGCCGGCGGTGAGCGTGCATGGGACGCCGCTGTCCGAGCCGCGCACGCCCGATGCGGTGCCCGACATTCGTTGGGCCACACCGCCAACGCACGACAATGCTCACGACGTCTACAACGGGCTGATTCGCTATCGACGCCTCTCCTGTGTCCTTGATGAGACTGAGGGGGAGGTTGTGCATGAGGCTATGGAGAGCTGTCTTCTTAGCACCGAGGAGCCCTGTGGCATTGACGATGCGTTGGGTGACCCGGCATGGAAGAGGGCCATTGACGACGAGATGCATTCTATCGTCGACAACGCCACTTGGGAACTAAGCTCTGTTAAATTGTGATCCAAATTCTACCGTATTGGACTAGACGTAGTACAATCGGTGTGGGCCTTTGCGTTGGTACCGACGCGTACGAGTACAACTCATTTACTTGTCCTACAAGGACTCTTATGTATTGCCCCTCATATATACTCCATGTAGCCGCACTTAAAGACGGTATGTCGTCTCGTGCTTGTAAGACTCCTCCTCATAGTGATTGCGCCTTCGTGCGTCCGTGGTTTTCTCCCGCAAGGGTTTCCACGTAAAAATCCATGTCTCTCATGTCTCGTTGATCTCGTTTTATCTAACAAGTGGTATCAGAGCTATGGTATAGTATACGAGATTTCAGACGAGAGCTAGGGTTTTCCTCGCCGCCGCCACGTCGGGCGATCCGCTGATCCGGATCGATACAGGAGCCGAGTTCGACACGATTTGTGCTACAGCGGTTGTACGTCGCGTGATATCATCCGTCGAAGCCGTGCGCTGTCGCCGGGTCCCGAGGCTGTAGCTGCTCGTCGATCCGAGTGCTGCCGCTGCTGGTTGATTACCGAGAGGCTGCAAGTCGCCGAGTTCCAGATCAAGTTCCGCTGCAACTACAGATTGATTAGCCACGCGCTGTCTCCTGTGCTCCGCTTGCAAGTTGCTGCCGCTCCACGCAAGTTGCTGCTGTTCCGCTGTACGCAGGCACACTTCGTCCACGTGAAGGACTAGTTCTAGTTCTGATTTGTTTTGATCTCTCCAATTGCTACATCCACAACCGAAGCTACCAGGTGCTATTGTTTCTAGCTTCTTTTCTCCCCATATTAATTCTGTCAAGAATTTTTCTACCGACTTGTACTACTTTGTGTACACAGATTTATCTACTCATGGCATCCATGAAGTATGATCTTCCGCTGCTGGACCGTGACACAAGGTTTACCCTATGGCAAGTCAAGATGCGAGCGTTGTTGGCGCAGGCCGACTATGATGATGCACTGGATTGTTTTGGGAAGAATAGAATTGAGGATTGGATTGCTGAGGAGAAAAGAAGGGATCGTAAGGCTTTGTCACAAATTCAACTCCATTTGCATAATAATATTTTGCAGGAAGTTTTGAGCGAGAAAACTGCCGCCGCTCTATGGTTAAAGCTGGAAGGGATTTGCATGACTAAAGATCTCACCAGCAAGATGCATCTGAAGCAAAAATTATTCATGCACAGGTTACCCGAGGGAGGTAACGTTTTGAATCATATTTCAGAATTTAAAGAGATCATATCCGATCTAGTTGCAATGGAGGTTACGTATGATGAAGAAGATACTGCTTTAATGTTACTTTGTTCGCTGCCAAGTTCTTATACCAATTTTCGAGACACCATATTATACAGTCGTGATACTGTCATGCTTAATGAAGTTTATGAAGCTTTGAACTCTAAGGAGAAGATGAAATTAATGGTGCCTCATGATGGTTCGAGTTCATCCCAAGCCGAAGGATTATCTGTTCGTGGCAGGACAAAGGAGAAGAGCTCACATAATGGAAACCGTGGCAAAAGTAAGAACGGCCAGAGGGGCCGATCGCAATCTAGAGACAAGAAGCAGTCTTGCAGGTATTGCAAGAGAGACGGGCATGACATCTCAGAATGTTTCAAGTTGCAGAACAAGGAAAAGAGGAATGGCACATACAAACCGAAAGGTAACAAACAAGGTGAAAATTCTGCTAATGTTGTTCGTGATGAAAGTTCCGATGATGCTCTTGTTGTTATTGCTGGATGTGCTGAGACCAATGATGAGTGGGTACTTGACACTGCGTGTACTTTTCATATGTGCCCGCATAGAGATTGGTTTACTACTTTTGATTCTACTACTGCTGCTGGTTCCATTTTGGGTTTTGATAATTCACCATGCAAGATTGAAGGCATTGGTTCCATTCGAATCAAGATGTTTGATGGCACAATCAGAACTTTGACAGATGTTCGGTATATTCCGAAGATGAAGAGAAATCTTATCTCTGTGAGTGCCCTTGATGCAAAGGGGTACAAGTATTCAGGTGGAGATAGCGTTTTGAAGGTCACCAAAGGTTCTCTCATTGTGATGAAAGGTGACTTAAGCCCGACCAATGGTCTTTATTACCTTCGAGGTTCTACCGTTTCAGGTAACGCTACTCCAGTTATTTCAAAGAATTCTGGTTGTGATGCTTCTAACCTTTGGCATATGCGTCTTGGACATATGAGTGAACTTGGTTTGGCAGAGTTAAATAAGAGAGGTCTTCTTAAAGGATATCAAACTGGTAAATTGAAATTTTGTGAGCATTGTATCTTCGGCAAGCACAAGAGGGTGAAGTTCAACACTTCCACTCATACAACTGAAGGTATTCTTGATTATGTGCATTCTGATTTATGGGGACCATCTCGCAAAAGGTCATTAGGTGGTGCTCGTTACATGTTGACTATTATTGATGATTATTCGAGAAAGGTTTGGCCTTATTTCTTGAAGCATAAATGGCAAGCTTTCTCAGCTTTTAAGGAGTGGAAGATTATGATTGAGAGACAAACTGAAAAGAAGGTAAAAATACTTCGCACTGATAATGGTATGGAATTCTGTTCTAAGCAATTTGGCAATTATTGCAAGTCTGAAGGCATGGTCAAACACCACACCGTTCCTTATACTCCTCAACAAAACGGTGTTGCTGAGCGTATGAACAAGACCATTATTTCCAGAGCCCGTTGCATGTTGTCCAATGCAGGTTTGCATAGGCGTTTTTGGGCTGAGGCCGCTTCCACTGCTTGTTATCTCATCAACCGTTCACCATCTATTCCTCTTAATAAGAAAACTCCAATTGAGGTATGGTCTGGTTCACCTGCTGATTATTCACAGTTGAGAGTTTTTGGTTGCACTGCTTATGCTCATGTTGATAATGGAAAGTTGGAGCCTAGGGCTGTTAAGTGCATCTTTCTTGGTTACAAATCTGGTGTTAAAGGTTTTAAATTGTGGAATCCTGAAACACAAAAGATTGTTATTAGCAGGAACGTTATCTTTAATGAATCTGCTATGTTACATGATGTTGCATCTACTAATGTTCCAATTGAGAGTGAACAACAGTCTACTGTTCAGCAGCCTACTGTTCAGGTGGAGCATCTTATTGATTCAGGTGATACTTCTGATAAGGAAAATGTTGATGCACATGATGAACCCGTCTTTGATGATGAACATGTCACTCCAAATCAGCAAATTGTTCCACCCACTTGGAATCTCGCACATGACAGAGTTAGGCGGGGTATTAATGCACCTGAGAGGTTAATTGAGGAGTGCAATATTGTTTCTTTTGCTTTATCTGTTGCAGAAGAAATTGAAGGTAATGCTGAGCCTTCTTCATATTCCGAGGCTATTATTTCTGGTGATAGTAATAAGTGGATGACTGCTATGCATGATGAGATGGAATCACTTGAAAAGAATGGCACTTGGGATTTGGTAAGATTACCTAGAGAGAAGAAACCTATTCGTTGCAAGTGGGTTTTCAAAATAAAGGAAGGTGTTTCTCCTAATGATGAGGCAAGATATAAAGCAAGGTTGGTTGCTAAAGGTTATAGCCAAATTCTAGGTATTGACTATAACGAAGTCTTTTCTCCTGTTGTGAAGCATAGTTCTATTCGCACTTTACTTAGTATTGTTGCCATGAATGATTTTGAGCTTGAACAATTGGATGTTAAAACTGCATTCTTACATGGAGAATTAGAAGAGGATATTTATATGGAACAACCTGAAGGTTTTGTTATTCCTGGAAAAGAAAAGCTTGTCTGTAAGTTAAAGAAATCTCTTTATGGATTGAAGCAATCCCCTCGACAGTGGTACAAGAGATTTGACACCTTTCTGCTCTCTCAAGGTTTCAAACGGTCTAATTATGATAGCTGTGTTTACTTGAAAATTGTCAATGGTTCAGCTATTTATTTGCTCCTTTATGTTGATGATATGTTAATTGCTGCAAAGAGCATGTCAGAGATTGATGAACTAAAGAAGCAATTGAGTAATGAATTTGAGATGAAGGATTTGGGTGCAGCAAAGAAAATACTTGGCATGGAGATATCTAGAGATAGACCGTCTGGAAAATTATATCTCAGTCAGAAGGGATATATTGATAAAGTTCTTCGTCGTTTTAATATGCATAATGCCAAGCCTGTAAGTACTCCATTAGCTGCACACTTCAAATTATCATCAGCCTTATGTCCTGAGTCAGATGCAGATATTGAGTACATGTCTAGAGTTCCCTATTCAAGTGCAGTTGGTTCACTTATGTATGCCATGGTTTGTTCTCGTCCGGATTTATCTTATGCACTGAGTGTTGTTAGTAGATACATGGCTAATCCTGGAAAAGAGCATTGGAATGCAGTTCAGTGGATTTTCAGATACCTACGAGGTACTTCTAATGCTTATTTACAGTTTGGGAAAACTGGAGATGGACTTGTTGGTTTTGTTGATTCGGATTTTGCTGGTGATTTGGGTAAGAGAAGATCACTCACAGGTTATGTTTTCACCATTGGTGGTTGTGCTGTGAGTTGGAGAGCAACTTTGCAGTCTATTGTGGCTTGTTCCACTACTGATGCCGAGTACATGGCTATTTCTGAGGCATGCAAAGAAGCTATCTGGTTGAGAGGTTTGTACACTGAGCTTTGTGGAGATTCATCTTGCCCTACCGTATTTTCTGACAGTCAAAGTGCTATATATCTTACAAAGAATCCAATGTATCACGAGAGAACAAAACACATTGATGTCAGATTTCACTATGTTCGAGATGTTGTTGCTAAAGGTGATTTGAAAGTGTGCAAGATAAGTACTCATGATAATCCAGCTGATATGATGACAAAGCCAGTTCCTACCAATAAGTTTGAGCTTTGCTCATGCTTGATTGGTATTTCTCACTAGTCCTATGGACTTTGACGCACGAGGTGTTTAAGCTGATTTGGATGGAGTTATTCACTTTCTTCGACTACTCGAGGGAATTTGGCTCAAGGTGGAGATTGTTAAATTGTGATCCAAATTCTACCGTATTGGACTAGACGTAGTACAATCGGTGTGGGCCTTTGCGTTGGTATCGACGCGTACGAGTACAACTCGTTTACTTGTCCTCCAAGGACTCTTATGTATTGCCCCTCATATATACTCCATGTAGCCGCACTTAAAGACGGTATGTCGTCTCGTGCTTGTAATACTCCTCCTCATAGTGATTGCGCCTTCGTGCGTCCGTGGTTTTCTCCCGCAAGGGTTTCCATGTAAAAATCCGTGTCTCTCGTGTCTCGTTGATCTCGTTTTATCTAACAAGCTCACTGCCGCGAGGTCATCAGCCGATTGGTTTGAAGTGGGTCTACAATGTGAAACGGGATCCAACGGACAATGTTATCAAGCACAAAGCTCAGTTGGTTGCTCGAGGCTTTTCACAACGCCAAGGGGTGGACTATGATGAGGTTTTTGCGCCAGTGGCCCGGATGGAGACTGTGCGCCTTCTGCTTGCTCTAGCAGCACACCATGGATGGGAAGTTCACCATATGAACGTGAAGTCAGCTTTTCTCAACGGCGATCTCAGTGAGGAGGTGTATATAGCACAACCGCCAGGATACGTCGTCCACGTTCAAGAGCAGAAAGTGTTGCACTTGCATAAGGCTCTGTACGGTTTGAGATAAGCACCGCGGGCTTGGTACTCCAAGTCAGATGAGACACTGAACAACCTCAAGTTTGTTCGAAGCCCACTCGAGCATGCCGTCTATAGCCGAGGTGATGCCCAGTCCTATCTGTTAGTGGGTGTCTATGTAGATGATTTAATTATCACGGAAACAGACATGGCTGCGATCTCTGAATTCAAGGAGCACATGCAACACCTCTTCAAGATGACTAATCTTGGCCCTCTTAGTACAATCTGGGCATTGAAGTGACACAAGAAAAGGGGGCAATCACACTCTGTCAGCAAGCATACGCGGGGAAGATTCTTGAGCAGCCAGAGATGAGTGGCTGCAATAGTTGTCACACCCCCATGGAATGTAGACTGAAGCTCAGGAAGGATGATGATGCAAAGGCCATGGATGCAACACTATACCTCACTATAATTGGGAGTCTAAGGTACCTTGTACACACTCGCCCTGACATTGTTCATTCCGTAGGAATTGTGAGTCGGTTCATGGAGAACCCGAGCTCAAATCATTGGACGGCAGTCAAGCAAATAATTCGCTACATTCAGTGGACAAAGCACTATGGGTGCCAGTACACAAGGGGAGGGACAGCAACTCTGCTTGAGTACAGTGACAGCGACCACGCGGGTGACGTGAGTGATCACAAGATCACATCGGGTTAGGTTTTCTTCTTTGGAAACAACCCAATCACTTGGACTTCATAGAAGCAAAAGATCGTGGCGATAAGCTCCTGTGAAGCGGAGTATATAGCACCAGCATCAGCAACCCAACAAGGGATTTGGCCGAGTCGTCTCCTTGGTGGGATGCAAGACAATGAAGCAACAAAGTTTAGACTGTTGGTAGATAACAAATCAGCCACTGCACTAGCCAAAAATCCAGTTCATCATGATCGAAGTAAGCACATTGATGTGAAGTTCCACTTCATCCGTGATAGCATAGAGTCTGGGCAGGTGGAGGTTGATTATGTACGAACATAAGAGCAGCTAGCAGGTGTTCTGACAAAATATCTCGGAAGGGTTCAGTTCACTGAAATGAGGCACAGGCTGGGCGTCGTCGAGATCAGTGGACGTCAAGCTTAGGGGAAGAAGTTTTTGTATAAGCTCTCCGTGAGGCAACTAGGACCTGTTTCTGGGTTTTCTTCAGTTTAAACCTGCGTGTACTTACGAGCAATGCTGCATTTACGTGAATTTCCTACGAAAACTTACGTACATGCTGATGTGGCTTGTTTAATTGGCTGGCACGTCCCTCCACCCTGAAAATCAAGGGAAGTGGTTAGGATTAAGGAAGAAAATATCACTTTTACGTAAGATTAAGTAGCAATTTATGTAGGTGTAGCATTTTTGGTGTACTCACTACTGGCATACAGCGTGTGTGTAACTGAGATGTCTATTAGACACGATCTTAATTTTTTCCTTTCTCTGTTTTAGATCCGGTCAGTGTGGCACGTCCGTGTGAAAGGGATCATGGGATGGCACGATTCAACCGGACAACGACGTGCTGACCGGGGTTTGTTAGCAAGAGCTTTCAGTTGTAACTGAATCTGTATTATAAAAAGCATGAGAGAGCAGATTCAACTCATCATCTTAGCCGTTTAATTACATAATTAAGGGTTTTAAATTGTCGTTAACGAAATTTTTCGTTAACACCGTGAAACCCCACGTTTTCTTCGCGAAGCGTCCTGAAACCGCACCAGCCCCGACTCCTCTTCAGTCTCCCCTCCCGTCCCCTCCGGGCCCGCCGCCTCTCCCGAGCTCGCTTCGCCCGTCGCCTGCTCGCCCCACCCTGACTCTTCTCCCCTCCCCTCCCGGCCCGCCGCCTCCCCCCAGCTCGCTCCGCCCGTCGCCTGCTCGCCCCGCCCCGACTCCTCTCTCCTCTCCTCCCGGCCCGCCGCCTCCCCCCAGCTCGCTCCGCCCGTCGCCTGCTCGCCCCGCCCCGACTCATCTCCCCTCTCCTCCCTGCTCGCTGCCTCCCCCTATCTCGCTCCGCCCGTCGCCTGCTCGCCCCGCCCCGACTCCTCTCCCCTCTTCTCCCGGCCCGCCGCCTCCCCCCAGCTCGCTCCGCCCATCGCCTCTACCCCGCTCAGCCCTGCCTACTCGCCCCGCCCTGCACCATACCCCACTGCACGGCGGAGCAGGCTCGACCGGGCGATGGATTTCTCCGACGGGAGCTTGCCTCGGCCACCACGTCGTCCTCCTACTCCTCCTCAATTCCACTTGTCAGTGCGGTGGACCCAGCGGGAGCCGAGGGCGTGCGGACGGAGGTGGCGCAGATCCAGGGTGGCCACAACAACGGGCGCCCCACCCCCTTCATGCACCACTGCCCAATCCTCATCTGAATCCGTGGAATGCAGAAGGGATCCCAATCATGTTCGTGGGTCAACGGACGATCCATCGTCCCAGCTCCCTTAGCATGCCGCCTACACTTCCTCTTCTTCGCCGCAATAGTTGGGTCACCGGTTCATCTATTCGTTCGTGGATTGTCGCCGACTGCATCCTGCCAGGGAGTTGCTCTGTTGCCAGGTACGTTCGTCCATGCCGGAGGCTGTGATGTATGATGATCCGTGTTTAGGATCACTTAATTTGCATGAACTGCTTATGCCATGTGCATATTAATTAATATGTAGCTAGAGTCTGCTCTTGATAGCCAGATGATCTATGCACTTGACCAATATTCGAGATCAGAAAAAAAACCCTCAGTAGAACAAATCTGTACTATGTAGCACGTGCAAGGGCTCGTATTAGAAGCTTCTACGTGGTCGTAAACAAAGCCTGAACCCGACTTCAATTTACTTAGTGTGGCAAAACTGTTCACTTTTACGAGAGTCAACACTTCTATCTCATAAGATTTTAGTATAAATAAAATTTTGGTTTTGATGCTCATGCCGTTGTACCAATTTTCATGGCCCGAAAATGATAATAATATGCATATCTATTAATTCTTCACATGGATCGTAAAAATATGTTTTATGTGGCATAAATCTTTGTCTTGTCACTTTCAACTTAAAGAGCTTGAGAAGATTGGTTCTAGAAAAGGGACTGATCAACCAGTATGTAAGTAAACTGCTCAGAGGTTGATATTATTTGTATATTTTTTATATAATGTAATCTGGCAAAATATATATCCAAATTTAGGACAGTAAAACTGAGCCTAATGCCTGTCCTCACGCCATGAGACGTCTGGACCGTTAATTTTTTTTATCAGACCATTTCTGGCCGTTCGATCTGATCTATCTGCTTTCGTGGGCTGGCTGTCCTAATGGAAGGCTACTCCCGTGGCCGAAACGCAGTATGCTGGTTGATTAGGCCCAAGCGACCGACCCATTAAGCACCGAGGGATGACGAGCGTTTGTGCGACACCGGTGCAGGTGCGAAAGCGATTTGAGAGCGACTCCCCTGTTCTCCCCCATCTACGGCGACGGCGGCACCAACAATCGGAACCCCGCGGCGACCCCCTTCGCCCCAACCTCCTCATGCAGCAGCATGGACGATTGGGATGGAGCTGCCGCCACCGTTCCTGGGCCACTTTGTAAGTTTGCAGATTTCCTGCTCTACTCCTCACCTGATCTTTCTCGGTTTTGAATTCTAGGTGTTGTGTTTGTACTCTCCTAAATGATTTTGTGGATGGACCTCACGTACTCAAAAAAGTATGATGTGACTGAATCAAGAACAAGTATAATATATTTTCACTCCGATGTCCAATCTATCACGATGGTTCTTGATCGACTGGTTAGAGAGATAGAAAGCAAACAGATGGTGGAGAAAAGCATGATGGGGCCGAGTAACAAGCACACCTGATCCTCGTTGGTGTGATCTATACACGGTTTGTTGTTTCTTCCTACTGAGAACTACATGGACGTCATGACAAGTTGTAAGATTGATTAGTTTGTGTTGGATTTTCTCATGGATGAGTACCTTTCTCTGAACGCTTGATACAGACACTAGAATCTCTCACTGCAAGCGCAATAGATGAAACTTTACTACTGCAGGTGTGTGTCTTTGCAAGGTTAGCCCGGTACTCCATTTTACATTCAGTTAAATGCAATACCATATTTATCAATTGTTAATAATCTGATTGCTGCTTCTACATAAAAAAGGTGATTTTTTTCAAAATTATTTCATTGTTTATGTTGATTGATGACAGAACAAACACTGGGATTATGGGCAAATTAATGACGAGCATGATCCTTGCACCTCCTATTTCTTTGAGGCTTCCTGTCTTCACGATCTTCTCCTTCATAAGACCGGGCTGGAGCAATGGATCCTCCTCTTTTTTCTTCTTTATTGAATCCCGCACCATTTTTTCCATGGTTGGATCCCATTATGGGCGTGTTTACCTTGATCATCTCTTATTGTTTTTTTTCTTCTAGTGTGTTCTTTTTGTAGCTTCAAATGAATGGAAGGCTGAAGGGTGATTTAAGAAATTATTATGGTGGTCACGAGGACATCAGGCAAGAGGTAATTGGTTTCAAGTGCCATTTATCAGATTGTATCTATTGTTTCATACGAATCCATATTGTTTATGACGGCCAACAAAAATGATGGCATGATAGATAGGCAGTGGTTCGGTAATGAAATGGACATGAATAGTTAACTAATTGCTTAGCACAAGCCAAGTTATTACGGGATATGTGCACCAAGCATTACAATTATTTTTCTTGCGGTAGCACAATTTCCGCACATAATTTTCTTCAACTGCCCGATGAAAGGAACACACAGGAATGTACAAAAACAGAGGATGGTGTGCTATTGAGATGTTAAAAAGGTACCTTTTGGATATCATTCATTGTATTTGAATATGTGATGTCAAGTGTAGCCCTGGACATGTACTCTTTATTCCATACATTTGCATGGCCACGAACACATATTGTAAGGCCACTACACCAATAGATTTTTTTTCATATTTTTCATCTTGGCATGGCCTTTAGTGCATCATTGTTCTTGATGAAAGTTTGATTTCCATGTTTCATGTCCTAATTTATTTCTTTAAATTCCTACCATTTACCAAATGGACGGGCGCGGCAACGCGCGCCATCATGGTCTACTATGTGCCATAAATCCTGCCGTCTTCAACGATCCGGCGCCCCTATCACACTGTGTAGCACTTGTCTAGCCTGTACAGCGGGAGGCAAGCGAGCACCCGAAGACGATAAGGTGACACATGTGACAATTTTTCTGAATCAAATGTGATTTTGCTAATTTGTTGTATCTTTTTTCACAAGTATTTGCAAAGGTAAAGATAGTGGATAGTACCAACATTTATTTCACCTTTTCTTTTTTCATTATGTACAGGTGCTTCCAAACGAATACCGCGATAGGTGTCAGTTATTCATGGTCTGTTCTTTGTTTCATTATTTTCATCCCATGTAGTATTTATATTCTGTTGCATTATTAATACATGATTTTCTTTGCAATGACTGTAAATGCAAAGGGAAATCTCAGTTTCCTTGGCAAATTCTGGACATGCTAATCCCCATCCACCTCCTTAGTTCAGAGTCATTGTTCTATAATAATGGAGATTAAAAATAATTCTGACTATCCTTTCCGGAAATTAGTTGATGGTGTCGAGTGTAGACTAAGATTTGATCTGGCTATACTTTTCACAATTATGCTCATCTCATCCGTAAGATAGAAAGAGATCAATTGATAGCATATATTTCAGTAAAAGGTAAATTACAGCCTTTTTTGAACCATTGATTTGCATGTGTCTAAGATCAAGACTGGCCTACTAACTGAGGAACCAACACCGCTGATATTCAACATTCAGGAATGTATCACATACGGAAAATCCTCTAAAACCGACTAGACTGTTAGAATTGTTTCTGATAGTCTTTTGTTTGAATTTTGAAGCGTGAATAAGCAAGAAACCTTCGAGAGATATCAATGCATCATTTCTTATACAACTGCTATTAACTTTTTTCTGAATGGATGGTCTTTATTTCAACTATTAACTTGGCTGTCATCGAGGAGTTACGTTTTTGTAATCTAGAATATCTTCCTATAGTTTTTAAATTGTTTGTATAGCGTGAAAGTGTTTATTTTAATAAGGCACAAATATGTACTCCCTCCGTCCCAAAATAAGTCATTCGACTTTGTACTAACTTTAGCACAAAGCCGAGTCGTTTATTTTGGAACGGATGGAGTAGCACATAAAAGAGATGCATGCTGTTTTAAATGGATACTTTTTCTCTTTGTTGGTTAGCTTCGCGAACCAATAATTCTTATATCCACTAATCTGCTCACGTCATTCCTTATTGTATAATTTGCCATCGTACAATAGTAGTACACTTTCTCCGGTGCTAATATGTTGATACCATGGTGACATATTTAGCTCATGTTTAATCTTGCCAGAACTAAGCTGGTTTATAAAATATTAAATTCCCTCTGTATTTTTTTATTATGAATCTAATGCTTTATTGATTTGCTTTTGGCTTTTGGCTTCGACATGTTCTACAACAATATACGTAATAGGAATCTCTCTGAACCATAGTCCTACTTTAGGATAAACCGCAAGAAAGTGAGTGGGGCAAAACTGTAGCCATTATCGATATACTCTTCCAGCTCGTAGGCGGTGCCCGATGTAACTTCCATGGATGGCCTTGCGAAGATGAAAAGCAGCATAAATCCAAGAAGGAACTAATTAATTTTTTTCAAGACTGATTTGTTTTTTAATCTTCGCTCCAAGTTTGTATCTCCACCATGTTCACTTGGACAATGTTTATATGTACCTTCCAAGATCACCCAAGAAAATTAGAAATTCTGAAATCTTCATCGGATGTTTGATTCCAGTTTTACTATAAATAAAATAGACTAAATAGGCTATGACATTATCTTCTCTATGAAGAAGTTGTTCATCCAGTCGATTGTCCTTCATCTCTAACATGTACCTATACAATTGTGATGTCTACTTGGTGTGCTCGAACTTCACATGACATGCACAAAAGATAATTGATAGGTTTGTATTCGCCCTTCCCTCTTTTCTTTAGAGATAACTTGCAAAAGGGCCCTGCGTTGCAACGGAAAAAAAATGCTACACGTTCTTAATTTATAAAAAATGATCTATAATATGAGAATTTTTTGTTACAACACAAACTTACCCTACAAAAGTGCAATTCAATATTTCCACTGGCCAAATGCCGCATGGGAGCATAAAATAGATTCAAAATCCAGCAACCACTCTGTATGCATATATGGCCGATGTTGTGTACGCCGGGAGTCGTTGTGCTCGCGTTCATATTGTGGTACATGAGTGAAAGGAATCAAGATGAACTAATCCAGAGGCCATTGGGGCAAAAAAATTATTCACGGTCTAGTTAGTGGTATACAATCTGACAACCTGTCATAGATAGTTGACCTCTTCCATAAATAGTCCATTTCATCCTCTTTTTCCAATTCCTACCGCTTGATTTGAATCAGCCTGATAAAAGAAAGAAGAAAAGATAAACAAAAATGGGAAAACAATTAAACAAAAATCGAGATTTGAAACAGCCTGATAGAAGAAAAGAAGAAAGGTAAAAAAAGAAAAAATAATAATAAACAAAAATGGCTTGATTTGAATCAGCCTGATAGAAGAAAAAAAGAAAAGGTAAACAAAAAAGAAAAAAAAATATGCTAGGACAATATTCAAACCCGTTTCTCCCAGGAAGAAGGAGAGCGCTCGAGCGAGTATGGTAGGAGAACTTACGTGCCAAAGTGCGGTTCAACATCTTATAAACCAATACGCTCCGATTTGTGATAAACAACGAACCGTTTTTTATTTATTTATGGGTGGCATAGTGGGTAATTTTAAACAACTTTAAGGGTAATGTTTATGACGTACGACAAAAGCATTATTTGCTTTATTAATAGGTAAAGATAAAAATAAAACGGTCATTAAATAATATGATTTTAAATTTTTATACTCACTTGAACTTCATGTTTGTGGACACGTCCTGTTACTAGTAAGGCATAGAAGGATGAATGAAAACAAAAAACGCTGCGCTGGGAGTTGCAGCACAAACTGAGTCTCTCCTCTCTCGCATGTGTTGCTGCCTCGAGTTTTCTTCTGTTCATCCAATCGGCAACAACAGTAGTATCGAGCGAACAACGAAGAAGTCCTCATGGACTGGCCTCGGGCTCCGGCTGTGGGAAGAAGAACCCGGTAAGGGTGGGCGTACGCGCCGCCGGCTTCCACGGCGTTCCCGGGAACGGCGGCAGGTGCATCTCTGGGAACGGCGGGAGCTCAAACTTGGGCATCAGCGGCAGCTCGTAGTCTGGCAGCCCCGGCACGGTCAGGTGTGGCGCGGACGACGGCTCTTCTTTCATCGTGGGCGGAGCCGTCTCCTGCTCCTGCTCCTGCAGGTTTCTCGCCGCGCTGCTCATGGCGACGTACGAGAGGAGCAGTGCCAGGAGGAACACGAGGGCGGTGTTCCTCGAGGCCATGCTGCTCTTCTTGTTACGTGCAGCTAACTAGCTGGCGGTCGGCCGGTGTGGTTAGCTGTGGATGTGTGATACAGGAGCAGGTGCACGTTGCGTGGTACTTGTAGGGTGCGAAAGCTTGTAGTGCCTCTGCAGCGTGTGTCTTGGGAGTCATGCGATTTGGAACAAGGTTGGTCATCTGCACGTAGTCGGTTTGGTTAGACGATCCGTGTGCGGTGTGCCTTTTCTATCTTCAGTTCGATGCCATGGTTGACTGGTTGAGAAAGGAGCGGTCGGGCAACGTGCATGTCCAAGGGAGCAGGTAGGATCAGTAGTTGTAATTAGGCCGACTAATTAAGGACAGTAAAACTGCATCACTTTCCTGCCCTCACAGTGATTAGACGTTTCTGGCCATTGGATTTCGTTAGCAGGAAGTTTCTGGCCGTCTGATACACCTTCTCCTGCGCGTGGGCTGCTCCTGGGCCAAATTGTCCTGCGGGCAGCTGCTCCGGAAACCGAATCGAGGCCCTCTCGTTCTTTTTCACTATGTGACATCCGATCCTGGATGAACAGCGATCGTTTGCTTCCTCCCGTTCCACCCTAACCTCTCGTTCCTCTCCTTCAATTCCCAGGCTCATCTCTTCTCGCTCTATATCTCTCTCACCCACGACACATGCGCCGCCACCACCATCATCGTGGCGCAGTCAGAGGATGAACGGATCCAGCCGAGGCGCTCACGGGGATCTAGCGGACACACTCCAGCCGAAGCGCCATGAGGGGATCGGCGATGGGATAATCGAGCGGACCCTTCCCTTCGAAGTAGTCCCGCCGACCTCTCGTCTCTGGCAATTCCAACCTTGGGTGGATCCTTGGTCCGCCGCTGCCGCCGGGAAGATGCGAAGGGGCAGTACCACACTCGCAACCCTAATGAAGCCGCCAGCGGCGGCGGACGCCCTTCTGACAGGTGACGACAACGGCGTGGCAATAACCATGACGGCGGTATAGGCGAGGAGGAATGTGGGTGGTGGTGAGAAATATCGGTGGAGGTGGTTCTCCTCTCTCACGCCTCGCTCTCCGCTGCGTGGGTACGCTCAACCCCAATTACCCGTCTCATATCATCATCCCTGATTTGCTGACGAAGACACCACGCAGCGGCACCTGCAGCCTGCGGTTCCTGCTGTGCTCCCCGTGACCAGCCTCCTCATCTTGATGACTTGATCCAAAGGCAAGGGTAAGGTTCCTCCCTCATCACCTATCCTGTTGATCTATGAACTGAAGTATAATGCCTAATGTTTCATTGTAGTTTGAGACCAACCGCAGAGGAGATTAATGAGACACTTTTTGATGATAAAATGGTAGGAACCATGCAGGAATGTTCGGTTGTACTGAAGCATGAAGTCATGGGCGAACTATACTCAGAGTTCAAAACTTTTAGCATAAGACTTGACAACACAACATACCCTGAATCTCTTCCGATCCTATGGTCTTATCCAATCAACTTGTGAGGTGAGTTGACAGATTATGCATAATATTAGTTCCGTGTTAATTGCGTGAACCTTTATACTAAATAAGGTTTACATCACTTATCGCAAAATACATGGATGCGAATTTTGTAGCAATAGAGAAGTATGCTTCTTATTAAGATTTAGGACTATAATTACATGAAGAATGCAGACACTTAATATTTTGCTGTGCAAATATAATTCTACATCTACATACAGTATTGTTTCGGCGAAGTATTTTTAGTTATTTATTATTGCAGTATGAAACTTTGCATCTTGAGGATATGGTCTCATATATATTTTGTACTCGCACCATGGAAGTTGACATGTATTTGCCTCTCATCCACGACCTTACTAGAAGCATCATCCATGTTCGACCATATTCTTTACCTGCATGGCTATCATTACAATATTCCGGCACCAGCGTGAAAAAACAATATATCTTCCTGATTCCACTCAACTACTCTCTGCAGTAATGCAATATCCCGAACAATGAACGAGCCTACTCCGCATCCCTACAGGTTAGACAAGCTTCATCTCCCATTTAATCAGCACTTTGTGCATATACGTTCAATCTTATGTGAACAGAATCCGTTTCAATCCATATGGCACAAGCTCCCCAATTCTGAAGGATTTAGCTAGATATTTGTTTTTTAGTTTGAAATCGCCCAACCAATTAAAGTCAGGTCTAAAACCTTCGTATATATTTTTGCCTTCAGCTAATATCAAGTTTGTGCATGATGCATGTACCATCGGAACATCATTGTTTGAAAATCTAGCCACTTCTCTTTAGCCTGAAATCATTCAAGCCATTAGGCTCGACACTAAAACATTTGCTTTTACAACTATTTGTGTGTAGAATATGACTAATGATATTGTTCTTTCTTCACGTGCACACTACTCACAAATAGTTTTGAGAGGCTGAAAATAATCCAGATCCTATAGTAAAGAATGTAAATAATAGAATAAAAGGACCGTGTTCTTTTTAAGACCAATGAACATAGTTTTGCATGCATTCCCTTTGGTCCTCCATACTGACACAATTTCTGGATGATGTAGCAAGCCAACTTTACAACAATGGGAAGCAACTCCAGTGACACCAACGATAGCTGCTGCTTTCAAGAAGTTGTTGAATTTCTCAATAAAGCAACCTATGAGGGTAGGCCATAAGTTCTATCTCGATGAGCGGTGATGGGCCACAAAATTCTTGCTGGTTCGATAGTTGTGTTGTGAGGATTTGATCTACTCCCTTCTTGTTTTGTAGGTTTTGTGATTACCATCAGAAGTGGTATGTCAAGTTTGCTCCCATTCTAGGGTGAGTTGATAGAGATTTCCTCCCCCTTTAGCTGAACCTTGTTATGAAAATTGAGCATTTCCGTGTAAAATGTTTCTCATGTTTATTTCAATGGCTTTGCCTGTTGGTTCTCACCACAAAAGATGATAATGCTTAATTAAGGCGTAGGCTATGTTTTGAACTTCAGGCTCACCGAGGCATCGGACCAAGAAACGACTGTCTTGGATTTTCTTAGTGAGTGTATGATTCTCTCCCCCGACGATGCCAAGTTTCAACCTAGCTGTTTGCCGTTGTCATTTAATGTTTTATGGTAAGTTGCATCACCTAGATGGACTATGTCAATTCATAGTGTTCCTTTCAGTGCACCAGCTAGCTGATCAAAGAAGTCAGCGGATGATGTAAAAATATTCGATAAGTGTTAGCTTTGGTTCTTCATTGAAGGTTGGATTTAACCTCATCATATAACTTTTTGTATGGTTTCATTTCATGATAAAAGAGCCCGTGCTCCGGAACATGTTAAAGGAGTAATCTGTTTCATGTATTATGCTATTAGATGATTCCTGAACCAACAAATTAAAGAAGAGCCCCAAATTTTTGATAGGATTGTAAATCTTGAAGGCATCTTGTGCATCGACAATTAAACCTTCTAAATCACATTCTTTGTAAAGAACTCGCTAACGTCAGATATATGTTTTGTCAAGTATAATGTGTTAGTTGTAAAGCATCTTCAGAGGCATGGGTCATTTTTGTATGCTTGGGATAAAAAAAGTAAGTGTTATGTCATGAGATCCTTTTAGTGATCCAGCTTGAATGCTTTATTCTTAAATTAATGATTAGGGCGACCAATGATGAGAGTGAGAAATGTGTTTTCATCTTCATTTCTAATGTGACTGACGACAAACTATGTGACATAGATCATCCATGTACTCACTACAACAACACAAAACTTTAATATTATCATATTTTCTCACATTTTCTGCCCTGCCATTTTAGCTTAAGTTTCATTTTTTCTTTAAATATTTGTGAAAATTTCGACCAATACATAGTAAAAATAGACGGGCGCAGCAACGCGCGCCTTCAATGATCTGGTAAGAAGAAATGGCGTCTCCAAGGAACTCCAGCTCCTGGAAGAGCATGCAAGTGTCAACATGATCGAATTTTGGCCCCATAACGAGTTAGTATAGAGCTACGAACTATGCACTGGAGTGTAACAGCCGTGTTGCATTTCCAGAGGTGACCGCGTACAGTGTTTCTTTGCCATGTTCAGTAGAGTTTTTTTTTTTTTGCGAAACAGAGGCCAAAGATTTGCTTCATCGATCCATTAAGAAAAAAAACTGCTCAATTAATTAATAAAAAATAAGAAAAACCATCACAAATCACCAAGTGGCACACATAACATACCCCTCACACAACACTACATATGGAAGGTCTCGTCGAGGTGGCACATTGACGTCATGGTAACAATGTGACTGTTTGGCTTCTTGGTTACCGGCCATTCATCAGTTTCTTAAACCTCGTGCAACTGTCACTAAGTGCTACTCCCTCCGTCACGGTTTAGAAGGCGTGCATGAAAATTCTCTAGAACCTAGGTGATTATTGATTGGTTGTAAAATGAGTTGAAAAATTGTATTCACACTACACATGCATATAGAAGTAGTACAATGGAGTACTAATTAGCTGTTAGGAGTAAATGCAATGCGCCTTAAACCTTGTGTGTTGTGGAAATGCACGCAAACTTAACCGTGACTTCTAAACCGTGACGTAGGTAGTAAACAATGTGATTCCTGGTCCTGGTCATGCTACCATAGCAACATTAAGTGATTTCTGTGTCACACTCACCAGGGGCACCCCAAAAGAAACCCTAGTCCGCCAGCCTTCACCTCCCCATCTCGCCCCTTCTATCCATCATCTGTGTCGAAGGGCGTCGTTGAACAAGACCCACATGGCCTTGGCGATGGCAGGGCTATTTTCCCGCTCTAGGCATGGAGTGGCTCGAGACTATTCGGCTGCACAACGATGAGGGTCCGGTTGCAGGCTTCTCGTAGCGGCTCGCCGGCATATAGGCATAGTAGTTAAGATGCGGTGTTCAAAGCTGTTAGAGGGATTGTTAAGGTACCAACTACCAAGATGCTAGCTATCACGAAGGTGTGGCGGCGGTTCAGTAGCTAGTGTACTACTTATCGCTCGATCCCTTTTGCAAGGAACGGCGAATAGGTGAGCCGGACTAACCCTGGCGGCGACTAGGGTTTAGGGTTTATCTACTCCGGCGGCACCCTGCCGTCGTTGAGGTTTGGGAAACTCTTTTTAGTAGATCCCGATCGTCACGAAGGATCTCTCCTCTCACGATGGCCTCCTCATCGACCGGTGCTCCTCGTGGCACGGCACAGGGGGTGGGAAGGGAAAATCACCAATCGATCTGGAGTCGGCGATGAAGAACATGAAACTTAAAGATTCTGAATTGGATGCAGTGATGGTGGACGATGAAGAGATCTCAAAGTTCGCGGAGGAGACACGATGGCTTGCGGTTGCTAAAGTGAATACAACCAAATCCTTTAGTGTCGAATCTTTCAAAACAATGATGAAGTTCGTATGGCGGTTGACATATGATCATGCGATACGCGAGGCAGACGACAACCTCTTCATTATTCAGCTTTTCTGGGTTGGGGACTAGAACAGGGTGATGCACCAAGGACCTTGGATCTTCAGGGGTCTAATGGTGGTGATCGAGGAATATGACGGTAAGGGAAAACCGCACGCGGTGGCTCTTGAACGGGTGCAGGTGTTGGCACAAATACATGATACTCCTGAACTATACTGAAGGGAAGTGGTACTAGATCAACTAGCACGCCGTATTGGCCAGGTGAAGAGCGTGGAGATGAACCCTACTAGGGGTTTTGAAGGCAATTACGTGAGGGTGCGAGTCAAGATCAAAATAGATGAACCACTCGTCCGATTTACTCCGCTAAAGATCAGAGGGGAGGAAACCCTACTGCTACCCGTGAAGTATGAGAAAATTTCCTTTTTCTGTGAGGTATGTGGTATCATGGGGCACGTCCTGGAAGAGTGTGGGGATGGTGTACACGGCCCTGACGAGGTGGAATATGGGCAATGGATGATAGCTAAGAGGAGAACACTAGCATCTACCCAATACAACCAGAACAGCTACTCGAACCCTCCACGCAACCGGGCTCGTCGAGGAAGGGGAGGAGGTACGCATGGACATGCTGCTGCAAACAGTAGGGCTGCGAATACAGCCAAGAAACGATCTTCCCAAGAGGCGGGAATGAGCGACACCGAAAACATGGAGGACACAGCTGAGAGTCCCATGAAATCAATGCCGATGGAGCGAGAGCAGGGAGGCGTAGCACAACCACCACAAGCTAAATCCTCTGCAAAGAAACGACTTGATCTCTCGACTGCATCTGCAGCAATGGAGCCGACTAGACCTGGGGAAGATGACCAACACAACTCCAACATGGCGGAAGATACTTTGCGTTCGGAACAGGTTCCATCACCCCCTCATGCCTATGTCACACCACGAGATAGGAAGAAACACAAGGCGGGATCGTCACCCCATAAAATGACAAACTCAAAGAGCGAGTTGGCGGGCTCTGCTTGCAATATCTGCCGATGGCTAGACGAATGCTGATGACAACAAACCTTCCCCTGCAACGGCACCAGAAGAATGCTGCTAGCACTCCCCGGCAATGGAACTAGAAGAATGTTGTTGATGGCTCACCAGCGCGTGGGTTCACAACAATTTTCGAGGGTAGAGTATTCGACCCAAATTTGTTGGTACGCCAGGCAGGAGGTGAGAGAATACTCTTGAGTATTAGCAGCTGAATTTGTCAGATTCAACCACACCTGAAAGATTAGTATCGACAAGCACAGTAGTAACAACAAAGTAATATGATAACAACGGTGTCAGAAACGATCTGTTTACGGCAGACTATTCCTAACGATTGTATCAATGGCGCCAAGTTGCCGCGTTGACGGAAATTGTCAGTTCCCGTCAACGTCGAGTGAACCAAAATTGTAAGAGGTAGTAGCAGTGTAACGAGGAATAGCAGCGGCAAGGAACAGCAGTAGTGACAGTAGTAGCAAGTAGCAACAGTAGCAAGCGACAGTAATAGCAACAGTAGTAGCAGCAACAGAGCAAAACAAGTAACAACAGTAGCAACAGTAGTAGCAACAGCAGCAGAGCAAGACAAGTAACATCAGTAGTAATAGTAGTAGCAGCAGCTGCAGAGCAAGACAAGTAACAGCAGTAGAACAAACTCGTAGGCAATGGGTCGGTGATTTGTTTGGATGATATTCATCATGCAACAGCTATAACACGGAGAGATATGTGGCTAGCTCCCGTTCGTCAATGTGATGTAGGCATGCATTCCGTGTGTCGTCATACGTGCTTAGGGAAAAGAGCTTGCATGACATCTATTGTCCATCCCTCTCGTGGCAGCGGGGTCCAAAAGGAAACTACGGGATATTAAGGTTCTCCTTTTAATAAAGAACCGGATCAACGCATTAGCACTTAGTGAACACATGAACTCCTCAAACTATGGTCATCATCGGGAGTGGTTCCGGTTATTGTCACTCCAGGGTTGCCGGATCATAACACATAGTAGGTAACTACAACTTGCAAGATCGGATCTAAAACACACATATATTGGTGACAACATAATAATTTCAGATCTGAAATCATGGCACTCGGGCCCTAGTGACAAGCATTAAGCATGGCAAAGTAGTAGCAACATCAATCTCAGAACATAGTGGATACCAGGGATCAATCCCCATCAAAACTAACTCGATTACATGATAGATCTCATCCTACTCATCACCGCCCAGCGAGCCTACGAATAGATTACTCAAGAACGACGAAGAGCTTCATGGAATTGGAGAGGGAAGAAGGTTGATGATGACGATGGCGACGATTTCCCCTCTCCGGAGCCCAAGACGGACTCCAGATCTGCCCTCCAGATGAAGAACAGGTGGTGGCGACACCTCCGTATCGCAAACGCGACGAAAACTTCTCTTTTTATTTTTTCTAGGACGAAAGGGATCTTATAGACATGAGATTGGGGGCGACAGAGCCGTGTGGGCCCCACAAGCCTGCCCACCGCCACCGGGGGGGTGGTGGCGGAGCCAGGGCTTGTGGCCCACTGGCCCACCCCCTGAGGTGGAACTTGGCGCAGATATTTTTCTTATTTTCCAAAACTACTCCCCGTAAATTTTCAGGACGTTTGGAGAACTTTGATTTCTGCACAAAAATAACACCAAGGCAATTCTGCTGAAAACAGCGTAAGTCGAGGTTAGTTCCATTCAAATCATGCAAATTAGAGTCCAAAACAAGGGCAAAAGAGTTTGGAAAAGTAGATACGATGGAGGCATATCAACTCCCCAAGCTTAAAACCTTGCTTGTCCTCAAGCAACTCAGTTGACAAACTGAGAGAGAAAGAAAAACTTTGACAAACTCTGTTTGATCTTGTTGTTGCAACTATGTCTAACTCATAACCAGAATTTCAGCAAGATCACAAGTTAACCACATAAGCAAATGACACAAAGGTCTCACGGTCAACTAATATCAATGGCATAATCAGCTAACGAGTAAATAATAATGAGATTCAAATACCAACACTTCAATCAAAACAAGCATGAAGCAATATGAATAGGTGGTATCTCGCTAGCTCTTTCTGAGACCGCAAAACATAAATGCAAAGCACTTTCAAAGATCAAGGGCTGACTAAACATTGTAATTCATAGCAACGAATATCCAGTCATAGTCATACTCAATATAAATCAAAAGCAAAGCATAAAAATGACAGAGGTGCTCTCTAATTGGTGCTTATATAAGAGGAGGATGACTCGACATGAAAATAAATAGACAGACCCTTCGCAGAGGGAAGCATTGATTTGCAGAGGTGCCAGAGCTCAAGCTTTGAAAACAGATATAATAATTTTGGGTGGCATGCTTTCATTGTCAACGCAATGACCAAGAGTACTCAATATCTTCCATGCTACTCATGCTATAGGCGCTTCCCGAACACAAAAGTAAAGTTTTAACTCCCCCACCACCAATCAATCACACTCCACGGCTAGCCGAATCCTCGGGTATCGTCCATACTAACATCAATCCGGGGGGAGTCTTGTCTTACATTTATGTTTTCGATTTAAGCATGGAACTGGGCATTCCAATTACAGGCCCCTTTCTCGTGAATGACTGTGAATAAACACATGTTGAGGATAACACTCCTAGCATGGAAGATACCAATAGCCCTCTGTCACCACATGAGCGGTTCGGGCATGCAAAACAGATTATTTCTTGAAGGTTTAGAGAAAATAGATAGAGTTCATACCAGATTTTCAGTCTCAGTCATTTCATCATATATCATCATTGTTGCCTTTCATTTGCACGATCGAACGATGTGAACAATAATAAGCGCGTTGGACTAAGCTGAATCTGCAGGCAAACACAAAGGAGAATACAAAGTAATATGGCTCTGTGAAAGCTAAACAGGTAAGCATGCAAGAACCAATAAACATTGTAACCAATATCTTCTACCTTGACACAAAGAAAAATAAAACTATTTACACGAGAAAGCTCCCAACAAGCAAAAGACGAAAGAAAAATCTTTTTGGGTTTTCTCAAAAGGACACAAAACAAGAAAACAAGAAAACTAAAATAAACTAGCATGGATAATACAGTGGCAAAGTGTAAACACCGGCTAACAAAGTGAAAGCATAAGCATGAATGTAAAGTCGGTGAGAACACGTACTCCCCCAAGCTTAGGCTTTTGTCCTAGCTTGGTTTACTCCCATGGATGATCCTGGCGAAACCCAAAGTCATAATGGGTGTTATACGGGAGTGCTGCAGCCGCTGCCTAAATAGCTGCCTCACGAAGTCGAGCAGCCGTCGCCTCCCTCTCATACTCCTCTGCCTCTCCTATGGTTATGTAGTATCTTCGTTTTACGTGAAAGTCAAAGAAAGCAGGAGCGGGAAGGGTAATATGGAAAACACGCTGCCGGTTAAATATCAAGCGGTATAGGAGGGATCCATGATCTCTGTCAAGAAACTGGTAGTGTGTTAGAGCGACGCAATCAAGGTAGGTTGTACGGAGAGGAGGGTCTTCTGGACGGATGGATACTCCAAGAAAATTTGCTAAGCGTGTAGCATAAACTCCACCAAATAAATCCCCCTCACTGGCATTTTTATTCAGTTTGGGTGGCAGGTGCACCGCGGGAAATGGTGCCAGCTCAACCTTGAGCAGCTTTGGTAACTCGGGTCGGTGCTCCCCGCCTTTGGATGGAGCCATCTCCTCCTATAGCATTCTTCTCGCGCTTCTCACGATGATGGACGAGAGGAGCAATCCAATGAGGAATACAACGGTGTTTCTCAAAGACATTTTGGTGGACGTCAATGGTTGTTCTAGCCAGCTAGTTCTTGTAGTGTGGTTTTGATGTGGGAGAGGTACATGTGTCAAGTTCCATTTATAGAGTTCTAAAACACTCACAGTCTAATATTTTGCAACAAGGTTGGTCAACTACTCGTCTGCACTTCCCCGTTCATGTGTGCACTTTAATTTCGAGTACATTCTCGCTACCTGCTTATGATTTGGGTGAAGAGGGGATGAGATGGTTCTCTCGGGCAGTAGGACTGAAATTTAAGATGATGACCTAGCGATCATATACAATCGATAATTAGGCCACCGGCTAAGACAAAACGCCTTGTCCAGGGACCATCAGACCATATAAAACACAAGCAAGTACATTAGCAATAGTCGTTGCTGTTGTTAACCAGACTGTTCCCCCTTTCTTTCTTCTCCGCATCCGAGCTTGATGATCGGCAGCGTCCTAAGTGGTTGTTATGCATAACACTAGCACGTAAATGTTCAGTCATCATATTTTTCGTACATGTGATCAAATTAGTCGTAATAGTAAAAGTTCACTCTACATTTCATCTAAATGAAAAATAACTATGTGTTTCATCTAGTTCCTACATTGTTGAATTTTATGCGGAGATTCATGGGGATTTTTTTGTTAGGTTAATCATATAGTGTAGGAGTTATATGAAACTTATCTAATTCTCATCTACTCCATCTGTTCCTAAATACTTGTTCTTGGAGGAGAACTAGACTAGTTCTCTCCAACAAGTATTATGATACAGAGGGAGTAGATGAGAATTAGCAAAATCCATAAATCTGAATATTTTAGTTTAATATTTGATCCAAAGCATGTTTGGATCTGCAGTGCTACCCAGAACTCATAAACTTAATCGATGTCTATTTCTCCCTATTACTAGTTTTGAGCTTCAAGCCTCGGTTATAGTTTGCTTGCTGACGTGTTCACGACGCCTCACGTCTCAGTCAGAGTTGGACACTCGTAATGTTGGTTTGTTTGTTTGTTTGTTTGTTTGTTGTATTATCCGTTTTTTGTGTGAAATGGATAGGTACAGACGAAGCTTATGATGAAAATTAACTTAGAAGGAGGCATACTTCCGACAAGCTCTTACGACAAAAAGGTGTGAAAGCATATTTCTCGTATATATACCAAATATATGCAGATCACTCACAACACCCGCTGAAAACCACAACTAAACAACACAACAACAGGTACAAGCATGAGCGAGGCACAACGTAATAACAATATTGATAAGGCGGTTCTCATGGCTTGGCATCCGGCTCCATGAAGTGGACCCCGACAATAGTGGGCATCTCGGGCATCGGCGACAACTCCATCTTCGGCATCTCGGGCTTGGGTGGCAGGTGCACCTTTGGGAACGTTGGCAGCTCGACCATGGGCAAGTCTGGCTTGGGCGGTATGTGCACCTCTGGGACAGGCGGCAGCTCCACCTTGGGCATCTCCGGCTTGGGTGGCAGGTGCACCTCCGGGACCGCCGGCAAAAACACAACATGCACGTGGGCCCACAGGTCCGGTCAGGCTTTTAAATACCCGTGAAGCCCCCGCTGGAGCACTGCACAAAGCATGTCGTCGGCGTCACCGCCCCCGCCCGAGGATCCCATGCACACCGTGTAGGAGGCAACGAGGATGCGCCAAGGCTAGCCCACTAGAACCCAAATGAGACCCTACGGGCCTAGATCTGGGCTGGAGACATGTTTCCAGCCACCCCGCGACGCCCAGCTGCCCCGCCGCTAAGGGAAGCACCATCACCATACTGGCCGCCGGCCCCACACCAAGACGTCGGGCGGCAGTCAGCCGACCCGCACCCCCTCCTCCCCGCACCCGGGAGGAATATTCACACGCATATAAGGGAGGACCCTTTGCCGCCAACCAACATCGCCCGAGCCAGATCCGGGGGTGCTCCCCCTCCCCCAAGAGGAGGCGGCGGTAGGGCGTGGAAGGGGGAGGAGTCGGGTCCATTTGGATGTGTTTCAATAAAGCTATACATAACATAGTGCTTCCTATGTTTACCAGGTTTGCTATGATCCCATACCATCAATAGAGGATCAGAACCACCGCTAGCAAGCAGTGAAGAGATCACAAAAATTACAAAAAAAGGAAAATAAGGAATATGTACAGTTATGAAACAAAAATGAGTACCCACACTAGTAGAAAAAGGGTCCCCTTTCCCTTGAGGGCCGAAAGACCATTAGTCCCGGTTCAAATCAAAACCGGGACCAATGCCAGGCATTGGTCCCGGTTCGGTTTGCCGGGGCATTGGTCTCGGTTCGGTTCACCTCATTAGTCCCGGGTTTTGCCCCGAACCGGGACTAAATATCCAGCGACTCCCATGTGGCGTGCCGCGGAGCATTAGTCCTGGTTTGTGGCATGAACCGGGACTAAAGGGTAGGCTATTAGTCCCGGTTTTAGACAAAAATCGGGACTAAAGTGCTGCCTATATACACCATCGCCCCTGCCCACACTCTCCTCTGTTTTTTGGCTAAAGTGTGCCCATGCCATGCCACCCTTGCCAGTCTAGTCCATGCACTTGACGTGTTCGATGAAATGCCCGAGCCACATTACTTAAGATTTCTCCTCGCCAAACTCGACCTCCAAACTCCATTTTACTCAATATTTGTCTAGGTTTGGTCGTGCACCAACTCCACAAGTGTTTTAAAAGGTTAGCTACTTCATCCTTTCGTGTGTCACTTCTAGTTTAGCTCATTTGAAATGCTCAAATTAACTTCTTAGAGTCTGCACATGTGTAGGGTGCCGTCCCGTGCCCGTCCTCACCGTTGTCGATTGCCCCGCGTCGATGTCGTCTTGAGCACCACCGTGGTGAGCCTCTTGTTCTTGTCTTCTTTTTAAAATAAAAAAAAATTCTTACTTGTATGATTTAGATACATACTTGTATAAATTACTTACTTTCATTATTTTTTGTTATTATATAGTACGATGGTTTTGGTATCCGCCTCCGTCGGCCCTCGTCCTGTCTATGATTCGGATGTGCTATATATTATGTTTTATAACTATTTGTTTTATTTAGTGTTTATGACAACTGTGATGACCAACGTGACATATATTTTTTTAATCTAGGAGGTATGTGAACCGGAAATTCCAACCCACATAGAAATTCTTCTTGAGAAGTCAAAATTGGTTGAAAAAGAAAACAAATATTTGAAGGAAAAATTAAAAATAATTGAGGACAAGAATATGGAACTGGAGTTGCATGTCGCCGATGTCATCGATGATCGCGAGATGAAGATCGATGCGATGCTGTTGAAGATGGATGCAATGCGCTTGAAGATGGATGAAATGTGCTTGAAGATTAGGAATATTAAAAAATATGCCATTGATAAAGAGGCTTGGTATCATTATGTTGTTGGGTCAATTGTTACCTTAGTTGCGATTTTGATCGCATTTATTGTTGCATTGAAATGTTTTACATAGTTGTATGTTGTTTTATGAGAGAACTTTCTGTATTTATTTTTTGCAATAATAACATTTGATCACTACTGTGCTTTGGTTTTAATGTGATGATGAACTTGTGTTAATTTGATCATATGTTCTGCAATGGTTTTTTAATACATACTTAATTTCATAATAGAGATGAACCACCAATGGATGTATGGTTACCGACGCACTTAAGTTCACACAAAATGGTATCCTCGACCGAGGTTAGCAACCTTATCCTTTTTATCTGTAATTGATACAAAAATATTGCATGTGTCAATGTACGGTGGTCATTTCACTATTCATGTATGATGCCAGATCGATGCACGGAAGCGATGGATGTATGGCGAACGACGCGGTTCCGGATTTATTGTAGGCCTGCATAAATTTATGGATGTGGCTGAGGCAAACAAAGTGGATAATTTTATGCCTTGTCCATGTGTTGTGTGTCGAAACATGAAGGAGTACTCTTGAACGAAAAAACATTCATCTCCACTTGCTTCAGAGAGGTTTCATGCCAGCATATTATTGTTGGACCATGCACAGAGAAAGAGGGGTTAGGATGGAAGACAATGAAGAATAAGATGATGATGACAACTATCCTATGTTCACTGAAGAATACGGTGATACTACAATGGAAGACAATGAAGAATAAGGAGGTGAAGAACAACCGACATCAGATGAGCCCGCTGATCGTCTTGGTCGGGTCATTTCTGATGCAAAGAGAGAATGCGATACAGAAAAGGAGAAGCTGAAATTGGAGGCGATGCTAAAGGATCATAAAAAGTTGTTGTACCCAAATTGCGAAGATGGCAGCACAAAGCTCGATACCACACTGGAACTGTTGAAATGGAAGGCAGAAATTGGTTTATCTGACAAGGGATTTGAGAAGTCACTAAAAATATTTAAGCCGAAACTTCCAAAGGATAATGAATTGCCCGAGACTACGTACGAAGAAAAGAAGGCTATCTGCCCTCTTGGATTAGATGTGCATAAGATACATGCATGCATTAATGACTGCATCCTGTACCGCGGTGAGAAGTACGAGAATATAGATAAATGCCCGGGATGCATTGCATGTTAGTACAAGATCAGACATGATGACCATGGTGATGTTGAGGGCAATGACTGTTGGAAATATGCCCTAGAGGCAATAATAAATTAGTTATTATTATATTTCCTTGTTCATAATAATCGTTTATTATCCATGCTGTAATTGTATTGATTGGAAACACAAATACATGTGTGGATACATAGACAAAACACTATCCCTAGTAAGCCTCTATTTGACTAGCTCGTTGATCAAAGATGGTCAAGGTTTCCTAACCATAGACAAGTGTTGTCACTTGATAACGGGATCACATCATTAGGAGAATCATGTGATGGACAGGACCCAAACTATGAACGCAGCATATTGATCGTGTCGTTTTATTGCTATAGTTTTCTGCGTGTCAAGTATTTTTTCCTATGACCATGAGATCATATAAATCACTGGCGCCAGAGGAATGCCTTGTGTGTATGAAACGTCACAACGTAACTGGGTGACTATAAAGATGCTCTACAGGTATCTCCGAAGGCGTCGGTTGAGTTAGTATGGATCAAGAGTGGGATTTGTCACTCCGTGTGACGGAGAGGTATCTCGGGGCCCACTCGGTAATACAACATCACACACAAGCCTTGCAAGCAATGTGACTAAGTGTAAGTCACGGGATCTTGTATTACGGAAATGAGTAAAGAGACTTGTCGGTAACGAGATTGAAATAGGTATGCGGATACCGATGATCAAATCTCGGGCAAGTAACATACCGAAGGACAAAGGGAATGACATACATGATTTTATGAATCCTTGACACTGAGGTTCAACCGATAAGATCTTCGGAGAATATATAGGATCCAATATGGGCATCCAGGTCCCGCTATTGGTTATTGACCAAGGAGTGTCTCGGGTCATGTCAACATAGTTCTCGAACCCGCAGGGTCTGCACACTTAAGGTTCGATGATGTTTCGGTATAGTAGAGTTATAGTTGTTGTTAACCGAAAATTGTTCGGAGTCCCAGATGAGACCCAGGACGTCACGAGGAGCTCGGGAATGGTCCGGATGTAAAGATTGATATATGGGAAGTCGTGTTTTGGTCACCGGAAAAGTTTCGAGCACATCGGTAGTGTACCGGGAGTGTCGGGAGGGGTGCCGGGGACCATCGGGAAGGGTGTCCCGCCCCAAGGGGTCTTATGGGCTATGGGAAGAGATAAACCAGCCCCTGGTGGGCTGGAATAAGTTCCCACTAAGGCCCATAGGTTTGAGAAGGAAAAAACACAAGGTGGAAAGAGTTTCCAAGTGGGAAGGTGGAATCCTACTCCAAGTAGGATTGGAGTAGGACTCCTCCACCTCCAATTTCGGCCAAACCTTTAGGGTTTGAAGCTGCCTCCTGCCCTCCATCCCTCCTATATATACTAGAGGTATTGAGGGTTTTTGAGACAAAACTTTGCCACGTGCTGCTCGACCCTATACCACGCAGTTTTTCCTCTAGATCGTATTTCTGCGGAGCTTAGGCGAAGCCCTGCCGGAATAGATCATCACCACCACCGGCGTGCCGTCACGCTGCCGGAGAACTCTTCTACCTCTCCGCCCCCTCTTGCTGCATCAAGAAGGTGGAGATCGTCATCGAGCTGTACGTGTGCTGAACGCGGAGGTGCCATTTTTTTCGCACTAGATCGGAACTGATCAAGAGACGGATCGCAAGATGGTTCGTGCAATGGATCACGAGAAGGTTCATGGAACGGCTCGCAAGACGGTTCGTGCAACGGATCGCGAGACGGTTCGTGGAACGGATTAAGGGACGGATCGCGGGACGGATCGCGGGACGGTTCGTGGGGCGGTTCGAGGGACGTGAAGACGTTCCACTACATCAACCGCGTTTCTTAACGCTTCCTGTTGTGCGATCTACAAGGGTACGTAGATACAGATCTCCTCTCATAGATGGACATCACCATGATAGGTCTTCATGCGCGTAGGAAATTTTTTGTTTCCCATGCGACGTTGCCCAACAGTGGCATCATGAACTAGGTTCATGGGTAGATGTTATCTCGAGTAGAACACAATAGTATTTGTGGGCTGTGATGTGTGATTTGCTGCCCTCCTTAGTATTTTCTTGATTCCGCGGTATTGTTGCATCGAAGCGGCTCAGACCGACATTACTCGTACGCTTACGAGAGACTGGTTTCATCGCTACGAGCAACCCCGTTGCTCAAAGATGACTGACGAGTGTCGGTTTCTCCAACTTTAGTTGAATCTGAATTTACCAAGGAGGTCCTTGGAGAGAGTTTAAATAGCAATTAATACATCTCCATTGTGGTGTTTTGCATAAGTAAGATGCTATCCTACTAGATACCCATGGCAACCACGTAAAACATGCAACAACAATTAGAGGACGTCTAACTTGTTGTTGCAGGGTATGCTTGTGATGTGATATGGCCAATGACGTGATGTGATATATTGGATGTATGAGATGATCATGTTGTAATAGTTAATATCGATTTGCGCGTCGATGGTACGGCAACCGGTAGGAGCCATAGGGTTGTCTTTAAACTAATGTTTGTGCTTGCAGATGCATTTACTATATTGCTAGGACGTAGCTTTGGTAGTAATAGCATGAGTAGCACGACAACCCGATGGTGACACGTTGATGGAGATCATGATGATGGAGATCATGGTGTGGCGCTGGTGACAACAAGATCGTGCCGGTGCTTTGGTGATGCAGATCAAGAAGCACATCATGATGGCCATATCATGTCACTTATGAATTGCATGTGATGTTAATCCTTTATGCACCTTATCTTGCTTAGAACGTCGGTAGCATTATGAGGTGATCTCTCACTAAAATTTCAAGCTCAAATTGTGTTCTCCCCGACTATGCACCGTTGCGACAGTTCGTCGTTTCGAGATACCGCGTGATGATCGGGTGTGATAGACTCAACGTTCACATACAACGGGTGCAAAAGAGTTGCACACGCGGAACACTCGGGTTAAACTTGACGAGCCTAGCATGTGCATACATGGCCTCGGAACACAAGAGATCAAAAGGTCGAGTATGAATCGTATGGTTGGTATGATTAGCATAGAGATGCTTACCACTGAAACTATTCTCGACTCACGTGATGATCGGACTTCAGATAGTGGATTTGGATCATGCACCACTCTAATGACTAGAGAGATGTACTTTTTGAGTGGGACTTCTTAAGTAATATGATTAATTGAACTAATTATCGTGAACATATTCTAATGGTCTTTGCGAATTACGATGTAGCTTGTGTTATAACTCTATTGTTTTTATATGTTCCTAGAGAAAATTTAGTTGAAAGTTGATAATAGCAACTTTACGGACTGAGTCCATAAAACTCGGGATTGTCCTCGTTGCTGCGCAGAAGGCTTATGTCCTTAATGCACCACTCGGTGTGCTGCACCTCGAGCGTCATCTGTGGATGTTGTGAACATCCGACATACAAGTTTTTCTAATGAGTACGCGAGAGTTCAGTTCAAAATACTTAATGGCTTAGAAGCAAGGCACCGAAGACGTTTTGAAATGTCACGTAACATAAGAGATGTTCTAAAGAGATGAAATTGTGATTTCATGCTCGTGCCCTTGTTAAGAGGTATGAGACCTCCGACAAGATTCTTTGTCCACAAAGTAAACGAGAAAAGCTCAATCATTGAGCATGTGCTCAAATTGTGTGAGTACGACAATCGCTTGAATCAATTGGGAGTTAATCTTCCAGACGAGAAAGTGATGGTTCGCCAAAGTCACTGCCACTAAGCTGCTAGAGCTTAGTGATGAACTATAAAAAAATCAAGGATATATATGATGATCCTTGGGTGATTCGAAATGTTTGACACTGCGAAAGTAGATATCAAGAAGGAGCATCAATTGTTGATGGTTAGTAAAACCACTAGTTTCGGGAAGGGGAAGGGCTAGAAGGGATACTTCATGAAACGGCAAACCAGTTGCTGCTCTAATGAAGAAACCCAAAATTGAACCCAAAACCGAGACTAAGTGCTTCTGTTATGAGGGGAACGGTCACTGAGGCGGAACTACCCTAGATACTTGGTAGATAAGTCGGCTACCAAAGTCGACATAAGTATATTTGATATACATGATAGCGATGTGTGCTTTACTGGTACTCCTAGTAGCACGAGGGTATTTGATACCGGTTCGGTTGCTAAGTGATTAGTAACACGAAATGAAAGCTAGGGAACAAACGGAGACTAGCTAAAGGCGAGGTGACGATACATGTTGGAAGTGTTTCCAAGGTTGATACGATCAAACGTCGCACGCTCCCTCTATGTGACGCCCTCGGTTTAATCATACGCTAATCATACACGCAAATGCGTACGATCAAACCCAAGGACTCACGGGAAGATATCACAACACAACTCTAGACACAAATAAAACAACATCAGCTTCATATTACAGGCCAGGGGCCTCGAGGGCTAGAATACGGAAGCTTGATAAACACACGAGTTAGCGGAAGCAACAAATATCTGAGTACACCCTTAGGTTTTGTCGATCCTAAGGGTGCTAACAAGTATTCAAGCTCCAGCGATCCTTCTATGGACTGGTGCAAGCATCTCGGAGTTGGAATATATGCTTTGATGAGTTGATCGAAGCTTTTGGGTTTATAAAAGGTTTGTGAGAAACTTGTATTTCCAAAGAAGTTTGTGGGAGCACTATAGAATTTCTCATAAGTATATGTGGTTCACATATTGTTGATCGGAAGTAATACAGAATTTCTGTAAAGCATAAAGGTTGTTTGAAAGGGGGTTTTCAAAGGAAGACCTGGATAGAGCTACTTGAACATTGAGCATCAAGATCTATGGAGATAGATCAAAATGCTGAACAGAACTTTCAAATGAAATGCATGCCTTGACAAGTTTTGAAGGAGTTCAAAATAGATCAGCAAAGAAAGAGTTCTTGGCTGCGTTGTAAGGTGTGAATTTGAGTAAGATTCAAAAGCCCAACCACGGCAGAAGAAAGAGAAAGGACGAAGGTCGTCCCATATGCTTTAGCCATAGACTCTACAGTATGCCATGCTGTGTACCACACCTGATGTGTGCCTTGCTACATGTCTGTTAAGAGGTACAGAGAGTAATCCAAGATTGAATCACTGAACATCGGTCAAAGTTATCCTTATTAACTAATAGACTAAGGAATTTTTCTCGATTATGGAGGTGGTTAAAGAGTTCGTCGTAAAGGGTTACGTCGATGCAAGATTTGACACTAATCCGAATAACTATGAGTAGTAAAACGGATTCGTATAGTAGAGTAGATATTTGGAGTATTTCCGAATAGCACGTAGTAGCAGCATCTAGAAGATGACATAAATATTTGTAAAGCACACACGGATCTGAAAGTTTCAGAACCATTGACTAAAACCTCTCTCACGAGCAAGACGTGATCAGACCCCAGAACTATATGGGTGTTGGATATGTTAAAATTACATGGTGATGTGAACTAGATTATTGACTCTAGTGCAAGTGGGAGACTGTTGAAAATATACCCTAGAGGCAATAATAAATGAGTTATTATTATATTTCCTTGTTCATAATAATCGTTTATTATCCATGATATAATTGTATTGATTGGAAACACAAATACATGTGTGGATACATAGACAAAACACTGTCCCTAGTAAGCCTCTAGTTGACTAGCTCGTTGATCAAAGATGGTCAAGGTTTCCTAGCCATAGACAAGTGTTGTCACTTGATAACGGGATCACATCATTAGGAGAATCATGTGATGGACAAGACCCAAACTATGAACGTAGCATATTGATCGTGTCGTTTTATTGCTATAGTTTTCTACGTGTCAAGTATTTGTTCCTATGACCATGAGATCATATAACTCACTGGCACCAGAGGAATGCCTTATGTGTATCAAACGTCACAACGTAACTGGGTGACTATAAAGGTGCTCTACAGGTATCTCCGAAGGTGTCGGTTGAGTTAGTATGGATCAAGACTGGGATTTGTCACTCCGTGTGACGGAGAGGTATCTCGAGGCCCACTCGGTAATACAACATCACACAGAAGCCTTGCAAGCATTGTGACTATGTGTAAGTCACGGGATCTTGTATTACGGAAACGAGTAAAGAGACTTGCCGGTAACGAGATTGAAATAGGTATGCGGATACCGACGATCAAATCTCGGCCAAGTAACATACCGAAGGACAAAGGGAATGACATACGGGATTATATGAAACCTTGACGCTGAGGTTCAACCGATAAGATCTTTGGAGAATATGTAGGATCCAATATGGGCATCCAGGTCCCGCTATTAGATATTTACCGAGGAGTGTCTCGGATCATGTCAACATAGTTCTCGAACCCGCAGGGTCTGCACACTTAAGGTTCGATGACGTTTCGGTATAGTTGAGTTATAGGTGTTGGTAACCGAAAGTTGTTCGGAGTCCTAGATGAGATCCAGGACGTCACAAGGAGCTTCGGAATGGTTCGGAGGTAAATATTGATATATGGGAAGTCCTGTTTTGGTCACCGGAAAACTTTCAGGCTCATCGGTAGTGTATCGGGAGTGCCGGGAGGGGTACCGGGGACCATCGAGAGGGGTGTCACGCCCCAAGGGGTCTTATGGGCTATGGGAAGAGATAAACCAGCCCCTAGTGGGCTGGAATAAGTTCCCACTAAGGCCCATAAGGTTTGAGAAGGAAACAACACAAGGTGGAAAGACTTTCCAAGTGGGAGGGTGGAATCCTACTCCAAGTAGGATTGGAGTAGGACTCCTCCACCTCCAATTTCGGCCAAACCTTGAGGGTTCGAGGCTGCCTCCTCCCCTCCCCCCCTCCTATATATACTAGAGGTATTGAGGTTTTTTGAGACACAACTTTTCCACATGCTGCTCGACCCTATACCACATAGTTTTTCCTCTAGACCATATTTCTGCGGAGCTTAGGCGAAGCCCTGCCGGAATAGATCATCACCACCCCCGGCGCGCCGTCACGCTGCCGAAGAACTCTTCTGTCTCTCCACCCCCTCTTGCTGGATCAATAAGGTGGAGATCGTCATTGAGATGCACGTGTGCTGAATGCGGAGGTGCCGTCCGTTCGGCACTAGATCGGAACGGATCAAGAGACGGATCGCAAGATGGTTCGTGCAATGGATCGCGAGGCGGTTCGTGGAATGGATCAGGAGATGGTTCGCGGGACGGATCGTGGGACGGATCGCGGATGGTTCGTGGGACGGTTCGTGGGGCGGTTCGAGGGATGTGAAGACATTCCACTACATCAACCGCATTTCTGAACGCTTCCTGCTGTGCCATCTACAAGGATATGTAGATCCAGATCTCCTCTCGTAGATGGACATCACCATGATAGGTCTTCGTGCGCATAGGGAATTTTTTGTTTCCCATGCGACGTTCCCCAACAATGATGAGCCCCCCAGGAAGAAGGTTCCTGCTAAGGTTATGTGGTATGCTCCTATAATACCACGGTTGAAACGTTTGTTCACAAACAGTGAGCATGCCAAGTTGATGCGATGGCACAAAGACGAGCATAAGAAAGACGGGAAAAAGTTGAGACACCCCGCAGATGGTTCGCAGTGGAGGAAAATCGAGAGGGAGTGGTCGGACTTTGCAGATGACCCAAGGAACTTATGGCTTGGTCTAAGTACAGACGACATGAATCCTTTGGGGGAGCAGAGCTGCAGTCACAACACCTTGCCCGTGACTCTATGTATCTACAACCTTCCTCCTTGGTTGTGCATGAAGCGGAAGTTCATTATTGTGCCAGTGCTCATCGAAGGACCAAAGCAACCCGGCAACGACATTGATGTGTACCTAAGGCCATTAGTTGATGAACTTTTGTAGTTGTGGGATACACCAGGTGTACGTGTGTGGGATGAGCACACACAACAGGAATTTGACTTACGAGCATTGTTGTTCGTAACCATCAATGATTGGCCTGTTCTTAGTAACATTTCAGGACAGTCAAACAAGGGATAAAATGCATGCATGCACTGTTTAGATAAGACTAAATGTACATATTTGGAAAAATCTAAGAAGGTTTTCTACCCGGGATGTCGTCAATTTCTTCCAACCAATCATACCGTAAGAAAGAAAGGCAAGCATTTCAACGGTGAGGCAGATCACCGGAAGAAGCCTAACCTCCCTACTGGTGATGAGTTATTGGCTATGGTCAAGGATTTGGACCAAATAGTAATCTTTGGAAAGGGTCCTGGCGGTCAATCTATTCCGAAAGACAACGTTACCGGACACGTGCCCATGTGGAAAAAGAAATCTTTATTTTGGGAGCTACCCTATTGGAAACACCTAGAGGTCCGGTCTTCAATCGACGTGATGCACGTGACGAAGAATGTTTGCGTCAACCTGCTAGGCTTCCTGGGAGTGTATGGAAAGACAAAAGATACAACAGAAGCACGCGAGGAGCAGCAACGTATGAAAGACCCTTACGACAAGAAGACTGATAAAGTGCGTCAATACTTAAGCAGCTACGCTCTTACCAAAGGAGAGAAGGAAATCTTTTTTGAATGCCCGAGCATTATGAAGGTCCCCACTGGCTTCTCGTCTAATATAAAGGGAATAATAAATATGGCATAGAAAAAAATTCCAGAACCTGAAGTCTCATGATTGCCACATGATTATGACGCAGTTGCTCCCGGTTGCATTGAGGGGCTTCTACTGGAAAATGTTCGATTACCCATTGTCAAGCTATGTGCATTCCTCAATGCAATATCTTAGAAGGTAATCGATTGAGAACGTCTGGAAAGGCTATAGAAGGATGTGATCCAATGTCTTGTCCGTTTTGAGTTGGTGTTCCCCCCGTCCTTCTTAAATATTATGACGCATCTCCTTGTTCACCTAGTCGATGAGATTTCCATTCTCGGTCCTGTATTTCTACACAATATGTTCCCCTTCGAGAGGTTCATGGGAATCTTAAATAAATATGTTCATAACCGTGCTAGGCCAGAAGGAAGCATCTCCAAGGACTATGGAACAGAGGAGGTCATTTGGTTCTGTGTAGACTTTCTTCCTGACCTTAAGCCGATTGGTGTTCCCGAATCGTGGCATGAGGGGAGATTAAGTGGAAAAGGCACACTAGGAAAGAAAGCAATGATATATAGGGACGGGCATTCTTTCACTCAAGAACACTACACAGTTCTAAAAGGTTCCACCTTCGTGGCTTCGTATATCGAGGAGCACAAGAATTTTGTACGTTCCGAGTTCCCGGGGAAGGCTATCTCCTGGATTGAAGAAAAACACATGGATACTTTCGGCAGTTGGTTGCGAGCACGTCTCATGAATGACAACACTCTTGGAGATCAACTCTACTTGTTGGCCGCGTCACCTTCTTCAACTGTATTACGTTTACAAGGGTACGAGATAAACGGGAATACATTTTACACGACCTCCCAAGATAAAAAGAGCACCAACCAAAACAGTGGTGTCCGCTATGATGCAACAGACGAGAATGGGAAAAAGGACACATACTATGGTTACATAGAGGAGATATGGGACCTTGACTACGGACCTACTTTTAAGGTCCCTTTGTTTTGGTGTAGTTTGGTGAACATGTATGGAGAAGGGGTAAAGGTAGACCAGTTGTACAGAATGACAACAGTTGATCTCAAGAATCTTGGTTACAGAGACGAGTCATTCGTCCTAGCCAATGATGTGGCTCAGGTTTTCTACGTGAAAGACATGTCCTCCAGGCCAAAAAAAGCAAATGAATACATCGGACGATGAGCCAAAGCGTCACATAGTTCTTTCAGGGAAAAGAAACATCGTGGGGATCGAGGACAAGACATACATGTGAGCAGATTATAATAAGTTTGATGAAATTCTGCCCTTCATAGTGAGAATTGACCCTAGCCTCCCGTTAAATAATGAAGATGCTCCATGGTTACGGCCAAAGCAATCATAGGCAAGGGATCGAAATATAAATCTATATAATGTATTAAACTTTATGTGATGTGTACTAATGTATTAAACTTTTATGTGATGTATTAAAATTTATGTGATGTGTACTACGAAGTGCATCGAGTTTACTCCGTTACCCTCTCAACTATTTAGCACATGTTATGTGGGTGAAATGATGATTCCATGCCAACTTTCAACATTTTTAGAGTTTATTTGTAGTGATTTTCAATTTCAGGGTCAACTAGCTCAAATAAAATAAGTAAATGCACGAAAAATACCAAATGAAGTCACAATTTGTTGTTGAAAATTTGTGATGTGCCTTTGAATGGTTCATTCTGAACACACAAAAAGTATGGAGTTCGAATAAGTTCAAAAAATGAAATCCCTTTGTAACACATGAGTTCTCGTTCGAAACCCTCATACTTCGAGAGAGATTGTCCGTTTTGTACACGAAATGCATCTAGTTTTTCTTGGGTAACGTAGCATAAATTCAAAACAATTCCTACGCATATTCAGATATTCCTATCGAGAGACCAACAACGAGAGATGGGTGAGTGCATCTTCATACCTTTGAAGATCTCTAAGCGGAACTGTTACTAGAATGCGGTTGATGGAGTCGTACTCGCGGCGCTTTAGATCGCGTTGTGATTCCGATCTAGTGCCGAACTACGGCACCTCCGCGTTCAACACACGTGCAGCCCGGTGACGTCTCCCGCACCTTGATACAGCAAGGAGGAGGGAGAGGTTGGGGAAGATCTCCAGCAGCACGACGGCGTGGTGTCGATGGAGAGACGAGGTCTCCCGGCAGGTCTTCGCCAAGCACCGGCAGAGAGGAGGAGAAAGAAGAGCAGGGCTGCGCCGAGGGAGGGGGAAAACTTTGTCTCTAAAAGCCCAAAAGTGCCCACTATATATAGGAGGAGGGGAGGGTGGTACCACCCATAGGGTTCCCACCCTAGGTGTTGCGGCAGCCCCCCCAGATGGGAGGTGCGGCGGCCAGGGCAAGGGGGAGGGGTGGCGCACCCCTAGGTGGGCCTTAGGCCCACCAGCGCCTTGGGTTGAGTATGGGGGGCACACCAGCCCACCTAGGGGCTGGTTCCCTCCCGCACTTGCCCATCTAGCCTCCCTGGGTCGTTGCCCCCTTCCGGTGGACCCCCGGGGCCACCTCCGGTGGTCCCGGTGGTCCCGGTACGTTACCGGTGACGCCCGAAACACTTCCGGTGTCCGAAACCATCCGTCCTATATATCAATCTTTACCTCCGGACCATTCTGGAGCTTCTCGTGATGTCCGGGATCTCATTCGGGACTCCGAACAACTTTCGATAGACTCATATAACAATTCCCTATAACCCTACCATCATCGAACCTTAAGTGTGTAGACCCTACGGGTTCAGGAGACAGGTAGACATGACCGAGACACCTCTCCGGCCAATAACCATCAGCGGGGTCTGGAAACCCATGGTGGCTCCCACTTGCTCCACGATGATCTCATCGGATGAACCACGATGTCAAGGATTCAATCAATCCCGTATACAATTCCCTTTGTCTGTCGGTATAGAACTTGCCCGAGATTCGATCGTCGGTATACCTATACCTTGTTCAATCTCGTTACCGGTAAGTCTATTTACTCGTTCCGTAGCACGTCATCATGTGACTAACTCCTTAGTCACATTGAGCTCGTGATGATCTTCTACCGAGTGGGCCCAGAGATACCTCTCCGTCACATGGAGTGACAAATCCCGATCTCGATTCGTACCAATCCAACAGACACTTTCAGAGGTACCCGAAGTGCACCTTTATAGTCACCCAGTTACGTTGTGACGTTTGATACACCCAAAGCACTCCTACGGCATCCGGGAGTTGCACAATCTCATGGTCGAAGGAAAAGACACTTGACATTAGAAAATCTTTAGCGTACGAACAATACGATCTAGTGCTACGCTTAGGATTGGGTCTTGTCCATCACATCATTCTCCCAATGATGTGATCCCCTTATCAATGACATCTAATGCCCATGACCAGGAAACCATGATCATCTATTGACTAATGAGCTAGCCAACTAGAGGCTTGCTAGGGACACATTGTGATCTATTTATTCACACATGTATTACTGTTTCCTGTTAATACAATTATAGCATGAACAATAGACGTTTATCATGAACAAGGAAATATGATAATAACCATTTTATTATTGCCTCTAGGGCATATTTCCAACAGTCTCCCACTTGCACTAGAGGCAATGATCTAGTTACATTGTGATGTATCGAACACCCATAGCATTATGGTGTTGATCATGTTTTGCTCATGGAAGAGGTTTAGTCACGGGTGTGCAACATTCAGATCCGTGTGTACTTTACAAATCTCTATTACTCCACTATGGACATGGTCCTGGATGGAGTTGTAGCGGCATTTGATGTGCTTCGTCTTCCGGTGAAACCTGGGCTCCTTGGCTATGGCAATGGCCCCAGTGTTATCACAAAAGAGTGTCATTGGACCCGACGCGCTTGGAACCACTCCAAGGTCGGTGATGAGCTCCTTCATCCAAATTCCTTCATGAGTTGCTTCTGAAGCAGCTATGTACTCCGCTTCACATGTTGATGTTGCCACGAATTCTTTCTTGTGTTGCACCAGCTCACAGCCCCACCATTCAAAACATATACGTATCCGGTCTGTGACTTAGAGTCATCCGGATCTGTGTCAAAGCTAGCGTCGACGTAACCCTTTACGACGAGCTCTTTGTCACCTCCATAAACGAGAAACATTTCCTTAGTCCTTTTCAGGTACTTAAGGATATTCTTGACCGCTGTCCAGTGTTCCATACCGGGATCACTTTGGTACCTCCCTACCAAACTTATGGCAAGGTTTATATCAGGTCTGGTACATAGCATGGCATACATAAGAGAGCCTACGGCTGAAGCGTAGGGGACATAACTCATCTTCTCTCTATCTGCTGCCGTGGTCGGCGATTGAGTCTTACTCAATCTCATACCTTGCAAAACTGGCAAGAACCCTTTCTTTGAGTTTTCCATATTGAACTTCTTCAATATCTTGTCAAGGTATGTACTTTGCGAAAGACCTATGAGGCGTCTCGATCTATCTCTATAGATCTTGATGCCTAATATGTATGCAGCTTCTCCAAGGTCCTTCATTGAAAAACTCTTGTTCAAATAGGCGTTTATGCTCTCCAACATCTCTATGTCATTCCCCATCAATAATATGTCATCCACATACAGTATGAGGAAAGCTACAGAGCTCCCACTCATTTTGTTGTACAGACAGGCTCTCCAAAAACCTGTATGAACCCAAACTCTTTAATCACCTCATTAAAGCGAATGTTCCAACTCCGAGATGCTTGCACAAGCCCATAGATGGAGCGCTGGAGCTTGCACACTTTGTTAGCACCCTTAGGGTTTACAAAACCTTCTGGTTGCATCATATACAACTCTTCCTTAAGATTCCTGTTAAGGAACGCTGTTTGGACGTCCATTTGCCAAATTTCATAATCATAAAAGGCGGCAATTGCTAACATGATTCAGACTGATTTCAGCTTCGCTACGGGAGAGAAAGTCTCCTCGTAGTCAATTCCTTGAATTTGTCGAAAACCCTTTGCGACAAGTCGAGCTTTATAAACGGTTACATTACCGTTTGCATCAGTCTTCTTCTTGAAGATCCATTTATTTTCTATGGCCCGCCGGTCATCGGGCAAGTCCACCAAAGTCCATACTTTGTTCTCATACATGGATCCTATCTCGGATTTCATAGCTTCAAGCCATTTGTTCGAATCCGGGCCCGCCATCGCTTCTTCATAGTTCGAAGGTTCACCCTTGTCTAAAAACATGATTTCCATCACAGGGTTCCGTACCACTCTGGTGTGGAGCGTGCCCTTGTGGACCTTCGCGGTTCAGTAGTAACTTGATCCGAAGCTTCATGATCATTATCATTAACTTCCTCTTCAGTTGGTGCAGGCGCCACAGGAACAATTTCCCGTGCTGCGCTACTTTCCTGTTCGAGAGGGGGTGTAATTACCTCATCAAGTTCTACCTTCCTCCCACTTACTTCTTTCGAGAGAAACTCCTTGTCTAGAAAGAATTCGTTCTTGGCAACAAAGGTTTTACCTTCGGATCTAAGACAGAAGGTACACCCAATAGTTTCCTTAGGGTATCCTATGAATAGGCATTTCTCCGCTTTGGGTTCGAGCTTTTCTGGTTGAAGTTTTTTCACATAAGCATCGCAGCCCCAAACTTTAAGAAACGACAACTTCGGATTCTTGCCAAACCATAGTTCGTATGGTGTCGTCTCAACGGATTTAGACGGTGCCCTATTTAAAGTGAATGTTGTAGTTTCTAATGCGTATCCCCAAAATGATAGCGGTAAGTCGGTAAGAGACATCATAGATCGTATCATATCTAATAAAGTGCGATTACGACATTCAAACACTCCGTTGCGTTGCGGTGTGCCAAGCGGCGTCAGTTGTGAAATGATTCCACACTTAGGTGTGTGCCAAACTTGTGACTCAAATATTCTCCTCCACGATCAGATTGTAAACACTTAATTTTTCTGTCACGTTAATTCTCGACCTCACTCTGAAATTCCTTGAACTTTTCAAATGTCTCAGATTTGTGCTTCATCAAGTAGATATACCCATACCTACTCAAATCATCGGTGAGAGTGAGAAAATAACGATAGCCACCGCGAGCTTCAACGTTCATTGGACCACACACATCAGTATGTATTATTTACAATAAGTCGGTTGCTCTCTCCATTATTCCTGAGAATGGAGTCTTAGTCATCTTGCCCATGAGGCACGGTTCGCATGTGTCAAATGATTCAAAGTCAAGAGACTCTAATAGTCCATCAGTATGGAACTTCTTCATGCGCTTAATGTCGATATGACCAAGGCGGCAGTGCCACAAGTATGTGGGACTATCATTATCAACTTTGCATCTTTTGGTACTCACACTATGAATATGCGGAACATCACGATCGAGATTCATCAAGAATAAACCATTCACCAGCGGAGCATGACCATAATACAAATCACTCATATAAATAGAACAACCATTATTCTCTGACTTAAATGAGTAGCCGTCTCGCATTAAGCAAGACCCTGGTACAATAGTCATGCTCAAAGCTGGTACTAAATAACAATTATTAAGGTTTAAAACTAATCCCGACGGTAGATGTAGAGGTAGCGTGCCGACGGCGATCACACCGACCTTCGAGCCATTCCCGATGCGCATCGTCACCTCGTCCTTTGCCAGTCTCCGCTTATTCCGCAGTTCCTGCGTTGAGTTGCAAATGTGAGCAACAGCACCGGTATCAAATACCCAGGAGCTACTATGAGCGCTGGTAAGGTACACATCAATAACATGTATGTCACATATACCTTTAACGTTGCCGGCCTTCTTGTCCGCTAAGTATTTGGGGCAGTTCCGCTTCCAGTGACCCTTTCCCTTGCAATAGAAGCACTCAGTCTCAGGCTTGGGTCCATTCTTTTTCTTCTTCCTGGCATCTAGCTTACCGGGCGCGGCAACGGCTTTGCCATCTTTCTTGAAGTTCTTCTTACCCTTGCCCTTCTTGAAACTAGTGGTCTTGTTGACCATCAACACTTGATGCTCTTTCTTAATTTCTACTTCTGCAGACTTGAGCATCGAGTAAAACTCGGGAATGGTCTTCTCCATCCCTTGCATGTTGTAGTTCAGCACAAAATCTTTGTAGCTTGGTGGGAGAGACTGGAGGATTCTGTCAATTATAGCATCATCCGGAAGTTCGACTCCAAGTGAAGTTAGACGACCGTGTAACCCAGACATTTTGAGTATGTGCTCACTGACAGAACTGTTCTCCTCCATCTTACAGCTAAAGAACTTGTCGGAGACTTCATATCTCTCGACACGGGCATGAGCTTGAAAAACTAGCTTCAGCTCTTGGAACATCTCATATACATCATGTTGCTCAAAACGCCTTTGGAGCCCCGTTTCTAAACTGTATAACATGCCACACCTAACCAGAGAGTAGTCATCACTCCGCGTCTTCCAGACGTTCAGAATGTCCTGGGCTGCTGCGGGAGCGGGAGGGTCACCTAGCGGCGCATCAAGGACATAAGCCTTTTTAGCTGCTTCAAGGATGAGCTTCAAGTTGCAAACCCAGTCCGCATAGTTGCTACCATCATCTTTCAGCTTGTTTTTCTCTAGGAATTCGTTGAAATTGAGGTTGACGTTGGCCATCTACAATATTTATAAAGACAACTTTTAGACTAAGTTCATGACAATTAAGTTCATTTAATCAAATTAAGTATGAACTCCCACTTAAATTGACATCCCTCTAGTCATCTAAATGATACATGATCCATGTTGACTAACCCGTGTCCGATCATCACGTGAGACGGACTAGTCACCATGGTGAGCTACTTCATGCTGATTGTATTCAACCATACGACTCATGTTCGACCTTTCGATCTCTTGTATTCGAGGTCATGTCTATACATGCTAAGCTCGTCGAGTCAACCTAGGTGTTTCGCGTGTGTAAATCTGGCATACACCCGTTGTATGCGAACGTTAGAATCTATCACACCCGATCATCACGTGGTGCTTCAAGACAACGATCCTTCGCAACGGTGCACACTTAGGGGAATGCGTTCTCAAAATTTTAAGAGGAATCATCTTATTATGCTACCGTCGTTCTAAGCAATAAGATGAAAAACATGATAAACATCACAATGCAATCATATAGTGACATGATATGGCCATTATCATCTTTGCTCTTTTGATCTCCATCTTCAGGAATCGCAAGATCATCATTGTCATCGGCGTGACACCATGATCTCCATCATCATGATCTCGATCATCGTGTCTCCGTGAAGTCATCACGCCAACTACTACTATCACTACTACTACAGCTAACCGTTAGCAATGAAGTAAAAGTAGTAAGCACATGGCGTTGCATCTCATACAATAAATTAAGACAACTCCTATGGCTCCTACCGGTTGTCATACTCATCGACATGCAAGTCGTGAAGCCTATTAAAACAACATGATCATCTCATACATCATACATGCAACATCACAACTTTGGCCATATCACATCACATGTCAAACCCTGCAAAAACAAGTTAGACATCCTCTAATTGTTGTTGCAAGTTTTACGTGGCTGATTTGGGTTTCTAGCAAGAACACTTTCTTACCTATGTGACAGCTACAACAATGATATTCCAAAGCTATTTACCCTTCATAAGGACCCTTCTCATCAAATCCAATCCGACTAGAGTAGGAGAGACAGACACCCGCTAGCCACCATTATGCACGGTGTGCATGTCTGTCGGTGGAACCAGTCTCACGTAAGCGTACGTGTAAAGTCGGTCCGGGCCACTTCATCCCACAATACCGCCGGAAAAATATAAGACTAGTAGTGGCAAGCAATTGACAAATCATCGCCCACAACCTTTTGTGTTCTACTCGTGCATAGAATCTACGCATAGAAAACCTGGCTCGGATGCCACTGTTGGGTAACGTAGCGTAAATTCAAAAAAATTCCTACGCATATTCAGATCTTCCTATGGAGAGACCAGCAACGAGAGAGGGGTGAGTGCATATTTATACCTTTGAACATTGCTAAGCGGAAGCGTTACTAGAACGCGGTTGATGGAGTCGTACTGGCGGCGATTCAGATCGCGGTGTGATTCCGATCTAGTGACGAACTACGGCACCTTCGATTTCAACACACGTGCAGCCCGGTGACGTCTCCCGCACCTTGATCCAGCAAGGAGGAGGGAGAGGTTGGGGAAGATCTCCAGCAGCACGACGGCGTGGTGTCGATGGAGAGACAAGGTCTCCCGGCAGGGCTTCGCCAAGCACCGGTAGAGAGGAGGAGAAAGAAGAGCAGGGCTGCGCCGAGGGAGAGGGAAAACTGTGTCTCTAAAAGCCCAAAAGTGCCCACTATATATAGGAGGAGGGGAGGGGGGTGCCACCCCTAGGGTTCCCACCCTAGGTGGTGCGGCAGCCCCCCCACCCAGATGGGAGGTGCGGCGGCCAGGGCAAGGGGGAGGGGTGGCGCACCCCTAGGTGGGCCTTAGGCCCACCAGCGCCTAGGGTTCCCCCCCTCTCCACCTCCTGCGCCTTGGGCTCAGTGTGGGGGGGGGGCTCACCAGCCCACCTAGGGGCTGGTTCCCTCCCGCACTTGGCCCATCTAGCCTCCAGGGGTCGTTGCCCCCTTCCAGTGGACCCCCGGGGCCACCTCCGGTGGTCCCGGTACGGTACCGGTGACGCCCGAAACACTTCCGGTGTCCGAAACCATCCGTCCTATATATCAATCTTTACCTCCGGACCATTCCGGAGCTCCTCATGACGTTCGGTATCTCATCCGGGACTCCGAACAACTTTCTATATCCTCGTATAACAATTCCCTATAACCCTTGCGTCATCGAACCTTATGTGTGTACACCCTACGGGTTCGGGAGACAGGTAGACATGACCGAGACACCTCTCCGGCCAATAACCATCAGCGGGGTCTGGATACCCATGGTGGCTCCCACTTGCTGCACGATGATCTCATCGGATGAACCATGATGTCAAGGATTCAATCAATCCCGTATACAATTCCCTTTGTCTGTCGGTAAAGAACTTGCCCGAAATTCGATCGTCGGTATACCTATACATTGTTCAATCTCGTTATCGATAAGTCTCTTTAATCGTTCCGTAGCACGTCATCGTGTGACTAACTCCTTAGTCACATTGATCTCATGATGATGATCTACCGAGTGGGCCCAGAGATACCTCTCCGTCACACGGAGTGAAAAATCCCGATCTCGATTCGTACCAACCCAACAGACACTTTCAGAGGTACCCGAAGTGCACCTTTATAGTCACCCAGTTACGTTGTGACGTTTGATACACCCAAAGCACTCCTACGGCATCCGGGAGTTTCACAATCTCACGGTCAAAGGAAAAGACACTTGACATTAGAAAAGCTTTAGCATACGAACAATACGATCTATTGCTACGCTTAGGATTGGGTCTTGTCCATCACATCATTCTCCCAATGATGTGATCCCGTTATCAATGACATATAATGCCCATGACCAGGAAACCACGATCATCTATTGACTAACGAGCTTGCCAACTAAAGGCTTGCTACAGACGCATTGTGATCTATTTATCCACACATGTATTACTGTTTCCTGTTAATACAATTATAGCATGAACAATAGACGATTATCACGAACAAGGAAATATGATAATAACCATTTTATTATTTCCTCTAGGGCATATTTCCAACAGTTTTTGTCGTAACCCTCTCAAAGTTTTAGCAGATGCTATGTGGGTGAAAAGATGATACCATGCCAACTTTCAACATTTTCAGAGTTCATTTGTAGTGCTTTTCCATTTCAGGGTCAACTAGCTCAAAAAAAATAAGTGAATGCATGAAAAGTACCAAATGAAGTCAGAAATTGTTGAAAATTTGTGATGTGCCTTTGAATGGTGCATTTTGAACACACAAAAAGTATGGAGTACAAATAAGTTCAAAAAAATGAAATCCCTTTGTAACAGATGAGTTCTCATTCGAACCCGTGATACTTCGAGAGAGATTGTCCGTTTTGTACACGAAGTGCATCCAGTTTTTGTCGTAACCCTCTGAACTATTTAGCATATGCTATGTGGGTTAAATGATTATACCATGCCAACTTCCAACATTTCTAGAGTTCATTTGTAGTGCTTTTCTGTTTCATGGTCAACTAGCTCAAAAAAAGAGTAAATGCACGAAAAATACCAAATGAAGTGAGAAGTTGTTGAAAATTTGTGATGTGCCTTTGAATAGTGCATTTTGAACACGTAAAAAGTATGGAGTTCAAATAAGTTCAAAAAAATGATGTCCCTTTGTAACAGATGAGTTCTTGTTCGAAATCCTCATACTTCGAGAGAGATTCTCCGTTTTGTACGCGAACTGCATCCAGTTTTTGCCATAACCCTCTCAACTTTTGAGCACATGCTATTTGGGTGAAATGATGATACCATGCCAACTTTCAATATTTTCAGAGTTCATTTGTAGTACTTTTCAATTCCAGGGTCAAGTAGCTCAAAAAAAAGTAAATGCACGAAAAATACCAAATGAAGTCAGAAATTGTTGAAATTTTGTGATGTGCCTTTGAATGGTGCATTTTGAACACACAAAAAGTATGGAGTTCAAATAAGTTCAAAAAATGAAATCCATTTGTAAAAGATGAGTTCTCGTTCGAAACCGTGATACTTCGAGAGAGATTGTTCGTTTTGTACATGAAGTGCATCCAGTTTTTGCCGTAACCCTCTCAACTTTTTAGCACATGCTATGTGGGTGAAATGATTATACCATGCCAAATTTCAACATTTTCATAATCCATTTGTAGTGCTTTTCAATTTGAGGGTCAATAAGGTCCAAAATATAAGTAAATGCATGAAAAATACCAAATGAAGTCAGAAATTGTTGAAATTTTGTGATGTGCCTTTGAATGGTGCATTTTAAACACACAAAAAGTATGGAGTTCAAATAAGTTCAAAAAAAATGAAATCTCTTTGTAACAAATGAGTTCTCGTTCGAAACCCTGATACTTTGAGAGAGATTGTCCATTTTGTACAAGAAGTGCATCCAGTTTTTCTCGTAACCCTCTCAACTTTTTAGCACATGCTATGTGGGTGAAATGATGATAACATGCCAATTTTCAACATTTTCAGAGTTCATTTGTAGTGTTTTTCAATTTCAGGGTCAACTAGATCAAAAAAAAGTAAAAGCACGAAAAATACCAAATGAAATCATAAATGAATGAATTAAAACTAATTAACTAAAATTATCAAAGTGCTTATTTGTTAGAAAGCATGAAGTAAAACATTAACTAAAAAGAAAGAAAAAAGATCAACTCGATAGAAAACTAAAATAGAAGAAAAAAATAGCAAATAATTAAAATATAAACTAGGACTAAAAATTATTAATGTAAAAAAATGCCGCCTATTGGGCCTTCATGGCGTGCATACGACTAGAGACCCTACCCGACAGGTGGGCCAGGATGCAGGCCCGCGGGCCTAATAGGCCCAACAGGCAGCGAGAGGAGAGTTAGGCCCATAGTCTTGCAATAGAGAGAAGCTCAATTGAGCTAGGCGAGGCAGTGCTTATAAAGCACTGCCAGCGCCCCTCGCTAGGCGAGGTGGGACTAAAGGTTGCCTTGCGTCCCGCCGGAGCCAGCCCAGGTCTTTAGTCCCTGGTCGGGGCTCGAGCCGGGACTAAAGACCCCCTTTAGTCCCGGGTGGAGACACGACCCGGGACTAAAGCCCCTCGTTTCCCGCCTCCTCGCCTCCCGAAAAAGGGTCTTTAGCCCCGGGTCATGGCTAGACCAGGGACTAAAGGGTGTCTTTAGTCCCGGTTCTAGCCAAGACCCGGGACTAAAGGTCCTCCTATATAAACGACACTTCGAAGTTTCCAACCCCTCTCCTCTCGTTTTCTTCCTCCTCTCGTTCTTGCCTGCGCACTAGACGACGACACGATCGACGCCGCCAGGCTGCCGGACCTCCGCCTCGGTCTCGCCGTCGTCGACGCCCGCCGTCCTCCTTGCCGGCACAGGATCTACGCGCGGGCCCCTCTTCTCCCCCGAGGTGAGCCACTCTCTTATCTCCCTCTCCTCCTCAAGCCCGGCCCCCGGTCGCCGCCTCGGCCAGCCCGTCCGTGATTGCCGCCCCTCCGAGAGCCAATCCACCACCGGAGATGCCCGATCCATCTCCGGCATAGGAGCCCCGCCACCCCGTCCATCTCCGACGTTGGAGCCCCGCCGGTGCCGCAAACACACACACACACGTACACATTGTGTTAAGAAAATTGTGTTAAGAAAATTGTTGTTTTATGTTTTAGTTGTTCAGTTAATTAAGTATTCATATTGTTAATTTAGTTGTTTTAGTTGTTTAGTTAATTTAGTTGTTTTATGTTTTAGTTGTTTATAGTTAATTAAGTATACATATTGTTAATTTAGTTGTTTTAGTTGTTTAGTTAATTTAGTTGTTTTATGTTTTATTTGTTTTAGTTGTTTCGGTAATTAAGTATTCATATTGTTATGTATTTGCAATTAAAGGTTAAGAGAATCCGTTAGACATGTTTTAGAGTATAGGTTCACGCATTTTGCTCCGTATGTAGTTTATTAAACAGTAGGAATTTAAATATAGTAGGACATACAATGCCCGACCAGCATCCTTGTCGTCGACTCGGTGGCGGCCACGTGCTTGATAGGCGCCAGCGTGTGCGGGACTGGGCTCCGCCGGGCTGGCACTGGGAGGAGTTACCTTCCGGGGCGCGCAACTAGGTGAGGAACCACGCTCCTGTCGTCGACCCGGAGCTTCTTTGGTGGCGGTCGCGGGGGCCACTGAGGGTGCAGAGGTTGCCGTCCCCCGAGGAGGAGGTACGTCGCCGTGTGAGGGAGGAGGACGAGCACGTCCGTCGCTACATGGAGACGTTGGATGCCAGGTTTGACAGGACCTGGCAAGTTCTTCACGGATCTCACCCGAGCTATGATCCGGTGATGGTCCCTACTCTTGGGTGTCCACCGCCCGCGCCTCAGTAGTACGACGATTCTTTGTTGACTGATCAGTTATATATTATTCGATGTATTATTACTGTATTTGAGAGATGTATAATTATTTATGTATTCCAGATTATATATTCGATAATATTAAGTGGACTATTCGATGATGCATTAATTAAGTAGATTATTCGATGTATATAGTTTTAGTTGTTAGTTAATTTAGTTTTTTATTTTTAATTAATTTGTAGATATTGTGGATCCAATACACGGCAGAGACGAATATCAGGAAGACGTGATGCATGGTGTCATTCGCGGGGATGATATTTTAGTTCGCGGTGTCGATGTCACCAGTCAGTTTCTGAACGAATCTGGTCAGGGAGATGAGTCTCTCAACACACAAGGTAGAAGCTCCGGTGAGGTAGACGCCCAGGCCTCGCGCGAGGGAGGAATCGGCGGCTCCAATGAGGAAGAAGCCAACGAGGGAGAAGTCGACCGCTCCGGCGTGGTGCATATGTATATTAATAAATTAATCCTCTACTGTCTATATACATATATTAACGCTCTTTCTTTTAGCCCTCCGGATCGAGAAAATCTTCAGTACAGACGAAACGAGACCCAACCAAGAAGCTGGATGACCGTGAGAGATACAGGATCGAAACAGTCTCAAATACCGGGCAACCAATTGCTCCCACAGATGTAAAGCATAAGTTTGTGAAGGCATGCGGAGTTGTTGTTAGGGACCACATCCCTATCACCACTCGAGAATGGATTAAGCCAAGGGAGGAAGGAGTCTCATATGTCGGCACAGCAGCCAAAGAAAACCTTTGGAGAAAGCTCATGCTTCATTTCACCCTGTCGGCACTAGAGGTGGATCCAAATGAGGAGGAGCCAAATGAGAGGAAATGAATAGGAGAAAAGAGGCCCTAGAGAAAAAAAGTCAAGGAGTGGGCTCTTGAGAAGATGGCCGATCTATTCAGGGGCTGGAAAAATATTGCACTAGGATTTTATCTTGAAAGATAAGACTCCAGATTTCGATCATGACTATGAGAAGATTAAAGACTACTGGGCCGAATTTGGGGCGTACAAGAAATCGGAGGACGCCTTGAAAAAGTATGCAAAAAATAAGAGGAATGCAGGTAAGAAGAAGTACCGCCATATTACGGGGCCTGGTGGCTACAGCGCTAAGATGGCTAAGTGGGAAGCACTTGAGGCATCATTTTTGGACAAAAATATCACTCGAGAGCCCTTAAAATGGCTCGAACGGGGAAGAAACTGGTTTTACGGGCATGGGGGGTTGTTGGACGATGAAGGGAAGTCAATATATAACCAAAGACACAAAGATAATCCCCTACCCATCGAGGAGATTAGACGTGCAGTACCGGATGTTGAAGAGGGATGGTTCTTACCCAATATCGAGAACGACGAGCTCACACGTGCCCTTGGGAATAAGGAACACAGAGGGCGAGCATGAGGCTTACCAGGTTCCCCGTCGTGGATTATTGTGTTCCCCGAGGAAAGGAAGAAATTTCCCGATAGAAGCCATCGGAGGAGAAAGGAAAAGGAGGCACGTGATAAAGCGGCTGAGGCAGACCGACTGCATAATCTAGAAGAAGCAGTAAAGCGGGTGCAGCAAGATCAAATCGACAAACAACAAGGTTGCGGCCAATCTCACCGGCTTATGATAGAAGCCGCATCGAATCGGAAAAGCAGTGTCGCTTCCACGCAGCTCTAGGATGAGGGTTATGATGCACTGACGACGGATCCTCCTCGTCGCTACCCAGTGGATGATATCGCAGAGAGCACACCTTGTCAGCTAAAGGTGAAACTTGCTAACTTAAGGTTGACGGTGGCGGTCGCCATGGCCATACCAATTGGACGTAATCCAACTTGGCATTGCTCTCCGGTTCCATAAGGGTACGCTGTCGTCGCGGTGGATGAAGTGATGAAAGATTATGAGGAGCTGAAGCTCGACCACCCTGCAGGTGAAGATAGGGATTTGACTCAACTTGGAGAAGTCAAGAAACAAACCGTTGTATGCCCAAAGGAGGACATCTTCCTTCCAAATTGGACGCCAAGGCCACCGAATCCTCATAGCAACAATCCTTCTTCACCTCCACCTCACCAGTCTCTAGCGCAACTGTCGTCTTCGCCGCCTCACCAATCTCTAGCTCAACCGTTGTCTTTGCCGCCTCACCAGTCTCCAGCGCAATCGTCTCCACCGCCGCATCAGCCGTCTCCACCGCCCCGTCAGACGTCTCCATCCACTCAGGATTAGAGCAAAAAGCGGAAACATACCCCCTGCTAGTAGTGGCGGCAGAAAGGGGATCCGATCACCAAAACATAAGTTGTCGCCCCTCCCAAAAGTACCTCATAAGAATATGGTTAAGAGACCTTGGGACTATACTGGAGAGGACAATATTAAGAGGGCAGACGCCCATCATGAATACTGGAAGGCTCAAGTGGCTAACAAGAATAAACCGAAAGAGCTAGAGTACCCGGCCACCCCAGGAGAGCACGCCGCGGTAGTGAAAATGCTGAAAAACCTTGAAGATCCCCCACCACCGTTGCGAGCAGACTATGAATGCTCTATTATCAATTCGGCTTAGGCAAAAAAGCAGCGGTTCAAGAGTAGTACGTCCAGCGGGAAATTAGTTGCCCAGCTCGGACAACAGAAAAACCAATCGTGCCCCCCGCTCAAAGTGTATTCCGATACAAATGTGTTCTCGAGCGGAGCTGCGGTCCAGCAGAGGAATGATGAAACAGCTGACATCGATCCGTAATTTCTTGCACAATACGGAGAAGCAGACAAGGCTCAAGGCATCACTAGTAGAAAACAGGGCTACCATTCGGCCCTGGCCAGCCCATTAGTCCCAGTTCATGAACCGGGACCAATGGGGGGTATTAGACCCGGTTCGTGAGCCCAGGGGGCCAGCCGGGGCCTCATGGGCATTGGTCCCGGTTCGTGTGGTACCATTTGTCCCGGTTCAAGCCACGAACCAGGACCAATGGTCCTCGCTGCAGGCCCACAACCTTTAGTCCCAGTTCAAGCCACGAACCGAGACAAATAACTTGCCTACATATATACCCACCGCCGCGACAGAGCACTCCACAGTGCTCTGTTTTTGTCGAGCCGGCTAGGGGAGGGCATTTGGGTGCTCTAGTTCACCTCCTATGCACATGAGGTGTTCGATGAAATGCCCGAGCCACACCAGTTAAGCTTTCTCCTCTCGAAACTCGACCTCCGAGCTCCATTTTGAACAAGACTTGTCTAGATTTAGCGGTCCATCACGCCCCCTCCCCGCCCCGTCTTCACTGCCGTCGATCGCCCGCGCCGATCTCGTCGCCGGCACCACCGTGGTGAGCCTCTTGTTCTTATCTTCTTTCTGAAAGAAAAAAAATTCTGACTTCACATAGATACTTGTCTAATTTTCTTTCTTTTATTATTCCTTGTTATTATATAGTGCGGTGGTTTTGGTATCCGCCTCCGTCGGCCCTCGTCCTGTCTATGATTCAGATGTGGTATATATTATCTTTTCATAACAATTTGGTTCATTTATTGTTTATGACAATTATGACGACCAACGTGACGTATATTTTTAATCTAGGAGGTATGTGAACCGGAAATTCCAACCCACCTAGAAATGCTTCTCGAGAAGTTAACTTTAGTTGAAAAAGAAAACAAATACTTGAAGGAAAAATCGAAAAGAATTGAGGATAAGAATATGGAAATGGAGTTGCATGTTGCCGAGGTCATTGACGATCGCAAGATGAAGATCTATGCGATGTGGTTGAAGATGGATGCAATGCACTTGAAGATGGATGAAATGCGCTTGAAGATGAGGAATATTAGAAAATATGCCATTGATAAAGAGGCTTGGTATCATTATGTTGTTGGGTCAATTGTTACCTTACTTGCAATTTTGATCGCGTTTGTTGTTGCATTTAAATGTTTTACATAGTTGTATGTTGTGGGTGAAATGATGATACCATGCCAACTTGGAACCTTTTCAGAGTTCATTTCAAATGCTTTTCAATACCATGGTCTTATAGCTCAGAATAATCAGTAAATGCATGAAAAATAACAAATGAAGTCAGAAAGGGTTGTAAATTGATGGTGTGGCTTTGAATGGTGCATTTTGAACACATCAAAACTATGGAGTTCAAATAAGCTCAAAAAATGAAATCCCTTTGTAACAGACGAGTTTCCGTATGAAACCCTGATACTTCGAAAGAGATTGTCCGTTTTGTACACGAAGTACATCCATTTTTTCCCGTAACCCTCTCAACTTTCTCGCACATGCTATGTGGGTGAAATGATGATACCATGCCAACTTGGCAGCTTTTCAGAGTTCATTTCAAATGCTTTTCAACTTCATTGTCTTATAGCTCAAAATAATCAGTAAATGCACGAAAAATAACAAATGAAGTTAGAAAGGGTTGTAAATTGATGATGTGGCTTTGAATGGTGCATTTTGAACACAAAAAAACTATGGAGTTCAAATAAGTTCAAAAAATGAAATCCCATTGTAACAGACGAGTTTCCGTATGAAACCCTCATACTTCGAAAGAGATTGTTCATTTTGTCAACGAAGTGCATCCAGTTTTTGCCGTAACCCTCTCAACTTTCTCGCACATGCTATGTGGGTGAAATGATGATACCATGCCAACTTGGAACCTTTTCAAGTTCATTTCAAATGCATTTCAATTTCATGGTCTTATAGTTCAAAATAATCATTAAATGCATGAAAAATAACAAATGAAGTCAGAAAGGGTTGTAAATTGATGATGTGGCTTCGAATGGTGCATTATGAACACAGAAAAACTATGGAGTTCAAATAAGTTCAAGAAAATGAGATCCCTTTGTAACAGACGAGTTTCCATATGAAACCCTGATACTTCGAAAGAGATTGTCCGTTTTGTACACGAAGTGCATCCAGTTTTTGCCGTAACCCTCTCAACTTTCTCGCACATGCTATGTGGGTGAAATGATGATACCATGCCAACTTGGAACCTTTTCAGAGTTCATTTCAAATGCTTTTCAATTTCACGGTCTTATAGCTCATAATAATCAATAAATGCATGAAAAATAACAAATGAAGTAAGAAAGGGTTGTAAATTGATGCTGTGGCTTTGAATGGTGCATTTTGAACACATCAAAACTATGGAGTTCAAATAAGCTCAAGAAATGAAATCCCTTTGTAACAGACGAGTTTCCGTATGAAACCCCGATACTTCGAAAGAGATTGTCCGTTTCGTACACGAAGTACATCTAGTTTTTCACGTAACCCTCTCAACTTTCTCGCACATGCTATGTGGGTGAAATGATGATACCATGCCAACTTGGAACCTTTTCAGAGTTCATTTCAAATGCTTTTCAATTTCATGGTCTTATAGCTCAAAATAATCAGTAAATGCATGAAAAATAACAAATGAAGTCTGAAAGGGTTGTAAATTGATGATGTTGCTTTGAATGGTGCATTTTGAACACAAAAAAACTATGGAGTTCAAATAAGTTCAAAAAAATGAAATCCCATTGTAACAGACGAGTTTCCGTATGAAACCCTCATACTTCGAAAGAGATTGTTCATTTTGTCAACGAAGTGCATCCAGTTTTTGCCGTAACCCTCTCAACTTTCTCGCACATGCTATGTGGGTGAAATGATGATACCATGCCAACTTGGAACCTTTTCAAGTTCATTTCAAATGCTTTTCAATTTCATGGTCTTATAGCTCAAAATAATCATTAAATGCATGAAAAATAACAAATGAAGTCAGAAAGGGTTGTAAATTGACGATGTGGATTTGAATGGTGCATTATGAACACAGAAAAACTATGGACTTCAAATAAGTTCAAGAAAATGAGATCCCTTTGTAACAGACGAGTTTCCATATGAAACCCTGATACTTCGAAAGAGATTGTCCGTTTTGTACACGAAGTGCATCCAGTTTTTGTCGTAACCCTCTCAACTTTCTCGCACATGCTATGTGGGTGAAATGATGATACCATGCCAACTTGGAACCTTTTCAGAGTTAATTTCAAATGCTTTTCAATTTCATGGTCTTATAGCTCAAAACAATCATTAAATGCATGAAAAATAACAAATGAAGTCTGAAAGGGTTGTAAATTGATGATGTGGCTTCGAATGGTGCATTTTGAACACAGAAAAACTATGGAGTTCAAATAAGTTCAAAAAAATGAAATCCATTTGTACCAAACGAGTTTCCGTATGAAACCCTGTAATTCGAAAGAGATTGTCCGTTTTCTACATGAAGAGCATCCAGTTTTTGCCGTAACCCTCTCAACTTTCTCGCACATGCTATGTGGGTGAAACGATGGTACCATGCCAACTTCGAACCTTTTCAGAGTTCATTTCAAATGCTTTTCAATTTCATGGTCTTATAGCTCAAAATAATCAATAAATGCCTGAAAAATAACAAATGAAGTCAGAAAGGGTTGTAAATTGATGATGTGGCTTTGAATGGTGCATTTTGAACAAAAAAAAACTATGGAGTTCAAATAAGTTCAAAAAATGAAATCCCGTTGTAACAGACGAGTTTCCGTATGAAACCCTGATACTTCGAAAGAGATTATCCGTTTTGTACACGAAGTGCATCCAGTTTTTGCCGTAACCCTCTCAACTTTCTAGCACATGCTATGTGGATGAAATGATGATACGATGCCAACTGGGAACCTTTTCAGAGTTCATTTCAAATGCTTTTCAATTTCATGGTCTTATAGCTCAAAATAATCATTAAATGCATGAAAAATAACAAATGAAGTCAGAAAGGGTTGTAAATTAATGATGTGGCTTTGAATGGTGCATTTTGAACACAGAAAAACTATGGAGTACAAATAAGTTCAAAAAAATGAAATCCCTTTGTAACAGACGAGTTTCCGTATGAAACCGTGTAATTCGAAAGAGATTGTCCGTTTTGTACAGGAAGTGCATCCAATTTTTGCCGTAACCCTCTCAACTTTCTCGCACAAGCTATGTGCGTGAAATGACGATACCATGCCAACTTGGAACCTTTTCAGAGTTCATTTCAAATGTTTTCAATTTCATGGTCTTATAGCTCAAAATAATCATTAAATGCATGAAAAATAACAAATGAAGTCAGAAAGGGTTGTAAATTGATGATGTGGCTTTGAATGGTGCATTTTGAACACAAAAAAACTATGGAGTTCAAATAAGTTCAAAAAAATGAAATCCCTTTGTAACAAACGAGTTTCCGTATGAAACCCTGATACTTCGAAAGAGATTATCCGTTTTGTACACGAAGTGCATCCAGTTTTTGCCGTAAACCTCTCAAATTTCTAGCACATGCTATGTGGGTGAAATGATGATACGATGCCAACTGGGAACCTTTTCACAGTTCATTTCAAATGCTTTTCAATTTCATGGTCTTATAGGTCAAAATAATCATTAAATGCATGAAAAATAACAAATGAAGTCAGAAAGGGTTGTAAATTAATGATGTGGCTTTGAATGGTGCATTTTGAACACAGAAAAACTATGGAGTACAAATAAGTTCAAAAAAATGAAATCCCTTTGTAACAGACGAGTTTCCGTATGAAACCGTGTAATTCGAAAGAGATTGTCCGTCTTGTACATGAAGTGCATCCAGTTTTTGCCGTAACCCTCTCAACTTTCTCGCACATGCTATATGCGTGAAATGACGATACCATGCCAACTTGGAACCTTTTCAGAGTTCATTTCAAATGTTTTCAATTTCATGGTCTTATAGCTCAAAATAATCATCAAATGCATGAAAAATAACAAATGAAGTCAGAAAGGGTTGTAAATTGATGATGTGGCTTTGAATGGTGCATTTTGAACACAGAAAAACTATGGAGTTCAAATAAGTTCAAAAAAATGAAATCCCTTTGTAACAAACGAGTTTCTGTATGAAACCTTGTAATTCGAAAGAGATTGTCCGTCTTGTACACGAAGTGCATCCAGTTTTTGCCGTAACCCTCTCAACTTTCTCGCACATGCTATGTGAGTGAAATGATGATACCATGCCAACTTGGAACCTTTTCACAGTTCATTTCAAATGCTTTTCAATTTCATGGTCTTATAGCTCAAAATAATCATTAAATGCATGAAAAATAACATATGAAGTCGGAAAGAGTTGTAAATTGATGATGTGGCTTTGAATGGTGCATTTTGAACACAGAACAACTATGGAGTTCAAATGAGTTCAAAAAAAATGAAATCCCTTTGTAACAGACGAGTTTCCGTATGAAACCTTGTAATTCGAAAGAGATTGTCCGTTTTGTACACGAAGTGCATCCAGTTTTTGTCGTAACCCTCTCAACTTTCTCGCACATGCTATGTGGGTGAAATGATGATACCATGCCAACTTGGAACCTTTTCAGAGTTCATTTCAAATGCTTTTCAATTTCATGGTCTTATAGCTCAAAATACTCATTAAATGCATGAAAAAGAAAAGAGAAGTCAGAAAGGGTTGTAAATTGATGATGTGGATTTGAATGGTGCATTTTGAACACAAAAAAACTATGGAGTTCAAATAAGTTCAAAAAAAATGAAATCTCTTTGTACCAAACGAGTTTCCGTATGAAACCCTGTAATTCGAAAGAGATTGTCCGTTTTCTGCATGAAGAGCATCCAGTTTTTGCCGTAACCCTCTCAACTTTTTCGCACATGCTATGTGGGTGAAATGATGATACCATGCCAACTTGGAACCTTTTCACAGTTCATTTCAAATGCTTTTCAATTTCATGGTCTTATAGCTCAAAATAATCATTAAATGCATGAAAAATAACATATGAAGTCAGAAAGGGTTGTAAATTGATGATGTGGCTTTGAATGGTGCATTTTGAACACAGAACAACTATGGAGTTCAAATAAGTTCAAAAAAATGAAATCCCGTTGTAACAGACGAGTTTCCGTATGAAACCGTGTAATTCGAAAGAAATTGTCCGTTTTGTACATGAAGTGCATCTAGTTTTTGTCGTAACCGTCTCAACTTTCTAGCACATGCTATGTGGATGAAATGATGATACCATGCCAACTTGGAACCTTTTCAGAGTTCATTTCAAATGCTTTTCAATTTCATGGTCTTATAGCTCAAAATAATCAATAAATGCATGAAAAATAACAAATGGAGTCAGAAAGGGTTGTAAATTAGTGATGTGGCTTTGAATGGTGCATTTTGAACACAAAAAAACTATGGAGTTCAAATAAGTTCAAAAAAATGAAATCCCTTTGTAACAAACGAGTTTCCGTATGAAACCCTGATACTTCGAAAGAGATTATGCGTTTTGTACACGAAGTGCATCCAGTTTTTGCCGTAAACCTCTCAAATTTCTAGCACATGCTATGTGGGTGAAATGATGATACGATGCCAACTGGGAACCTTTTCACAGTTCATTTCAAATGCTTTTCAATTTCATGGTCTTATAGGTCAAAATAATCATTAAATGCATGAAAAATAACAAATGAAGTCAGAAAGGGTTGTAAATTAATGATGTGGCTTTGAATGGTGCATTTTGAACACAGAAAAACTATGGAGTACAAATAAGTTCAAAAAAATGAAATCCCTTTGTAACAGACGAGTTTCCGTATGAAACCGTGTAATTCGAAAGAGATTGTCCGTCTTGTACATGAAGTGCATCCAGTTTTTGCCGTAACCCTCTCAACTTTCTCGCACATGCTATATGCGTGAAATGACGATACCATGCCAACTTGGAACCTTTTCAGAGTTCATTTCAAATGTTTTCAATTTCATGGTCTTATAGCTCAAAATAATCATCAAATGCATGAAAAATAACAAATGAAGTCAGAAAGGGTTGTAAATTGATGATGTGGCTTTGAATGGTGCATTTTGAACACAGAAAAACTATGGAGTTCAAATAAGTTCAAAAAAATGAAATCCCTTTGTAACAAACGAGTTTCTGTATGAAACCTTGTAATTCGAAAGAGATTGTCCGTCTTGTACACGAAGTGCATCCAGTTTTTGCCGTAACCCTCTCAACTTTCTCGCACATGCTATGTGAGTGAAATGATGATACCATGCCAACTTGGAACCTTTTCACAGTTCATTTCAAATGCTTTTCAATTTCATGGTCTTATAGCTCAAAATAATCATTAAATGCATGAAAAATAACATATGAAGTCGGAAAGAGTTGTAAATTGATGATGTGGCTTTGAATGGTGCATTTTGAACACAGAACAACTATGGAGTTCAAATGAGTTCAAAAAAAATGAAATCCCTTTGTAACAGACGAGTTTCCGTATGAAACCTTGTAATTCGAAAGAGATTGTCCGTTTTGTACACGAAGTGCATCCAGTTTTTGTCGTAACCCTCTCAACTTTCTCGCACATGCTATGTGGGTGAAATGATGATACCATGCCAACTTGGAACCTTTTCAGAGTTCATTTCAAATGCTTTTCAATTTCATGGTCTTATAGCTCAAAATACTCATTAAATGCATGAACAAGAAAAGAGAAGTCAGAAAGGGTTGTAAATTGATGATGTGGATTTGAATGGTGCATTTTGAACACAAAAAAACTATGGAGTTCAAATAAGTTCAAAAAAAATGAAATCTCTTTGTACCAAACGAGTTTCCGTATGAAACCCTGTAATTCGAAAGAGATTGTCCGTTTTCTGCATGAAGAGCATCCAGTTTTTGCCGTAACCCTCTCAACTTTTTCGCACATGCTATGTGGGTGAAATGATGATACCATGCCAACTTGGAACCTTTTCACAGTTCATTTCAAATGCTTTTCAATTTCATGGTCTTATAGCTCAAAATAATCATTAAATGCATGAAAAATAACATATGAAGTCAGAAAGGGTTGTAAATTGATGATGTGGCTTTGAATGGTGCATTTTGAACACAGAACAACTATGGAGTTCAAATAAGTTCAAAAAAATGAAATCCCGTTGTAACAGACGAGTTTCCGTATGAAACCGTGTAATTCGAAAGAAATTGTCCGTTTTGTACATGAAGTGCATCTAGTTTTTGTCGTAACCGTCTCAACTTTCTAGCACATGCTATGTGGATGAAATGATGATACCATGCCAACTTGGAACCTTTTCAGAGTTCATTTCAAATGCTTTTCAATTTCATGGTCTTATAGCTCAAAATAATCAATAAATGCATGAAAAATAACAAATGGAGTCAGAAAGGGTTGTAAATTAGTGATGTGGCTTTGAATGGTGCATTTTGAACACAAAAAAACTATGGAGTTCAAATAAGTTCAAAAAAATGAAATCCCTTTGTAACAAACGAGTTTCCGTATGAAACCCTGATACTTCGAAAGAGATTATCCGTTTTGTACACGAAGTGCATCCAGTTTTTGCCGTAACCCTCTCAACTTTCTAGCACATGCTATGTGCGTGAAATGACGATACCATGCCAACTTGGAACCTTTTCACAATTCATTTCAAATGCTTTTCAATTTCATGGTCTTATAGCTCAAAATAATCATTAAATGCATGAAAAATAACAAATGAAGTCAGAAAGGGTTGTAAATTAATGATGTGGCTTTGAATGGTGCATTTTGAACACAATAAAACTACGGAGTTCAAATAAGTTCAAAAAAATGAAATCCCGTTGTAACAGACGAGTTTCCGTACGAAACCGTGTAATTCGAAAGAGATTGTCCGTTTTGTATATGAAGTGCATCCAGTTTTTGCCGTAACCCTCTCAACTTTCTCGCACATGCTATGTGCGTGAAATGACGATACCATGCCAACTTGGAACCTTTTCAGAGTTCATTTCAAATGTTTTCAATTTCATGGTCTTATAGCTCAAAATAATCATTAAATGCATGAAAAATAACAAATGAAGTCAGAAAGGGTTGTAAATTGATGATGTGGCTTTGAATGGTGCGTTTTGAACACAGAAAAACTATGGAATTCAAATAAGTTCAAAAAAATGAAATCCCTTTGTAACAAACGAGTTTCCATATGAAACCTTGTAATTCGAAAGAGATTGTCCGTTTTGTACACGAAGTGCATCCAGTTTTTGCCGTAACCCTCTCCACTTTCTCGCACATGCTATGTGGGTGAAATGATGATACCATGCCAACTTGGAACCTTTTCACAGTTCATTTCAAATGCTTTTCAATTTCATGGTCTTATAGCTCAAAATAATCATTAAATGCATGAAAAATAACATATGAAGTCGGAAAGAGTTGTAAATTGATGATGTGGCTTTGAATGGTGCATTTTGAACACAGAACAACTATGGAGTTCAAATAAGTTCAAAAAAAATGAAATCCCTTTGTAACAGACGAGTTTCCATATGAAACCTTGTAATTCGAAACAGATTGTCCGTTTTGTACACGAAGTGCATCCAGTTTTTGTCGTAACCCTCTCAACTTTCTCGCACATGCTATGTGGGTGAAATGATGATACCATGCCAACTTGGAACCTTTTCAGAGTTCATTTCAAATGCTTTGCAATTTCATGGTCTTATAGCTCAAAATACTCATTAAATGCATGAAAAAGAAAAAATGAAGTCAGAAAGGGTTGTAAATTGATGATGTGGCTTTGAATGGTGCATTTTGAACACAAAAAAACTATGGAGTTCAAATAAGTTCAAAAAAAATGAAATCTCTTTGTACCAAACGAGTTTCCGTATGAAACCCTGTAATTCGAAAGAGATTGTCCGTTTTGTACATTAAGAGCATCCAGTTTTTGCCGTAACCCTCTCAACTTTCTCGCACATGCTCTGTGGGTGAAATGATGATACCATGCCAACTTGGAACCTTTTCAAAGTTCATTTCAAATGCTTTTCAATTTCATGGTCTTATAGCTCAAAATAATCATTAAATGCATGAAAAATAACAAATGAAGTCAGAAAGGGTTGTAAATTAATGATGTGGCTTTGAATGGTGCATTTTGAACACAAAAAAACTATGGAGTTCAAATAAGTTCAAAAAAAATGAAATCCCTTTGTAACAGACGAGTTTCCGTATGAAACCGTGATACTTCGAAAGAGATTGTCCGTTTTGTACACGAAGTGCATCCAGTTTTTGCCGTAACCCTCTCAACTTTCTCACACATGCTATGTGGGTGAAATGATGATACCATGCCAACTTGGAACCTTTTTAGAGTTCATTTCAAATGCTTTTCAATTTCATGGTCTTATAGCTCAAAATAATCATTAAATGCATGAAAAATAACAAATGAAGTCAGAAAGGGTTGTAAATTGATGATGTGGCTTTGAATGGTGCATTGTGAACACAGAAAAACTATGGAGTTCAAATAAGTTCAAAAAAAATGAAATCTCTTTGTAACACCCGAGTTTTCGTATGAAACCCTGTAATTCGAAAGAGATTGTCCGTTTTGTACACGAAGTGCATCCAGTTTTTTCCGTAACCCTCTCAACTTTCTCGCACATGCTATGTGGGTGAAATGATGATACCATGCCAACTTAGAACCTTTTCACAGTTCATTTCAAATGCTTTTCAATTTCATGGTCTTATAGCTCAAAATAATCTTTAAATGCATGAAAAATAACATATGAAGTCGGAAAGGGTTGTAAATTGATGATGTGGCTATGAATGGTGCATTTTGAACATAGAAAAACTATGGAGTTCAAATAAGTTCAAAAAAATGAAATACCTTTGTAACACACGAGTTTCCGTATGAAACCGTGTAATTCGAAAGAGATTGTCCATTTTGTACAGGAAGTGCATCCAGTTTTTGTCGTAACCCTCTCAACTTTCTCGCACATGCTATGTGGGTGAAATGATGATACCATGCCAACTCGGAACCTTTTCAGAGTTCATTTCAAATGCTTTTCAATTTCATGGTCTTATAGCTTAAAATAATCATTAAATGCATGAAAAAGAACAAATGAAGTCAGAAAGGGTTGTAAATTGATGATGTGGCTTTGAATGGTGCATTTTGAACACAAAAAAACTATGGAGTTCAAATAATTTCAAAAAATGAAATCCCTTTGTAACAGACGAGTTTCCGTATGAAACCCGGATACTTCGAAAGAGATTGTCCGTTTTGTACACGAAGTGCATCCAGTTTTTGCCGTAACCCTCTCAACTTTCTTGCACATGCTATGTCGGTGAAATGATAATACCATGCCTACTTGGAACCTTTTCAGAGTTCATTTCAAATACTTTTCAATTTCATGGTCTTATAGCTCAAAATAATCATTAAAAGCATGAAAAATAACAAATGAAGCCAGAAAGGGTTGTAAATTGATGATGTGGCTTTGAATGGTGCATTTTGAACACAAAAAAACTATGGAGTTCAAATAAGTTAAAAAAAATGAAATCCCTTTGTAACAGACGAGTTTCCGTATGAAACCCTGATACTTCGAAAGAGATTATCCGTTTTGTACACGAAGTGCATCCAGTTTTTGCCGTAACCCTCTCAACTTTCTAGCACATGCTATGTGGGTGAAATGATGATATGATGCCAACTGGGAACCTTTTCAAAGTTCATTTCAAATGCTTTTCAATTTCATGGTCTTATAGCTCAAAATAATCATTAAATGCATGAAAAATAACAAATGAAGTCAGAAAGGGTTGTAAATTAATGATATGGCTTTGAATGGTGCATTTTGAACACAGAAAAACTATGGAGTACAAATAAGTTCAAAAAAATGAAATCCCTTTGTAACAGACGAGTTTCCGTATGAAACCGTGTAATTCGAAAGAGAATGTCCGTTTTGTACATGAAGTGCATCCATTTTATGCCGTAACCCTCTCAACTTTCTCGCACATGCTATGTGCGTGAAATGACGATACCGTGCCAACTTGGAACCTTTTCAGAGTTCATTTCAAATGTTTTCAATTTCATGGTCTTATAGCTCAAAATAATCATTAAATGCATGAAAAATAACAAATGAAGTCAGAAAGGGTTGTAAATTGATGATGTGGCTTTGAATGGTGCATTTTGAACATAGAAAAACTATGGAGTTCAAATAAGTTCAAAAAAATGAAATCCCTTTGTAACAAACGAGTTTCCGTATGAAACCTTGTAATTCGAAAGAGATTGTCCGTTTTGTACACGAAGTGCATCCAGTTTTTGCCGTAACCCTCTCAACTTTCTCGCACATGCTATGTGGGTGAAATGATGATACCATGCCAACTTGGAACCTTTTCACAGTTCATTTCAAATGCTTTTCAATTTCATGGTCTTATAGCTCAAAATAATCATTAAATGCATGAAAAATAACATATGAAGTCGGAAAGAGTTGTAAATTGATGATGTGGCTTTGAATGGTGCATTTTGAACACAGAACAACTATGGAGTTCAAATAAGTTCAAAAAAAATGAAATCCCTTTGTAACAGACGAGTTTCCGTATGAAACCTTGTAATTCGAAAGAGATTGCCCGTTTTGTACACGAAGTGCATCCAGTTTTTGCCGTAACCCTCTCAACTTTCTGGCACATGCTATGTGGGTGAAATGATGATACCATGCCAACTTGGAACCTTTTCAAAGTTCATTTCAAATGCTTTTCAATTTCATGGTCTTATAGCTCAAAATACTCATTAAATGCATGAAAAATAAAAAATGAAGTCAGAAAGGGTTGTAAATTGATGATGTGGCTTTGAATGGTGCATTTTGAACACAAAAAAACTATGGAGTTCAAATAAGTTCAAAAAAATGAAATCTCTTTGTACCAGACGAGTTTCCGTATGAAACCTTGTAATTCGAAAGAGATTGTCCGTTTTGTACATGAAGTGCATCCAGTTTTTGCCGTAACCCTCTCAACTTTCTCGCACATGCTATGTGGGTGAAATTATGATACCATGCCAACTTGGAACCTTTTCACAGTTCATTTCAAATGCTTTTCAATTTCATGGCCTTATAGCTCAAAATAATCATTAAATGCATGAAAAATAACATATGAATTCGGAAAGGGTTGTAAAATTGATGATGTCGCTTTGAATGGTGCATTTTTAACACAGAACAACTATGGAGTTCAAATAAGTTCAAAAAATGAAATCCCTTTGTAACAGACGAGTTTCCGTATGAAACCATGTAATTTGACAGAAATTGTCCGTTTTGTACACGAAGTGCATCTAGTTTTTGTCGTAACCGTCTCAACTTTCTCGCACATGCTATGTGGGTGAAATGATGATACCATGCCAACTTGGAACCTTTTCAGAGTTCATTTCAAATGCTTTTCAATTTCATGGTCTTATAGCTCAAAATAATCAATAAATGCATGAAAAATAACAAATGGAGTCTGAAAGGGTTGTAAATTAGTGATGTGGCTTTGAATGGTGCATTTTGAACACCAAAAATCTATGGAGTTCAAATAAGTTCAAAAAAATGAAATCCCTTTGTAACAGACGAGTTTCCATATGAAACCCGGATACTTCGAAAGAGATTGTCCGTTTTGTACACGAAGTGCATCCAGTTCTTGCCGTAACCCTCTCAACTCTCTCGCACATGCTATGTGGGTGAAATGATGATACCATGCCTACCTGGAACCTTTTCAGAGTTCATTTCAAATGCTTTTCAATTCCATGGTCTTATAGCTCAAAATAATCATTAAATGCATGAAAAATAACAAATGAAGTCAGAAAGGGTTGTAAATTGATGATGTGGCTTTGAATTGTGCATTTTGAACACAAAAAAACAATGGAGTTCAAATAAGTTCAAAAAAATGAAATCCCTTTGTAACAGACGAGTTTCCGTATGAAACCGTGATACTTCGAAAGAGATTGTCCGTTTTGTACACGAAGTTCATCCAGTTTTTGCCGTAACCCTCTCAACTTTCAGGCACATGCTATGTGGGTGAAATGATGATACCATGCCAACTGGGAACCTTTTCAGAGTTCATTTCAAATGCTTTTCAATTTCATGGTCTTATAGCTCAAAATAATCATTAAATGCATGAAAAATAACAAATGAAGTCACAAAGGGTTGTAAATTGATGATGTGGCTTTGAATGGTGCATTTTGAACACAGAAAAACTATGGAGTTCAAATAAGTTCAAAAAAATGAAATCCCTTTGTAACGCACGAGTTTCCATATGAAACCATGTAATTCGAAAGAGATTATCCGTTTTGTACACGAAGTGCATCCAGTTTTTGCCGTAACCCTCCCAACTTTCTCGCACATGCTATGTGGGTGAAATGATGATACCATGCCAACTTGGAACCTTTTCAGAGTTCATTTCAAATGCTTTTCAATTTCATGGTCTTATAGCTCAAAATAATCATTAAATGCATGAAAAATAACAAATGAAGTTAGAAAGGGTTGTAAATTGATGATGTGGCTTTGAATGGTGCATTTTGAACACAGAAAAACTATGGAGTTCAAATAAGTTCAAAAAAATGAAATCTCTTTGTAAGAGACGAGTTTCCGTATGAAACCGTGTAATTCGAAAGAGATTGTCAGTTTTGTACACGAAGTGTATCCAGTTTTTGCCGTAACCCTCTCAACTTTCTCGCACATGCTATGTGGGTGAAATGATGATACCATGCCAACTTGGAACCTTTTCACAGTTCATTTCGAATGCTTTTCAATTTCATGGTCTTATAGCTCAAAATAATCATTAAATGCATGAAAAATAATATATGAAGTCGGAAAGGGTTGTAAATTGATGATGTGGCTATGAATGGTGCATTTTGAACACAGAAAAACTATGGAGTTCAAATAAGTTCAAAAAAATGAAATCCCTTTGAAACAGACGAGTTTCCATATGAAACCGTGTAATTCGAAAGAGATTGTCCGTTTTGTACAGGAAGTGCATCCAGTTTTTGTCGTAACCCTCTCAAATTTCTCGCACATGCTATGTGGGTGAAATGATGATACCATGCCAACTTGGAACCTTTTCAGAGTTCATTTCAAATGCTTTTCAATTTCATGGTCTTATAGCTCAAAATAATCAATAAATTCATGAAAAATAACAAATGGAGTCAGAAAGGGTTGTAAATTAATGATGTGGCTTTGAATGGTGCATTTTGAACACCAAAAATCTATGGAGTTCAAATAAGTTCAAAAAAATGAAATCCCTTTGTAACAGACGAGTTTCCGTATGAAACCCGGATACTTCGAAAGAGATTGTCCGTTTTGTACACGAAGTGCATCCAGTTTTTGCCGTAACCCTCCCAACTTTCTCGCACATGCTATGTGGGTGAAATGATGATACCATGCCTACTTGGAACCTTTTCAGAGTCCATTTCAAATGCTTTTCAATTTCATGGTCTTATAGCTCAAAATAATCATTAAATGCATGAAAAATAACAAATGAAGTCAGAAAGGGTTGTAAATTAATGATGTGGCTTTGAATGGTGCATTTTGAACACAAAAAAACTATGGAGTTCAAATAAGTTCAAAAAAATGAAATCCCTTTGTAACAGATGAGTTTCCGTATGAAACCGTGATACTTCGAAAGAGATTGTCCGTTTTGTACACGAAGTGCATCCAGTTTTGGCCGTATCCCTCTCAACTTTCGGGCACATGCTATGTGGGTGAAATGATGATACCATGCCAACTGGGAACCTTTTCAGAGTCCATTTCAAATGCTTTTCAATTTCATGGTCTTATAGCTCAAAATAATCATTAAATGCATGAAAAATAACAAATGAAGTTAGAAAGGGATGTAAATTGATGATGTGGCTTTGAATGGTGCATTTTGAACACACAAAAACTATGGAGTTCAAATAAGTTCAAAAAAATGAAATCCCTTTGTAACAGACGAGTTTCCATATGAAACCGTGTAATTTGAAAGAGATTGTCCATTTTGTACACGAAGTGCATCCAGTTTTTGCCGTAACCCTCTCAACTTTCTCGCACATGCTATGTGGGTGAAATGATGATACCATGCCAACTTGGAACCTTTTTAGAGTTCATTTCAAATGCTTTTCAATTTCATGGTCTTATAGCTCAAAATAATCATTAAATGCATGAAAAATAACAAATGAAGTCAGAAAGGGTTGTAAATTGATGATGTGGCTTTGAATGGTGCATTATGAACACAGAAAAACTATGGAGTTCAAATAAGTTCAAAAAAAATGAAATCTCTTTGTAACAGACGAGTTTCCGTATGAAACCCTGTAATTCGAAAGAGATTGTCCGTTTTGTACACGAAGTGCATCCAGTTTTTGCCGTAACCCTCTCAACTTTCTCGCACATGCTATGTGGGTGAAATGATGATACCATGCCAACTTAGAACCTTTTCACAGTTCATTTCAAATGCTTTTCAATTTCATGGTCTTATAGCTCAAAATAATCTTTAAATGCATGAAAAATAACATATGAAGTCGGAAAGGGTTGTAAATTGATGATGTGGCTATGAATGGTGCATTTTGAACACAGAAAAACTATGGAGTTCAAATAAGTTCAAAAAAATGAAGTACCTTTGTAACACACGAGTTTCCGTATGAAACCGTGTAATTCGAAAGAGATTGTCCATTTTGTACAGGAAGTGCATCCAGTTTTTGTCGTAACCCTCTCAACTTTCTCGCACATACTATGTGGGTGAAATGATGATACCATGCCAACTCGGAACCTTTTCAGAGTTCATTTCAAATGCTTTTCAATTTCATGGTTTTATAGCTCAAAATAATCAATAAATGCATGATAAATAACAAATGGAGTCAGAAAGGGTTGTAAATTAATGACGTTGCTTTGAATGGTGCATTTTGAAAACCAAAAATCTATGGAGTTCAAATAAGTTCAAAAAAATGAAATCCCTTTGTAACAGACGAGTTTCCGTATGAAACCCGGATACTTGGAAAGAGATTGTCCGTTTTGTACACGAAGTGCATCAGTTTTTTCCGTAACCCTCCCAACTTTCTCGCACATGCTATGTGGGTGAAATGATGATACCATGCCTACTTGGAACCTTTTCAGAGTTCATTTCAAATACTTTTCAATTTCATGGTCTTATAGCTCAAAATAATCATTAAAAGCATGAAAAATAACAAATGAAGCCAGAAAGGGTTGTAAATTGATGATGTGGCTTTGAATGGTGCATTTTGAACACAAAAAAACTATGGAGTTCAAATAAGTTAAAAAAAATGAAATCCCTTTGTAACAGACGAGTTTCCGTATAAACCCTGATACTTCGAAAGAGATTATCCGTTTTGTACACGAAGTGCATCCAGTTTTTGCCGTAACCCTCTCAACTTTCTAGCACATGCTATGTGGGTGAAATGATGATATGATGCCAACTGGGAACCTTTTCAAAGTTCATTTCAAATGCTTTTCAATTTCATGGTCTTATAGCTCAAAATAATCATTAAATGCATGAAAAATAACAAATGATGTCAGAAAGGGTTGTAAATTAATGATGTGGCTTTGAATGGTGCATTTTGAACACAGAAAAACTATGGAGTACAAATAAGTTCAAAAAAATGAAATCCCTTTGTAACAGACGAGTTTCCGTATGAAACCGTGTAATTCGAAAGAGATTGTCCGTTTTGTACATGAAGTGCATCCATTTTATGCCGTAACCCTCTCAACTTTCTCGCACATGCTATGTGCGTGAAATGACGATACCATGCCAACTTGGAACCTTTTCAGAGTTCATTTCAAATGTTTTCAATTTCATGGTCTTATAGCTCAAAATAATCATTAAATGCATGAAAAATAACAAATGAAGTCAGAAAGGGTTGTAAATTGATGATGTGGCTTTTAATGGTGCATTTTGAACATAGAAAAACTATGGAGTTCTAATAAGTTCAAAAAAATGAAATCCCTTTGTAACAAACGAGTTTCCGTATGAAACCTTGTAATTCGAAAGAGATTGTCCGTTTTGTACACGAAGTGCATCCAGTTTTTGCCGTAACCCTCTCAACTTTCTCGCACATGCTATGTGGGTGAAATGATGATACCATGCCAACTTGGAACCTTTTCACAGTTCATTTCAAATGCTTTCCAATTTCATGGTCTTATAGCTCAAAATAATCATTAAATGCATGAAAAATAACATATGAAGTCGGAAAGAGTTGTAAATTGATGATGTGGCTTTGAATGGTGCATTTTGAACACAGAACAACTATGGAGTTCAAATAAGTTCAAAAAAAATGAAATCCCTTTGTAACAGACGAGTTTCCGTATGAAACCTTGTAATTCGAAAGAGATTGTCCGTTTTGTACACGAAGTGCATCCAGTTTTTGCCGTAACCCTCTCAACTTTCTGGCACATGCTATGTGGGTGAAATGATGATACCATGCCAACTTGGAACCTTTTCAAAGTTCATTTCAAATGCTTTTCAATTTCATGGTCTTATAGCTCAAAATACTCATTAAATGCATGAAAAATAAAAAATGAAGTCAGAAAGGGTTGTAAATTGATGATGTGGCTTTGAATGGTGCATTTTGAACACAAAAAAACTATGGAGTTCAAATAAGTTCAAAAAAAATGAAATCTCTTTGTACCAGACGAGTTTCCGTATGAAACCCTGTAATTCGAAAGAGATTGTCCGTTTTGTACATGAAGTGCATCCAGTTTTTGCCGTAACCCTCTCAACTTTCTCGCACATGCTATGTGGGTGAAATTATGATACCATGCCAACTTGGAACCTTTTCACAGTTCATTTCAAATGCTTTTCAATTTCATGGACTTATAGCTCAAAATAATCATTAAATGCATGAAAAATAACATATGAATTCGGAAAGGATTGTAAAATTGATGATGTCGCTTTGAATGGTGCATTTTTAACACAGAACAACTATGGAGTTCAAATAAGTTCAAAAAAATGAAATCCCTTTGTAACAGACGAGTTTCCGTATGAAACCGTGTAATTTGAAAGAAATTGTCCGTTTTGTACACGAAGTGCATCTAGTTTTTGTCTTAACCGTCTCAACTTTCTCGCACATGCTATGTGGGTGAAATGATGATACCATGCCAACTTGGAACCTTTTCAGAGTTCATTTCAAATGCTTTTCAATTTCATGGTCTTATAGCTCAAAATAATCAATAAATGCATGAAAAATAACAAATGGAGTCTGAAAGGGTTGTAAATTAGTGATGTGGCTTTGAATGGTGCATTTTGAACACCAAAAATCTATGGAGTTCAAATAAGTTCAAAAAAATGAAATCCCTTTGTAACAGACGAGTTTCCATATGAAACCCGGATACTTCGAAAGAGATTGTCCGTTTTGTACACGAAGTGCATCCAGTTCTTGCCGTAACCCTCTCAACTCTCTCGCACATGCTATGTGGGTGAAATGATGATACCATGCCTACCTGGAACCTTTTCAGAGTTCATTTCAAATGCTTTTCAATTTCATGGTCTTATAGCTCAAAATAATCATTAAATGCATGAAAAATAACAAATGAAGTCAGAAAGGGTTGTAAATTGATGATGTGGCTTTGAATTGTGCATTTTGAACACAAAAAAACAATGGAGTTCAAATAAGTTCAAAAAAATGAAATCCCTTTGTAACAGACGAGTTTCCGTATGAAACCGTGATACTTCGAAAGAGATTGTCCGTTTTGTACACGAAGTTCATCCAGTTTTTGCCGTAACCCTCTTAACTTTCAGGCACATGCTATGTGGGTGAAATGATGATACCATGCCAACTGGGAACCTTTTCAGAGTTCATTTCAAATGCTTTTCAATTTCATGGTCTTATAGCTCAAAATAATCATTAAATGCATCAAAAATAACAAATGAAGTCAGAAAGGGTTGTAAATTGATGATGTGGCTTTGAATGGTGCATTTTGAACACAGAAAAACTATGGAGTTCAAATAAGTTCAAAAAAATGAAATCCCTTTGTAACAGACGAGTTTCCATATGAAACCCTGTAATTCGAAAGAGATTATCCATTTTGTACACGAAGTGCATCCAGTTTTTGCCGTAACCCTCTCAACTTTCTCGCACATGCTATGTGGGTGAAATGATGATACCATGCCAACTTGGAACCTTTTCAGAGTTCATTTCAAATGCTTTTCAATTTCATGGTCTTATAGCTCAAAATAATCATTAAATGCATGAAAAATAACAAATGAAGTTAGAAAGGGTTGTAAATTGATGATGTGGCTTTGAATGGTGCATTTTGAACACAGAAAAACTATGGAGTTCAAATAAGTTCAAAAAAAATGAAATCTCTTTGTAAGAGACGAGTTTCCGTATGAAACCGTGTAATTCGAAAGAGATTGTCCGTTTTGTACACGAAGTGCATCCAGTTTTTGCCGTAACCCTCTCAACTTTCTCGCACATGCTATGTGGGTGAAATGATGATACCATGCCAACTTGGAACCTTTTCACAGTTCATTTCAAATGCTTTTCAATTTCATGGTCTTATAGCTCAAAATAATCATTAAATGCATGAAAAATAATATATGAAGTCGGAAAGGGTTGTAAATTGATGATGTGGCTATGAATGGTGCATTTTGAACACAGAAAAACTATGGAGTTCAAATAAGTTCAAAAAAAAGAAATCCCTTTGAAACAGACGAGTTTCCATATGAAACCGTGTAATTCGAAAGAGATTGTCCGTTTTGTACAGGAAGTGCATCCAGTTTTTGTCGTAATCCTCTCAAATTTCTCGCACATGCTATGTGGGTGAAATGATGATACCATGCCAACTTGGAACCTTTTCAGAGTTCATTTCAAATGCTTTTCAATTTCATGGTCTTATAGCTCAAAATAATCAATAAATGCATGAAAAATAACAAATGGAGTCAGAAAGGGTTGTAAATTAATGATGTGGCTTTGAATGGTGCATTTTGAACACCAAAAATCTATGGAGTTCAAATAAGTTCAAAAAAATGAAATCCCTTTGTAACAGACGAGTTTCCGTATGAAACCCGGATACTTCGAAAGAGATTGTCCGTTTTGTACACGAAGTGCATCCAGTTTTTGCCTTAACCCTCCCAACTTTCTCGCACATGCTATGTGGGTGAAATGATGATACCATGCCTACTTGGAACCTTTTCAGAGTCCATTTCAAATGCTTTTCAATTTCATGGTCTTATAGCTCAAAATAATCATTAAATGCATGAAAAATAACAAATGAAGTCAGAAAGGGTTGTAAATTAATGATGTGGCTTTGAATGGTGCATTTTGAACACAAAAAAACTATGGAGTTCAAATAAGTTCAAAAAAATGAAATCCCTTTGTAACAGATGAGTTTCCGTATGAAACCGTGATACTTCGAAAGAGATTGTCCGTTTTGTACACGAAATGCATCCAGTTTTGGCCGTATCCCTCTCAACTTTCGGGCACATGCTATGTGGGTGAAATGATGATACCATGCCAACTGGGAACCTTTTCAGAGTCCATTTCAAATGCTTTTCAATTTCATGGTCTTATAGCTCAAAATAATCATTAAATGCATGAAAAATAACAAATGAAGTTAGAAAGGGATGTAAATTGATGATGTGGCTTTGAATGGTGCATTTTGAACACAGAAAAACTATGGAGTTCAAATAAGTTCAAAAAAAACAAATCCCTTTGTAACAGACGAGTTTCCATATGAAACCGTGTAATTTGAAAGAGATTGTCCATTTTGTACACGAAGTGCATCCAGTTTTTGCCGTAACCCTCTCAACTTTCTCGCACATGCTATGTGGGTGAAATGATGATACCATGCCAACTTGGAACCTTTTTAGAGTTCATTTCAAATGCTTTTCAATTTCATGGTCTTATAGCTCAAAATAATCATTAAATGCATGAAAAATAACAAATGAAGTCAGAAAGGGTTGTAAATTGATGATGTGGCTTTGAATGGTGCATTTTGAACACAGAAAAACTATGGAGTTCAAATAAGTTCAAAAAAAATGAAATCTCTTTGTAACAGACGAGTTTCCGTATGAAACCCTGTAATTCGAAAGAGATTGTCCGTTTTGTACACGAAGTGCATCCAGTTTTTGCCGTAACCCTCTCAACTTTCTCGCACATGCTATGTGGGTGAAATGATGATACCATGCCAACATAGAACCTTTTCACAGTTCATTTCAAATGCTTTTCAATTTCATGGTCTTATAGCTCAAAATAATCTTTAAATGCATGAAAAATAACATATGAAGTCGGAAAGGGTTGTAAATTGATGATGTGGCTATGAATGGTGCACTTTGAACACAGAAAAACTATGGAGTTCAAATAAGTTCAAAAAAATGAAGTACCTTTGTAACACACGAGTTTCCGTATGAAACCGTGTAATTCGAAAGAGATTGTCCATTTTGTACAGGAAGTGCATCCAGTTTTTGTCGTAACCCTCTCAACTTTCTCGCACATGCTATGTGGGTGAAATGATGATACCATGCCAACTCGGAACCTTTTCAGAGTTCATTTCAAATGCTTTTCAATTTCATGGTTTTATAGCTCAAAATAATCAATAAATGCATGAAAAATAACAAATGGAGTCAGAAAGGGTTGTAAATTAATGATGTTGCTTTGAATGGTGCATTTTGAAAACCAAAAATCTATGGAGTTCAAATAAGTTCAAAAAAATGAAATCCCTTTGTAACAGACGAGTTTCCGTATGAAACCCGGATACTTGGAAAGAGATTGTCCGTTTTGTACACGAAGTGCATCAGTTTTTTCCGTAACCCTCCCAACTTTCTCGCACATGCTATGTGGGTGAAATGATGATACCATGCCTCCTTGGAACCTTTTAAGAGTTCATTTCGAATGCTTTTCAATTTCATGGTCTTATAGCTCAAAATAATCATTAAATGCATGAAAAATAACAAATGAAGTCAGAAAGGGTTGTAAATTGATGATGTGGCTTTGAATGGTGCATTTTGAACACAAAAAAACTATGGAGTTGAAATAAGTTCAAAAAATGAAATCCCTTTGTAACAGACGAGTTTCCGTATGAAACCGTGATACTACGAAAGAGATTGTCCGTTTTGTACACGAAGTGCATCCAGTTTTTGTCGTAACCCTCTCAACTTTCGGGCACATGCTATCTGGGTGAAATGATGATACCATGCCAACTTGGAACCTTTTCAGAGTTCATTTCAAATGCTTTTCAATTTCATGGTCTTATAGCTCAAAATAATCATTAAATGCATGAAAAATAACAAATGAAGTCAGAAAGGGTTGTAAATTGATGATGTGGCTTTGAATGGTGCATTTTGAACACAAAAAAACTACGGAGTTCAAATAAGTTCAAAAAAAATGAAATCTCTTTGTAATAGACGAGTTTCCGTATGAAACCCTGTAATTCGAAAGAGATTGTCCGTTTTGTACATGATGTGCATCCAGTTTTTCCGCAACCCTCTCAACTTTCTCTCACATGCTATGTGGGTGAAATGATGATAACATGCCAACTTGGAACCTTTTCACAGTTCATTTCAAATGCTTTTCAATTTCATGGTCTTATAGCTCAAAATAATCATTAAATGCATGAAAAATAACAAATGGAGTCA